>NC_139732.1:20426176-21763158 GCF_964211835.1 Anser anser
AGAGGGAAGTATTTCTTGCCTTGTTAAAGAATAATTAGGATGTTCTATTAATCACTTCATTAGTAGAAAAGGACCATAAGTGACTCTTGAGGGTTTTGAAAGTCCTTATTGAAAGAAGGAAAGGTGGAATGAGAATCCCTTATGGATATCACTTTTTTTGTACATTCTGTGGGACTGTTATTTAATTAATAGAACTCTGTACTTTTGGTTCTGGTCAATGTGAATAAATTAAGGTGATTAAATTGATTAAATCCACATCACTATTTGAACTGACAGCTCCACTCCCGCAACATGAAAATAGAAATCTGCTAAAAATAGAAATCAGGCATAGGAAGTTGTTATCCTAGCATATTCATAGATTCCCTTAGTAACATTTTATTTTTCTATATGACCTTAGTTTGCTTTCTTTGAAAGCTAGACTTCTGCACATTTTGCCTGCCCAACAAATACAGCTTGCACAGGGTTAATTGTCCTAAAATATTGATTTCTTAAAATAGCTGTTTCTTACACAACCTTTTCTCCTGCTCATTGAGAAGTCCAAAGGATTTCATAAAGGACCAAACTTATAAAAGTAGTGAAATTGCATACAGACCCTAAGGACTTGGACGACAATGGTACAATTTAACTTGCAGTTTAGGGCTATGGGGCCTTCTTGCAAAGAAAATAGAACTATAGAACCTCATTTGAAAGCACCATAATAAACACAATTTAGCTGATGCTTACAAGACATGCAATTATATAAAACTTCTCAAGGACCCAATTAAAATCTAGCCAAATTTCTTAAAGTAGTTGTGGGAGATCGCATATTTGGGATCTGTAGATTCCTGGCTATTTCTGTACTAGAGGACTAGGAATGGACCCCTGAAAGGACTTAAGCACAGCAAATTGTGCCCTGCAGCAATCTGTCTTGGTTGCAGCCTATTAGTCTGGTTGCAGTTGGGTCATGAAGTGCCTGCGCTGTGCTCATCAATGTGTTGCATGCAAACAGTACGGATGTCAGATCAGTCTGAACTTGAGAACCAGTTCAGAATTGGCCTCTTTGAAACGACTAAATAATGTTGATACACACAGATGGATGTAATGATGATTTTTAGGGCAGCTGAGAATACAACCATGTGTATTTTACTTGTATGTTACTTTTTGCCAGAAAGAAAACTACTGCAGCAAATCCCTAAATTCATCCCACATAGGGATTTTGGTGATTATCATGAAACTTTCTCTAGACAGTCAAATATTTAATGAAGTATGCAAGGGTGCTTTAACAAATAGATGAGAAATTCAAGGAAGTGAATTCATACCTTTGCATGAAATCCAGGATAACTTTATAGAAAGAATTTGATTCATCTAGATCCACGTAAGAGAGATCAATTCATCCAAATGGAAATGGGTCATATTCTAAGAGCTTACTGAAATAAATAGAAAGACATCAACTCTACCAAGCTTTGGAGTTTGTTCTAAATATACAAATAACCCACCGTTACAAAGCAGTTACGTGGCAAATCCAAGAACAGAACCCCTAAACCTGTTTCAAGCTCCATTGTGATAATCACAAATTAACTTAATTTCAGATCTGACTTTTGGGAGCATTTCTATGGAAATTTGCATAAAGAGATTGGCTTATACCTTCAGTGAACACAATACAGATTGTATACCTAGGAATAGTCATCAGAGTCACCAGAAATACCTTCTCAAGATATAATTAAAAGAAGAAATGTGAACCTTAAAACACAATAGGAATCTGTTTATGGCTCACACAGTCCTGTTCTCCTGGAAGCTTGTGATTGTTCATGAAAGACTTTTAATTTTCACTGCTCTTATGGATGAAAATGAAACTTTATGTAATTCCTTCAGAACACCTGCATTTATATTAAATCTTCAAAGACCTGTCAAAACAACAGCTATCATAGCATTATATTAAATTAAACTCCAGTGTGAGCCTCACAAAATTTAGCACTGGCCTGAGCCTGAAAAAAAAAAAATCCAAAACAGAATAGGATTCATAAGTCCAGATTCAGCACAAAAAGACTAAACCATGAAAGAGGTATTCATTTCATGAGACATCCTAAATGCCAGTATGAGCAGCTCTTCCTTTGGGATCAATGATGAACTCTAATGTGTGAGAAAAGGTGTTAGTAAGGGCCAGCAAAAGGAAAAAAAAAAGATCTTTAAAATACCTTTTAGTAAAGCTCACTCTAAGCCATTCTCTTCCCCTTTCCTCCTTCAATTTTATTATGTTTTATAAACAAATAGCAACAAATGATTTGATTTAGCTCTTTGACAAGTGGTAGAAATTAACCATTTTCTTCCTTGGCCGTAAATTATTTCTGGGTTGTGTGTATGGAATGGAAAACAGTATATCCCCAGGGAGAAAAGCATTTTCATAAATATTACAGTAAAGAAGACATCACACATGAGTCCAAGGTAAACATGTCTTTATCCATTATAGGGTCTTGCTCACACCATCAGCCTGAAAAAGGATGCTGTTTGCCATTGCCAATCTCCTATGCTCATTAGAGATCAAGCAGCTGCTGGTGCTGGCAGCAAACATATGAGAATTGGCTATTTGGCTTATCTGAGCTCATCCATATTAATGCCTTGTTTCCACAGAGCAAAATTTAGGTGCTTCTTGAAAATGCCCTTGGTGTCATCACCTCCTAAACCTTGCCAGGTAGATTGCTCCAAACATTTATTACTTTCAGACAGAGAAGATCCTCCCCTGTGTCTTTATTTCAATTTAAATTCCATTTGTGCTCTTTTGTCAAATTTTCTGCATTGAGTTATGAATAATGCTGACATTAGCTCTACCATTATAGAGCTTGAGCTCTTTAATTAGATACCCTCATTCAACTTTTTTTCTGAGGTTAAGGTTTTAAACTAGTCCTCGTAACTCCTTCTTTTAAAGCTGAAGGCAACAATGTCAATCCTTTACTCTCCTGTTCCTCTTTTTTCAAGTCCCCTAATATTCTTTCCAATGCAATGACTGGAATTCTTTGCTTTGATTGAGGGCTGACACCCACTGTGCAATGACAGTCACTCACACTACAGAATTTCCCCCGTGATTCAACCAAGTATTTCATTTGCTCTTTTATTTGTCTCACTTTGGATATGCATACTAAGATATAGCCTCATTTCTGCATGCCTAAAAGACAGCTCTGATTTCAGGACATCCTTTCCTTTTGCTTCCCAATTCACAGTGATTTTATATCGAGTGGAATTTGAACTTTTGGATTTGTTTTTTTCCTTTTGCTTTCCCAATCACTTCTCTCTCCTTAAATTCTCACCTATTTTGCAAGGGAAGAGAAATACCTGGAACTACCACATTGTCTCTGGATCTTTTAAATTAGTTAGAACCAGCTGCAGTTTGAGAAGTACCAATAAAGATGCCCCGTATGTATATATCAGCAAGTACTCTTACGGAGACTTGTGAAGCTCCCAGTTACAAGTTCATCTTCAAAATGAGCAAGTACAATTGCTGCCATCTGGCAGAGAAACTGAGGCTAGGCACTGAAGTACCTTGGGCTAAGAAAGTCTAACATCTGAAAGGGCAACTCTCGATTTCCAAGTTCTCAGCTCTATCTATTTGACAACAGTGTGGTTGTGAAAATGCAAGTCTCCTTTGCTGTATGTGCTGTCTCAGTTCCAAGTATATATTCACTGTTGCCATTGCTTGTCTTTTTTCCTGGACGTTGATTTTTGAAGCCCATAGAACAAATCCTTTCTTTCATAGGAAACTTTCTCAAGGACACCTTAAAATGGAGACAGTAAGACACATTCGTGTCTCGGTGTGATGGGAGTAATGCATGAAAATCTCTTTTTATGGAGAATATAACCGAGTCATTTAACTAGTCTGTCCATAAGCTCTGGCAGGCAAGGCATTCCTCTACACTATTAACCCCCTAGTGGTTTATATCTTGGTAAGTGATGCTAAGACAAGATAATGTCCAGCCTGTAAAAGATTCAATGATAATGATTCTGAATGGTGGGTATGAAGAACCAACTCCTTAGGTTATTTTCTGGGGGGGTGGGGGGTGGGAGGGGGAATGGGTAAACTATACCATCCATTGTTTTTAGTAGTATCTGTATCACTGAAGAGATATAGATTCAGGATGTAGGAAAGATGCTATGTCAAAAATCAAATTGCAGTATATTGTCTATTTCACAGCAACTTCTGAAGCAGAAATTAATTTTCCATTTCTATTAAGAAAGAGGATCCCTGACAGTTTGAGAGAAGGGAAAAAGCGCTGCGTGAAATGATATGCTAAATCCCCCCAAACAGGCATTAACAATAATGATAAGGGACAAGCCACATTTCCCTAGCAGAATGATGGCAGCTGAAAGTGTGGCATCACCCCTTCTATGACCGCTGCCTCAGGATCGATGTTCAAAGGAGGTTCGAAGCCATGACACAAACCAGAACAGGCAAGTGCAGACCGTTTGGCAGCTTGAAAAGGCAGGTGGAAATGTAGCATCTATCTGTGTCCAGCAGCCTCAATATGTAAATCCATTTGTACTCATTATAACCTAATCCTGCTTCTTACCTGCCAGGACACATGGCAGGAAAGGAAATAGGTCTATCAAGGAGGAACAAAAGACAGGGTGTGATTTCTCTCTAAGAAAAGAGATGATGGGCTGAATTTCCTTTTTGTGATGGTAAATGGAGCTGGAGCAAGATCACCAGCTTTGTACCCTCTTACAAAACAGCAGAATTTGGCCCTTCATATATAAATAGAGAACCAAATAATCAGGTGGTACCTGTCTTAAATGAAAGCCTCTAACACAAGCCACAATAGATATTTATTTGGAAGAACATTCAGAGGAACAATTATGAAAAGACTAAATGGAAACAGTCTGAGCTGTAACAGTGGTGTTAAAAACGTAATTTACTGTGGAGGGGCTGTGTGTTTAGCTCCCCTCAGCATCCAAGAAACTCTGTCTGTCTTTGCTCATTAGTTTGTGCGTAAGTGCCTGGGTTTGCTCCTTGCAATGCATCCTAGAATACATGTAAAAGGAGAGAACACTTTAAATGAGTGTGTGTATTCTAATTTCACATATTTTCCAAGCTTGAGAGTGATAAACCCTGTGATATTTTAGCCAGGATTTATACACCTTTTTAAGGACAAAAGATGAAATAGGCCAGGGTTTGAAATTGCACCCACAAGACAAGAAATGTATGAAGTGATTGCATAATGGAGAAATGGAAAGCATATGCCCTTCACCACTGACAAAGGCAAGGAAAAAGAAGGCCTCAGAGCAGGTGAAAGGGAAAAACCATCTCCAGACAGGAGCTCTTTCCAGGTACTCCCAAGCAAGGCCACTTCTTAAGCTGTGCTTTACTGCGTCGCCCTTCTCTGGAGCTTAACTAGAAAAACACCTCCTGTCTTCCTTCTCTGCTTGGTAAAGGACATCTCACAATATTTGTGACTGCTCAGATGAATTTCAACTGCTGTGCTGGAAGTCCTTTAAACCCCATCACTTCCTTTTGCTTGTGTAACATGTACACTATTGATTTGACATTGAACGTTGCTTGCAATTGACTGTGTAATAATTTAATGTATATGCTCACAGGAACTGCTTGTACTCTATGTTACTTTCTTTTAAAGAGCTTGTGATTGGGCTGCAGCAAAGCAGGTCTTCTGTTTTACTTTCTGATGGCTACTGTGCGCAGTGTGGGGAGACCATTGTATCTTCTTTGAGAGTAAACTATAAAGCCCAGGAAAATAATGTAAAGCAATGCAGAATGGTGTGGGAAGGGAAAAAGAAACACTGCCAGCATGGACTGTGCAGTGTGTGTGAAAGGATGTGGCAGAGAAAAGGGGAGAGGAGATTCTAAACAAGCTTTAGTTGCAGTGGAAAAGAAAAGAATTCTTAAGGAATGAGAAAAAAACATATTGAGATCGTGGCAGCCAAGGAAGCTCCTTGCTGGGCTGAGAACAAACCTGAAAAGGAGGGCAGCTGCTGCACAGCCATAGGTTGTGTGTGTAGGGAGATGAGTTGTTCACATTGCTACTCTGCCCCACTTCAAAATTTTCTCTGTTTTTAAAAAATCGTGGTTCTAGCCTGTCTTCTAAAACATGGGTCTAGAATTTGCAAAGCCCTTTTAGTGTTCTTGGTACTCTGACAAGAAGGAAAAAAGGCAAAGAGATGCAAGGCAGACCCCATCCTCTTGTGTCAAGTCATGAAATAAATAAATTAGACTCAAGATGTACAACTGTGTTACTGTCAGCACAGACTTCCCTCCTGTCACAAGCTCCTTAGCCTGAACTAACAAAAAAGACATGAGAACCTGTCAGAGACGACTTGCCCCAGGAGGCACAAAGCTCAGTCCTGGGCAGGGATGTCCCGTGAGATCCCCAGCCTGGGCCATGTTGGAGCCTCCTGCCTGTTTCAAATTAGCTCAGCACGGGTAGCTTGTTCACAGCTTCTCTAATCAATCAGTTATGCACACAGTGCTTGTGTATCCAGGCACATCATATTTGAAAGTATAATTGCCACAGCAAGACAACACAAACTAGAAACATTAACAAATCTTATTTTCTCACATCCCCCTTCCAATCGAGAATCTGAATAATTTAGAACGGGTTGGCAGTTCTTGATTACATTTTGCACCTTTTAAAATTGTCTAAATGAAATTTCAAGTAATTTAAGCAGCAAGTGAAAATGGCACGTCTTTGTTTTTTGCTTGTGTCGGTAAGAGTACTGAAAGTGTCAGTTTTTAGCAGCTTCAAGTCAGATTCTCCAGCATTTTTCTGCTGGGACAGTGAAATGTCTGACTCAGGGCCTGTGTACAAGGAGGAAAACTACTAACGTGAGTGAGAATATCAGGGCTCAGTCAATACAAAAAGTGAGTAATAATAATGAAAAAAAATCATGACAAGTTGGCTGTGTGCCAGTTTACTTGGTATCTGGGTATAACAATGACACACGGGATGAATTTTGTGGAAAGAGGAGACTCAGTTTGCAGGGGCGTATATGTACCTTATGGCTTATTCACACCCAGATTTATCCAAGGGGTTGAGGAAAGCATAATTCCTGTAAGTGGCAGAACCTTAACAAGGTGCATGCAAAATGTCATGCAATCTGAGAAACTGCTGCTACTTATCAACAAGCTGCATCCAGCCTCGCTAGTTGCTCCTTTGGGCAGTAAGTCTATTAGGACCTTGTCTTCTATCTCTGCAAAGTGATATGTGAGTCTATAATATTATATAAATGAAATCTTTATAATTATTGTTTATAAGACTGTATAAAAAGGAGGCAGACATCTTGGGAATACTCAGCTTGGCTGGAAAGCTGAGAAAATGAGTTCCAAACTGTAGCTTTCTATCTTAATACTAGCAGATTTCCTGGTGGCATTTCTAATTTTAGACTACACACCACTGAAAAATCAGACTCTTTTTTTTTTCTTTTTTTCTTTTCTTTTTTTTTTTTTTTACCTATGAATGAGACCCATTAAATAGAGATGCAAAAAGTGCATGTTTTTTGAATTTCACCTTCCAGGCTTCAATACCCAGGCAAGACAAAGAAGGTTGCAAATGCTAAACAGCTCCCAAAAATAGGTCCATTGCTCTTCACAGAAAGAGGAAATAGAGGATTGTAAGGGAGTGAACACTTGCACGACCACTGAGCAATTTTAAGCCTGTTCTTACAGATTCTCACATTCCAGGGAGAGTTCATATTTTATCTTCTTCACCAGGTCACACGTCCATAACATACAATCTTGGGGATTTCTGTAATCTAAATTGTCCTTCTACTTAAAAGGGGGATGCATAATGTGATTGATACTTTTTTACACTGATAGAAATGGAACCATCCATTTGTATGTGGCAAGCCCAGAGTAAATTAGAAAAACATTCTCTTCCACCCTTATGTCTAAAATGTATATTTTTTAAATGAATTAAAGAAAATGGAGGGACAACTCATTAAGACTACTAAAGGAGCTTGAGGAATACCTAGGATGCTTTGTCCTTGCCATTACCTATTGATTAACAATGGAAGAATTTTGAGTGCAAGCTTGGAAAAAAAAATGTAAATCACATAGAATTAATGCCTCCTACAACTACAACATTAAACTGAATTGTGGATAGAAGAGATACTGGATAAGTTCTGATTGCAAAGGAATGGTACTGGCAACGCACTCCAAAGCATGCATAAGACACAATTGAAAGATAAATGCTGGAATCTGGACATAACTAGAAAAAGTACAGAGTAATTTATAAGGATTGGCTTTCATCTCATTTTAGAGAGGTCTCAACTCTTCACGTTGAATGAGCACTTGGTGTAAATATGGCCTTGCAAATTGCAGCTTCTTCATAATTTGCCCTCTTAGAACACCTTTCATTGAATGCCCTCAAGGACCATTACTGAACTGAGACTGCATAGTTATGCCTATGCTGTAAGAAGGCAGATGAGAATTAAAAAGAAAAAAGAGTTGATAAACTGACTTTTTCTTCTTTTTCATTATTTTAACTACTTTTTAGGCTCCTTTTAAAAAGGAGGTGGGAGGGTTATTAACAGAAAAGTGAAAGTACTCAACAAAATTACTATATTTTGCTAACATTAAAAAAAAAAAAAAGTTATTGCCAAAGCAACCCAACAACAACCAACAGCAACAACAACCAAAGGAACCAATCATAAAAAGTTATGAGAGAAACTTTTCAAATAGTTCAAACAGTTATTCCCATTTAGCACTATGTAAGGTCCTTCAAAACATAAATTACACACAAGATTTTATCCCTGGAAATCTAATTTAGTTGTTACATTTTTCTTATATAGAACAAATGAAAAGTAACACAGAGAAGCACAGAAGAAATGAATCCATCAGAAACTGAAGCATGTCAGCATGAAGCACTGGCATTTCAACTCAATTTCACAAACTAAAAGCATGTTTAGAGGAGGAAAGAATTTAGGAGTAAGTGATGAAGGAAAAGAGGCATTCATTACAAATGCCATCACGCAATGCCAGATCTGGTTAAGTACAGTATGTCACTCTCTATAGTTAGGTGTTATTCAGTTTAAATTGAGCTGACTTATGACAGCCATAAGTGGAAATTTTTATAAAGTGCCACAGAAATATAATCAGCCTCCAGAAAACTCTCGCTCATCTACCTACAAAGCAGCACAGCAGACTAATTCATGTGGAAGCTGGGCAAGGCCATGATGATCTGAAGAACCACACTTCATAGTTCCTGCTAGCACACCTCATCAAACTCTAACAGAATTTGGAGTACAAAATTGTTCACTAAATCTGTATTTCAAAATGAAATGTTATTATTTTTTTTTCAAAGCATATTCATTTCAGCCTCATGAACCATAGTGAGAGTTCCTGGACCAATGCATTTTTTAATTCCTCAACTCCAAACACACTGAAGTGGAAGCTCTGATGCAAGTACCTTGGTACCCTGAGAAACCCACAAAATGCGTTCTTGTCTTTCTCCCATTCTTCTTGTGACATCTACTCCAGGCTGTGGCTTTTAAAACCAAACCCCAAGACCTGGCTCTGAAAGCACTGACATGTCAGAAAAATGGGACAAATATCACAACAGGCTGATGAGTGTGTAATTACCATGACTGTGTTCCTCTTCTCCCAAATGCACAAGCTGAAGAGTTGTTGCATGCAAAATATGGTTACAAACTAGAGAGGAAAATTGAACCTGCATGGATGATGCTCTCTCACTGCAAGAAAAAAAGGGCAATGGCTGGTAAAAGTAATGATCCTGAGTGTTTTGTTTGCTTGACTTTGGCGGTGTTCCTGTATGCATTGCCTCTTGCCTGCAGTCCATTTTCAGAGACATATTGCAGAATGACATTGTTATGAATATAGGTATTATTGCTGCTGAATTTCAGGTGATTCATTCCCTCAAAATAGTGAGCATCATTAAACCAACTTTCAAAGTATTCCACAACTCCTCAAAGAGACCAGCACATCATATAGACCTTCTTCAAAGGACTCCCCTAGGCTCTACTCAGGATTCTCCCCCGTGACAGATATTGCTGCAAACAGCAGCTGCTTTACCTCTCCCTGTATTATCTTACAGTGAGAACAAGTGAAAGCTATGAATCAGCCCGCTATCAGGAATCCAGGAATAATGAAACAAGGAATAATTAAGGTGCCAGAAGTACCATTTGGCACATATAAATTATAAGCAATTTTTGAACACTAGTTTTCCCAGCTCCATAAAACTTCTATTCCTCCCCAGTGAAATTAGGCCAGTACTGCAGCATGGAAACTGTGGAACAAGTTCTCATAACAATTATATTCTACCCATGTTTCTGTTTTGACTTGGGAACAGCAAGGTTTCTGATGGAAGAATGAAGTTGCTTATATGTGTTTACAGACGGCTGTCTATTTGAGTGACAGACATATGTGCTGGAGCAGTGTTAAGTGCTGTCACTTCAGTTTATGGAGCAGTTGCTTTGGAAAGATTTCATTTTAATGCTAAATAAATGAGATCAAACTAAAAATAAATAGGGCAATTAGAAAGCAAACATTGTTTTCCTTTCAATTCTAGACCAATATTAAAGCTTGAAAAAATTGTCATGTAGACTGAGGTGTAAAGAAGAATTTAATAACAAGATCATATTCAATTTTAGGAAGACACGCAGCCTGTTATCAGGGAAACTGTGAGTGTTTGCTTATCATGTTGTTCAAATTAAATGACTATTACACCTGGCAAGTCCTTCTTCTACCACATCTCACCTGAAGGGTGACCACCCAATCTGGGGCATTTTTTGACCCAGTGGTTCAAGTCCTACTGATGGTGGAGGACATATGATGTATGAAATAAGAGTATGTCCAGAAAAATGAAAAAATACTGTGCAAGGAAATAGATAAAAAATATAAATATTTCTATTTGCCTAGGGGGGCTGCAACCCTTTGTCTTTTTGCCAGTAAAAGGTGATTTACAACTGTCCTCAAAATCCTGAAGAAGTTCTACAGTTTTAGAGGATTTGCAAAGGGAATATACAGGAACAAAAGCAATTAGGAGTCACTGCAAGAATCTTTTTCCTCTTATTAAGTGTATGCAAGGAAAGCCAAGAAAGAACTCTCTGCTTCTCAAAGGAGATTTTTTTCCTCTTCCCAAACTGTGTTGTTGCTGGGGCTTCTCTCTTAAATTCCCAGTGCTATGCTAACTTCAGCTGAATCAGTACGTAGGAAAATACTCAAATATTAGCATACCCAAAAATTCTTTTTATACCAAGCATTGTGGAATTTTGAAAGCAGGAGAAAGCCTGAGAGAAAGAGAAGGGCTCTTTCAGTAAAACAAAAGCTTGTATTTGCATTTTAGTTGGTCAGGAAAAACAAAGCAAACAAAACCCACAAATGCAAGGAAGGTTCAGCAGAAGGTGATTGGCTTTCTACCTAAATTCTATTCTTATGTTTTTTATCCCATAGCAAAAGAAAGAAGTACTTTCTAGTCATAAAGATTATGAAATGTTTTCCAAGAACATGTCCAATAAAGCCTATCAGAAAATCAAAGATCAGACAGAAAGAATGGCTGTTTTTGAAGAGTTTGAGATCAGGTTTAGGAGATATCTAGGCTGCTTGAGGAAAATACCAAGAAAAAACCCTGGACATGAATAAAAGTGCAGATTTTGAGCCAGTATTCAGGAAGACCAAATGAGATGGTTCAGCAAAGTCTTGTTAGCCTGTTGTCAAATATCGGACAAGGAACTCATCTGATAAAGGATTAAAAAGGAGTGTGAGACACCATGGTTCTATGGAAGAAAGGTTTTGTCAGACTAACCTAATTACATTTACCACCCTGGTAAAATTACAAGTGGGGTTTAGGGAGGTAACACACTTAAACTCCTATAAATATGATGTTAGGATATTGTAATACACAATATTCTGTTTAAATTTAGCATTGTACCTTCTTAAGGTAAACATTAAGTGGGTTAATAACCAGCCATATGGCGCATTTTACAAACCTATTTTCAGGGAAAGTTGTCATGGAAAAATTGAATTTTAGTACATCACTGCCTACCAGAATTCAACCTTTTCATCAGTGATCCAGAATTAACTATAAAATCACTGTTGAGAAAATTGGTGGCTGCTGTAGCTACTGCTTGAGAGAAAAATTGCTTAGAACACTGAACAGAGCTGCTTGGTAAATTGGGGGAATTCAAGCAAAGGACACATACAGCCAAATGCAACTGGACATAGCTAAACACAAGAAAGGCAGGCCATGCCTATCACACAAAGGATTTACAGCCTGGAAAGAAATTGCTCTGGAAAGATTTGCTGCTCAGAGTGGATATGCAGCTGAATGGATGAGAATCCAGGATGATGCTGTACCAAAAAGTACTAACAAAATCTTCGTATAAACAGAGGTAATCTGAGTAGAAATATGATTCTTATTGTCTTACCCAACACTCATGAGTCTGAAATAGAAATTCTTGCAGCTCTGGTTGAAAGAGTAGAAAAAGAAGCATAAAAATAGGATTCAAATAGATGCCTTACAATAAGGTACTTAAAAAGCTCACTCTGTTTAGCTTATCATAAAGAAAGAAAAATGTGTCTTGGGGACCAAGAGGAAGATAAAAATGCCATGTCCCATAGTCTTTTAATCTGGTAGAATAAAAGACAGGAAGCTAAAAGAATGGAATAGAGGCCCGAAATTTTAAAATATTTTCTTTTTCAGTTCCAGACTGGATGTGTTTTTACAGAAGGTGTTTTAGTAAAAAACTCCCCAGAAAAAGCAGGATGGGAGAAGTCTCTCATCTTACATCGTAGAGACTGAAATTTTGGATAAGTATAGACCAGGCGCAGTCATAGGTCAGATTTCACTTCACCTTCATGATATTTCCACTCAGCTTACTTTGAGGTAGTGGACACTGCTTTAACAGCCAAAAGTTCATGGATTATGCCTGAGTATTCTGGATGCTTCTCCTACTTCCCTAGCTCAGTTAAGGAAAGGAAGAAAGTCACCCTACACTGGGAATGGCATCCATAGTCCTGATAGTACACTGCATCTTCTGCAAATGCTCTGAAAATAGTTCAAAAATGTATCCTGCAGGCAATTTTCTTTTCCTCGTGACCTCTTGTGGTAGTGTCTAAGGCTCTATTACCTTCTGTTTACTTTTAAAATGTCTGCCATGTCTGTACTTGGAGAATGTACCAATGCGATGGTTTAGTGCCACCATGACATACTGTTCCAAGAGCAAAGGTTTCAACCAAAGAAAACATCAGCTTTGACATCAATGTCAAACGCTCTTTTTCTTTGACTTCAGACCCAATGCAGGCTCTTCGGCAACCTTCTTCCCTCAGACAAATCTTGTTTCCTTATTACAGATTTTCTTGGCTGCTATAGTAAGCTAGCTTCCATTCCTTCTGATGTGTTAAATGTTAACTGCTCTCAGATGTTCTCTTTTTTTTGGCTGAGTGGCAGGGCTAAAGTTTGGGGAGATAAGATTCCTTCTCCCTGCAAAGGCTATTAAAATCTTGCTCCTAGACACTTGAGTCCAAGAGGAGACTGTCATAGGTCTCATTCATTTCTTTCTTTCAGCTTGCTTCCTTCAAAAGGGAGACAACACAATAGCGTTTCTCTACTCACAGTTGAGCTGATTTTCTATTTGTGCTAAGGAAGTAGAACATCCAAAAATTAGATCAGGGCTGAATGACATCTGTCTTTAGCCTTTCAGGAAAAATGGAGTACTTAAAAATGATTTACACTTACTTTTTAAAGGAATTTAAGAAAATATGTAGGTTTGCCTGTACCTTGACATGACTAATCCACTCATCTGCAGTTGATCTGCTGTTGACCTTGTCTTGATGCTTAGAATAAAGCTGCTAGATTCCATGTTACATTTGACTCCAGATTAATTTCTGGCCTTTATTGACACAGTTATTCTTCTAAAAGGCCTGCATATTTAAGGGGAATAGCATCTTCTGACAAGGAGATGGGCCTTTTTAAAGTAGGACCATTGGATGAACAGATGTGAATAGACTGATCATAGCTACTGCTGCCCAGAAAAAAAGAAAGCAAAGGTGTTCAACAATTTTACTGGAAAGGAATGCTCACTGTAAGAAGTACAGTCTATTTCTATAAGGCTGAAAATTTAATTCTAGAGTGCTGCCATCCAAATAATGAGGTCAGGAAAAAGGATGTAGGGGCATGAGGACTGCAGTATATAGGACTAAATTGTACTGCAGACAGTACAATGGAGTATGTTGGAAGACTGTTTTCTTTTTGAATGGCATTACAGGAAAGAAATTCATTTGATATCTACAGCATCTTATCCCATCTTAGAAATGTATTTTTCCTACTTATGTAACTATTGTATTAGCTTATTCCCACAAATGAGTGTTGTGGTGTATTAGGATTAGGTCCACTGTGCTGTCCTACAGAGCAGATGAATAGGAAGTAAATGTTGTTAGGTCTTGTCTGGTTGCTTCCAACCAAGAATGAATATATGAGGAAGGCATTTACTTTAAGGACTCCTTTAGGAGCTGAGGATGATCAGTTTAGATCAAAATGTCCCTTACTGGAAAGTAACTTATGAAGAAACACAATCCTCAGCTCTTGCTTAGGGAAACGTAATGCAGTTCAGGAGGTGCTCAGTAAAGGTGGCTTTAAATTGTGTTTGAAATTCACTGAACTTTGGCTGGCTTTAGGTCTGCCAGCACCATGCCCGCTGCAAGCTACCTAGCATGTATGTGGGTAACTAGCCTGAAGGAGAGGTTTGAACATAGTCTTATTCCACTAAACCAAAGCTGGTATTGAAAGTAAAGTAAAGCAGCAAACATTCACTGTAGTATATCCTTGGAGGAAGCCTTTTTTGAGTTGGATTTCCCCCTCCCATCATAACATAATTCATCTGTAGAGAAGGAGGACAAACATAAGCTGTTTTACTCCAGAAACACAACCCAAACTGGTGGCAGCACTAGGCAATCATATCTAAAGAGGCAGCTTGGTTACTTATCAGTTATGTCTCTCAACATATTACAGAATCACAGAATTGTAGGGGTTGGAAGGGACCTTGAGAGATCATCAGGTCCAACCCCCCTGCCGAAGCAGGTTCCTTAGAGCATGCTGCCCAGGTAGGCGTCCAGATGGGCCTTGAATATCTTCAGAGAAAGAGACTCCACAACCACTCTGGGCAGCCTGTTCCAGTGCTCCAGAACATATTATCGGAATATTATCACACATATTCAGCACCTTGGTATTAAGAAAATCTCCAGAAAGGATTCATCCTTTTGTTGATAATGAGGACAGACAGACAGAATGAAACAAATTGAGTGAGAGAGTGAAAAAGAGAGAGAGAATGTCTTGGTATAGTGGTATAGTAAATTCAACGTACAGTTGTAAGTTATTTCACCTCTTTCTTTCTGGTAAATTGTACATGAACAGCTCAGAAGTTCCTTACATTATTTCGGTGCCGATAAACTTACTTGAGTAGCTATTGGTGGACGCTCGTTTACAAATACTATATATTAAGAACTTAAATTGTTTCAGCTGCATACACAGAATTTGTTGTATATTTGTCTTTTACAAAATCTAAGGTTTCTGGAATGAACTTTGACAGTTCCAAATGTGCCTTCTGCTAAAATTCCTCTTAGGTTGGCTACTGTGATTAAAATTGTTTGGTAGAACTTTCACAAGAAATTAAGTCTGAAATAAGACTGAACTCAATTTTGATGAAAGGTGTTTTGTTGTTGTTGTTTTGTTTTGTTTTTCCTGAAGTGAAATAAGTATTCAAGAGGGATGATAGGACTGGAAAATGAAAGATATTCTACCAGCCTTCAGTCCAGACATTGAAACCTCACATTCTTCCTCAGTATTCTTGCTTCAAACTCCAGAACGTGCACTGAGAGGAAATATATTTTGCAGTGTAGCTGCACATCTTGACTAATGAATTCTAATTAACATCCTGTAATACATTTACTGGTAACAGACAGTCATTCTGTGCTCATCACATTTCATACATGGATAAAATTATTGGTATGAGTGTATCGCTCTGGGAAGGAATGTTGACTTGGAATCTATGGATAATTGCTTTTTTTTTTTTTATCTCGAGCATTGGAAAAACAAGATCCTCACTTGTACTTACAGGGAAAACCACTACAGGCTGTTCATCACAACTTCAAGCTCTTTCTGCTATTCCTCTTTTTGCATCAAGTCCTTTTAATGTTTCAAAGTCCCCTAGAGGGTTATGTTCAGAAAAGGCATGCTTAATTACCCAGTCATTCAACAGATGATTCATCTGGGATTCACTTTAGCATCTCTAAATCCCGATTGTCCTTATTCCAGTGGCTACTATTAAAAAGCCAACGACACTATGGTTACTACAAAGGTTTACCTACAGCTAAAGCTGGTGCTTGACTTAAAACCCATGAGGAATTTTATTAGAATAACATGGGCTATTTGTGTGCTGAAAGTTGTGTGAATATCTCATTTCCTTCCTGAATCAAAGCTTAAGAATGTCACAGTTCTTCCCCTTGCATCAAATATTAAATCATTGTATTTCATAATCCATCATAAACGTAAGATACCAACCAATCACTTCTCATTCCAATCACTGTCTCTCTCCTAAAGCTAACAGTAAATCTATGTATCCATTGATGCAGTAATCAGTTCATTCTGTTTCTTCCCAAGTAGAAAAACTATGAAAATATCTTTTCCAATTTTAATCTTCATTCTCATTCAGTAAATAGAAATAACAAACATAACAGAAAAGTGAGAACATCCTAAGAAGCACTGTAATCCATTACATATATATTTTTGCTATCTTGGTTTATACATGATAGGTGCTGAAGAAAAAGGAGAATTAATAGAGCATGTATAATTTATTTGTATATGGGGAGTGTATGCATGAACTTACATTGCGAATTTCATTTAAATCCATAATGTAAAGTCCATATGAAATATATATAAAAGACAGAACATATGTCTTTAGTGAAAGTACAGTGAAGATATCATATGGATTATAAACAGACTAGAACTAGAAAATAAGTTCCTGCTGAGGTTGATTGCTCAAGTCATTCTGATTATTCAGGGAGCTTATCATCTGTCCAAAAAATCAAAGCAGAATATTTCTGGCTTCTAATAACCTGCTCATTATGGTCTCACAGGTGAGCATTCTTTCACAAAATGTGAATGATGTGTCACTGAGAACCATAACTAAGGTTATCTGGAGGGTACTCCTGAAAAGTGGGTAATACATCTTTGTTTTACCCTTTTTGGGCATAGCTGTTGGCTCTTCTGGCAGCCAGACCTACAGAAAGTAAAGGGAGGTGGATGTTCCCACAACATATCTGCCACTGGTGGACCTGCAAATTTAGATGAACTGGCATTTAAATGGCATGCAAAATCCTGTGCATGGGGTTGGTTTTGACAGCAAATTTACAGCCAGATTGAGATGCCAGTGATCATGTCACCGTCTCAACCATCCCTAGGATTCCAAACAGCTTAACCTGATCACTTTTCTTCAGGCAAAACTTGTAACAACAGTGCAAGAATCATTATTAAAACTGTTAGGCAAAAGCACAAGAGCTTAGTTGATACTTTAAAACAGTGTTTTCCTCATGTAAATGGAGATGCCATCCATGGCCAGAAGCTATTCCGGGAGTTCCAAGGAGTTTATTGCTTGAAATGTTGACTTGGTATAACCATTTTGCATATGAACTTAATTAGAAGTCTCCCAATTAGACAGCTTGTTTGTAAAGTAAACATGCATAGATTACCATATGAGGTCTAGGGAAAAATTAAAATCAAGTTTGTTTTTTAAATGGAACACAAAAAAAAAAAAAACAGAGCAAGGGAGATGGCAACTTGACGTGTATGATGTGTCAATATTTGCTCTGCACAATTTTTTCTCTGAAGATTAGGAGGGCTGAATCTATAGGCATGAAAGATGATTTGATTTGAGTTACACTCCAGAACTATCTTTTTTTGCTAGGAGGAGATGCTGTAATGGACTTTGATCAGCCATTCAATTAGTAGCCACTACATGATCTCCGATTACCCAATATTCAGGGAGGGCATTTTCAATGCAAACTTTTAGACCAAGTGTGATTAAGACTATCCAATAGTTTAAGCTTATCTGAGTCACTTCAGTTAGTTTGAGGTCTGTAAGATTGGTGTGAGTCTGCGAAGCAGGTTTCTATAATTACCCCTCAATTTAATTCCTTTTCTTTCCCCCAAGGCAACTCCATTTCTCTATTCCTTCTGCACTCTTATCCACTTCTCACAAAAAGATCTTCTAGCAAAGGGAAGATTCTAGCGTATTTCCCGTTAGCTTCGAAAAATATTAAGCTGTTACCAAGGGGTACTTCATGTACAGTGCAATAATATTTGCATATGCTCATAAATACTTATTTTGGTACTAAACATTTTCTGTATATATAGTGTTGCCCTGCTATACCCCAAGACTCTCTTTAGTTGATTATTTCATTCTAACCATTTTTGTTCCACCTGATGAAAGCAATATTAAAACTCTTTTTTAAGGGATGGGTTTAAAGCACCATTGGACTCTAATGATGCAGAAGCACATGCTTAACTGCTTTGCTGAATTGGGGCCAAGAAAATGAAGTAACTTGCCTGCGTGTCTCCATAAGCCAATTGAGTTTTGGTCTTTTATCATCTTAGGTTAACAATGAGTTGCGAATAGCTCAAGGCATCCTCAGTGGGAAGGCTCTGCTTAGGGAACTGCCTGCTTGAAGGCAGTGAACAGTCACTCTGAAAATCCTTTTCTGAGTCATTTTCTCAATGACTATTCAATTCTCTCTTCTCTCAAGGTCTGATATTTAGATCTGCAGCTAAGACGTAAGACCCACATTTTCTGTTACTAAATATTGGATATTACTTTAACTGGGCATTTTGTAAATTGGCATAATAAGGAAGAGGTATTTCCAGCAACAGATGTGCAGCTATAGTGCTTTATCTGCCAGATTTAGTATCAATATACCGAGAAGTTGTACTAGCAAAACAATCTTGGGTGTGCCTGTGTTACAGCCTGCAGTGCAGTGTACAGCTAGCTGTAAACAAGCTACGAGATACTAGAAGGAATCTAGCAATGGCAATAGAGTGCTCACAGCAGGTAAGTTTACTCTTTTCCTCAGATGCATAAACCAATGAGTTCTGTGACTCACAGCTATCTCATTAAAAGAGAATTCAAGATAAAAATAAGTGGTGATACTTCTGTAGTAAGTCAAATTGGTAGGGCTTCTGTACTTACAACCACAATAAAAATACTATTAATTGTTAAATCTGCTCAAATGATATGCAAATCAATGTTGAAATTCATGGAAATTTTATGTAATATAAAACCAATCCATTTGATTTAATGTAATTTTGAGTGGAAGAAATAAGAGGGAGGAGAGAAATCACCAAGATGTGTATTTGGTGATCACTATTGCAATAACATACTGAGATCAATTCAAGGTAAATTCCAGGGAGTCACAGACACTGAAAAATATTCTTATATTTCCTATTAAATAATTACTAAGCTTTACCAGTTAGAAAACTCCAGTGAAACACAGACAAGAGTATTTTTATGACCAAGCTGCATCCAAATTGCTTCATGCAAATAAGCCTGGTAAAAGTAGATTCATTCAGTGGATGCAAATCAAAACTGCTAGTTCCAGAACTAGATTCACCTTGTGTAAAATTAGGTCATTTTCTCCAATAGATGGAGGAATCTACAATGACGAACACTTTTTAGAACAAATGACATCCTTTTCAAATTTGCTTCATTAGCCTCTTCATTCTATCCTGCATCCAAATAAAATGCAATTTAGTTTTTTAAAGGGACTCCTTTCAACTGTAAAATTCATAAAACTTGGCTTACAAAACAATATTTTCTTCTGAGTTCTGATTACAAAGTATAAACTTAATAATCCATAAGGCTATGAACAACCTTTGTATTCAGTACAGAAAGCTTTTCAGTTAGCTGGTGTGAGCATTTGGGTTTAGACACTTCCAGTCCATTAAGCTAATTGGGTAAGAGAGAGTTCATTCTTCTGGAATAACCAGTTGCTCCAGGAAGTGATGCTGACAATTAAGTAAGTGACACTCTTTCTTCTGAAGCATAATCAGCGAGTGTCCCAGCAAGGAGCTCTGCTCAGCTAGACATACCTTCTTAGAACAAATCATTAAATGGAGGCTAAGGCAACTGCACAGAAATCCAGTGTTGTAGTTCTTTAGCCACTTCACAAATGCAAGTGCCCTAAGAACTTTTCTCTGACCAAAGATGGCTGTAAGCCTGCATATGTCAACATTATTGGAAAAGGATGACAGACGGCCTGCCTCCCCTCTCCCTACACAGCAGTGGCTGATGCTGTTTATCTGTGAGTGTTTGTCATTTCAAGAAAGGCAGCTGAGGATATTTAAACTAGGGGTATGAGAAAGCTAAAGTGATTTAGCTGGATGAGCTTGAATTTAACAGGATTAGTTCTTATTTTTATTAGAAAGCTATAATGTGATTCTGCTTTTTTCCCTAGAAAGGTCATCATGGTAACAACAGAATTATCTCCATTCCATAGAATTCCTGAAGCAATATTATAGCACATACTCACAGCAGCATGGCATATTTAACTGGTTTCAACATCCATCATATGCAACATCATCTACTGCATACCTGAACCCCTGGAAGATTTCAAGAAAGTAAACTCTGTTTTTCAGCTCCTTGCAAATTAAGAGCACACAGAGTTCAAGCAAATCCTAAAACCAACTACAACACACAAAAGTTTAGATGAAGAAGAAATATCTGAGACGAGTGATTAAAATATAAGAGAAATAAAACAGCCACCGTTTATACTTATTCCACCTACATAGAAAGAATATGTGTTTTGAAGTACAGTATTACAATTATCATTAGTAGAACTGAATTGCTGAGCATTGCTGCCTAATGAGAGATTATCAGTCAAGGGTATCTACCCTGTGCAGAAAAATTACTCAGTAACACAAATCCTAGATGATAGACAAATGGGCAGTCACAAATCGTGATATACTAAAGGACCCTCAGTCGACGGTGGAGAAGGAAGATCATGCAGTATATAACTAGCAGAACCTGACAGAGTCAGTGACCCAAAACAAAAATTAACCACTACCTTTCTGAGTAATACAAGGAAAAAATGCTTTGTTGTATGCAGGACACAACAAAAACAATAAGAGGCTTTATATTAAACAGAAGCATGTACTTCTGAATATCAGCGTACCTTTTCACATAGCACGTGTGAGATGGATTGATCAGTTTGCACTTATTCTTTGGGTAACAGCCACAAGTTTAATTTTGCAGGTTGTTCAGTGATCACTTTAATGGCAAGGACTGCACACCAACAGAGGTTGGCAATGCAGTCTGGTTAATGGCAGTCAGACTTTTTGAATGCCTCTTTTGCATCCTGCCTTTGAACTGGGTTTTTTGAATATTGTTCCACATTTTTAGTGTCACACATCGTAACTGCTATTCTCAGTTAGACCATGGTTATAGAACCAAACAGAAAAAGATAAAAAGCCTGGCTTTCTAGAAACTCAATGACTTAGTCTTTTAGGGAGTTATGTTGAGCTCAAACTTTGGAATACTTTGGGAGCCTGCTGGATAGAGCGTGCTGAGTAGATATCACTCTATGTTAGACTAGATTCCTTCAAATACCCACAATAAATCCAATTCAAAGCTAGCATTTCCATAGCTAGATTTCCATTTTGGTTCTGGACAACCAAACAAGACATATTTGAAAAGCATGATTTTCCCAAAAGAAAGCTCAGACCTTTGTCATCTCTTTCAAGCCATGTGAAAAGCAGCTACGCTAGCTCTTTTACAGCTTGATTGGTGCAGCAGTGACTTAATTTGGCTGATTCTATAATTAAGAAGATACTTAGACTTGTCAGCAACAACACAGCCAGTTTGTTCTAAGTTTAAGCTGCATGACAAGGAAGATACCAATCTTCAGGCTTCTGAGCATAACACATTAATATAATTGTTAATGCCCTGGTGTCATTTTTTCTCAATTTTCTTTTCCCCCTCCTCCTTTCCTCCCTTCCATTTTTTTTTTCACTATCAAGACAAAATTGCATTAGAAATGGCTCTTATCATTTTATTAGTCTTTAAATTAGGCTGACACAGCCTTAAATAAAGAGATATTTTGTGGAAGAAAAAAAAATAGAAAAACTGTTTGTAAAACATAACTCTTGTGCCCAAAGGGACATATCATTTTCATATTTTAAATCTGAATGCATTTTAGTTATTTTGTGTTTTTGCAGCAATCAGTTCACATTATGAGAATAGGGTAGTATAATTATGGAAATTAAGTACAGATTTCAGTTGAATGAACTCATCAGATGGAATTACAGCCTTTCTAGATTGGTCGTCTGGCTTTATGTCAGATGATTTGCATAAAACATTTAGCTTAATGAGAAGGAAACAACAAGACTGCGGAATGTATTAACCCAAGGGGGTCTGAGCTGACATGTAAGAAATATTAAGGTAGTAGCTTCTTTTTTTATTATTATTTTAAAGACAAAAAGGAAGCCTTGAGAGCAGATTAGGGACAGAAAGGTAATTCTTGCTTGTATCATAATTCTTCATGAGCAGTATTTTTCACTACCTACAGTCATACACTGTAAGATAATTTTTCAGGTTTATTTACTTTCATTTGCCTGTAAGCAAATTCTGATATAATCTAGTTACTCTGTCAGATAGTGTTCATGGCTGCAAACGTGTCTTTGTGTTCAGTAGTTGAATTTTCTTCTGGTCAGTGGTCTGGAACTTGCTCAAATTATGGTCTCGGATATCTAGCCATTTATCTGTAATCTCTGGAGGGTCCAATTTTCATTGGGTAGTACAACACCATACTTTTGCATCTTTAATCATTAAGCTCAGAAATGCTACCATCCTAAGAGCATATTGATAGCAAATCTACTCAATGCACAGAATATTAAAGGGCTCTTTCTTTCTGTTCCCATGGCAGCACCTACTTCTGGGAGGGGATTCTCCAGGAGGCCTAAGAGAAGTACTTGAGAGATGCTTTCAAATGACTATTTATCCTCTTCAGATTTTCAGGCTCTACCTGTGAGCTGCCTTCTAGCCTGATACAGCTTAGCATCTCCACAATACCATTTTTTCTGGATATGCTTTTTCTGACTGTAGATAGCGTTTTGACATGCCTCCCTCTTATGTTAGAATTTGAATGTGGCCACTTGCAATAAACCATTGTTGTTCTTGTGCTAAGAAAGTGCTAAGCGAGAGCCTTGTTCTTTGTCTACAGCACTGTGGGCTGTGAAGCCAAAAGACTGTAGAAGGGAGCAGAATTCCTTCCCTAATATTTAAGAGACTTGGGATTTAATTAAGCGTTCAACACTGTACCTCCAACAAGAGCAAGAATGTACACAGATGATCACAAGAGACCAAGTTAGGGTGTCTTAAGATATAACCACTCATTAGTTGAAAGTTACCACTCTTGACAGATGGGCAGCCTTGCTTCTGAATTGGATTGCTTGTGATCATCTGGCCATACCTGTAGAGCCCTCTTCAAACTCCAGCCCCTCCAATTGCAAATCAGGCACTTGATTACTTGAAAGAAATGTCCCCAGTTAAGAATGTACTGTTCACCAGCCTCAAACAGGGAAAAATAAAATAATAATAATAATAATTAAAAAAAAAAAGTGTCTGCAAGGACAACTTAAGCCCTGTTGTGCAATCTTTCATTTAACCTACACATGTGAACATGTCAGGGAGTCCAGATTAGCCAGTAAAGTAGCAGATAGAAATTCTGTGGCAGGTATTTTGATTAATGCCATTCTGACTTAGAGGCATGAAATAAACTGCAGAGTTTAGACAGGATCCTGGAAGTGTAAATTTTACTGATTTTTTTTTTTTTTTCTCCAAAGAAAATCACCATCTGAGACTGTCTAAATAGAAGGATATGAATAAACTTCCATCTAGGGCTTCTGTTACCCTAGCCTAGAAAGGAACAGTATTAGGAGAGATTGCCTTTCCCTAGTTCATGATTGCTGGTGACAACATACAGAGAAGCAAGTTACCAATTCATTGAGTCGAAGAACAGCATGCTACATGTTGTGCTTAGATTTCAAAATAAAAAATCACATGGCAGTAGGAAATGGAAAAAGCCACTCTGCTTTTGCTGCCACATGTGTTCTTTCTACTGCTGAGCTCTCCTTAATGAAAAATTGGCCCAGGCTCAAAGAAGCAGAGAAAGAGATGAGAAAGAAATGGTGGTGCGGAAAACTACTGACCCTTGTATCTAGTTGAATACAGAAGCAGCACAGGCAGGGGGTTCCTTAGAAGAGTATATCTGAATCTATGAGCTTATGACTGGCTGCACTTTGGGAAAAAAAGTGAAATGAGAAAACTTTGGTGTGCTGGATGAATGTGAAGATCTGACTAGAAAAGATGAGCTGTAGCAAATTAAAGGCTGCTGGTTCAGTGGCCACACAGCCAGCATGAGGAGAACACAACTGCTGGTCACTTCAGAAACATGTTAAATAAAGAGCCTTTGGGACCTGTCCTACAGAAATTCAAATCATGAGAATTTTGCTTGATGTATAGCTGATTTGGTCCTCCATTTTAAATTCAGACCATGTGCTGTCACCATAAACATCCTGGGGACTCTCTCATCTTTCTTGCTGGTCTAGTGAATATCACCCAAAAAATATTCTCAAGGGAGAATAACTCCCTCGTAGTTCATCTTTCTAAAATGGGCCCAGACTGACCTTCAGGTAACTCTGAGATTCAGGGCTGTCCCACCTGCCTCAGACACCCCAGAATGGTACTGCTCACAGTGAGCAATTGCTGCCTTTTGTCCCACCAGGAATTTTCTCACAGGGACGTGACTCCTCTACACAGTCTTGATATAGAAACCACTTTGGGATTCCAGATCCCTGTGGTGAAGACAGGAGACTCTGGGACTGCTATATTTTAAAAATGTGAAGAAAACAGGTTCTTTTCCTGTTACCAGAGATTAATGAGGGGCACTTCATACAGCTAGCATAAACCAGCTGCAGACAGGCCTCTTTGTATTTGTAATTCATCTGAATGATAGTTTCTTTCTCTTTGCTTTGTTTTATGCTCTGCTATAAAGCTATACATGGCCCTCAAGTCAATCATCAACTAAATAAAGTGATACTTCATGCTTAATAAACACATTCTACCCATTGATCACAAAATGCTTTCCAAAGTTAAATGAGCATTGAAAACATGGAGAAAATATAGATCCAATTATTTAAGATTATAAAATAAGGTTGAATCAGAATATAGGTACCTAAGTACGAAGTATACTCATGCTCCCATCATTTAGGACCACCCATCCCAGAGGTAGTACAGTTTCTACTCAAAATTTCCTTGAGTATCTAAAATTTGTATTTCACAGCATATGGTGCAGATTTTTTTTTTTTTTTTTTAAAAAAAAAAAAGGAATGGATTTCTTGCTCCTAGTTTCAGGCTGAGCAACTTACACTTGTGATTGCAAACAGCATTAGGCAAAATTGTGAACTCAGTGAAACCTGGCAACAAGACTGCTTCTGCCTTGCAGATAGGGTGATGATACTGCTCATCAGTTGATTGGCAGTAGCTTATCCCTTTGAGATACATTATGTTCCAGCTTTCACTAAGTTTCTAACACTATCCTTACCCCTGATTTGAGAAGAATAAAAAAATACAGTCTTGCATGTTACCATGGAAGATTTCAAGACACTGCCCTAGGACCAGCTCCCACTTGGAACTTCGCATGATCAGAAATTAGATGTCTACCAATGATTCCTGTGACTGAATTGGTGTGGTCTCCCTAGCCATTTCTATCAGAGATTGAGTTCAAGGAGTTTTCCCAGAACACCTATATCCTGAGGATTGGGAAAGGATCTGGAAGAGGAGTTTTCAGAGGAGGAAACACTGTCAGAAAAGAAATACCCACCAACTGTTCTCTTAAATATGGCCCCTGTGCAGAGAGGTATTAAAGATTCATTAACACAGAAATGAAGCACTAGAAAACATAGTCTGGTGATTACCGAATTCAGATAGAATAGTTTGGGGATGTAATTTAAAGATTATGAACAATGTTCAAACTGTTTACTGCATGTGGCCCCAAGTCACTTGTCCCATAAATCAGTGTCAGAGCTCCTGATGCCTCTACTAATGCTTTATCCATCTGTGTTCCATAAATCCCTCTTTTATTACCTACCACTTTTACCAATCCTGCAGCAAACAAACATGTGGGCGGGGAGGAAAATGCCATGCCATCTTTGGAGCCAAGAAAGCAATGAGGAAGTTACAAACTTTCAGAACTTTCAGGAAGGAAAACTGAACCAAAACCTGATCATTCCCTCCTGCTCTGCTCAGAGTCACCAGGACTTCCTACATCTTTACTTTCTCCTTACAGCAAGAGATCTGAGACTCCTCACGCTCCATGAGATATCTGCTCATGCTGCTGATAGACAGTGCTATGCTGCTCCATTCTTAAAGCAGGAAAACAGAATGGCATTACGGAGTACATGGTTGCTTTATATTTGGAACATTAAGTGATAACTAATTTGATACTGTGAAAGACATTTTCACGCCATGTCATCTGTTTGAAGTATATATTGTCAATTATTGTAACGCTTTGAACTTATTCACAAAAAGATTTGCTGTTCATTCCGCGACTTCCCCCACATTTTAGATTATGCCTTTTGTGACATGAACCTTTATACCGATCACAAAAAAAATGGAACATTTCTTGTAATCACAATTCCTTGTTTGATGCTGTCCAAGGGTGCAGAAAGGAAACTGCAGGTGGAACTGAAAGTTAGTTGTGTTTCAAAAGCTGTTAAAATCTATGAAAATAATATTTAGCTTTGAGTAGAGTTTGCCACTCCCACACATCAGGCAAATGTGACATTTCTAAATGACATCATTACACCCAAGAAAAAAAAGGAAACCTACTTTTGCACGTATCGTCTTCCTCAACAG
Source organism: Anser anser (assembly GCF_964211835.1). Taxonomy (NCBI): domain Eukaryota; kingdom Metazoa; phylum Chordata; class Aves; order Anseriformes; family Anatidae; genus Anser; species Anser anser. The sequence continues at coordinate 20,453,072 of NC_139732.1, forward strand.
ATTCGTTGCTTAGTCCTATAACTACTGAAGAGCCCAGCTGCAGGGACTGCTCTGACACCTCTGCATCACCGAGTAACTATGTCACCTCTCCTAGCACCCTCTATGCTGCGGTTTACACATCACAATGGGAAGTGACGGGGACTGACGAGCTAGGCCCAGTCTGTTTTAAAAGGTAACATTGTCGTCTCTTTCCTATAATTGAAAACATGCTGAAGTTTGAATTCTCTCCTTATATAAAACCTGCCTGCCCACACACTTCTATTTCTCTATTTATTTATTTATTTATTTAGGGGGAGGGGTGCCGAGTTTTAAAAGCACACACATTTGAGCAGAGCCTGAGATGTGGGCGTATGTCTCAATTAACTCCTCTTTGAGGTCTCTTAACAGTTCGGTGAGGTTTGTAAAGATGTTGAAAAAGACCTGGTGATTGCATCTGTTTGTAATTACTAGTTGTGGAATGTGAATATGCAGTATGTATTTATTGAATTATGCTCTGAATTTGAATAGTATACTGCTGCTTCCTAATTCACTACTCCAATAGGTGTCTGACAATGGGGCTTTTCATCTCATCCCACTTCTTTAGGATAAAATAAATACACTTGCATTTTATTTTGTTGTTGTTGTTTAAAAGTATCCTGACATTTTGTCAACTAGAGCACATACTTTTAGGAAATATCACTTCAATACCAGTATTGCTTCTTAAAGTTTAAAGGGGGTGCAGGAAGAACCAGCAACAACAGAGATAAAATGACTCAAAAGCAGGTATTAAGAATAATTTTAGTGCTTCATAAAGTGCCCATGGAGGTCACTACAACTTTCTGTGAACTTAAAGGAATTTTGCATTGGGTTCTTATGTGTTTTGCTTTGTTTTATTTTCCACAAAATAAGGCCAATCTTTTTCTGCAAATTTTAAGTGATGAAGCTCACTGAAGTCTTTGAAAATGCACCAGCTTCTACCAGAAGCACATGTTGTGTATAATATTTCTACAGAATGACTAAACTCAAGGAAATTGTGTCTATGTGAAGCTTCTTCACCCATGCCACAAAAGAAATTTTATAGTGATCATACTCGTTTATATATCTGTGCATACGAACACTGCTCAGAAGTCTTAAAGTAGAAAAATTCTTGTCTTATGGCAAACCCTTGGTTCTATTCCATAATAAATATCCTAAATATAGATAAAGGCATATTATCATCTCAGCAGTTATTCACACTAGTTTAAAATGAGCTTCAACAAAGGGCACCTTAGGACACTGTTTAGAGATATTGACAAATCTCCTGATTTAATGCATTACCACATCCCACATGTGAATGTAAAAGTATTATATTTTTGACAATAAAGGAGACATGCAGCCTAATTAAGTTCAATTTAGAAGGGCTGTAGAACAAGCTGGATACACTGGAAATTCTATATTTTATAGTAGTATTGTAACAATTTTTTTAACCATAGTTGAAACTCATTTCCACAGTTCTGACATAACAAAAGAAAACACAAACAGGGCTCCCAAGTATAATTAAATTGGTATTCATCATTCAGCAATAAAACATACTATACCACTGTGAAGCAAAATCTCTTGCAGGGGGGTCTCTGCCCTTTTGTTTCAACCTCCCAAAGGCCAGGACAGTTGAAAGAAAATAAGCAAACATCCCTCCAGAAATAGGAAATAAGAATGCATTTCTGCTAAAGACTGGAAAAACAGAGGCATAGCAATGAAAATACTGAAGTGATTACAAATACTTCAGAGCAATGGTCTGAATTTGGGGACATGGATAAACTCCTTTGCTTTTGAGGAACTAATCTAAATCCTGCTGAAAGACATGCAAAGAACTGTAGTTCTGGGTAGTTGGAGTTTAAGTCCCATATGAGCTATTCCTACCTGCATCACCTAAACTAGAGGACCACAAGCCCACAGTAATCATTACAATATTTCTGCATTATCTATGGGAAAGTTCAATTTACAGAGGTCTCTGCGAGCCAGAAGCACAATGCTCCTTAGCTTCTAGCATCGCTTCCCTTACACCTTTAAATCACTGAAATGAACACAGAATTGTTCCTCCGACAGAATTGTTGCAGGAAACTAAAGCCTAGCGGTCTTAGAGCACAGAAACAGACACAGCTGAAACGGGGGTTGATTTGTTTTCAAAATCACACTCATCCCCAAAAAGGAGAAAAAAAAATACTGCATTTCTTTGAGCAGAACTCTGTCATTCCAGGCAAGAGTTCTTACTTAATGGCTCTGTATTGCTGCAGTTCCTTCAACCCTAACACTGAACTTTTGCAGTGCTGGTGACTGTGCTAATAAATGACATGTAAGCAGCATTGTTATCTGCACTGCACCAAGTCTGCATGCATTAGCAAAACAGGAGTTTTAATCATTTATGTAAATGTATGATATAGCACTTTATGGTATATTAGTGAAGTATTGATTGCTGTTTGAAACTTGTGTTTATGCATTTTGTGCTAATGAAATTTGTACCAAAGACCAAATTGGACAGTGATGTCAATATACATATGTATAAACAAGGGTTATTTTGCAATGGTTCAGTCTCCACAATTATTTTAAGTAGTTTTATGGGAATAAAAGCAGTAAGCAGTAAGCTAGTTAAACTATCCTCTAATGACCAATGAAAACAATCCTGATTTTCTGCTTTAAATGCTTGCTTCACAACATAAGTATCAGCCAAGCAGCATTTCCCAAATCTTTTGCATTGTCAAAGTATTTTGGCTCAATATGAATACACAAAGAGTGGCTCCTGAGACACTGGCAAAGGCATCTGTTATGCAGCATGTTGCATCCAAAAGCCACCTGTGTGTTCATAGATAATGTGAGGCATTCACATGTCAAAATGGATCCTTTGTGGGATTTTCTGAAGTTATATCTAAATAAATTTCTCCTGCCAAGCACATTTGATGGGTTTTCCAACCAAATGATAACATGATTTTTCTGAGTCCCTATTAACTCGACTGCCTCGATGCCTGTTTTTCACCTGCCTTTCTGCTTTGATTTGCATCACTGACGTTTTTTCCTTCTGCTTTTATCCAGGCTTTTGTATTTTGCTGACTCTCTTGCTGTTGCACAACCTTTACTTTCCGGCTTTCTCAGGCTCACCTCTGCACTGGACCAGAATTCGGGTGAAGGGGGTTCTCTGCTGTTGCTGCTTTCATTGTATTGGATTTTTGGCACTGCTCAGAAGCCAAAAATAAGATTAAAATAGGCAATTCTCAGACATGGCAGCTGAAATTATGGTCACCTTTCACCAGATTTATTAACAGTATTAGAAGAGTTATAAGAATCAAGCCTCCCAAAATCTTGCTGTCAGAACAGAATTCAGTACCTATCCTTAGGTCCCAAACAAAACAATAATAACACTAGTAAAAATGTCCAAGACCTGGGTAGAACAGGGAGAAAGAATTATAATGTAATGCTGAGGGCAATGCAGTTTCTTTGCCTTACAAAAATGTTTCAAATTTTGAAAATGTTTAGATTCTTGGATACAACAAAAGGTAGGCAAGGCAGGTTGCTTTGGTATGTGAATATGCTTAAAAATTAAGCACACACAAATAAAGCTTTGTGTTCTGTGAACACAGTAACCTCTTGTCCTCACAATGAGAGGAATCCTGGCTGATTAAGTTGGCAAAGAAGTGCCCTGATAGCTGCCTTTTTTCCTTCTGTAGTAGGGTTAATATACTAATGAAATTCCACCTGAGGTCTGAGACAGCCTTCCCGTCAAGACTAGTAAATATATTCCCACAAAATGTTTTTGGTTCATGAGCAGCACATTTCTTCCACTACAAAATTCCTAGCAAATGTGGGTAACAACGCTATCAGAGACAAGAAGGTGAGTGAGGATAGAGAAACTCAGGTCTGCCTTGCAAATGCAAGCTCCGCATCCTTTCTAACAAGGACTTCAGGGCTTTCTGTAAAGGTTTTTGCATTCTATAAAAATACCACAGCGATTTAATGAATTTTGAGTCATATTCTGGGTGCAGATGTTGGACTACCACCATTAAAGACTGAAATCCTGTTTCCTTCCTAACGAGGTGCAGCTTTGTGTCAAAGCTCATCCCTACTGCCAGCCAGCATGCCCCAGTTCAGTGTAAAGGGCAATTTCCAACCAGAGCCATTTGGTTTCTGTGCTGACACTATTAAAAATGATGCCAATGGCAATAACACTTTTCATACAGTGGACACCTGTATGCTTGGAATAGGGTAGAGAACATCAGCTCATTTCATTTTGGCTTGCAAACGGCTGCAGGTGGCAAAGCTATTTGCTTGCTTACAGCAAAGAACAGACTTCAAGCAAGAAGCAAAAGGCACTATTACCTCTCAGCCCTCTTCTGTCCTTTCCGTATATGCTCATTTAGAATTTAGTAAGATCCATGTGTAAAATGAAATATGTTCCTCAGGAAAAAAAAAGAATCCAGAGTGACTTTATACAATTCTGTGAAAGTTCTCAAGCCATAGAAATCAGGGATCACTCATCATCAGGCATCATGTGGCATGACTACCATTTGTCACAGCACACTTATCAAAGGCACTCCTCTAGGTTTCACAGAGCAACCTTTACGTAAGCAGGAATGCTCCACAGTGGAAACAAATGAAACAAACGCTAAAAGCATGGACAGGATCTGAGTTCTGGTTTAGACTCAGATGTGAGTACACAAAGATCACTTAAAACTCATTCTGTGATGGATTTGTTTGCTTATCAGGTTGCATTATATATATATATATATTTATTATTATTATTATTATTTTTTAATGAACTCAGGGGAACCCTTTGTAAGGCATTTGGGAGGGAATGGATGTAGCTGGATTCAGACGGGCAGCTAAACACGCTTTGGGGGTTTTAAGGTTGGTAGGCAGATTGGCAGTGCAGCTTGGAACCTGTCGTTCATGGTACGAATACAAAGAGCAGATAATCAGGCCCCAGATAGAGAGGGAACACGTTTCTGGAGCTATGGCGAACTGGGTTCGCAACAACTCAGAAACTCATTGAATGAACTAAAACCAAGCAGGAACCAACCTGCTTGTACACTATGGACAAAGAAGGCAGCCTATTTTCCCTCCATTTTTTAAAAAGAGGCAAACTACATTTAACTACATATGAGTTTGAGAAAACAGTAATTTGTGAAGCACTTTCCGATCTTCAGAAGAGAAAAACTATTTCCAAGAGAGGAACAAAAAACAGCAAATGAAATTGAGTGGTAGGAATAAAAACATTACAAAATATCACTGTACAGTTATTTTCTATGAATGGTCTAGTACAATATTCAAAACACGGTTTGTGAAAATCAGAATGCTTTTCTAAGCCCAGGTCATTTCACTTCAGCCAACGTTTTTGCAGCCACAACCAGATAGGCCTTTTAGTTTATGACGTATGGAGCAGAACAAGACAAGCAGGCAGAATGCAACAGAAACTCATTTTTGTCAATAAAGGAAACAACTATGAACTGCAGCAAGATTTCCAGTAGGACAAACACAGCTTTATCTACCAACACTGACCTAGCCCTGCCAGTGAATTCCCGATGGTCAAAGAATATTTGCTCTCCACTGTACTTGCAGGAGCTGCACATGAAGGAGAAAGGTTTGGGAGAGGTCTCTGCAATAAGACCTGGGAAAGCAAAAGAAAGCAAAAAGGAGACAGAGCAAAATCAGCATGCTTCATCTTCACTCTGGTGGGCAAAGCTGTAGCTATAAAGGAAGATTCAAGGATGTAAAAGGACAGTGGCAGATGTAGAAGTGAAGCATATGATGAAGGAGTCACCACGGTACTGTCACTCAGAAAAGACATAGGTATCTGCACCTACCAGAGCACTAAAGCAGGATGCAAAGCCACCTACCAGCCCTAAACCAACAACTCCTTTTTTTTTTTTTTTAAACAGGAGGCATTTTTAGTTTCATTTCTGTCATATAATGAAGCTACATTTTCCTAGAAATATGCCTGTAATCAATAGAAAAATAAATCATTCTATAGAAGCAGACATGAAATATGAAAAAACATTTTTATTCCTATTATTATGTAATCTTATTTAATTATGTTTTAAGAATGACTTTTCTCCTGCTTCATACAATGCAGAACTCTACTGTTTATCTTGTTATATCTAAATTAGCAGCATCCCCAAGCAGGTGTTACATTTGGAAGACAACATACAGTAAGCAATTAGAGAATTGTATGTAAATACATAATTTGTTTGAGGAAAAGAAAGCTCTTTGGTATGATTAAGCATCATTTAAAAATTTCATGTTAAAAAAAGGTAAACAACTACCAAATGGGATGATGCAGAGTTTGAAAATGTGCTTCCCTGAAGGATCAGCCCAAGGAGCACACTGTGTTTCTCTGTATAGCCAGTCAGAGTTCTGGTCTGACTATGCTGTAGCATTTTCTAATCTTCATACCCAAGAGACTCTGCTTTTTGAGAAATCAATGAATTAGAACAAGATTGCTTGTCTACTTGCTCCTTACTAAGCATGCATGCATGTGGTGCATGCACACACTCTTGGTGTACTCCAACTAGCTCAGGATGAAGGAGGCTGTGACGGGAGGTGTGAGCAAACAGGAAAAGTACAAGTAAAGGCAGAAGGACATGAAAGCTTTGGCTGAAAGGCCACAGATGTTAAAACTGAGACCAAATATAGAAATATTTTTTCCACATAGATGTTACCTATAGTTTTGTCCTCTCAAACGATTAAAAAAAAAAAAAAAAGAAAGAACTTCATAATACCCAGAGGGGGTAGAGAGGCATAGCCTTTCAGGCAGCTGCAAATATCTAATACCCACTCACAGATTTCTATCTTAGCTCATAGATTCACTGTTAAACTTGGCAGGAAATTTGTGAAGGACTTTGGAAAACTCCTGCACTCCACAGCACACTTGTAAGGAGAATTATCCTTATTTTACTACTGGATAAACCACTGGAAAAGATCATTCTCTCTGCCTAACTTTAGGTATCCCCTGTTTTCCAGATGAAGGAAGACATCCACCCTGATGGACCTCTCCTGTCAAATGAGCACTTTTTATCATGATGCACAATGAAAAAGGAGTGATTTTTATTCATAATTCTGCCACTAGGTATTGTAACTTCACAAGCTGTGTGGAGACTTACCACTTAAATTAGATCCTTGAGGCCCCAAATGGTTCTAATGGTTTACAATTAATCCTACACCAAATGAGTAGTAAAAGCAGTTTTATTTTTTCCATCCCAGTGTTTATTAGCATTATCCATTAAGCACACCGGTGTACTTGTACAAATCATCTTAATAGCAGAACTAGAGACTTCCATCAGGGCTGAGGTTTCCTTCTCAAGTCAGAAACCTGTCATTCTAGTGATTACCCTAACCTGCTATCCTAGTGATTGCTACAGCTAGCAATCATGACCACAGCATAACCATAATAAAGTATGACTACAGTGTGACCATAACCAGCAGTGTGCCCATAGCGCCAGAAGGTAGATTTGCATTAAAAGACTGCCCCCCAGCCAATACAACCTGCTCAATCTAGGAGAAGATTCTCCAAGTCAGCTTTATTTATTTTCAGAGCACGTGAAATACTGATTTTTTCCTCTGTTTACCTGCCTAAGATATGCTTGCCTCTCTGAAATGACAGAGAATTGCTCAAGTCCAAGAAATTAAGTTTTCCTAGTGGAAAAGCATGAGATATGGTGTCAGATCAATTTAAAATATGTCATTTCAGGATTTAAAGTTAAATATTTGTTTGTTTCCTTACAGTCTATCAGGCACAGGGAATTAGTTGGGGTGGTTGTATTCTACTGCAGCTGAAGTGCCTTTGGTATCTGACCTCGTTCATTTGACCTTACCTTGGGTGTCTTTACCATACCGCACTTTGCAATGCAAATATATCCTGACTTGATTACATAGAAGCTGTTCTGCAAAGATATTCACTGACCCCACTAACAACAGGAACTGCATTTCTTTGCTGAGGGCAAAAATAAACCCATGAGTATTTCTTTAGACACCTCACAAGGAAATAAAAGCAATTCTTGAGTAATTTAGGAGCAAATCAGTATACTTCTAAGAATCTCAGAGATTCACACCTTCTCTCATACATCCATCACATCAAACTGGTTTCTACTAGTAAGCTACAGCAGTGCTTTGAAGAGTATGTAGTGATGTCATGTTGTCTGATATTGCTAATTCAGTATTTAAACTTGCCACACAAATGGGCACTGGAAACTGTCATATTCATGTTTGTCAGGAAGTGTGGGAGATGCAAGACTAAAGAACTGGCAACTCTGAACCTTGGCTGAAAAAGTTACTCTCTCCTTTTACTTTGGAGCCCTGATTTTGCCTCTCCTTCAGAGATTACAGTGTTGCACATGATGAATAGCATACAGCAAATTAATATTTAAGAATTCAGCACCAAGACGTAATTACTCAGCTAGCACAGGCTCACATTATTGATGCTTGGCTCCTTAAGAGATTTTTTTGGAGTGCCTATAAACTAAATTAAGACATTTAAAACATTATAGTATTACACATCATTACTTTTCCTGATCTGCATATTTTAGCAATTGTTTATGTTATGTAGCATGAAAAGCTGTTTCTTGCAAGTTATTTCTGAGAAAAGCTTGGACTCGATTATCTATCTGTAAGTTCTGATAAGGGAGAAAATATCCTCCATGTTGTGGCAAAGGTTTGTAGGCAAATGTAAAAAGTACCTCCTTAGTGGCCTCTAAAAATGTATACTGAATCATAAACCTCCAAAGTTCTAATTTTCCTGTGACCAGTGCCCACACTCCACATCTCTTCAACTCTTTGGAAAACATCAGAGAAAAATCCATAGGATTTATTTTATACACCAAACTACAGGACAATGTGGTGATTCAGGACTTTCCTGAATCAGGGCACCATTGATTCAGTCAAAGACTGATCTGTCAGATTGCACCATCTGAAGGGGTCCAGCGTTAATCTTGCTAGGACCCGAATGGAAGGAACCATTACCATCCAGGAAACTTCAGGTGCTCCAGAAAACTGTACTCTGCAGCTCAGTAGTACAGTCTAGCATAAGACACCATGCTCATTTTCTACTTAATTTTTAAAGACATCAAAGTATAGGTAAGGGTTTGAGGACTTGGGAAAGCAAGAATGGAGTCTTGTTAGACGGGAAGTAGCTACAACTTATTCAATAGACTGGGTTCAGCACAAATAATAAGGGCTACGGTTAAATACTGTTGCTTCTCTGGCAGTAAGAAACATTTTCTAACAAGGAAACCCATCACTGTAGAAAAATGAACTTTCCTAAGATCCATACCTAGATTTTGTCTCCCCTTCTCCTCCCTCTCAAAGATCTAAAGAGCATCACAAATTCCAAGTCCTTCCAATCCAAGGAGATTTGTCCTGGCATTCTTCACCCAAAACTTCTAGAACTGTTCTAGAATACTTCTTATAAGGTGAAGTGAAAAAAACAACCCAGAAGAGATGTTGGGGAGAAGTTCTATGGAAAGAACCTCAAGAGTTCATCTAATCCAAGCTCCCACTCCAAGCAGGGTTGGCTCGGGAGTTGTATAAGGTTGCAAAGGTACTTGTCCATTCAAATTTTGAAAATGTCCAAGACAGAAATTCCACAAACTCTTCCGGCCCTTGCCCCAGTGTTTAAACAAGTGGTTCACATGTGAAGAGTTTTTTCCTCCTGTCCCATTGGAAGTTTTCATGTTAAAATTTGTAACTGTTGTGTCTTGCCTTTTTGTTGTACCCTTCTGAGAAGAATCTGACTCTTGACTTATTTCTAATCCTCTTTTATGTATTGGAAAGCTGTAATTAAAGCTCCCTCAATCTTGTCTTTTCAAGGCTAAACAAATCCTGTTCTTCTGCCCTCTGCTTATATGTCATATGCTCCAGCTCCCTTCTGAATTATGTGCTACTCAGAATGGATTTGGTGCCCCAGTTAATAAAGGTTTTTTGGAAACATACTTTACTTGCGTGCATGGCTGCTTGTATGTAATGCAATAACTGTATCAGGAGTTTAAACAGAAGGATATAATGGCTCTGAAAATATCAGGGGCTAAAGTGAAGAAATGGGAAAATTGTGTCAGATACATAGGAGATGTCTATGAAAAACAATATACAATTGTCTTGGCAATGTACAAGAGATCAATACAATTTTTTGCAGAAGGCCACTGACAACTAGAACAATGTTTGGATTTCCCTGCACAGATCATTGTATGTTGAACCAAAACCACAGACACTGGTCATAGTTGAATGAGAGAATCAGGATCCTGAGGGCCTTATGTGGAATGGTCTTGGGTTAAAGCCAGGTAGAGTTGGAATCACATTTGGATTGATGCCACAGGGCAAGAGGACTATACAAAAATAATTATACCAACAATATTTTGCACTGTTAAGCAACAAAGGCACGATTTTGAGTGTATAATTTCTATTCCCTTGTAATCTATCCAAATGGTATCTCATTCTTCACAGAAAGGGCTTGGAGAAGGGCCTGACAAATTGTCATCTTTGTGCTGTACCTACATATGTTCCACAGCATACAGGGGTATAATCTTAAATTAATGCATTTTATAACTCGAGCAAAACTCATCTCGTTCTGTGGTGTAGAACTGAATAGCTGCACTTGGCAGGCATTTGTGAGCATTTAAGACCTCTTTATAGGCAAAATAACAAGACTCATCAATCCCATATTGTGCTCTTTGCAAAAAACAAAACACAAAAAATTCTGAAATTGGAAATAACATTTGTGAAGTAATCTTGCATTAAACAAAAAGCTTTAATTGATCTTGTTAAATTTTATTTGAATAAACGTGCAACCAATAATTCAGTAGAACTCTCTCCATCAGCTATCAGTCCTCAGACTATCAGCTTGCCAAGTGCTGGTCTATTCTGTATTGAAAGTTTCTATGTCATGATAGTTTCATAATTACATGTTATGACCAGGGGAAAAACTAATAATAATAAAAGACACCTACACTTGACACTAGTGCCCAATGATATGGCAAAAATGTGTACATCTGTTTTGTGTTAAAGTTTTGCTTGAGACAAAACACAAGTTTGCTGGGGAAAGGTGGAGGAGCTGCAGGACAGTCTGATATATAATAATGGAGCCATCTACTGGAAAGCTGCTGCTGTGAGCACCTCATCTCTGCCTCACTCACCTGCTGTCAGCCTCCTAAAAATTAATCCTCCAACATTTACATCTGGCTCTTCTTTGCTGTCCTTCCTTGTGCTACAAGGTACAGGGGAATACTAAATATACGTTGTTGATTGCCACCTATCTAGTGCAGAAAACAGTAAGGGATCCCTGTGCTCGAGGTGAGTTTACACAGAAATAATGTTGCATGTCTTTTGTGAACTGGTAGTTTACTTTTGTATATGTCCTGCTGCTGGCCACACTCCAGTTATGGTTGAGAAAAGGAAGTCAAAGCAGGAGAAATTTGTTGTGTTTCAAGATTGTTGCTTGTTTCTACAGGGAAATGGAAAAGTTTATCTTGCTTTTACAATGCACTAAAACTTCTTTTATGATGGTTTGATTCAACAGTGTTGAGAATCATTCTTCCTGCTTTGTTGTAAGAAATATTGAGTAATATCAGCTCCTACTGAGGTAGGTTTTTCTTCTTTATTCTTCCTTTCTTTCTGCCTTTTTTTTCCTCTGAGTTTCTCCTCCTTTTCTTTTTGAAAACAATCTGTTTCTCTACCCAGGCAAACCACTTGTCTGGATAGACATGTTACCTTTTCCCCAGCAACTATTACATTTCCTGAAGTAATTTTAAACTGTCTTAAGAGCTGTGATCAGCCACCATTTTAAAGGCAGCCAGACTTGCATTTGCATCTATCATAATCAAGGTGCTTGCAAAGTGAAACAGCACTCCTAAAATGAAGCTGATTGCCTTTCCTGTCCTGCAAAATGACTTGGATAGACAGTAACTGAACAAATACTCTCTAATCTGTTTTGATAATATTTTAAAGTTCATATTTAAGTTCAAGCTTACTGTTACATTGGTGCTTCCATGCAAGAAGCCTTCATCCGATGGAGAGGTATAGCTGAAGAGGCCAAGTGATGCTGCAGTGAATCAGTGTAAACAGGCAATATGTAATGTTGCACAAGGACTCTGTTCTTCGGTAACTGAGGAAACAGCAAAGCTGTAATTTAAACACAAATTCAGTTCCATGTATGTTGCCGACGGAGGGAAGACACAAACGCTCAATATGAGTGTTAAGTATGCTTCAGCTTTAATGGATAGCTCAATTGTCTTTTATCGTGTACAGGATAATTAGCTCATACATATTGCAAAAGCCAAGCTCCTTATTGGTAAGCGTCATCTACTGCCCTATCTGTTAGTTCCGCATTCTTCTATCCGCTAGTTCCCCTTTCTAATCTAACTATAACTCCCAGGGCAGTATGCCCTCTACTATCATTGTTTCTAATTGCCTGGGATTTCTCACAAGAGTTCCCAGACAAGCCTTGCGTACGTGCCTTTGCTCTTGTTTTTCTAGACCAGCTGGGTGCGGTAATCCGCCATTTCCTTATCTTGCAGCTGCATGATATCAATGTGATTACGCGCAGCGAGCCAGTCCTCAACAATTCCCCCGTTTTTATTTTGAACCAAAAGCTTTCTATAGATTTTTCTATCAATCACCGCACACACTGCAATAAGCAAGGTACAATAAGCAACAGGGTCAAAAATCTCATGCAGAACTACGATTGTAAAGTAGTGTGCCTACTAGAATCTACATCAGTCAACAAGCCACTAAGCGCTAGGAATGTTGCTTCGCAGCGATACTGCTTCTTACTCGCACAGCACAATCACACAATCACACAATCACGCAGAGAGGCCTCTTGCACTTCTCATTCATACCACAAGACAATATCACTTAAAATAATTTGTGTGCAGCTTCAGGAGGTCCTTGTCTGCTCCCGTGGTGAGCGGCTGAGAGTGGAGACCCCTCCGAGGAAAAAATGCTCGGGGTGCACCTAGGGGCGTCCGTTCCACAGTCGATCCCACAGCCGAGCAGAGCGGCTCCTGGCGCAAGGAAGGATGCTATTATAGTTTGTATAATGACAGCAAAGAGATGCATTGCAATAAGGAGCACGTGTGGCATTGACCCCCCCCCCTTTTTTTTTTTTTTTTTTTTTTTTTTTTACTGTTGCTAGAAAAACCCTACTAGTTAACTGCTCGAGCCTTTTTATTAGGCAACTAAATACTACTCGCGCCGCTACTATAATTAGGACAATTATTAGCAGTAAGCGTAGCCCTTCTTTTATCAGACCCAATAACCAGCCTCCCATGTTCCCAAACCAACTTGCAAACAGTTCATCAAGCCAATTATTCTGGACCACTATCTTCTTGGTGTGGTCTCTCAGCCATTTCAGCTGCTCGTGGATTGATTCGCCATGGTCCGAGAGATTAAAACAACACATTCCTTCGAGCTCTTCACACCCGTGGCCCTGTGCCAGCAGTAGAAAATCAATCGCCACTCTGTTCTGTAACACAGCGTGTCGCAAGCTGTCCAGGTCCTGGGCCATTTCTGTGAGTATCTGCGTAGTCACATTTAATGTTTTCATCACTGTACTTCAAATCTACATTTTACAAAGTGACCAGCAAGTGTGCCACATTAACTGACCAACCTCTGAGATTTTACCTTTCATACCAGTGTCTTCTTGGGCTCTTTTAATTAAACACGTTTCTCATTCAAGTGAATTGAAATGCTTCAGTTGGTTTTATTCTCAGGAGCCTCATAAAAAACAAAGATATTGCACCCTCTTTGTTCAGTTATTCAATGTTTGTCTCTTTCACAGCAAATAATTACTTCATTGAAGTTAAAACTTCCAAACATAACTTACTAATAGTCTCCAATTTCAGCTCAGATCACTCGTTGAAAATACTCTGCTAAATACAGATAACTTACAATAACTTTAACAGTTAATTGTCCATAACAAACACCATGGTTTTTCTCCAGACCAATGTTCAAATTTTAAGACCACCCTTTAATATTTCTTTGTACAGGTGAAAAACAGTCTTCAATTTTCTAGTCTTGTTTCCCCAAAGTTTTGAGACTGCGTCTCGTTCGGCGTTTCCATTGCTGAGTAATGTTTCGCAATTCTTGACTGTGTAGGTCAGGGGCAAACAAAGTCAAGCGTCCCAAATAGCATGGCCCCCCGTGCGCATTTGCTGGGATTCCCTGCCAGGCTCGATCTCCACAGATCAGGAATATGCCAGGTGGTAAAGCCTTGGCAGTCTGCCCCGGTAACTCTTTACGACAATCTATATCTGGCGTCTTACGCTTTTCTAAAAAGCACTTAAGTAAATTAATTGCCGCTTGTTTCTCCATGCTTACTCACGGTGCCGTTGCCCCCGTACAAAGCTTCCGTTCGCGGCGTTCCGGCGGGACCCGCTATGGGCTCGTCCCGGGCGCTCTTCCTGAGTCGCCTTCTGCTCGCCCCAATCTTGTGTTCCGCGGATCCAGGTTACGTAGTCAGAACCGGCTTTCCTCTATTCTCCGTCGACTAAAACCAGCTTACTCGTTTCGGGTCCTCGTCCAGCAAGGTCCCTGTTCGGGCGCCATTTGTTGCCGACGGAGGGAAGACACAAACGCTCAATATGAGTGTTAAGTATGCTTCAGCTTTAATGGATAGCTCAATTGTCTTTTATCGTGTACAGGATAATTAGCTCATACATATTGCAAAAGCCAAGCTCCTTATTGGTAAGCGTCATCTACTGCCCTATCTGTTAGTTCCGCATTCTTCTATCCGCTAGTTCCCCTTTCTAATCTAACTATAACTCCCAGGGCAGTATGCCCTCTACTATCATTGTTTCTAATTGCCTGGGATTTCTCACAAGAGTTCCCAGACAAGCCTTGCGTACGTGCCTTTGCTCTTGTTTTTCTAGACCAGCTGGGTGCGGTAATCCGCCATTTCCTTATCTTGCAGCTGCATGATATCAATGTGATTACGCGCAGCGAGCCAGTCCTCAACACATGTAGATCATCAAATTTTAATTAAATATAATTTTATTAAATATTCTATATCATAAATACATATAATAATGTTAACTACTACATTTAATATTAAATGCTAATATTTTAAAAGAATTTTATGGTACACAATGAGCCTTTTTCCTGCTCGACCTAAGCTCTTGTAGACTATAAGGGCAGCTGAGCCAGAATAAGGGCAATGAACTGAAGGGTTTGGATCAATACAAACAGAAAAACTATGGACTTTTCTATAGCTGCAACATAAATAATTATGTTCACTAAGAAGCTGCTCGTTGGATTCCCTACCAGTCACATCTCCACTTTACCAGTCAAGGACTCCTACTTCACAAACCCAAAAGCCAACCTGCAAACTGGCAAATTATATATATGAGAATTGTACATACAGATTGCCTGGCAGCTACTGATTCCCCACTGCAGACAGTTGTCAATTAGCTCTGTTTAATTTGCTTGTTCACCCTTGAATTTGACCCTTCAGAGCTGGCAGATAAGCAGTCTCTGTCTTACTAAACCTAAATATGTGATCTTCTGCCTGAAGAGTGTAGGCATTTATTTAGTCCACCTGCTAAATGTGGTCATATGTCTTTGCCTCTGAGTGTCTGTGAGAATCTAGCAGTCAAATTGGTCAGAACCAAGGACAACAGGATGAAATCTAGATTGCAGGAGTGAGCAAGGCTTCTTGCTACAATGGGAACTTGCAATTTGAGAAATGGCAGGTGTCTTCTCATGGCATTTAAAATGGGGATTTTTACACTGCTGTGTAGACCTATCAAATTTAAAGAAATAGTAACAGTATAGGTTACTGTCTTTCCACTGACAGGAGAAAGACACTGAAGCAATGTCTACCCACTTTTTTTTTTTTCCTTCCTAAGCTTGCTCCACCCCACAGATACAAAAATAGAGTGCATTCTCCGGAGTTTTAAAGCAAAAGGGTCTTGGGGTTCTTATTTTGAATTTCATAAACATACACATAAGATGATGAAGTTAGAGGAAAACTGTCAAAACTGTCTTTCTAAAAGAAAAATTGTATCCTTTCACCAAACCATTTCATCTTCAAAAAAGCATCCTTGCTTTCACTTCATGGAAGATTTTTCTTAGAACCATTTAACAACGATTTTTTTTAAAAAAAAAATAATAAAGCATTTAATCTTTTTTTCCTCCCTTAGATCCTGAAATCATGATGAGCTTGTAATTAACCACAGTTTTTAGGGGATTTGTGAAACTATTATGCTGTACTATAAGTACACACACTTTATCAAGGCTTGAGCATGGTCTAATTAATAGAGATCGCATGCAGCCCATTAATTAACTCAACATGGTAATCAAACATCCTGAAATACTGCTTAACTAACCCCTAGTGTACTCAAGGGCAATGCATTCACTGAAGATATGTCATGTTGCTGTATGGAATACAATGGTGTTACCTTTGAGGGTGGGGAACTCAGGGGTTAATGTGACAGAAACTATACAATAGCAAAGAATGTATTTTTCATGTGAATTTAAGTGCCCAGGAAAACTACTGAATTAGCCTTAATGGAAAGTTAAGGATCACCACCCTCATTAAATCACAGCTACAGATCTTATTCCCTAACCTATGTTGCCCATATCTCTTGTACTGCTGTAGACATATTACATCAAATGCTAACAAGTTTTCCAAATACAAATCCTCTTATTTATTTGGCTTATTTATAGGTTTTGTGATCAGTGTGAGCACCTAGGTATGGTTCTCCCCCAGCTTTAGCTGCTCAAGGCTACAAATGCATTAAGATTTCCTGGGCAGCAGCCCCCACCTACTCGTCATCTTGCTCTACTTATCCTCCACCATATCTCCTTGCCTTCTATCATGCCCTTCCAGCAGGGAGTAGGACAGCTCCCCAGTGAAACATGACACAGGTCCACAAACTATTGTGCTGGTGCTACTAAATGGGCAGCATGGAATTTGAAACCATAGGCAGAGACAAGGCTGCTCAAGCCAGCAGTGAGTATTTTTTCTGTTGGAATCTAGAAGTTAGGCAACTGTTTAGGATGACTCTAATGATACATAGCACTACAGATATCTCCAGAAGTTATGTTGGTCCACCTATCTCAGGAACCTATCTTATGATGGGATGATCATCTTTGGAGAGGCTTAATTCTTTCCATTGGACTGTAGAGAGAACCTATACTCCCAAATTAGATTAAATCTACCTTATACATGGGCAAATTAAATGGTATAAATTCCTTCCTGCTTTCTGAGTACAGAAACCCATCTTACCAGTGATTACCTAGTAATCAACAGCAGCTGTTAGCATCTTTACAGAAATTACAGAAAGAGTTCATTCCAGAACTAATCAGTTTGTTGTAAAGTCCATTGAATTTCCTCCGTCCCCCTGGCAGATTGCTGTTTCACTAGTGCTACATTTGGGTGAGTCATAATTTAAAGAAACATTTCACATCTCTATTATACAGAAACTCTTATACTCAAATGAAGGTCACTAGAAAGAACTAAAGAAAAATAACTGAGCTAAGTAGAAAAAACTAATTCTAAAACAACTTCCTCTGCTCTGATTCAATGTACTTATATTACTAAGTAAATCAAACAGTAATAAAGCATTGTCCTCTGACATGAAATCACCCTGCTATAATTCTGCCTCTAATCATCTGTGGTGCTAGGAGACAGCAAACGCTATCATAGCGGGCTGTGATCTCATTCAGCCTCATGGAATTTTTATACCAGAAGGGACTACTACATTTATCTATTTGACTTCCAGTATAATCCAGGTCAAAATATGTCACTTGGTAATTCTGCATCATCTTCTTATTTTGTGGTAGGAGTTAATAGATTTTTAGAAAAATATTAAAACAACAACATCAAAAGAAATAATGAAAACTCTTCTATAGCTCTCAGCAAATCATCCCAATGTTTAGTTATTTCTTCTGAGAAATGTTAGCACCTGAAGTCTGACCTGAATTTCTGCTGGCTCCAGTTGTCTGCCACCAGGTCTCAGCCTGCTTTCAGTTGCTAAGTTACTGTATTTTGGCTCAAAGTCAACACAGGACAGCTATTTTTCCCAATGACTTGTAGGGCCATATCTTCAATTAAAATAAGTCACTATAGTTTAAGTAAAGTTAACGAGATCTTATCCTGACTTTGCTTGTTATGTTAAGGAGTTACCTGCTGTACTTCATGCAGTCTGTTCCCTCATACAGGCTATGTCTAAAATACATCAAAACCTTCTCTTCAGCCAGATTAATAGGTTGATGACCTTGAATTTACCAATTCAGATCCTTATATGTGTATTATGAACCCTTTACGAAGGGAAATAGTGATGGGTTGACCTTGGGCTGCATCCAGGTGCCCACCCAGCCACTCTCTCACTCCCCTGCCTCAGCAGGACAGGAGAAAAAAGCAGGATGAAAAAGCTTGTGGGTCAGCAAAAAGACAGGGGATCTTTTACCAATTACTCTCACAAGAAAAACAGGTTCAACCTGGAGAAAAAATAATTTATTACCAATTAAAATAGATTTGGATGGTGAGAAGCAAAGACAAAATTAAATCCTCACTTTCCTCACCCCCTTTTCCTAAGGCTCAGCCCACTAATACATTCCCAGCTCCTCCCCTCCTCTCAGCAGCACAAAGGAATGGGAAGGGAGCTGTGGTCTGTACCTAACAGCTCCTCTCTGCCAACTGCCTCCTCCTCACGCTTTTCCCCTGCTCCACAAGCTGCAGTTTCTTCAGGAATATCCACCTGTTCCCATGTTAGGTCCTCCGCAGGCGGCGGGGCAATACCTGCTCAGAGCATCTCCTTATCCTTCTCCTCTGTCCTTGGGGTTCACATTGCTGTTTCTCACACTTTTTTCCCTCGTTCCTCACTGCCAGGCAGTACTTTTTGCTGTTTCTTAAATACGCTGTCCCTGAGGCGCCGTTGTCGCTGGGGGCCTCAGGTGTGCTGAGGTGGGGCCGCCACAGAACAATCTGGAACCAGCTGTAGCCTGTGTGAGGCAGTGCAGGCCTCTCCTCACAGAGGCCCCCGCTACTGGCTCCCAGGCAGGGGCACCACTCACAGAAGAAAAAATAAAAAAGTGAAAAAAAAAAAAAGGTGCACATTTCAAAAACTGACATGGTGTCTCTCTGTCAGACAGAGGCTGCCATTACGGAAGTGGTTCAACCTGCCTCACCCTCCTTTTTTATGTGGTCACACATCAGCCTCCTCAGTTACCACACTGTTCTGAGGGGTCACATTCAGCTGGGTTCTCGTGACGTCCTCCAGCATTTTCAGATTAATTCACTTCTATTATACAGCACTTACTGGAGAAGTATAGCCTAAATTATGAGCCTGGGTTTTGTTACATTGAAAGCAGACGCTGGATGATTTCTGTCCACTGCATGGCCTGACCTACTATTGAAATCAACCTTTTGTGTCTTTTATACCAGCCGTCCTTTGCTGGATCTTCTGCTCTGTCTCACCAAACCTGCGGTGAGACCCCAGAGGAATTGGAAACTTCCCCTGAGTGATGATTCCTGATTTACAGCTCCCTTCCACAAGCTATCGTTGAGACAGTTTGGGAGCCGTTTAATATGTACAACACCGATTTTGTATAGCGATAATTGTTTTTAATCAGAATGTTGTGCAGTACTAAGTCAAACACATTACAGAAGTCTAAATATATTATGTCAACACAGCTACTTTAAATTAAGCAGAGCTAGGCCCAACTCAAGAGCTCCACAGAAAAAAAATGCTATTCATTAGGAAGTAATGTTGATTTAGGAGGTAACTATCTTGCCCCAGAAGAACCATTATCCTAATAATGTTTCTTGGGATGGATCTGATGGGATGGGAACAGGAAAGGTTAAGGGACTGTGACCCCTCTATTCACTACATGATATGGGGTACACACAGCAGAGGATACAGCAGCATTTCATGTACATCGTAGCAGACCTGGTGATACTATCACTGTTGTCTTTTCAATAGCATAGATACTGCAGACATCCCAGTTGTCTGCAGTAATTAAACATCAAGATGTGTTTTCTAACTGTGACCGTGTTATTATGGAAGGGAGAGAGCCTTGAAAGCTGTCCAGGGGTTAATTTTGTAGATATATTGCTTTTTAAAAAAAATGGTTCATAGGGACATTTTGTATAATAATGGACTCATTTTTCAAAGGTGCTGATCCATGGAGTTAGCATACATGCAGCAGAGTATACAAGCTTAAAAGAAATGGTGACCAAGATACTCTCTCTGCTGTTCCCTGATGTGAAACAGACATCTCTGCTTATGCATTCCTCTGACGCTTATTTGAAATCAATTTAAATTGGGCATTAAAAGTTGTAGATAGTGTTCAGCATGCAGAAAACAGACCCAGGATAATGAAAAAGGGACGTGGCATGAGTAAACAGGCTTCTGTCTCCTGCCCTTCCCACTTCACAATGCCTTTTGTGGTCTCATCAGGTAAAAAAGGAAGAAAGGAAAAGAAAACCTTTTGCTTCAGCTGATGGGGATATCAGAAACAAATTGTCTTGAGCACCACTCTAAGTGAATTAAAGTAACTAACCAACCTTAATGATCATTCTGGAAGAGGATCAATCCTTCAGTATTTAATTTTCCTTTGATTCTAAATGGAAGAACAAACAAAATCTGTTTTTCCTCAGTTTTGGCCTGTTCACTCTTTAGACCACAACTTTAACAAGGCTGTATTTTTGCCCCCACCCCCATGCCTCCATGAGAGTGAAGCATGCATAGCCTATCACAATCTGTTCATATTAAAGGTACCATTACAATTCTTAAGCATTTTAAGGGCTTTGAATTTTCCACTTTATATTCCAACCCCCCCCCCAAAAAAAAAAAAAAAAAAAGCATCTTCTTCTAACAAGAGCAATGAAATAGAATAAATATGGACATTTCCAGACCAAATACGTAATGGAAATGAACAAACAAAGGAAACTTGGAAAAATGGCAGTTTAAAAGCAATCTCCAGATTATTATTATTTTATGCATTCATAAAATAGAACTTCTCTTAGGCTGTGATGCCTGAGACTAATGGTACAGGTATCTCTGAAAGAAATAGGCCTACTAGAATGTAAAATTGTGTAGCTTGACTCGATGAAAATTTTCACTCATCATTATCACAAGCCTACCAGAGCCAGCATTCTCATGGGGCAAGAATTATTCCTAGCATTCCTCATCGTTCCTACACAGAACCCTATGGTCCAAAAATCTTAATTCAGCTATAAATCCCATGGTGTCCTTCACATAATGCTGTCTATTTCACATGCCACATGCCCATGTCATTTTCCCTAGCATGGGAGCATGGACAGTGAAGAACGAGCACGCTTTAGCAAAACTTGCATGCACCAAGAAATAATCAGTGATGGCTACATAGAGCTAACCACATTAAATAAATGAACTTCCTTTAAGCCCAATAGCATATCTCCTTGCCTAGTAATTTCCTGCAAAACCATTCGACATGATGGTTATGGTACATTTTCGTTGAACTACTTGTATTTTTTTCAGGAAAAAGACAGAGACTCAAAACAGGATGGAACGGGCTCTTACTGTCAGTCATCTTTACCACGTGCAGAGAGGACTTGCATGAATGGGAGACAATAGAGAGTGTGTATCCACCAGAACTGATGTCCCAAACCACTCCAGGGTAGTGATAATTTCAGTTTTAGCCCCTACCTGCTGTACCACAGTTCCTGTCAAGAGAGAACTATGGTTCAGCAGACAGTGCCTGCCATTGCACTGTGAGCCCAGCCTTTTCTGTGACCTCATACACAGAGATGTGAAATCCTGCACATGAACCACGCTTTCCTCTGTGCCAGACCTTCCAGATCAGTAAGTGGAAGGGGACAACAGATTCACCTGTTGTGTGACCACTGCTCAATGTGCAGAGTGCAGGCTTCAACTGGAGCTGTTAAAGGCAACTGCCTATCACATTCTCCCCACCTTCTGTGATCTTTTACATTCTCTTTCTCTCACAGGCTCATGGTTTTGGACACAACCCAAGGTTCACCATGTGTGTTGAGACTTGTGCTATTTTGAACAGTGAAATAGAACCACCCACCACCCTGGCTAAAATTCAGATGAATTAGGACCCCTTCAGTCCCTGCTTTCTGATGATTAAAGGCTAGAGATAGCCTGTAGAGATGACACCTGTCAGCATGAGTTATCAAAATACATTAACCAGATATTTAGTGGTGGGTTGGTTTATTTTTTAACTAAAGGTGCCATTCTGTTTAATTCAAACAGTTTTAACTACCACCAGAGCTTCAGCATAAGAAGTTATTACAAAGCTATAACCCATTTTGAAATGGGAAGATAGCAAGGCCAAATTAAACTGGCAGGTCTGGAAATTTAAATTCAGTAGCAGTTCAGGTTATACACTACACTTAGGTAAAAGAACCCTAATTCTATTTTAAAGGCTCATTTTCCACAAATGGCTGAGCTGTTTAAGTTAAAGTGAATAAATACCTAATGAGTCATTAAAGTCTATAAGACTGTATGGCCTCCAGGCACTGGTACCTGGATTCAGCCAATTATAGTTCCGTAAGATAAGATGAAGACATCAGGTTGTTATTGGAATATATAAAGGTTGAAGACACTGTTAATAAGTCACTACAGAATGTGATAAAATTGTTTAAACTGTTTAAAAACTCTCAATGTGTTTTGCTAGACACATTTTTACTGCTAGGTTTTTCCCCCATAAAGTCTAATCCTTTCTTTGCACAGCCTTGAGAACTACACTCTGCAATATTGCATTAATACCAAAATGTGATTTGTTTCTACATTTCCACGTTTTTAGCACGTACTCTGGAGGTTATGAAATATTAATGGTAGCAATTCCTCAACCATGGCATAAAGAGAATAGAAAGGAAAAGAAAGAAATTAAGGAAATACCAAAAACTGTTTTTAAAAGCCAAAGCAACTGTCCAAGAAAAGAGTCATAAATAGTGAAAGCTATATTTGCCTTTTTTTTCCAACCTTATGGAAATTATTCACACATAGCGCCTGTATATCTATCCCTACATCTTTTCAAGCTGAAAAATTGTGCCTCTTCATAATTAGAATTTTATTGTGCTGAGTCTGTTTATTAATTTTCAATTATTTTACCCCACAGAGCTAGGCCTATAGCTCTGATTATACAACCCAAATACATTATGAGAAACGTGAAAAATAGCCCTGAAAACATAGCTACTGGTCTTGCAAAGATTTGTACATGTACATAGTTTTCATCCCACTGGTTTAAGTTGTCCAAGGGGAACTTTCATTTGTCCTCTCACTGTCTCACCCCTGAGGCATGTATTCTTCAAGTACCTCTGAAACAATTTCTTTGACCTTTTTTAAACCCTTCAGTGTCCTCAAACCTACCAAGAGTCAGGCCTGGCTATACCAGCCCCTATCAGACAGACCACAAAATGTTGGTGCTTTCCCTACGCAAGCTCTGAGCTTGCTTCTCTTGTACCCACCTCTTTTCTCTTGACTCCACCTGGAAGACTTTTGGAGCATTTTTATCGTGCGTCTGTACGGTTCTTAGTGCAGTAGCATCCTGATGTCTCTCCAGGGTTACTTGCTGTTGCCGTTACCCATCTTAACTAACTAATATAAAAGCAGGGCATCAGGGGCAGTTAATGGGACAATTCACGAAGCCCAAGGTTAAGCACATGAATAAATATGTACAGAATAAGAAACTGCCTGATAAGGGCTGAAACATTTCATTTGTTAAATTCACCAAAATTTTAACATCGGAAAATTCTCGGTACAATTTTCTTTATGACTTGCTCTCCTATGACTAAGTAGCAGTTATTTAAAAAATTGTGATTCTGTCTTAAGAACTACCATATAAAAGCCATAGACCATACTATATTTTTACAAGCACATTATAAACCTCCCAGACTGATCAAGGTTTCTGACAGGCACATTTACACATTTTCATTCCCCCTGCTTTCTCACATAAATGTACTGAAGGTTAAAAGCACACACATCACTAGCATAGCTTTATTTCCCAGCAGCATAACTTGCAGAAAGACTTATGTTCATGCCCTGAACTCGGGAGCATCTTGCCTTATCCCCTCTTGTGCCCAGAGCAGAGCTTTGGGCCAGAGCACTGCTGAATTATCATCTATGACTAATTCAGTTTCCCACTGTCGTAGTTCTATTCTGTTTTGGCTCAAAGTCACCAAAGGGGAATAATCTTTCTACTAACTTATAGGACCAGAACCTCAGCTTGAGTAAGCCATCGTAATTCAAATGACATCAACAGAAATAAGGCATATTACGTCAGTTTAGGGGCCAGCCTGTGGATCCTAAAGACAAACTAGCACAGTTGTTGCACCAAATCATGGATCCTTGCCTCAGTATTGCAACATGAAATATTATTCAGTAAATAAATGAAATATTATTCTGAAAGTTGAGGTGTTCAACTACTTCCAAATTACTTTTGCATGAGCCCTGCTTTTTTTGTGTTTTAAATATTGTTCATAGCTGAAAATTAAACATTTCGGGTATTATAGATAATGGAGAGCCAACATCCCAATGGCACTTGGAGTCATGGCTATGCAATGCAATCTTATTTTTATTAAGGGAGATTATTTTCTTGTTTCTTGGTTATATTTCCCAGTTATTTATTTGCATTTTATTTACTATTATATTTTATTAGAATACTGTTAGCTACAGGCCAAGAACATAATTTGAAACTTCCTTTGAACAGCTGTGTCTAAGCTGTTAGTCTAAGACATATTGTTTTATAAGTCCCCAAGTGTATTAAATATGTATAGGTGAAAAGCAAAAAGTGCAGCTTGGGTTCAGAAGTGAATACTGCTGAGATGTGTAAATTTTTTAAAGATTATTACAAATATTTTTTTGTAATTTAAAGGACAGACTACCCATGGGTTGAATGGAAGGATAAGTAAGTTTTTATCATTATTATTTTTTAAAGGGTCTATTCTTTGCATAGAACAAGTGGAATAAAGTAAGTGGCATTTAATAACAAAACAGTAATATGCATGTTTAATTTTCTCCAAGAAAAGAAAGACAGTCTTTATTTTGGTTTGCAGCTATGAGAAGAAATTTAGAAATGAAAAGATTATAAAGTATAATAGTAATTTCATATAGAGTAAATTATAATTGCACTGCAATTTACATCCGTCAAAAGAATGTAATGTGACAAGTACCTGAAAAGACAAACTGAGCTGGCTAGGGAAAACTTTCCCATCTGGAATGGGAGCTGAAGAAAAAGAAATAAATGACTATCTTTAGTAAGCATTGTGCTGCAGATGAAGACCTCAAATTCCCCTGCTTATACTGTTGGGCATCTGCTTGGATGAGGCACTAGAATATTGTCTGCTTAAGGACAATCTACTAGGACAATGACCACTCATCTAGATCTCAAATACCAGACCAAGAATTCTTTACATTTTTTAAGCCTCCAGCATTAGTAGCTGAATCCATACTTGATGCTGCTGCACTTTTAGCTTGACAATGTTTTGAAGTTATATAGCAGCTTTCATTCCAGGATCTCAGTGTACCATTAAACAGCATTTATGTGGGCAAGAACAAAATGCTACCCATTTTGCAAAGGAGCCAAAAGAGATTAAATTATTTCTGAAAAATCATTCAGCATATTAGCCAGAAAGAAACGAGGAAACAAGCACCCCCTGGCAGCCTTGGTCCATAAGCCAAAGAATTAAGCAGTTCTCAGTCATGCTCTCACTCCTGCAACTACATTCCTTTGGTAACTACATCCATGAAATGGAAGCTCCACTATGCTGGATGAAGTGCTCAAGCAGTGATTCTGTATTTATGGTGATCCTGCACAACTGAACCTGCAAGGATACCACAGGAAGAAGGGAAAGTCTTCAGCTATTTGCAGCATAATCCAGAACAATGCCTGTACTCAAGTACATACAAAATAAACAGCACGCAGCTGTTTATTTTCAACAACCCTAAGGAGCAGAAAAGAAAATGCCACAGAATGACTACAGACACAGTCTCCTCAGATCTAAAGAGATAGTGAAAAAAAATTTTAAACCAACATTTTAATGTGCGTTATTTGCCTCTGTTTGTTTTCCTTTTTTTTTTTTTTTTTTTCTCCTAAGAGTTCTGAAGGAGAATTTATCTTCCTGCAAACCCTGTTTTCTTTAACATACATAAAAAAATCTCCTCTGTGTTTTGATGTTTATCAGACTGGGCGACAGGTAAGCCTGGGCCTCAGCGGCATGCAGGAATGGTGTGGGTACATAGCAGAACAGAAAGGCCAGCGAGGTGTTTCCTCTGCTACTGACACAAAGCACAAAGAATCAATTGCACACCTGAGTGCCACTTTAGCCTTGAATGAGGATGAATTGTGTTCTGTGACTGCATTGCTCAGCTGCAGGACCGCCAGAGCACTTAGCAGGCCTGCATGGTTTGCTTTGTCACTCGCTGTCCCTCCAACCTTCTGTCCGGGTGCACAGGGACTATCTGAACAAACCGGGTCCCAGCAAGTCTGGTCCAGATGGTGCAGACCTAGATTCTCCAGTCTCTATTTTTCTACCCTTGCTTAGTGGGAATCCTCACTAGTCAAACCAAGTTGAACCTGTAATCCAGAAAGTGAAGAGTAAGTTATTACAGATTCCATTTATAATACAAATGTCTCTTCTAACTCTGAACGAATGAAGAAAACAGGGTCACAAAGATGTAACTAAGGAAATATTTTTGTCCTTGGATTCGCTAAATTTGCTTAGATATAACAAGAGAATCTGCCTGTCCAGCCATTTTTTTCCAAATCTATTTTAATCAGAAGAATCACTTAATGACAGAAAATAATGTCACTTAACTTAGCACCCATCAGCTGCAATCCACTCAGAGCTGTGAATGTTTCACAACCTTTAAATAGACTGAATGCTCCTTCCTTGTAAATTAGATATTACAACCATTTTACAAAAAAAAAAAAAAAAAAAAAAAGGAAATTGAAAATTGAGACATACAGGAATTAAGACTAACAAGGCTGATTTCTGTGGCTCAGCTGGCCTGCTTTTCAGAGACACCAAGAAAACATCTGTATTCCTGTGTCAGTTTAAGTTGTAGACTCTGATTGATTTTGGTTCGCAATCAATTTATTAAGCTAGATACCTACAACTTGTTATTGATGATTGCTCAGGAAAAACGGGAACTGTGGAAGTTAATCCAGAAAGGAAGTGGGAGAGACTTGAGACCTGAATCGTAATTTCCTCATCTAACTATAAAACTGATCTGCTCCTAAAATATTATTACAAAAAGGTTTGGAAGGCCCTCTGAACTTACAAAGAAAATAGATAAGGCAAGGAGAAAAATTAATACGCTTAAATTAAATATGGCAACAACAAATAAAACAACAGATTATTTGTTACATTCTATGGACTCCGTAGGAAAGCATTACACCCATTATTTCTTATTATTGCTCCAGGAAAGAAATGCACAGGGAAGGCAAAAATATGAAGTTAGCAATGATTTTTCACTATGAACCTTTCTCCAGGGATGAGTTATAAAGGAAAAAATGTAGCTTGGAAGAAGAGAGTTAGAAAGCGAGGATTATCTACGTTTATATGTTTAGTGAGACACTTGCACCCATACTTACATTGTTATAGGGAAACTATTCCATTAAACAGCACTTTTACACTTCTTTTTATTTTGTCTTAATACATGGAAGAACTGCTTACTCAAGAAGTAGTAAAATGATGTAAGCGTTATGGCTAAAGCTGCAGTAGGTAAGAAGACAGTATCCAGTACGAAGTGAACTCTTTCCAGAGTTAGGCTAAACTTCTGGTGTAGGAGCCAGGTATTTGTGTCTGGGTTAATTACCGGAGTGATTACATGCGTGACTGTCTCTTCACAGGACTACTATACACAGTTTAAGTAAAATAACCCTATAACCTGCCTCAGTATTGCTTAAATGTTATTCTGGAAAAGCTGAACACCAAGGCTCTCTAAGAATCCACTGCTTTACAGAGGACCAATAACACGAACACACACTACGTATATAAAAATGTGTATGGAATAGACCGAGGTCTCATAGGAAAGTGAGCAGATGGGATGACAGACAGCAATGAGGAGGTGTGGCGTGACAAGAATATGAGAAGTTTTCAAACACAGAGTGGTAGTAGAGGGAAATCAATTAGAGAAGGTTGTGAAGTGTTGATTTTAAAAGTGGTTCAGAAACATCATAGAGTGAGAAGTCGAGAATGATGACAGCATTTGGGTCGATAGTAGGCATTAGATCAAAGGTAATACTACAAGAAGCGATGCATGTAATATACAGAACAGTAGGTACTGAAAGTAACCTTTCTTAAAGTAAGTAAATAGAGAAAAGACTAGTGGAAATACAGAAAAGAAAGAGGAATGTGTGGAGTAAGCACACCATGCAGAGGATGGAATAGCTAAAAATCCAACAGAAGCCAGTGCAAAATGAGGTTGCCTTTTAATAAGTTTGCACCAGCTGTTCAGTAGAGGATGGAGGGATTATATTCATTATTTTATAAGCTCAATTGCCAAATCAAACCTTAGAATCATTGGTTATGTTTGACTACCGCAAACAAGGATTATAGTAAATCTTTTGCAGAGGCATTGAAATGAAGCAAAAATGTATTTTCTGCCTCTCAAAATGTTTTAAAAAGGGATGGAGCAGAAGCCTTAGTACCTACCAGTCTAGAACCCTCCCAGTTCAACATCAGCCTAATGCTGTACTAGGATGACTACTGTCAGCAGATCTCCAGGTTCTGCAACGGATGCGACACACAAATACAAGCTCTTAGCCCAGTGGTGCTGGCAGAGGAGACCTCGCTGAGCCCTGGGTAAGCCACTCATCCACACACATTGACTCTAGCTTCATTATTTGTCCCCTCTGATCCCCCCTTGGAAGAGGGAAGAGGATGGCAAACATGGATTGCCTGTGTTATAACTGGTAGGATGTAAGCTTGCTCCGATCTGAAACCATTTAAATAAATGGGTCCAGACTCATGCCCAAGCTAGCTCATTAACAAAGCTTATGAGCTCCAACCAATTGTTTTATTAATAGGCATGTACAGTTTCCAAAATGGAGCTAGCCCACAGCTGCCCAGCTTTGAGCATAGACTATAAAGGCTGGATTTGTCTGATATTATTTGATACAATGTTGGTACAACTTGTAGCCCTAATTCATCAGGGTACATCGGTAATTAAGTCAAAGAAATGGGACCACTCACAGGCTTTAGACTTGGCACATGCTTACACAGCTTGTTGCACTGGAGCTGCTAGAATGAACACTCAGAAAGATCCTTTGACAACGTGCTCGGTCTCACCTAGACCTCTTTCAGGGGTTTGTTTGGGAAGTATCTCATGTTGAATTATTGATCATATGTGTAAACAGATGGAAAGAACTGACCTACTGCCAAAGTGAAAACAAAGAACAAGGGGAGAAAAGGAAATTGTAAAGTATAGAAAAGGTGGGGTATGAAGTATAGACATTACCTATATTAAAGGATATTCAATGTTATTCTATAATCAAATAACAACATTATCCCTTCTGGCTCACATTAATACTTTGGCTAAATCCTTTAAGTAGATTAGAAAGAATTATGGGACCCTACTGGAGGAAAAAAAAAAAAAAAAACATGAACAGGTAGCGTGTGTGTTTTACCATAGAGGGCTACCAACCAAGTACAGCCTTGGAACAGAAGGAAGGGGGTAAGCAGACTTAGTTGGATTAATGAGGGAGTACTTAGTGAGAAAAACGAAGGTTTGAATTTATTTTTTTGGTTTACATTTCCTCTTCTCATAGCTTCTATGCTCAGCTGCTCCCTGTCACTCTGGACAAATTTCAAGACAAATTCCTTCACTCATGAAATGGTAACCCCAAGCCACTTAAGGAAGGATTGCAAAAACAATCTTCATGCTGCTTAACTTCATATTGTCGTGTGGCTTAATGTATTTTTTACACTTACTGGGTTATATTCTAGCCAGGGCAAGCTGGTAAAGTCCCACTGAATCAATGAGGTAGTGCTAAATCCTACAAAGGTTCCCCTGATTTTCACCCTCTAGTGGATATTCTGACAAACTAAACATATTACATTCTTCCACACTTCTCTATTAATAAGAAAAGCTTCAAACTATAACGCAGATCACTCTATAATAACCTGCAATAAATGTACAACACCTGAACATGCACTCATGTCCTCATTTTTTTGTTGTTAACATTCAAAGGATAGGCTTTGTCCAGGCCTTCTGATTTTTTTTTTTCATTTTCCTCTTCAAGCAGTATTTATCAGACCTCACGCTTACCTACTTGGAGTGCTCACCTGCTCTAAATGCACAGCAAAACTCTACTCAGAGAACAATACATCCAGAAAAAACAACACCTTGTTTAAAAATATATAAGTACATTTTTTGTTTGAGCACACACACACAAAACAACATTTCAAATTCATCAAGGAAAACTTCAAGGACACCAGAGCATCCAGGACAGACTGATACTGACCCAGCAGAAGTAAGACCTATGACAACTTTCCCTTTAATCCAGTTTTCTTCTACAGCCACCTTCTGCTTACTCGTCTTCATTGATGCCCTTGTTCTTATTTTGAAATGTTCCCCAGACCTCTTTGCTACATCCTGAAGTTTCTGTACTCTCCAAGAAGCAAAACACCTCAAGCCCATGGCACCAAACAAAACTGAAAGCACACAAACAATGATCTCATTATTCAGAGGTGTACACATATCCCATAAAACTGGTTAAATATACTAATTTGTCAGAAGAATTTTTCATTACCATTACACCAAAAAGATTTACTATCTGAAGTACTGTATAAAACAATTACTAAAGCTAGGCAAAAGAGTAGCAATGCAATATTTTACTGCGCACAGAAAAAAAAAAAAAAAAAGAAGTGCACATATTAGAGAATTATAAAGGCTACTGCAGAGACTGCAAATGCTTTAACAATCTATAGATGTCTCTTGGGGATTTCAGCTAAGGCAACCTCTTCGAGCTGTGGGATAGAACTGCAATGGAAAGGCAAAGACTGCTATGATTGCAGGTAAAAAAAAAAATGTTCAGAACCTGCATGTGGTCATCAATCTAAGACATGAGGAGGTCTTGACAGCAGCTGGTACCCCCACATCCTCACAGCTGCTCTGGGACAAGGAGCTGGACACGAACACGGCAGCAGCTGGCTGCTGGCCAGCCCACCACAGCCATGCCCGCGGCACGACATGGGCTCTGCTGATCATGACCATGAGGCTGCGGGAGGGCAAGGAAGCAAAACCTGGTTCATCTCCACTGTTATTTCAAATACAGTAACATTAAAAATATATTAAAAATAAGGAAATAGATATTTTTTAATCATTATTCACCACCTCCTCTATTCTGGCATGGGTATTGGCTACAACGTTGGTACAATTTTGCAACAGCATTTTCTCCAGAAATTATGAAAGATCTGGGTTAGGACTATAATCCTATTCCTGATTATCACTATTTTCTGATTTACTTGGATTAGAGTTATTCTGCAGATTTTCCCCTCCGAATGTGTTGTGCCTCTTATTGCTAGAACATGTGTGACCACCCTAGGGTAGCCTGCCACTCACAGAACAAGCTTATGAAATGTGCTTGCTGTGTACAGACATACCCTGGTGAAAGAAGGCAAATATCATTTTTCCTCTCTTTTTTCTCTTTAAAAAGGGCAATTCCCTGGAAGCTTGCAGTAACGTGCCATAGTTTCATGTGAAGAGCACAGCCAAGATTGTAATATAAGTGTCAGTCACTTGATTGGCAGCATGTAAGGAAGTGTTATTTTTCTCTTCCTCACCCCAATGAAATTCTGATGACAAAATTTGTGCTTATGAAGCTAGACACAGTGGTAGTTAGTGCTCAATAACAAAACACTTTGAGGATGTCTGCTGACACCTCCTATAGCGAAAACTAACACAATCTAAACAGAGTGCATCCCTGTAATGCCCAATAAATTTATAGGCCTTTTTTTTTCATGCAATGATTAGCATGGAGCTGCTATTAAGAGCATTAGTCAGCAGTTAACAAAAGCACAGACACTTTGTTTTTGTTTTTTTTTTTTTGTGAGAAATGAGTTATCACTTTAAAAGTAAAATGTCATTCTTCTTATTAAAAAAAAAAAATCTAGTTAGAATTCTGCATTTTGGAGAACTGGGATCAGCAAAAGACCTTTTAGAAGCATATATCTGCCCCAAAAGCATGCCTTTGGCATGATGAATATTTCTGAAAAAAGACCCTTTGGTAGTGGCTTCAGAGGACCTTTGGACCATATTTACTCAAGATCCTGTGAGTAAATATGCCTATGAGATGAGTACCAAGGCCAGAATGAAAGCTAATGCTGGGATCTAGAAAAGAAGATTGACTTTTTGCATCTGTTCGGATGTTCTCAAAAGTGAAGCTGCCTGAACACGTGGGTGCCTAAGCCACGTATTGGTAATTCCTTGCTGTGTGAGGAGCTGGATGAACATAGACTTCAGAAATCCAGTCTGTAAATCAGGTGTAAGAGAGTAGCAAAGACTTGGGACAAAAGAGCAATAGAGCAACATTGGGAGGAAGCAATAGAGGAACCCGTCAGGCAAGGAAAACTTGAATTTGATACCGCCTGTGTGAAGCTCAACTTAACTTCAAAAGGGTCCTTGAAGACACAGACCATCTCCTCTACTCTGTGTAAAGCCAGGATTTGATCCATGGGGTCAGGATTGTTAAAGGACAGGAAGGGCTTGTTCACACAAACCATTCCTATGGTATCTTCTTGCTGGTACCCTTCTAAAATACCATCTTGGCTACTCTAGGAAATACTTTCCTCACAATGAGCTGGTTTGGCTCGAATAGTTTAAATTCCAGGGGGATCTTTGGAGCACTGAAATATATTAGTGAACACTCCTCACAGCCATCGAGCTGGAGGGTCTTAGGGAGACAGGTAACTGCCTGAAGTGCTGGGGAGCAGTGTGGGTGGGAAGCAGCTCAAGGAAAGGGTGGACAGGCAAGTTTTTAGGGAACGTGCCATCGTACTCCCATGAAACTTCATTAAGGTTTAAGGTAACATCTTTACGACCAGTCGAAAATGTCATTCTAACACGACACTCCAGTGTTTCCATTTTTAGTTTTACTGCTCATCTATATGATCCCAAGAGCATGTGGGAAGCAACATACAAATGGGAATAATAGAAATTAATTACTCCGTTAAAATAAGTGGATAAAATCCAGGCCCTATTGAAATTAATATCAAAGCACTTTCACCAAGGGCAGGACTTCACTTACTGGATGTACCCTGGCATGAAGCCAGTGTCAGTAGATCAGTGTCAGGGTAGCTACAAATGACTGCGCTGGCAGTGATGGAGTACAGGCATTTTCTATTTTTTCTTTTGTTTCCTTATTCCTATTAACACATGCAAATGATGTGCATTTCTGTGTCTTTTTTTGGTTTAGCAGCCTCAGTTAATTTGCTGTTAACATAGATTTTGAGCCAGCCTTAGTAGACACTTATTTCACCTTTTGAGGAGGAGGGAAGAGAGAGTAAGAAGAAGGGATGGAGAGAGATTAAGAATAGAAGAGGAACAAAGCACAGGAACATATACTGAAACTATTTTATTCTTACATTAACAACCTGAGCAGAAGCGATGAACTAAAACGTACGGTGTGGAAACATTCAAACAGCAGAAGCATTTCTAAACTCTTGACTAAGTTTGCCAGATAATTCTGTGTTGCATTTTTAGCCGTATCTTTGGACCTGCCACAGAACAATGGCCTTTGCATATCCAAGACTATATTTTGAACATATTTATCAGACATATGCCATTCAGTGGTGGTGGTTAAATGCTCTATCCGTAAACCATTATACTCTTCTATATTGTGGTTTCACTGCAACAGGCAGCTGTTTGACAGAGAATAAGCTCCTGGGGACAGCAGCAAATCAAATTAAATATATCTCTATAGAGCTATCATAGGGGGTTGCATGGTTTGATAGGCTGCATCAAGAGCAATAAGCACACAAAGGAAGAGCAAACCTGAGATAAATCAAGATAGACCAGATGAGCAAGCAGACAGACAAATCACTATTGGCTCCCTGAAAGTCATTAGGAGTTCTAGTGTTGATTTCAAGAGAACCAGTATTTCAGCTGTATTTTAGAAGTTTTTAATCCTATAAGAGTCAGGGAGATTATCTAATTATTGTTCTCTTCTCCCTTTTATAAGCTTGGCCATGGGAAATGATACTCACTGATACGCTAATAAATAAGTTTACTGAGAAAAAATACATGTGCAACACAATAATAATCAAGATTTGGTTCACTCTTTTCTAATATTTGTTTTCCTTATATAAACCCATAACCACCCTAGAGTTTAGTATGGGCTAAAGAAACAAAATGGCTTGATTGCTTCAGGGAACAGACACAGACATGTATTCATCTCAAACGTTAGGTTACTCTCATTAGGAACTTTTCTACAAACAAGATAATATGAGCGCTTCCTTTCCTCCTACTTTTCTATTACGTATGCATCAAAGCATGCATACTGGTATGTATGTATATATGGTATACATGCATCAAATACTTACTGGTATATGCGCTGTACATTAGGGAGGGAGCAGAAAGAGCAGAAGTGCCAACACAGTGAATAAATCCCTCTTGATAAATCCTATTACATTAACAATGACCTACACGTACAAGTGTGCACTTCAGGGAGGCACAAAGTGTTCACATGATAACTTACTTCAATATATTTTCTATCAGAAGCCTGTTCTCTCAGTACTCCCTTTCTCAGCCACTTGTTTCAGCCTGGACATATTCAAATCCTCCATATCATTTCATTCTGAAAAAGAAATGATACTTCTATGTCGAAGTTCCAACAACCTTGTTCTGTTTTAAAAGCATTCACTCCTACATCATTCATTCTGTGGTTATTGCTCTCTCACCTGACATTTCACAGGCTCCTGATTGAACTCTGTAACTGTGGCCTACTACAATAGCCTTTCTTGTTTTCCCTGGTTTTCCGAGTGACCTTATCTTAATCAGATTCATAACGAAAAACATAGAGAAATACAGCTATGCTGCTCTGACTCACAGAGTAATTTCTTATGCTCAAATCTAACCTTTGTTTTTCACCATGGCTCGGTCAAGCATCCCCCTACAGGCTGCCTGGGAAAAAAAATGAAAGGAAACAGTGGACAAGTATTTATCGGTAAAAAAATGTGAGCAAGAAAAGCACTAGATATTTCCTTCAGAACATAGTTAGGGAGAACAGGTATCAGTTTACTCAAGTGCATATTACCAGTATTTCACAAAGATGCTTTAGGCTCTCCCTCCCCACAAAGCCTCCAAAATCTTTGCTTGCCTAGGCTCGGGGGAAAATAATCAGCTAGTTCCACGAAGCGGTTCGGCTGTACTGCTGAGTTCATGCTCCCTGTCAGGTCTGCAGGGTCTGAGCAAGGATTAGCCCTACAGCAGAGTCCCTGGCTCCCAGGGCAGCATGCAGCACGGGGCAAGTCAATGGGATGCAAGCAAACTGTCACCCGCAGCATCAGTTCTGCTGTGAGTCACCAAAACAAAAAGAGGAAGGAGTGTGACCAAAGCAGAGCAGGAAGGAGAGTGGTGCTGAAAGGGGGCAACAGGCACCTTGGGAACCTGAGTTCTGGTGTCCACCTTCAGACCTAAATGCTATTCAGGCCTGTTCTCATATTTTCCCTGGGATTCTGAAGAGCTAGCTGCAGGGCAGACTTTCACAGGCACAGCAGGGATTTTTCCATTGTTTTTAAGTGTCAAGCAAGAGACAGCTGAGCCCCAGTTCATAAAGTTGTCAAGCAGTGTAGACTAACAGTCAAAACACAGACGCTCCACTTTGCACAAATAATGGGCTACGAGAGTACTAGCTCGAATCAAGTCGCAGACATCTCACGTTGGGCTCCCAAAATTAATGGGACACTTCTGTCACACATGGCTCTGCAGCAGTTATCCTGTCTCTTCCCCAGCGGAGCTAACAACCCTGTCAAGTAGCACAGTGACATGCACCCCATGACCAAGTCTGCAACTACCACATTACAGAAAGGCTTGAGAGTGTGCCATAAAGAAAGCAGGGAGCTTCAGAATTTCAGTACAAGATCAAAGATCTATAGTGTAGTATGCATTTTGAATACAGAACTATTTGAAATTTGGTTAGAATTCAAAATACTTTTATTCAGAATCCAAATTAAAACCTTATATTTTCACTAAAGGCATTCTCTTAACTTTAAAATAAGTCTTTATGAGAGCTGTACTTCCAGTAAGTACATGAACTTTGAACAAGGCCATCTCTTCTGGAGAATATTCTTTGGGGAGAAAAAAAAAAAAAAAAGAAAGAAAGAAAACAAAACAAAACAAAATAAAAAATTAAGCAAACATCTTAAATATTTAAATTGCATTTTAAATACTGTCCTGAGACATAAAGTCCATCTAAGTATTTTCTTATATACAGATCGTACCAACTGAATGATTTTTTTCACTATTTAAACTTTTAGCATCATTTCTTTTTTTTTTTTTTTTTAATTAAGCAGAAACAACCTAGGTCATTTTAATTCTTATTTTTTCCCCTTTATCTCCCCTGCATCCCCAACACTCCCAAATTCCAGCTCCAGTTAAGATTCAGTACATGATTCCAGCCTAATCCCCAGTAATTGGGTTCATGAGTTGTCTGGTTTACAAATCACATTGGAGTGGGAACTTTGCATATCTGTTTCAGCAAAATAGTTACCTTAATTTTTCTCTGTTCTTTCATTAAAAAAAAAAAAAAATAAAAATTAAAAGGCTCTAATAGTTGAACAACTGTAGTATATTATATATATATATATAACTTTTGATTGCCTTTTCTAAAAAAAGGAACCAGAATACCTTTTATTTTCTCATGACCCTACCAATCCAATAGCTGCCTAGTTTATCTGTTTCAGCAACTAGTTGCATATGCTGCCTTTCAGAGATTGTCCGTGTTAGTTCTATCCATAATAAAGAGATAAGAAAAAGTGGAAGAGATGGATATTCATAAATACTATACAGAATACAAAAAGGCAATACCTTTTTCTGTTTTTCAATGTGATGTGAGCTATTGCAGTGAGATAGTGCATTCTGCAGTTACTGCAGCTCCATTCACATGAAAAATTAATGCAACTCCTTTAAAAAATTGCATTTGCAGCACTTATTACAGCCTTGAAAGCATGTAGTTCGTGTTTGTGTTTGGAAGGACTTCTCTGTGAGAAAACAATCAATACATCCAAATCCAACTCTTTCCAAGAGAACAAATCTCCCACTGACTTCAACAGTGGCAGTGCTTAAATAAGATCAGCAGATTCCAGCGCTTAGCAAGCCAAATTAAAGGGAACTTCTGAGCCTTACCTTAAGAAATCTGCATAGACAGCAAGCATCTGGTGCTGATACCAGGCTTTAACTGGGGTTGATAACCAGAGAAAGCTCGCTAAGATACCAGCTGTTCTTCCAGCCCTGCACCTCTGAGAGAATTAGGAGAGCTGTAGGAAACTAGCCAAGCTCCGGAGTAGTAGCTAATGGGTGGGCTGGTATCAAGTTTGAAGAAGGCAATGAACAGTGACAACTTCAGCAAGGTTTGACATGTGTTGTGTGAACTACCGTCTGCTGCAAGACTCATCAGGCGGGTAATGGCTTCTGGGCACTACCGTAACAAACCTGAGCTGAAACCAGAGCCTGGAACCCAATCCCACGTTAAGCTCTCCTTGGGCTCTCAGCTAAAATCTGAGTATATAAGGTTTAATAACTTAATAACTACCAAGGCAGATTACATATTGCTGTATCAACAGCATTCTCCAACTACTAACTAATGCTGATACAAATTTATTTTAAGATGAATAAGTATATGTTTGCTTTATCATTTATTAGATATTATGTGGCAACAAGCATTTTTTTTTTCTGAAGAGTTTCAGATATTCTAAATAAATTTAAAAAAAAAAAAAGTCCAGCTGCAAAGTACTTTGACTCTGACCCACTTGCAATTGCTCAATTATCTAAATGTAGGCACCTAGATTGGATGCAACACTATCGGGACGTTTTAGCTTGTCTATTACCCTGCGTACCATGTATGTAGATGGCTTGATGGAAGTTTCATGGTAGCTGCATGTGGAAAAATATCTACTGACAGGCACCTGAATAAGTGCAGAAACATGCCTGAACGTGCTTAAGACATAGGAGTTCCCTTTAGGTCCATTCATGAGTCCTCTTTCAAAGAGGGGTCCCAAATGGTGAGAAACATCCGTACAACAGCCTAGTGGTTGGCTCGCCTGCTTGAGAAACCACCTCTGAGTAACATTAGTAAAGATTTTGTCTTCCGCCTGATTTTTGCTATGTTTGGAAATGAGTACCTTGGAGACATAACACTCCTGTACTATTTAATTTTTTGAAAAATTCAAATGTTTTGTTTTGTTTTTTTAATCTTTCAGTAAATGTGATAGCTCCTCATTCCTTATTTTTCTAGAGAAAACAATGCTAAAAATGTGTAACTGCTCCAGAGGTTTTCTTATCAAAGCACTGAAGAATCGGACCCCCATTATCTTAGTTCATCAGGCCTACTAAATCTTTGTACTCATTTCCACAAAGAGACCACAGGCGGCATGTTTTGTAGGCCGTGAAAGTCTGAACTAAACCAAAAGACTATAAACTAAAAGAGTATAGCGAAATACATAGAGAGTTTATCTGATTCAAGAAACACTTACTGCTTTCTTTAACAGGACTTTGTGATAGCTCAGCATCTGCAACTAATCTGAATATCCTCCCTTCAAACAATATTTTGGCCTCTCATTACCCTTCCAGGGCACACGCTGGAGCACAGTTCTGCTAAACTCGACACAACTTGTACCGATAGAGGCCCTACTCCTGTGAAAAGAAAAATGGTGTAAGCTGGTCATAAAACAAGCGTTAAGTGACAAAGTAACATCATTTCTATTGATTTGCTTTCAAGAGCAGGATGCAGCTGCGAAACCGCAATGTGCCTAACAGCACAGCAGCTCTCATTGCTTACTGAGGAAGCGAGCCACCACAACCAGCCTCCGCTTTTTCCTTCTAGACAAATGGTACCCCAAGTTGTGACAGAAGTGTTCTGAGTAGGTCAGGGATCCAGGCTGAAGGGCCAGGGTGGTCGGTGAAAGCAACTGGCAAAATGGGCCCCCTTGAGGCGTTCACAGGACGTTGTGAGGGCCTGAGCAGGCAAGGCCGCGAGGTGGGTTTCTGTGAGGAACGAACGGCACCGCATCTTACAGCTTTGGCCTTTTCTTCACGCTGTGGACTGCACCAAGTGGGGCAGCCCAAACACTGTTTACAGCGTTACATCGTGGCCTAAAGTCACAGTTATTTCAGCAGTGCTGGTTAAAAACCTGCACTCAAAAGCACTGCCTCCTACCAGAGCAGAAACCTGGTGGGACAGGTGAATAGTGTTAGTGCTGGGAGGGCTGCTGGCACGGTCACACACGGCACTGGTACAAAGCTGTAACTTTGCCAAACCATTCTCAGCTTTTAGTATGTCTCATTTTAGAACCACTAAGTGACAGATTTGAAGCTACTGCTCTTTTATTTTTGCCAGTTGTCCCCCCATAAGAGTCCCGTGGGTGTTACCTGACAGCTATCAACGCCCTTGCTGCTAACAGCCTGCTCTTCAAAACCAGAGTAACAATTTTTACACGTTGAGAGGAAGGAGGGCAAGAAACTGGCCTCCTCTTGTCTCTTTGAGCTGTGAAGACACCCTTTGATACAATAAAATCCCTCTCTAATGACATGCTTATTATCATAAGACGTATTACAGATGGTGAATATTTATTTTTTCTCTTCAGCATCATTCATGCTAAAATCGCTCTTTAGAAATTGGAAAATCCAAGCACTGCTAGATGCTTAGGAATCAATGACCAATGAAAGAAAACTAATAGCAATTAACAGCTGGTGGCTTTTATGAGCAGGGACTGTCCCACCTTCACCCTCATCTGATTTTTTTGCATTTAAAATTGTACCGTGAATCTGGTACAGAACTCACAGTAGGAAATTGAGCCTCCCATTGCTAGCTTATCAATAAAACAGATGAAGTGACCTCAGAAAGCGAAACACAATCAATAACCAAAACCATAACAATGGCTGAAGAGGAAATATCTCTGCAGGTGCTAGGGCTCTGATGGAGAACAGATGTTGGGTAACAAACGTACTTATCCATAACGGCTCCTGGAAGATGCTGCAGATCCTTGCCTTTAATCTGCTGCTCAGCCCCACATCTCAAGCACCTTAGAACAACAACTAAGAATTTTACTAAACTGAGTTGACTGCTAATGCAGGAAGCAACTAGTAAGTCAATTCATGAGAAATGAGGCACACGCATAAGGTAAGGCGGAAGGGGCAGACTTGTTCCCAACATGTCAGCTAAATTACATTGGTAGGCAGCTATGCAGGCAGCCTAGGAACCATGGGGTACAGGAGTTTATCAGAATTTTAGAGAAACTTCTGTGGCTGCTTTGACATGCCAAAATGACAGTATCTATCTTCCCAATTTTAGGAGTGATAGGAAGAAAGAGACGTGCATGTTTCCCTCAAGCCAAGGGCAGATCTAAGCACTGCAGAATAATGTTTTCTGCACTGGGTGTAAGCCAGAGGTCTGGGGACATAATTGAAATGATAACAAAAAGCTAGCAAGCTTTGTTTTTCTTCCTTGTAAGATATTATCAAATTATTGAACTAACTCTC
The DNA here is from genome assembly GCF_964211835.1 of Anser anser. NCBI lineage: Eukaryota > Metazoa > Chordata > Aves > Anseriformes > Anatidae > Anser > Anser anser. The sequence goes on from NC_139732.1 coordinate 20,493,712, forward strand.
ATACATTTGTTTGGGGCTTCAAGTGGAAAAAATTCACTATCCTGTAAGTCCAGCCATTAAGACTATTGCATTGTCTTTTACTTCCATCTGCAACAAGCAGGAGCCATAGTACTATTTGAACTGTGGAGAGGTGGATGCACATTTCACTGCCCTCATAGCTCCTCCTGTTTCAAAAAAAAAAAAAAGAAAAAAAATTGCATTTTCAGAACTCTTCCATTTGAAGTAAGTAACCTGGTTTCTTCAAATTTGAAGAGCTTAAAAAAAAAAAAAAAAGAGAGAAAGGGTTCTCTTTCTTCATTCCTCTCTGCCAAGAGTACCTTGTACATATTTTTACAAGCAACTAAATTTCAACTTGAAACCTGAACTGTAAAGGAAAAAGTATTTTTCAAAGCTTGGAAACCCAACAACAGAATGAAGACATCTTCTGACTACCATTCAGAACAAAAGTAGCCGATCCTGTAATAGTTCAGTGAAAATTTCTGTACTAATACAGTTATGTGCATTCGTTCACCCTAAGGCTCCATATAAAAATCTGATTAGCAAAATGCCCATTGTACTTCAAAAAGAAAGTGTGTAAGTAGTTTGTTCAATCACCTGCTCTGATGCTCTGAATTGTTGACAGCTACCTTTTATGAATGACTGAAAAATGTATATGGAGTGTATACGTATGTATGTAACACACAGTGTTCTCCCATATGTTCAAGTTCCAGGTCTAAAACTCGCACATCAAACTTCAGATGGAACTGGAAACCATCTACTTTAATTTCATAAGCTTCCGTATGAACTACCATAAAGACTATACACACATGTGGTTGTGCAGACTACTTACTGTAACTATTGCCCCAAAAGCAAAATTAGACCATCACTTCCGCACATTGGCCAGGATGGAGGTGGTTTTTTCAAAGTCTTTTACTGAAAGTTTCCAATACTTCAACTGTTTTAACCTTAGGCCTTAGTTCCCCAGCTCTCAAAAACACAATGAAGGCAACCTGGAATAGGATACTTGCCACTTCTGATGACCAGCTGCTGCATAAAAATGTCTTTTTTTTCCCCCTCAAGAGAGTAACAGGCAGGGGATATACCCTTTCCTTTAACCATTGGTACTGTGAAACCCACCATGAACACAAGCTAGTTAACCTGGCTTTTCTCTGGTTAGAAGGTATTTATTAAAAAGATCCATGTAACGGTTACCAGTCTGGAGGATGGGATTTTTCTCTAATAATTAATATTTTAAAAAATTGTAAAACCAATTATATAATTTCATTTTAGGAGAAAGGCTAATTTCTCATAGTAAATGAACTTACAGCTTTCTTCACTCCGGTTTTCATACAGGAGCAGGGACTCTACCACTTTCAATTCCCTTGTATAATTCTTCTCTCAAAAACAGGAAGAAGATTTGACCAGAAAGGGAAGAAATCGGGAATTATATGACAGCATCAAACTGTGCTAAGATGGTCTTACTTCCCTGGTGATACTATTATCGACGAAAGCTGTTAAGTAAATCAAGGTACACAATTAAATACATAACACATGATTTAATGAGAAATCTTGTTTTATTGGTTTACACATCACGCCTACCGCTTCATTAAAAATAGCTCTTTATCAAGTCTTTTGTTTGAACACTTCCTTCTTGCTCATTATATTTTAGCAGACTAAAGTGCAATTATAATATTACATACCTGCTTCCCTGAGAAGACCCGATTTTCACGAACATTAATGCAAGGCTTTTTCTATGCTCCCAACAAAGCAGATTCAGTGAGATTTTTAGTGGGTTTGATAAAGGAAAATAGTAAGATGTTTTATGTAAGAGTGATGGAGAAAAAAACAAAGGTATTATAGAAATAAAATTGTAGACTACTGTTTTGCTAATATGTTTCACCCCCAAATTACTTTCATACAGTGCTTCTTTCCAGGTGCTTTGGTACCGATTTATTTATGGTAGTGGTATAACAGAGAAGCACAGCTCTTTTTGAAGCTGTGGTTTAGTGTTGTGGTTTAACCTGGCAGGCAGCTGGGCACCACGCAGCTGGTCACTCTCTCTCTCCAGAGTTTTTTACCTTTCTTAACCAGAAAGATAAGAGTGCGAGAACTCATGGGTTGAGATAAAGACAGTTTACCAGGTAAAGCAAAAGCCACAAGCAAAGCAAACCAAGGAATTCATTCACTGCTTCCCATCAGCAGGCAGGTGTTCAGCCATGTCCAGGAAAGCAGGGCTCATTGCATGTAAAGGTTTCTTGGGGAGACTAACACCATTGCCCTGTACATCACCTCCTCCTCCTCCTCCACCCCAGCTTTTACTGCTGAGCATGCCGCCATATGGCACGGAATAGCCCTCCGGACATGCTGGGTCTCCTGTCCTGGCTGTGTCCCCTCCCAGTTCCTTGTGCACCCCCAGCCTCCTCACTGGCTTTACAGCACAAGGAGCAGAAAAGCCTTGACTCTGGGTAGGCACTGCTCTGCAACAACTAAAACCATAGGTGTGTTATCACCACTATTTTCATCAAAAATCCAAAGCACTGGATCATACGAGCCTCTGTGAAGAAAATGAACTCTATCCCCACCAAAAGCATGACATTTATACAGGTTTTATCATCAACACAATAATGGTATTGCTCTAATATTTTCTATACAAGTTACCATTGTCTTGAAACTGACTGAGAATTTAGTCACCCTTTAATACATACCTCCAATTCATTTGTACTTAACAGGTGTCTAGAACTCGTAGTGACTCAACCACAACAAATCAGACTTTGAATATATGGCAATGTAAGTAGAACAACTGATAACTTAAATAATTTTGCATCCTGCTGTGCTGACTAAATTTGATTTATAAAGGATATTCTCATGTAAATATGGACACTAAATTTTAAAGCTCTTCATAGGTGAAGATACCTGTTCTTAGTTCTTTTAATACTTAGAGCTTGCTATTTTGCTGGAACTGAGACACGAAGGAAAGAACCTGTTCTGAGGCTTTAATGTGTTTTGTCCCCAGATACGCCGCACTATTACTGGCTGTATCCTCTAAGAAATATCGGTAGTTTACCATCATGCCACAAGAAGCTGCAATGCCCCGAGGGCTCGTGTCTCCCATCCAGTTTATCCGCCACAACTCAGCTCCATTCTGAAGATGAAAATTTGCTACCGGATTAAGAGCATAGCCACGATGTTTCTCTCCATACAAATACCAGGCACACAATCTCATAAGTGGCGAATGCAGTGCTTTGACTAATTTTTCTGATTTCACCCATTCACTGTTAGTTAACAGCTTTTTTAGAGTTTCAGTAGTAGAGTCCTCTGTGATCTCAGAGATTTCTTGGCGTTCTGATTCCGTAAAAAGTTCATTTCTTCCCAGTTCTTTTGTTTGTGAGGAGAGAAGACCAACAAGCCATTTTGTGAATCCAGGGATAGGCGACAGGGAAGAAAAAGCTTCTATCTGAGGAAGGTCTTTCTACAGACAAAAGGAGAAAAAAAACTCTTGAGTTCTGTTATGACTCACGATTAGAAGTTTGAGTGAAGATGAAGGATTCTGAGAATTAACTGATACACATAGACCAAAGGAGGGAAAAAAAATCTATCACACTGACAGTAACAGGTAAGTGACTAAAAAGCATTTGGAGCTCTAAGAAAATTTTAACACTGACTGAATTACAGTCCACACACACCATTTATTTAAAAGTACTTACATAGTACTTACCAAACCTTTGTTCTGGCTTATCATTTTATAGGCAGAAATAAACAAATGCAATCATGTGCCATAAGGATGTTATTCAGAGGAAAAAGATTTAAAAACAAATCAACATGTAAGTTTTCAAAACCTTTAAATAATTTACTTTTTATGTTTAACTAATGAAAGACTGTTCATGATTTCAGTCCATGAGGAAATCAGTAGAGGTATGATGTTTGTTTTTTATTGTTGTTTTGGTGGGTTTATGATTTTAAGGAAGTAACTATTTCCTGAAGTTTTGGGAGAGGTTCTTTATACATGCCAGCTACCTTTCATGCTATTCACTCTACGTTAGTTTTGAGGCACAATAGCAAAGAATAGAGAAGGTTGTTAAACTCACTCTTACTTGGTTTTAACAAAACTGACATCAAAAGTCAACCCTATTCAAGGAGCAGGGGGACAAGAACTGAGATAAGCCGCTGATGAGGTGGAACAACCACTGTGTTTTAATTACTGTTCATAAAGGAGGCAGTGGTAAGAACAGAGACGTTTATCAGCATTACAGAAGCATCTTAATGTCAACGGAAAATTGTCTTTAAATGACTACAAACCACATTTTGTTCTACTTTAAGCATTTCCCAGATAACCATTAAAAAGTCATCATCACTTAGATGCTATCTTATGCTAGCAAATGTTAATGGCATGCATGCTGCTACGGCACCTGAACTGCACCTGCACTGCTGCAGCCTCAGGTACCGCTGTGCTCTGCGCACCGCTGCTGTCTGTGGTCTGTTTTGTGAGGATACAGAAGCCAGGAGAAGCAGACGTGCCATATTCCCATTACGAGTTGCAGCACTAAGCCCTGCAATGTTCCTAATAGCTTCAATAATTGAAATAATACTCGGCTGGTTATTTACATCTTTTTCCTTTCCACATGGAGCTTCCCAAATAGAGTACTGCTATTCTGATGCCTTCCAGCACCACGATACAGCCAGTCATCTCAGACCTACCGTCTCCTCAGTTTTATGAGTTACAACTGCATAAACTGACTAACCTCACCACCTCCCCTCATCTGAAGTTCATTAAATAGAACACAGATACATAAGGCAAAGAATTCTTTGGGGAACAGACAGGAACTAGATCAGGAGACAGAAGTTACAAAAAATCATCCCATTTCATCTCCTTGGAGAACTGGATAAAGCAAAAAGCAAATTATTTAATAAAAACACTCATTTCTGTATCACATTGAACAAAACAAGCATTTCTGTAATCAGAGAGCCTGGGAGATCCTGGCTGGGTCATACTCCCAACAACTACAGCTACCACGGTCAGAGCGCAATATTACTGAGGCGTTGATCTCCTCTGACTTTTTCAAGTCTCCACTCAAGGACATGACAATATTTTATTTTGAGAGTCATTCTGAAGCGTGTGTTTGTAGCAAGATTCGTGCAGTACAACAAGGTTTCACTGCATTTGGATTTCATAAAAGAAAAAGCATTCTTTGGAAATTGATTGAAAGAGATGTCTGTGGAAGGTAATTTCTGGTGATATCTTAGCATCTCTTTCCGCAATTTTAGAGAATATTGCATTTATAAAGCAAAACAGTTATTTCTTACTGCAAACCATGGCCACATAAGATATGAATATAGCAAATATGTTTTAATTAAAAAATATTCCTTGGAGAAGACAGTTCAACATTTTTAGGAAAGTTTCCCCTCTGCCTTTGAAAAAAGGAGCAATGACCATGGTAAACTAAAATATGTATGTATAAGTTTGAAAATGAAAATGAAAAAGAAGAAGGTTGTTAGAGGCTATCTTTCTCTAGGCAGGAATTCAATGAATACAGGATGTGTTTCTTTTGACCCAAAAATGGGATTATATTCCTTCAGGATTTTCCTTTTTTTTTTTTCTCCCGATTATATCATTTCATCCTATAAAAAGTAGTGCCTTTGAGGACACATTGCCTAGGTTTTTGATGTGTTCTTCACAGATGTTTGGGGTTAAAACCTGAGAGAGGAAGATGGAAGGTAGTGTTGAAATTTGGGAAGCTGAAATTATTCTTTCAGGTTAAAAGGAAAAACTGATTGGACCGAAAGAAAACACTGCTTACCAGAAAGTGAAATCTAGAAGTCTTCTGCATGACCTCTATGAAAGCGCAGTATTTGAAAATACTGTTTTGGTACTGAACAGAACTAAAACTAATGGCTCTTCACACAACGTTCCCTGTGCTTACGTAGGGTAAAAATTCTGATCTCATCTCCCAGTTTGCAGAGGTGACAGGGTAACACAACATCCACTACGACGAAACAAGTGGATGATTTCTTCCCATACCTGTGTCTTAGTACTAACCACTGACAAGTTCCTAATTAAGTACTGCCATTTCGCTTCCTTATGATGTTGACTGCTCTTTATTTATCATCCACTTCCAGGAGCGACCTGCTCACCAAACTCAATGCAAAAATATTTATCAGGAAGTTGGTAGCTCCTGCTCTATTAATAGATACAAAACGGATTTATTTAACTAACTTCTCAGGACAGATAAGACATAGGAAAGTGACCCCATTTTGAAGCTACAGCACAGACTATTACATATCTGATAAATTCTTGAGTGTAGGAGCTTATCTTAGCCAGCCACTTCTTGTAAAAATAAATAGATGCAGTGAAGTGTGCACATTTATGTTGTTGCTAAATTGATGTGCGAGTTTCTAAGACTATTGGTGGAGATCCATTAATGTTTATTTTCTTGTCAGAAACCCACACACCATTAAGAAGCAGCAGCTGCTCATTTTGTTTTGGAGTGGATTTTTCGTTTTGACTGTCTTTTAGTTTTGGGGCTTTTTTTTTTTTTAATTGCAGAAGCGTGCAGATTTCTCCTGTTATCTAAAACTCATCTGCAACTGTCTTGCACTCTCAAAGCTGTAGTCCAAGGTCACATTTTTCATCAATGAAAGCAAAGCCTGTTTTGGAAATCATAATCTCCCCAGGTCACCTAGATCAAATTAAGGTAGCAATTATCAACAGTCCAACCAGAAAGCTAAAATCTGCCACCAATTGTTAAGCATTCTATTGAGTCACATAGTAGCTATCAGTTTTCTCCCCCAAATGCCACAGGCTATAAAATTCTAAGCAGTTTTCTCAAAGGCTCCACCAGTTATCTGTGTCTGTCATCTGCGGACTGAATTGCTATGATGTACCTTCTGCAGAGCTGCAGACCACTTAGATCGGCTATAAACACATTCTGAGTTAAATGTCTGTCTAATGAGAAATCTGTCTGTCTACTCTTTTGCCAGCACCTATCAGCTTCCTAGAAAGGCATCTGCCTGCTTGTTTTCTAGCACCCACTTTTTTTTCTTTAGTTTTCTGAGATTGTTTCAGAATCCATTTCATTTCCAGTAGCAAAACAAGCTTAAATATAAGAAATAGAAGAGATTATTTAAGCTGTCTGCTCCCTGCCTTATATGTATATAAAGTATAGCCAAGAACGAACATGTAGCCTACTCTCAGATCTGTACAGGGAGAACTGGGACTAAAGTAGCATCAGTGGATGAAAGAATTCATCCCACTCCTTGCCCCAAAATAATCCAAAAAGCACATACTTAGACAACAACAAAAGTGTGTTTACAAAACCCTTTAAATTACTTGTGTAACAAACTTTCATCAAGCAACTACCAGAAAAAAAAAACGTATTTAGAGCAGCACACTGTCGCCCAGTGCCCAGTATTTCCTTTGTACCTGACGCAAGCTCCTTCCCTGAGGCCCTGTTATTCTCCGTTATATCCCTCCCTTTTACCCAATTGTATTACAATAACTGTGGCAGAAGCCAAATCGCCAAATGTGGCAGACTATGCAGAGATTAAGGATTCAACCTACTGACTGTGCGCATATAAAGAGATGAAAATGAGGACCCATTTCTGTGACTCAACTTCACATGTCCTCCAGCTGCTTAAGTTAGTGCAGGACTCAAAGGGGGGCCGTTGGCTTCTGTGCAGAACCTCAGACTAACTGTGCTTAACACCGAGGGTTGTAATCCTCACCAGAGCCTCTACTGCTGCACTTTCCCCGAATGGTCCTAATAAAAATACATTTGCAAGAAATATTTTCACGAGGCAAGCTGTGATAGACAGTCTTTGAAGGTGAGCAGTGCTACCCTATATAAGTCAGCAGTGTATGTAACTGGTTCAGGAGAATTAGCAAGAAGCTTTCTAAAACTTAAGGTCTAAATTGCCCGTTAATGAGATTTTCTTTTAAGGAATCTGGTACTAACTGAATTTATAGACGTAACTTTATAGCGTAGATACTATCTAATTCAATGTTTCAGTACAGTTTTCAAAAGTCTTCCCAAATAAAGGCTTCATTGGGGAGGGGGAAAGAATGGCTATTAGCATGTTTCTAACTTAGTGCATGTCTTTTTCTGATCTAGTGATACACATTCATGACATGCCCGATCTAGAGCTTTTCTTAAGAGGAATGACAGATGAGAATTCAGTTTTGAGGTTACAAAGACATTTACAAGTGGAAGTGTCAGAGCAGGTTAAGCTAAGGCAAAGTCAGATAAAGGATTTTTACTATAGGGTAAAAAGAGTTTTAAGAGTTTGCAGTGTCTTGGGAAAGTTTGAATCGGATAACATTCTGCAGATCAAACAGAGGTCCACAGAAGTTAATTCAAACAAATAGCAAGTTACAAAAGTGTATTAAGCATCAACTGCTCACGTACAATGAACAACAAAATCCTCAAGTCCTTCAAATGCTCTCTGCAAAGTTTTTTTTAATTAGTTAATTTAAAGACAGGCTCAACATACATAACCTGCAACACCTGAACATTTAGCAGTACTCTAAGGAGAGATTTGTTTATTTCAAAGCAATGCAAAGGTTACAGAAAAAAATATTTTCCTATCAGAGACCTTATCTTTTTTTTTTTTTTACAAAGGCAGCTGCAAGCTTAATGAGATGTAATTTCTGATACTAACAAGTTTTTTTTTTTGCTGAGACTACATTGTTTCAGCTGCTGTCACCAAGTCAACTCAGCACTACTGTTACATCATGTGTGCCTTCTCAAGTAAGTGACTATTATGCTGCTGCAAAGAATTATGTTCAATCTGAACATAAACAACCTTGGAAAGTCCTTTACTTAGACCTGACCAGAGAGAAAGAGTGCACATGCATGCAATTTAACGCACTGAAGTGGGACTTTCAGAGGAGGGTAAAAAACAGGCTGCCAAGAGCAGTGCCGATCACATGCCCTGCCTTTGCCTTGAACCTAACTGCAGTGTAAGTATTTCACACTATAAGTATTTTGAAGCTGAAATGCACACAGCTTCTCTCCTCTGAAAGGTGAAGTCCGCTGAAGCAAGAGTCACCACATTTACAAGGAAAGCTGAATGAGTAGGCATCACAGAAGTACATTAAGTAATTCCTCACCCCAAACACTGATAACAACAGCATGAGAACTTAGAGTCACTTCACAGATGGGAAATAGGTAATGGGAAATGGTTCTCGCAGATTTCAAGGCAACAGATTCAAGAACTCTGCTCTGGAATGAAGAGGAAGAAAGGAAGAATTGGGAAGATAAGAAAAAAATATCAAAGAACTGAAAAAAATTATTAGAGAACCACATCCATCATGGATAAACAGGCCTGGATTATCCTTCCTCTCGCTAGCTCTGTTCAGCCCTACAATGGCACCCCAAGAAGACAAGGAACGGTGGTTGTTACAGATGTAAACCAGCCTTTAACTTGGCCTTTCATTAAAATCACTGTACATTTCCAACAGATTGGGGCTTTAAGCCCTTTTTAACTCACAAATTATAGAACCAAAATAACAACACTTCCACGTGCTTGCAAGTGGTACTTCAAGCAGTTTGGGACTAAATTCTATCTTTTCACTCCAGACCTCACAAAAATTATACAGCTTGCCATCTACCTACAAGAAGGGGTCCTTTGCTGTCCAAGCTTTACAAGCTTGTCATAAAATACTACCAAATAAAAAGATTTCTGGAGAAAGGCACAAAATGTATTGTACTTTACACTTCTGTAAACGCTTTCTTCATATCCATTCAGCAGAGAAACAGATCTGCAGTGGATGTGAGGTGAAGCTATCTATCTGTTCTCCCCACCTGAAAGTAAGCGAAAACCATGCTTTGATTTTGAATCAGAAATGTGCCAAAGAGTCAGGAAGAAAAAAAGTCTTTTCTTGCGTTGTGTTCCCATCATTACTGTTATTAAAAATAGCCACAGTAACTGGGTGGGCTTTTGATTTTGTAAGACTGGTAAGACTGTATGTCCGGTCAAAGAAAAATTTAAATCAATTAGCTCTAACTACAAGGTGCAGGTTAAAAATAACATTATATGAAGTTGCTCGGAAGGCACAGTGACTGATGAGTGCCATACTTTTAACTCACAATGCAGAACAAAACTTGGATTTACAATACCACCTTATTTTGACTGTTGCTATTAAAAAAAAAAGTGACTGGTATCTGGCCAAATAAGCCTAATAATGTGTATACAAAGATGGATCTCATCACTGTGCAATTTAAAATATAAACTCAGCTTCTGCATCTGAATTCCTACACATAAATAAGCATTCCCTTGCATTTCCAATTACATACACGTCTTACACGCTGTTAATGGCCACAACAAATTACTGATTTTTTTCACCAAGGTTAGTGTCAAAACTACTATTTTTTTTTATTTTCCTCACTTATTACACATAATGTTATTTGTTTATGAAATGTGACTCAAGAGTAACAGGCATAGGACCAGAAATTCCGATTGGAATGGGACACAACAGTGCTAGTTATTTTATGCCTTAAAAAGATTCAGTAGAAGAAAAGGGCTGGAGGTGCAAAGCGAATGGGGATAATGTGCGTAAAAGTTCATAATGTCAATGTAGTATAAATATGTTTGATAACAAACAATAAAACACTACATAGAAACTTTATTTATTATAATGTCAATCTTATGATAAGCAAGAAAGTAACAAAAAAATACTAAAATAGTTATCTTTCAGGTGTACTTAAATCTAAAAAGGGTCAGCCCCTCCCTATGCTGATTGAAAATTCTATTGCTATATGGTTAAAAAAAACATGAAAACTGGGGGAAAATATTCTTACACACTCCCTCCTAAACAACAGTTTGACTGTTACTGCAGTTTCATGCTTCTGAAGGACATCGGTGGCTAGCCAAGTATACTGGGTGAGGTAATAAGGGGCAGAGGTGACTTACTGTCCAGATGCGAAGTCTGCAAGGCCAATAACATTTTTAGAAGTAAGACGAGATTGGGAGGATTAAATTTAACTTTAAAAGGTCTGACCTAAAGGGAAAAATCTGACCTGTAAATAAAAGCTGGTTTTGGCAGATTATTAAAGCCGACGTCAAGTTGTACAATCAGATCAGGCCTCCTGAAATACTGGCCTGCGCTCCCCTTCATAAATTTTCACCTGCACGCAGCCTGATCATTTCAGGTTGACTGAAGGATGAAGAAAAGTATCTGGCCTTGTTCTGAAGAGATGAGGAGATTAAGATTTCTAGCAACACACAACCAACTGTCAGTTTTTGTACTCCCAGATAGAATAAACTATATCCATGCAGCATGGAATAGCTTTGGGAATAGGAATGAGAAATAAGAGCACAGATAATGACAGTTGTTCCTGAATCACAAGAGAACAGCCTAATCCAGTTCTTAAAGGTGTCTCAACCATTCTGTTTTCTATTCATCATGTATTTGATGAACAATGAAGGAGGGCTGCATTTTACAGTGCTGAAATGTAGAAGCTTTTGTCTTAATTACGAATAAGAAACCAATTATTCTGTTAGACAAATCAAATTTCAGAACTTGGGTCTATGTTATCAAAGCATGGTTTGTCCGTTTTCCTTTGTAACCCACTCATAATTCTTCCAGTGTTGTAAGCAATTTAGTGATGGACAAATACATTGTCAATGGGGTTATTTTATGAGAGCAACTCAATTATCCAGAAATTATTTTTCAGATGTGAAAGTAGATAACTGCATGAATTTATTCCAATTTCCCCTCAGTCAAGATCAGACAGATGGCACAGCCTAATTATACCTGGACTATTGCACTTTAGACAATTAATTTAAAAGCCATTTTGAAAGCAAGAAGCAACAAAATTCAGCCAAAATATCCATTAAAAAAAAAAAACTTCAGGGCAGCCAGATATGATTCAGTACTTGACTAATCAATCATTTTGTAGTAGTAGAAATTTGGTGCATCCAATTTTGAGTTATTTTTGTAAATAGAACTGAAGTTCTAAATCATCGACAATTTTCCAGACATCATTGCTAATCCACAAGTTGGAACAATGAATACAAACACAGGCATTGACCATTACTTTGAAGTGGTATCCTTGTTAATAATTTAATACTTAAAGACTGTTAAATGAAATAATGTACTTAAAACAGAAATCTGTCTCTTTCACAGCACTCTGTATAAATGAATTTTCGTTCTTTTCTCCTGTTACTTGGAAGACGGCTCTAAAAGAACTAGTCCTAAAGCCACAAACAATAACCCTACAGCATGCCACCATATTGTATAAATTCATAGGTTTTCATAAAGTAACTGATTCCTGTAACTTTCAAGTGTTGAAGACATCTTCCTATATTTTAAGGAGTGTCTGAGCAAAGAGATTTTTTTTTTAATTATATATTTTTTACCAGGCAAACGTGAACATTACACATAACTAGCAGCAATTCAGTGTAACAAACAGAAAAAATAATTCATTTATGTAATGAAATTACTCCTACTGGAGCAGCCATTAGATTTCAAACAAGAAACAATTAGGTACACTGAAAAGAGAAGATGTTGGTCAAGGCCCTGTTAACACATGCTGAGCAGGAGGGCTCCTGTTTAGCATGTGTTAACAATACTCCACCCGCTCAACTGTGGGACAATAGTGAATCTGATAATACACACATCAAACTAAAGCTAAATTAGAGATACATTCAACAGAAAAGTACTAATTTGATTTTTAGGCACCTATCCAACTGTAACGAGCATATGTCAACCAAGTATCTACACTATCTACCTCTGGCTGACATCAACCAATCGCAGAAAATGTTCTTCCAACTCTTTCCACGTTTTCAAAAGCTGTTCTGGTAAGAAGTTAAAAGTGTATCAGATCTGACAGTTCCTCACACTGATAGATGTGAGGAAATGGAAGCTAAAACAGCAATGTAAGGGGAGCACATTGGCCAAATGTTATGTTACGTGCCACACCTACCTGCAGCTCCTTTACGACCCGTTTGATGAGGTGATTCCCAAGTTCTACACCTTGCAGTCCTTGCTGAGCCAAACTGATGGAGTAGAAAATTGCTGTTGTGATTTTCTCTGCATCTTCTGTTTCTAAAGATTCCACATCTTTTACTATGGACTGGAAAACAAGAAAGAAAACAAAAAATCAGTTGTAGTTATTACTCTAATTATGATGAGGGGACCTTTCTTTTTTAACTTTCAAATGTATTAACACATTTTCCCACTGTTTTATTCATTATTCTCTGTGAAAAACAACAAAAATCTAATCAAAAAACATTAAGAAGAGCTACTTATCCATTAGGAAGTGCAGGAAATTACTGTAATGGGGTTTAAAATTTTCAGAAGCAATTGTAACTGCTTTGAAGTTTTAATCTCATTTTACTGTCGTTTCTTAATTTATTTCTTATCTTATTCTTCTTGTGATTGAAGAAAGCACCACAATTTTCTGAGTATCCCTGTCATTTTTAAAAGGAAAACCAACTCTCTCAACTCCTTAAGAAATGAAACCAAACCAAGGCATACATTGTAATTTGAGCACTTTGCTGCATACTGGATACATCAGTGACTGTACCTGGATGCTGCTGGAGATATCACTGGTTAATGCAACATGCAAGATTATCAGTGGTTCTCCTGGGATTGCACAGTGAGAAAAAAAGTAGCATCTTCTATATGGCCCAACTCGGCGCTTCAAATCAACCCAGTTTCTAACAGGATGCACAGCTTCAGAACTCAATGAGGGGAAAAGAAAAAAAAAAGTGTTTGTTTTTTTTTGTTTGTTTTGTGTTTTGTTTTTTTTCCCCATTTAAAAACAAAGGTCAGCTGCCAATCCTACAAGCTCAGTACTTTTCCCACTGATATCAGCAACAAAATTCTCAGACCAAAAAAGGAGAATCAGGCTGCAATTCGAAAAAGTAAAATCCATCACCAAACTGTGACAAAGTCAACTGTAAAAGCCTACTGCATACCAATACTCTCTAGCTTTGCGATATGCGCATTACAAGATTTCACTTGCGCCTTCTATTTGGTGTAGGATACCTGATTCAGATGACTAAGTCACTGAATAAGTGTGAACACACTTCTAAGGAATTAGCTTTCCCAAACTACAAAGTAGAGACATGATCATCCTTGCAGAATACTTCAAAGTTTTCACAAAAAAAAGTGAGAAAGGATTTCCAGTAATAATGCTGTCTAACACACAACTTTAAAAGCTCCGCCTGATGCATATCTTAGAGCATTTCTGCTCTTCTACTTCAACCTATGCTAAAATGTGTTTGTCACTAATACACCACCCATATACATTACAGTGTCACTTGCTTTTAAAAGTATTCAGATATTACTCCGGGGTGTTTTGTAAATGGTTATTTTGAAGATTTATGTAGTGTACTGGGCAGATACGAGAATGCAACATCTTTTATTTCAAATAGGTTTTAGTAAGCTAACCAAATGCTTTAATATATCTTAACAATATATATACCTAGTTGAAATTAAATTTTTACTAGCACTCCCACAGCCACACCTTCAAACAATCATTCAAAACATTCTTTTCTCTACTATATTTGAAAGTCTAGTATGTTTGCCAAATAACCTGAAGATTAAGTGACATATTACAAATTCTTTTTATTTGGAAAAATCAGCTTGTATAAGACCTATTTTCTTTGCCTCATCAACATTTAAGTCACGTACTTACAGAAATTTATTTATAGATTCATTTTTTTTTAGTTTTAATATGACAAAATGCCATACAATTTAACTTTTATTCAATCATCTCCAACTTCATCACTACAATTTTAAGTATTAGACAGAAGGTCAAGAATAAGCGCTGTAGATCTGCTTTGGCAGGGGGATTGGACCTGAAGATCTCCTGAGGTCCCTTCCAACCCCTGCAACTCTGTGATTCTGCTTATTTAAAAAAAAAAAAAAAAAGGTGCTCTCTTCACAGAGTTTACAACCACCAGTTCTGCACACCTCACCAGTTCCAACCAGGGAACCAACTCAGGGAGTGTGGTAGAGAGAGTAACTGAGAAGGATGAAAGGAAATTCATTTACTAGGAAGACAGCTGTCTACACATGCAGCATGTATGCTGAAAGATCATAGTGTCGGACAACAGCTCCCCTTCACTGTTTAATTCAATCTTTGTAAGTGTGCTCTTAGGTGCATTAAATGCAACTACTCCTTAATTATTCTTTGCCTATGGCTAAGTATTGAAGAAGCAGTTATCTTGAAAATAGTGGATCTCTACAGTTAGATGTGTTTCATCACCACTTCACTCATGAGCATTAGGAACTTTCAGCACTTACTCGCTGATTTTCTGGAGCACTTCACAAGGTGATTGCCACGTGACCCGTTCCAAATTTAGGAATCCTGTTGAAAACCACTCTGAAAGCATGTTCTTCAGAACACCACTCATTTCCTGCACACAGGAGAAAGACGGACATATTTGCTAAGTAAGCTAGGTATAGCATACAAATGCACGTAGAAACAACCTTAATTACTTCAAACTACATCCTTGGGAAGTTCAAGGAAAACAATACATCTATTTGATGAAAGGCCTAACAGCTCAGCTTTTCTCACTGGGGACTAAAACAACGTCTGTTTACAGACAGAATGAATTTACCATCAGTAGTAAACTGCAGATAGGAAAATGGAAGATAACACAAAACAACGTAGATAAAAAGCAAACAATAAATGCAAGTGTTGGAGTAGTCTTGACAATAAAGCAGCAGCTGCACAGGTGCTCAGATGCATTAATTTAAATATCATGAAACAAGTCATAGGAAATTTGATGAAAATAAGGATTTTAAATTGAAGAAAATTTTCTACCTCTGAATCTCTTCTGAGTATTCAAGTAGGTCATGCCTTAGGAAGATTTCCGCACTAGATCCAACAGCACTGCAGCTGCACATGCCCGCCCATTCAGGATAATGAAAAGAAAAACGCATACCTCTGACCACTATGTACCTAAAACCATAGGATTTACAGAATTTTTCTTTTAATGTCTATATAAACATGAAAAATTTTGAGGAAGAAAAGCAAAAGGAGCAGCATAAGACTACAGAACTCAAAAATCACAACAGACTCGAAACAGTGTGATACTAAATTAAATCCAATTCTAATATCGAATACTTTCAAAAGCATTCATCATAATAATGAATTTTATATTCTGTACTAATTTCCTACTGCCTACATTATTAAA
Organism: Anser anser; assembly: GCF_964211835.1. NCBI lineage: Eukaryota > Metazoa > Chordata > Aves > Anseriformes > Anatidae > Anser > Anser anser. The sequence goes on from NC_139732.1 coordinate 20,509,837, forward strand.
GACTTTCTGTCTAAAATTCTTTGAGTTTAGAAAGTATTCTTGAACTCCGCACAGCATGAATATTCCTTAGAGAGATTCTAAAGCTTATTTTTCTTTCTTATTTTTGCTCTGCATATAGGACGCAGTGTGATACCAGCACCACCTTACCAGCAGCCTGAGCAGAACTGTAGGCTTACCTGAAACTAACTTAATAAATTAATCCTTTGTTGGTCTTGCTCAGTAGAGCTGTCTTTAAGTTACAAAATAGACTAGCTAGATGTCCTGAAAGTCTTCAGTCAAACTATACTTCCACCTGTGCTTGTATCACAAGGCAATATATGCTAATAAATGAATAAAAAAAAATTAAAAAAAAACTTCTTGCTTTTCTTTTGAAAGCTCTGAAGACTTTCAAAAATAACCGTACAACACACTGGTCAAATATCCCTTGGTGTAGTGACCACCTCCACATATTTCAGGATTGTTGGTGATTTTTCTGTTTGGTTTGTTTTTTTGTGGTCAGGGCACAACATAAGCCAGAAAAAGTTAGCTACAGTTGTCAGAGCTGGGGTCAAACCATCAGATTCCTGCGGCTCTCCCGGCATCCACCTGCTTTTTGGAGAAGCAGCGCCACTTCCAGCTGCAGGCTAGCAGCTAGGAGGGAAAGCTGCCGATGGCTGCACTCCCACCAGTCATTTCAAGCACACTGCTCCGCGTCTACTGGCACAGCCATGGCTCAGATGGCAACGAGTCGCTTGGGAGAAGGCCAGTTATACTACGGGGAGACTGGTAGAAGTGGAAAAGGCACGAATCTGATGTATTTTGCCTCTTTGAAGCGGGTACAGGTTTAGCAAGTGCGCTCCATATGATGGACATAATGTTGCCCAGCTGAACTGAAAGTTGCTTTCCAAGATGCAGAACCTATTATTGAGCTGCTTTAGGTCCAAGGTAGGCTGGTATAAAAGCCATGCAACTGTAACAAAGAAAGCGAAGCAGATGTGCTTTAGGTAATGATTTTGGCAGACAGGAATATTGTTTATGGGCAACTGTAGCTCAATTCAAATAATCTGTCACTTGTAAATAATAATGTTTCATACAATAACAGGGCTGCATGCAGGCCAAAGAATTGTGCATACTGACAAAAATTCTTTGCGTAGAGAAACACAACATACTCTGTAGGATCCAAAATTCTGTTTAATTCAAGTCATTTTGAGAAAAATACTGAGTTGTGTTTAACATCGTAACATACGCTAAGTCACTGAAAGGTTCAATTCAAATAACAACATTCTCAAGTAAGGTTCTGCCTTTTCATAAATGTAGTTGTAAATAAATTATTTTAATTTCAGAGGACTTTCTAGCCATAAAATTATTGGCAATGTTTCATTAAAAAAAAAGAATCACACATTTATTATTTAGCAGCCCAATTTTGAATGTGAGCAACAAGACATACTCAGATTAGTATTAAAAATTACCAGCTATACTTTGGTTTCTAATAACTGTGTATAATAAATAGTGATTTTGCTACAATGTGGCAAAACACAGGCTTTCTGATCTTCACATCAGGTCCCTATTTATTGGGCAACAGATGGGAAATTTTATGAAAAAAATATTTTTTTTTAATTAAGAAAACCTGCCTCTGATGAGGAAACTATTATTTCCATTTCCCTCTCTAACTACCAAAACAAAATATCCCTTACATTAAAAATTCATATTCACATGTTAACAAATAAATGTAATATGAAGCAGCAGCAACTAACACTCCATGCAGATCAAGCAGACAGCTCAGTTACCATCAGTAGCTTTATATTGTTGGATGTCTTAATCTTTTTTATTATTAATTTTCCCTCTTTTGGGGCATCATTTTTGCTCAATTGCACAATGATTACAGTGTACAAAAGTGTTTTCAAGTGACTTTATCACCTGTATATGTTATTTAATGTACTCTACTGAACAAAATATTAATGCTTTATCAACTACAATCAAACAGTCCAAGCTGTTTCTGCACTGATATGCTTTGAGGAAATACAAGTGTTTTATATTCACACCACAGTAGTGAGTAATCCTTGTTTTAATAGGCCTTTCAAACCACAAAGTAAGAACTAAGACCATCTAAGAAATATTTTGGACTGGGCAAAACCAAAATCCCAGCAGGCCATATAACGCATTCTATAATTTCCCTCCAGCATCATGAAGATCCATTCAATTTTATTTCCACATTTCGCTTTCAATGCAGATACAAATACACAGGTTATAAAACTCTTGCTGCAAGTTTGCTTTTATGTATGTTAGAATTTAAATCAAATCTACAGTAACTGAGCGGCTAGAGATGCCTTCTGATAGGTAAATACCAAATACTTTCTTTTTTTCATGCAAAAACTTTTAACTTTTGGTTGTTTCTCTAGATAAGGGCTGCTTAGATCTTTAAAGGAAACTGCTTCAATATTCAGAGTGAACATTGGTGCCCTTGCCAAGGAGACTACAGTTATTTCAAGTCAATACAATTGTGCGAAATACATACAAATAAATACATCCTTCTGTGGACATATGTAGGTAAAACACCTATAGCCACAAATATCTCCTCTCCCCAGATAGTCATGTACAGCCTATGTACCAAAAAATTCTCCCCTGAAGCCCAATTTCTCCACAAATATTTAAAACCATTTTCCCCAATTATACGTAGCGTTCAAACCTTTGAGACAATTAAGAAAAAATAAGAATAATTCAAGAAAATATGTAACTTTAGATCCTTGTATTTATGAGTGGCTGCTATGAGGGGGGAAAAAAAAAATCAAAACAACTACGAGATTCTTCCTTTTTTCTAGTAGGCAAATATGAGAACCACAGTATTGCAGATATGTCGTAACTACTGCTTAATTATGGAACCAGGCTCATTTATAAAAATTCTTTTTCCATTATTTCTTGCCAGCAACTTGAACTTTCAACTGACTTTTTCCTAAATCATATAGAAAGATGAAGAAAATTCTAAATGTGATAGATCACTGTTTGCTACCAAGGATAATGTTATGAATTCTTCACCAGAGTCTATATTTCAAATGCCAGAACTGAGAAAACAAGAAAAATATATAATAAAAAAAACACACCTCTCAGTAGGAAGGAGCTGGGGCAGAAAAAGAACTAATGTACCTGGGAGCGTTCCACACTGCAATAGGGAGCGCTACCCTCAAACGAGAGGGTTTCAGCAAATTTCATGCTGGGCATTTTAAGGGGGAGGCATCAGAAAATTAACTCATGTATCAAGACACCAGGAAACGTGCATGGCCTGTGGTGGAAGGCAGGTTAACACACAAAAAGACCAGGAGAGAGAAAGAGAAAAATTCCAAACAGCATCACGAAAAAGAATTGTGCCCAGCTACACTGTAATTTAACTTTTCAAAGAATGCCTTCTGACACTACTGGTTTTTGGAAATGGTCATTGTAACATTATCCATAAGGCCTATGATAGTAACAACGGAGCCATATGTTTAACAGAAAAGAAAACCCACCTCTGGGACATGTTATGAAAAAAATTTTTTCTCTTCAATACATCTTCTATGTATTTTTGGTGGACTCTTTAGGAAAGAGGCTGCACGGCTTCAAAAATACAGTTTACTGCTAATTTTTGCTATCTGATTATCAACAACTCATCACCTTTTAAACATCCACAGAAAGACACTGACTATGTCATAACAACTTGTCACTGAAAGTACCCATAATTTTCTCTGTCTTGCTCTAGGTGACAGTTTTGCGTTATAATAATGAAATTAAATATGAACTGAACCTCGCTTACAGCACGTGCCTTTTCTTTGCACAGCATGCCATTTTAAGCATTTCCAACGCATTGTTCGGAGTTTATGTTAAGGATCTATGGAGGTCTTCCAGTAAGGCAGTCACCACTCTTCTCCGTTTCTTATAAATGAGCCTTTCTAACCCAATTTGCCTTACACTGGATCCTGACAGATAAGACACTTACAGAATTTTTCTATGACTTCTGATTTAATGGACACTGCTAATACAGTTCAGTGACCTCAGTGCTCTGAGCCTTCCACAACTCTAATAATGAGACGCAATTTGGAGAGCAGAGCAGTGATGCACATATCACACAGTACATAAAAATCAGAGTAACTTAAGCAAACGTATTTCTTCACTTAAGTTTAGTTGACGGTTAAGGTAAAAAGTCATTTATGAAACAGGCAACCGAAAGCTTTATGAAGGTGTCTATACTCAGGAGTAACTAAAAGACAACACTGCCCTGGTTTGCAGAGCTTCATCTATTGTGTTAATGATTCAAGAACAATGACATTAATGGAGAAACAATCGCCAGGTATTTTGCATCTTCTTGGTCTAGAAATATATTTTAAGAAATTCAGATTGACAAGAGTTCATCATATGTAATGATGATACTGCAGGATTTACTATCCATCCCCAATTCCAGAGCTTCTCTATACTTTTTTTCCCATCTCTTTCTTGTAGTGAGGGAATCCAGTCAAAAGCCACTCTAAAACTGTCCACTAAAAGATCATAAGATACATCTTGTATCATGAGAACCCTTCTCTACTCAAGACTTAAATCCTTTATTAAATAGAAAAAAAAACAACAATCCCCACTTCAAAAATAGCCTGAATATTGTGCCGTATCGATTTCTCTATTCTTGACGTTTAACCTCAGAATGGGTAATACAGTAACTCACACCTACGTCTTGAGTTGTCAAAGTAAATACGCACACCCGCACACAACTTCTTGATAACCCACTTGAGCTGGCCACCTGCTAGTAACCAGCTCCACTGCAGAGACAGTCAAAGTTTCCCACGGGCTGGGTACTCCCTTAGTAGCCTCTAGTTATTCCAATGGTTGCTTGCAATAGAAGCAAGTAGATTTTAAAGGCCAAGCAATTCAGAAGCAAGACCTAACTTTTTCCAGACAACCTAGCAAGAACAGCTGAGTAACACATAGCTTCACATCTGGGTTGTCACGGAAAACAGATCAGACTAACATAAATGAACCTCCAAATTGAAAAGATGCAGTATCTGCAGTAAATTCTCACAGCCAAAGCAGTCAAACAAACAAAAAAAAAACCACAAAGCAAACCAGTTCTAGCTTACACTTTCCTGGCTATGCATTACTTACCGCCACCTCTCACTTTAGCCCATATTACATTTGAAAAATAAATCTTACCAACAAGTGCAAAAAAATGACTGCAAGAACAGATTTGGAGAACTAAGCACAGTCATATGACACCAAACCTTTCAAAAATCTTTTGAGAAGAACCCTTTTATTGAAGCTTCGGTTTTGCAGACAATATTCTCCTATTTTCAAATGGGTTTAGTGTGTTTCTGACATAACATATTATTTGCTGCACATGCATTCGGATGTTTTAAGCATTTCTGTTTTGCTAATTTTGCAAATTCAGCCTGGTTTTACCATGCTGATCCAACTGATCTTACCATTCTGTTACTACTTCAGTCATGTGTTGACCACATTTCATTCAAATATCTCTTTTTCCAGCAAAATTAGGAACTCATCACTGACATCAAAAACATCCTTTTCTTAAACTTAACTTGGATCTAAACGTAGACAAGTTTTAGTCAGTACATGTGACCAACTCATTGTCTTTGTTCCAGAGAGAATCTTCATTGCCTTCACAAAGTCCTGTCACTGCCTGCCACTGCTGGCTGCTACGTTGTTCTTTCTTCCACGCTCACTACACCTTGCTGCACCATATAATCATGGTGGATGTTCCACCTCACCTATTTTCTATGCAGTACTGAACCGAGCCATGACAGAACTTCTTTCTCCTGTTGATATTCTTCACCATTAGCACAGCAGCTATGTCACTTGCGGCCCTATACCAGGCTCAGAAGTCACATCACTTCTGCGGTAAGTGTCTGGTGCAGCATGACACCGCCTGTCAGCTGTAACATCAGCCACACTGTGTCATCCTGTGGCAGCGTGGCCCTTCCTCCAGTGCGCTAAAGCCAGCCCACAGTAGCTCGCAGCCCAGGTTCCCACTGGAGAGGCCGTTACTTCACACCACCAGCCGCTCCCTTCCTGCCAGGCTGAGCTGCGTCACCAAAGCCAGCTCCTGTTGGTGCCATGGCCTGCGGGAAGCAGCTTTGCTCTGTTACACCAGTGGAGTGGGATCACAGGACACCCCACGCCACATCCCCTCAAGCCTCCCCCGACTCATTTTGGGAACCCCCGGCCCGGCCCTCACCTTGACGTGAGGCCCATCCACCGCCTTTGCCGCCAGCCCCTCCACCAGGTCGCCCCTCAGCTCCACCAGGAAGCGCAGCCCGCCCTCGAGGCGCCCCAGGTGCTGGAAGAGCGCCCGGTAGCGGGGGGTCAGGTAATAGCGGAGCCGGTCCTCGGCCTGCAGCAGGGCCCCCTGCTCCCTCTCCTGCTCCCGGGCCTGCAGCACCTTGGCGCTGAACTCCGCCACCCGGCCGTGATCGGCGCCGAAGTCGCGGGCCAGGCAGCCGAGCAGCTCGGCCCTGCGCGACCCGGCCTCCAGGCCGCGGTAGTACCGCACGAACTCCGCGCTGCGCCGCTCCGCCGGCGGCGGCGCCTTCTCCTTGGTCTCGTAGGGCGGCAGCAGCGGCACGGAGCGGCTCAGCACCTCCTCCATGCTTGCGCCGCCACGCTCGGAGACGGAGCCAGCCGAGGACTGACCCCTCCACGGCCCGGCCGCCCTCAAAACCCGACGGAGGCTCCGCGGCACCGCCCAGGGCCCGAGGCGGGGCCCGAGGCGGCTTAGCCCGCGCCGCAGCCCCCGCATCCCCGCTCCCCACACGGCCGCCGCCGGGGCCAGGCCGCGGCACCGCCCACGGAGCTGCGTCGGGCGCGCTGATTGGCTGGCGTCGCAGCCCCCGCCAATCGGAGGCGAGAAGGAGAAGCGCAGGAGAGTGTGGCAAGGGGTGGAGGGGCGCTGCGGACGCCATTTTGGGAGTGGCGCGCGGGCGAGCGGTCTTCCTCTTTCAGAGGTGTTACGTGGCTCGCCTTCATCGCACAAAGCTTTTCTCGCCCTCCTTTCTTCACTGAAAGGGTGGCGAGGCACTGGAACAGGTTGCCCGGAGGATGTGGCTGCCCCATCCCTGGATGTGTTCAAGGCCAGGCTGGATGGGGCCTTGGCCAACCTGATCCAGTGGGTCGTGTCCCTGCCTATGGCAGGGGCTTGGAGTCAAGAGGATCTTCGAGGACCCTTCCAACCCAAGCCATTTTAGGATTCTATGATTCTAGCCTTCACTGTACAGCCCAATGGTTCCTATTCTTTCTTCACCTGTTGCTCCCATTTTCCATGCGTGCACTGCTGTTTCCCTCACGGCTCCTCCATACCCAGTACATGAGCTTTAGGCCAAGCTCCACGGTGAGCCAAAGGCCCTGACAACGAAACTTTGGCAACATGGATAATGCTGATTTAAGACTGGCAACATCTAAAACCGCATGTCCACATGGTCTTAAGGGAGTTAACCTGTTTGGGCTCCTGGAAGACTGCCAGCTTGAGTGGCTGAGCAATGTACAAGGGTTATTTCGTAGTCCCAGGGCATCTGGGCCAGGCCTGATGACATATTTCCAGTCTGAAATAAGTGCATGAGATTGCGCAAATTCAGTTTTGTAATTTAAGGATGTAGTCCTGAAAGCAGTGTGCCCTCTGGAACCTGTAAAAAAGCCTCCAGTGGTAAACCCAAAAGTCCTCTTTGGGAGGAGTATGAGAGGACTCTTTATGAACTAAGTTAAATGTGTACACGCTGCTTATGGGTTTTATACGTCCAGTTTTACAAAGATGTATTTGTTTCTGACATTCCATATGCTCTACCCTTATTACTCTGACATGCCCATTAAACCAAGAAAAACATGTAGGTCAGATTGCTGTCAGTGAGATTAGGACTGAGCAGCAATTGTCCTCACTTTGGGAAACATAAGGATTCTTGATTCTCCACAGCTGAAGAATTGAAAACAGTATCAAGCCCTCTCTACCAGTGAACAGAGAAACATAAAAACAGCACCACTACTTGTGTGAAATATAATTAAAAATTTCTAGAATAATATTCTAGAGCTCCCAAGAAAAAATAATAATAATAAAAAAAAAAATTAAGTGATGTCAGCAGTGTAGCACTGGGAAACTGAGGGTCATACGATAAGCTTAGATACCGTTAAGGGAAGGAAATATGACTCAGAAGGATTACAATATATGAAAAATACTTTTTAAAAAAATCCAGAGGCAATGACTTACATTTCAGAAATTCCCTTAACAACTTTATAACTCCATTTTCAGTAAAAGTAAAAACCCTCAAAAGTTGGCTGGTTACTGCTTCTGTTTCTCCTCTAAATGAAACAGGCTGTCAAAGCCAGCTTCTGTCTATGTCAGATTCACACACTAATATTTTCCGAGAGAGGAATTCCAAGACTTTCACCAATTAACATGATGATATTTTCACACGTACTGTTTAGAAACATTGATGCTGCAGTTTTAAATGGGTACCCATTAGCTGGGCACAACTTTTTTCCACATGAAAACTAAAATAAACCATTACTCATCAATGCTCCATAATGAGAGGTGGAAAGATATTTTGTTTTATTTTATTTTAATTTAATTTTTATTTTTATTTTTTTTACATCAGGGTGGCTAGAAATTGAACATATTCTTCTGTATGCTTGATAGTTATCTTTAAACTGCTGTATTTGTTTGTCAGATACATGGTCATATAATAAACCTCTTTACAACTCATGATGCAGATTTTGTTAACGTAAGCCTAAAATTTGTGCCAGAAGACTGCTTGTGCCTGGTTAGTCTTTCTGACTGTTCTTGGTAGTGCACATCAGCTTCTGAAAATGGTATTACAAAATGGTTACTTCTGCCTCATCAGCCAGAAAACCTAAAGACTTATGCGCATAGGTAACTGCAGGAAGACGTGCCTCCTTAGTGTCTCAGGACACTTGAGTATCTATGAGTAAAATAAATTAAATCAAAGTATTAAGGTATTTACAAAAATATAGGAAGCTTTACACACCAGTTCAGTTTCTGTGTGATTCAATGATTCCTAGAAACTTTAGGAAGCTCAAGACAGAAGTGTTAATAAAGCGAGGGTGGTGGTATAAGTTGAAGGCTTCCTTACAACCTCCCAAGAAACAGCATTTCTTAGGATCTAGTCCAGTGTTTCTGGCTTTTAAAAATCCTACACAAAAATCCATTTTGATGACCTTCTCAGACTGGCCTTGGTTATTCTTGAAATAACATACTTCTCTTGTATAACCTACAGGCAGTTAAAAACTAGCTGCCTAGTTGATCTGCAAGTAAATACAGTGTGATGTAAGATATAAGGCTTTGTGAGGTAATAGATTTCTTTTGAAATCTTCTATTACTTCTTTTGTCCCCGGGGAAAACTATTATCGTTGTCAGCTGCTGCTTCAAAAATGAAAATAGGTCTCTTTCTCTCAGGGCCTGAGGGCTCTAATGGAGATTAAGGGGCCTGACCAGCTTCACCTGGGGCCTCCTCTCACACCCTGCCATGGCCCTCCGAGCTCCATTTTGACTCAGCCTGGAGTGTTTCAGACCTTTTCTGAACTAAGTTGTAGGAGCGTAGGTCTCCAGCTCAGGCAGAGCCCTGCCTGTGCCTGGCTGCGGGCCTTACTGATTCCTATCTGCATCATCACTTCCTGGCCTGGTTTTGGACTGCCACCATGGGCCTACCTAGCGGTTACCATCCTGTGTTTGACTCTGGTTGCTGTTGCGAGGTCTGATTCTGACTCGTGCCCCTGGCTTGACTTTACATGTTGTATTTACGCATTGATCTGGCCTCTTGGTTGAAGGAGGCTGCTAGTGAGGCCTGCCCTGCTCACCCTGCTCAAGTGGCGGGCGCCTACTGGCCATAGCTCCTTGGCCTGTAGGTAGCGGCCAACCCCTGCTGCTCCAAGAACTTGCCTTCCTTGAAATAACAAAGACTTTGCTAAACTTGGGATACTTGGAAATTAATTTAAGATAATCTTAAAAAGTGAAGTATTTTCTTGGATTTGTTGAAAAATATATATATATTATCAGAAAGCTGGAGATTGAAAGAGACTAATTATGCTTTAGTAATTGTAACTTTTGTCTCCAAGCAAAATGAGAAGCATAAAAAAAAAAGATTGTAAGTCAATCTGATTGATGATTTTTTTTCCTCTTTTTAATCAGTTCAAATGTTAAGTAAAAATAAAGAAGATAGCCTGGATTCTCTGCTTGGTAATTCTTCTGTAATTAAGATAGACTGATTTATGTTGGATGTGAATACAGTCCTGTAGGTTTTAGTATTTGCACTTACGTGCGTGCAAGTATATGTAAAATGGGAGTCTTAAATGAGGAAAAAACTGTGCTACTGTTAAAAAGAGTAGCAGAACTTCCATTAACTTCAAAGGAAAGAAGATGGAAAGAGGCATTTCCAATAAAGCCTGTGTTTATAACTGTTCATCCTAGAGAGATTTATAAAGCAATGTTACTCCACACCTGCCATAAGGGTATCATGACTTCTATTCTTACGTGTAATCATCAGGCATATACACAAGTTCTTTTTCTAAGCAGAGCTCTCAAATTAAAGTTTATTTTTAAGTACCTACCAGAACATATTAAAAACATCAAACTATTTATTTTATTGAAAAACGGCCTTTCTCAGTTTGATATCAAGAAAAAAGCTGAGAGATGATAAAAGGCTTCTTCCCCTGTTTTTTCTTTCAAGGTTGGTGAGTTAGCAGTGCTTACAGTGTCATAACACAGTGGCAAGCTGCGTTGCGAGCTCTAAATGAGTTTGGTAATGGCTTTGGAAAGAGTTTGTAAAATGACTTTAAATGAGAGAATATCCTGTTTTGAAGATTTCATAAATCTCAGGAAGTATAATTGGAAAAAAAAAATGCTGCTCTAGTTACTTAGTAAAAAGCAGGATCTTTTCAGCTTTCGTAGTTGGCCTTCAATTATTTAGGCCCTCCAGATAGGCAATTCTATATGGCAATTTTGAGGATTGTTTTGTTACAACTCCCAGATCTCTCTGTTTAAAATTAGATAGCAATGTTCAATTGCCAGAGCTGTAGCCGCTGTTTAGCTTTAATCTTAATTTTAGATAAATATGATATTGTTTTATAGAATTATTTGGCTTTAAACACGAGGCTTATACACAGAGGCAATAGATTAAATTCTTTGCTCTCAACTGAATAATTTTGTTAGAGCTTCATTGGAAGGCTAACTGGGTTCAGAGTTTTCACTCCTGATTCTTCAGATCTTCAAAATACTTGTTCAATTTGCCTGCAGAGAGTAGTTCTCTAGGTAACAAAATGAATTACTGAACAGGATAGGTGTCTGTCTTTAAGATCAGATCATTGTAATATTTGTCTCAAGTGATTAATCTTGCTGTTTTGAGCAGTTTTCTGAAATAATGGTTAAGAAGTTAAGGATTTATTTTTTTTTTACAAGTTCATGAAAAATCAGAGCTTTCATGAATAAAAAAAAATCTGATCTTGCTAGTTCTACTAACTTTAAGAATATTTATATCTGTCAGTAGGATGAGTACGTTTCTCACACTCAAATTTTACTTCAAAAAAAAAGTTCTTGATTCTAAGAAGTCTCTCTAAGATTTCAGTCTATAGTTAAAAACAAATGTGATATTTTTATTTTCAGTCATGGGGATTAACTACAGTGTTGGAAGCTACTAATTTACAGATGAACGTTTATTTACTTTATTGTTTGATGCTTGATTGTGCTCTTACAGAATTTGATAGCAAATAAAAATGAGATCTAGCAAATGAGTTTGTGTATGTACTTCATCCTTGTTACTCCAGAGTCCTTGCAATTAGTGTGGAATTTGGCACATACAGACTTCAAGCTGACTTTTTTTCTTTCCTCCCATTTATTCTGGACTGATGAGAAACAACAACAAAACTCCATCTTCTATTGATAACTAACTTCTGTTTTAGCATGAAAAATAGAGGACTTTGAATATGTTAAGCAAAGTTCCTTTCCCCCCGCCCTCTTGCAAATTGCCATTTTTTCTTTTTTCTTTTTTTGTCTTTTCCTGACTTTTGAGAAATCTTAGTTCATGATTCAATTTTTAGATATTAGTATTTACCCAGTTTGTTCAGTTCCTTGAACTTGAGGGTATCAAGAAGGAGAAGCTGCATGTCTCGAATATGGAAACTACTATTTATTTCATTCCTGTGTTCAATCACAGCAGCTGGATGAGAAATGTAACGAAATATTTGGTACTCTTGGTGGGAGGATGTACAGCTTTTCATCTGTCGTGACATGGTTTAAGATGTTGAGCTAAACTCACCTGTCCTCTAACTTAGTTTGTGAAGCAGTTTAGAATATGTGAATTGTCTAGTTTTCATTGCTTTCTTCTTTTAATTTTCCATCATAAAAGACTAGATGGATGGCTCCATGCAGCCCGATGAGCCAGAGTGAGCTCTGCAGAGCTTAGAGCAAAACATGACCCAAAGCGCTGACAGTCAAAGCATTCTTACTGTACTAGAGGGCTAATTTCTTGTAACTGGATTATGTGCAAAGTGTTGCATTGCCCGTGAGTGGCTTTGGCATTGCCTTGGATGACCAGTCTCTCTCCCTCCCTCTCTCTGATTAGAGTGATTTCTGTTTGTTTTTTTCCATCCAATTCTGCTTCAGGCATTTGCTCAGTTAAAGGATTTACTCGATCATATGAGGAGCAATTCAGGATGCACCATAGTTACTTACCCTGTAAATTTTTCTTCTTCTACGATTGGTATTTAATGCTGCGGGGATGAGTGCAGGCTGGCTGTTATAATCAAATGAAAACTTACATGGTCTCTTCTTTGCTAAAAGCATTCACTAGTTTTAACAGAATAAAGCAAATATTGGGAAACTAAGAGAAGTGGCAATCACTTTACACAACATGGCACCTAATATTCAGAAAACAAAGTGTTTTGAAATCTTTTGGTGTTATACCAATGGCAATTAAAATAATGCTTTTATATTATTGTCTTCAACAGACTTTCTTTTGCTGGAAAGAAGAAAGGAAGGCAACTTTTATTTTTGAAAGTTATCTATTGGAATAATTGTGGTGCTTGGCCTCACTTCTGTTGTTCCACAATGATTTGCAATGTGAAATAAGCCCAGGGTCATATTTCATAAAGTTGCCAGAAGACTAATCATATGTGTAATGCTAAAGGTGATGCACTGAAGTGTTTACTGTGTTACTTTGTGTATAAAACCGATAATACCGAATTTGCAAGGGTGTCAAAACTGATGATACCAGCGTATTAGTCTTCATCACCGACTCTAAAGGTCTCTGAAGGATCGGTTCTCATTGAGGTCTCTCTGCCTTATTCCCATGGTTAATGTATATATTATATTGACTCTGTGTGTGTGTGTATATATATATTCCCATGTGTAAATTGCCGGTGAGGAGATAGTGATACTAATTTTTGTTATTTCTGTTGTTACCATGTATGTACTACATACTGTTTGCTTAACTTCTTAAAGTAGCTACAACTGTAGAACGAACAACAACAAAAAAAAGTCTTGTCAGCCACTTAATCTGGTCTTTTTAAGTGGTGTATGCAAAGGAGCTCTCACTGGTGATATCACTGGTGAGCAGGAAATAGATATCAGTTAGCTTCTGTTCTTCTCCTCGTCTCACCGGGTTTACAGAAGGGAATTAAATGCCTTCCTATCACCCAACTGACAGTGGAGGAATCTTGGTGCCTGTAGCCATCATCACCCAGCTGAACTAGCTAGCATGTATTCCCCTTATGCCTTCAGATTACAGGGCAGCAGGTCGCCTTTGTTTCTCCTAGGCAGTGGAAGGGGATTTCGCTAAGCTCCGTAGGAGGCCGTGTCAAGTAGCCAGTGATTGCTGCTCAACTTGAGCAGCGCTGGAGGTACGGCCCCATAAGCCACGGCCCAGCAGGCACCGAGGTGGTTGTTGCTAGACATTGAAATCTTTCTTGCTTAGTGCATTGTTTTTGTCTGCCAAGAATGGATCGTGCTCTAGTTTATGTACTAATACAAGGTGCCTTGGAGATTAAAAGTGTTTTAGTGTACTTACTTCCAAGAGTTGCACATCATTTTCTTGTCAGGCTCCAGCCGATTTTTCCCTCCCACAGAAGCCTACCGCGGTAATTCAGAAATGGCAGATGTCAGTGGCCTGTCCCCATTACCGTTTGTGTTGCACAGTCACCAGAACAAAAGATCTGCACTCTCTGTTTTACAGTGGACAATATTTAGGTGCAGTCATGCTGCAATGTAAGGCAAGTTGGTGGTTTGGAAACATGAGAATGCCTTCAAGTGAATGATTAACATGTTGAATAATGAAGTGATTTCGAAACTGTAAGCTTGAGCAAGTATCTCACACCAGCAAACACTCAAATTTCGAATGAAACTGCTCATTGTGCTGTCATTAAAGAAGAAAAAGTGAAAAACAGACACTTCTATGTCAATCAGTCCAAGGGCTAAGGCTCAGATGTAATACATACTCAGTGCAGAGAGCTCCTTCAGAATTAAATTTTGGCTGTGATGTAGTCCTTGTTCCTAGGCCTGAATTTTTGAGCCTTGCTGCATGCAGCTGATGTAATTCATGTGTACCCATGAGATCTGCGAGCAGAGATTGAAATGTAAATTCTGTGCCCAAGTTTAGGGGAGAGGGGAGTTTTCTGAATTTTATACTAATGTGTGTGAAAGTACTGTTATGCCGTTACTTAGGGATCTAAATGCAGCTGGGTCTAGTTCATAGTTTTCATTTAAACTTTTATTGATTACTGACCCCAAAGAAATTACCCACAAACTGGAGCATGAAAACGTGCTGTGCGGAGGTGTATTTCATTTAACGTGATGGTAAATATAGTTATACAAGAGGGAGAGGAATCTTAGGGAGACTTGTCTGATGCTGCAGATGGTTTTTGCAAATACTGTGGTGGCTGGTGAAATCTCTGAAGGATAGGAAAAAAAAGAGTCAAGGCCACAACCTCAATTTAAAGCATAACAAAATTAGAAATTGAAAGGATTTGGGAGAGAATGCTCCTCTTAGGAGGAAATTGCGATTTTGTGTCTCTTGATATGCCACTGTATTTCTGCCCTTGTAATTGAGTGCTGTACCAAGGATGTACTGTGTGTCTGGTCTCCCTTTTTAGGGTGGGTGGAGACTGGGGCTGATAACTCTTCTGCACCATAACTGCGGGGCCAAAGCCAGGATTTGGTACAAAGATGTGCACAGTTGTGTGCGTGCAACAGAACATGAGTTAATGCTGGATGCATGCTTAATGAATTCATTGTAGTACCATGTATTCAAAAGAGTTGGGTATTTGCACTGATAATCGAGGGATCTGTCTATATATATATTATATATATAAAGATATATATGGATTAACAAAGATTAGTACAGAAGTTTGTGTTTTGTTTTTTTTTTAAGTGATGTGTAATGCTTTGTATAATATTCAGGGAAATAAAAAACTTAAGGATTTAATTTCAGATTACCACTTGTATGTTATTTTTATAATTAATATAATTATACCTTATTTTCAAAGTATTTAATAAGCAAATGTCTACACTGTAGATGGGTTTTAAGAGGAACAACTGAATTTGTCACCTACACAATATTCTGGATGGGATCAGAACATGGATAGGATCCATGTTAGGAAGCAGTTTATCTCTGGAATTGCTAGTGATCTTTGGAAGTGGCATTCAAAGTAATTATGTGAAACAAGAAGAAAAGGCTCGGTGTTGTGATTCATTTGTGGATATCTTCTTACTGCTTATTGGGAGTATTTTTAAAATTCTTCTGTTTTGCGTTCTTTGACTGTGACTTCATCACCTGCAACTTGGAGTGCTATTTATTTTGTGGTTACTGTATGTTCTTGTGGACTCTCAGGAAGAGGTTTGTAAGAACACACAAATTAATTTAATGTTGGGTTGTGTATCATTGTACAAAGACAATGTAGGTAGTAGTATCTTTTTTAAAACTCTAGGACTTGCTCTGCATACAAGCTTCCAACCATGTCTACTGTTGTACTTACCTTGAATGGGTGTTTCTTATTTGAAATCCCCTTCCAATTTGATGTTTTTTTGTTGTTGTTAATATATATACTTGCATCCTAACAATATGTGACAGGATAGCGGACTGATAAAGCACAAATACCTCTGAATAAAGGAACTGTTCTGTCTTATTAAATTTGTACAAAACATATATATATTGAGAGAATGATTTCATATGCTATTAGAGTATTTCCATGCAATAGCAGTTGATTCTGATGACAGTGTTTCAAATTTAATATTTTTAATGCATCAAGCATAGTTCTCTTCCTGAAGCTTTGACAGTCATTCTTTTCAAATGAACTAAAGATTTCTTCTTTGCTTTGTAATTATTCCACAGATTAATATGTTGTAAAAGGGCTCATTTCTATGCCTCAAATTAAGCTAGTTCTGTTTCAGCTTTTTCTTAATTACTTGTGTAAGTAAGAGTCATAAACCCATGGCAGAAAACCATTAGAAAAAAAAATAAAAATAAAAAAAATAAAAGGCGAGGGAGAGAAGTGGTAGTGGCATCTATTTGGCTTCTTTAATGATAAATTACTTAAAACTCTTTCTGAAACAGCCCCTACAAAGGAAATATTAAAGAACTTAATAGCCTATATGTAGTTATGAAAAGAACATAAAGTTTTCAGGCAGTATTCTCATCAGGGACCCAATTGTAAACAGTCTGGAGTGTACCCACTTAATTATATGAAAACCTGGCATGGTGCTCTGGGGAAGAATTAAACAATGCTAAACCTGCATCCCACACTCAAGTGGAATATTTAATCAAGTCAAAAGCTTCATTGTACCCTATAGCAAGCCAAGTTAAATCTAGGCTGTTAAATATTTTATTAGTGTTGATGTTCATTCTAGCCATATATCAGATCATGGTAACAACAACAGAAGTATTTCTCTCACTTAGTGTAGGGCTATGGTACGTAATTTTCATTGAAGCTTAGGACGGCTGTTATGGAAAGTGGCCTCCAGGAAGGCTGTGCTTGAGCTAGGAAGTGGCCTGTGCTGAACTGTGTTAAGATTGTCTGGATCCCATTCAGGAAAGAACAATTCATAAATGTGTGCCGTTCTTTATACGTTGCTAGGCCCCATCAAATATATTACTGGATAAACAAAAAAAAAACCAGCATTGTACTAGTCCACTGACACAGGCTATTTTTACTCAAGCCCAAGGACACCTCTAAGGAAGAGAAAAACTAAAAGAAAAATCGTACTTTTTTTCCTTCAAGCTCAAATAACCAAAAAATATAGGTTTCCTTGTATGATACCTTTGAAGCCAGTCATATTAAAATTATTTAAGCTTATATTTTAACCTTTTTTTTTTTAAGCACTCAGTGCTTTGGCAAGCTAACTTTGACAAAAAGCAGGTTTGTCCTGCAGTTTGGCAAATACCACGCATACTTCTATTAGCTATGAATTATTTGTTATGTGTTCAATGTTTTATGATGCTTGCAGTGGAGGGGCACCATAAAAGCAGTTATATACACAGTACGTCAGAAATACATTTCTCATAGGTTTTGAAATCTGGGACATTGTTTAGGGATTAATGCACGACTGTGTGTCATAAAGTAAAATGGTAGTTGTCTTCTTACTTAAATGTTCATTTCAAAATGTACTAAATTCAGCTTTAAATATTTCTAGACACTAATGATAATTACAAATCCGCCGTTGTCTTTGGCAGTTCAACACAGATAAGCTTTGGGTGGAAAATGAATAGCTTTTAGTAAAAATAAAGCATAGGCCAAGCAGCATGTAAGAGGCCACATGTACCAATAGCACACACAAATTTCTAGTGATTTTTTTTTTGGAGGTTTTATCCCAATGACACCCATTAAATATAAATACTTCAGAAGTGCCAGTTAACTGAAAGTACAATGAAGTTATAGGTAAATGAAAACAACTCAGGCCTAAGGCCCAGCTTGGCCTTTTTCTGTTTTCTGATTCTTGCTCACACAAGGCCGAAGTAGGTTTGGGCCTACAATTCACACAGGCATTATTCTTGTGTCCACGGTCATTTAATTTATTAAAATAGAATTCAGTTTTCCTTCTGAAGAGGGAAATCAATAATGTTTTATTATCCTGTCACTCGATGCCTTTAGAAACCACCTTCTTGCTCCGATGTTCTGCAGTAATGAAGCCTCCAGTGTTGCTCCTTCACATGCCTGTAAGGTTTTTGAACCTAAAACGACCTCTTGTTTATTATGTTCTGCAGAATAAGAGTAAATACAAAGAGGGGGGAAGATTCGTTACCTCATCTGGATAATTATGAATGCCATATTAAATATTCCTCTGACTTTTCTCCCTTCAAAGGTGAAATGGTTCCCTTTATTGCAGTCCCTGCGGCAGGGCTGCTTGAGGAGCGTGGCTGTCAGCCAGGCTCAGAATTGGTGGAATTTGCAGTCGGGATAATATCTAAATTTCCCAGCCCTGAAACTTTAAAGTTTAGCTCATTAATTTTGTAACTGTTGGCCCTCCTGTACTCTTAATTTAATAATAATAATAATAATAATAATAATTATTATTATTATTTTCAAATTCCAATGCACTTATATTATTTCCTCTGTTGATTTAATCAACTTTTTAAACTTTTTTAATCAACTTTTTATTTTTGAAGACGCATCACTTTTCTTCAGGTGGCAAGTCAAACACATTTGGGGGTCTTCATGTCAGGAATTATGCAGGCAAGTAATATGTAGTACATATCTTCTAGATATACAGTCTAATCAGAAATTAGAAGGATAACAGATATAAAGGCAAGGTGCTTTGCCCAAGGTGTTGCAGCTCTCGGAGCTAATATGTTTCTTGCTCCATTTTCCAAATCTTTTGGCCTTTTCTGGATATTTTCCAGCCTTCTCCTTGGGTTTATTGTTCTCTTATGGAGGAAAAAAAAAAAAAAATCTTTGCTTTTCCATTTCCGAGTCTGGATTGCAGGAGTGCTTTGTCTGCTTGTTACATTCATCTTCTTGCTTGCTGTGAGTACGGGTATGGATAAAATAGCTCTTCAAGATATCTAATCAAATTTTCTTTGAAATGGTCTTCACATTAGAGGAAGGCATTTTGTCTCCTATTGTATAGCTTCACTGAAAAGCAAGTGCATTTACACCCTAATCCTTCATTTAAGCACACTATTAATTCTGTCCAAATGACCTGTTGAGGCATATATATAAATTGAAAAGAAACTTTTCTCTGATTATACAATCAAATATATAGGGCCTTGTAGTAATGGGATCGTGATGAGCACAGTTAAATTGATTTTTAACAATAGCGTGTTGTGATAGGGCAAGAATAAACTAAGCAGTTCTGAAAGTAGCTCTGATGCTGAGAACGACATCCTGACCCTCGTGTCGGTGCCTTGCGAGCCTGTGATCTGATGTCCTTATGCTTGTTTATTTTGATCTGTTTAATTTTCGACTGAATTTGCATTTTCTGATGGATTTTGGTGCATGTGGGTATTAGGTAACTTGTCAGATCATGATCTATCAACCTGATGTGTTTCAGTGTTTCATCCTAGTTACTGACCGAAGTGTGCTACCCGTTGGTTTTACTAGGAAATAAATGCATATTTATTGCTCCAAGTCTGAGCTTTTTCTGATACTCACAAGAAGCCAGCACTGGGCTGGCTGCAGGCAAGCTGGTCTCTGTGTTGATGGATAGCTGTGCCGCAAAAGCTTTAATATAAAGGAAACATTTTTTCTCCAGAATGGATATAGAGATGAGGAAGGCCACTGAACTGATGGATTGAAACTGATGGAAATATGCTGTTTTGCTGTTTCTACAGTTTGAAGGCAGAAAAAGCTTGTACAACGTGGGATAAATAGCTTGAATAATGTAATCCTATTACTTTTTATATGTCTGTGTAGACAGTGCCTGTCTTGAATCTCACAATTGAAATACTAAGACCAGCAGCTTTTATCTAAATAGGAAACAAAGGTCGCATTAACCACTGCACCTAAAGATTTCCCATTTAGATTTAAGGCTACATTTTGACAGATTAGA
The DNA here is from genome assembly GCF_964211835.1 of Anser anser. Classification (NCBI taxonomy): domain Eukaryota; kingdom Metazoa; phylum Chordata; class Aves; order Anseriformes; family Anatidae; genus Anser; species Anser anser. The sequence continues at coordinate 20,529,821 of NC_139732.1, forward strand.
GAATGCCAGCAACACACAAAGCACTTTGTAAAAGGTTGCAGCGGTTAATATGCTGAGTTATTTTTCTCTGATTCCAATAGACAAAATCATGGAGTTCTTGCGTGAGAGCTTTCTGCAAGGTCTGTTCTGCATTCGGCTTGTGCCATGCTTTGCTTTTTCTGTTGCCTTCATTCCCTCAGGACGTCCGCCTCCTGAAAAGTGCTTCTTTAGCAGAAGCCTTTGTGAGGCTTTAAGTTGATCCTTTTTGTTGTCGTTGTTCTGGTTTCTTTGTTTTATTCTTTGTGAATACTTAGCGAGAAGCCACAGTGGATTTCATAGGTTTCAAAAATTCTTTACTTATTTTAATTAACACTCAAGTCCTTTGTTTAAATGTTAAATGCTTTTCACTTCTTCTAGCAATATTATCTGCTTTTAATAGCAGGTTGTTCTTGTGGTGGTGGTGGTTTTAAAAACAAAAAAGCAGGAAGCGGGGTCACTTGACAGAAGTAGGAGGCAATTACAGAAGCCCTTCTATCAGCAGGTGTGAAGGGGCAGCAACACTTGGCAGGAAGGGAGTGAGCCAGCTCTGCTCAGGTCAGTAAACTTGGAAGCCAGCTCAGCTGCAGCCAGAAGAGCAATCCTGATGATGGCTTCACTCTGTTCCCTTGAGACACTGCTGCTTGAGATCTTAGATTTTTTTCAAGAACAGTATGAAGCTGCATGAGATTTCAGTGTTGTGTTCAATTAGTTCCAAGGATCTGTACAGAGAAGATCACATTAAAGAACTTTTAAATAAAAGATGGATTATTTTAGGGACTGAGATGGTACTAGCTTATCTGGAAACATCACCGTATATTAATTACTCAAGACCTTTTGATGTAATTCTTATGTCTGGTTATTGAGATTCTCAGTCTTACTAGTGTTTTATTTCATCTTCAGTAAACTATTGCAGGTGTACCCCTTAGTACTTTAAGCATTTCTTGCCATGGATTTGCTATCAGCATATTAAGAAAATAGGTACTAAAAAGCAGTCAAAAATGAGAATGAGTGTTGCTAAGAGTTGCATTTTAATGAATGCAACTTCACCGACTAGTGAAATCTCTAGTACATGAGCAGCTCACTGAGTGCTGAGATACTGGAAGATAAAGACTTTTTATTCAAATTCTATAAGCCATGCTTTTAAGAAATGTGGGTTTGTTTTCTTCTGGTATGCATTGCAACTTTTTTCTTTTGTAGAAACAAATAAATAGCTAAGCCTGAAGATAGTTACCTTAGACTTGCAAAAGTTGTATTCCTGCAAACGTCTATGGAGGTATGGGCAGTGTTCCTGTGTATATGTACTTGAAGAACCCCTGTCATCCTTTGCAAATGATTGACTTAATTTCAGTGTTATAGGTCATTGTAGTTCTTGTGTGTTTATTTATGCAGAGGAAATAAGTTCCTGATGAGCAGGTTTGTATCTTTTATGAGCAAACACAGTGTTGGTTGAATTGGGAGTTTTCTGCAGAAGTGTCATTTTGATCTACGAATCTTCACTGTAATGAGTGCAAAGAATAAAGCCACCACAAGAAAGAGATTAATGAAAACAAAATCCAGCTGTAGTAAGAGACCAGCAGGAACAGTCTTTAGATAACTCTGGCTTCAAAAAGCTGACAGTTTAATTAAAATCATTATTGGGAACACTAGGTAACACAGCTTTGCATTTAATAGGAATGTTTTGTAAAAACAAATGTGTGGCTAGCCAGTAACCAATTAATTTAAATTTTGAAATGGAGGATAATGGATATTAGTAGGCATTTTCACCATCATCCTGCACTGTTTGGTGTCTAGCCATGTTACAGGCACAATAAGATGGTGGTCTGGCTTTGCATTTTTCAGTCATGCAAAATTGAGTCATTTCAATGTTTCAACAATATTTTGGATGCTACTGAAACAAGGCTATTGAAGCAAAGCATATATATACTTAAGTACAGAGCCTTACGTCATGACAAGAAAAAAAAAAAGGAAAAAGGTAATTACTTGTGTGTTTTTCTTGTCCTATTAACGCTAATCAAGGATGTGCTTACTGTCTTGAATGCTTTTAATAAAAACCTGAGTTTCAGGTGGGATTCATTTGGGATGCAAGATGAAAAACTTTTTGAATAAGAATATTGATAGCTTCCCTTCAAACCTCATAGACAGTTGTTTCTAAGCTTATCTTTGCAAAGTTCATGCAAAGCTTAGTATATGTCTTGCTTATCTTTTGCATGTTGTAGTGCTTCAGAATACTGCTTGACAATCATTTACTTTACACCACTGTGAGTGAATAAGAATTAATCCAGCTTTACAGCGAGGCTGAAAGAACTGAGGCTAAGGGATTTCCTCAAGGTCATCCAGAAGATTATTGGCAGAGCCAGGATTAAAACTTACTTTTTAAATCCTAAAAGATGAGAATTTGTTACAGGGCCTGAATTGGTGGGGGAGGCAAGGGGTGGGAGAGGAAGAGTCTCTTATGAATATATTAAGCATATTGAAACACTTTCTTGCAAGAAGCTTGTTTCTGCCCGAAGAAAACCGTGTAGGCATACGAGAAAAGAATTGAAAATTTTCTCTTTTTTTTTTTTTTTTGTCTTTCCTATGCAATTCATGGTGCTTAAGATTAAGTGTTGGGGCCAAAGTCTTCAAAGCTTCCCTTCTCATCCCCCTGGTAGGTAGGTCCCCTTGGAATTTGTGTTCACGTAAATGGGGAACAAGAACTTGAGTCTGGCTCAGAAGAGATATTTATATATGCTTTATTTTTAACCTTCATGTAAACTGCTACTGTAAGAAGATTAGAGTCAATCTGGAAATTTGACTTTAAAAAGAAGTCTATGTATACCTCTGTTTTGATGGTTTTAGTTGGCTCTCTGTCAAATATAGTTTAATTCTGCTAGGGAGATGGCTTCTAAACAAAATCTGACTAGCCCTAAAAAAATCCAGAACCTTGAAAGGCACACATATCATTAGTAGGAGGCTTTCTTGTGTGCACGCAGCGGGGGTTAGATGCCAATGATTCTTTGTGATGTTACTATAGTGTGTGGCTTTCTATTTATGCTGTAAAGCGTGTTCGTATATCAGGAAGCTAAATGAAGGGAGAGTCTTCATTAGCACTCATTTTCCCCCTGTTTTTCTAGGCAGTCACAAAACTGTCTGTTGTCTGGTTCTGAGTTTAGCCAGAAGTCCTAATTAAAAAGAAGCATAAAAGCTAAAAGGGTGTCCAGGTGACTTGTTAGGCAGCCGAGTATACCACATGCCACTGAGTCCACAGAATGCATATCTGTGGAAGCATTGACAAAACAACAGTACGTGGGCTATTTTGATTTAAAACAGTATTGCACTTACTTCATGCTAAAACACATCTAAGGAACCAGCTTTACAACCTTTTGTAATACTTCTTGAGCAAACCTACAGAGCATTTTTTTGCGTCCATTTAAAAGTTTTTAAACGGACTCCTTTTCAACCTCCAGTGTTTATTCTAGTTAACTGCTTCGTAATGTATTTTTGCTCTTCCTTGTAAAAGAGTCTTGGATCACAGGTCCATCCTTGTGATTCTGGAGGTAAAGTTCCGGTTCTGGTAGGTTGCTCTACTAAGGGAATTCCTTAGGTGTTTTCCTGCCGAGGTGTGCCACAGAATTTCCCTACTTGGGTAAACCACAGGCAGCATAAATAGCTCTCAAACTCATCCAGAGATCAAATGACCAGTTGACATCCCTTGTTGCTCAGAAACACCAACACTTTTCAATGACATGCAGTTATTTCTAGTACTATGCCTCATATGAAGTAGCTTGACATTATTACTGCATATTGGAGCCAGAGTTCAACCCAGACATCAAAACATTTGTTTATTCATGAAACTTGTAGTTGCCTTAAAGTTATGCAATAATTCAGAAACCAATCCTGAAAGGATAAATATTTCTGCTCATGTGAGGGAAGAGCTGCATGGAACATCTGCTTGTCAATTGCTTGAATTTATTGTGGCCAAATACTTAAGAATTTTGACAAAATGAACCCCAGGAGAAGCTATTCATCTTCAGAGAGGTCTTTTGGTTATAATTTTATATGTATAGAAACTCCATTAGCTCACAAATGTAATGGCATCATCAAGCTTTGCAGATCCTAATAACTTCCTGGGGATTCCTCTACAACTAATTTGGGGAGGTGATCTGCGGATTTGGCATGAGAATGCTGTAATGCGCAGTGAGCTGAATCTGTATATTTTTGAACAATGTGTTACTGCAAATTTCTGGACTTCAGCGCACTGGTTATTACAGCACATCTGGAATTGACTGCTCTTTCAGGCAATTGTGAGAGCTTGTATTCTTCCTGATAACTTATTTAAAAAAAAAAAAAAAAAAAAACTTGAGGTCTAACCATGTCATCTAACTGGGCAGAGATGATGACAGGTTTTTCTGTAATTTTGAGTGGGACCTTCTGGCTTTGTTCTTCTTAAAGTATTTTATGGACCACTATGAATTGGAAAGTGTTATACCAAAAAAAAAAAAAAAGGCTTTCCCAAAAATATTTATTGCACTTGTGGCATTTAATCATAAGCGATGATGAGTATGTACCTGTTGAACTTTTCTTTTGCCTGGGACTTCAATCTGGATCATAGCTCATTGTGCTGAAGCTAATGCATCTTGCTGAGGTTTGCATGTACTCAGTGAGGCAGAACTTCGCAGCTGTAGCTCATGAATGAACCATGCTGTAACTTTTTGGCTACCCATGATGTGTAGAAATGGTTTCATAGTAAAGGAATTGTTTCCTGAGGCCTAGACACAAAGTCAATTTGAGGAGCCAGCCATAAAGCTCAAATCTCCACAATTCTTTAAATGTATCAGTAGTTACCTGATTTCTGTTTGAAACAGAAGCACTTTCTAGGGATACAAAAAGAAAATCGGTCAAAAATAAGTAAGTCTGCTAAGACATTTATCTGCAGGGAGAGGTGCATTACTGGCTGGTATGCTTATGTAATATTTACTTCATTTATAAATTCTTTTATAAGCAGTCTTTTTCCCACCCTTTTAAGAGTAACATAATCTCATTGTACTTAACTCTGTGTCATACATTTGCACCATGTACTGGGTGCTTCCAAAAATGTGGTGGAGATCTTGACAAAAGAGGAAAGAAGAAGTGGAGGAAAAAAGACTAAAAAGTAAAAAGGTTTTTAAATCAGGGAACTGTCAATAACATCATGCAAACTAAATTTAACAGCTAATTTGCTGGTGACATAAATATAATCCATGTAATTCATGCATCTAATACAATCTGTCACTTGTGTTTGAGGAGAAAAGCGAGGCAGCATCTAATATGTGGAAGAAATGTGAGTTTGTAAGGTGAGTGACAGAAACGTTCATTACCTCAGTTCTTTCCTATGGTGCTCCTCCCTTTTTCAGGGAGAAATCTTAAGAGTTTGATCCTAATGAAGTACCAAATTATTACGTTGAAGGATATCTTTTTTTTTTTTTTGACGTTCTTGTCAAAACTTAAAATTGTTCCCATTCAAAACCAACCAAAGAAGAGACAGAGATTCTGACTTCATCCCTGTCCAAAGACAGGAAAGAGGCCATGTGCTGTTTGAGATCAAAGATAAGTTGATATCGAATGTGTAAGTTGATATCGAATCTCCACCAGTCTTTCCAAATTCTTTCCAGATTATGTACTGGATACATGTAGGGGAGTAAAAGGCTGTTACGCGGTCTGTGGCAGATGAGAGGCCATCCAAATGCTATAGAAGACAACTGTAAGGATGTGCTGCTATAAAATAATTTTAGAATAATGGTACAGTTGCAACTGGAAATACAAAACAGGAGTGAAGAAACTCTGGGACATTGCAAAATACTTGAAGCAAAACCTAACAAAATTTCCAAATTGCTACTTTATTTTTCTATTGCTTTTATAAACGACATATAATGATTGGTAGTACTGAAACTACAGAAACTGTGGTACAGAGCAAAATCCTATCAGTTGTAGCAGCAAAAATTGTCATAAACTTATCAAACCAATCCCATTGTAGAGAGATCAAGACACTGACTTTGGGTTATGATTGTAGCCAAGAAATGAGGGGTATAAAAAGAGCTGCCATAACTCATATTTTGGCTAATATTTCATGTTGCACTGTGGTTTGTTTTTTTGCTCCCTTGTAGGGTTTTGGAGGAGTGGGAAAATGGAGCATACAACAACCTTACAAAGCTGGTTTCTATAGCTAGGGATGAATTTTGAGAGTGACTTAATATCATGGCTGAGGGGAGATATGACTCTTCCAATTAACTGCATCCTCATAACAATATAAAAAGCTGCTGTACACAATTGCATGAAAAGAACTTGAAAAATGTGGTGTAAAATCCTTCTTGCCGTGACAGTCATTAGTTCCTGTAAAAATGTTTTCTATTTATTATATGTTGGCATTTGGGAGCGCAGAGACACCATAGCACGCTGCAGACAATGTGATATTTATGTGATGTGATAAATGCATTTATCCACAGGCATTTTTCTATTGGCTTAAGAGATGCTGTTGATCTACAAATGGGAAAATGTTCTGCTTGCAGAATGGTCAATGGAGGAAGCAACTTAGTACCTCTGCCTCTTTGTTCATGTATATTGTACTCCTATTATATTCTTTTGTTAAAGCTAATGGCTAACTCTCTTCTGAATTGTATCTGTGGTACTTAACAACAAAGCGTAATGAAGACAGCATATTGTCCATAAGCTATTCTTCTAGAAACATGGAAGCGCTGAACTTGCTTAGAGGTTTTTTAAAAACAATCCTTCTAGTTAAGTATTTTTAAGTGTTGCAAACACTCAAATATTTAAGCTTGAACAAGCAGTTCCAACTTTAATCCCCCCCCCTTTTTTTTTTTGAAATATGAAGATGAAACTGGAGACGTTTTGTTTCAGAAAATAATAAATATAGATATTTTATCCAGTTTTACATTCGCTATTACTTTGGGGAAAAGAGCTCATTGTTCTATGTCTGCATAATACTTTGTTTTTCGTTATCATAATCTAATTTTGTGTTGGCTCTTAATATGCATCCCTGTAAAAGCATCACTTTTGTACCAATTTCGTACATATCTCATGGACTTAATCTTAAATGATTATTAAATGGTTTTTTATTTATCAGCATGGCCTTTAAGATCCTCAGTGAGATCTGGAGGCTTTTGAGTTATAAAAACAAGCAATAGCTGCTTCAGAGCTAGGAATCTGAGCAGGTAGCTTGGGGAGGAGGGGGGAAGTGCATCTACTGTGTAGTTATCACTACTTGGGACTCTCTCAACAGAGTATGTCCTCATGAGAAAACAGTTCTGCCAAAAAGAAAACATTCCACAAGTACATACGAACTTCAGTAAAACTTAGTTGTGAAAGAAAAGTTGAAATGAGTCATTTCAATAAATGTCAAAACACTTCATTTCTGGAAGAGAATACCTTGGATTTTTCCAAGTGTGTTAATTTTTGTACTATATATTTTAAAATATAGTGCTGAAATCTAATATTTCTCTTGACTCAAAATGCCTGAAATGTTAGTTTTATAGGAAACTTAGAGTGTCCCTTGAGTGAATTGTGATGAAAATTCATTTCACAATTGATGTTTTTGGTGGCTTTGACTAGGAAAAAAAAAAAAAAAGGAACATATTGTACTCTTAAACAGGTTTCTCAGGTGTTTATACTATTTTTGCATGGAATTCACATCTTAGATGTATGCAAAAGCAAAGATCAAAGCAAGGTATGCAAGGGAAAAAAAAAGTCAAGCAGGAAGAGATCAAGTGACATACTGGTAACCAGAATAAGGTTAAAACGTTAAAACTAGGCATGCGGGACAAGTTGGGCAAGGCTAGACTGAAAAGATGTAAAGGGTGGCTGGAACAACCAGTAATAGGAGATAAAGAACACTGCAAATCAGTTTGACGTCAGTGTCAGAAAGCCATTGCTTTTTTTGCTTCAGTCTTATCTGCATTTTGGAACCTTTCGCATTTCTAACAGCCCGTGCTGAACATTTTATCATGGTGTTAGAAACTACTTAATATTTTAAAATCACTGAACCCCAAACCTATACTAAACCATATCTTTTGAATTTTTTTTAAGCCTGTGGAATGTCTTGTTCTTGATTTAATAAAAAGGATGAGCTCATATCTTGCTATGTCATCAGGTTAAACCTTTAAACATAGATTGCCAGGTTTGTCACAATCGTTGCCAGTGAACATTTAGTATGTCTGCAGTGAATTAAGTATATGCGACAATAAGATATTAAGCGTTGGGAAGGAAAGCCAGACTAGGTGAAGTCACAATTCCCCTGTGCCCCTTTTGTGTATGACTGCCAAAGCTTCTCTCTGTGCTTGCTGTAATTCCAGCCGTTAATGCAGTGCTAATCACAGTAAGGGAACAGCTCCTATGTGGTCAGGTGTGGTAGGGACCAAACCAGCTTTAACACTTTCATGTTTGCTTCCAATCTGAGTTTGGTGATAGGTTGTAGAGGAGAATGTGTTGATACTGTTTCAATAAGATGACTTCTTCAGATTAGGTTTTCTCAGATTTGATGAAGCCAAATAGAGCATAGAAAATGATAGTAAAAAGTCATTTTTTATTATTTCACATTATTTCTGCGAAGCTCTTTTTATTATATGCAAAATAATTTGCAAAACAAAATAGGGAACATTGGCTGAAAATACTACTGATGCTGCACTGTGAAGTCAGTCGCTACTGTATTCATTGGCTGAATTTCCAATTCTTTTATTTTCCAATGTGTGCTTTGGATGAAAATAATGTATGTGCATTTCCCTAGTGTTTGGCTGAAACAAGATCATATCGATGTAGAATCACTTCTGACTGGCAAAGCACTCTCTGTTAGTGTCAGTGATGGGGAAATACGAAGTGGTGTATGTGGTTTTATCACTGACTGTTGGTTCATCTTAAATGTGGCTGCATGAAAATACAAGCTCCGTTGCGTGACTTGCAGGAGGAAAGCATAACCGAGGGAACCTTTTTAAAGAAAACCACCACCAAGTAAAAAATTAGGATTGTTTTTTGCTTTCTCTTTGTTTTCAAAAAGTCAAAGTTAAGCGATGATTTGCTTTTGAGTCATATATCCAGAAATGTCATTTGAATCTGTTTCAGTGACCATGAGCTGTTTATTCTTCAGTTCTTTGGCTTAGCACCTTATACTTTTGTGAACAATTACATCATCAGGGAATGATGAGATGGCAGTAAATGATGGTTGCTCTGCTAGGATTCAGGTCAGGACCCCTTCCAATAGAGGTGATGCATCATGGAAAGTCAATTCGAATAAATCACAAGATTTTCCAGAGGAAACGTAGCCAACCTGTCCTAGGAAAAGTGAAATTTTCTTAAGCCAGATCTGCTCCAGTCATAAAATCATTTTTTTCTATTGCCAGTTTAAGTCCCATGAGGTTGTAAAACTTGAATGTGGAGCAAGTGTTTGAAATTCAGGTGCAGTTCAGTTTATTATGGAGGTTTGGAATTTGGGGGAATAAACTATCCCTTGATTTGGCATAATCTGCGATGTTCACGAAGCCTTTCTCCAAAGGGGCTGGTTATAAAGAGTTTTGGAGAGCAGTTGTCTCAATGATCATAATGTTCAAGAGATTAAAAAACAAAATAATATTCCTGAGAGCACTAGGGAAGTGAAGCCAAGTGAATTATAAAAGGCTTTCCTCACAATTGCTCTAATTTTGTAGAAAGTGCTATACCTCTTGTAAGAGATGTCTTGTGTTCAATTCACATCCAGTGTTTTAGTACCAGACCAAGAGAGTTATAATTTCCTCCCCCAGAGGATAGTAATCTCACAGCAAAATATATCATGGGTAGAAAAAGAGGTACTAAGCTAGAGAAAAAAGAAATAAAATAAAATAACTTTTTTTCACCTAAGCATGAGAAGAGGAACTACTGTTACAACAATTGTATTCATATGGAAAATCTAGCTACAAGTCTTAAAAATTTTCTTGCTTTCCAACCAGTGAGAAGTCCAAAAGCCAGACTACATTGGCTTCAGTTTGTCTCCACTGAACCAACTCTCAGAACTGTTCAAAAGAAAGCTATTCCTTTTACTCTGAAATTGAGAGGTGCTGTTTATAATTAATGCACAACGGCCCCCTTTTGCAGTCAGTCTTTGTACGTCTTATTGAAGAGATTATATCCTTCCTTTCTTATGGCCATGTCTGAAAGCCAACAGCAAGCTGTGGTCGTTTGAGCCTGTGGTTTTCGAAAACCTTTTAAACAGTATGACTTATTAGAATGGCTCATCCAAGCTCAGGATATGTGTTTGTTGTCTGCAGAATCTCAGCTGTACGTAGTGACAGCCAGGGAAATGAGTCTAACTGGCCGAAGTGATACTTGAAGACCATGAAATTTCTTAACTTCGGATGTGCATCTCTAGGAAAGTATTCAGTCACAAAAGCTGCCCAGAAGGGGATATAAGTATCACTTGTACTGGTACGGTGTTCATGACCAACTGGCAGAAGTTTATGAAGAAATAAGCCATTTCTTATGCTGATGACTACATTTCTTAGAACTAACGGCATCTGTATGGCATCAGAAAGTCAGTTGGTCATTAGTTTGTATACCCCTGCCAGCTTAACACTGTTGTTTGATTAAGTTTCTCATGAGAAACAGTAAGACTATTAAGCAAAACCATACAATAATAGATGAATTCTCAAGAAGTAGTATGATTTAAATTAAGTGACTTTTCTGAAGTGTAACACAATTTTTAAAGCACCAGTTAAAACAACATTTTTTGAATTCGCCCCTAAAAAGATGGAACTTGCTGAAAACAGCAAGAAAGGTGAGAAAAGGTCAAATCATAATGCAAATTTAATGTTTGTATTCCTAGCCAAACTTAATCAGGCAAATGCATGTAGTTTATTTTTTTACTTTTTTGCTTTTAATTATATTGTGTGACTGATGATTTGTGACCATTGTGTTACACAACCCATCGATTAATTAAGTCATCCTCTGCTCGTTTTTTATTATACTGTCAGTTAACAATATTTTTGTTTGGTTTTAATTCATAATATAGACTTGAGAAAAGTAGTCTACAGACTACGCGGTAACTTTCACTTTTCTGAGTAAGAGGGTGATTCCTAAAAATTCTCACAGCAGGTGGGAGTAGTTTTGTGTTTGGAAAATACAAATACTTCGAATGGGAAGTTCCAGATAAACACCCTGCGTGAGCATTTTAACTTCTCAGGTAGCAGAGACACAGGATCTCTTGTTTTGGAAAGACTTTTGTTTCTCAGTGCAGACAGAAGGTGGTCATTCTTGGCTTTGATTCGTTCTTCTACCTTTTAGAAAGGTAAGGCCTTTTCCGTGTTATAAACGCTAAACATTTCATGTTTGAGAATTCAGTAATAAAGCAGAATCTTTAAATTTGTCTTAATGTATCAAGGCTGCAAAGAGAATGAAGTAGCAAAAGATTCCACTTTTTTATAGCTCCCAGTTATTCTTCACTGTTACTACAGAGAGCAAAGCTGCATTTATTGCCTCTTAGAGCAATACATTTTATGGTTATGTGACAGATGACTTCAGGCAGCACAATACATTTTCCTTTCCTGAGGTTTTCTTATGTGTGCATGTATGTCTGCCCTTAAAGGGAAGATGGAATTATCAAAAGGAATTTCCAGAAAAATAAATAAAATCTCAGGAAGGAGTAGAGAATGGTTCTGTCTTGAAATTAAAGTGAGAAAAAAAGCAACAAAAGAAATGGTAAGTACATATTAGAATTTACATTCTGGTTTAACAGTAAAGCACCCAAATGAGGAAAATCTAGTCTCAGATTCTTAAGCACTCTAGGTAAACATATGCAAACTGCCATTTGAAAGACTCGGTTGTCTTTTGTTGACAATATAATCTCTTCTTTAATTGATAATCACAGTTACACTTAAAGCAAGCAAACAAAACCCAAACATTTGAGAATACTTACCTCTCTTCAAATTTACCACTGATCAAAGCTATCAAAACAATTGCAGAAATTGCTATATTTATTACTTCGTGTCTAATTTTATTTACGGACTCAAACTGCTTTGTCTAGCTGGAAGTAACTCTGTTTGCCGGGTTGTGGGATTTTTTTCCAAACAGGCCCCAAAGTCTATGTGACACAGTAGGTTTCCACCACTTTGTATTGTAGGCAGAATCAAAACAATATAACACAGACTCCTGGAGTTTTTTAGCAAAATGAGATCAAAACCCTAGACGAGACAGAACTTAGGCCTGAAGGAGACCAAAATTAGAGAGAATTTATAATGTTGTATGGGTTTGTAAGTATCACTTTTCCACTGTTTGTAATTACATAACTAGAGCTAAAGGCTTGAAAGTATAGTTGAGGACATGGAATTTTTCTGTGTTAAAGGAGAAAGGTCCAAAAGTAATCTTGACTCCAGGTTATGTTGATGTTCTTGTATGTATATGAAGTGTTGCACTGAAAAGTGTTGATTCCAATACATAATGAAATTGAAATGATGGTTTATGAAGGAAAAAAAAAAAAAGGATGTATACATGGGTTCCTTTTTGATAAGGAGGTCACACATTGTTTCTTCATTGTTTTACATTCTTGGAAGAGTGTAAGTGTCTGGTAATTTGACTGACAGTACTGAAGAACCTCTTAATTGTTCACCTGAAAAAATATTTTCCTTTCTTTTTTTTTTTGTATTTTGCAGTTCAGATTAGTGCCTGCTTCTTTCCACTGCACTGCTTGTCAGTTTACAGATAAATGGTTCACTTCCTGCCTGCTCTCAGATTGATAAGTCACGACTGAAATGCTAATAGCAATAAGAAAATTGCAAGGTAGCTTGAATGGCTAATGTATAGAAACAAATGTTTTGTGATTGTATAAAAATCAGAAGATTGAGCTGAATAGATTCTTTTACTTTTAAATTTGCAGTCGCAAGTTCATTGCTTAGTGCGTAGAGGGAGATGATAGTCTCTTACATGTAATGGTGTTTCATTAACTTCCCTATTTATTCAAATTATGCTTTTACTGTTAGAGAACTGTTATGTTTACATTTACATTTTATAGTCTTATGTTTACTTAAGAGAATAACTTGAAAACATTCCACAGATGTAACAGCACTGAAAATCTGCCACAATCTAGTGAGAAAGTGCTTAGTTAGGAAATGTCATTTAATCAAAACCATCCACACTGGGGGGGAAGCACTTTTATGATAATAAAGGACAAGCTGCTGCATGACCAGTGTGCAACTGGAGAGTCAGTGTTTGTGCTTTCATTGGTCTTCGTGGGTGGGACAGTGTCTGCAAACGGTTAAGGCATCTGAAACAATATTTTACTTCAATAATAACTATAAAACCTGTCCCATCAGCTGCAACAGCAGAAAACTGACTTGGTGAAATATTCCTCTTAGTGGTTGGAAAAGTACCTTGCTGGTACCATCATCAGGAGACTTTGGGATGGGAAAAGAAATCCAACCCATCCCTTATTTGCAGAAATCCAGAGCTCATTTTTTGTTGTTGCTGTTTCTTTTCGCTTGTGCATACTCACTCCTCATCCCTCTTTAGGGCATCTTAACATCATTTAAAAGGCTTGTGGGAAGAGGCATCACTAAAAATGATACAAAAACATGTATTCTGTAATGAGAATGTCAAATCTTACCTGAATTACTGGAAGTTTGTAACCCCAGAGATGTGGCTTTGGATGAAAAACAGGTTGTATGGGTGGTATATTTATGTGTAGGGCTTAATAAGGAAGATATTTACATGGGTACTAGTAGAGCATTACACGAGTTGATGTATCAGTGCAGATCGGATGATGCACTCAGTATTTTCTATATCAACCACAGTAACCTTTGTTGTCTTAAAGCAGAACAGAGTTATCTCCCATGAAGCTACTTTGCTACTGTTAGTCAGATTTCTTGTTTATCAAAGTATGGTACCTTAAAGTCAGAATAAGATTATCTTACATTCACTCAGAACCTTTCAGGAAAAAGTTCCCTTTTTCCAATTAGGGTATGGGAAACAGCCTATCTGGGAGTGAAGAGAACTTGACAGGTTTTTAGGGTTTGTAAGAGCAAGGAATGTCACATACCTGACTCGTTTTGATATGTAATACCAACTTGACAAGAAAAAATTAAGTGTTGGATATACATTAGGTCTTTCAAACTTTGCTCTTTTGTTTTTTTAAATTCATTCAAAATCATGGTTTTTACAAGTCTGGCTGCGGAGCAGAGTTTTAAATTAATGCACAGTACTTTGCTTGTATGCATGCCTTGTGTTTCCTAACAGTAATGAACAACAGGAGGCAGAATAACATGCGATCCTTCTGTAGAGTTAAAAGCAAATACCAAAATATGGAACACAAGACAGGGGAAATCCTTGGCTCCTACTATGAATTAGTTGCTTCTCAGATTTTTTTAGTGAGTAAAATACATAAAAGGTTTATTATTTTCCTCTGGGCGGTTGGTTACTCTCCACTTCAAAAAGCTGAACACTTTCCAGCACTAATTTAGCAGGACTACTAGCAGCCTTGCTATGGGATTTTTTTACTGAGTAGTTCCCTATTCTTGTGTAGCATCCATCTCTGTTCACTTTTCTTGACTTGCGTGTGTTGTTCTAGTCATTTAAAAATTTCTCTTGAGACACCATACAGATTCATCTGTCTTTAGTATACAGCATTTGAACTGACTCTTCAGGCTATTTGAAGTATTAGATGATGCAGAGATTGCCAAGTCAAGATTACTCAAGTTAAAATGTGTTAGTTTTAAACCAGACAATGTAGTCTTAATGCGTAAGCACAAGATCAATTTTCTATAGAAATATATTTGTGTGTGTATATATATATGTATGTATATATTTATATATATATATGTTTTACTGAGAAGAAGTAGTCTGTGCATTGCTTATAGTAGAATTTGATCTGTGGATTTCAGGCCAGTGACTAGGATGTAAAGCTGAAGCTTGAGCACAGAATGTGTAGATTATACTTGAGTTACTGGCTCAAGGCTTTCCAACTTCTATCCTGGACACTTGAGTCTCCAGTTCTCTTACTGGAGCTGAGCTGCTGGGGTCTGGTGGTTGGAATCTACCTGCATGAGGGTTTTTGACAGATTTTAGGTGTCCAATAATTATACGATGTGATTCCTGTGACTATCTGTTAGAAACAAAGATGTAGTGACTCTCTAAACATATATGTGGTAGCCTATTTTGCCAGTATTTTTAGTAGCGGCAATGGCAAGTAGATTATAGTATGCTGGGAAAACAGCTGAATTAACACTGAATGGAAAAATAATACTTGAATGTGAACTTGAGCAAATCTGTTGTGCTCAGAGGATCTCTAATGCTAGTTTATGAAGGAGGGAAATGAGCTTTGGGGACCTTAATACTTGACTTTAAAATTACATTTCTAGTTCCTGGGACCGGTGTGTTCATGGTCCTTTCAGGTCAAGCTGCTGTAATTGTGTAATTGTCTCCTCAGCTCTACTCTAGCTTCTTGTGTGCATCTTTCTTCAATCAGTGGGAGGGTTAAAGCAATGTATTCTCTAAACGGATTCTTAGGCATTTTATCTGTGTTAGAGCAAGACAAGTAAAGATCATATTGGATAATTAATTATAAATTGAGTCGCTTCTCTTACAAATCTTCCATGTTCTCATTCCCAAGGAAGGGAAAATCTAGAAGTATTAATTGATATTTCTAATTAATAACATTCGTAGATGAATTCCAAGCTATGAATTTTGGCCAAACTACTCATTTGGGGTGTCAGTTTTCTCTGTGATTTGTTAGTGAATTCAAAAGGTCCTTGTTTTGCATTTTGGCTAGCTTGCTGAGTCTTTTTAAAGCAAAGTGAGAGTTGAAAAGTGCATTTCTAGAACATATTTTCAAATGAAATATCATTCTTGTAGCTTCAGGCTTCATAAATATTTACAGACAAACCAGTATCTGTTAGAAAATACTTTAACAGATATTACAAATGTAAGGAGAGAGAGAATTAATATGCGATACTTTATCATAAAGGCATTTGCAAATAGATTCTTGCATTACTCCACTTGTTGTGGTTATTTGTTCTTTTTACAGTGGAGCAGACTAAAATTCTTCTTTCAATCTGTTTGCTGCTGTTATCTTTTGAAATGAATTGTGTTCCCCGTACAGCACCCACGATCGATGCAAATACGCTTTGATATTTTTTTTTTCACAAAGCAACTGCCCATAAATATCAGAGTTCATTGCCAGGTTAGTACATATTGTACTACTGATTTTAAATTGGAGGACTCGCTTGTAAACACTTTCTTTTTGCATTATCATTTAGCAGTAGAATGATGTGATGTTCCACTACCAGTTTATTTCCAAGCACAGTTAAATGCTTGACCTCCATCACCTGAGCGTAAGAATCCCCTTCCCTAATTTTTTCACGTATATAGGACTCTCTTTTGTGTTTTGGATTGTGAGGTCCCTTAAAAAGAATGCAAAGATTTCCCATTTCTTGATGAAACTGAGATTAAATTGAGAAATCCCAGTAAGAATGTTATATAAATATAGTAGTTAAATTAACCTTTTGCAATTACTTTAGAGTTTAAAAGGGCTAACTGTGATTCAGCTGCAATATTCCCAAACTGTATTTGAGATGTACTCTGTCTCGAGAGGAAGAGTGCATAGTGAATGTGAGGTCTTGCTGGTCAAGCTACTGGTCTTCCACCAAAGATAAAAATATGCACTTCAAAGCACAAATGGCTTCTACTTTCTGATTTTCCAAAGAAGCTTCTCAGAGTTTTTAAAAGAAATTTGCACAGTGTCAGTAGTTAGGGAGATAAAACCCAGCTCACTGAAATTCTCCAAGCTTTACGCTTCAGAGACATCATCAATGCATAGTAAGGGGAATAAGAAAACTATTTTCTTACCTCAGTGCAGTATCTTGGCTGTTTTTTTGTTTATTTGTTTAAGTGAAAAGGTGCCCATTTCCCAAATGAGGGCTTGTCTCTACCAGCATCCTGCTTTATTGAGGCACAAGAAGCTACTTTGAAGGCTCTTTTATCACTCAGATACTACTCATATATTTGCATCTGTTTCATAATGTTTCTTCTCCTGATTTGTGCTATTTGCAAATGATATATGGGTTTATCCCAGATTTATTTTCTGTAGATAGCGTTCTCCTGTATTTATTTGTTTTGTATTTCTTTCCTAGAGCAAGTTAGTATTCATTAGGTATTCAGTCCCAGGTTATTGTCTCAGACAAGACTCAGAGTAGAGGTTTTTGCCTTTGATGCTGAGTATTTATTGTTTCAGAGTTGTAAAGGGACTGTTTTTGCTGCTTTTTTTTGGTTGAAATAAAGGTTATTCTACTAAATCAATATCAAATCTGACAGACCTGAAGCAGGTGAGTGCATGGAAGCTCAATATTGAGAAAGTTTTGACTTCAGATTGGGATTTTTGAACTCAGAATTATAATGAGGAATGTAAGTGGTTGTTTTTATTCCCAGATTTTCATATTAATTACTTTTTAAAGCTGTTTACTTATACAAAGATGACTTACTCTCATGACAAGATCTGAAATGTACAGTTACAAATCCTGTATTCGTATTCCAACATAGTCTACTCATGGTCCTTAACCATTTTGTTAACCATTTGAAAAGTCTTTGAAATGTTACCCACTAGATCACTTCTACAGACTCGACAAAGCTAGGAAGTGGTGGTTTATTCACTTTTATGCATCCCTAAATTGTCCATCTTGTGCTTCAGACCTGGCAGGGAATGTAGGTAAAGGCTATATTGCACGAATAAGAAGCAAACTTGGTTTAATATTTACCCTTGACTCCTCTGCTGCAAGTAACTCCTCCAGTTTTAAGGAAAACAACGTCTCTACTTGATATAACTCCTGTGAGCACTGGAGACCTTTTCTGAGGGATGTATCTCCCAGGATGTGGATGTCACTCAGATTCTAATGAAAGCTTTTCCTCTGATTCAGATTTGTATGAAGCCTTGTAATTGAGGTTTGGTCCCCGATGCTTTAATGTTCCCAATGCTTTACTCTGAAAGTAGTTTGGCTTTTTCCTCCCTCTTTCAAAATGCTATTTCCTTCATGTTGATATATCGACTTACTTTCTTTGCCTCCCACCTTCCAACTTTTCGGGCCTTGTTGAAGGGAGGTTTGTTTATGAAGAACCAGAGTGCCAAATACTGTGCGACTTTGAATGCTGGAGGAAGCAACACGAGACAGAACTGATGAAGCAAATTTATGCTTCCTAATTCTGTGGC
Source organism: Anser anser (assembly GCF_964211835.1). Classification (NCBI taxonomy): domain Eukaryota; kingdom Metazoa; phylum Chordata; class Aves; order Anseriformes; family Anatidae; genus Anser; species Anser anser. The sequence continues at coordinate 20,548,020 of NC_139732.1, forward strand.
AGTGTACCCACATATCCCTTGATGAAAGGCAGCTCTTTAAAAAATAGATGTCTTAGGAGAGCTCTGAATGAGCAAATACAAACCCGTTTTCTTATTTTTAAAGCTGTTGGCTTTTTTTTTTCCTGCCTAGCTCTTAAACTTTTCCAGCTTTAAGATGGAAGCAGTTTTCCTTTTGTGCAACCTCCCCTCACACATGATGGAATTTTCCATCTGCCCTCACCTAAGCACTCCAATGCCTTATTTATGCCACCAATAATTTTTGAACTGAACTGAAACAACAGCACTTATTGCCTCAGGGAATGGGAAAGCCTTTCAAATGACTTAGCCCCTGTGGATTATCAAGCCTTATTGTATCCATATTCCTCCTGTCTGCTAGTGAGGAGCATCAGATTGCATTGTACAGATGTTTAGAGCCTCACGTTCAAGTAATGATGAGATTTCATTTGGCTGCATAGTTCTACCCTGCCAGTTTAAATCTACTTTTTTTGTACACATTTTGCATCAGTGTATTGCTTTCTCTTCTGCATGCAAGGGGAAAAATTAGGAAATTAAACCCCACTCTTTAGCTGCAAACTTCCTCTATGTCACTGTCTTCTCTTCTCATTCAAGGTCCCAAATCATGTTTTAGTTTAACTGTAGCATGCATGGGAATGCATGTAAATAAATCTATGGTTGCTTTCGTGGTTTTTAACAGGTAAAAAAGCTGAGCTTCTTCGAGTAAGCATATGGAGGAGGATCACATAAATGAATTGTAACTTCCAAACTCAATTTCATATTTTTTGAAATTAGATTACTTGCAATGTTAGATTATTGCAGGAATTGGATTTGGAGGGTACCTATGGCTGAATCTCAGCTGTTTATAAAGCAAAATCAGCATTCCACATCCATGATAGCTGAGGCAGAATGGTCAGCCCAGCCTAAGGGCTTCTCAACTCCTAACCACACAGTAAGTCCTCACTGTAGGAGACACAGAATGAATTGAATTCAGGACACTGTGAATGAGTCCAGGATAAAAACCCTGCTGCCTCAATACTGCCACTGCTGCCTCCTACCTGGGAGAGTAGAAGCAATAGACAGTTCATAGGCAGATCAGTTTCCCAGTGTGCATGCATATGGCCAGACTGAAAGAATTATAACTGTAATAGAGTGCTGAAACACGATAAATCTTTTCTGAAGAAAATATTCAGTGACCTGCGTCAAGACTATTTTTCTTCACTGTTTTGGTTAGGAAAAGTTCAAAGTTAACTTTACAAACTTGCGTTCTATTGACACAACGTTGTTGTGTTCAGCACTGTGATTTTAGCAAACTAATCGACTTAAGAATATTCTACATTGCAAAATTATTAAACATTTCCTATAGTCAGCTCCCCGGGGTTTTCCAGGGCTTTTATGCTTACATAAGAATAAAGCTTTCATCATAAGACCAAAGGTGTTGTGGTGGGGGGGGTTTAAGCACCAAAACCTTCAAATTCAGTGATGTTGTCCTATTGAGTGCCTTGTATTTTAAGTAGGTAGGTATTTTTTCATTTGTTAAGTTTCTGCTATTCACACAAACATTTCCTCTGAAATCTTTTATTTAGTGATGGTGGCACCATAGTGTTCTGGGCATTAATTTGCTGCATTGCCTGAAGGAGCAACATTTACTTCCAGGGAATGTTTTCTGGGTAACATTTTTCTAACATTTCTATTATATCATTTGCTTGGTAACAGCAACAGCTGCCAAAGTCACATCAGTGCCAAATAACAGACAAGTTGTTATTAATGAGATGCTACTGAATTTGATTCCATTAATTTGTAAAGATATTATTTGGTCTGAGCCTAATCTTTGAAATCAGTTTTTTTTTTCTGCTGCACTTAGAACCTTACTGTCAACAAAGTTTTGGATAATTTTGCCTTATGGTAGTAGCTAAAAATGTTTCATCCTTAAAATGAAGATGCTTTCTCAATATCTGCTTTACTGAGGACTAATATTGGACCAAGAGTTTGTCAAGTTTTTTTTAATGCAATACTAGGTTGAAAAAAACTTTGAAAGCAGTCTTTGGCAATGACAGTAGTGTGGTGTGTGCTAGAAGTGATTGCTTTTGTTTTGGGGTAGAGATGAGGCCGTTCTAAAATTAAGCAGCAAACAAAACCTGGAATGAATTAATGCTTCGTTTTTAAAACAAACAAAGCAGAACGATGATTTTATATGTTAGAAGAATGATGTCCTTTGATAACAAAGTTAGACTGGCTAATAGATTAATGTGACGGATGTCTCTCTAGCTTTTTCTTCCTCTGTGCTGTAAATAAAGGAATACTCAGGCATGGCCAGCATGGCGTTTTGCTTTTACTGTTCTGAGGATTTGCCTTTCTGGGAGTTAGGATCACATCAAATCCTTGCCAGAGGTAATAAAGTGAACAAAGAACTCTGTTGTTTAGCCCCTAGAAATGTATTTGTCCTGCTAACAACTCCCAGTAGGTGTCTGTAAAAAGTTTGCCTGCTCTGTTATGAATTGCAGATGGGAGGAGAAGAAATATGAAGATGTGATTGAATGGAAGATTCTGGAAAAACGGAGTCTGTTGTTTGACACAGCCTCTGGCCCACTGCCTGGAGATGTAATGTTTTTTTATGATGGTAATCACCTACTTGACGAGATTATTGATCAACGGGCCTTAATGTCTTGTGTAATGAGCTCATGAGCACTAATTGTTTCAGTATGGATTTTTATTTGGTATCAAGGTAGCTACTGAAACAAGTTTGGTAGTTTATATAATTGATTTGTTCCAAGAGATCCAAATGCTGAATCAACTAACAGTAACATATTAAAAAAAAACAAAAGTAAAATTAATCTTAAGTCTGCCAAGCAAGCTGCTTTCTGCTATAACCTCTTTAATACGAGAACTGTGAGATAGATCAGTAGTAGGATTATTTTAAATGTTCTTGAAACCATCTTTTGTCTACCTTCTCTTCGTACATTACGCCTTTTAAAAATAAAACAGTGCTTATTCATTAAATCCCATAATAAAAATGTTTTCTCGTACAACTGTGCATACACAGTTCTGATGCAAAGGCTATCAGAATAATTGAAATCTACCTACTACCTTGGAGGGCTTTAGATCTGACCTGTGTAATAGTGGTGGCTGTCTGCATGGAGGGAATTAGGGGTGCCGGGGGGGAATCTGAGTATTTCATGAAAGTAACCCTGGGCGTAAGAATGTGGCAGCTACCTCCTTGTACAAATGAACTCGAAACAAATGATTGCAGTTTGCTCTAAAATGTCAAAGCCCTGACAGAACCAGTTCTGAACACATACAAGAGCATTTAGAGTTGGCTTTTCATCTCTATAATTTAAATGTATGGTTCAGGGAGGGCTTTTGTTACAGAATTGTTTCCAATTTGCTGACTTTTTTTTTCTTTCCCCCAAAAGGTGTAAGCTTTGAGCACTTTTCAGATCAGGTAGTATAACTGCACATCCATTGGGTTTTGCATGAACCTAGCAATTGATTCAAAGTTAAACAAAAGATGATGCTTGTGGAGAAAGGAAATTAAAATTTTATTAGGTTCAGCAGCATCAATCCTGATATATTTCCCACTTTATCTTTCGACCTGAATTAAAAATTGCTCTTCCTCACTAATCTTATTCCTTTATAACTCACTTGAAAAATGTATATAAACTTCAGGTGCTCAGCGGTTTTTGCAAATGTTGACCCGTGACTGGTCAATTTAAATTGCACCAAGGTCAGATCTACCATCCATAATTCATCTAACGAAATGCCTCATAAAATCTGAAAAATAATACACTGAAAGGTGCAGAGGGGACAGGGCCTTTCTCAGCTGTTGAAAAAGCAGTGAAATGTTATGGTATTTCTCTTCATAGAAGCAATAACAAAAACATTTCTAACCAATAATTTGACTTGATTTTAAATTACATTCAACTTGATTTACAGTGAAGGTGTCTTATGAATATATTATGTACGTAATGCAGAACCGGGTGTCAACCTGGATAAATAATGTGGTGGCTGTTCTGATTTTTCTGTAAAATAATCTCTGCTAGGCTTGTATTTCTGTGCCTGACTGCCAGTGACAGTAAATAGTGATTGGGACTAAAAGCAAAAATATGTTCAGAGAAAACAAAAGCTCTCAAACCTACTTGGTGGTGTTTCCAGAATAACAGTAACATTTGTTTTATTAATATCATTACACTCTAGTGTCTTCTCAAAACATGTCAGATTCATCTTAAACTGCTATTTTTCTAGCTCTAACTAAAAATTGTGTTTTACGAACAAATATTTTTTTTTTAAATGCTTTTTTGCTCAAAAACTGTTCTGGAGTTTTATTAAATTATGCGATTAAGATGGAATGTTGCAACTTTTATTAATGCATTACCTGTATTAAAATGGCTAAATGCCATTTCCACTTACAGCCTGGATTCATTGGGGTTCTTCTGAATTGATGCCAGTTTAATTGAGATCAGTTGGGGCTTCTGTTGCTCCCTGAGGATAATTGCAGCTAGCTCTAAGCCCATTTGTTGCTATGTGATGAAATAAATGACCTTTCCCTGCAGTTGCTACAGCATATTGTAAAAACTCACCAATCCACTCAATACTGGCTCATGAGAGTGAATTCATATATATGTTTTAGGGTTACCTGTGTGCTGGTTATCTCCTGTGCTTGTCTGTGGAGTGGAATTAGAGATTTTTAAATGTGAAGCATAGGGAGGTACCAATATTTTTTTTAAATTTGTGTAGATCTTGATCTGACAAAGCACGTAAATTCCATATTGATCAGCAGGACTTAAATATGAGTTAACCATTCATCTGAACTGCAGCCAGAATTTTTGGAGTTCAGTAGCAGTGAGACAGAACTCTATTATAAGCTATCAAATGGGAACTTTGTGTTGGGAAATTTCTTTCACATTCCTCCAACACTTAGAATTATTTACATTTCAAAGTAAAATGGGTTGCTCCTGTGTAAGTGATATGGGATTATTTTGCTTTGCCTGAAGATTGAGCAGGCTATCATATAGTTTTCAAGTCTTGGACAAAGGCTGAAACTCAAGTGGGAAGAGCATAAATGACACATTAAAGTGGTGTGTTATAAAACCCATGATAGGTTTAAAAATGGATCTATGTTAAGAAAAAAAGATGAAAGGGCAATTGACAGAATGGCATTACTGTAATAATAGTCACGGTATAGCTGAATAAGGAAAGATAGTGGAATGATTCTATAGTTTCAGCAGAAAATACCCCCTAGCTTAACATACAGATTAGAATATATATACACTTTTTACAGCTTCAAAGTTTTAGGATTAAGAAAATCAAATGCTGCTAATATTGTCTAGAACTCAACTTCCAAATAGAAGATTTGAAGTCGCTATGAAAGGAAAGTCCTCTTATAAATACCAAAGTTGCAGTAATTCCCTCTTTATACTTGGGGTGAGATACTGCTACCCAGCTAGCCTCACGCTCTTCTTGCACCTTCTCTCACTGTGTGTCTTCGTGCAGGCAAAGAGATGAGCACGGCAAGTGCTAGCATCTCAAAAGTCTGTGCGGGATGTCAGCAATTTGAAGCCTTGATATAAATGGCTTCTAATTCACTATTGTGAAATTACAAAAGAAGAAAGGGATGAGTACGAGACAACATTGTTTTGAAATTTGTTCTGGATAAAACTATCTAGTTAACTACTTTGATATGGCCACAGGAGAACTGGAATATATCCTATCAGCTTCAGCAACAATTTTGAAGCTATCTTAAATGACATTTTCAAACAGAAAGCACAAGTAGTGTGTCATCTTTTGTTTCAAAGATTTTGATTCTCTCCCCAGTAGTCTTGCAGGTGGGAATCAGGGATCTAACCCACACTCGGTACTGAGACATTTTTTCTTAGTGATGGGTAAGGCACGCTGTGTTTCTACTGCTGTCACGAGGGCTGTCATTGTTCCAGCAGAATCATGGAGTGCTCAGACAAAAATCTGGCTACTACAGTGATATCCATCTTGGGGGGAAAAAAATGCAAATTTGAGCAATAACATAGCTAGTGGAAGAGGTAGAAATATATCTGGCAAGCTGTGACTGAACTGAAAATTCATTGCAAGAGCACTTTACAGGTACCTTTCAGTGCTCTGGTAGTGTTGCTGAGTTGTTACATTTTATAAGATTAAATGAGAAGTAAATTTTTTTCATGGTTAAATCCATGGACTTGCTCACTGACTTTTGAACTGTACACCCAGCAACTCCTGGCTCCAGCACACGCATAGTTTAGCAGAGGGAGATGCAGAGCACGTGCAGTCTAACAGATACCTGAAAGCTAGGTGTTTACGTGTGACTTTAAAGCTGGCTGGTACGGATGCATCTAATAGCTGTATATTTACCAATCCTGTGCATCTGATGAGTCTTTAACGTATAAAGGCTTGTCATCTTATTGTAGTGTTAGCGTTATCCTGCAGGAATGGGTGAACTGCAGGGCAAAGCAGTTGCAAATGAGCTGTGTCAGGTACTGGCAATAGAGGGCCCCTGGAGCTGGCTGTCCCAGGGCTTACCCAGAGGCCCAGGAAGGTTTTGCCGTCTATACTGAATGGGTTTTGTCATGGTTGTGTTGTTGTGAATCCGTGCAGCCTGTTTGCAGCTTAACCCCTACACTTAAGGGTTATGAGCTGACTGATACAGTGATCAGTCACCTCGTCCCCAGTGAATTTTCTTCCCCGTGTGTCCTGACTCCATCTCTTGCTGTCTTTCATTTAGACCTCTCTTCTCTCAGGCATGTGCAGCAGCAGTGAATACGGATAGCAGGACTAGAGCAAAGCTGAGGGTTTCCTTAAAACTGTATTTAGCTTGGCAGCCTTATTTGAGCCAATCTGTCCATTCCGCTTAAGCTGAAATGCCACCATGTCTCAGCTTTTCTTCCAGCCATCATTTGGTATGCCAAAAACCAAACATTTGGCATGGTACCGAGGGGGGAGAGAGAGAGGGCATCGCTGATGAGAGAAGCTAAGCTTTCACTACTGCTAGAGCCTTAAAACTTTAAAGCAGACATCAGAAACCTAAATTCAATTCCCCTTATTGTCTGTATTTAAAAATAGATCTAACTACATGATTGTGAGAAACAAGGATGGCTTTCTGGGCTTTCTCTGTAGACTTGAGTGCAAAGTAATTTTGTTTTGATGGACGTGATTTTCATCAATAAATCATTGAATTTCTTTAACCCAATTCTGATGTATTTTTAAAGGCCGCATAATTTCTTGGCAAACATTTACCTCAAGCTTATGAAATCTACTATTTGGATATATTGCAATGAAGCCTTTATACTGAGGTTTAAAGTTTTGTCTGTTTATTTTTTGTATAGGTCTGCATGTGAAGGATATTTTTGTAGGAAACACAAGCGTTGGAGGTTCTTGCTAAACTTACTTCTTCGTTTATAGTATTCATTGGTTGTACATTTAAGACAATTAATGTAAGTTACTGCCTTTAGATTTGTTACTTGCCTGGAAATAGGGCTCTGATATTTGGCCTGAGTGCTGTCTGAATGATTTGATGTTTGGTTATTTACTAGTTTTTGCCTTGATGCATCTCTCTGACAAATGAGTATTAAAAGAAAGAGTCTTGGGAGCAGGAGAGGAACTGGATTATGTTGAACAATTACAGAGCTTGTTGAGTGTGCTTAGATAAAAGCACCCAAATGCTGTAATGTCTCTTATCACTGCCTCCTGATTGGTATGTGTTTTTTTTTGTTAGGTATTTTCCTTTTAAGCTAAAAGCGCTTTAATAAAAGTAGAAAGATAACGTGCTGTAACCGTTTAAAATACGGATGCTCTGCATTCATTTTCCTGTTCCCCTTTGAAGGATATTATTCATGGTGAGCTTTCAATTCATGGTGATATTTTGGGGTCTTAAGTGAGGCTTATCAATTGCTGATATCATCTGTCTTGAGGCCTCTTTGTTGAGCATAGGACGTGTCATGGAGAAGGCCTTCTAAGGCCCCAGGTTGGATGCAGCAAATTCTGCTGTCTCTTCGCATAGCCGAGGCGGTACAGCTCTCTGCATGTAGCAGGGCAGTATCAGTCAGTACCCAAATGTCTGCCCCCCTCTGACTTGCCATTTCTGCTGTTTGATGGCCAGTCCTTCATGCTAGTGTGTTTCTGAGTAACTGAGTGTATGAGCTGTGATTCCCCCCTCGGAAGCTGCTAGCACAAGCCCTCGGCATCGCCACACAAAGCACCCGCTGGCTTTTGAGCTGCTTTGTCCGTCCGTTCGTGCTGCAGATGGCAGCAGCTCAAAGTCTGGCAGGCGTTCGCAGCTTTTGGGCTAATCCTTGTGACAGCACAGTTCTCCCCAACCAAGAGTGCTCTTGCAGATCCTGAGGTTGCTGCCTTGCAGCCCTGTGAAGTGGTGTTACGGATATCTAATGGCTTGCAGCAGCTCACAAGTAACCTTTTGAGCATATGCAGCCCAGCCTCAGCCCTGTTCCACCACCAGTCGCAGGTGACAATGTAATGTTACGATTCCCTGACATTTTATAAAAAGACAGAGATATAGCACTACCTATTGATAGCAGCGGTCTCTGTGCTGCTCGTGTCAGCATCCCCTGCGGAAATGTGGAAAGCTGTGTGTGACAGGGACTTGGTTACCTAGAAACAGAATTGCAAAGGAACATCGGCCTTTGGGGAGCTTGAGCTGCGGTGGAAGACCCGACGTGCTCCAGTTGGTGTGTGCTGGTGTTACACGGCCCAGTGAGATGCACGGGTCCTTCTGCCTGTTCCCCAAATTCTGCAGTTTGCTAAGCCACTTGTGGATTTTATTCTTAGAAACCTAACAATTTCCAACACAGATTTTTCTGTTAAATGCCGTTGAAAGAATATGTGAAGGTTAGGGAAAAGCTTGAAAGCTTGTATTTATTTTTTTATAACTGGCAGAGGTGTGTCTAGTTCTGCTTTCCAAGTGTCTGTGAAATGTTGAGTTGTTCTGTACTTTTTTTTTTTTTTTAGCATCTGTTAGTTTGCTAAGACCTGGATTCCAAGATTTTTGCTATTTTTCTTAGATGTCAATGTTATTTACAAACGGTTTCAGCTGCTTCACATACCTATTGTGGTAAGGTGCCCTATGTAAAAACTGTTTTCTTTCCAGCCCTAGTTATACCGGTACAAATTAGTGAACAAGAATTTTGGTACAATTTTTATTTATTTATTTTTTAAGACTGATGTCTGTGTTCCTTGCATGTATTTCCCTTCTAGTTTTCTCCCACCTGAGAGCTGTGTTTTATTTTCAGGCCATAAAGGATACAAGAGAGAGAGAACAAGAGTACTTATTCTGCCAGAGGTGTCAGACAGACTGCCACCTTGGTTGAACAGCACTTTGATTTTGAAAAGGGGTGGGGGGACGGCCTCAGCTGCCGTGTGAAATCAATCTTCCAATCTGTTGTAGAGCAGAGTTTGCTTTGTGAAGAGGAAGAGGAAAAAAAGCTCTCACAAGAGATAGACACTTCATTTTTGTGTTTGCTTATTGGCTTCATTGTCCTTCTTTGCACTTTTCTTTCACCACTGCATCAGATACTTAATAGGCTACCAAATATTAGGTGTAATGAGGACTTGCAGCTACCAGGATACTAGTGATGGAGTTACTGCTAAGCTAGTTGTTCCCATTTTGAGGTGCAATCTCACTTGATACTTCTCTAATTGTCTCTAGGGCCTGTTTCTTGCCAGTTGCAGTCTTGTACTTATTTGGAGGGAATGATACACAGAGGTGGAAGGTGTGTTTCCAGCTTGCTGAAACACGAGAAATCTTCTACAGGGTGTCCATTTCCATTTATTAACCTTATTAAGCTCTGTTGAGGAACATAGTGTTGTCTTCATCGATATCATAATGAATCTCAAGTAACAAAGCTGATCTATGTACTGCTAGGGTCTTAATATGAGTACACTGAAGCCCTCCTGGGTTAGCTTGAGGCTCAGAAGTCTGCCTGTATCCTGTGGTATAGACCCAGTAATACAGCTGCTTAAAATAATTAGGCATCTATTTTTCTGTCAGTTATCCCGGGGAACCAGGATAAGGCCCTCTTTCTTGTAAGTAATCCATGAGGCCTAAGTAATATGAGGCCTTAGAAGAGAAAAATTGGGAGAATGGGGAAAGGAGGAGAGATTAGTACGGACTAATTTTAGCAGTATATATTAGAAGCTTAGAGAAATTAATCTCCTAATATGATAAATAGACAGCAGGACTCTGAAGTTAAGCTCATGCTCTGAAATACTTAATGTAGGAACCTACGTCTCCTCCAGGGAACTGGAATCTGAACGTGGGTTCTTGGGGTGGGTGCTTTGGGTCTCTCCCTTTTTTCTCCTTTAGAAGAGCTACTGACTGATTTGCTCCAGATTTTGAAGAGAAGAGCAGTAAGTTTGAGCTGTCCATGGAACAAGGGACAACTCGCTGCTTAGATTTCAGTGCTATGAGATGGACGCATCTATTTCTCTGATGTAGCAATACCAGATTGCTGCATCTGCCACTGCAGAGGCTGTTCCTAATCTTCCAAAAGCACTCTGACAAGGCTTAGTACTACTTGCCCTACTTCAGGAAGAGGTAGGCTTAGCTGTCAAAACAACAATCAAAAAATTGGTTCAAACTGCACCATGTAACACTGTTTTGATGATCAGAGGACACCTGAGTAAGTTCTTACTTGCTGTAAATTTCCCATATTGCTTTTGATGTATCTGGATAAAATTATCTGTAGTTTGGATCTCAACTTTTTAGAATACTGGTCATGCAGGAAGACGGAAAAACTGATGTTAGTAGTATGACTTTCCTTCTAGCTGTTGCATGTAGTAAACATAGTGTATCACACGTTGCAGCACCTAGGAGGATTACATTTTAAATCTCAATATTTAACAACAACAACAAAATAGTAGCCAGATCAGTTCTATAGATATCAGTTGAGGTCCACTGGGTGGTATTTGACTACTGGATTTATTCAGCTTCCTTCCTGACGCTTTTATATTTACCTATTCTTTTGCTTAAATAGATAAGCTTGCTCTTGGCTATTCACTTCCGAGGATAAATTCCGTAGGACTTGAAATTGCATGTCTGTGCCGGATAGATCTTTTAAAGGTGAGCAGAACAAAAGTGCAAACACCTCATCCCTCTCCTGTTTTTGCCCAGCTAACTTTACATTTCTCTTTTACGCATAGCATCCATCTCGCAACCCTCAGTTCACATTTTTTATGCTGTTGTAAAATTTCCAGACTTTCAATAATCTCTGTATTAATTTCCTAATACTGAAAATAAGTAATTACTCACATTTTTCAAAATGTGCTCCAAATTAAGAGGCTAGACTGCATCTTCTTTCACTAATTATTTCAGGAGAGCTCATCTACAATGTGTGACCTTTTCTGAATTTGGGCCCATCTGGCATTTTCAAATGGAATTGAGTATTGATCTCTACACTGTTAATTTATTGTTTAATTAAAAAATCATAGTGCAGTGATGTGGTTTGATTGCACATCCTTTTCCACATCAACCAATTAATGTGGAGAGCCATCACAAAACTATCACTTTTTATTATTTTTTTTTTTATAATGGAGCTTCCCAGAAATGTAGGTCTCCTCTCATATACCATACTAATGGTTTGGAACACCTTTTAGCATATGACCTACAGAAACTGCCGTAGAAGGTAAATTCTCAGTTTATATTGTTTTGGTATGACCAAGGCACTGTGCTTCCTGGGCTTGATTGAATGCTTCTGGAACTTGACTGTGCATCTTAGGTCACTGATACTTGGTATAAAATATAGAGATGTGGTTAGTAAAGACCAGTCATCTTATTCAATGGAGGTTTTGCTGTACTGCCCTTGATTTCTGGGGAAAGAAATGACATTGCTTGAATCAGGCAACATCACCAAACTTTGTACTTTCGAGTTCCCTTCATATGGGTGAAAAATGTTTAAAGCAAACTATCAATATACTTTTGTCTAAGATGTACTTAGGCGAGACTGACCGTGGTGTGTATTCTGCAGAACATTTGGTTCCTAACTGTCTTAAAAGACTCCTCTTAAAAGTGAAGTCCTTATTGTCCCTGCCTTGTATTTCTATGACTGAATAGTGTTGTTTTTTTTTTAAACTGAGGTGAGGTATTATTGAAGTGTAATGTCTTCCCCAGCCCCTACTTAATGCTTCATCTAGAATCTCCTGCGAATGAAAATTTAAAGCTAGAAATGCTGGTAGGGATATTTTAGTTGAGGAGTTGTCTTATAGTCAGATCTCTGGAATGTACTAAAATCCTCCTGAAATGTTTTAATTTGATCTTCAGCACTTCTGTATCTGAAATGGCAAACCCAGATACTTGCTAGGTGTGTTCAAGCAGCAAATCTGACAATGGGAACTTAAATTGTACGCTAACAATTTTAGAGCATGCTTTTGCTCCTAAAGGCTGTAGAAGCAGAGCAGGACACTAACAGCATGCCATGTAGCAAACCCTCGCTTCAACTGGTTCACTTCTCTCTTGTCTGGCATGAGGATCCCAGAAAAGATCAAGGGGAAATTTGAGGATTGTGAGGCTGCACATCTTCCTCTGTGCAACAGAATAATTTCTGACCAGAATGAAAAGTTGTCAGTGATAGCGATTTATTAAAAATATCTATACTATCTATGTTTTTATCACCAAATAATTTTGATCGAAATAATGTGATCGCTTTTAGCACAAAGGCATCCAGAAATAAATCAGTGGTGTTAAAACTAACTTGGCCTAAGCCTTCAAACAAACATCATTATTAGATAATAACTTCTACTTGTTTATTCAAGTCATCTTTGCTTTTCCAAGTCCACTCCAAAATAAATGACATGTCAAAACAACACCTTGCTAGCAGATCACCCTTTGAGAAATTATAGAACTAGGAACTCCCAATTTACGGCAGTTTTGAAATGAAGAATAAACTGAGTAGTTTCAAGGAACATTATTAGAAAACCATATATCATTCTGGTGGAGAAATGCAACCTCAGTGTTCTTTGCAAATAAAGGTTTGTATAAACATTAGCAGATTTTTTTTATTATTCAGCCAAGCAGAATCCAATGAAAGCAATTTATCTTTGATCTTTTGAGAAGAGCTTGCAGTTTGCTGTTATTAAAAATCTGAAATGTAATTAGAAATAGAAAAGGATGGATCTAAAATAATCCCTTTCAATTGTATTCCTCTTAGTGATTCAACTTAGAAATTAAGAATAAAAATTTCCTGATTTTTTTTTTCCTACAATGTTCTTTCTTCACAATGCAAGTCTCCCAGTTATTCAGAATTGTGGCAAAAGTATACTTATAAAGGATTTAAAAAAAAAAACAACTATTGGTAAACCTAAGCTGTGATCTAAAGCCCATTGAAATGGGCACATGGAAATCTTCTTTTGACCTCGCTGGCCTTTGGATCAGGCTCTTAGTTTATTATCAGAGAGTAGTCCTTAAAACTCATTTTCAAATTTTGTGTCAAAAGGAGTTTTATTTTAAAACACCATAAAAGACAGAGGGGTAGAAAGCTGCAGAATGACCAGGTAAAGTAGAAAACCAAATGCTGTCTTAGCAGGTCAAAAAAAAAGGTCACTGGTTTTACAGTTAGAAATAAGCCCTCGATTGAGAATGACAGTAAGACTTTTACTACTCCAGTTCAAGGAAATTAATGTGTATTGGTGTAAACTGTCATCTGAAATGCTTTTGCTACTCTTGTGGCTATGACAGATAAAAGGGAGAGGGGAAAACGGGTAAGAAAAAGTGTCAAGAGCTGATTTTAAGGAACGTGGAAGGCTAGAAGCAGGGGTTGTAGAGGGGCCTGGACTTGGCCAGGCTGTGTGTGTGGTTGGTTAGCCAGGTTTTTTAGCAGGTGGTGGAGGGAATTTCTCGTTGTACCTGCCTGGCAATCACAGCAGTCCAATAAAAATGTCACTGAATTATTCTCCATCTTGGTCCTTCAAACTTTGCATTCTGTTTTCTATTTGCCTGCCTCCCTGGCAGGAGCTGAGCTGGGGCCTCACTCCTGCTTGCTTTGTTTCTTATTACAATAAATGAAGGAGGGCATCTAGATAGAGCTGTTCAAAAAGGGTTTCACAGCAGCTCCATGGTTGTTATGCCAAGTTCTTGGATATTATTGTATGTATTGCTTGATTTACTGGATGTGGACTTGAAAGATGTAGGTATATCACAGCGTGCAATTAGAAAGCATTCAGATGATAAAACCTCACTTTTGTAATCATCTGACTGTGATTAATCATAACAATACAACTTATTAATTAATCTTGGGAAGCAGCATAATTGGAACTAGCATTCTCAATTCACTCAAATGAATTTCAGCATTTATTTTGCAGCTATTTTAATGAAATGCTGAAATCATCTGTGTATCAATCTATTCATTACCAAATGAGATGAATGCAACAATCCTAAGTATTCATGGAAATATCTTCATTAGGAAAATCATGTAATTAACCTGGAGTGTTCTCTAAATGAAGCACCTAAATGTTGCATACTTTCTTTCATAATTGCAATTTGAGAATATTAGTTTCTCATTCTCCTTGATTATATTTAAAGTAAAAATAGCATTCAGCATGATTTAGGGATTTTGAACAAAAGAATAAACTTTAGGAAAATGCTATCAAATGGAGCTTTAACCTTTCTTGTTCTGTTTGTTTTATTTACTGGTAATAGTTATTATCAAAGATTGCGCTGTAACAAGAATCGTTCTAGTTGTGGGTCCAGCTTTGTGGTGAAGTTTGTCTGCAGCTCTGCTTGTGTGACCCTTACTTAAAGGATTTGTCATCAAGGCCATTTCAGTACCTTTCTCCCATTCCTAAATAGTTCAGCTGAAATGTTGCATCCTGAAATGTTGCGTCTATGTCAGCTACCTGCTTTTAAGAATGTTATTTTTGAGGAAACATCTTTTCTATTTTTTTTTAAATATGAATAGTTTAATATTTAGATGAATAATAATGGGTTTTGCATAGCACATACTCGACTCTCTTTTCCTTTGCAGTCAGAAGTGACATGACAAAGTCCCTGCAGAGGTATCGGAGTGAAGTATTACTGGGGTTCAAGATTGAAATAATTCTTAAAAGGTAGAATATGGATGCAAACTGTTCAATTGCGTAACTAAAAAGAATTTTCCAGCCAGCTATGAACTGCCTTCAATGGCAGTAAAGATGCCTTCTTTGTTATAGTTTTTGTTTGTTTGTTTGTTTGTTTCTCTTAAGGAAATAAAGGAAGCCAATGAAAAAGCTGAACAGGGATTATCTAGACCAAATTGGTAACTTCAACATAGAACCTCCTGCATAATTTTGAGGACAAGGGGATAACTGAAAATAAATTATGCTAAAGAAAAAAACATGCCAAAATACTGTATGAAAATGTTTTCATCAGCTACTTCAAGTAGGATCTAATATTTGAAGAACACCTCGTCTAATAGAGAAGAAAAGGTTGCATGAGTAATATGTGAATTCTGTTTATTTTTGCCTTGGAATGTGAGGATAAAAGGGAGTGGTATATTTTAAGATAGAGAAACATGGCAAGCACACTGTATGAAACCTGACAACTTCTAGGTAGTCTGACAGTGAAGCAATACTATCAATGTTATGGTGAGCTTCATTTATCAAGAGATGGGTGTGGATTTGACTTGCAAAATTTGTAGTAAGGCTATACCACTTTAGACCTAATTTTAAGATCTCTGAGTGCTTTACAACTGATAACTTGCTTTTTTTTCCTCTTTTAATATAGGATTATTTAACTGACTCTTCAGTGAGGTGTTAGGGTTTGAGTTAATGGTATGCTTTTCTCTAGAGGTCTTTCTAATTTTTATTGTAAGAATATAGTTTAAAGCATCAGTCTTAAGTGTAGTACATAAGGAGTTAAGAGGGGAAATTCTTATATGCTAGAGGGAGCTACGAAACATGACTTCAAAGAAGTATGTGCCCAGCTTTAAGGATTGCACAGATACTTCTTCCATACCAGCTGGAAGATTGTGATCTCTGTTTAAACAAAAGATTTCTTAATTTTGATTAATCTATTTATCCTCATTTCATTGAAAGATTCTTAGCTTATTATAATAAAAAGCTGCTCTCTAAGAGATCACTGGGACAGCACAGCTTAATTTTATAAATTTTAGCAATGAGAATCCACCCCCTCAAGGAGATGGACTGAAAAGCACTTCTTAACACGTTGTTATCAATCATTATCATCAACAGGTAAACATTTGATTCCTAATACAGGATTTTCTTATTTTAATACAGTACGTTATCTCTGGTTTGTTCAAGAAGCAAGATTTATGAACGCATTGTCTTTTCTTTGTTCCTCTAATAACTTTGGATCCTTTTAGCTATTTTCAGCCAAATTTGAGAGTAGTAGTGGTATCAGTGATGGTTTCTGTTAACAAGTTGTGTGAAAACAGGCCGTTGGGCGGGGAGAAGAAATCCCAATGGATGGCCTTACTGGCTGCAAGGTCAATTCAGCCATGTTATCAGACATCAGAGAATTCACAATAAAGGTGTGTAAGTAACATAGATGTATGAAGTCTCATGAAGAAATATTTACTGTTGATACAAAAGATATATTTGTCACTCCTATAGAAACCCTATAGGAGCAATACTATCTTGCTAAAATAGGTGTCTGCTATTGCGCTGCATTTTGAACTTATCTCTGAAGTATTTCAGTTCCCTCAGGCTGTTCATTTTTGCCTTTCTCTGAATTTGAAAGTGTCACTAGTAGGACTTTTCCATGAAGTCAGGGGAATTTTGGTTTTGCCTTTAGAGGGAAAAGAGAAATGCTGGCAGTGAGAATTTCTGCAATTCCAAATTTGTCATATGTCAGATGTGTGGAGACCTGTACTTTGCAGATCTGAGCAAACTGACTTGTCTCATTTGTAACCTATGGGAAGTTATAGTTATATTTCCATCTTTTGTTTACTTCCTGAACAAGGAAAGAAAAAAAAAGATGTTGTTGATTTGGAGAATACTTTTGTTTTGACATTTTTTCTCACCAACAAGAAGTGTTTGGGTGTTATGAGTCACAACACTTCACTTTGTTTGCTGAACATAGATGACACATTTAAATCATTTAAACATAAACCTGAATTTGTTTTTGAAACTTTAAAGCCTCAAAGAAGTGACGTTTTAGGCCTACACTTTTCTTAAGTGGCCCCTGACTGGGCTGTATCTCTCATGAAGTACCTGGAGACTCAGGGGGAGACTTTATACCTCCTGGAAATTACCTGATTATATTCTATTATTGACAATTACTGTGGGCAGCAGAGGAGACCACCCTGGGGAATGTAAAAATACAAAGCGAGACACAACTGAAGAGCAGGTCCTGTGGTGCAGCTCCCTAGGAAAATGGAGCTGGTCTGGAGGCAAGTCTAATGTCTGAATTTTATACCAGACAATTACATCTAAGCTTTGTGAAATCAAAATATACTTTACAAAGTTACTGGTCATCTTGATGCAAAGGCTTTGTGGAAACTGTAAAAGGTGAAGATTTCTTGGGAAAATTTCTTTCTGAAGATATGAAATCCTTAGGGATATCTACATCTCAAAACTTGGAGTTCTTAAGCTTTACAGGATGTGACTTTTTTAAGCTCAGACATCCAGAAGCTTAATACAACTTGAGGAGGTGTGGAAAAAATGAGGTTGTAAGCTACAATTCACTTTTTTGGGGTGGATCAGTTGCTTCCCAAGAGTCTGTCAGTAGCAACCCAGCCATCTTTTTCCTCTTCATGTCCAAAGCATGAAACTCTCACTGTGCCCGTACGCTGCCCGAGACCACCCTGCCACCTTCTCTTGAGCAAGAAGACATTTTTTTGTCAGCCTGATTCTAAAGGGACTTCTCTGCTGGCCACAGAGTGATGACTTTCCTAACGGTGGTTTTATCTCTACCCCGCTGCCTTTCATTTTCTTTCACTCCAGGATTCCTCCTGCATTGATTCTGCAAGGTTTTTCTGTCCCTCTCATGCCATGCACTGTTGGCTTGGACAGCTTCCCCAATACAAATACTGAGCCTGTGAAAAAGCTGCAGGCTACTGATTTGACATTGTGAAATTTGTTGTGTTTAATGTTGCTTTATTTTTTTTTTTCGTGCAAGGGGGATTGTTGAAGGCTTTTTGTCTCTTGTTTTTCCTACAACGTTTTTGAGCTGAAATGCTGCCGGAGCAACATTTTCAAGCAGCAAGAAGCATTTTATTTTCAGGGCTTTAGATGGAGCATTCTCAGTAGCCTTAATCACATACATAAAGGTTTTAGTATTTCTTTTGTATGGCATTTTATGTTGTCAACTGCTGTAGTCAGAACCATTTCTGAGACTTGAGATCTATCACATCATTGGGTTGTGATGACTAACTTAGAAAAGCAAATCTTTGTGGAAGATGTAAAGAGACTTGGAAGATAAGAAAATGGTGCATTTTATTAAATGATGCATTAATGAGGCTTCACATTTTTCAGCATAGCACCTGTTTATACTGACAGCACTAGAGTTCATGGATGTAACTTTCCATATTGAATATATGGCTTGTTCTATCTCTTGTTACAGACTGATTATTCTGGTGTAAATGCATCACTGCAGGTAAATTCTTTTTTATTGTAGAACAGCCATCTGTGTTTTTAAAAACTTGATGAGGCTTTGAAAAGCCAAGCAGCATCAACTACGTACAATAGCCAATTTTGATATCTTTAGAATCAGAGCATTCAAAAATAATCTTCAGCAATAAGTGCAAATAGATTGTGTGGTGCAATGTGAGGCTTACGTGCTGGTTGTCTAAGTGCATTCTCCTTAAGCGCTTTTTGCCTACACTTGCCAAATTTAAATATTAGATAAAATATTTTAAAATGGTGCCCTAGGCTCCAACTTGGTGGTCTTAATTATTTACTGCCTCCTTGCACATGGTCTTGCCTACTGAAGTAATTGCACTAACAAATTATAGTATTAAGGTATCTGTCTAAACAATTTGTAGGCACAGTCTGATATTTAGATGCTTAAAGTGCTTCTCTGAAATCCACAGTTTATGTTGCATGCAAAATTACACCTGGAAGAGGAGTATCTCTAAAAAAATCAGGGTCATTAATGTGAATATAACTAGTAGTCATAACCAGTATCATTTACATAATTATAGAAAGGCACTGTGCTGTTACTCCGTGGTAACTTTTTCTGAGTCTGTGACACCTGTCCAATGGAATAAGATCCATTATAGCCTTTGCCTTTTGAAAAAATATTCATATAAGTGATGCCATGTCTTGATGTTGCCTCTTTCATGGGAATGTTGAATGTTCAACATTGGACATTGCCATTGTGAGGCTTTCTTACTATTTTCACTTCTGTGAAATGCTTCAGAAATTAACGTAGCTAAGAGAATCACAGAATCATCTAGGTTGGAAGAGACCTCCAAGATCACAGAGTCCAACCTCTGACCTAACACTAACAAGTCCTCCACTAAACCATATCACTAAGCTCTAAATCTAAACGTCTTTTAAAGACCTCCAGGGATGGTGACTGAACCACTTTCCTAGGCAGCCTATTCCAATGCCTAACAACCCTTTCAGTAAAGAAGTTCTTCATAATATCCAACCTAAACCTCCCCTGGCGCAACTTTAGCCCATTCCCCCTCATCCTGTCACCAGGCATGTGGGAGAATAAATGAAATGACTTGCCCAGGATGATGTACACAGTCAGTGGCACTGAGAAGGAGCACTGAAGACTAAGTTAGACTTGACACCCAATTCGCAGATGAGTGGAGTAGGTGAGTTGAATCTTACCCTAAGGAGCCATTCAAGGTCTCTATACTCTTTGTGAAGTCTGTAGTGGGAAAAAGAGGTCCCAGTAACATAATCAAGCCAGCATTTAATTCAGAACTCAGTCCCGCTGAGCATTCAAAGGTTTCAATCCCATGCCCAGTTCTGGCATCCCTTCTGAGAATGCTTAGACACCTTCCCAGAAGCATACGTGATTGTGGAGGTTCAGTTTTCACTGGAACTATCTTGCTGTAAATCTGAGCTTTTAGTGACAGGATAGCATAGAAAGGGGGTAGTAAAAATCTAGTGAGATCTGTTTTTGTCGTCAGTTTTAGCACTCTTAACAATGACAGCTGATGTTTGAAAGTGCTTATATTGAGTTTCTTGTTAACATCTGTGAGGTTACATGAGATAATAGGTTCAGAAGAATATAAGCGAAGTGCACCCATGTGGTTCCCATTCTGAATGCAGCAAAATATTCGGGAAAAAAAAAAAAGAGAAATTTTGGGCAGAGGCATACAAGAAAATTTACAATAGATATGCAATGGCTTGTAGGAGATAATGCAGAAGTGAGATGAGAAGTGAAAATGAGAAGTATAGTTCCAAGCTTTCTAGCGAGACTGTACGGCAGATGTTTTCTATACAAAGCTGATAACTTGGGAGTCAGGTTTTTTGGGTTTAAAATTGGCCCCGCTAAACTAATCTTGATACGATACTTCAACATCCCTGTTGAATATAAATAGTCTGACTAGTTTAGTTACAATCTACAGCCAAACTTCCAACATAGACTGAAAAAACTTCGCAGTTTTCCTAGATGACTACATATCTGTATGCTTGTATTGTGGTTGAAGTCGTGATCTGGTTTGCTGGAAAAAAATGGGAGGAGTAGTTTCAAGAATGGATTTGGTGGGGAGGTTGCTAATTTAGATTGCCTTAGAAACCAAAGTAATATTTTTTTGACATCAGATATTTCCTGTGTGCTCTTTCAGCAGAAAATACCAAGCTACCCAACAAAGCTTATAGCTGTAGCAGTTCGGTGTTTTGGCATCATATGTTTGACAACAGATTTAATGTTTCTTTGCTTTCACAGCAATGCTGTGAAGAAAAGAGAAAATCCCGCGAATAATGGGTTAATCCCTGTGGTTTTTAATTACTGAAAAAAAAAAAAAGAAACTAGAAGTTACTACTGGGAGGCAATTGTTCTTGTTAAAAAAGGAGAAATTTCCCTTGTCCATGGAAGTGACTAATGCTTTCTGAGCTTGTCGTGTCTGTAGGAGCTTCAGGGCTGAATGGAAGAAGATGACACCACCCACGGCAGTTAAATTTTGTCTTTCCAGGCTATTGAAGCTAACTTCTGAGAAAGATAAGAGTGAGCCCAAAAAGAAAGTACTAAATGAAGAGCTGAGGAACATCAGTTCATTTTCCAGTCCCAGTGGGTTCCCTCAACTGTTGCAGGCAAATCACTTAATGTTTGTGTCTATTTCCCCTTATGTAGATTTGCAGTAGTACTTTTCCGCCTTATTTGGGTGATAGTTTGATTTCTGAAGGTCTTAACAATTGCAGGATAAAGTATACAGTAGAGAAAAAATATTTTAATAAGTGACACCTTACCACTAAGGGTCATGATGAAACCTTATAATCTTAAGGGATTGTCTGGGTGTAGAACAACACTTTATTCTTCCAGACTTTAAGAATATGTTGTTAAGTTTGAAACTGGAAGGTATAACTCAACTGAAATCAAGGGAGCCATACCAGGAATTGATTTATTCAAATTCTTTGAAAACAGAGATATTTTTGGAGAAGTAGGATTAGTGAAAGATTATGAAATACTGCCAAATGCAGGCCCAAGGCACATATCACAGGAATCCTGAAATAATATTTGAGCTTACAGAAAGTGGATGGTGAGATCTTCACCTAATTACCTGATAGGTGAAAGACTAAATTAGCTGCTTGATAATTATGTGATTTTGTCTTGAAAGGATTTATGTCTTGTGGGTTGTGTGGAGTTATCCTGTGGCGAAAAATAGCATGTTTCAGCCGTCATGTGCTCCTAGACGTCTGGAAATCTGTGGTATTAATACGAACTGGTGAAGTAGAAAACAGTGCACTATAATTGCTTTATTTTTCTAACTTCTGCTTCTGTTTAAAGATTCTTGAATTCACAGCCTTTAAGAATGCTTCTTTGAGAAGGAAAAAAGAAGTTTTATTTCCAAATATGCCACTTTTGTTTCTGCCTTACCTCTTGAAATGTTGTCAGCATGTTTTCCTCCTCTTCTGTGGCCTCTGCTGCTGCAACACGGGGAGTTTCTGGGCAGAGACTGAATGGTGTGCCAGCGTTGAGCTGCAGGCAGAATACATTTTGACAAAACTGTGTCCAGCAAACTTCACAGGCAGCTTTAACAAGGCTTCTGGAACTGATAGGACTGTGAAGTTAGCCACTGTGACAGCAATTTATAAGCTGTGAATAGAACACTGTGCTGATTATATTGATTTTGAAACCTACCACCAAGGCTGGTATTCATTGACATTCTTGTTGGCAGTGTGTCACGGAAGCTCCATCTATGTTAAAAGTGAGATGTATTAATACTAGACTTGTCAGATTTGTCTGAACTCAAATCCAGACAGTGCAGGCTTCAAAGGTATCATCAAGAAGATGCCCTATGTCCTGGGCAGCTTGGACTTTCATGATTTTTTTTCTACTGTCATTTGCATGCCTCATCTGAAATCTTTTAAATATTTTCCTTCTGGGTCTTATCTGTGTAGCTAGTTGAGCAGCCATAGAGTCTAATTAGTCATCTTCCTGGTGGTGGATATTCATTTTCTCAAGTTGGCACCTGTGTAGACTGTAGGATTGTCCTTTGTTCGTGGAGGACATTTCAAAAAGGAATGGGGACAAAACATTTGGGTTGAAGTCGGCTGTAAGCATCTGGCCTGCGGCAGCCCAAGTGATGGCAGCTACACTTGGGTCTGCGAAGTAGGGCACTGCAAGGCACTGGCCTCGTGGCTTCGTACCTCCCGCGGTACCTCAGCACAGACAGAGAAATGAAATGAATTCAGAAGTCTCAATAAAAACCTTGGTGGGCTGGCACACTCCCTGGTCTCCTTGCAATAAGGAAACTTTTAAACTTTTTAATTGCTTCCATTTTTTTTCTCCTTGATGGTGACATTTTTTTCCCCAAGTGACTATAATGGTAGTTCATTTATCATTTTTCCCTCCCCAAGCCCATGTGACTTTGTTTTCCTTAATTTTATTTAATTGATTATAACTAATTGACTCTCAGTTTAGGGAATAGAGGTTTCTGAGCCTGTTGGTTGGGTCTTCATTTATTTTTGCTGAAGTCTTTTTCTTTCAGCCAACAACTGAGGTACAAGGTTATTCTTTAAAAAGAAAAAAAAAAAAAAGACCAGGTTTATTAACTTCTTGTTAGATTAATAAAAAGAGAATCTATGCTTTCTGCATCTCACAGGGTAGCAGAATTATATTTAAAAGGCAGCCTGGGCTTCACTGCTAGCCCATACTAAAGCTGCTTCATGCAGCTTTGGGTTCTGAAACAAAATGAAGAAAGTGGCAGCAAGGGCTCAGCCGAATGCAAGAGGTGCCCTGCCCTTGGTGCAAGAAAGTTGCTGGATGCTTACCTTAAAATCTGTTAAGCCTTCTGTTTGTTTTTGATTTCACTAGCCCTCAGATACAAACATAACTACATCTGAGAATTAAGCTTTCATATGTCTATGCACTTTTTTTTTCTTTCTGGAGTTTTTTGTATATATTGTGCCAAAATCTGGGAACAAGCTACAGTAGCATATTCCAATGCATCATCTCACCAGTACAATGGTGGATGTGCTCTTTTAAAAAGGTAAGAAAAACAGATTGCCTTGGCAATGAAAATAATTCCATTTCAATCTCTGTTATGTAAATAGTCATATTTATTTTTTTATGTAAAATACTTGGAGATCCTTGAGAGAAAACATTTATTTGATAGATGCATGAGTGCATTTAAAAATGAAATGCTGGCTAAATAATATTGATTCATGAGCCTTCATAATACAGCTGCTTTTTTTTTTTTTTCTTTCCCTTTCCTTTAACCCCTCCTTTCCTGTGAGGAATAGTCAGAGGTGGTGCTCTCGGCACAAGAGTAACCCAGAAAAAGTTATGTGATGACTGGGAATGAATTGTTAGGCATGCTCCTCATGTTTTAACTGTTTCCCCTTCCCCACACCATTTCTGGCATATTTTCAGTGCTGGGTTTTAGAGGAGGACTCCAAGTAGTCCCTTGATCCTGAAAAGATCTGGATCAAGCTGATGGCAAAACTGTTTATTTTTGCAATTTTATTGTTTGTGTGTATGTACTCACGAAGGGGTGGGTGGGGGATTTTCTCAATGGCCCAGTCCTATTTCCATTAATCTGTCTGCCTCCTTATGCCTTCCTCCATGCTGTTTTGGCGATTATTGCATGAGCTTCCTCAGTGAATTAAGAACAAATGTGCAGGAATCCTGCTATGCCATGAAAGCCAAGGGAATCTTAAAGAAACTTTATTTTCTCTTTTTTTTTTTTTTTTTTCCCAGAAGTTGTGCTTTACCCAAGAGCACCATCTTCTGGATGATGTCTGTCTCCATTCCTGGGAGCACTGCAGTTGAGTTAAATTCTGCTTGAAGGGGAAGACTACTATGGAGAAGTGAAAGCTTGTAAACCAGTGCTCAGGGGAAGACTTGCTGTCTTTTTCTATTTAGCAAATGCAAAACTTTCTCAAGACTACTTCCACTTGCTTTTGCAGGCATGGCTCTCTGACCTACTCCTCCCCAGTGCTGCCACCAAAGGGCTTCAGAATTTCCTGCGTTTCTTGCCTAGCTTTGGGTACCTCTCCCCATGATCCTGCTGCTCATTGTATTCTTGCAGCGCATTCCCTTTCCTGGGCTCTTGTTTAGTTTCTCTAGCCCTCAATTTCATTCTTCTGGGCTGCTCGCTGACCATTAACATCTGTATATCTTGACCAAAGGGCAAGTCCCTCTGAAATACTCTGAACTCCTGAAGAAGAAATTGTCTTTAGGTCTTTGACCTCGTTTTGGTCCACTATGAGAGTAAATCATTGACTTGAGGTTTGGGAGAGATTTGTGGATGGAAGTGATGCCAGTTCAGGTCAAGGGAAACCTTATGGGAAGCCTCTCTTTAAAAGCTGAGTGCATCTAAGCATGATTGCCAAAAGAATCTCTTTTGAATCAATGTTCTCTTCTGCCTGTGTCACAGCACAGACAGGCAGAAATACAGTAAAGTCTTTAAATGTGAAAAGGGTCCAATTAACAATCAGGTTAAGAGAAAAATTAAACTAAATTCTGTTCAGTGATGCCTTCCTTTTAAGGGCACTACTTCAAAATTTTCCCAGTTGTTCCATTGCAATACATTACACATTTCCAATAAAATCTGAAAGATAAAGTCGCAACTGGAAAGCTCATCAACAACAATCCCATCACTTGTCTGGCATCTTGGATAGACAAGGTGCTGGGATGTGTCATATTGAATGTGAACTCTAAACTCAGGACTGGGCATGTGCTCTAGTTAAAAGGGAAAAAAAAAATCACAATTAAATGTGCAAGATGGATACAAGGTCTCTCTGACCTAATTTTGCATTGTTTTGCTATTTCATGTGTCACATAAACCAGGGGAGATTTTACTTGGTAGGAGGAACTTTGGGACTGCAAGGGTGGTTAAGCATGGAAGAGATTTCCTTGGGGGTGGTGAAGTCCTTATCCTTAGAGGCTTTCAAGAACAGATTAGAGAAACGTCTGTCAAGAACAGTTTGTGTAGCTTAGTCTGCCTTAGGCAGAAAGATAGACTGAATGACCTTTGAGGTTCTCTTCCAGCCCTATTTTGATGATTAATCCTCAGAGGGAGTGCATATACTCAGCGCTACATTTGATCTGAGCCGGGATGCAAGCATGTTGGTTGTTAGAGCAAAGCAAACACTCCAGCTGAACATCACTCATGAATTTTACTTCAAGTGTCTGTATCGCAGAAAGGAAAGCTGGGCTTGCTTGTCTGAAGGAGAGAGCCCTTGGGGTGAGGTGGCTGAACTCCCCGGGAAGCTTTCTGTCATAATTGGATGGTGCTAACCGCTACCGGCGGCAGGAGAATGTCCCTTCTTCGTACCCTGATTAATCTCGGTAGATTCTGCTAAACTCTCTCAGCTATGCATAACCTTTCTCTTTTGTTCAAAAAGACGGTCAACTCGCGTCCATGCCTGTAAGCTCTTCATTCACCCTGTGTTACCATACAGGTACCGCACGTTGTCCGAGCGAGGACAAGTGAGGCTGAGCTCTTCAGGTCTTGTGTCTTGCTAGGTAAATCTAGACCGCCCAGCACAGCAGGCTCTCAGGGCATCTTTTCTGAGGACTTTGGACCTATTTCAAGCGCTTGCTATCATAGGGGAAGCAGTAACATGGAGAATTCCTTTTGGAAACACTTGGAGATCTCTATTTCTGTAATTATCCCTCTGTAATTATCTATCTGATGCAGTTGTGGAGAAGGAGTTACCAGTGATCTTATCACATGAATCGCATTCAAAAGTGCCCACTGAAGTATTTCCAAAATCCCTTTTCAAACCATACTGCTTTCTTCCACCTGCCTTCCTCTCCATCTCACTCTTAGTAAGAGTGCCTCCACCAAAGCATCTGAATAAAGGCAGTGGGAACAAAATGCACCCATCCCTTTTTGCAGCTTCCCTTGATAAACCAGTATTTCACTAGAATGGCTCTGGAAAAGTAGTGTTCAAGTTTAACGTGGAGAACGTTGTTCAGCAGGACTTGTTTTGGGTCTTGTCTGCTGTAAATGAGGTCATGTATTCAAAAGGGATCTAAATGCTGAAGTTTACCAGGTAGGATTTGTATTACGCTCTTGACATGGAAGCCTTTAAGCCTCAGTAAAAAGTTTCTTGCAGCTTAAGCTTACAGTAACTGGTGTGACCAATATCTACGGATATTGTAAGCTGTATACCATACTGCTCAATATCATTTGATTGTAGTAGAGTTTCAGGCTATTTGAAGAACATGTCTGTGTCTTAAGGTGCTGCAAGAGTTGCAAATCTATTATTTACATCAGAGTTGCAAATCTATTATTTACAGCACATAATGGGTTTTACTTCCATTGCTTTTTAAGCCAATTTGATCTAGTCCCTGAGTATGTGCTCATATGCAGTCAGTAAGCATGTGTGATGTTATCTGGTTGCTTTGTGTTGATCCTAGGCCTGTCTGAAAGTCATGAGCAGAGGTTTAAAATTGGGATGTTTTAGTTTATTTTAGCAAATGTGCTTTTGAGACAATGAAGCCGCCGAGTAGATAACTTTTGTGAGAAACCTCCAAGCATGCCTCTGTTCAGTGCTTAGTAGCAGCTCTGTAGATCCATCCACTGCTCAACTTTACATGTAATTGTGAAAAACTGATTCAGGTCTCTGGTATTTGGGTCTGAAGGTTGAGCACCCACCAGTGGGAGTGTCTGGGTTTAGATCATTAGAATAGTAGCGTTTAGCCCACACCAAGCTCCTGAGGAGCTGGAAAGTAGGGACTATTTTAGTCCCTGTTGTTCCCTCATCTTGACATCTTTCCCTATCTCTGTCCATTTTTTTCTTCTGGAAACTGCATTTTTTTTTTTTTGAAATCTTTTTCTCCCTGAAATCAGAGAGGCACAGAAAATATTTTGTCTGAAAGTTGTGAAGCTTGGTGGTCCAAGGAAATGAAATTAGGACAGCAAGTAAGTTTCTGTCCTTCATTTACAGGCTTGCTCTTGAGGCAAAATGGCTAAAGACATTGGTGAGCTTGTATCCTTACAGATCTGCCACCTGTGATCACGCAACAAAAGGCTGGAAGGGGCAAGAGGGGTGAGCTACAGGAACAACGTTTAAATGAGGGTGATTTGCACTGAACTTGTTCCATTGTGAGCAGAACTGAATGGAGACCGACCTGCTGCACTGCTCTGTCTCCTTAGTGAGTCAGTGGAGCAATTTCATTCTCCAGGCTGTCCAGACTGGACCTCTCATGAGTGTTAAATTTGCATTTCTTTACAAAATACTCTCTCTATATTATTTTTGAATATGCAATTACACGGCAAACACGCTTGTATTTCTCTTGATGACTGTATTTACAAGACCAGCATTTGTGATGCTTTTAAACCCAAGATTATTCAGTCTTCTAATTTTAGAGCTGTTTCTTTCTCCCCTCAATGCAAACCTGGCGTTACCAATTGAAAATTGGCCTTGGCTTGCAGAATTTTAAACAAATTAAGATCAATTTTTAAAAGTAAGGAAATTTGTTTTTCCCTTACATTGTTTTTCATGCACGTGTATTCTTCCGTGTGGACTCCCACTAACAGTATGCACATCACAGAATAAAGCTCCCCACAAGGTCCCAGCTTCCCCATGAAGAAACAGGGAGAGGCAAAGCAGGTCCCCTCAAGTAAGGATTACAATCAGCAGACTAGTAAAGAGGGGAACTTTCTGTGAGACTGATATCCTGTAGCAGTCTCCGTCTCGTTACAGATGTGGCTGTGGTAAAGAACAAGGTCAGACCTTTTCTTTGTGTTGGTCTTTTGCCAAAACAAATTTAGTGCCAGTGAGAGGCATCAGCTTCTAGTGTTGGAGAAATGTCTCTCTAGCCACAGGTGTTACGGGACGATCCTCTTGCTTTTGTTTTCTCCTCAGATCTCTCTCTCTCTCCCTCCTGCCCCCAAGTCTTGTTTTCAGTGAGATTTCTTCTTCCAGAGAGCTACCACCAGAGGCTATTGGGCTAAACCTCTTCATGCCAGATTACACGTGAATAATTCAAGCACCTTAGCAATCATCCACATCCCCAACAAGGTTGTTGCCCAACTGAACTTACTCCTAGCTACCCTTTTTCCCGTCTTTTTTCTGTTTGCCCCTCTCCCTTTTGAAGGCAGACACCCATACTCGCTGCTCCTTGCACGACATCCCGCGGGGATGGCCGGCTGCTGCTGTGGATGTCTTGTGTGACTGAGCTGCTAACGAGAAATAGGTTACTGCAGAGCACACTGCCTTTGAGTTGTGCTCTCAGGTCAGGAGTGATTTCAGCAAGGGGGATTTCTGAGCAGGCTTGTTCGTGCCTCTTGCTTGAACACCTCGCAGCAGCAGGTCGGCAGGGACCTGCTCGGGGACCTTCCACGCGGAAAGCACTGGCCTCTATCAACTGAAATAAAAACCTCTCTGGTAATGGCCTACTGCTAGTGGTAGCTATTCTGTTCTGGAGCAGGAACGTGTGAAGTCGTAATCCTGGGCCGGGAAGCTCTGAACTTGAGGCCAATGATGGGAGAAATGTCTTTGTTTGCGGCCAGTTGCTGAAGAGGTAATTGGCAGATGATTATTGATTTCCAAGTAGTCTGCAGTGGTAAAAATTCTTTGCTCGAGCCATTCCTCAGTCTTCTGTGTGGACATTTCCATTTGTGACCTGTGACACTCCAGTGGAGGGGGATCTCTCGCCCCGTTTGTTTCATGTCTTCGCCATCGACGAGGCACCTCGCTCTGCGGAAAGCCTCTCTGCCCACGCGTTGCTTTTTGTCATTTGTAGATCACTGCCTCAGTAGGGTGCATTCTCTTGAAACAAGTATTGATTGTAAAGATAAAGTATGGGGAGGAACATTAAAAATTGTTTGGATAGGTCAGCTTATTAAGAGAATGTGGAGGCTTCCCATCCCTCCAGCACAGGACTGGCAGTAAAGCTAGCTCTTTTGGCTCTCTCAGTGACCTTCTAAGTGACTTTATCTAGCAAGGACAACAATTAACAGTAGCTTAGTCCAATGGGATTAGCTTAGAGACTGATAAATTCATGTCATGTTTGCCTCTGAAAGGCCAGCACCAGCCTTTCCTTGCTGGATTGGGTATGAATGGGCACATGAAAGGTGAACTATTCTATATTCTATTACTTATCCCCTTGGGCAACAAAGTCATCCCCTGTAAAGCTGAACTTTAAATATGATAGTTATTAAGGCTTGTCCAGGCTTGAGATTTAGCTCATATAAATTCTGACAGGAACAAATGACTCTAAATTGTGACCAAACCTTTCTTTTTCCCCATTCCCTTGCCCTTCCAGGTCTGCAGTTTGAAGAGGAAACGGTGAATAAGAATAGCACAAGAAGATAAACAGCTACTTGGAAACAATGTTTTCCAGCTCCCTTCCTAATGCAAAACTTTATAGCAATGTGCTGTGCTGCAGTTGAAGGCAATGTGGCTGTGACAGGTACTTTTCTATTTTAAAGTTGACTAAGAGCAGGTAACAAGTGGCGGGGGAGTGGAGCGTGTCAAGCTGTATATAGGGCTCAGTGGAGAAGATGGCAGAGCATAATGCAATTTCCTGGGTAAAAGAGCTATCAGATCATACACAAAAGCGTTGATGGAAAAGCAGGTTGACCAAAACAAATTACTAATACATATTAGGGAGTGGCTAGATCTGGGAATTATTTCTGTCTCTTATTGATGGGCAAGCCATTTCCTCACTTTGTCCCTGTTCAGTTCTTCCTTTTTTTTTTTTTTTTTTTTCCTGTTCATGTGGCAAGCAAGAAAGAGCAGTTACTGTGGGTACTGCGAAGTTGAATTAATGTAAGGTCTGACTCCGTGTCATCTCATGGACTAAAAATCATGTCAGCTTCACCATCTGTTCTTTCAGTTTGAATGAAACCTACTGTATTCAGAATGGCAGAGAAAAAGTAAAGGCTGGGGTGGAAGACTGCTACCACTGAGTTTCAGGGTAGGAGGGATCGCTAACTCACCCCCCACCCACCCCAACTCATTTTTGTCAGGAAGCAGCAATGGTCAGGCAGGCTTTTTGTAGATCAGCATGGGCAAAGCTGGCAGAAAGCCCATGGCCACAGCAATCTGCTGCTCAAGGCAGCTCTGCCTGGGTTGCATCCACCTAGAGCTGGCTGTGAAAGTAGACCGCCGTTAAAGACAGCCCACATAGCACATTTGTCAGATCAATTAAATTAGCTTAAAAAGATCTCTTATGTTAAGTAGATGCAGCTTTCTTGCATATTCAAGGCCTGTTTTTCAAGGACTATGTGCAGCATCTAGCCTGTCGGGGCTCTGACCTCACTGGGGATCTCGAAGCAGTATCAGGAGCTGACTAAATAGAGTTTTATTTAGGGTGAAACAACATGTCCTTTGACTTAAGATAATGGTACTCTGCGAAGCTGCATGAGTCTGTTATTAGCCAATGGTCCCTGTAAAAATACTCAGTGATGTTGCAGAGCGAAAGAGGATAAAACCAAACTGTCTTGTGCCAAGTGATAAAACCTTTTGCATACGGTTATACTACTATCCTTTGCCCTTATAATGCCTTTCACAGAAGGATCTTGAGACATTTTCCAGACGTTAGTTAATTAATCTCCATAACATCCCTGTGAATTAGGTGACTTATCTACTATTTTACAGACGGGTGAACTGAGGCGCATAGAGGTTAAGTGTCTTTCCTGAAGTTAAACAGTGAATTAGAGGGAAATGCTGGGAGTAAAATGAAGGGCCACAATTGTGTTTAACAGCCATGTTCTTTCATCAACACTCCGGTTAGCCAAGAAAACTACCTCCCTCTCTAGACCGCGTCCTGTTTAAAAGGAAGGTGGTCAAGTTCAAATATTTCTGTGGGTGTTTGCAAAACATTAGCTCATTAGTAAGTATTTTACTTGTAGTTTAAATATGTGACATGGATTCTTGGGTATTAAGTGAAAGATTGTACTATGTAAAACAGTGGTTTCTTATTTGAAGCCAATTAAATCCTTCTCACAGGGGAATGAAACTGTGTTTAAAGACACCAACTGCATGTGTATGTTTTCCCGAAAAAGCATGAACACCTCAAACTGAAATGTATATTTTTAAATGGCTTCCAAGCTTGGCACTATAGGCTCTCTTGTACCTCAGAGAAATTGATTTTCTGCAAATGTTCAGCAGATTCTTTGATCATACTTTTTTTTTTATCAAAAAAAAAAAAAAAAAAGGAACTACTGAACTGCTTTGTATTTAAGCAGACATACTGGAAGCTTGAGAATGCATAATTCATATTTGCAAATGTTGACAACTTGGGGAAAAGAGGTAGGTATTCAATACCTGTCCCACATGGTATAGCCTGTCCGAATGAATATATACAATAGGAAGGGTAGCAGTCTTGTAGAGATATAGCTGCCACCTGTGTTTTGGCAAGCACCATATTTACTGGCATAAAGCCCATTCATCTTTGAAATGCTCCAGCTGCTGATGATCTGTTCTATTTTAATAAGGTGTCTCCAGATGTTTATGAAGAACCAGCGCAAAGGAGATGATCTATTTGAC
This sequence comes from Anser anser, assembly GCF_964211835.1. NCBI lineage: Eukaryota > Metazoa > Chordata > Aves > Anseriformes > Anatidae > Anser > Anser anser. Next base: position 20,580,033 of record NC_139732.1, read on the forward strand.
AGGCAGAACGTGAGTATGGGCTTCACAAATACTCCATTGTGACTTTCATGATTAATATTGACACGTTGAATTTGGCAGCTCTTACCGAAGCAATCTACTGCCAGATGGTGAAAGAATGGAAGGGGGCTGGAAGGAGAGGCAGAGAGACTTTCCACCTGCTGCTACCCAGTCAGTAGTCACAGTGCCTGGCACAGCTAGGGATGAAGAGGAGGCTGGAGGGTAGTAGTTCTGTACGATGGGCTGGGAGGGATGCACGTTCTGGTCCTGCATCCCTCCTTTTGTCGATGACAAACCTAGGATAGGTCATCAGCTCTTCTCCCACAAGGGAAACAAGCATCCATGGCCTCCTTCCAACCCACAACAAATTACCTTTGTTCTTCCAATTAATTTAGCCTTCTGCTTAGTGTGCAGCAAACGTATAATTAGCTCCAGGAAGACAGAAATGTTATTTCAAAAAACTGTTTGAAATATCCCAAAGAGGCATTCCAGCAGGCTTTACCCAGTATTCCTCTATCTCCGTTCCCACTTTAATTACCAATGAGCCTCCTTGTTTAATGCTATTTTATGGAGCTGCTCTTTCTTTCTCTGCTGCTATTAGAAAGTTGCTGGTGTGGAAAAATCATGGAAAGTGTCATGAGAAGAATCATGGCAGAATGAGCTCGTTTTGAAAATCACTATTCAAAACTAGATGGAGGCTTATGGGTTTTTGTTTGGTTTTGGTTGTATTTATTATTTTTTGAGTCTGGCAGAAATAAATTATCAGCAGAAGAATGCTGAATCTTCCATTCTTTCCTCTTTTTGCCTGGGGAAATGGGACCAGAGTTATGGGTGAAACATCACCTCTCTTGACTGTGTAGTCTCTTATGAGAGTGGAACAGCACAGGCATAAAAGTACAACATAAATTTGACTTTCACTGTAGTCCGAAATTGTGCTTATCCTGCATTTGTCAAGATGGGGTTTGAAATTCAAGTGAATATAAGAAGAGAGAGTTTTCATCCATAAGTGAGATAACAATGTGATCTGTGGCTTTCACCTCTGGATTCCCTGCCTCACCATCCCTAGAGACATGGGTTTTTAATATCCTGAACTGTCACCTGAGCTGGAGGAGGACACCAATAATGCAGCCATCCACCCCATCTCGTGCACGGTGCCAGCTTGCAGGAACGAAAAGATTTATTTCTTCACACCTAGTGTATGTTCATTCTGATTCTACCTTACTGAAGTGAGTTTGTTTCTGATTTTTGCTGGGGTAATAAAAGAGAATAGGATTTTTGCAGATAAGCACAAATGCTACAGATTCTTGTTTTGCCTGAAAAGAAGTTCGAGCCTTCTACATCTTTTTTTTTTTTTTTTTTTTTTTTAGGGGAAAGTAGGTCAGAAATGCCGTTTCCTATTTGGTCACCAACACAATCTCTTGCTAAAATTCTGACCCATTTCTGTTTTTCAGACACAGGCCCTACAATAAGTAAAATAACTTCAGATTCTTGTATTGCTTGTGTTTAGTTTTGCAATACCTTCCTATCCCTATTGTATATTGTATCCCTATAATGCTCTATATGTATGCCCATGTGATTTTATCAGTAGTTGATATGCAGCCTATATGCTGGGTAGAAATACTGCAGTCAGCAGTGACTGAGGACTGGAAGTCAAGGATACCATTCTGTCCAGTTTCAACTGTATGGGGAATTTGGCTGTAGTCTGACCCCACACTGCAATAAGAGGTCACGATCCCAAAGGTGCTGGTATCGGAATGTGTCAATATGTCATTTTTTAGCTGAAGTCAGAAAATAACTTTCCTTAGCAAAGAAAGATCTGAAGAAAAGGAGACCGGCTGTGAAAAATTGAAGGGCCATGTCCCCTCTTGCTTAATTATATAACTTGGAAAGTTCCTCCCCTGAACCTAAGCAAAATATCTTTATTGTCTGAGGTGTTTCTCCATCCCCAGTGGATTACCCAAGTGTGATACTTACACACACAGAAATCTTCCAACACCAGCTGGAATACAATTCACTGCTGGATTGGGAACTGGCACTGAAATGACCAAGGAGTTCAGGACAGGAAATGAATGATGCCATTATGCCCAATTTCAACTTCACAGCAATTTTGGGAGGCAGAATGTCAATACCCAATCTACAACCAGGTCATTGGGCTATCAAGCCTGGAGTTGAAAAGCACCCTGGATCCTGCCATCTGTTAAGGCCTATCAGTGGCACTTAGTGCCACGGTATCTGAGCATCTAATGACTACAAGGAGTAAGGATCTCAGCTGTACTTCTCATCCAGAACCTTATTCTTCCCTTAATGCTATTCTGAAGCATTGCTTCATTACAGAGGGTAGAGTGCCATCTACTGAATCAGGCTGACAGTGTTTTTTCGTAACTTCCACAGAAATGTGAAATGATCTCGTACCTTTATCGATTTATCCTAGTGCTCTCTGCTGACTATTCATTTAAGACAGCCCTCTCTGCTCCTTCAGTTCAGTCCTACCGTATGTTCTGCCTGGAGCTGAGCACTCTAACGATAAATAATGGACAGTAATTTAGCATCAGTGGTGTGTTAGAGTCACACTAGCAATTCTAAAATCACATTATTCCAACCACTTTGCTGTATGGTTTTGTGTCATTTTGAAGACTATTTGACATATTTCATAGAAAAATATCTTCATCCAAATCACATATATTTCAGTTTTTAGGATCTTTTGCAGTTGCTTAGCTCTTGAACTCTGAGCTGTTTGTGAATGATTATTGCAGATCCCACTTATTTGAAAGCTTCCTAGTTACAGTGATAAAGAGTTACAGAACATGGCTGCTCTGAGAGATGAAGGGAATGCAGGATCCACTTGGTGGCCAGGAGTCCTGCAATACATGGAGACTGATTCTTAACTCAAACTTTGAGGGTTTTCTAATTTTCTAAATTCTAATGAACTAAATTCTACTGTTCTGGTTGTTTTTAAAGGCTATATACACCTGTTAGCTAAAAGGGAAGATGAATGAGATTTGCTCCTTCAAGTAACCTGGAAGGTTTGCTATCCCACGGGCCCTAGGTTTGACAGTTGTAAATGCTTTAGTGTTTCTTCACTCCTTCCCTTCAGGCAGCAAATCTGTTCTTGCTCTTTAGAACAGAAAAAAAATCAAGGAATTGTTCTTGCTGTCATCATGAGGCTCTGACTCCAGTGTGACAACTGCAGGCTTGTGGCTGTCATTTGGAGGTTGCTGAACTATTTCACTAAAGGCAGTAGAGACAAAGAAGTGTGGCTCTGAAGCTTACCAAAATTCAGGATCCTAAGTTGGGTCTGGCCTGTGCATGCACTCACTGATGCGATGTCTTCAGAAGCTGTTTAGTTCCAACAACTATACCTGAAAACTGATAAAATCAAAGAAATAGTTGAAGTACAAGACATGTATTTTCCGTGCAAGCCAGCTTTCCTGGACTCAGTAATAATTTCACACTGAGGCAAAACTCTTGAGCTGTAATAAGCTACTGTGATCAAAATGTAGCACCAGGCCTAAGGTGTCTGCTCAGAAAAAAAGATATTTCTGTCACTGAACCTACAAAAGTATTTCCTCTATCTGGTAGTAAGACTTCTGCCACCCAGGTGACGATTCAGCTCTATGCATGGGAAAAAATTAAAAATCTAACTAGGTAATATCGCCATAAGACTTGCATTTCACTAACAGTCATTGTAACAATTAAGGCTGATGTTTAAACAACAATAGTTATTCTAATAAAGATTAGAAGATCTTTAGTCATGGATTCAAATTCCTTAGTTAAATTTATATAGTGACATCTGTGCAATAATTCTGAAGAATTATATAGTGTATATTTATTCTATGATAAAGCAAAACCTGTAGGACCTCCTCCAGAAAGGTCCAAAGGGTCTAGTGCTCCAGAGCCACGAAACCTCACTGAAGTTTCTATCACTAAGCATCTGCAGGAATGGTTAGACTAAATCTGTCAGACTTCATAGCATCATTAAGCTTTGGAGCAGGCTGAGAAATTAACTAGCTTCTCAATGTTCATTTTAGCTTTTTCTATGATTCTGAAATCAGAGATAGGAAAACTGTGATGTTTTGTGATGGTGGTCAGCTGTTCCAATTTCTGTTTAGGAGAAGTGATTTTCAAGTAGACTGGCATTGTGGAGCATTTAGTCTTTCCTAGCTTCAAAGAAACACATTTCCAGTAATTGTGTATTTATGCTCCGTTATGAGTGCATGTGTTTGCTCATCACCTTGGAGCTGGAGATGCTGCCCACAGTACCCCGAGGTGAAGCATACATCATGTGTCCTTGCAGTGAGGGCATGTGCCCTCAACCCTTTATCCCTCTGAGAGCTGAAACTCCCTGTTTACCTCCAAATAACATTTTTTTCTACTCAGACCTAGTTAATACATGCTAACCTTAGTGTAAACAGTTTTTTCATAGAAAAATTCCCCCAGGAAAACTTCGTTTGATTTTTGAGGAGTTGCTTAGCTGTAATCATGCAGAATTCTCTGGGTTTCAAGCCGTGTGCCTCCTGCAGAGGTGTTCTGCCTGCTAATGATAGGAACTCAAGCTGTTCATTTTGTTTAGGCAAGGGCGCTTGAAGGACAGCTTGCTACTTTCACCATCCCTTCCTATCTTATACAAGAAAAACTGCAAAACTTTTGCAGAGTAAGTGTCATAGTCCCTCTACTTAGTGAACCTGCCTCTGAAAATATATGGGTGTTGCTATCAAGAATGAGCCACTTGTTTCTGTCTTTTCTAAGAGGCTGCTGTAGGGAGAGATTTCCATCCTTTTCTGATACAAGCTGTAAAACGTTGAGAAAAAGTGACTGATACCAAAGTGAAAGCTTTCTGTTCTCAGAATGAAGATTTACTACAGAAACGCTAGGCAGACACTTAAGAGCGGATTTGTAGTACACAGTGAAAATGACTGTTCACTTAGTTCCAGGCAAAGCTGTCTCCTCCAAATTATCTGCTCCTTTTTAAGGGAATCAGGCTTATTTTAGCAGGCTGCAGTAGCAGCCCATTTGCAGACATGGAAGAAGTTGCTGCAATCTTTGCTGTTCAGAGCATTTCCCTACGCTTCTGCCTTCTCCAAGGCATCCTCGTAAATCCCCATTCCAGTGCAAGTCCCTCTTTTCCTTGAAATGACAGCTGCCCTGTGGGAAACTGGCACTGGGTCATAGCCACGTGCTCATCTGAAGGGGAAAGGACTTGCATCTCCACCAGATGTTTTTTGAGACAGCTCTACACTGCCCTGCCTCCCTGTGCTGTTCAAGCAGCCATCTGCAATACTGCTTTCCTGGAGGAATTCAAGGAGGATGCGAGCAGTTGCCCCTCTGTGCCTTCCTCAGGGAGCACAAGAACGCGTTATCAGTCTTCTAGACAAGTCCTTAGTTTGAAACGCTTGGGAATGTGTATTCCAGTAGTGGGCTGTGTTTATATGCAATGTGTCTCCAACAACAAAAGGTAATGAATCACTTTTCAGGCTGTATGCACGCAATTAATAAAGCGTTAGCAATACAGGGGATGGTAGCCCCTGTGTTAACGCTGCCTGCCGGCTAAACTCCTCTAAATTCCTGCTCAATTTTCCCTGATATCTTTGCCAGTGCTCAGAATACAAAATAACGTGTTCTGTAAGGGTGGCTCTGTCTCCTCATTAATCTGGTGTGTTGTACCCTCTGGAAGTGGGTGAGTGGAGTTTTGGACTGTGTTAGAGGCTCCAAAACGCATGGCTTGTTTTAGCTTGATCCAACCCCCTCACATCATCTCATTGCAGGGTTGCGCACGGTGAAACAAAGCACAGGAAATAGAAGAAGGTTTGCAGAAACTGGAGGTGCGAGTAATGCCATGAGGAAAATGAGAAAATAGCTTTTGGCACCTTCAGACTGAGCTATCTGGGTCCTAACGTTTCTGTAGCATGTTGCGTGGTGGCTTCCTGCTCTCCCTGCCCTGCCACAGAGGCCCCTGGGCTGTGGAAGAGCTCACGTTGATGAGATGTGGTCGATGGCTGAGGATTTTAGCATTCATTGCAGGTGTGACTGCACCTATATCCTCCCTGTAGAGCTCCTCATTCACCTGTTACTGATGCTGATTAATCATTCTTTCCAGGCATGGAAAGAAAAAAACATGGGGTTCAGGGGACAAAATCTACAGCAGAAGCCAGCAAGGTGAGTACGTTTGGGTATTAAACGTGGCTGAGAGAGATTTCAAATTCTATTCGTGACTTTTCCCTAAGTATTTGTTCTGCCCTATCAGCTAATACAGCAATGGTGCATATATTAACATCCTGAAATTGAAATAGAGATCAAGGGTATCGGGTATAAATTGGTTTTACAGCATAACGTTAAAAAATAAACCATACTGGAGCAGCCTCTGTGACAAAATGACTTACATTTTTGGTGCTGCTTTTTAAATGTGATTATGCATTTTAATTGTTTAACTTCAGTCTATGGAGTAGTTTCAAAGATCTTTTAAAATAGCTTACAGCACGAAAAGCCTCCTGATCCTTAAATACGCCTCAGGTTCAATAAATTTGTTTTTAATTTTGCATGATGTATGAAACAGAAATTTTGTTCAGTGTTTGTGGGGGTATGGAGCAGGGTTTCATAAAACACTCTGGGACAAGGAGGCTACACAGGCGTAAAGGCAGTAGAAATTTACATTCTGCTTGTTGTCTTGTGTCACTGGAAGAACACAAAGCCCCTGTAAATATCACAGTGTTTGGAGAAGCGATACACTTCTGCTTTTCTAAGCCTTAGAAGGAGCAGCACTGCGGTATAACGGGGCTCCAAATAAAGATGCAAAGGTGGCTGGTTTGTCTTGCTCCTCTCCTTCAGCCATTCATCTCATTGTTATCTCCATGAAGTGGAACCCTATCCGTGGTTCTGGGTAGCCCAACCAAGTGTAGAACCAATGACAAACCTCACCGAATTTGTTCCAGCAGTATCTAGATCCCCTCCCATGACTGTGAGGCAGGAGCAGGTTAATTTGGAGAGACGTCTTGCAAGCATGATAATGCGTGAAAACCGAGATTTAATTCTGCACTTTGTTTTTACTCCTGACTATTCAGAGAGCAGAAAGTCATAATTTATAGTGCCAATTGTCAGCATTTTTAACCAAATCATTGCTTAAAACACTGGAAAGATGATAGGAAAAAATAAATGGCAGATGGTGTCATTCTGCTAAATGCTGTTTACTGTTGTCTGTTGTTTTAGAAGTGCTCAAAGTGGAATTTAAACAAGAGCTTTATCATGCGAGCGACAGACCTCTTCTTCAAGGGTTTCAATTTAGTACATTTCTTGTTGATGAGTGACACTAATAATTGAGGTCATCGGTCACCTTGAATCCCAAACAAAGTCTTTGGTGAGGATGTGGTGGGGGAAGGCCTTGAGCACGTCCGGGATCTCTGTGAGGTAATTAAAACTTCATGGTCATATTCACCTCCCCAGTTCCCAGTGGTAAATTCTTAAATTGCTGTCTTGATTTTTATTTTCAAATGGTTCTGACCTTAAAGAAAAAGATCAGTGCGAAGAATTTGTAAAGAAATAAAACTAAGTGCTTGTAAAACCAGTTTATAAAAGTACCCCAATCGTCTCCTCCACTGCCACCCTACACTGATGAAAGAATTGAAGACCTCTTGCTTAAGGATTGTGTGCTGGTTCTGAATACATTTTTTGTTCAAACGTTCAGTTTAAAAGGTGAGAATTGGGGCTGTTTATGAAGAAGAGCACAACTTTGTGCCTCCTCACAGAACAGAGTAACACTAGTAATTTGGAAAAAGGACTTGCAAAGAATTTCCAGAGCACTGAGGCCTGGTTAATTGTCTTTTAAGATGCACCCAGTTCTCAGTTGCATGGTACACTTGTCAAATTTATTAAAATGACACATCTATTTGTAACCCTCTGATAAGAACCTGATTAAATTTTTTGCCTGACTTGTTGGAGATCCCAGTGATGTCCCTTCTAATAAATGTCGATGGCATTTGTCATTAATTTTAACATTTGCAGTCCCATTAATTTTTAAGAAGGTGTGGTCTATTTATAATGGTTTTTCTGTGTTTGCGTGTTAACAGCAGGCAAGCTGGCTTCACTGAATAAAGTGTAAGGTTTTCTTTTTATTTTTTCTCTTATATCACATTAACATTCACTGAGAATCCTCAGTTACTGGAATGAGGCATGTTTATAAAAGATAATAACATGACTGAGGTCTGTACTTGGGTCTCTTCGCATGAATTTAGACAGGCAAGCACTCAGGTTGTTTTATCTTCGGTGACCAGTCATTTTCATAAAAAACTTACTGCTGTGTAGAGACAGGAATGTACTTTCTCCTACCAGATCTGGTGATGGGCCTTGACGGTTGTCTTCCTGGTATTTCACAAGTGAACCAAATCCGTGCAGAATCAATCTGTTTGCAAAGATCAGTGACATTTGCATTTCTGGGCCTTAGATATTTATCTACTGCAGTGTTCTTTATTTACTTATTTTACTGTTTTCTAACTTCAAAGTATACTTTTAAAATTTAATATATTTTGAAGAGAGGATTTGGCTGAAGTTCATCCCCTTACAGTCTAAGTGAATTGGGCGCCTGTTGCATGATACAGAACCTCTCCTGTTCCATAGCAGCTGGTGAACTAAACAAATTCCTGCTCTGCTGTGGAGCAGCCCCTGGGGAAGCAAGCAGACACTGCCTGGGTGTCGCCTCTGGGATGTGTCGTACATCAGAGCTCAGCCTCACTTCAGCACACATGCTCTTCTCAAGTGGGGTCTTAAACACATAGACAGTAGCAGATAGCCTTGGGTCTTAAAGCGTGCGTCCTGTTCCTCTGTTATCAGTTGCTTCAGTGTTCCCAAGCTACACAGTGTCTGTCGTGGATAACAATTAACCATCGCTTCCCATTCTCCAGATGCTATTTCAAATAGAATTTAATTTCTTGAGTGAGGATTGTATATGCTACAGCTTTGTAAACTGAAGAATTTTTATATACTTTCTGTTAATATATGTATATTTTCCAAAGAGACAATACCTATTTGATCACTTATCCCAGAGCTTATATGAAGTAAAGTTTTTAATCCCATGCTTTATTTTCATAATGACCTAATTTCATTAACTCTACATCAGAGTCAGAAAAAAAATATATATGTATATATATTCAGCAAGCACCGGGTCTTTCAAAACATGCTAAGACTTAAAGCTCAGGAAAGGCTTTTTATATCCCATTAATTTCTTAATTGTAAACAAAGCCTCAATACCTTGTGTAATAACCACATTTCAAAACAGCATGTGGCTCATTAAAGTCCTAACATCTGAACTTGTATATTAAAGGTAACCAAATAATTAATCTGAGTAGCGTTCCTTCTATTAGTGAGGCTGTAGTGTGCCCACTAGAAGGCACTATCTGCTAGAGAGTCGTAATATTGAGGAAAAAAGTAGAGTGAGGAAAAAGTTTCATATAAATAATTCCATGTGAATACCTCCAGAACTGCTGACAGGTGCAATTTTAGAGAGAGGACGGACAGTGTATCTAGCCTTGTTTACAGCTATTTCACAGCAAAACCATAATGAATCAAAATTATTTGTTTTTCGAGGTTACAGTGTCAAACGTGTTTACAGTATGAAAAAATGCATTACTTGAGTTTTCAAGGTCGGAGGAAGAACAGTGAGCAGCCTCAGCACTCCCCCAGGAAGACAGGAGGGTGAGGTCTCTTTCTTACCGATTTCCCCCGTAATCTTGGGCAAATCAGTTTCCCATGTATCATTCCTTCTGAGGAAAGGAACCAACAGAACTTTATTGGGAATGTTGAGATGATAATTCTAGAGGGGGGTTAATGCGAATTTGTGCAACCGTTCCTTGTCTCCCTTGCCAAGAGATTGCAAGAAATGCAAGAAGAAATTGTATTAATTCCTCACGAGATCCATCCCCAAACTGGCGGTAGTGTGGGCAATGGTACTTACCATGAAAGCAAGTTTTTAAGAGGAAACCTCCCTGCGTTCAACTCAGGGAAAGGAAAGGAGGGCTTTGAAACTACCTCTTGCAGACAGTGACTGTTTAGGGTCTCTCTATAACCTGCTTCATGCACTGCATGTGCCCCATGGTATTGATTAGTTAAAGAGCTATCTGTGTGCAGTCTTATTTACTGTACACTGTCTTCAGGACAGAGATTAAACAAAAAATCCTCTTAAGGACTCCATGATTCTGTGTCGCTTAACAGTGGGTCTAAGTGTTTCAAAACAGGGATTTATGTTTTGAATCTCTGTAAATAAGAGCATCGCTCCTGTCGTAATGATGAGAGGTGAGGCAGAAGTTTCAGACCTATTTCTGTTGCCAAGTGTAAATCACTTACAACAGCATGCACAACTTTGTGCATATGAAACAGCTTCTTTGATCTTCAGTTTGTTTCTGAGTTCTCTGGTCTTAGACAGAAAATGATACCGCTGTTAATGATTGGCTATGAAAAGTTTGGCCAAAGACTTGTGTGGTGTCACTCACCGTTTTTGTCCTAGAAAAAGACTATTTGTTGTTCTTAATATGGATCTTTTGTGAGAATGCCTCTATACTCAGTAGTTACCTGGAAACTGTGTCGTTTTCCTCAGTGACAGCTGAAATCGAACTCTGAATTCCATGATGAAGAAAAGTGGGGGTTGAAGAGGGTGTTGATAATGAAAATTTGGAGAAGTAATGAGTGGTAAGAGCAGGGACAATAGAAGAGCCTGAGAAACTTGGGCAGAAGTATCGTTACGGGGATTCTGTCTTCCCCATGCTGTTTGTTCTTTTTCCCCATAAATACAGAACCCATAGTCTCTGCTTGCTCTGTAATTCTGTACCTCATGCTCATTTTTGAAAAATAGATTCACTATCCACTTACTTGCTGCTTAGCCCACTAAGGAAAGGAAAGAATAAAGAAAATGGCAAGTTCAAGAGAGTGTTTTCCATCCGTTTCACTGCCTCCTAGCTGGCACCTATCAAAGCAGAAACCCTCTCCCCTCTTGCAGGCAGGCAGGAGGCAGAAATGACCCAATACCCATATTCACTTACAAAGGCAGAGCAGACAATTTTGCTGCCATAGCATGGATCTGCTGTGTCTCTGAACCTGAGCAAGTTTGTGCGAAATTGCACTAGGTTTGAATTACAAATCTGAAAATGCATCGTCCACCATACCTGCGTCTGCAAGGAAATCAGAGTAGAGTGTATATAATCAGTAAATGTTTGTGAAAATAACCTGTAAATATGTCAATAAAACACAACTGTGTGTTACCACGATGACAGCAGAAAAGGTATCTTAAAAGAAGTAAGTGCTTATGTAGACTCAAGCATAGGGATAAAAACCTAAATAAAATGCAAGCCCCGGTCTCAAATGACAGTCCTAAATAGAACACAGCATTACAGAGCTTAGTTTAAATTAATATAAGGAACAGTTTTCTTCATATGTATCCTGGTTTCCGCTGGGATAATTGCAGATGACTTTGGCCTATACTGTAACTACCCAGCACAATGCAGATCTGATGAGGCATGAATTGTGCTTAGCCTTTTACTGTACAGAATACATTTACATTCTAGCCTGTATTTTACAGACAGAGGTCATGCTAAAGTCTTTCCATAACTTAAAACTAAATACAATCTCAGATAAAATTATATACTTACACTAGATTTCACTTTAATATATATGACCTGACTATTTGTTAACACATAATAATTTATTAGATTTTTTTTAAATGACATTACAAATAGCCTAAGGCTGGTATTACAAGGTATATCGATACATTTTCTATGCTCACAAAATTGCCCTATTATTATCAGCTTTTATTACAATTTCCTCTCAGTTTTGAAAAATGACCTGTCATATTGCCTTCATAATACACAGGTACTAATTTGGTGGCACTCAAAGAGCAGTCTTAAGTGTGGTCCACACGTAACTGCTGACTGCCACTAGTGCTTTCTTGAATTTGTATTTCAAGCTGGAGTAGGATTGCAATGATTGTCAGTAATATGCGACATTGGTCATTTTTCTTCACACCAGTGACGTATTACAGATTGTTCTAAAAACGCTTATAATTACCAAAATACTTTAATGTAATCCGTTAAACTTCAGGCCCATAAATGTGGATATGATTATAAAAGCAAACACTTTTCTAAACTAAGTATTTTGAAGAGTTCCAGCTCTGTTATTCAAAGAGTAGCAAGGCTTTACAATTCCGACTGGATTCTCTTGTTACTCAGCATCATTGCCTTGTTTAGCAAACTGTTTTGTACAACAAACCAGTGATTTAAACTGAAAGAACACACACTCCCACAATCCCATCCCTATTCTGTCAAGTATCAATATTTTAATCATAATTGCTGTTCAAAGGTGACGCCAAGTGACACATGGTCAGTTACAAAGAGATTTGCAGTGTTAAAAAAACTTGAATCCCATACTGAGATGTTTCACAGTAATTCTTTGTCTGTTTAAATATATCACATTTGAACGGCAGTCATTGTTTCACTGCGTACAGATGTCTCTAATGCTTAACCTGTATTTCTGTTCTATGTTCTAGGAACACACATGTAAGGTAATATGACAAACATGAGATACGATTTTGATATTCAGTGTCTTACATTTCCAAAAATCACCTTACTACATTTATGAGGAAAACACAATACATAGTCATCTGCTAGTCGAGACTGGTGCTCGGAGCTAAGATTAATGCCAAGTTTCAAACTTGTGCTTCACTCCACGAAGTTACATAGAAGTTAAGATTTCCATCTAATCGAAGTCACTAGATGTTTAGCTATCAAAAATGAAATGTCTAGAAAAAGTATTAAAAAAAGTAACAACAAAAAAAATACACCCAGTAGCTGAGATCCATAAGATCTGTGTTTTAATAGCTAATTGATCCTCATAACAAGAATTCAGAGAGTGAAATTACAGTACACAAATCAAAATATAAACTAACCTATTCCTACCTATACAATATACATTAGGAATGCAAGCTCCGTAACAATATAAAAATGCTTTTACACACAGTAGTTGCAAAAAGCTGTTCCGTAATTCCAAGGGCCTGTAGAAAAAAAAAGTCTTCCAGCATTCATCTTAAGTTATTGGCAACCTGTTGGGGAAAAATAATAAAGTATTACTGAGTAGAATTTAAAAAACATACTGATCAGAAATTTTCATTTTGGGGGTTCAGGCTAAGAAAATCGACACTGGGGGCAACAAAGCCCATAATAATTTGTATTCTTGTCAAAGTACACAAAAAATAGATCCCTTAACAAGCAAAAAATATACCCGTTTCAAATATACGTGCCTATTACACAAGCTGCGTAGTGCTCTAGAACTGACCCCAGAATTTCAGGCATGAGGCTGAGACATGTCTTATTTAGCTACCTTAAAAAAAGAAAGTGTTAATCTAACATCCTATGTGTGTTCATTTACCAGCTCCCTTCCATGGACTGCAAAAATCAAGTTCTGTACAAACTGAAATGAAATCTTAGCACTCATATATTGCAATTAGGCTCCAACACACGGCCCTTGTTTATGCGGGAATACTTTGGCACTCCTGCATTACCCCTTCTTTCTGAAATACCTTTAGCAACAGTTGCAAATGTTGCATGTGGTGACCACTTGAATTTCTTTGTATGTTTTTGTACTACATTGTTAATCGCTGCTTGCCAAACAGATGAAACATCTGCTTCTCTAGTGTTTTTGTGCAGGAACTTCCCCTCTCTTCTCCTTTCCAAGCACCACAGATGGTCATTATTTCAGCTCTTACCAAGACTATCAGAGTGCTTGAACAACAGAGGACGAATACAGTATTGCAGTTCCTCAAAACTAACTATGCACGAAGAAAACATCCTTAGTGAAGAGACTAACAGGCTCCTGCTGAAGGGAGCTTCCTGTACATTCTCTTATTGTAACGTACAGCGCTGCTCTGCAGGGATTTCAGACTACCTTGCAAATCAAACGAAAATTTCTTTTTAGTCTTTTAAAGTCGATAATTTCAAGCGACCTGAGGATTTGTTTCAAGGCTAGCAAGCGATTGTCTCACTTTAACTCTTGTTAGTAGCAGGGGTCTTGTTCTCGCCTTCCAGTTCTTCAACTCCGGCTTGTGTCATGAGATCTGCTATATTTTTCTCCAGGTCATCTATGCGACAGCTCATGTCATCAAGTTCACTGCTGTTAAGGAACGTGACCACAATCTAGTAGTGTTGTCAGGTTGTTGGTTTTGATTATGGCTTTGCTCAAACTCTTATGACTACTCTAAATGTATCTTACAAATCCCACCGGAAATATACATAAAAAATACTTCTACAGTGGTAGTGTATAGTAGCTATCAGACTTGTAAAAAGGATATTTCGTCCAATTATTTGGTCAGACATGGTTTGAAATTTGTCCTGCATTTGCTGAAGCAACGTTTGCACCTAGTAAAAAGGAAAAAAAAAAAAAAGTAAGAAGCCTGTTTTGTTTCTATTAGAGGCTGTCACAGCATTACCCTTATATTACCAAAATGCGTAACAAGCTGACTTTTTCCATTGCTGAGCTCAAACTTTGCAGTATAATCCCGTATTTAGGTATCGCGTTATACAAACACGTACACACACACGAGAAACGACACTCGGCCACCAATTTCAAGACAGGGCACACCGCGACCACCCCACAGCAGCCGACCCCAGCTCCCCGCGCTCATCCCTCGGCCACCCCCTCCCGGTTATCAGCCCTTCAGCCTCTCCCTCCCCTCGCTGCCCCCCGCTCCGACCGGGGCTGCCCCTCAGGGTGCGGGGCCAACAACCGGCGGGCCCAGAGCCGGGCCGGGCAGGCCCCAGCAGCCCCTCGGGGTAACGCAGCCGCCCCACGGTGCCGGCCGGTGCCCGGGCGCACCACGGCGGTGAGGTCCTGCACGCTCTTGGGGTCGGGCTCGGCCATGCTGGGCTCGGGGCGGCTCGGCGGGCGCTCGGCTCCACAGCGGCACCACAGCGGCACCGCTTCCGGGACGCGCCCCGCCGCTTCCTCCGCGGGCGCGTCTCGCGGGAAGAGGAGGGCCCGGGGTGCTGTGGGAAGTGTAGTCCGAGCCGCCTGAGGGGGCGGTCGGGGAGGAGGCGGGAACAGCCCGCTGGTGGCCGGTGATGGCCCCTGCCCTGCCTTCCTGCTGGTGAAGCGGGGAGAACCGTGGTGGCATGGCATCAGAGTGTCAAGAATCGTGGTGTCATAGCAATCACAGAGTCACAAATCGTGGTGTCATAGCAATCACAGAGTCACAAATCATGGTGTCACAGCGTCACGGAGTCAACGTTGGAGAAGAATTTCAAGGTCACAAAGTCCACCAAACACCAGAAGCTCACGTTCCTAAGCACCACGTACACGTCTCTTAAATAGTTCCAGGAATGGAGACTCCACCACCTCCCCTGGCAACCCATTCCACTGCCTAACCAGCCTTTCTGTGAAGAAATTCTCCCTGACATCCAAGCCGAGCCTCCCATCGTGCAATTTGAGGCCGTTTCCTCACTTCTGCTGTCACTTGTCACCGTGAAGAAGAGATCGAAACCCTCTTCACTGCAGCCTCCTGTCAGGCAGTTGTAGGGAACGATGAGGTCTCCTCAGCCTCCTCCAGACTGCCCCAGCTCCCCGAGCCACTCCCCATAAGTCTCATCTTCCAGTCCCTTCTCCAGCTTCGTTGCGCTTTTCTGAACGCGTTCCAGCAACTGCACGTCCTTGTCAGGAGGGACCTGAAGCTCGAGGTCCGAGTACAGAGGGATGATCACTTCCCTTGTCCTGCTGGCCGCGCTATTTCTGATACATGCCAGGATGCCACTGGCCTTCCTGGCTGCCTGGGCACACCACCGGCTCCCATTCAGCCGGCTGTAGGCCAGCACCCTCATGTCCTTTCCTGCCAGGAAACTTTCCATCCACTCTTTCCCAAGCCCATACCGCTGCTACCAACGTCCCCCGGGAGGCTGTGGGAGCCCCCTCATGCCTCATGGGCCACGGCCCCTCAGGATGCAGGCGGTCTCCCTACTTCTGCCCCTCAGAGTCTGGCTGCCCCTTGTCACCCTCCACCGTCTTCACGGTAACTGTTGGCCCCCGCCAGCAGTGGGGTGTGAAAAGTAAGGAGTGAGCGGGTTTATGCTTACTAGTATATGTTAACCCCCGCTTTTCACTGAGTACGAGGCAGTCTTGTCAAAAAGTAGCACCTGGCACAACTGCATGGGAAGGGGTGGCATTAAAACATCTATATTTTCAAGAGCATTAAGCTTAAACATAATCTTATGCTTAGAATAAAAGCTATCCTCATGCTGAGATTTAGTAGTTTTGCTGATGCTCTTAAAAAATAACTTTGCAGGTTGGGGAGATTACAAGTGCATTATTCTAGCCTCAGAAAAATGCTCTAGCTGTCTGAAGGGGCCTTCACCCTTTTCAGCATTGAATTTAGAAGGGAATGAGCAGTTAAGCCTGGCTAGCAGGCAGCTGCAGGTAATCTGGATTCAGAAAGGGGCTGGCCGTAGGAATGGTAGCATTACGGATTAGCGGTGGAAGTCCGGGCTGTTCCGTACACAGATTGATGATTAAAGGGAGTACATTACTGCGGCATATTGTCTTCATGAAATAAAGCACAAATAACAAAGTTGCATGCATTAGATTAAATTCATGTCTGCCACAGATTAGTGATATGGTTCTTAAGATACTGTAAAGCTTCAGAGAGTGGATTTTCGCAATGGGAATGGTTGCAGGATAAGCATTTCCTAAGTGCGAATTTATAGGCTTTTTAGACCAAAGCTACTTGTCTGTAGTTCTCATTCGTGAAATGACTTAGTGTTTATGCAGCTCGCTTATTGCGTACTGAGATAAGATCTAAACAAACTGAAGTCAACAAAAACATTGAAGGTGCATTTGTAAATGAAGAACATTTCCCATTAGCAGCAGATGATTGTCAAATGTCTCATTTCTAGAGAAAGCTGATATGCCGACACGCTCTGCCTGATCCCATAACTAGTAACAAATGGGAGATGCAGGGCATTTGCATTATTAATGTGCCTTTTGGAACATTGCAGTAGTAATAAAAAACAAACAAACAACAATTTAGTGCCAGTTTGGGGAAATTTTGTTGACTGTTTAAAAGTAAATATAGTTTCTAGTTCTGAGAAACACTAAGAAATTAACTCATTTATTTGTTTGATTTGTTCATGGAACGGTGGTTGTTTTTATGACTGTTATTTGCATCACATAAACTACCGTTTCTAAAAGGTCGTCATGTCTGGTCTCTAACTGCACACTTAAGCGGAGGTTTCTCAGCTGCCCTGGGTGCTGATGTGAGTCACGGTGACCATGATGCCTGCAGGGTCAGGCTGTGGCTGTTCTGCAGCTGCTGCAGACTCCCAGATGACGTGGGACAGCAGTATTTGGCTGGGGGCTGTCTCTTTCCCTGCACGATTTAAGTCTAGGATAGAACAACCACGACCTGCCCACTGACGGGCTCTCTTGCATGTGCACCATGTGTTGCTTGAACAGGCAGGAAAGCTGTGGCTTTCCGCAGCAACTTCAGCAGGTGGAAACACAGCAGGCAGGGGCACACACACAGCAGAAAGATCTGACTTCTATGCTTGTGCCTTCTTGTGCTGCGCTAAGGGTGATCTTTGTTCTATTATGTGGTCTCCTGGTAAAGCTGAATTGCTGTGTCCTGTTACCTTCTTAGTCTGATCGGACTAGCAAAATGATTCCTCAGGCTGTTAAGATTTTTATAGGTGTTGAATAGCTGCCCATTTGTTCTTATATAACTTTACAGATTTTCTTTTTTCATGGCAGGATAAAACATTTTCATTATTCACTTTCTTCTTAGCATGGCACAGTTAAACAGTGCCTAACTTAAAAATTGCAGGGGTTTGTCTCCTTCTGAAGACTGGACACAGAGAAAATGCTATGCAAGGCGGACTGGTAGGATTAATGATCCTTTCACAGTTCAGAGATGTTCAGAGATTACTAAAATGAATGGAGATGTAGAAGGCTGATACTCTTGCTAGCTTCTTACTGGCAAAGTCTTAATTTAAAGTGTACAGAGAAGGAGGATCTTTAGAATTTAAAAAGGGCATGATGTGTTCCTTAAAATCAAGGGGAATTTACAGAGATGGATTTAAAAACAGTTAATGAAACTGCTATAAAATGCAGGGAAACGTAATTCCAATGGAGAGTGATTGGACCATGCAGCACTAAGTCACTGTCAGGCTGTGTACAAAAGCAGGCACGTTTTCGGTTTTCCAGAGAACTCAAAAATGAACTTTGCCTTTGTGGAAACATGACAGAGATTTCTGGTGCTGGTCTCTTTAGATCTGATTCTGTTCATGTTTATTTTGGTGATGTAGGATTAGGGCTTAATATAATTTTCATCAAGTAACCACTTAAAATAAAAAGGCTGCTAATTTAACAGCTTATTTTTTTGTGCCAGTTAACGTCAAAATCACCTTAAGCAGTTAATCCTGCAGAATTAATTGTATATTTGCTGTTATGGGGGATTGGAAGGCATCTAATGAAATGAAAGGGTAGTTGTTAAAAAGCAGCATAAAATTTCCCAGAGGCAATTTTTGCAAAGACAGTTGTCTTTGTAAAAGACTCTGCTCTTACTGAAAACACTGGTGTGGGTTCTGCAGTGACCTCAAAGAGCTGTGGTCCTATGTTTACATCTCTTTTAAATTGCAGCTCTTCCAGAGGACCATTTCCCTGGTAGAATTCTGGTGCATTAGCTCAGCGTTAACAGTTTAGAAATGACGATGTTATTTTGTCTGTGTATTCTGAGAGGCAGTGAGTAGCAACTATACTTCAATTGTTTGGACTATCAGATCTTACTTGGGCTCTCTGAAGACTTTCAGATAATTGTGATAGCTCTGAGTATTATTTGTGCAGTGGCTGTGCACTCAAACTGCTGCAACTGCTCTTGCCTGCCCCCTCATTTGACTGTGCTGAGTTGATGGATCTTAAGGTACTCAGCATGTAAAATCACAAAAACACTTTCTGTATTTGAGCCAAAGACTTACAATGAAATCTTGAGAATGAAATTTTAATACGTCAGTTGCAGCCTGAGTTGCTCACGGCATAAATTCTTGAGAAATTATAAAAATATAACAAACAGAATTCCTTTATTACTTCCAGAGGAAAAACGCTCCTTAGAGGCTGTCAAATATACATGAGGTCAGAACATATTAAACAAAGAACTATACTTAGAAAACAACCGTGAAGGGAAAAGTAAATATTCAACATCATGACTCATGTGAATATTTAACTGGATAAAGCATAAAGTATGGAAATCACAAAAACAGGTCAAGGATAAATGTAAAAACAATTCATAGCAAAACAGAAATGATTCACGGTGTTTTTTTTTCATATTATTCCTCAGCAACTAAAATAAATATCTTTAGTATGGGTAGTTCTTGCACAAAGTTAACTCCTGTTAAGAAATGAAATCACTTTGGCTCTTTAAAATCACTTTACCTTCTGGTAATTTATCCGGTATCTTGCTTTTTTAGCCTTTGATCAGCTTGCTGTTACCTGCCATCAGAATTGATGAATGAACTTTGTGGATGCTCAGTACCTTGAGAGCAAAATATTAATGTATAGATATTGAAACTTTCATTATAGTGATGTGGAGTGTGGACCATGCACCAAACTGAAATATTTTCTTACATACCTTGACATTTATGACCTGCAGTGTCTGAAGACCTTCCTTTTTAAAAAAGTGAAGTCCATTTTCACCTTCAATTATAAGCATTCCAGAGGGCATCTCATTAAGGTTCCTGCAAAAAGCAAGCATGCCACAGATATGAGGAACAGAATAATTGTGTTCTGCTAATTAACTGTAAGCGGTTGGTTTCTCAATCAAGTAATTAGTAGGGGTGTTGGCTTTAAGTTTCTCTGGCAAAAGGAAATCTGCAGCACAGAAAGAGAGGAGTTCTTAATGGAGATTCAATTTCTTCTCTGGGAAGTGGTGCCAGTGAAAAGTTTTTTACCTTGTTGGGTCTGGCTGAGCAGAGCAGAGACAGATCAAGCTGTTTTGTAGATTGTAGTGCAGGGTGAGGAGTTAGCTTTCTATCAAAGAGATACACTTGTGCTTCAAGAGACATTTCAGTGCTTTATCCACAAACTCGAGTGTGGACGTCAAACTCACATCTGACCCACTTCAATGGAAGCTCATTGCTTTTGAAGATGCAGCCAAAGTGTTTTCACTTGACTTTGAGCATGCACTACTCACACTCCCAAGTTAAGCGAGTGATAGTCAGTTGTAAATAATGTATTTAGATTTGCAGTAGTTTGGCTGAGCTAGAGGAACTGGAATTACACTTGGGCAGCAGGCTAGTTTACTTGCAGCTTTAAACTGAAATTATAACAAGTAGAACGACTGGATACTGTTTTGGCAGCCTTCACATTCAAAGCTTAATTGACCAAGCCAGGAGATTACTTGAAGGTTCATGAGGGTATAGTGTAATTAAGTTGTTTTGTGGTTTAACTCAAAGACGAATAAGCCCACATCTTCACAGTTTTAACCTGTTAATTAGCCCTGTCTACTTTGCCAAAAGAAAATGTGGACTGAGAGTCTGATCCTGCAAGTTGCTGATTATTCACAGCCTTCACATGGAATTGCAGATGCCGAGCACCTCAGGACATTGCAGGATTAAACCATTTGTTCTGCAGGGCTAGATCAGCGTCATACTGAAGAAGGCAAAAACACAGCCTGCAAAACTAGTCATTTCCTTAGGGAAGACACTGCAGACTATTGGATATGCCAGATGCTAATTAAATATTGGCTAGTTTCTGGTTTAAATACAGAAAGTGCTCACAAAGAGCTTTGGGCTACAAATGAACAAATAACATATAAACTCATCTCATAACTTGGATGAGTAAAAAATAAATGTAATACAAGGTTATAACAGCAACCTCAATGAAGGACACAAATCACGTTGATTTGCTCTTTGCAAAAAGTTTTTTGAGCTATGCGAAGAGAAGTGCTATGGCGTTACAGACTCCAGCTGGGGAGAGATTTCCATCAAACGATTGTTGAGGGTTGGATAATATAAAGTACATCCAAACAATGACTGTAACTGCACAGTAAGATCTTGTTTCACTTTTCCTGAAAAATCCTTATCATCAATTATTATCATTAATTCTAGTGTACTAACACTAGTGTTAGAGAGCATTTTCTGAGTAACATCAATACTGTTATTCTCATGTCTTCTGACTACATTCATTATATTTGTCATTCTATTAAAAGAGCTCTCTATTGTAATGATTTACATTTTTGTCTGAATTACAGCTATTATCACTTTTTAATACATCTCCACGTACAGCTTGTTTGCTGAACTCCTAATTTTCCCCCAATGATCATATAATGAATTATTTCCCAGTTTTATTTTTTATGCACAATAATGAAATGTTCCTTTATTTTATTTCTTGCTTTCTCATGAATGAGCAGTTAAGTTTAGGTGTGTGCTGCCTTTTGAATGTTAACTTTCTATCCAGAATTAGCTGAAAAGCAGTAAATGTGTTCAATTTGGGCTTTTCTATGAGAAATTAAGGTAAAAATGCATACTTTTTAAAGATAAGTTTAAAAGAAAGGTAACACACATCTCCACAAAGAATGCTATTAAGTATTGAAATTCCTTTATGGGCCTATCCACTCCTCAGAACTAAACATTAATCCTGAGCAAATGCCTGGCACTAAGGTCCTTGTTTCTTAGGTTATTTCTGACAGTGTGTTTTATGTCCAATATTAACTTCATTGTTTGGTAGGCACATAAGCTGTTGTGCTTCAAGTTGTCTTGCAGACATCTTAACTAATTATAAACTCTAGTATCTCCTCTTTAAATTTGGTGTTCAGTCGTGGTGTAGGATGATGTAAAAATTGTCAAGGTCGTCTCAGCTCAAATGCTCTTATTTTTCGTAGAAAAATGTTCAGAAATACAAAAGGAATGTTTCTTAATCATTCTAGTGCTTGTATGTCAGCTGTAGCTGAGCAGAATATTTAGGGTGACATAATTGTTTAAAAAAAAAAAGAAAAGAAAAAGGAATTTTGAATGGAGGCGGAAGAGATTTCTGTGAACATTTCTTAAAGAATTCATTGGCATTTCTATTTCTTTGAACAAACAAAGCTGGATGTATTGAACTATAGCAAATATTTCATGTGTGGAGGACAATAGGTAACTGTTTCCAGTGTCTGCTCTGCCAAGATATTTTAGCCCTCTGTTATTGAATTGAATTGAAAGAACTTTGGCAAATCAGTTGCAAATTTACAACTACATGTCCTAGACAGCCAATTTTTTCCTTCGTTGAAATTAGAAATGTTTCCTTCCAATTTTAACTCTGTAAAGCCATGAGAAAGGTGTCATTAGTAAATGGACTGAGGTGGCACCTGGAAAACAGATGGACGACTGTGGAAGGCAGCGGGGAAGCCGGATGAGGAAAGGGGCCAGTGAGATGGTTCCGCAGCCACTCTGAGTAATGGGGTAATTATAAAGGCTTTGCACAATGTGTAGATCTGTAACACTGGGTATCTTGGAGCAGTGATAGCTGATTCCTGCTGTGAATGAATCTAGTGATAAATTCCTGCTGATTCCAGGGCGATCAGAATTAGGTCAATACAAACATCTACCCACTAAGAAATTAATAAAACCGGCTTTTGTTTGTTTAGGGTAATGAAAGGAATGTGAAGGTTTTCTAACTGGTACATCCAGGCAATAGAGAGGTCTACATTTAGTTTCCCAAATTACTCATTAAAATCCCTTCATTTCCTGCCCAAACCGCACCGTTACACACTGCCCTTTAGATGTTAGGAACTTTATAAGTGATAGCTACAGTTCCGTAGTGTTACTTTGTAATTGTTCATGTGCTAGAAGAAGAGTTTCCGAGTGTGGGCAGTAAAAAAAGAACTCCTCCATTTCTTCATTTTCCTAATTTTGGGCCATGTTGTTGCAATTCGGCATGGTGCATAAGCAATAAATACTATTCTGTGCCTCCACGCTGGCCAGCTGGTTCCCCAGATTTAGTACAGAGCTGTTTTACAGCCTGTTTGCTTGGCAGACAGCAGTTCCCTGCTAAATTATTCACTTTATTTTGTGGCCAAGAGACTGGATGTTTGTGACATGTCAAATGAAATTCAATCTCTCCATCTGATATAAACAAATTCTCAAGACTTGTGTCTTTCAGGAACAGAGCTTTCGGTAATGTCATCATCTTCTCCTGAACAGTCCTCAGCACTCCAAAGGAAGGCATTGGTAAAGCGAGGGCAAGATCCTCCTCGCGTAATGGTAGTGCACTCCCTAACCCTAGGCCGATTTAGATCAGGTTGGGGTGAGAATGAGTGGGGCACTCTCTGTACCTAGACATCAGAAAAGGAAAGGGCAGTTTGCTCATGCGAATCTGCACCAGAAAACACTGCAGTGAAAGGGGTCTTTCCAAAAACCCTACTTAGGGCCTCACATGGATCCATTTCAACAGATAGCGGGGCAGAAAGATACAATGCATGTGTGGACATAAGCAACAATTTTAAAGTAAAATCTGTCTTGTTTGGGGGCAGTCTCATAGGTTTGGGGGTCTGACTTTGGATTTTATAGTCTTCAGGGTGCTTGCTGTAGAACTAACCACATTGCTTGTCTTAGTCTGGGAGACATTTCATTTTTCAGCCCTGGAGTTGAGGGGTAAGGAATGGGGTGGGATGTAAATGGCAGGTGTATTCCTATTGCCTGCACCACAGGAAGGGAAGATTGTGTGTTTAAAAAATTGCAGAATAGTGCTGTAAAATTAAAACCATGAGATTTAGATTTGCTCAAGTTGTAAATGGGGCATAGAAGCCACATATGTATCATTTGTTCTACTACCCAACAAAAACTGATAGCACAAAGGAGATTTGTTTTTTTTTCTTCCACAACTGAGAAGAGAAAAAAAAAAAAAAAAGTTGTTTCAGCCCCTTCATTTCCTCAAGAAAAGCTTCAACTATCTTCAGTAGAAAACACAGAAAAATTGTATCACAGACAGGCTAGAAATGCCATTAGTGAAACGCGGATACTTCTTCAAGCACATCAAAACTGTCAATACCAGGTGCTTCAAAGGAAAAAGAAAAAAAAAGACCTGCTTTGATTATAGGAAGACTGTGGCAGAGAAAATTCTTTCACAAGCTGTATTATCCAGTCAAAGAAGAAAGATAAACCATGATTAATAAAATGCATGCAGATTTGTGTGGATCAGACCTTGGATTATTCTGAGAAGTAATTTTACAGAAAGTCTTTGGTGTTGTTTCTGTGGATAACTAAGGAATTGTCCTGGGAGAGCAGAAAACTTCTAACTTCCAAACCATCTCAAAACTCAGAGCAACTTCTTTCAGAGGATAAGATGGCATTTCCCAGAGCATTGGGTAGTGAAGCTCGACGAAAACAAAACACAAGGCATGCTTGGACTGCCTAAACAGTTGTGTTTTAGTTAAAAGTACTTGGTATACCAGTTTGAGTGCTGTTCCAGCAGGTACGAGACTGTTACCTGCACACCAGTGCTGCTTTTTGGCTTGTTTTTAATGCATCGCACGGCAGTTTTAGTTGTCATTACTGGTAGTCACCTGTCAGGGCTTTATCTGCTGGGATTTGCTTTCACTTTTTACATTCCTGTCTTTGTGCCTGTTATCACTGTGTCCTTCAACATCTGCGTGTCACCACACCTTGTGTCACAGACGTATGCATTTTACTCCTATAAACGCCTGGATTCTCTTGCCATCCTTTGGTCAGAGAATCTCATCTTAGTTTCTCAAGGTCCAACCAAGTTTTTTGAGGTTAACAAATTCACCTCAACTTCATGTGGTTTGCATTCAGCTAAATATTCTGGTCCTGGCACAGGCTGAAACGGTGTCTCCTATTGGCATAACATTCCTTGGATGTCTCTTTTTTGGGGCCCCTTTTCCTGAGCCTGAATGTGACACTCCACATCTTAGGTCAGAGGATGCAGGTTAGTTTGTAGGAGAGATTGCAGCTGGCAGATCTGTTCCCATTAAAGAAGCTCCTTCGAGAACAAGGGCTGGGCTGGAAGCATGCACCCCTTGTTGCCACGCAACAGTCAGACAGAACCCCGGGTACCAGACACAGCTCATCCATCACTTGGTGATTTTTCTGTGTCCTTTGCAAATGTGGCTTCCAGAACTGCACACAGTCTTCCAGTCTGTTTCAGCTGTGCTGTAAAATAACTTTATTACTCCTACTTATTAGTCCCCCACACTCATATCTAATGATCTTGTTAGTCTTTTATGCTACCACACTCCATCAATTTGTATCTTAGTTTCAGATGATGACAATGCTGTTCTGTGTTTATTCATTACAAAGCAACAAGGTATTCCGATGTGAACTTAACTGCAGATGTTTCCTAACATTGGACACATGCCTTTTCTGGGATAAACAACTCTAAGAAATCAATGCAGTGAAAGTAATAAACATATGGCTGTGGAACAGAATGCCCACTGATCCAAATTCCTTCTTTTTCTGTTTCAAGTAAACATTTCCTATGGGAAGCTGTGTTCTTCGTGGTGGATTCAGTGTGTTGTTATATCTGTGATACAGCGCTAGGAATGTGTTAGAGGGCTATTTCCTTGCCAGATACGAAGACTAGGTTTTACCATCTGCTTGATGTCTTTTTTCCCCTTATGTAGGTAATACGAGTGGCTAATATTGAAGAGAACTAGTTCTTTCCTTATGTTGATAAAAATTGTATAAAGATGTTATGAGCATTTGATAAATGAGATTTACGCTCGTCTGCAAGTGGGAGAACGTATCTGTTCTTGGGGCTCAAAACACTCCCTGGTTTTAGACTGCATCGATAGAATATGATTATTTTCAGTCTACTACTGAAACAATTCCTAGATACATTTCCTTTGATGTTCAATAGAAAGTGCTTATTTATACAGTGAGATGCATAACAATATGCAACATCAAACTATAAAAATGTATACAGGACTATTGTTATAATTTTGTGTTTGTCTAACTCTTCAAAAAAATGTAAATCCTATGCCTAGCAGGAGGTTATTGAAAGGATCATGTAGTCATAGCCCATTCAGATGAAACAACCAGCAGGTTTAAGAAGAAATGAAATTAAACTTTAACAGCACCCTAACTACACGACAATAAAATTCAACTCTTATAATTCTGGTTACATTTATCTTAGAAACTCACTTTTATGGTATCTTAAGCTATAAAAGAAATTCATTAGAAACATAAGGAGCACAATGAGGGCATCTTTCATTTCCCTGCTCTAAAGCTACATGGGCTGAAAAACGCCAAGCTGTTTATTGTTTCAAAAACTGTATGTGCATGCATGACTGCCAAGGGAAGAGTTAAGGTTATGTACAATAAGTTTCCTTCTTCCAGAGGTCAAAATGTGTAATTTGGGCAGGGTCAGTAACATATAGTCTTATAAAAGATGGAAGTTGTGAGAGGGAATCACATTTTGAAAGTAAATTAAAACTGGAAAATGATCTTAGAAACAAAGTGATATGTACTTGTGAATCAGTACTTTTCAAGGTGTTAGCTGTGCACGTTGTGATTTCGTTATTCAACTTGCCGTGATATAAACCTCATCTCAAGCTAGCTGTTGTTTTCCTGCACTTTCCATAATCAAAGCCTGCTGAAATTAAACTGGTGCAGAGTTAATCATGCATGCTGACTATTTTAGTTATCGCTTCTTTTCAGATCTGTACCAGTAGTGTCTAGGGAACGCAAACAGTAGTAGACCAAGAGCACCTGTAATTATTATTGCAAATTAGTAAATTGACCTTGTCAGAAAAAAATGGAGCAAAAGTTTCCCTGTTAATTAATTTTTTCAAATGCTTTTTAAATTTGTACATATAGTGTGGAGTTAGGCAAGGAAAAAGAAAAGGCAAGCACAGAAAAGATACACTTAAGACAGTAAATGATGGGTTATGTACTGTTACCAATTTGGGAACTGCATTTTTACTAGTACTAGGTCTGAGGACCACCACGATAATTAGGTGCCAGTGTTTTATGGTAATTAAAATAGACTTATGTCTTCGTGACAGTTTGCAAATGAGGGTTTTTTGGTGGCAAAGAACTTGAGGTGTATTGTTGTTTGAACTGGTTGATCTTGGGGTAGAGCAGTTTCCTTTATTTGCCTCTGGCTTGCAGAATGCAACACAGGTTTGCAATTAGCATCTGCAGGTAACACCTGTCCTGTGGGAAACAAACTTCCACTGCTGTGGGCCTCAACCAGCACAGCTAAATGTAAGGGGACAAAAGCTTCGCAGCAAAAAGTGTCACCAGATTGTGCTTCTGACCTGCTGTTCAGCTTCTGTTCTGCTTACAGAGCTACATATGGAGGGACTGCTGTTGTGCAGGACAGCTTGCAAGGTACTCTGCTGATAAGCTATGAAATCAAATGACTGATAATGTCCTGGGTATGTTTGGGAATGCCAAAGGTTCAATGGTTCTTCAGACTCTTTCCATCAAAACAGATGGACTGATTATATATCTATATATACATATGTATATATAGATATATAATTGACTTTTCTTATAGGTGTAATCGCAATGACCTCTATGTTCTGGGGCATCAGGGCAATGGAATTCTGGCTGGGCGATGGAAAGGGCAAGAGTTGGTGCATCTGGAAGGGAGAAGGAAGAAAAAGAGTGCTTCTTTCATTCTTTAAATCAAAGCCTGTGGTAACCATGTGATTTCATCAGGAAATTACTCTGCTACAGCCAGGAGGAAATCTAGGGACATTCCTTCCCAGAAGGTCCTGTGCTTTTGAAGGATGAAGCAGTTGCTTCATTTCACAAAGGTTCATGCATTTAACTTTCTGCTCTGCCTCCGTTTCCTCATAGTAGCGAATGCTGAATTTCTGTCCCTGCCTTTCTGCCCTGCAGTTGCGCTGCCTCCTTGGCATGACTAGGAAAGGGTAAGATCACCGCAGCCCTGCCTGTACGTTCTGTGGCAGAATCGAGGCAAGGAGCTGCCGAGGTGGATGTTGAAGCTGGTTTATGCTTGCAGCAGAGTCCACTTCTTGGCAGAGATTTCTAGTGCTTTGTCAAACTGTCTGGCTGCATCAGTTAATTACTTGTTCCAAAGTCATATCAGAGTGCTTAAATCTCAATGAGTTTGTTAATTTGATTCTTTGACTAGTTTAGGGGAACTTGGTTGTGCTGGGGTAGCACGAGAACAGTCTTGTAACGTACCTGCAGCACGCCTGCCTGCCAAAGAGGAGGATAATCAATCAGTCCGTTGCCGCCACTATTGATGTAGTGTGAGATGGTCTCTGACTTGAAAGATGAAGAGGAAATTAAGCGTAACACAGTGATAATGGAATGATCAATGCTGCTTGCTGCAGACTTTGCCTCTGCACTGAAAAAGCAAGATGTTTTGTGAATGCTAGCTAGAGATGTGTAAATGAGACGCTAAGTCTTGCCCGTAATACAAAGCTAACCAGAAGTGACTAATATAGCACTGTCAGCGTTGGTGCTTTACCAGCAAACCAAGAGACACAAGAAGAATGAGAGGATGTCCCAAACCTTCTGCTTCAAGAAGGCACAGAGAGTTGTGGTTGTTGTCATGAAATTCCTTTTTCTCGGTCTTTGAATCATGGTTCTGTTTTCTCTTATCATCACTGAGTGTAAAGAAGGAATTAGTGGAGAAATCATTTTCTTCTAGCAGTTGTGTAGCCTGGGTTGTTATCTAAAAAACTGTCATAAAAACTCGTTCTTGATATTAAAAGATTACTTTCAGTGACCATAAACACTCATCAGTTTGGGACAAACTCTTTCCCTTCAATGGCATTTTCTGTGGAAGGAGCTTTCGATATCAAAACTTGCTCCGAGTATCATGGGTCTCAACTTCGTCTAGTATGAAGCCTATAGGTCACCAGAGCGATCCTGAATATTGATGTGGGGAGGAACACATTTGTAAATGTCTCACCTTGGGAATGCCATGCAGTTGATAGGATTGGTCTCTGCAGCAGGTGTGTTTACAAAATTCTCTATGCGTAATGCCAGTTTGAATTTTT
Organism: Anser anser; assembly: GCF_964211835.1. NCBI lineage: Eukaryota > Metazoa > Chordata > Aves > Anseriformes > Anatidae > Anser > Anser anser. The sequence continues at coordinate 20,609,008 of NC_139732.1, forward strand.
TATGTTAATAGTTCCCCTAAGGAAAAACAGGACTTCTGAATGTCCGCTTGTAGGATCAAGCATTTATTATTTATTCTATATGCATTTATCGATGGTTCTTGCTAATGAGATGAACTCATACCCTCGGGTTTTCCAGTGCTTTTATAGAATGTCAATTTCCTATGAAATCATTAAGGAAATAATTAGGGACCTTCATCTATTTCCCATCCTTCCTTGCATGTTAGAGCTTCGGTGTCACCCCCCACTGTTATTTTCCGGATTCTGACTTTCTGCAAAGACTAAGGACAGGATTTCCATACCCTGGCCCTTTTTTAGAGCCATTGAGGTCCTTATTCAGTGTCTCACCCACCCTCTGAAATATTCTCTGCTACTTTCCTCAATAGTACCAGATGATGAAACAGATAATGGGATTACCATGCTCCAGTCATATGCTTTAAAATATCTTGCTGAGTCAAAATTTCATTATTTTAATATTCCATTGACCACTATATGAACTTTCAATTCGCTGTGGCTTCTCCACAAAATTACATTAAGTAACAGTGGCTTGTATGAAATCTTTTTTTAATATCCTTGATTAGTCAATAGCTTTATAATACAAGATTTTGTTTTCAAATTCCTTTTCTGTGTAGTAAACGTTTATTTCTTGGCACTACTGTCTGTTCAAATTGCAGTGTTGTTTACCTTTGTTTTTAATTTCATGTTAGCCTCAGGTTAAACCCATTCACACATCAATCACCACTGAGCTTGAAATCTGTGCAGATACATTCTGTAAAATTTTTAACTATTTGACCAGATATCCATAGCGAATCATAGCAGTCTCCTAATTCAGGATGGCTGTAGCAGTCTGACCACCACCTGAGCAATTCTGTTTCTGTTTTTTCTGATGACTTTGTCTGGTTTTTCTGCTCTGCTCTGAGCTGGGCAGTCTTTGGCAAAACAGGAAGTTTTGAAGCAATCAGGACAGAACTGCATAAAGATTTGGGGGAATCATTTGAATATGGAGGCCAAACACTGGTTTCAGAGATTGTTCCAGTTTTAAAAGCCTTGGATGATTGTAGAAGTTTTTCAGACTGTACTGTAGTGAAATGAGCATTCATGAGGAAACTCAGCCTTGAGCAAAGTCACAAAGGCTCTTCTCCATCAATGTCCTTCTTTCATGCTGTTTTCAACCCACTCTGAGTAAATTTCAATCTCCTAGTATATGAGTGAATAGTTCTTTGAAATTCGTTCATTTCAAAATTGATATTGTTGGGGAAATTCATCTATTTTTTTTACCTTTGTGCAAAGTTATTTTTAAATATATACATTTTCAAACTGGATGCAGCCTAAGCCAAACCACTGGAGTGTTTTCATCTGGTATTTGGATTTGGACAAGCACATTATTTTATATATTTCTATTTATATATTCAAATGACAGGCATGGTCGTTTTAAATCTTCGAGTACATGTTGATCCGTTTTTTGTTGTTGCTGCTAGAGAGCATGCTTTCCCTAAACTTTTGTTTCTTTCCAGGGCATTTCAGTTGAGCCAATGCCAGTGCAGAGCCAAATCCATTCCCATAGTCAGCATGATCTCCTCAATGTAGCCCCATGCCGGGTGATGTTTCCTGATAAATTCTAAGCATAGCTAGAAATAGGAATCCCTGCAGCACAAAAGCAAGAGTTCACCTTTTCTCCCAGACTGATCATACCACTGTGCCCTTGCCTTGCGTCAACACTCAGTATCTTGTCTTTGTGAAGGATGTGAGCACCATACCCCCAGTTTTTAGTATACTTTTCCCCTCTTGAATCATTGATGGTAGATAATAAAAAATGTCACAGAGCTGCTCTGAAAATCCTGCATCTTTGAAATAAAGTACAGCAGGAATCACACTAGATAAATGACATGTTTTAACTGAGCTGAGTCCTTGGAGAACTAGTCTGGTGATTATAGGGAGACTGCAGCTGAGTGTCTTTTTAAATCATGTAATTTGAAATTAACTCTCTTTTCCTTATCTAGTTAGTACAGTCCATTGTTCTGAATTTACGGCTCAAGTTGCTATCTGATGTTTAAAATATAGCATTTCCCAGAGTGTTTCCTGATCAGTTTAATGTAATTTGAGAGCCTTTCATTCTTGAATGCTACAATTGCAATGAGATTAGAAGCACAGTGGTTAAAATGAGTTTCCATTGCTAAAAAAATAGATATTGGTAGATAATTCAGGATAAGGTCTCAAAAGAGGAAAAAATTAAAAGACTAGAAGGCAGAAAGTAATCCATATTGAGAAACTACCTGCTGTCCAAGGCAAGCATGGACTCCAGCGTCATCAAGCTGCAGTTCTCTTTGCTTTCTGATAATGTGCCAGATGCAACTTGAATGCCTCCCAGTCAAGTGTTGCTTGATTAAAATGGGTCACAGAAAAGAAAAGCAGTCAGAGCTTGCCGTGTTCTACTCTGCGAGACTCACCCTGCCTGCCAGGCGAATGGGCAGCAGAGCTATTATCATTCAAACCATAATGAGATGTGTGATTTAGGTTTTTCAGGTCTCTGCCTTTTATACTCTCATAATAGAAATCATTAGGGATCCACTGAAATATTCCATTTATCACGGTAAATTTAGGTGACTGGTGACATTAAGTGCTGTTATGGGTCTGGGTCGTGATTACTGCCAAGCTGAGTCCTGCTCTGGCTGAGTGAGTCTGCATTAACTCAAGTAGCTAGATTATTATCCATCATGGCTGATGATAAGGCCCAGTTTTTCTAGCAGCAGGGTGGTAGGAAAGTGTCCAGGAGAAGTCTCTGCCTCTTGCATCTGGGGCTGAAGTCAGGATGAAGTTTTCATGCTTTTGGTTGGGTAAATCAGAAGTCTTTAAGCTAATTCAGCCTTTCCAAATTGCACTTCCCTGCTTCTGCGTGCTCACTAGGGCCAACTCCTATTTATGCACTTGAGTAGTTATTACCTTTGTGCCTAAGAAAAGGAAAGCAATAGGCAGGCCTTCCCAGACAGTGATGAGGTGACAAGGAAATTACACTGCCAACCACAAACATACAGAATTACCACAAACCATTAAGTGTTTTTCTCTTCTGTCACACACTTTACGTCCAATCTGTCACAGCAATCTTGCTCTGGAATTTGGTTGAATCTCAGTCTTTGACTTCCATCCTTTCCAGGCAGGTTTTTAGCTTGAAAGCCAAAAATCGAGCAGTTTACAACATTCATTCACTATCTTGAGTTCCAAACACCGCCTTTACAAATTGCACATTCATTATGTAAAAAAAAGCACTTTGCATCCATTTTCAGTAGATACAATGCTTCAGTGCACACTGTTTGGCTTGATCTGTGTGCAGGCTTGAAATTAGCTGCCTTCCAAATGTACACGTCCTCGTACTGCTGCACAGTCCTCGGGTGTATAAGCAGTAGCCTGCTCTCCTTCTAGAATGAAGTAGGTCCATTTTAAATTCTGAGTTTATCCACTTTAACCTGGATAGGATGTGACATTTATTCTAATTAAGCAAGATTTTATCTAGGAGAAAAGGCAGGCAACCATAATAGGCAAAAATGAGGTATCATATTATCTTTAAATAAAACGAAATGGAAGCATGGATAAAAGAAGATAATTTGTTTGTCTTGCTGGTAACCTCAGGGCTCTGTTATTTTAAGGCTGCTTATCAGAAATATCAATTCATACTCTTTTTTTTTTCCTTTGAAACAGTGGCAAGTTATAATTATATTATGACTTATTTTACAATCTCAAGATTTGTAATATTTACTCAGGCAAAATTAGAAACCAAGGAGAGTAATCAGTCATTCACAACTCTAATTCTGTCATTACCCATTTTGTAGACTGAGTACAGGATAACTCTGTTGTTAGATTCTCTGAAAAATACAGAGCAAAGAATAAAAGCTTTTTTTGATTTCTTATGACTGTTCACTCTGAGCACTATTAAAGCATCTCACCCTGAGTTACAGTCCTAAACAGTAGTTCAGTCTTTATAATACCAAGGATACAAGGTGTTACTGGAAGTTGTAATAATTTGGGACCCCAATTACCTAGCTAATTGGGAGCATTGGACAAGGCTTTACCATCTCCTTCCACGGAGATGAGACATTGGTAGGATTTCTCTCACCAGTCAGATCTACTCTGAAAGCTGCCGGTTGTGTAAGATTGGGTCCTGGGGAGGGATGTGTTTCTGGGCTTTGCCCACAATATTGTCCTCTTCTGCATGCTCTGCTAGTCACTCTGGATGGATTGCAATTAGTATGTATCTGCAAGACCCTTAGAACTATCCCTGCTTTCAAACCTGAATCTTCTTGTAACTGTAAATCAGTATCCAGAAAATAATTTCTCATGTCTAACTTATGTGTAGCAGAAATATTATGAAAGTCTCCAGATTCTGCATTCTTTTACTTCCCAGCTGTCTCATGAAAACTAAGAATTGTCACCATAACTTGAAGTCTTGATGTACATTTAGTGAGCAAAACTCTTCATAATATCACTCCGTAAGTCTTGATATTAATATTCAAATTTTCAGCTTCTTTATTCAAGTCAATGGTGAACCTAGAATAATAAAATACAATGGAATTGGTGTCCAAAATGATTATTCAATGAAAATTTTAATAACTGAGCAGACACCTAACCATATCTGAATTGTAAAATGAGGTCAGCTGTGAGTCATCACTGTTTATTTTAATAGCTGCTTAGGGTTCATTATGTAGACAGTTTAAAAATAATAATAATAATAATAATTCAAGAAATTCTTAGCTGAATCTGAAACCGTTAGAAGCAGGTCCTATTTATTTCAGTGGAGGTGTGCTGGCTTACAGCAGCTGAGGATATGATAGATATCTCTTTGTTTTCAGAAGATTTTCCACAAATCACTGCAAATATAGTGGTTTGGAAATACATACTTGTGAATGTGAATAAAAATTTCTGACCGTGGGTTTTGGCATATCATGTGTCTGGGAGGACTGTAAGCCCTGACTAGCAAATATAGAGAGTTGTGTTTTGGCCAAAACACCCTGGAAATAATGCTGTTCATACCTTTCTGTTCAAAGTAGAAAGTACACTGATATCAGAATGATACAAGTAAAATTCTGAACAGCTCTTCTGCCATCTGAGTTTGGGTCTGTTAGGAAAGTTATTTTCAGGGAGGGGGGATAAAACAACAAACTTCCACCATTTCATTCAGGCTAAAGGGCTGTTAATCCTCCCAAATGGCTGTTTGCAAACAATAATGCCTGCTGTGTTCTTCCTTACTGCTTGTTTCAGCTGACCTGCACAGAACGCCGGTACGGATATGTTCATCCATTACTATTTTATAGATGCTACTCTGGCAAGTGTCATTGCAGCAGTGTCCATCAAAAATGTCACTCAACACAAACATTTGCCAGATCTGCCTGCCAGCACGAGCTAAATCATCTCACCATGGATCGAATGGAGCTCATCCTTGCCTCTCCCTCTCTAAGAAAATCATTAGGGAGCCATAGAAGTGCTGATAACAAGCAGTGAATGACATGCAGCAGATGCTAAATTTTGTAACACTGATAACAGTTAATTTTTCACTGTGAGATCTGAAACCTTATTTGTTACTGAGGAATCATTATTCTAGTTTTAAGGGATTGGACAGAGGAATTTGTGAGAACAGAACAAGACAGTAAGTAGTATATGAGCTGATTAATAATCGTTCCATACAAGTCCTTAGCCAGGAGTATCTCGAGTTTATAGGTAGCTCACTCTGTCTGTTCATACAACGGTGCTTAGCACACGCATAGCCAGAGAGAACCTCAGTGAACCTACAAGCCAGCCTTTTGCTGGGTTCACCGAGCAGCTCTGTTCATGTTTATTGAAAGAGGTACAAGGCAGGTGCCCTAAGTGGGGTATGTAAGAGATGGAGATCAAAACACAACAGAAATAAAAGGAACAAGGACCTTTAAGTTTGTTGTCATATTTCTGATCCTGTTGAGGTGAATGTTTCATGTACTTCATTTCTGATAAGTACTCTGAACATTTTCTCCTGCAGATTACCAGTATCTGTGGCTTGTCAAACCTACGCTGTTTCAATCTGAAAGGACAGACAGTTGTGTGCGGCAAGACTGACAAGAAATATTAAATTAATTCAGAAAATCAGGCTTGGTCCTTACATTCTCCTGCATAACACAACTAAGGGGAACTTTGCAAACCTAAGCCCCAATCCTGCTGCTGACGTTTCCTTAGCAGATCACCGCATCCATGTCACAACTTGCTTGAAGACAAAAAGTACCTGCTGCCTACTGCTGGGTCCAGACCTTGCCATGGGAAAGATCTGACCCCTGAGCAGATGAGCAGGGACTTCTGAGGTGACCTCTCCAGCTGTCAGAGAGGCGCTCCCACTGCGCTGCCTTTGATCCCAAAGAAAAGCATGAACTGGTACATCACTGCTAGGGCAACTAATTTTAGCATCTGCATCTGTTTAATTGGGACTCTCAGCAGAACATGACTGCAGAGGGAGCCTGGAGGAAAGGAAGATCACTTGGCTATGAAGTGCATATGTTTTAAAGCTCACCTGCCCTGTGGATAAATCCTCCCAGGAGCTGCGAGCTTTGTGCTGCTGCCATTCCTGACCAATCTTCTGCACTCGGATGGGAGGTTTTTTCCAGTGCAGGAGAATATTTAACAGAAGTACACAAGAGATCTACTAAATATATGGCATTTTCTCTGTCATAAATCATGATACTGAATATTTTCCAGAGCTATGCAAGATATTTGGACATTTCAGAGACTCTCCTAGATCACTTTTGTAATTTTCTGCATGAGTTGAGTACTAAACTCCCAGATTTTTGGTCAACGTTTGTCAAAGGTCCCTTAAATAATACCTAAAATCTCCTTAAAATTTCCAGAACCTAAGCTAGCTTTGAAAAATCAACTTGCTCCCTGTTTGTGTCTTATATTACCAAGAATTGTACCTGTCACTCTTATCTTTTATCTTGTTATCAGTCCTGAATACTACTGACATTTCTAATAGAGGATTGCTGAAAATATAATAAATATAAAAAGCAGAGCTGATGTAGAATTATATTAGGAGGTTGGCTCTGAATTCACCAACTTTCTCATATAAGAATTTGTATTTAATTATCCTCCTAAATGTACACTTGTCTGTTTCATTGGTCTCTTGAAGAATGTGAATGCTGCCTAGTCAAGAACTGCATATGACCTTTTCCGTCAATATGTCTCACTGTCTACATTATAATACAATATTCATTCACAATATATACATACGGAACTTAGTAAATTGTTTCTGGGTTTAGGAGTGGAATGTCAAAAGCTAAGACATGAGCATGCATCTGCTTTGGATTAAGTTTTACAGACCATCAAGCAAACGCAGCAGAAGAATAAAGAGACATGGCTTATAACCTGGAATAATTTGAATTCAGGGTTTGAATCCAAAATTCAAATAGTTATTCTCTTCTGAAAATAATTAAAGGTTGGCAGCACTTTTAGTTATGTGAAAGTGACAGTAACCTTTGTAGTAAAGGACTTCTGGTAGAACACAATGTGATCTCATTGTTCTCTTAGAAGAGATCCCACAGTCAGTGATGAGAACCTGGAATATGCTTCATACTGTGCGTTCAAGTTTGAAATGAATGTTGAATCTATACCAAGAGATTTCTTTAAAATATGCATAAACTCTTTTCACAGCATTTTGTTTCTTACCAGCAGTTTGCTGAACACCTCTTCAAACTCTGCAGCCTTTTGCAGTTGTGTCCAACTCTGGCCACCAGTGCAACAAAAGAGCAGCCTGTTTTATAGAGAATTTCATCACTGTTAGTGCTAAACTGTCCAAACAAACAAAAAAGAACAACACTAGCACTTCCTGATTCCTAACCTTGTTGGATGTTGTGTTCCTCTGAAAGAGGTGGATGGGCGAGTATTGCTCTTGAGAAAAGCTTTTTGTCTTACCAAGACCAGTTTTTGAGAACCTGTGAGCTGTCAATTCTTTTTTCCTGAACAAGAAACAAAGGATTTTGTCCTACTTTTCTAGAGATTAGCTTTTGTTTAATCTTCCAATCTTCTGGCATACTGAATCACTGACTACTCTAATAACAACATGCTGGTTAATCCTTATGAAACATGTAGTGATAATTCCGCCTAAGAAACAATTCATGTCTTACTGGCTGTCAGCTGAAAGATTATGTTAAAATTTCTGCTGTTCGAAAAAAAAAAAAAAAAGAAATGTGTGTTTCTCCCCTCAATTATTTTATTTTGAACAATGTAATCACATTATTCTCTCTTATTTCAGGCATCCTCATCACAGATGGTCATTTTTTACTGGATTTCATTTTATATTCTCTTAGACAGACCAAAGGTAGGAAAAGAAAACCTACCTTTCAGCTGGTATTTGTGAAAATCTTGTGTGAAACTCCCCCAGGATTTGAATCTTAACATACTGTCAATGACATAATTTTCTTAATGATTTTGCACCGTTCTTGAAGTGGGAAAAATCTACTTGTTAAGTAATACTAATGAACATACTGCTTCTGCTGCTAACCTAACCCTACCGTAACCTTCCTTTTTTTTCCTGCTGTCATGAGGGGAAATGGTCACTTTTTTGTTGCGTACACAGCACACAAAATGAAGGCCTGACAGCAGTTCACAGCCAAGTCAGCAGCACAGTGAAAATCAGCAAGAGCTGCTGATGACTAGTTGTAGGACTACCATTAAAGCCATATTTCAAAATGTGCTTTTATGTCAGTGAGACAATTCTGCCTTAGTACATCTTTCAGCCCAGCTCCCTGTGCATGGACTTGCCTTCTTAACTTTGTCCACTGTGCTTCATTTTTCTCTTTTTTAATCTGTCTCCTTCAAATCTTCCCCCTGACTCACTTACTTGCACATCCTTCTGAGACATTTTAAAAATAGATGGCTGAAAATAAGAACATTACATAAAAATGTGGAACCACCGAGACACATGGAAAACGTTCACCATAAATCACTCTCCCTCCTTTACCTTTTGCATTGACTCTGAACTCTTTTGAGCAGACAATTTTCTCTACAGTAATACACTCAGCATGCGGTGCTACTGGACCTACAGATGATTAGCAATGAGTAACCCTGTGTCAGGCTTAGTTTCAGTCCTTTCAATGAGAAGGAAATGTCTATACAGCAGAATGGATGATCAAAATCATCCCCATTTAATAGGGTCACATTTGTTGGTGCTTATCAATGTAAGATCACGCAGTAATAACCACTGTGTTCAAGAATAATTATTTTTAAAATTACATGCTGTACTTTAACTAGCATTGGATATCACTGCTCAGTGTAAAAGCAAACCATTTAAAAATAAATACCAATTATAGATTAATGAAATATAAAAACAATCAAGGAATTAAAAATATTTAAAACCTGGCATTTAATCTTTTGCCAATATAAAGATGAGATTTCATTTTCAATATTCGCTATTTTCCTTTTGATCTTTCATTACTAACTTGAATTCTCTTTTGGTTTTGACTACCTTGTGTTTAATTTCAAGAGAAATTTATCTGCAGAGAAAAGCCTGAGATCTAAGGATGAATGCATTTAGTTATGTTTTCTTCCCACCCAGCCTTACAAGTGGGAGCCAAAACCAATTTGTTTGCTTTTCTTTATATTTGTTTGTAAATGACAAAACGCTATGCTGTTGTGTTTTGTGTTAATAGTTATGTAACTTGGTCTACTTGCTCTGATACGTTAAAAAAAAAAAAAAAAAGGTAATTTGTTTCACCAAGAGCTCCCAGGTAGCTCTTGAGCTGTTAGCTGGAGTTTCCATTCTCAGAAGGTATGCATCAGTAATCAAGTCTGTTTACTTCTTCCAGTATGAACTCTGAAGGAGGGCTGATCCTGAGACAGGTCTGTGACTGAAGCCTCTGAATTGTGAAAGGAGCTAATGGAAGGGTCTCTGACAAAAGCCACTGCCTTTTTATAATAGGGGTTAAAAAGCTGAAAATGAATTTCCCAGAGTGCGTAACACAGCATCCTTTTGCTGCGCTATATCCTGGGAAGCATCATGTCATTTTCCTCTCAAGGGGTATTATACGTTCCACATAAAGGTGCCTGTTTAGAGGCATCTTCATTTTGGTTGCCTGTGGACTTTACAAAGAGATGTAGAGCCAGGGTGAGTGAAGAAATGTCTCTGTGTTGATGAGTCAGGCTGGGGGATGAAGGCCAGCTGGGCGCTATTATAGATCGCTATGAACAGCAGTGGCATGGGCCTCATGGAAAGCTCAGACACCTGGGTCTGGGATGGGAGGTCAGCGTGGTAGCAGACAGGAGGAAATGTATCTTTTTTTTTTTTTCTTTTAGAGAATTTGGGGTAGAGGAAATAGGAGTGGTGTTCTCTGTCAATCTTTAAAGTTAGAACCAGTAGTTCCTGCATTATTTATTGATGTTAGTGTTTCACGTATCTCTTCTGAATGCTGGAGGAAAACATTGCATTCAAGTTCTCTACAAAGCATCTCTGTTGAGGTAAAGCTGGGGGGTTTAATTAAGCTGGGGATTGAATGTATTGGAAATAAAAGAAAAACAAGGTCGAAGTCCAGGAAGCTGAGACCTGCCGATGTTCTTATGTTTGTAGCTGACCAGAACTCCGCTTCCTACAGACCCCGGCTGCAACATCTCTTTCTAGCAGGAGTCCTGGGCTCAGTAAGCTGCCTGATGCTGCTCGGGGGGGGAGAAATGAGCTAATTTGACCAGCTACTGTATTTGGGGCCAAATCATGCTTTTGGCAATGAAGTTTTCCCCTGAACTGTATCAGTCAGTCTACTGTAAATTCACCCCTACGTATTCTGCTGAAGGCAAAAAACTGAGGTAGTTAACTCCCCTTTGCGTTTTTTTTTTAATATATGGAATAATAATATCTGACTCTGAAAAGTCATGCTGACTCTTTAAATCTTTTTTATTTTAAACTATTTTTTCCTTCCCTGAACACTGGAATACATTCTTGCCCTCTGGATAAACCTGAATCAAACTTAACATTAATTTGCAATCTTCTTGCCTTCATGCTAAGCTAGCCAAGGTACTTTACTGCTAATTTCACAGCTCTCAGTACCTCAAGGCAACGCAGCTCCTGTAACGTTTCAAGCCTGGTGAATGATGTCTGTAGTTAGGAATGAGTGCAATGGTCTAGTGAGCTTAGAAATGTGCACAGCGTTACATGGGTTTCTGTTACTCTGTCAAGCAAAACACTTTGCAGATTGGCTCTTCCGGTTCTGGTTGCTTCTGCTGGGGACAGTGGAGGCTGATGGGGTCTGCAGGGCTCACGTAAAATGCTATGACAGGGAATATGTGGAGGCAAAAGCATGACAAAGATTTCTAGGTGATTCTGAGGGCAGTTAGCATAAACCTGAGCATTTCGGATGTAAAAGGACATAACTGTCAACAGAGGAAGAAAACAGAAGAGATCAGCCTGTTACTGGAGGTAGGAAGTCCTTGGAATCAGCTGCAGTTTACTGTAGCAAGTAACTTAGTCTGCAGAGGAACTTCAACAAATTCTTTTATACCCGATGTTAATGGAGTTGCACAAGATGTATGCTTGAAAGCTGGGAGAGGTAAGTGGGGAGCTGGGGAGGAGACATCAGCTAAAGGCAGCTGTCAGGATCATTGCTGTGTGTGTTTCATGATGAAAACCTTTTGGCAAGACGAGAGGCTGCAGTGGTATCTTCAGAGTGTTTGTGTCCATGGACCATTTTATATAGGATAACCAGAAATAAATAAAGTGACGTGAGTATAGGGTATAAACTCCACTCTAAGGGCCCAGCTACTAGCTCCGACAGGAGGGGACCATCCATCTAGGCTCTGTTTGCTGCTCCTTTACCTTGCTGAGTAGTGCAGGTACCACTAGAGGGCTGTCAGGCAGAAGGAGTGAGGACCTCTGGGAGGGTGTCCAGGGCTGAACAGGGTTCGGTGCAGGACCCCTACAGACTGGTTTCGAGGCAGGGTCTTAACTATCAGAAAGTTTAGGAAGTGAAAAGGGGAGAGATTTAGTCATCCTGAATTGTGTTTCTACGATGTGAAACATTGATGTTAATTATAAATGAAGCTCTTGATTCGTTTTGGCCTTGAAAGCATGATTCAGAGGCAGGGTGCTTGTGGTCTGTTATGAGGTTTCAGAGGATGGCGGCATCTCTGTGAGCCACAGGTAGCAGCGTGTGTGAGGTCTTTTTTGGTAATTCATACATTGAAGAGATAGAAGTCCCAGAGGTAAAAAGGGCTGAATCTCTGGAGTATGTTTTTTTTTTGTTGTTGTTTTATTTTTTTGTTTTCAACTTGCTGTTCTAATTTGTATAAGAACGTTAGAAGTGTATCTGAAGGCTGCCTTGCAGTGTTATAAAGTGTTAGTCTAAGAAGGCAGTAACAAAATAGATAAGATGCTGAACAAGAAGGGGACCAGCACAGTGACTTGGCAGTGGGGGTCCTGCTTGGCCAGTAGCCTTTGGTTCAGATCTGACTGGAACGGAGTTGTAATGCAGCAACTAAAGCGCGAGCACATTGTCTGTCCGTGTGCGCCTCACTTCCTCGACGGGCTGCAAGAGTGGGAGAAGATCCTGAACGCTGATGTCTCAATATTGGCTCAACACCAAAGCAGTGTTCCTGCAGATTCAGTTACACTCATCTGGACGTTTGGCACATACGTTGATATTTCTTTGATAATTTTCTTCAGTCGGTAAAAGTGCACCCAGTGACTATATGGGGAGGGAGACCAATGCAGTGTTACAAAGACACACACAGATCCTCAGATGTGCCACTGCAGGCCGCAGCTGAGGAGATGTCAGCTTAAAAACTGTCTGCTGTGTCCTTCCTTACAGGCAAACTCACATGTTTTGTGAGGAAAATCCTCCATTAATACTTGTTTCTCTAGACCTGCTTCTCTTCTATCTCATGAGACCCAGTCATACAAACACAAGTCATTGAGACAATTCTCTTTGATGACTTCGAGCAGGGTTCAGCTCTGTGCAGAGCCTTCAGCTTAGAAGCTGCCTGACTTACCTGCCACATTTTAGAAGAAAACGTCCAAAACTAATAAGCTTGATTATTCAACGGAAAAGCAGATAGGAGAAATGAGTGCTATTGCTGTCTTGTTGCGTGCAGGGTGCTCCAAGACTTTTTGGCTTGTTGCTTTTGCTCTCTGAATAAAATGGGAGAATCGTATAAATATTGGCAGTCCTCAGTGCTGCTTTTTAGCCAAAGTTGAGCAAGTAAACAGCTGTGATTATGCCAGCTTTTCTCAAATGAGCATGCCCTTAAGGAGCAGGTTCAGCACCTCCCCGTAGTTCTAATTAGAGTGTGTTCTCTCCCATGTACAAGAACACAACAATTATCTAATAGCTATTTACAGGTTGGGATATTCCCTGTGGTGCTATTAGAAGGCCTTTAGTGGCTTCTCTTTGTGTTGTAGACAGGATGAATCAAGACTTGCTTCCCTGTTCTTCCAGTTTCCCACCCAGAATGAGCCAGGCTGGAAATCTGGCAGGAGCTTTGAAGCTTCCTCCCTTTCGGAAAGGCTGGTATTTGGGAGTGCTTGGTGTGGCACTTTGAGAGTGTGTAGTCTGTAATTTTAGGGAGTTCATGGTATATATGAAATGACAACCAGCAGTACTAAAAGTATAGATAAGACTGGAAATACAAAGGCTTGTGTTCACGTCTGGTATTGCAATTCATGTTAACAAGGAAGTTGCAGGTGTCACTGTTTAACTGGACTTCTAGAGCCTTAAGTGTTGATCAGTTATTTGTAAAAGGAAAGTCAGTCTTTCTCTTCAGCTTTCTGATAGTCTCTTTTGCATTTCAGAACCACTTGATGAAGCAGGAGAATGACAGCAAACGCAGCAATAGAGAAGTCCTTGCAGCCCTGTTCTCAACTGCAGTAAGTTGTTGAAGTCTATGGATTTTAAGAGTGATAGAGATTCACACCACATCTAGGCGCTTTTTTTTTTTTTTTGGTATCCCAAGATGAGATACTGAACCTAGCAATGTAAAAAATATAAGTCTTTTAAAAAAACAGTCAAAATCTGTGTTGCTTCAGTGTTCAAATCTGTTTTCTCATTGGAAATCAAGTATAAAATTTAAGAGCTACGTAGAGTTTTCAGTATACTGCGTGATACAAGCTCTCTAGACTTCCACAGGAGCCAGAGGTACTTTGCAGATCACAAGAATTATCCAACAACCTGCAAAAACAGGCCCCTAATTTGCTCTTAATTCAACAAACGGTTATTAAAGACCAGCAAACCCATTATCCTGTAGTGCTGACATACTTTGCTCTTTTGGGCCATAATTTGAAACTGATTTATCTTTTGTTCTGTGCAGTGTTCCTTCCAATAATCTTACTCTTGAAATTTGTTGGTTTTTTTTTAATGCTACTCGTGTAATAACTCAAAGGAATAGACTCTTTGTCACAGTTTTACTCAGAAATACAAAACTCTGTAGGAAAATGCAATTTTAAATTCTGCTAGAACATTTCACAATCTGCGGATCACTAATGGCACAAATCTATTTGACCTTCATTTTCCATTAGGTATCTTTGTATAGGTGTGAAATTAGCTTAGTTTGTTTAAGCATGCATACTTACATCTTAATGAGCTGATAGCATTATCTTTATCAACCCTGTAAATTACTGAACTAAGTCCCACTCAATATTAGATGCAGACAATGTCCTAGGTATGAACCTATGTAACAGAGTTGGAATTACAGATAAAGCTATGTTAATAGCATTAATCAAACCGAAAACTTAGCAGTGGGAAAGGCAGAGAAAGCTTCCAAGGTTTTACCTTCTGATTCCTAGAAATATCCTGTTAAAAACCTAGTAATTGTGCTGTACAAGTCTATTCATGTATCTTTGCTAAACTGTGTAATTTTTTTTCTTTAATCATCAGTAGCTCCTAGCTCTTCCTTCTTTGAAATTTCCTGGAGTTTGTCTTTGAGCTGAGATGATTTCTTATGAAATTCTAATATAAAAGTCTCTCAGAGCCAGATCAGCTCTAACTAATTTGGTGTGAAAGTAGGCAGTTTGGAAAGCTTCAGGATACCTTGGTAGAAGGAAAACACCAGACTAATGAATATTTTTATAATTTGGAGGAAAAGTAGATCCTCGAGGCATAAAGTTTTATCATTGTCATCTACTTTGTTGTTGTGGTGAAGATATTTCAAGAAAATGATTTGCAAATGAAATTTTAAGGAAAATCTGTTTAAAATTTTCTCATTAAAAGACTGTGTTAGACACTTACAGGATGGTACAAGACCTGTCGATCGAAGGAAATAAAAGCACTTCATGTTTGTTTTATTGGCATTCTCTGTTCATGAATGCAATTCAATTATCTTTGGTATTTGTCACTCTGCACCTTTAAGGTTATAGAATTTTCCTATTGGGATTCATAACGATATGGCTTTTTGTATAGCAAATGAACCGTTCCTGATGTAAGCTTCCAAGAGCAGGAAGGCAAAGACAAAAGAAGCTGTGAATCTAGGAATGTAACTGTTGAAGTTTAGGGAGTGATGTGTACCCAGATACAGACTTAAAGGCAAGCGGTGGAACATCAGCAAATGATCATGCAATTTGTTTGAATTTAACTGAAAAATCACTGAGTGCTCACAAAGGCATTGATAAGGTTTCACTTCTGTGTAAGGTCAATATAAACTCCACCTCACCTACTTTAGGCAGAAGAAAAGTTCTGTATCACTCCATTTATTCTTCCTGAGACATATCAGTTTCCCGAGAGATGATAAAAAGAAATTATTTTGAAGAAGTCAAGATGAAACCTGTTGACTTGTAGTTAGTGTCTAACTGACTAATTCTTCTCTGAACACTGGAACTGGCAAGCAAGGAATTTCAGAAGATATTATGACTTTGCCATCTGCATGTATGGTGTTCTCTGCTAATATATTAAGTCCTAAAGGATTTCTATTTTTTTAAACAAAGTTGTCAGGTATGAACCAGTAAACCGTCTCATTTAAGATTTAAAATTTTAAGTGCTATTAAGTGTTGTATCAAGATTACGTCTTATTACTAGTTATGGTACTTTTTACTGGTGATATAACAGACTCTTTTTCAGAAGAGATGCAAACAAAGGGTCTTCTACAGCCCTTCTCTTATAGATATATGCTTTATTTTTACAACCAGGCAGGAATCAAGTATAAAAATAATGAAATGTAGCTGGATTTTTACCCTTCCCTCTTGCTGAGTCTACTTTAATATTCCACTAAGGTGGCCCTTAAGCACTCCTACTTGGTGCTGATAATCTAAGTCGTTTTCACTTGAGCTGGTTCCTTGGTCCTTGCTAGAATGCAGCTCTCTCTTATAACGATGTAGCTTAGGGGTAAATTTTACCCAGGGAAGTGGTGAACACCCCGTTTAGCTCAGACAAGCTGTTGCTACATAAGCAAAATAGTTCACAGAAAGGAATTTAACACTTTCAGTAAAAATGTGCTGGAATGTAGAAAACAGACTCCATTCAGGATACTTGAGTATTATATTGGCCTTTTATCAGTTTTAATTTTAACATGTGGCTAACTCATCAAAGTGAAAACTTTCTGCTGCTCTTTCAGGGAGTGTGCTGTACTTCTCATTTCCTTGACCTTTTAAGTTCATCATTTTTTATAGATCAATGCAATGTATTAGAACATTTTCCTGAAGGAAAAAAAAAGGGTAAAAATTGCATTAAAAATAAAATTAGAGGGGGCATAATCTGTATAATTTTTATCAGCAGACATGCTTAAATGTTCATAATAACTGCAGAAATTAAATAATTAGCTTTACTGTTTGGGTATGTTTGAAATAAAAAAAAAATATATTGACCAACATAAATTTTAAATAGCTCAGCTCTAATTTATGTTTAGAATATGCATAGTACTTAGGATTAAATTACAGAATAATTCACATAAATAATGTACCATTCTCTCCAATTAATTTGTGATTTAAATAATAAATCTAATCTGAATTATATATAGATGCCAGTGTCTGGATGCAAACTTCAGATTGCCAAAGACAGATAAAAAGCAACTTTCCGGAGATCTAACAGTAGGTTATAAGTTATAAAATACTGACCCCATGAAAGTAAAGGGACTTCATTACTAAAAGAATACATCCATTTTATATAAAGCTTCTCTGCCAGAGGAACTGATGAAAGTCAAAGAGGAGAAACAGCTGGAGAATGGCTGGGAGGTACGAGTGCTACAGAGAGAATTCAAAGCAATTTGCAGAATCCCTGAAGAAATTACAGTTAGGTCAGAGCAAAGGTCTTAGTCCCTCAGTACTATTCCAGCGTCATAGGAAGCTTGCATTTAGTCCATGATCAAAACCAATTCACTGTGTTTTGGTTCTGAGTCAGACTGGCGCTTGGGAGGGTCCTGCATTGCATTTCCCTGTGATCCTGTCCCTCTGTTAGCTGGTTTGCAGAGCAGGATATCTACTGATTCCCCTAAAGAAAGCATTATCATCGGGAATTTTGTGGGTCCTTCATTATGCGGCAAAGATGTTGCTGATCAGAGTTTCAGTTAGAAGTTAGAAAAGGGATGTGGTGCCTTGATAAGGGCTGAGGAACATGGTGCCCACTGGGTAACGGGTGCTGGTCCCCTGCATCTTCTAGGATTTAGATTCAGGGAAGAGGCTCTGAACTAAGAGAGGCTTGATGCCAGGCACCTAAACTGCTCTTTTAATTAAGTCTAGTTCTGAAATGATATGTACTTGGCAACAACAATATCTGCTAATTGTAACTGCTTGTTCTGAATTCGTTACTCAGTTGAATTACACAGGAACTAAATGTTCCCCTCAACATATTTTTTTCTTCTCCTAATAACACAGTGAATCATGAAGGACATTTTCTATGAAAGCTGGTGCAGGCCTGACCCAGCAGTAGGAAGAAATTTGGTTAGAAACGGAAATGTGTGGTACGGTCCTGATTCTGCCAAAAGTACCGGCACTTACTTCACTGTTAAATGTTGGTGATTTCTTTTTTATTTTTAATTCCTCCAAGTTTCAGCACGTTCTTGCATTGTGGTGGTTTTTGTTTTTGTTTTGTTTTTGGGGGGGAGAAGGTAGGTAATTCTTAAAAAAAAAAAAAAAAAAAAAGTAGGTAATTCTAGCAAGGGGCAAGCACTATCTTCAGCTCTGTCAGAGCAGAGGGACAGAAGCGTGCTGCAGTGGGTGTTGTGGTGGTATGCAGTGGTTTTTCCTGAGGAGCTGAAACAACCCTAAAGAAATACAAAATCCCCAGGAGAAATGCAGGTGGCGTGACATGCCTAGGAGCTTGGAGGGGTCGAGGTCGTGGTCCACATCTAGGCTGGATTTTGTTTGGTTTCCTATCTGAGTAGTCCTGCAGTAGAGAATCACTGGCAAAAATAAAAGCTAATAAAAAAATTATCAGATGGATTTATGCATAAAACAGCAGAAATTCCACCTGTTATGTGGCAAATAAAAACTCCTGTCATCTAGAGTCTACTTGCTCCAATTGTGTTGCTACATCCCATCTATAATCTGCTAGAGTTTCCCTGCTTTAGATCATAGGGTCAATAGCAAGATAAACCCAAGAGATTAATTTGAGTCACGTGCTGCGAACTGTGCCAACAACTGTGGTTTTCTCTACTTAAGCTATAAAGCACAGTGAGGATAGCATCGAAAAACTGGAACTCCCAAATGCCTGCCCGAAGTTGCATAACTCTGCCGGTGACTGCGTTTGTGTGTCCACGTGGGAGGCTGGTCACACGCCTGGAAGTGTCCCCTGGGCTCTAGGGGACATGCCCTGCCTGAGCACGGTGCTTGCTGAAAACTGGAACTCAAGGGTCATCTCACTGAGCTCTGCTTCGCTGCAAGGTCATAGGGAACCTGGCAGGATTTAGGAAATGGAATAATGAAAGCTGAAAATCTGATTAAAATATTAATGAATTGCTTCATCTCGGTACTTAAATACATGTCAAAGTTCTGCAGATACCACCAGCACTGCTTACAAGCTGAGGACCCATGAGCAAACCAGGCCCTGTACACACAGATGTATGCACAAACGTGACTTTCATGTCTTGGCATAGGTTTCCACTAACTGCATTCACAGCATCTAAAAGGTTGAATTATAAAATATCATCTAGAATATCTCAAGAAGTAGCATTTTTGACTTTTGTAGGCCTGTCATTTTCTTCTGGCTAGACTGGTGTATGCCAAGAGGGACATCTTCTATTTGCATTAGCAAATCACTCCCACTGCCTCCGGCAATCATTCCTCTCATTTTTGCTCTTTATACATTTGAATACTTCTGAGCTGTCATTTTATTTTCGATAACTTTTTATTTTTTTCTTCTAGAGAAGCCAACACCATTCAATTATAAAACAAACAAACAAAAAACCACCACCAGCAACAAAAAAACACAAGCTCAATTGTATGTTCAATAAGTTTGGGTTTTATTCCCCCCCCTTTTTTTTTCATTTTTGTAAATATATGAAAAAAGTTTGAAAACTTCTGTCTAGTATGAAATGTTTATAGTTTCAGACTGCAACTGTATTTCAAGCAAATTCTCTTGCAAACACTATGTGTCTTACAACAGCAGTGCAATTCATTGTTTAGAAATTGATCTTCTGATTACAGGCGAGCTTTGAAAGCTTTCACATATAGTGCTTTTATTATAAGCTTATTAATAGCTTTAGATACAGAGCTCAGATTTATATTGAGGCGTCTTCTGTATGCCTGGCTAATGAGCATTGTATAAATAACACTGGTGCATAGCCCTGAAAAAATCCTTTCTAATGCTTGGCTCAAGGTGTTAATTGCAAAGAACATTGGAAATTCAAAGGCAAATAAAATAACAAGTGTTATTTGTGCCAACAGAAGCTGTTTTGTTTACTATTCATTCAATATTAGTTTTTCAGCAAGATACATAACTGGCAGAGACAAAGTTGAATCTTATCGTTAGTCCTAGTGAAGAATGTATATTTATTTATTACCGAATAAACTCCGACTTTTGCCATTCTCAAAACCTCTGCCTTCATAATGATGTGTTGGAGCCAGCTGCGTTGGCTTGTACTGCTTTGTTATACCTATCCTGACAGAGAAAAATAGCGCTGCAACCCAATTTTCTTGCTTTGCTTTATGTATTATGTTGACATACATATGTATATTTCTATTCCTGTTCTTGGGAATGTTTTACAGCAAGGCTTAGTTCCCCGTGTAAATGTATTTGATCGGTGATGCTGGCTCCTCCAGGATCAAGCTGTCTGTGTCATTGAAGGTGTCACTTTCGCCAGAATGATTGGCATTTTTTACTCTGTTTACCCGAGACTGCAGTCGTTCATGTTCCTTCCTCAGCTCTGAGTAGGAATGGGAAAAAGTGTGGAATATTGATGTTGCGGGAAAAGACATGATGAGAATCCCACTGAGGATGCTGCTCAGAGCTACCATCTGGCCCGGGACGCTCCGTGGTACCATATCTCCGTACCCCACAGTGGTCATTGAAATGATGGCCCACCAGTAAGAGGCAGGTATGCTTGTGAATTCAAGCACCTTGCCCGATTCGTTCTCGGCAAGATAGACCAAAGGAGAGAACAGAGTGACAGCCACGCATAAGAAGAGTAAAAGCAGGCCAAATTCTCGTGTGCACTTCCGAACTGTGAGGCCCAAAGTCTGCAAGCCCAAGGAGTGCCGGGCAAGGCGCATTACATACAAGATCCTCAAGGCACGTAAAACCCGTAGCACCAAACCAACCTTCTCCAAATATGTGTTGCTGCTTGGCCTGTCGTCCGCCTCGTTTGAGTCATCCTCTGCCAAGATGAGGGAGACATAATAGGGTGAAATAGCCAAGAAGTCAATTATATTCAGGGGCCCTTTGAAGAATTGACACTTGCTCCTTGCTTGAATGAATCGGAGGCAGAACTCCAGGGAAAACCAAGCCACACAGATGGTCTCTATGACGAAGATGTAATAGCACTTCTGGGAACACTCACCCTGACACAAAACGAAAACAGAATTAAATAAAAGAACAGTCTGCAAACCAGCATCCAAAAATATTAAAGAAGCAGCCATGCGTACCTTCTTGAGTCACTAACATCAGAAATAATAAAAATCCCAGCTAGCAGGTTGTATGGTAGCTGTCTTTCAACGGTGAATAGGAGGTAATAAGCACATGAAATATTTAGATGAACAGATATACTGCCTGCTTATTTTATTATTTTGCTTCTTCCAGTCCAAATGCATGAAACTCTTTTCTGAATATGAGAAAAACTCAACTCCCTCTGAGCATACAGCCTCTAAGTTCCAACCTGCAGCTCTCAATTTAATTTAAATTTGACTGGTTCATTAACCTGTACAAAATATAGTGTCTCTTCAAAAGAAAGATTAACGTTCAAAAGTCTCTGCAAACTTCTGGTGCTGTTCAATGCATGGTGCTTTCGCAAAAGTTGCGTACTCTGGTGCAATTAAAAGTGGTTCAGAGAGATTCAGTAAGTCATCTGGATCCTTGGCTCAGTTATCCATATGCAAATCATGTTTCTTTCTATATTTACAAATGTTTTATAACTACAACTGAAAGGAAAATAAATATCCTCCTGTAGGCAGAACTTGCCTTGAAGAATCCTTTCCCAGTATTAAGACTCCATGCTATGAGCAGTGCTTTCCTTGGTTTTGTTATCAAAGGAATTGCTTTAGTTTGCTACCTCAGATTCACATTTATTTTATTTTTTATTCTGTTTTCCTGAGCTTAAATGAATTTTTTTGGCCTATTGCAGTGAAGTGAGGAGGAAAATGTAAACTAACTCCTGATTATTTGGGTAAATTAGAGAATACAGAAACTGTTCCTTATATGCTATTACCCATTCTCAGCCACGTTTCACAAGCAATATTGATGAAAAACACCATGGGAAACACATACCCCTATTACTAATTAAATTTGCTCACAGTGTTCAGTTACACTCTGCATCAAATATGATGTGATGTTTTTTTGAGAGTGCCCTTTTTGATAGAATTACAGCTATTCTTGAGACGTAACATTTTGTTGTTGTTCAGGCAATGAATGTGCAAAAGCCAATATATAAATAAACCTATATAAAAAATATAGACCTATATAAAAATAGCCTGTAGTTCTGTCATCATTATCACATGTTATGATCCTTGGCTATCTGAGACTCCCCAGGTAAAATCATAATATATCTTGTATTTATTTATTTATTTTTTTTAACACAGTGTGTCAGAACAATTCTTCTCTTTGGGGAGTTAGCACTCTGGGGATTTTTTCTCTTTATGCACAGTGGACAAAGGAGATCATAATTTCTCTCAAAATAGACATCTCAAAAGGTAACAAAGACTTGCTTCGGCTAGAGTTATGTGTAGATGATGAGGTTATAGCCCTATCTGAAGTCATTGCAGTGACAGTATCTAGAGTGCATTGATGTTTGCAGAGTTGCTGACTTGGCTTGATAAGAGTGCTTGTGATCAGCAATTGTGTTATGCAGTGTTCACTTTTTTTCTGTTGTAAATTATTTGTACAGCACAGCATGGACTCTTCACAGACCTGCCTGTGGTCACTCCAGTGATGTGGCCTGTGAATTATTCATTGGTCCCATCAAGATTTATTTTATTTTTTGTTGACTGGGCTGAATTTCCACTACATCTGCTATTTATCTACTTTTATACATTTACAGGTGATGCTGCTCTCAAATCAATGTGTAGTTTTCACTATTCCTTCATTGGAAAATACAAGAAAAAAAATTGTTTGCTGGGAATTTTAACTGTTAAGATCTAGGATGTCTTTTGAACAGAGTACGTAAGTTAAGGAGTAGTGTGGGAAGAACTGATTGGGAGTTTTTATCTTCTCTCCAACCTCGGTTGCCTCAGTAATCCCCATGGGAAGTTATTTGTGCTTAGAGAAAGCAATTTGTGCAGGCAGCTTCCCAAATGCATATTTCATTTTTCAGAAGAGCATTCTTCAAGCCAAACTTTTCAAGAACATAACTGTGCATTTTATTTTTCCTTTGTGCAGAACTGTGGATATAAAGGATGGTGAGTTCTCCCCTGTTAGCACACTTTGTCTTTTTTATATACTTTGCAAAAGACACTTCAGAAATGTGTGTATATGATTCAAACCAGCCCCTTTTGCTTCTACTTCTGCTGAAATCAAGAGAGTTACAGTATCGCAGTCTCTGACACTGATTAATGCAGTGTATTCTGTGCTTGGTTTCTTTTCTTTTTTTTTTTCTTTTTTTTTTTTGAGAGAGATGGATGGAAAAAGGATGTGTTTGCCTCAAACATGCCTATGCGGGATGAAAGCATGCAGCAAAACCATCCTTGTTTATCTTGGAGGGAACTGATTTATCCATGCAGTACTGTAGTTCTGCATGGAGGTGACTAGGTTGTCATTTGAAGTCATTTTGAAGATTCTTGATCATTTTGAATATTCCATTCAAAACAGCGAATATTGTAGTAAGAGGGGAAAAGAGGAAACAACAAATACCAAGGCCAATTTCTGTTTCTCTTAGTATTTTTGATGATTTCAGACCTTGTAGTGCTTTATGTTCCACCTACAGCTGTTGTCCAAAGAGCAGGCAAAATAGCACACTGACTTCAAATACCATGTACTTCCCAAAATACAGACACCCCTATGTCAATGGTAGATTTCAGATTTGCTATTGCCACCAACCTCCTGTCAGATGTTAGTTACTTTCAGTGAACTGTCCAATTATAAGCCAAATATTCTGATCAATGAGAGGTGTTTTGCAAAAACGGCCAATAAAGGAGTTTCTGTGGAAAAACAGCTTCTATATATTTTCTCTTTCGGAACAAAGCAAAAACATTTGGGAAATTCTAGTGATCAAAGACTGCCAAAGCAAAACAAAAAACTCCCTCTCTTGCCCTCAATATTAACTAGAGCAGAATTCTAAGCTTTTATTTTTATATCTTTGAGTCAAATTTATCACTGACTTTTTTCTCCTCCTGACTGCATTTTTATACCCATAGTATCATGGTGTAGTAGAACTTATAAAAGCACCAGACCAATGCAGCACTGATCACGAACATGGAGGGAATATGAGGTTTTATTTATAACTGACCACAAAAAGTTTTGGGTGGGATTTTTCCATAAAACCCTCTGAGATGTTTTACACTATCATGGCATCAATCAGTACTCATCCTGTCATTGACTCTGATGGGAGAACAATTAGAACAAAGCTAGCAGTGAGTGAGCATCTAACACTTTATACTTCCTGCAGATTTACTTCTGAGTAGTGTAAGAATTTATCAGGATTTATGGAACTTGTCTCTAGCTGAATTCTACAACGTATGGTGTGAATGTAATAAAAAGAGTGCCTGGTATTGATCTCATGTATGAAAAGAACATTTGGTTCAGCGACAAAGGACACAATGATTTGTATATAAAAAATTATATACTGAGCCTAATGGTTTGAAATATTGTATGATTTCTTAAATTTATACACCACCTCAAAGAAGTAAAGTGGCTGTTTCAAATTTCTCTGCCGCCAGAGATAATAAGCAATTCATACTTCTTTTTCATTACTTCCTTCTGCTGTATAAGGTAATGGCTCATTTTCTGGGTTCTGTTATGTATTGGAATGTTTATAGCGTTACAGTAAAAAAAATCTCATTTTTGGATACTTTTAT
Organism: Anser anser; assembly: GCF_964211835.1. Taxonomy (NCBI): domain Eukaryota; kingdom Metazoa; phylum Chordata; class Aves; order Anseriformes; family Anatidae; genus Anser; species Anser anser. The sequence goes on from NC_139732.1 coordinate 20,633,573, forward strand.
TAACTTCTCTTTTGATATGAAAACGATAGGCTCGTAATAAAAAGTAAGAATGGCCACAGTGAGTCCAGTTAGCCCAGTGCCCTATTCTACCAGCCTGAGAAGGCACGGGTGCCCAAGACAAGTCTCCTGGCTTCTGTTTTCTACTGCAGAGCTTCCTACGCTGGAGGTGGTGTTTGTGTTTCTCATCTATAAAGCTGGGCCATTCTTTTTGTCTGCTGCCTACTGCATGCAAACTTGCTTCTTTCTTTGCTTTGAACTAAGTTCCTGTTGGTTCCATCTGATGCCCCTAAGCTCTCATACTGGGAAGGACTCTAAATAGTCAATGGACGTTTCCTCATTTCCTGCTATTTACAATTTTGTAGACTTCTATCGCAGTCCAGGTCGTAGCTTGTTCCTGTCCTCAGGAATTCTGCCTGTCTTAGTGAAGCCATTCCATCCCTTTTGCCTTTCTCTGGCCCTTTTCTTTTGTGAGATGCAAGGGACTGGGACTGCAGTTTTAAAGCCTGGGTGAACCATGGGTTCATCTAGTCAAGTCTATATCCTGTTTATAATCAATAATTCTATATATTTTGCTTTCTTAATCTACTCTCCTTACAAAAGTTTAAGCAAATTGGATCTACACAGGGACTGTGCTTAGAATGTAGTATTACTATTAGGGAAAAATGTTTGAATTCCCGGGAGCTTTGCTGTAACTTTCTTGCAGTACATTTTTTGAAAGGATCTGAGGTTCAGGAATTCAGCACCTCTGATGCCAGCACTGGCCAGAGTGATGTGTTGCATCTAAATCGCAGGCCTTAATTGCACAAGTGAGTTTAGAGAAGTGAAATTTATTCCCTAACAGTGAATTCAAGCTAAATGAACTTGAGATATGTGCCGCTCATAAGATAGGATAAATAAGATAAATTTCCTGGCCAAGTGCTCTCTTAGTTTACCAGGAAACATTAATTAAAGCATAATGACATCTAGGTTAATAAACAAAACCAGATCTTAGAATTATGCTGTACTATCCTATCTTACAACAGATATAAATCTCATCTAGTGAAAATAATATCTGTACATGCATCAATAGTTGTAGCAATGCCCAGGGAGACTGAATCAGAATCTCCCTTGCAGAATATATATCTCATCTGTCCACCTTGGTTTTCATATGCAATGTACTTGTTTACATTTTCTAGACAAGGAGAAAAAATGTTATTATAAACTCATTTATAGATAACTGGATAAGAGCACCAAGGAGCTGTTCTCATGTCCTCAGGATCTTCTTTGCACTGGCTATTTGTGACCCACTTGGTTGCACTCTGAGGCATTTTATAATTAAAATATGCTAGGGAAAAGCTGTTCTGAATCATTGCCTGACCTGATGATTAGTTTTCTGCTGCTGAAGATTTACCCCAGTATTTCTGAAGTGAATATTTACCCTTTAGAAAGACAAGTAATATTATTTATGGATCTGAGCTGATAAAAGTCTTTAAACCCAGTTAGAAATCATGCTTGAATCACTACATGCAAGCATTGTTATTTGCAGGGTACATTTATGGAAACCAGCTGGCTCATCGACATGAAACAAATAAGTGTTGGACAGAAAGGATCTGAAACATCTTCCCAGCTAGATCCACCCTAGACGCAGTAGTGATTGCTTCTGAGTAAAGGCTGTTTTGGTGCTCAGTCACCCAGAAAGACACTAAACAAACACAGAACGAAGCAGAGAAGGAACTCAATAAAGCAATACGCTTGACTCTTCTTGGTTCAGCCTCCTCTTGGAGCTTTAAACAGTGACAGACAGGACCTGGACCTGCTTAGTACTCTGCAGTTGAGGGACAAGCTGCCAGAACGCCATCTTTCACACCAGAAATGCCTGGCAGCGGGGTTGGTGCAAGGTCACAGTCCACATCTGCTAAACTTACCCTGGCACGTCCCAATTTATTTCGGCACGTTCAGATACAGCCAGTTACTGCTCAGACCCTTCTCCCTGGTCCACACGCTATATTGTGGACAGAGGCCAGCGGCCACTGGAATGGCAGCAGATGGGATCAGTCTGTACTGAGGCTACCGACCTGCCCACTGCCTGTTTGCTCAGGCTGACTGCTGCCCACCGCCAGGCAGAGAGGCTTATTGCAGCCAGGTGCTCCTGCAGGCTGGCCTTTTGGCCCCCACAGAAAATAAATAAATAAATAAATAAAATAAAAAATAAAGAAAACCATTCAGCTGTGTATGTATCCTCTCTAAGCCCAAGGTTGACTTATTTCCTGGGCAAGGTGCTGTTTTCCAGCCTTCTGCACTTCTCAAGGTTATACGTGGGCACTGCATCGTGGGCTGTAGCTTGTCCCCAGAGAATTCCCTCTGTGGACAAAAATGCAGGGTAATGTACCTTCAGTTCTTCTCTCTCACACAGTGGGTCTACAGAGTGAGTCTACAAGTCTGGAAAGTCATTAAGGTGAAGTGGAACCAGACCAAAAACTTTGCATAGATTTTTGTATAACCAAGATACCAAACCACCTCCCAGGTATTCTTATCCCTCTCTGTGTCACAAAATGAACAGACGCAGGAGAGAAATCTCTTTTGGCCGTAAAATGACAATTCAGTTAGTAAGTCTTGTACCAGTCTGTGTTCCCTGCCTACCTGGAGCTGTGGGATCCAGCTGCAGGGCTGGAGGTACTGCTGAATCACTGCGACTGCATTGCTGCAATTATTTGAATAATGAAACCATGCTCTGCTGAATCAAATGATGGCCAGGGAGAACTTGAAAACCCCGTGTTATGGATCACTTCAAAACTTGGATTTATGGTTACAGAGCCATGCAATAAAATCAAAAGGTTTACTGCCTGCTGAGAGAGAACTGTAACCTGATTTACAGAATGATGAGCTGGTTAAAGGAGTGCTGTGTATTCTGATCACAGAACGATTTTCCACTCGTTTTGCTTTACGGGAAAGAAACCTGGACTTATGAAAACAATTGCTCTAACTAGTAAATTTGAGGAAACTAAACTAATAGTGGGATTATATTAATGTGGGCATTACAAAGAACATAGAGAAGGGGAAATTTTTATCTCTGTATCCAACACAGATCATCCCCTCTGGGGAGGAAATGTAACTGAAATAAAATACTTCGATTAACTCTTAAGCTTGGGTCCTTATTCTGCAAACACTGTGAGAATCAATCTGAAGAATTTCAATTTGATCTAAGCCAATTGGTGACCCCAGAACATTTGTATTCGGAGAGAGATGTGGAGGTTTATCTTTTTCTTTATTTTTCCAGTAAGAAATTTAGCAGACTTCGTTTTGTAACTGTGAGAAACAATATACTCAAAATGACAGGTATTTATCTGGGACTTAGAAGAAAGACTTTCAATTTCCAGTTTTACTTCTGATCAAATCTTTTGCACTATTACCGTTTCTTCTCTGCTCCATTCCTCCTGCATCGTAAGCTCTTTGCAGCAGAGGTACCTGTTATTGTACCTGTGTACTGCAGGGCGTACCGCAGGGCCCCACATATGGCTGAATCTGTTTCAAGGGAAAATACTGGTGCTGACAGGAGGAGCTGACACTGTGGGAGTAAGCACAGCATATGCAGTTCGTAGCTCTGAAGCTGCAGTGAAATTAGCAATTAGATCTGCTCGTGCATCTTCAGAACTAAAATACCAGATTCTGATTTTGGCTGTAGCAGTAAGCTGAAGAGTCCTCAGAGGTTTCTGTCATATTCAAGGAGGAATTTCTACAGCACAGAGAAATTCGGGTGGTTATTTTTAATGCTTGATGCCTTACTTCTATGAATTTGGAGGATGCATTGATTCCAAATAGCATTTTCCAAAGATAGAGTGCCTTCTCCATGGGAGGAAATACCAATCTTCCAAAGAAAGCATTTATTAGGTAATGATCTGTGCTGAACCCCCTGAGAGGACTCAAGTGAGGAAAGTGAACAGGGTTTTTCCTACTGTGGCTATTGCAAACTTTGAAAGCGTAGAAAGGAGAAGAAAGCATGATTCCCAGGGAGGAGCACATGTGCCGGCACACTGAGTTGCAGTTGATTGCCCGCCTGTTGCAGAGCAGCTAGAGCAGCTGGGGGTCCCCCCAGGATAGCGTGCAGAGCCGGGAGACTTGGTGCTGTTGGGATACAGCCAAAGCTGGATGAACATAAGGCAAACTAATAATGTCCATTTGTGTCTTCTGAACACTGGACCTTGTGCTGGCAGAGGCAGCTTCTGAAAACCATGCAGAATCCATTTAGTCACTGAAATGGAGTGTCCAGAGCTTCTAAAGAAAATTGCTCTCTGTGGCAGTGGACGTGAGCTGAGACAGGGATGTTCAGCAGGATCTATCCCCCTGGTGCCCCTCTCTGGTTATGTAGAGCAGGGCTTAAGTAGTGTAGACTTCACCAATGTTGTTGTATATATTATATTTAATGCTGAAGTATGCAATGCTCTTTGTGGATGCTTGGAAAATAATCACTAATAGTGTGCAACTGTTAAATGAGTGTCTTAACATAATGATCCAATTCCAAAATCTAAACTTTTGACATTACTGTATGGATATGTAAGCTGCAAAAACAGGTATGTCCCGTAATGCAATAATATGTATATATCAAAGTACTTCAATATTCATTTTTTTTCCACAGCTTATGTTTATATCTTTATTCAATTGTTATTTAACTATACAACCTGTGCTAAGTGCACCTAGTAGATGTGTTTTTGGTGCCTCAGTGAAACACTTTTTCATATCTTCAAATGTTGGAATATTTTAATTTGTGATTAAAATGGTTAGAAGAAACCAGAACTGTACTGAATGACTAGATAATTTAGGCAAGTGAGTGTCCACAATATGTGTTCTGATAAAAAGCCAGAAAAATTCTTGGACGGATGCAATAAATCTAAAGCGTGTCCAGCTTTATTTTGTTCCAAGTAATTTTAAGTCATATGTATATACCAATATATTTGTAAATAGGCATGTACACGTGTCTTTTTGGTCTTACGCTTTTAAATGAGCATTCAAAGTCTTTCTGAAAGTCAGAATTTCATTAATCTCTTTGCAGTAGAACAAGTAATTCTGGGCCATAGTTTGTGTGATATATACCTTGTATTAGAAGATAAATTTGAACATAGATTTACTGTCAAATACCTCTGCTGGTCAAATATAGTCCGAATAGGGCTTCACTTCATTAATAGTACTCTTAACTACTCATTGAAAAAAAGGTATTATTCAGCAAGAATCATTTTGCCCTGGATATTCAGCTAGAAAATTCTTTTTTTGATCAGTGTTTAGACCCTGTTATTTAAAAGCTATAAAGTCAGTAGCCAAGGGTATCCGTCAAAATTCAGCTGTCATATCCTGTTTAACAAAGGTGATTGCTTCTACCAGTTGGCCAAATTACACTCTGATGGAGAGCCTTATCTTTGCAGACTGCAAGCAGTAGGACTGGGTTTGCACACCTCTCAGTGACACTCTCTATATGGGTTATTATCTTCTCCACTCATCCCCAAGCCCTTCAAGTTTTCTTTCAATAAGTGCACTAGCGAGATTTAATGTTATCTGCAGGTTATGGGCAGGGTTGGAGTATAATGTTATAATGTCTTCACAATGGATTTAATAGCTTGAATGCTGAGGATATATCTCCTGCACACATATCTTCACATACTGAACTGGTTAACTGCAAGTCAATGTGACGTTTTTTAATTACCCCATTTAGCTGCGGCAATAGTAACCCTGGTGAAACAAATGTCTTGTCTGATTTTCTTTCTCTTCACAGGAAGACCAATAAATTGCTTTTCCTCCTATAAACCTCTGTAATGCCACTTTTAAAGAAAATGTGTTTCTGGGCAGTTTCCTCTAGGTTACAAGCGAAATAGGCCATTTTCAGAGTGATACGGACAGCAGCAGCAACATCAAGCATCAAAAAAACCTGAGTCAGGGCCTCCAGAATAGTTGCCCAGAGAAGCTGTGGGTGCCCCATCCCTGGCAGTGCCCAAGGCCGGGCTGGATGGGGCTGGGGTCAGCCTGGGCTGCTGGGAGGGGTTCCTGTCCATGGCAGGGAGGTGGAATTAAATGGGCTTTAAGATCCCTTCCAACCCAAACCATTCTGGGATTCATTCTATGATTCTAATAATGATGTAGAATGAAAAAAAATACATATATGTATTTAGAAATGGTCCTGTTTATTATGTATCTCTATGTTGTTGTTTTTTTCTGCCTTTGTTCATGTTTTCTGGATTCTCAATATAACCAGTGACCAAAAATGTAGTCTTTTAAAATGAGTTAGATTTCCATGTAATCAAATGACCCCATGAACTGAAGCTTCAGCAAATGAATATACTAAGTTTCAAGATAAACTCATTAGGCCTGACAATACTGGTTGCTTTGTATGTTGGTTCTCTTTCATTAGCTTATATACAATACCTGAAGCAATTACAGGCCTATCAAGATCATTTAAGAGCAAACATAAAAATGAGTAGTAACAAGGTCGGACCACTCACTTATCACTGGAGAACAGAGCGAGAACAGAGAATAGATGTTTCCTTCTCTCTTAACTGAGATGTCATATAAGTGTAATTTTTTGGAGACTTCTGCATCAGGAGAAAAAGACGTCATTGCCACCAGCGCTGAGGGAAACGGAATGGAAATATCTGGGGTTTCCTTTTCTTCTTTTTTTTTTTTTTTTTTTTTTCCCTGACCCTAATTTGCTTGCCTTTCCTGAAGAAAAGTCCTTGCTGTACCTTTTCTGCTGAGTCATTTCTCCAGAGGATGCCAATTTTAGGGACTCAATAAAAGAAATCTCTTCCAAAAAAAAAAATAAATCCCAGGAGTGCTTCAAAGTAGACAATCTTACTGTCCAAGCCCTTCTGCAGTGTTTTTGTTCCATATTTCACAGGTGTAAAGATGTTTTTTTCCCTTTGGATTAGATGTGCTGAGCAGTGCCTATTTCGGTTACACCCCCTGGATGCTGATAGTGACTCTTATGTGGGACTGAGACTGCTGGGGGGACTTTGATGGGACTTTTGCCTGGACCCTACTGAACTCAACTTAATTCCTTTGTTTGAGGAAAATGTAGATTTTGTTGCCTCAGCTTTCTTATCCTAAATAGGATTCAGCTTTGTAGTTCTCTCAGGCTTACAGCTGCTACCTGTTTGGATCAATAATAAACAGAGTTCCTTGCTGCCAAATATGCTTTCTTTTCTACCTGTACATACACGTGTGCCTTGATTACCACATTTTGGTGATGCTGTATTTGCTTCCTTACTGAAGACAGTTTGCTCTCCATAAGGAATAGCTGCAAATATCCTAGATAAAGCTGTATGGATATTGTATGTGAAATTTTAGTTGTTTTATGCAGATAACCTAAACTGTTGTCTTTCCGTAGTACTGTGTGTGATAGATTCATTTATACACCTGTTTCATGGTCAGGCTCAAACTTGAGATCACTAGAGCCGCACAAATTTACCTCTCTAGAGTTTTCCCAAACTTTTGACCTCCTCTGCTTGGGGCTGTTTTCCTTCGCGTGACGTACTTGCGTGACATATAGTTACAGAACTGTTTGCTCATATATCTCTGGTTCTATTTCTTCTTTCTAACTAGGAAGCTCCTAAATGTCATCTGAAATATTCTCGGGGATGTGCGTGGTGTCAATTTTAGTAACTTGCTCTATATTTTTGCTTCGGCTGGATGTCTATCTTTAGGCCAGCCCCCCTTCCCCGTTCCACTGCCCATGCGGACGGCTCCTTCCCTCCCCTCGGGTTGCCAGGGTGACTGGGCTGCCCTGGTGCGGATGCTCCTGCCTTGGCTCCTCGCCATCCCTTTCCCAGAGACCGTACTTTTCACTTTCCCTCGGGTGGTGAGGACTCCTCTTTGCTCTTCTGCCTGCCCGGGCAGCTTTTCTTCCTCCTAAGCCAGTCCTGGCTTAGCAGCTGCTAAAAGAACAAGTGATTTTGTGATTTCGTGTGCCTGCAGGGTGGGATCAGCCAAGCCTCTGAGTGAAATGGAAGTCACTTTGTATTATTTTTTTTCCTTTATTTATTTTTTTTAAACCTGATTCTTCTCCTTGAGCTGGAACCCAGCCATTTCTCCCTCTCTTAGTGTGGCAGTGATGATGTGAAAAAGGAGCCTACAGTGATACATACTCGCCAGAGGTAAAGCCTTTTTTATTTGTATTTCAGAATGGATAAATTCCATTTCCAGTGTTAAAGACATTGGAATATGGATTCTTAAAATACCTTCAGCACGTTTATGCATAGAGGTTTAGTCAGGCTTTACCTCAGAAATGAATAAATCTCAGGATGGGGCATCTTTAGGGTCAGGTGTGGAACTGCAGGCTGTGCAGAAACTTGATTGAAGGAGTTTGGCTGGTTTTTGTCTCTGGGCAAAAGGATGTCAGGTGATCTTTTCAGCCCCCAGTGCCAAAATTTCAGGTGTTGCATGCCTGTACCAGGTTGCTGGTAAATGTGGCCTCATCCTGTGAGTCGTTTTCAGAGGCCAGCCAGTGAACAATCTGAGCACCAAATCTCAGCGCAGAGTTGCAGTTTCCCTGGGTGTGACTCGGTCACAACCAAGTAGTATTTTTAATCAGTCAAGCTCTGTGAGTTATTTGTTTAGATGTAGCTGATATGCTCTTTAGAAACCCCATTAATAAAATCTTAGGTGTTGCAGGCTGAGAATTTAGAGATGGAAAATATCTGACATGTCAAATTCTGTGCTTTTCCATAAGGTGTGAGTATTCTATCCCACATTTTCCACTATATTTTCACTGGCATAATTTTAAACGGTTCAAATAGCAGGACTTTCAATATTCTGTTCTGTGTTTCTGGGACACAGTGACAAGGTGCACCAGCCTGGTGTTGTAAATGTAAATTATGTGATGTTTGGACAGATCTGTTCCTTTGCCCAAGTTCATCCTTCAACCTTTCCCCTGCACATTAAGCATCCCTGCTTTTGAGTTTGTTTCAGTCCAGTCTGCTTGTTCTTAAAGTATATTTATGCAAATCTCTAAGAAGTAGTGTTATCAGTGTTTTATAGAAAGTCTAGGTATAGTAGCTACACTTCAGCTAGCAGATATACCTGTAAACCTAAACATCCTTCCCTTTCTAAAATGCGGTTAATTATTTTCAGAAATGCATAACATATTTCACCTAGCTGAGATCTGAATATTATGTGCTCTTTTTCTTTTTTCCATGAAAAGTATTTACAAAAGATTTTTCTGCACTGCTTGGAAAATAAAAATCAAATGCATCAGACTGCTTCCATTAACAAAGTTAGTGAGAAGCACTTCCTAGAGCAGAGTTTGTAATGTTTTTGCATCTAACTCTAAGAATGATGTTCTATATTTAAAATGTTTTCTCAGAAGAAGCATTGGAACTGGGTAACATTTTTTTCTGCCAAAAGTAATAGCTGTGGAAGGCTGCAAGAGCACCAGACTTATCACTGAAAGGTAGTAGTTTTCCTATGCAAATATAAGTTAATATTTAAGGAGTTAAATAGAACAGGGAATTTCAGCCTTCTGTACAGTCCTTAGCGTTATTGAAAGACATCAAATATCACAACATATCTTCACCATGACTATGCTGTTTTGAATTACTATTTGGGAAATAAAATATATATGTATTGTTGTGTACACCATGCTGTGCTACAAATGTAAAAAAGTCTTTATTCATTAATATACAATACTTTGGGGAGTGTCTTATCTTAGTGGGGTAAGGAGTTCATTTAATCTGATTTTGCTCACCACTTTTGGAAGGACAGTTTGCAAATGAAGTGAAGGATTCATTAAACAGACTAGTCAAGGTTATTTGATAAGTTTGAACATTGCTACATCTGAAATAACTTTTGATTTTTACTTTCCTCCATTTTATTATTAGAATAACAAATCTGTATAATGCTGAAATACAGAAATGTTATAGAAAAGATCATTCATGTATGATACAGACATGACTTATTTGCTCTGAATTACTGTGGATGATTTACTCGAAAAGGCTTTGTATGTGGTTAGCAGTTCAGTTAGTATTTGGCATTACTCCTACAATACATATATATATATATGGGGGCAAATATAAAGTTCTATAAGCATGGAATCATGATTTTTGGAGGCCCAGCATTAAGTATCTGTTTCTGTGAAAATTATTCATGTATTTCTTATCTCTTTAATCTTTATGCAACTATTGAAATGTAACATTGTTGTGGGAAGAAAATAATGAATATTTCTTCCTCTTGAAATATTTGCCTTAGTTAACAAAAAGGAAGACAGCTGGCTGTTTTTAAAAGTAAAGCTGTCATAGGAAAACATTTCTTTTGCTGATGTGTCCAAACAAGAGATTGCTTATAACTGAGAGTAAAACATGTTGAAAACTCCACAATGTGACTTTGAGTCTCAGTGTAACAAGTTTATAACTTACACTAGCAAATGCTCTTTAAGAAGGAAAACTAATGCCGTATTATAAAGCTGCAATATCTGTTCTGTCCAGAAACACTTTCCTATATTTTAGCTCACAGTTAGTGAAGTACTTTGTTAACATTATTCTTGAATGTCATTTTGAAACTGATTTTTAGCTACTATTGTGTTTTCTGTTGCAGACCATTTCATTACCAGGGCAGTTTTGAACCTCATTGCTATGGATTTTCTGTATCTGTTTCATCTTTTTAATGATGTATACCTAGCAAAGCAAACAAATTTCTTTTAATTCTATATTTAGATCAGTTATAAAGGACTTACTTACCCTGTCTTCTTCAGCTCTTAAATCTGGCATTGTACTAACACAAAGGCTTATAGCTGTGGTGGCCACAAAGAGGATGGAGAGACAAGCAAAGACTTTGCCTGGGAGCCCTGACTGGGGATTTTCTACCATATCTCTGAGTCTGTTCATAAACTGTCCGAATTTTGTTTTCTCATCCAAGACACATGCAGCTTCTTTGCTCCTCCGGAGCTCCTCTTCTTTCCGTACCTCGGCCAACTCCTGCAGTTTTTGAAATAGTTTTCGAAAGCAGCAGTTCTCCAGGTTGGTTTCCTCGATCCCCCAGTATCTCAGCTCCTCCTGAAAAGACAAGGCACACGTGTCTCTTAAGAGCATCAGCTTCCCTGCTGCTAGAAAGCTGACAATCATCCCAAAAGCATTGGGGTTCCTGTCAAAGAAGAATTCGTGCGTGTCTTCATCGTAATCGTCACACAGCTGAATAATTTCTTCATAGCTGCTGCAAAGCTTAAGTTTGCTCAGTCTGGTCAGGGGAAATTCATCTAAAGTACTCCAAGGTAGCAGGTACTTGATGCCTCCAACATTTATCATGATCTCTGTCTTTAGATCGACTGCAGAGACTTGATCGGGGTGGTAAATCCTCCTGGCTCTTTGGTAATGAACCCCTTTGACAGAAGGAGTTTCAACGGAGACAGGAAAGAAATGGCTCAAGGAATTACAAGAAGCATAGCTAATGTTACTATAGTCTTGGTCACTGCCTCCGGAGAGAATAGGCATCTCTAAGAGTTCTCACTGGGACATCCGAAATGGCATCAGACCAGGATTATCTGTCAGCCAAAAGACAGGTGAAGAAGGAGAAAACATAGCAGAAGTTATTGCAAGAGAAAGGGTGCTTCAGGCTACTTTCCTAAACCACAAAATTAGCGAGTGCGTGTGTGTGAGTAAAAGTCACCTCTGTGCTTCTTCCTGAAATCTGCAGCCCGTGAATGCGATTTGCTTGGCAGCCTCATTGGTTGTCTGGCAACACGCAGACACGGAGGAGAGCTAAAGCCTCATTCATAATTATCGCAAAGGGTCGGATGCCTGCAAATCCAAACGTGAACAGATCGGTCCCTTCTCCCAGCACATCGCGGTCATTGCTAGATCGCTGCCTTTTCTGGTGGGTGGCACATGGCTCTCGTGCTCCTATAAACCCTTAAATACACACTAACTCAACTAAGCTGCTTAATAGTTATTAGAGTGGTCAATTACCTGCCGTCAGCTGGATGCGAAGTTCTTAATTGCTTTAACTTGAATGCTCAGATTGTAATTCCTCTTCCTTTCACTACTCGCCTGTTTTGCCTGCCTCTCCGGGGCACTGTGAGCATTAACTAGTAGATGTTTGTAAAATGCTTTAAGAGTAGATTGCTGTTTAAATGACAAGTGTTCTTATCCACCCAGTCAATGCAAATTACTGGCAAAATACAGGGGACGTTTGCCCACCCTATAGAAAACTTTGTTACATGGACAGAAAGCAAAGTATTCTGTCAGCACAGAGGGAGAAAAACAACTGAAATACACATTACCAACCTCCCCCCCCACTTCATCCTTTCAGGAACAAATCCCTGGTTTTGTTCATAATCTCTGAAGATTCACAGGCAGTTATTACCCCAAGTCAGCAAACTACAAAAACCCCAAGGAAACTTCCCCAAAGTTACTCACCACCGCGCCACGGGCTGCTGCCCGGTGCCTGCCTTCGCCGCAGGTGAAGTATACATGCCGTAAACTGATCGGCTGAGTTACAATCCAGCAGAAAGACCTGGGGATATTTTATGGTATTGATTACATAAAAAAAAATCACTGTAGCACTCTGGAGATCAAAGTCTCTTTTTCTCTGCTTCTTCCCTGGAAGGGGAAAATATTTGTATGTGTTGGTATAATGTGTGTTGTACTAATAGATCCTTTGCAAAGGAGACGGCGTCCTAAGTGGCAGCTCCTCTCCTGGACTCGTGGGGCTTCCTGGTGAAATATGCTGAGTGAGAGCTGCAGGATCCTGCCCTCTCCCTGTCTCTCCACTGTTTCCCTTGGGACTGTCAGTGTGGTCCTGGAAGAGGAGGGGAGAGGGAAGGGGGAAGGGCTTAGAAATAATCTCTCCAGCATCCCTCCGTCTATTCAGCAGGCAGCAGGCAGCAACTGAGTAAGAACACGGAGACAGTCTCCGACTAATCAGGTTTAGCAATAAGTAAATTCTGGTGAACCTGCTTAATAAAACAATTTTAATCCTTATTAACTCCTGCCATTGTTGTAGTCATCCCACAATTGCTTGCTCTGGCGGCTCCAGTCGGATTCCTCCGGAGCAGTTTCGGTGTCCTGCATCCCTCTTGAAACTGAGATTTGCTCTTAAATATCCCTAGAGGGAAGTTTGTTGGGTCCATGGCTGCTGAGTCTCAGCATTTCTTCTGCTACTAAGAAAGTGTTTTCCTCCCCAAAAAAGAAAGGGTCTCTGGCTTGCAGAGAATGGGTGCCGATCATTCTTTTGCAGCTCTGCGGTGCTTTTCCAACAGCCAGGAACTTTCTCCTCTCTCCTGTACAGACGATGGGAAATCACACATGACTGTCTTCTCCCTTTCTCATACATGGCTGTGGGGGGTCTGAACATGCTGTAACGTTTTTAGGTTCTGTACTGCCGGTAGGTCCTGGGCTGCCTCAGCCTAAAATTGGGATGACATGGATTTGACCTGTATTCTGCTTGCTTGGTCTCAGTCAGCAGGTTCAAAAGGCCTATGATCAGATCTTAATGACAAGTGCCCTCAGTAGCATTCCTAAATTCAGTAAGAAATGCCTTAGTTTATACCTAGTGCAGCTGAAACCCCTAAACCCAAATCCTATTTCTACAGGGGTGTGTGCATCTATAGGATTTTCATGTCCCACTGTGCATATGAAGGAGAAGTGGCTGTGTTTGGCTCACAAAGCTGTGTTTGTGCCATTTGCACAGTGGGTACAAGGTGCAGGTGGTGCCCTTTGCTTGCGCTGAGCTGTTTGCCCTTGTGATGTGTGTGGGACTTGTGCACGGCTGAACTGAGGCACCTCGGAAGCAAATCCTGCAGCTGTTTATCAGTGCTGAGTGATGCTGTGGCGCAGCCTAGGACGGGAAACCTTTGCTAATTGGACCTTTTGGCACATCTCTCTTGGCCCACGTGGTGCCCAGAAGATTAACTTCTTATCAGGCTTCACCACTGGGGTTTACACTCGGGCCCTAATTATGCCATTTACCGAGAAAGACCAGATAGATGCCTGAAGGCAACTGAGTTCTGGGAGCACAGCTCAAAATCAGTTAAATCCTACCACCTTTGTGCAAGGCGCAGTTTGCTCTGCCTATCAGTCTTTCTTATGGATTATTTTTGCAAGGAAAAAGCAAACCAATTCTAATTAACTTTGGATGGATTGTTTCACAAAAGGATAAAACCAATTATCATTTCCCTCTCACCTTGTGAAGCCCTTGTGTGGTTTTGCTAAAGGTTATGTTTCTGAAACTGGCTGACAAGAAGGTGAATAAATCCAAATCAATGAGTAAATCTTGTACATAATTCAGTAATTTGAGTGTTATACTTATTTAACAGGAAATACATAATTTTTAATGTTTAAAACTTCACCTCCAATACTGGGCACCCTAATATTTGTTTTACTGGGACTTGCAGCTGTGTCTGTAGCTAGATCAGGACCTCATTGCCAACTAGAACCATATCAGTATCTGTCAGTCAGTCCTTAAGAGCCATCTGTCTTCATAAATGAGACAAAAATGAAAGAAATATTTTTATCTTAGTTTTATTAGCAGGAAACGAAGACACCGAAAAGGGAAATGCTTTATTTGGTGTCTGAGGAAGCCAAGCCCTGAACCCATCTCTGAAGTTCTTAAATATATAACTTACTCCTTGACCCGTCCTTCTTCTCTGGCCAGTCTCTGCCTCCTGCTCTCCCGGATCCTGCTACTATATTTATAGGAGATCTTCCTTAATACTTCAGCTTCTAAAACTGTTAATGCCAAGACCATAAAATTGAAGTCTCTCCCCAGGTGAGAAATCATATTTCTGGCTCAATTCAAACCTCTACTGACTTGCTTTTACATTTATTTTTTCTTTTTCATAACTACGTCTGTAGTTTTCCTGTTAAATTCCCCTTGGATTTGCCTTATTCAGTATGAGCTTTATAATCTTTATTCTCTTTTTCTGTTTGTTATTCCCCTTGCAGTTTCTGGAATTGCTCTCTCCTTGCTCCTTAGCCATCTGGTCATATCAACTTCTTTTACATGCCCTTTATGCCTTAAATGCAGTTTCTATACGCTTTATTTATATGTTAACATGAAGGACATTCCTGTCTCCTCCGTTGTTTCCCCTTATTGTTTTTGCCATTCTACTGTAGTGTCTTAGACCAGAAAAAGCCTAGCCCTATGTAAACCAAGGTTAAAGCCTCTGTCTTGGCTGTATGGTATTTGATAGAATTCAAATTTTAAAATGCACAATGGAGATCTACTAGGCTGGCTTGAAACCATGTGGGTATGATGGTGCGGCTATCGTCATGTCCCTGTGAAACGCAGAGGAGAATCTCATAAAGATGTCCACTGCAGTGAACAGATTTTTCCCATATAGTAGGATAATGAAGTTATTTATGGCATTAGCATTTAGGTATTGATAATGGTTAATTGCTGTAGAAAATGGGAAAGACAGTGAAAGTCACTGGCTCTAATACCTTACTTACCTGCAATTTTATCTCCTGTATCTCCTACTTTTTTTTTTTTTCTATAATTTTGCCAGAATCCTGGATCAAGCAGCAGATATATACAGAATCTAGATATACAGAAGCAACATATTTTTTTCACTAAGCACATAATGAAACTCGAGTTTATTGGCACAGAATATTGTGGTGTCCAAAAGTGTAAAGAATTCAGAAAAGGACTGAACAAATTCAAGCAAGGAAGGTCCACCACGTAGATTCAACTTCTGGCATGGAAAATCTGTGAAAAATTGCTGGGCAGCAGGAAGGCATTTTAGTGGAAATACCACAATGGTCACTCTGCTTTTTTCTAGATTTCTGATGATGTACATGGGGGCTGCACAGACCCTGGTGTGACCCTGTGGAGAAGTCTTTATGCTAAGAAACCAGAGGAGGGTGGCCTAGGCTCTTCTAGGTTGGTTATGCTTTTCTGGGTTGATCATGCACTAGTTAGTTACCTGACAGTATTTCTCTGTCAGAACAGCAAAAAAAGAGCTGAAGATAAAACTCTGATTATATATGTATGTATATGTATTTTATATATATATATTCAAGATTAATTATGTCTGTTTATAATGGGCAATCTCACAAAGGAGTAGACTGTACGCTTGGAAATTGTACGTGCTTTCAGGTCTTCCAGTCATTCTGCAGGGAGCAGGCAAATAATTTAATAAAGGCAGTGTGTTGTCAATCTTCCTTTCTTCCCAACCAGGCATTTTGTAATACTTAAATATAACACAAAGATAATTACTTTCCCTGACATCTATACCAGAAGATGCATTTCAGGCTTTTAAAGTCAGAAAACAAAAGTGTAAATCAAAATAATTATTTAAGGAAATATGAATGCACAGAAAAAATAAGCATAAAGAGGAGAAAAAATATGAATGAAAGAAATTTTAAAACCTATACTGTCTTCATTCATTGACTTAGGAATTAACCCAGTGCTGAATCTTCAGTTGGTGCAATTTCATCACTAAATTATTGTGTGCTGTTTTTTAATATGTTGCGTATGCAGGCTTTTGTCTGTGAAGATTAATTTTTTAAGCCTCAGCCAATGTATAGACCTGTCCCTTCCCAGGTTCTTGTTGTTTATGCCATATGAATCCCTATGATAAATAAAATATTTTTTTTCCTTTATTTGCAAAATAATTGGCATGGAATTGAAAAGAGCACTTTAAAACTCAAAATTAGTTTAAATTCTTCCATTGTGTTCACAGGTGGTTAAAACTTCTGGAAGTAAATGGATTTAGATAGCCTTGTTACATGAAAATTCAATGTCTTTTCAGATCCTCATATTATTCATTGGGCATAAAGAAGAGCTTAGCTTTCTTTTCTTAGTTTAATTATTGTATTGCACATTGCAAGGTAAACTTTCAGGATTTATGTCAATATTTTATTCAGTCTAGCAATGTTAGCTTCATGTTCCTGTTTATTCCTTCATAATTTGTCTTTATGGAGCAATAGAAATATCCTTTCTTGCCAAATGCCTAGTTTGTTTGGATAATTAAGCTGACAGTAAAGGGCTGGATTCACCTCTTCATTATTCAAGCCTTAGCGAGTTGCAGAATTGATTCCAGTAGAATAATGCTAGCAATTGCCCAGGAGTATGTGGTAAATCAGGCAATGGATACCCTTGATTTATTGAGTCACACGTATTGTTGGCAGTGTTTTCTTCCTTCTTTCCATCACTGTGAAAGTTGTTTGTTTTTTCTTTGTTGAGTTTGATGAAAGCCAAACAAGCCCCTTCTCAGTAGGAAAAATGTCACTAAAGCCAATGAATTATTCAAAGCATTTGTTAGATATATAAAGGTAATGAAGTTAATGATATGTAATGCACAAATTTCTGTGTCCTTTCACTCTTCTCCATGCACAAAGGCTGAACCTAGGAATTAACTTCAGTTACATTTTCTGAAGTTTTCTCTACTCATCTTCTCTGGACTGTCTAGAAAATTGTACCTGTTAATGGATAGTACCCAGGGAAACTAATTGCAAATGGATAATCATTCCTATGTCAATCCAAAAGCATTTTTTACATGAGGGCTGAATCACTTAGGTTTAAGGGATTACAATGTTGTGTGGCATGGGCAGATGAAACAGAGCTGAATGCTGTGGCTTAGAGCTGAGTGCTATTATCTGTCCACCTAGATTGATGAAGTGAAACATACAGGTAATCCGAGAGTCATGCTTCAGAGGAAGACAATCTAAAGTCTTTCATAACCTGATCTGGAGATTAATTCCCTCCAGATATCAGTTCTGGTGATCAGTCTCACCTGAGCACTGCACACTAGTTGAGCATTTCAGGAAGAAGTTTTTCTGCCATCTCTGAGCACTGGTCCCTTAGAGGTGCCAACAATTTTTATGGGAAACACATGCAACTGTCCCTCCCTTGAGTCCAAATGAAAGGGCACATCTGTCTAACCGCATGAACATCAGGGGAAAAAAAAAATGGTGGTCTGCATTTTTGTCCTCACTGAGATCCTAGCAACTGAGGGAATTAACAGAGTCCCTGGTAATAATCAAGATGAGATTGTTGTTAATAAATGGAAGATTTCTTTGGGAGAAACATTTTGTTTTCTCTCTTACTCTGCAGGCAGATTTAGACAGTGGGTCCTGATGTGTCTATTGAAGTAGAGAACATCTTGACATCGTAAAACCTTTGGTGAGATAAAAATTGGAAATCATTTTAACTTCTTTATTTTTGACCCAGTGCTTTTCATTTCAAAATTCCAAGGCATTTATGAATCACACCATTTTCATGGCTGATATTAAAGGAGCCATTTCAATGGCTGACCTCAGGATCATTGAAATACCACAGATGCCCAATAGATATAGTACAGGATACAGACGTACAGATGTACCTTCTGCTATTTCCAAAGACTCTCCAAAAATCTGATATTTGACTGTCATTTGAGTACCGAGGTAGTTTTTTTGTTTTGTTTTGGTTTGGTTTTCTTTTACCATTTTCATGCATTTCTCTAGTCAGTAACAAGACACATGATAAGAAAGAGAAACCTTTGCTTCACTGAGAAGCTATCTGCACAGGGGCAGGTAAAAAAGAAATTGTATTTGTGCCACCGTGAGTTAGGGAAAAATAACACCTGCTTCAAAATTAGAAGAAAATGGGCAGAAGAAGGTGATGGAAATTGGCTAGGAAGAAAAACTGAAGAAACTTAACTGGAAGTTTCAAGTGGCTTGAATGTTGTTGTTACATGCTTAAGAGAATGCCCACTTGGGAGTATATTTATGCATGCAGATACCATTGATTTTGAGCTCATGGGATCACAGGTATTTGTGTACATAAACACACACCTGACTTACTGTGCACACTAAAATACCTGCCATCAGGTGATGCAGTATTGAAAGAGAAAAGATAATATTGTGGTTACAATACAGAAATTGTTTCTTTCTTACCTTTGTTAAAATCTTTCCTTGTCATCCCAGACACATCACTTAATATCTGTGTGCCTTTGTTTCCTAATCATAAATCAAATAAATATAACTCCTGTGGTCTTGTAAGGAGAACTCTGTTACTAAGACAGAACAGCAAGCTTCCAGACAGGGAGAAGAACAGGAGGCATTAAAAAGTTGATCTTCAATTAACTGTGCTGGAGAAGACTGTTTTTTAATAGGCAGATAAGTTACTAGTCAGACTGATTATCTAAAGTCATATAGCTCAAGAATCAAATACAGCAATGCTTTCAGTTTCCAAATGGAAAACAGAAACGGTGTTAAAATTACATTAGCTACTGTGACGAACTGCGAGATTAAAATGTGAATCACTAAGCAGGTGAGGTGGGTTTGAATACCGAATGTCGCTGATTTTTTTTCCTCTCTCCCATTAGTATTTATTTCTCAAATCATTTAAAAGTAACAAAGTAAGGTCTGAAAATATTTTTATAGTTGTTACTGGCGAGATTGATTACTTCATCTAGTTTTTCCTAGTACAATACTGCTCAACTGAATTACCATACAAATCCAGCTCTGCATTTATGATGCATTAAATTAAAAATAATAATAATAATAAAAAAAATCATTCTAATTATATTTTTTTCTAAGGCTTGAGGCCTTGCATTAAAAAGCAATATACATAAAAGGCATTGTTGTGCATATAGTACCACCCACTTGTTAAAAAGTACCCTTAAGCTCTTTAATAATTTAGCTAGTTCCTCACTGAGATCTGTATCTATTTTAATCAATGAAATGTTAGCCTCATTCAGGCTAAATACAAAGATATTATGATTTGATCGTAGTATAAAACTAATAGAAAAAGACTATGTGCTTGCATTTTGGCCCCTTCAAACCTGTGGGAAGATCCCCATCCAGTGGGCTCTGAATAGTTGTTTAACTTTTTGTTTGAGAGGAAAAGAGAGAATTTTCACTCCTTGCAATGGTTCTTTTTCAAAATTTCCTTTGGTGAGAACATTATCAGGCTAACATTGAACATTTTTTTAAAACCCACCTTTGGGCGAGAATCCAAGCTTTTCCCTCAAAACCCCTTTTCAGACCCATCTTTCATTCTATCTGACATCTACTCTTTGTTATTCACGGTGCAGGTTCCTATTTCAAAAGTGAATTAGGAGCTGAATTAGAGCCGTTTTCAAAAGTAAGCCATTGGTTTGCATTTTATTCCCTACAAGCTCTTTCCCTATTTATTTATTTAATTATTTATTTAGGAAATTTGCATTAGCAACCCCTCTCAGCCTGCAGAACTACAAGGTTTCAGTAATAAAAAGCTTCAGTAGTACAAAACCTATATCATTGCTCAGGTTCCTGTCCATCTGACAAAAGATGGACACTTTCCACTAAAACGGTATTTTCCACTTTTCCCTGATCTCTGGCTGCTTTGTCAGCCCTTCATGTAGAGGAACTTTTGAATTACTTTAAGGTACATTAGGGGGCTGACTTGACATGCGACTGCACAAGGATTAGGAACATACAAGTGCCCTTTGTGAGCTTTCCCACCCAACGTTGACATTCAGGGCCATTACCTCTTGCAAACTGGTCACTCTGTTTTCAATCTGTATTCTCTACCTTCTCTCCTGTTAAGTCAGAAAGATTTGTCATCTGCAAGTGCTGAAATACTGGAGAGGAAAAATAATCAGAAAATGTTTCATTTATTGTAATGTTAAAATTGTCAGCACAATGATTTGGAAAATGTCTGGCTCTCAGTGGCTGGGCAATGAATGGATACGTGATTCACATTTATAACCCACCTTTTGTTGTAAACACTACAAATATGCATTAATTAATGATAAAATCAAGGGAAATGTCTGGGAGGATAGAAAGAGAGACGAGGGAGCTAGGGAGATTAGAGAAAATGGTAGGCATTAATAAAATTAGACTGAACATGGGGAAAAACAGACTAATACGTCCAGTGTAGGGGGATAATCTAAAGGAAAATAGCCATAAAGTAGGAAGAGAGATGAATGCAAAGAAAAACAATTGTCTGGAAAGCAGAAATGCTGTTTGGTTTTCTAATATGATGGGGTAGCTAGCATAAAGGAAAATATAAAATGACCCCATTCATGTAGTCCATCCACCAAGTAGTCAAAAGATGCTTGTAGGGATATTTTAAAAGATTATGTTATGGATTGTGGATTAAATGGAAGTAGTGTTAAGTTTTCAGTTCATGTTTCTTTAGATTTCATTATTTGAAGAAGATACGTAGAATGTGAAAGGGATGGTGTTTGCAGAATTATTTAAAGATAAGAAATTTTGGTCTTTCAGGCCAAAAAAAAAAAAAAAAGAAAAGAAAAGAAAAATGGAGCTTAAGAGACTATGAGTGACATGATAACTGTCCGCAGTTGTTGAATGGGTGCTAACATGAAGCAAAAGGAAATAATTACTTTGAATGATTCAGGTAAAGCCACAAAGAGTCAGTCTATATGTTCGGGATAGGCGACAGAAAACATCTTAACTAAAACATCTTTAATAAATAAATGAATACTTCAGCACCTGAGGGGAGGGGAGCTTTTCTAGTGAAGCTGCTCTTATGTCACGAGGCTTTGCCCAGCCAGGAGTTGTTAGCAGCCAGTAGCTGGCCTGGATGTGTGAAAGCCCTTGGGGTAAGCAGGAGAGAACGTTGACCCACATTACACCCGTGGGTCAACCAAGGGCAGGATGCACTGCTCTGAACTGAAATAATGGTGCTGAAGGGCCGGTCAGACAAAAGGGAGTTGTCAAATGCCAATGTCCCCCAGTCCTCTCCTGAGGTTCCTCCTGAAGCCGTGACGACACGACACAGCTGTGTAGAAACCAAGTGCACCTCTTGGGTACTGCTGGGCATTGCCCCAGTGTTGGATCTCTCCATGGTGCAGAGAGGAAAGCTGAGCAGGAGCTCAAACACCCCCTACTCTCTGCTGAGCTGTACAAACACCAGTCAGAGCATTTTCACATTCGCTTCTCTCATTTGTTCTTTAAGGCCTCTTATGCAGAGCTTGAATGACAGATACTCCTGTTTCTACGGTGCTTTCTTCCTAGTCTCTTTCAATAATTCATATTCATCTACACCTCATTCCTGTTCTCCTTTTCATTGCTCCTTTGATAATTAAACAATAGGACATGAAAGGTATGTGAGATGCTGAGATATTGCCGTGGCTCAAAATACACCTGACGTGCGAGTGAGGTAACTTAATTACCACTTGGTCTCTTATTGCCTGCCAGGGAAATAACTAGGCAGTTGTGTTACATATAAATGTATGGCAGCGAGCGAGAGGGAAAAGGGAATTTGAAGGCTCGTTGTGGCTGTGATATTTCTTCGTGTACTGAAGTCAGAATTCCTGTAGTTCATTTTAACCATTTCACATAGAAAAAAAATACAATAAGCATGTCTCCAAGCACCCTTTTTCTTGGGGAAAACAGATATTATCATTGTATTTTGTTGAAATGCTTTCTTACCTCTGGTAAGAAGTTCTTGTTTTATATATGGACTGTAGAAACTTTAGTTCCCTGGTAATTTTACATTAGTGCAGACATTTTATTTATGGACTGAACAGGACGAATTCTTCCTCCAAGATGTTGCTGTTTAGAACTTTCCTTTCTAAAAGTGTTGTAGAGAGACTTAAGTAGATGGCAGCACTTGGCTCAGCCATCTCTGTTAAGAAAGGAGAGTGATTTGAAATGTGATCTTTCCAGGCTATTTATTTGGATAGCAGAAAACAAGAAACTACTTAGAGGGTGATAGGAAAAAGCTATCAGGCTCAGAAAGCCTGACTCTTGCCTTGCGCTTCTCTTCTGACTATATAGCAGGCCAAAAGGGACAATCTTTCAAACCTGAGAACCTCAATTAGATAACTAAACACAATGATTGCATCCAGGCTTTGTGTAGGGATGAAAATTTTCCTTCTAACAACATTTAATCTGCTGAAGGGATTAGAAATATGAAAAGATTTCTATCTATAATATAAAATAACTCAAATTGGCATAAGCTCATCAAGTAATATAGGCAGCAGAAATATCAGTCAAGTTGCTTGAGTATCATTCCTGACGGCCTACTTTAACTCCCTGCTTCCTAATCTTATGCACAATGAGATTTCATAGCCCTGCAACTCTCTGACTGTTGCTGTGGTTTCTTGGTGCTGCCATTTTGTACTACTGCCGCAGCAATTTTCCTTTTGACAAGAACTTCCACCAGCCTGATTTCCTCTCAGGCCTCATTTCGATGTATCAGTCCATGTTGATGGAACCAGGTGATATAGTACATCTTTTTATTCATTAGGTGATGGTATGGTGTATTATTGCTCGTGTTCTCCTCCAAGCTTTGCTGATCGTATGCTACTGCAAAAGCTGGAAAAATCAATACAGACGCTTACTTGTTTCATCTTTAAATGCATCAGCAGATAAAAACAGGGAGAGCACTTGAGGTTATGTTATCTAAACACAAGATTATCTGAGGGCATCAATTGAAAGCAGAGACTACTCTGAACAATGACTAAGGTAAAAATTGTACCACTTTAGTCAGCACCTCTGATTCCTAGCTTGAACTCAGAACTGCTGCTGTTACTGGCAATGCTGCTCTCCTCCAGCTTTGCAGAAGCAATCCTGCTAGGAGAAAAGCAGCTAAATCACCTTCCTTTTTGTGCGTTGTCAACAGAATTGGTCACCAAGTTCAGGCAGAGTTCTGTGATGAACGAAAGCTAAAAGATACCCAAGGACATGCAGGGCACTGCAAGTACTTCATTACGGGTGGTATGAGAAGGAAAGAACTGAATCTGATTGGAGAAAGGAACAATGATATGATGTTTTTCTGGTTTTAGGATGAGATCATAATTTTAAGAAATAGCCTTGTAAAGCTTCATATTCCAACATATTTTGGCTGGCTGCAGGACTTTGCCAGGACTCATAGATTCCAGATTCACATTCGTAAAGGGCAGATAATTATTTTACTGTTACAGAAGTGTTATTATTTTCATGTAAATTATTATCTCATAATTTGCCACGTTCTTTCTGTGATACTTTTGCTACATTATGGTTCAAAGATTTCCAGCAAAAAACAATGTTTTGTTACAGGAGAATTGTCTGGAAATCAATGCTGTCTCTCTGGTATATAGGACAAGATTGTTTTTGCTATTATTTGGTCATTAGTGGTGTTGCAGCAGAGCTTAAGAATCCATGGAATAGACTTGAACACCCTCTTATTTGGTAGAAACACAGGACAAACAGATGGTTGTTGTCTCAGAAAGCTCGCCCTTGAAATAGATGCAAGAGACTAAGCCAGGCACTGTGGGTTTGTTTGGACTTCAGTAGTGTTTGAAAACATTTACCACTTTCAAGGCAAAATTGGGTCTCTGGTTTCACTGAGAGACTCTGAGTGAATTCCCACAGTTGTCATTAACTGGCCAATTGCCCAATACATGCAATGTAAAGGCCAGATCCTGTTCACCTCTGTCCCAGGATCATTCTGTTCGTTTTACTCATACAGGATGCTGTCCTGTTAGTTGTTAGAACATGTTCATATGGACAGGACAAGAAAAATCTGTTAGTACTTGTTCAGGAAAGAGAAGGGCCATATGTTTTCAGGCCAGGGCCAAAGCTGAATGTTTTAGACTACAATAAGGTAATGCTGAGCTTTAGATGCTGTGCGGAAAAGCCTGTAGGGAGGGAGTGTTAATATCATTACCATGTATTTTGAACATTTTCATTTCATGACATTCACAAGTCTAATAAAAAGTTATGCACAACACTTAGTGTGTTTGTTAAGTGTTATGATTTTATATGCCCAGTGTATGGAAGTTAGAGTGAATTTGCTATAAGGGGAAATCTCTCCTGTTTGAAGATACAATATGGAGATATGAGTGGGACCATATCTTTGTATTCCCATTACATTCAAGGTTTTAAAATAAAATCAATTTTTAATTACTGATCCTAGGCATTCCCAGAATACAGAGTGCTGATTTACTAGTGGCCCTTTTAGAGCTCTTCTGGGCGTGGTAAAGCAATTGTGTCCATCTCAGCCGGCCCCGGGGCCCTGCACGCTCCTGAATTCGTGATTGTCCTTTTGTCATGCCCTTCACAGGACAAGGTCATGGGGAACCTGTCACAAGATCAGCAACTGTTCTCCTTCTTTTCTCAGGTGCACTGGGCCACAGTGAAGTTTGCTTAGGCTGTCTTAAGGATGAAAATAGAATCTATCCATCTTGTTGATTTTATTAAGTTATATCCTCTGTTAACGTGAATGAGGACTATAAAAATCTTGTCTCATGTCTAACTCACTTCAGGTGCTATATTCATGAGAAAGCCCCCAAAATTCCAGTTGACTTATTGTTTCCAAGACATTGCTCATAAGGAAAAAGAAAAAATCCAGAGCAAGTTTTTTTATTATCATTGTTATTATGTTTGATTTTTATACAGAAACCCTAACCTGCTCAGTTGGCAGGCTTCACAGTTCAATATATAATTGTCAGGAAAGTGATTTTATTGCTGTTGTTAGTAGCATTTATTTCAGATAAAAACACAAGGGAAAAGAAAGTTGAACTAATTTTTGGATAGTTTAGCTTTGAGAATACGTGAGGCTATTGCCATAGTTTCACCTTTGTGAAGCAGTTACCTGCTGTGCTGTTTATTTGTCCTATCAGGTGTGTTCAAAGAAACTTAATTTTAATCCTTTAATGCTTAATCTATGCACAGCTTTCCATTGTTACCCGAGGATATCAAATAACATGTTTGAGTTTAACCTCATTTTGCTTCCTGCTCCCCCAGGCATGCACTTAAATGAAAATCCGACCCTTTGTGCTTTGGTCTTTCATCTGTAGAATAATGATGGTACTTCTGCTCTGACTTTCTTCTCTCTGTAGGTTAAAACCCTTGGGAGATGATCCATCTCTCAGTACGTGTCTGCACAAGACCTGCACGTAAGGGGTTTAGTTCTGGTGGGAAGCTCTAGGAGTTCCTCAACAAAGAAATAATAATAATTAAAAAAAAAAAAAAAGTAACTTTTGGAGGATACTCTGCAGTGTTTATGAAGCAGAGAGAACTTTGAACTTGTCTGAGAAAGCACTGCAGTAAACCAATTAAAGTGATATGCTGTGAGTTCAATACAAGTACCCTAAAGCAATCAGGTGTTAGGGAAGTTTTCTTTTGATATATACATAAAATCTGATGATAAAATTTGGTGCAGATGCACTCACCCTGCAGTCCGAGGTAGTTTCATTGTGTAAGTTGCACTTTACTTCTCCCACACCAAAATTTGTCCATAGTGGAGCAGAAAATACTGAGTTTACAGTACTGACACTAGTATTTGATTTTTATGCTAGTATTCACTGCTGATACTTTCCGTCAAGTATGTGAAGTTGTGGAGTCAGGAATATCTGGCCCATCCTGGAGGTAAAATGAATGCACATACTGAAGAATAGTGAACCATGACTTTTTGTCTGTGTATTTCAGGATTTTGGATATTAATTTCTTGGTCATTTCTGTCTGGGAGTATTTTAAATGATGTTTTCAAATGCTAATTAACATGATATTTGCTTTTTGCCTAATACTTTGTCTTCCTACCTAGATGACAATAGAGATACATGATTTCTTCCAGTTTCTGGCTTCTCTGACACCTTGCAAAAGGTAGCAAGTTGTTGTGACGTTTTGGAATCATTTCAATTTGTAACTTCATTTCTGCATCTGATTTATATCCCCTGATGATCAGAGCTATTATATGCCATACCATTATACCAACTAAGAGAGACTGAAGTGAAACCAGGCCAGAGATTTCAAATGTATTTATTGCATTGATGCATTTTTATTAAATTGTATATTTAATAGTTTTTTTTAATTGTTCATAACACTTGTGCAAAATAATGTCACTGCAAAACAAATGAAGACATCATATTCATGAAAGAGCATTTAGCTGTATTTCTGCCTTTAATGCTGTTACTGATAGCATCTAAAGAATATGCTACCATCAGTCTTAACATCTTTTATTACTTCAGCTTTTTGCAGTTTGGTTCTACTGTTGCTCATCTTGCTGTTTTTAAGGAAAAGTTGTTTGTTACTTATGTGTTATTTGTTATTAAATCAGTCAACCTCTGAGCCACACCTGGTATCCACATTTGGGTTATGTCAGCTGTGGACAGGTATCTTCTCTAGCAAGGGATAGTGTTCGTTTCTTTAGCAAAAAAACAAGAGGGGACAAGGCCTGAAATTTGGGGAACACTTCAACCACCTGTTAAATTTCCTATTCTGAAGAATTGTCTTTTTTTTTTTTTTTTTTAGTAGTAGAACCACATGACACAGGTATTGGTTTTGCACAGTTTTTTGAGACTATTTATCATCCTTTTAATATACAGGCCTGCTCATGTCAAATGCCTTATTAATGGTTTAAACAAAGAGCAGTGTTTCGATTGAGATCTCCTGGATCAGGAGCAGCAAGAGATCAGCATTAAAACTAGTGACTCAGTCATGGAAAGTACTGTTCCAGAAGGAGGTTGTCTGTCATCAGAGAGCCCAACTCTTCAATAGTATCATGTTTGCTTTGAAATCAGCCTGTTTGGTGTTGTTTGCCTAGCAGATGATCTTGCTCTTCTACCTTGCCCTTGAATCTTCCTTCCTGCCCTTGTCAGCTAACAATGCAGAAACCTGAGGCTGGGGTTTCCTTCACACCGTGTCAGCACAATAACATCACGAGGTGCCAGCCACATCTTGGTTTGCAGGGTAGTAGCACTGGTTTTTCAGTTGCAGTCACAAAATATATTAAAAAAAAAAAAAAAAAGTGAAGAAACATTTTGTTAAGAATGAATGTATTTTTCCTTCATTGGCAAGGACCTGTGTTCAATGTTCCTTGCAAAATTATATCTGAACTTGACTAGTTTAGACATGCTATGACTTGCTATGCTAATATTAATTTCTCATTCAGTAATTATCTTATGAAACAGACAGATTAAGCAGTCATATGGCCACACAGATGCAGAACACCGTCATGTGGGTGACATTGGCAGATTGTGCTCATATTAAACATTTAGTCGAAGGGAAGATGAGGAAAGAGAGCAGTGTAATATGGCTCCTCACCCAATTTGCTTTCCTGTGCTAAGTATCTCTGGGGCAGAATTGTAGAAAGGTTTGCAAAATTGCTTAGAGAGTCCTAGTGAATGAGCTGTCTGTATAAAGACTGAAGATTATCTTTGATAGCAAAGGAAGGAAAGAGAGTTTGCTGTCTAGAAATGACATTCTTCCAATCTGAGGTGCTTGTGTGGGTCTGTTATGACAGGATCTGAGCATCTCACCAGCTTCAGTGTAATACCTTTGCAGTCTCAGAAATGTAAGGAACTCTTATCCCCATTTCTCCTGTAAAGGTGCATTGCACCTTTTCTTCCTTACTGGAGTGATCCATGGTACTCACTGGGATTCTCGTCCCCTCACTGAACACTGCTTGTTGTACCTCCTGCACACAAGGGTTTTCTTCCTCGGGAGCCAGCGTGTGGGAAGCCCTCCACATGGGGGAGATTTCTGCAGTGCAGGATCCCAATGCACCTGGACCAAGGAATGTGGAAGTGCTCCTGCACTCTGTGCAATGGACAGAGCCAGAGTAAGAAAGGATGATCCTGATGCTCAAGATGAGACTGAGGTGGTGGGATGGATGATGGTTGATGGAATTTAGGGACTTAAACCAGAATTACAGTCCTAAAAACCACATTCAGTGTCCCTCCCCATTTGGAGGTGGCTACCCTCTGTAGCTACCTGAGCTCGTCAAGCTCCTGAGGAGCCCAGTGCTTTGCTTCTTCTTCTTCACCCTGTGCCCAAGTCCAATGGGGACTGAAAAATAGGATGCACCTTCCTCAAGCATCTACAGAGTGTTCCTGGGTTCAAAACTCAGTTTAAACTCAGCACAAGGAGTAAGGATGAGAATCACTTTGTTTTTTTCTACAGTAGAAAATATTTGGCCACTCCTCTTTGTTCTCAAATTGACTCAGAGCAAAATCTGCAGCTGAGTAGAAGACAGTTGACTCTTCAGTGCCTGACTTTGTCTCTGTCTCTTTGCGATTCTCATTAGTTCATTCCCTAAATATCGGGTGGGGAGTCTAGTCCATATGGAAAGGAGCTGATTCAGTAGACAAGGTCAAATGAACTAATTTTATTTTTAGCAGACAGAAGCGAATGATATGAATGAAAATAAAGTTTTTAATTGTTATTGCTGACAATCTTTTTGTTTGTGCAAACTAGCTGTGTTGAGAAACAAAGCCACATCTGGTGGTTCAGGTTCCTGCCATCACGTTTCGGTAGGGTCAGAGCTGAACATGTGCCACAATCAGAGCTGCTTTTCAGGATACTACTTATGCCAACAGCTTTTTGGAAAATCAGTCTGTTGTTTGGCAAAAACTGATTTCCTGCCTACGCCCTACTGGTCAGAACAAAATCAGTTCCAGCATCCAAAATTAGGCAAAAGAACAAAAAGCTTCGTGCAAGCATGAATACTGCTCACTCTGGTGCAAAGGTCAGTCCTCCCTCCTGCCACAGCTCCCACTGAGTGTGTGCTCTGATGCTGCATGGGTGCAAATGTGAAGCACGTGGCAGTATGGAGCTGTGAAGAGAAAAAAAAATCACAATATCTGAAGTAGTTGAGTCTATATATGTTTTACATATCTTGTAATGCTGTTTACATTTTGTACTCTAAATATTTCATAAAATACTTTATTTTAAAAAATCAATATTTAAATTTAAAAGCGTGACATGAAAATTCCAAGAACCATATATTGGGATCATATCAAATACTGAAAATGAAATTATCTCTGAAATTTCATCACTTGGGGCATTTTACCCTGTCAGTTCAAATTCCAAGAACGGTATTTCTAAACCATTCTAGGAGATGTTTTACTCTTGACTAATACCTCCTTAAGAGCTCTGAATTCTTGTTGTTGATCACTGCATAACGAGAATAGCATATTTTGGTATTGCAGTAAGTGACCCAGTGAAGAGGTTGCAGCTATATCAAGGTGAATAAAACCTTGGATATCTAAAGGACTAGAAGTACCTCATATATCACAGGATTGTAGAAGAGAGTAGGAGAAGGAAGGAAGGGAGGAAGGAAGGAAGGAAGGAAGGAAGGAAGGAAGGAAGGAAGGAAGGAAGGAAAGAACATAATATTATATTCAAAGGCCTAATATTGGAGCAAGGCTTTCAAATGTGACCTATATATTAATTCAGCATCATTCATATGTCTGGAAATGAAAGAAATGCTTCACTGAAACTGCCAAGGTTAAACTAGCCTCTTATTTGCTTGGCTTTTTGTTGGCTTGTGTCTTTATGTTTGCAGGGTTGGATAAACTTTATTGCTTTCATTTTAATAACATATCTGGAAGATGTTTGCTCATGTGTTTTTCATATTCAGCATACTGAAATCAACATTTTTTTCGTGGATTTGTTGATAATTTTGGCTCACCATTTTAGAAAACATAAAGGCTGACCAGTAAAAATTGCAAATGCAAGAAGATCTGGATGCCCCATGTAATAAGTTTCTAAAGAGAAGAGAGAATTTAGGACTCAGACTAGTGGTTCTTAAAATGTATTTCATAAAGTAATTAATTTTATAAAGTAAAATTTCATAAAAAAAACCTCATACAAGGTCTTAATATCCTCAACACCAAGGATTAATATCTTAACACCAAGACTTAATATCCTTCTCCCATCTGTTTGGAGAGGGGTAGATCCTTTCATAAGCAGGTGCCCCTTCATTTGCAACCCTGCAAGGTCTCCAAAATCTGGTTTGAAGCCTACGCCTGGGACATGGCAATCACCAGCACTTGGCTTGAAAATTCCTATCAGGCAGAGTTTCCTATATCTGTGTTTTCTGGTATTATCTATTTTTAATGCATTGTCTTATACCTCTCTCTCCCCTTTCTAGTTTCTGTGAATAAGATGTTTTAAAAAAATAAATAATGTTTTAAAAAAATAAAAAAAATAAATAGGAAATCTGTCTCACCTGAGGTTCTGTAGCTTTATATTTTCAATACATCAAATCCAAATGTGACAGGCTGGTTGCCCATTTGTGAGTTTTACTGATGACTTCCATCCCTGGCTTGGATGTTGCAAGAAAGAAAAGTATGTGTTGTTAATAAAGTGTGGCAGGCCTGTGGCGCATGACTTGGAAGTATGAAGAGCTCCAAAATCAAATCTGGATCCAAATTTTAAATCTAACCCTTCAGGTCTGTGAAATGAGCTGACTCTGACACTCAGTTCTCTTTGAGTCACTGTACAATGAGAAGTGTTGTTTATCCTTGTCAAGCCTTTGTAATATTCATCTCCATTTCATATGGAATACTTTATCACCATTTGACTAAAGCCATTATTTCCCAAATATCTGTTTTCTGAACACATTTTTTCTGTTTAGCTTTTTACATAGGTTAGAACTTTTTTTTTTTTTCACTTTTTTTTTCCCTTGCCTATTTTGTTGAATGTAGAAGTATCCAGGCCAGCAGGGTGGAAGAATTTAAATATTTAATATCATAAATATTTAATATCTTCAGGATTATATTTGAGTCTGAAAAGAATAAGAAGGAACATGTACTTCTGCCCATCTCTCAGACTGTCATGAGCCTGGGTCCAGCAGCTACAGAATTGCTCAGCAAAACGATCACAACATTCTAGCAGTTATATTATTAGGTGGTATTTGTTTAACCATTTTTAGAACATTCCCAGTGTTTCTTATTATGTAGTTTTTGTAGCTATCCCTCTTTAAGATTCAGGGCAAATTGGTGACAGTTTTTAAAACTGAAAATAATTTCATTAACTTGTTTATTAGAAAAGTGTCATCTGGTATATCATTATTTTCACGGCTAGAAGAAAGTTAATTGCTGTGTAGTCCAACAGAAAATTTGTAATCTCTGCTCATCTAAAGCTGTTGTTCGACACGAGAAGGACTGTGATAAGACACTTCAGAGAGAGGTTATTGTTCCAGTGGAGTTTTCTAAGTGTTCAGAGTAAAAGTGAACTTTATTGATGTGTTTATTCTCATTGCTAGTGCTTTAATTTCTAATGATGGAGTCTGAGGAGCAGCAGAATAGTGATCAAGACAAAAGTTAATAAATTAAATTACTCTGTTTGACACATTCATCAAGTTGGTACAACTGTCATGTATCTCCTACAACAGGTGACATAATGACACCCAATTTCTGGTCTGAATTCAGAGTTCTGAGCAGTATTGCAGTTCATTTAAGTAGCAGTTATAATATGCAGCCTTTAGAGTCACTTAAGAACATGACTTTTTCCTTAGTGCTAATTTTTCTTTGAACTTGGGAGAGAGAGTTATATATTTAACCATTATAGTCTGCTTAAGAAAAGACTTGTGAAGGAAAAAAGAAAAGCAGATGTACAAGCAAACTCTAGCTATGTAGGCAGGAGACAAGACAAACTGAGATGGCACTGTTAAGTACTAAAAGCTGCTCAGGTACTAAAAGTGCTGGTCTTTGCAGGGCAGTGAGCTGTCTGCAGGTTACTTGCTAATGCAGGTGACCTGTACTGTGTGATCTCGATTGGTTTTCTGTATACCTGGCTCTGGCAACACAGTGCCCTTAAAGCTGAAAGAAACTACTACTTATTTTTCTCTGTTTCTGACGTGTTCTTCTCACAGTTCTTTGCCATAATTAAATATAAAAACGTTTGTTTCAATGACTAGGAATAATAAGGGTGCCCAGGCATTCATTTGCCATTCAGTACATCCACAGGCAACACTTACTGTAGTGTTTGAATGAGGGAGTTGTGTGAGTACGGCTGCCTCCAGAAGTATAATTACATCTGATAGGTGATTATTCTTCTCTTACCTTCCAACAGATTTCTGCAGAGCGTGATTCAACCAACACTTTTCATCTTGAATACACGGTATTCTTGCAGTATACTAGAATTTAAGTACTTACAACACAGAGTATGTGACAGTCTCCCAGCATCGGTACTATTCTGGTCGCATAACTGATCCCATTGGTCTTGTATCAATCCCACTACCTTGTGGTTACACAAAGCATGCGCTCCTTTCACTGAGTTGGCTCAGAGGTTAGTTTTCTCACCATAACATATCTCCCATAGGAATTTATTATCAATTCATGTATTATATTAAGGGTAAATAACGAGATTGTAAAACAGAAAGAAGCAGGTAGATCAAGAGTACATTATCTGCATCGGTGATATTCACCAAACTGCTGTATATGTACGGTTTCTTTTTTTTTTTTTAATCCTTCTTTGAAGGTCTTTCTAAAATACATGACATAACAGAGCAAAATGAAATACCTAGATTATAATTCCAGCATAACACAAGTACCTCAGAGGGAACAAGGGGACATGTGACAAATTTTGAAGCACCAGCAGTCTGGCAAGCACCCAGTTCATAAGCTACATGCTGGTAAAAAATACACATACTGCAGAAAAATGTGCATGTACAGTAGTCATTTTCTTTAGGATGGAGGACAATGTGACTGTGGTGCTTTATAAACATCAGGTGGGATTGGAAATTGTTTATGGATTGAAATAAATAGGAGAAAATTCTCGTTGTAAAACATTTTAGTTTTAGACTGTCCCACAGACATCTGAGTACCTAACAGTATGCTTTTATTACAACCGTTTTTGTTAAGAAACCGAGGGAGGAGATGCTTAATGCTGCACTTTAAATGAATTACTTCCTTGGTGCTCAGAGGGAGGGTTAGCACAGCCCATACATCCTCTGTTGCTGGGTGAGACTCCTTGGGAGAAACGCTGTTGCCTTCAGTCATAGAATCATCTCCACCTGGAAGGACTGCAGAAATCTTCCAGTTATACTTAACACAGACTAATAAAAATTAGGGTGGGAAGGTACTTCTAGAGGCCACATATCATGATACCACAGCAGGCTTAATTATTTTTATGCCATTTCTAGAAGCTATTTGCCTACTTTGCTCCCTTGCTGTCCACTCCCCCTCCATGGCCATAACAGCAAACTCAGAAGTTCCCCTATTGATCCATTTCAGTGCTGCTGGAGCTCTAACAGCAGAAAAGCGATTGTTGTATTTTCATTTCTTGCAGTTCAAGCTCATTCTTTCTTGCCCATCACCAGTAGATATGGAGAACTGCAAGGAGGAAAGCAGTCAGCAAAATCATCTCATGTAGCTTAAGGCTCTTATAACTTCTTTTAGTGTCTGGATGAAACATTCCCAGATCCAGACTTTCCTTGTAAGTGATGTTTTCCAGATCTCCTGTCAGCATTATTGCTGTGCTCTCATTTCAAGAGATATGCCGTAATATTCTTTACAACCCCAGGCTACAATGTTTTGGGGGTTTGTTTGTTTATTTATTTGTTTATTTATTTCCTAAGACACCAAAATAGTTCTGGCTGTCGTGTTGTGAAGCACCTTGCACAGCAGTCTGGGGGTCCAAAACCACCAAAACAGAGCTTTATCCTACACTTTTGGAAATAATGGAAATTTCAATACCATCTTAGGAAAGGATCAAACCCTTGAGGATGTTTTTATACTGTTTGCAACTGTTCGAGCAACCCAGTAACAAGCGGAGTCTGCAAAGCAGAGGCTGGTTTGCATAATGTATTACCGCAGCTAGGAATAGATGTAATAATTTTTGAACATGGAATAGCTGGCAGGAAAACATCTGGATTGTAAATGATCTTTATAAAATTAACTGACCTAGGTCCTGTTGAGGATGTATGCTATGACTATATCTGAACGCACTCACAGGAGAACTCTTACTTCTCACTTTCCCAGCTTCAGAGGCATTAACCTGCATATTGTTGCCAAGTATCATGTATGAAAGGCAGCATAAAGCACCATCAAGTCATTTCATATGTCGACACAGCTTTAATGAGAGCAATGTAGCAAGATTTAGAGTCATCCTTTCTAGAAATATAGGAGAAACTTAACTTCTAACTAAAGCTTTTAGTTTGAAGTGTACAATTGGGTGAATATGGGTCAAAATCAGCAATGAAAATTAACCGAATGTGTGTGATTCCAGCCACATAGCAGAGAAGGTTATTGTGTTAGAAGTCGACACATTTTTTCTTTGTAATAGAAGAAATTAATGCAGCCACAAATTTAAGCTTTCGTTTTTGCAGAGATGCTGAAAGGTCTTGGGATGATTCTGATGTCAGAGATGCTAAATCACAAAGCTAAGGCAGGGCCTAATTTATTCTTCTGTCTTTTTAATTTCAATAATATGAAAGTTAGGAGAAAACTTGGCTCTAGGCCTTTACTTAACGATAGGCACCGAAACCTTGACATCTGATTGACTGTCTATATATTATTTCTTTATATGTAAACATATCTAAAGCTTGTCGTCTCAGGAATTGTATGCAAGAAACCTTTCACATCTATTTATATATTATACATTTACTATCACTTGTTGCTACTAATATAATACCGCTTCCTTGCATAGAGAATATTGGTTATTTTGTCATGGAGCAGACTGTGTCGACTCATTGCCAATGCTGATAGGAATGCCCTTCAATATTAAATTAAAGAGATGTGTCTCTTTCATAATCTGTCTACACCAGTGACTTTCATCCTTATGTTGTCTGCTGCATCATGTCAGTTTTCACATCTTTGTGCAACTTCATCTCCATTTTAGGTATGAGCAGCAGCACACATGGCAACCAGAAATAGCTTCACTGTCTTCCAGCAAAATGTCAGTCAACCGATAAAGCTAATGAAAAGCCCAATACCTCACTTTTCCTGTGCTGCAGTTTCCATCTCTCACGTCAGGAGAATGTACGTCCAAGGCTGTAGGACTGGCCATCTGTTCTGCTTACACAGTGCTAGTACTTGGGACTGCTGAATTACTCAGATGCTGTAATTTTTATAGACATCTGGAATGGGGGACCATCTATTAAGAAAAATGCAACAACAACAGCAACGAAATATACATATTTATGTATAAATTGTGCTAAGTGCCCTTGCCATGGGGTTACGAGGAACTGCAGGACCAGTATCTGCCTGGTGGTGTGATAAACATGCAGCATAATCACTGCAGTATCTTTGTTATAAAGAATAACAAAAATGGTTCAGTAGAACAGTTTAATCCCCTAGTCTGCTCCAAGGCATCTTCCAAAAAGCATCTTCCAAAGGCATCTTCTTCATTTCAAAGTTATTAAACATAAAATTTAATTTTAGGCAGGTGAGGATGACATCAAAGTTAGAAGGTTTTGCTAGTTTGTTTTCTTAATACCATAAAGCACATGTTGAAGCAGCAGAAGACAATCAAGAGACTTATGAGTGCAGAGAGTCAGTGAAATCAAACTATGTGTCCATGGGTCAGGTTGTCAGAGTCTTTATAATGAAAATACTATAGATACATTTTAGTGTTGTAGAATTAGTCAGTACAGAAGAACCCTAAAGATGTTCTGACACATAACACAGTTCTGTATTTTGTGTGGATTTATCAGTGAGCCAAGGGGATTTTAGCCCACCCCAGTAGCCAAAGGAAAATGTTGTGTGTTGCATGGCATGATAATTCAGCTGCCAGACTTCCTCTCCCTGACTCTGCTGGCATCAGCTGTCCCTGGGTTGGAACAGAAAAGATTTTTTGTAAATACGGAAAAACTCTGCTTGTGGTGAACAGAAGCATTTTGTCTTTGGTGAGGAGCGAAGGAGTAAGCAGCTGGTGTGGACTCGCCATGAAATGCATTCTTCAACAATCATCAAGTCAGAGCTTCATTTGGAAGCATGGCGAAGAGAGAACAAGTAGAGAAGGAAATTTTGCTAGAGAAATTTGGAGACCCATTACCTTAAAATTTAGTCTTGATGGGAAATACCTCACCAGCAGTTCTGGTTCCTGTGCAAGTCAAATGTGTCAACAGGGTTTCACATGGATGGATCAGGTACTTAACAGAATTAAGCCAACACCTGCCATTTAATCACCAGTTAAGCCTCCTAAATTATTACTGGTTTACCAAAAACAAAAACAAAAACAAAAGTTTCTCCAACTTGTACCCCCTGTTTGGCTCAGAAGGGCATATTTAGGCTACATGTTAAATCTTTCCATTGCAATCATAAAGTATTAGTGTTGCTTTTTATTGTTCTTAATTTTTGTTTTTATTTTAATATTAACTGAAGTTCTCAGAACCAAAAAATTCCTGGACCTGGAACTTAATGAAAGTGAGAAAAGCACCAAAAAGTGGAAAATAAAATCGAAGAGACTGGCCGCATGGTTTCTGCATGGTTTTATCTTGTGATTTGCTGCTGTGAAACCTTAAAGCATATATTCTGTCCAGTGGTGCTGCAATGAAAATGTTACTTGCAGGCCCGGCGGGTAGTTCACACCTGTGGAGCGGCCAGTTTTGGGCTTTTTTCTTTATTTAGCAGCAATGGCTTTAGCTGAAACATTTTCACACAAAGCTGCCTCTTGTGGAAAGAGCTTGAACACCTGGGTTGTAACCTGTGAGACCTCAAGATGTTGGATTTTATGTTTCAGAACTGACATTCTTCAGCTACGTTTCTGGTCAGAGCAAATGCTTACATGGGAACCTTTCAGCCTCAGGAATGTGAAATTGCCCTGTATGAGAAACATTGCTTGTGGGGTCTGCTAAAGTAATCACATTAGACATCCATGTGCTTTTGTCTTTTTTATTTTTTTCCTGAATTAGCATAATTTCGTTGCTTTGGGTTTAAATATTAACTGCTGTAAAGTAATGTGGACTATCTCTATCTACTGCAGGAGAAATTGTGATTTTATTCCTAATAGCTCAAACTTGAAGTGAGCCGTCACTTGCTTTATTTAAAGAGGCACTTGTTCATATACATATATATTAAATGTTCAGTAGTGTTTTCTGGCTTCATTGTAGCAAAGTAGATAAATACAGGCTTAATGTTCAGTATGTGGGCTGTTCCTTGGGCTTCATTGGTACTACACGTGCTTAAAACAAATCACTCACTCACATGCTTTGCTGGATCCGAGCTAAGGCTCTCGGTGCCTTTGAAGGCAGAGCCCTCAGTGAGCAAGCCACAGATGGCAATTTGTGCCAGAATACATGGCTTTATTATTTAACATCTCAGATGGCTATTTAATTTGTTACCACTTTTGGCTAGAAAACTGGCTGTTAATGTAATCAGATGCCTGCTTTCTGTCAGGCCTGAGGCATTTATTTTCATTACTGTGGTTGCCTCAAACAAACGAGAGGACGGGTGTTGGAATTAACATCTTCGGAGGGCTGTGTGTCCATCTGGTGTGTCAGTTGGAATAAATCACTTCTCCATTGTGGAAACAGGGCCTGACACATCCTTCAGGAGGTGCACAAGCTGGATGCTTAATAATAGTCAGTGGGCAAGTTGCCGGCCTGAAGGCCACAAGATTTAACTCAATTTGAAGAGATCTAAGGGAGTGAGGAGGCCAGGCAACACTGAAATTAAATGGAAGTTTGGACCCTCAGCCCCCTCAGTTTCTCTAGTTGTCCTTTTTAGCTCTATTTTCTGATTACATCCGCAGTGTATTGGTCCCTCACCGACCCTGGTCGGTCTGGCCACCTCTGGCTCCTGGCTTCCCTCTCGCTCCCCAGCACGCGACCCTCTGGGCTCTCCTCGCTCCTGCTTTCTTCCTGGCTGCAGCTGCAGGGGTTTGAAAACCAAAAGCAGTTGGAAGGACAGGGGTGTTGCGGGGCACCTACAGCTCAAAACGAAGAGGAAAGATAAAGAAGACAGAAAATCAAAGGAAACTGAGAAAATGAGAACAGGGGGAGGAGAAAATAATGTGGGATAGAGAAAAGCAAGGGCAAAGCAAAAATAGCATTGAATGTGTCTGAGGGAAGAAGTAACCCTTCTGTAACATCTTCTCCATGAGGCACTGAGTGAGATACTGCTGATCAAGGAATGAAAAACAAGACAAGGGAGACAAAACCTGGTAAAATATTTGCTGTTTCTTGGCTGAAGGGGTAATTCTGTGCCATTATGCTAAATAGCCCAATTAAAAATCATTTTAAAAAATAGTTTGGATAGAAATAGGGGAGAGATCTGCTAATGTTTGCCTAAGGTTGCAAAACCATCCAGAACCATCTCTCAATAAAGAAAGTTTTCTTATTTTTATTATTATTAATTTTTTTCCTTTCCATTCTGGAGGCTTTGGACAGATGAATGTGCTTTTCTCACTTAGAACAGTGACTATAATGCACAGGTAGATAACCTGACAAATGCCAGTTTGTTTGTAAATCTGAACTGCAGAAGTGCCTGCTCGTCTATTATTTTACTAAGTTATTTAGAAGAGAAGGAAAGGTAAGTAGTGTTTTCTGCGACTGGCCCCTGACTGTTGTGGACAAGGAGGTTGAATTGCACGACACTACTAGACCTACATTTAATCATCTACACAAACCAGATGTCTTCCACAGGGTTTGGGGAGCCTGTGCTAATGCAGAGAGGATTTCTGTGATGTGAAATTTGAAACAAGTAAAACATTGTGGTCTGGTTTTCCACTGCTATTAAGAGAAAGTATATACCAGGGAGCAGAGTCTTGTCTCTGTGGCTTCCTCAATGGGAAGGAAAACTGAGCTCGGTATTGAGGCACTGGCCTTGCATGTCCTAGGGATGTGCTAGCTTTATGCCACAGGTCAGAGAGCTGTAACATACGTAAGCAGACCTTATTTTAAAAAGAATCATCCTCCAAAAAAAATAGAAAGAAAAATGCCCTCCTTCCACAACTGATCCCACTTAACAACCAAAGAAATATGTAATGAGAGATGAAATAGAAACGAACACTTCTCTGCTGCTGTCAAAATCTTTCTGCAAGACTGGTGCCGATGTTGTATTTCCTTTTTCTCTAACCACTGATATTAAAGAAGAAGTTTAGACCCAAGCTGGACAAGCCAGGCATTGTATGAGAATAGAGATCAAACCATTCTGTGGCATAGTTCACTACATTATTGCTATTTGTTGACATGTTCTGTGTAATTCAAGAATCCAACTGGTTTCTCTGGCAGTAAAGTCATACGGGTGTCTGGGATTTTCTGTCCTGCACTTGATTATTTCTTCTGTCTCCACAGAAAGAGTACAATCTGTCACTGGATTATGTAAATTTAGTTAGCAGAGAGGTTTTACGACTGAAACAACCATGTGATTGTGCACTGAGAACTGTCTGCTGAAATTGTAAGCCCTTAGGTCTGTGAGAATTTTGTTGGGGGGATTGTGTGTGTTTGTATAATATATTCTGCACAACACAGCCAAACAGCAGAAGCCGAACAGTGAAGGCAAGTCGTTCATAACTTTCTTTCTTTTTCTATTACATGTATTTTGTTTTTAATAAAGTGTATAGACAACAGGACTTTTTCTAGAAGAGAATTTGCCAAGGAGTCTCTCCAAGTTATTGGCTTTTTTTCACAGGGTAATGCCCACTATTACTGTTTGATGTCTATCATAGGCAAAAGTCCCTGGAGAATGGGAACACTGGGATCCAGAACTGAGTATCCAAGGTTGAAATAAAAAGCCAAGGAAAACTTTGGCTGGTCAGGGCAAAGGGTCTTCCATAACCACACAAGTGGTCTACAGTGCTGCTCACTGCTCTCGCCCACAAGTTTCACTAGGGCTGGAACATGACTGGGAGAGTCAGGAAATATTGTGCATTCTCCAAACCCACAGCATTTATAAAAGCACAGCTGGAAGCAGCCAGAAAAAGCTGCTGATGGATCTCCTGTAGTTTATTTTCTTTCACAGCAGAAAAATATGCAAGAAAATGACATAAACATGCCCAGATACGTGATGACTGGGATTGCTTTTATTTCTGTTTCATAGTACAGATTCACAGGCAGTCTTCTCATCCCCCTCTTAGCTCAGGAACATCAATTAGCTTCCTCCAAACACAACCCATATCGCCACGGCCCTCTGGAGGATGAAGTGCAGCAAATAGCACAGATGCTTGTGGGATGACTCCACAGCCAGAGCTTCTCCAAGTACACTCATGTATTTGGGGGAGTGGGTGGGTGGCTGTGAGTGACTGCATGGTTGTTTTGACCTGCTCTGCAATGTGACATCTTTCACTGAGCTCTGGTCTCTGAGCCCTGCTCTACCCCTGAGTCATTCTGCAGATTTGATTGCTCCTGGAGGTTGTTGGTAGAGGCCCAGAGGATGGAAGGGGCAAGAAGCTCAGCAACAGATGGTGGTTTCTCCATCGCAATACACCCAGGTGTTTAGTAAATCCAACCTGGACGTTGGTGCAGCAGACATTTATGGCTATTTCTCTTTTAAAATCAGATTATAGTGACGCAGTCATTCAGTCCATTAGGGACTGAAGTAATGAAGGGTATTGCATGTGATGCCCCAGTCAGACAGCACCATAACAAGCATCGTGGCGTCTGCTTCCAGCCCTTCCCAAGCCAGACACTCTAAGCAGGCACTGATTGCACACCCTTAATCTCTTGTTGCATCTCATAATTGTTTGTTCCAGCCTTTATCCAAGTGATATTAAATGCAAAACACAGGAAAATGTTATACTCAACCTTTCAAAATTAATCAAATGTTTTTAAAGATGCACAAGATGAAAAAATCTACAACTCTGCAATTGAGAGACAATCAAGAATAAAGCACATAAAGCAATCAAGTTGCATTTAGCTGGGTAACTAGTCTGTGGTAGCTGATACACACACACCAAGGATTTGCAATGCTTCGCAGTCACTGGAACATAATAATGACAAAGGCTGAACTTCCAGCTAGGACCACAGATTTTATGAAAAATATCTCAAAGTTAATTATCTGTAGAAAGGTTGAAGCACTGCTCTAGAAGGTCAAGAGATGGAAAGTCAGCCTCCAGTTCTGCCAGCAACCTCTGTTGTATCATCGCACAAATCCCATGAACTATTTGTGATATAGTTTTAAAAATTAAGATAAAAATAAAATTACTTTTTTTTTTCTTCTTAAAGAGTCAAAATGAAAAAAGAAAAAAGCCATTGAAACCAAATTAAGTCTAGAGAAAGTATTTGAATCACCGACTGAACTCTTTTCATCGGGCGATGTTACATTTTCAGGATTTTCTGGTTTCCTAGGCAACATATTTTTGCAATCACCCAGCCTGTGTCCCCCAGCTGGCTGATTGAGCCCACTGATTGAGTTACAAAGACTGCACAGCAGCTCTGGATGGGAAGGGCATGTGTCAAACATCTGCAGGCTCTGCTTTGGGGCTGGCATCAGCAATGTGCAGGTCACTACAGAAATATTTGTTAGGACAGAATGGAAAGG
The DNA here is from genome assembly GCF_964211835.1 of Anser anser. Classification (NCBI taxonomy): domain Eukaryota; kingdom Metazoa; phylum Chordata; class Aves; order Anseriformes; family Anatidae; genus Anser; species Anser anser. The sequence continues at coordinate 20,675,586 of NC_139732.1, forward strand.
AAGCCGTGAGGGAAAGACATCATAAAGGTGTAGTCATGAAATCACACATTGTGTTTTCTGCTACAAAAGTTAAACCCAGACATATAAATTATGATAACGCTTTTGGTTTTGAAATCGTTTGTTTGCTAGACTTTTGACTATCTACTGAATGGGTATTTTAAATTTTTTATTTCATGTAAACTATAAAGAAAATATCCTTTTTTTTTTTTTAATTGAAATTATAGAGAAAAAAATAAAAAGTAAAATACTACAGTCCTACAGTCAAAGTTTTGGCCAATGTAAACTTGTAATTTCTGTAAATTAAAACAATATTTTCCTTGATTAATCTACGAGGAAACATTTCATATTTTTATGGTTCTTGGGTAGAAATGAGTATGTCATTAAGCAGATAACAAAGCCAGCTGTCATCCACTGTTGCCTGTCTTCCCTAGGTACTGCACTGGTGCCACACTGCCAAGGTATGGTAGTTCTCCCTGACTCTTACTCAAGTTAATTATTTCAATTCAGCCACTATAACATACCCAGGCAACTGAGTCCTAGAGAACTATCGATTCCTAAAGAAATGGTCACCCTGAGAAATTGTGACATGAAAATAATAGAATTTTTTCTTTGGTAAACAAAAATGTATACAGAAATTTATTGGTTTAATTTTTAAATGATTTTCATAATAAGAAAATTGATGTTTTTCTAAGTGGTATTGATTTTTCATTTCAATATTTTAGGTAATATGCTCAAAAAAAATTAAACACTTCAAACGTGAATAATTTTTTTCCAAATCACAAGAATCAAACTTTTTGGCTGCATAGAGCCAATGGCAGGAAAGCTGATTTCTGGTCGTTGAAGATTTTCAAAGGGTTGATAGATTGTTCTGATACACAACATGAAACATTTCCAAAATCTTGCAGTTCTTCAGAGAGCGGGAAAAATCTTTCCACTCAGTTCTTGTCACAGGGGAGGTATTTCATAGTGAACTTTAAAAGCATTGGCAGATTTCTTCCTTCAGTCAAAGGAAAGCAGTGTGAGTTTGCATGTTTCAAAGAAAACTGATATTCTGGCAGACAACATTAATGTCTATGTATGTGTGTATCTTTCAAAATGCACTTGTCATCAGACTCAATTGCACTATAACTCATATCCCTAAGAGTTATAGAGGCCTTAGGCTATGATGAATTTTTGAGTTGTTTTTTTTTGTGTGTTTTTTTTTTCAAGGAAAAATTGAAACTAGTCAAAACTGAGACATATTATTATTTGAGATTTAATTGCCACAATTACTGAAAAGCAGAAAGCTTTAGATGAGAAGCCTAGTTATCTGAGTCCAGAATGCTTACTGTATTTGTAAATGGATAGATAGGAGCGTACAGCTTTTCAGGCCTGAATTTAGAAAACACTTGATTCTGATGGTAAATAAGAAAGGTCCCCTTGGTTATGTAAGAGCAAGGGGGAAGCATCTCACTGAATAATCCTAATGGATTATACGGCCCCAGTGAAAGTCCAGTATTAGCCACCAGCCAATAGCTTTACATCTGGAGTCAGGGGGCGAAAGTCAGATAGTGGGTGGCACTCGTTAAAAATAGATCTGCTGAAGAGTTTAAGACGATTATTGGTCCTGATTCGCAGGATTAGACACGTGGAACAGTCTGTCAGGCTGTTTCTTCACTTGACCACACAAAAGGCTTCTCTCAGGCTGGGATAAAAATCGGTTATATGGCCAGACCTCTCTCCAGGGAGGTGAACCGGGCAGTGTCCGAGCGGAGGCAAGAGAAGATGCCTTCCCTCTGCTCCTCTGGCTTTAACCTCCCTCGTGGTGGTTGAAGCCAGAGCTGAGCACATAATCAGTCCTGCAGAGATTTATGTGGCTTAAACACTGTAGATGTAACTTATTAACGTGATCTCCCTGCCTGATGCTGTGAAATCTTTGCAGCTAGGTGTCTAACGGGTTTATTGAAACTGCAGGTGTAGCAGGAAATTTGCAGGTTCTTTAGCGAGGGTAGCCAAGGGGAAGGATGGGCTGTGGACATGGAAGAGATGGAAGGGGCTTGAAATCAGAACTGTCAGCAGGAGTACCCAGTGTAGGGGCTAGCTGAACAGAAATACAAATATGCCATAATTCATGTGGAAAAACATTGTTTTGCTTGTTCTTGTTTCTTCTTTATGCTTAGTTGCAAAATTGCTCTGTTTTGCAAGAACATACTTAGCAAATATTGCAGGGGAAGAATATATTTCCACTCAGGAACAGAAAATTATACAAATTATGCATTTTACGAGTCTAAGCATGCAGATTGGATAACTACAGGTATTTATCTCTCGACAGTCTTTTTCCCTTCATTTGCTGGGACAATGATAAAACAAATGATTTACAATAGTAAGCACATTCAGAAAAGTTACAATGTGTGCTCTCTGCCAAGGAGGAAAAGTTCCATTCATCAAAGAAGTTATTACAGGTAGTTTGTCCAGATCTTGCTAATTTCAGTAGGTAAAAGGAGTTACTCATCTAACTCTTGCTGTACGCGTTAACTGATGGCGAATGAATATTTGGCTGAATCATTTGAATACTGAGCTTTCTACTGACGATTAATGTAACTGCTGGACAATCAGACCTGTACCACAGAAGCGCAGATTAATTTCTGAGTGAAATGAAGAAATGTCGATTCAGGCAGTTTATTTGCTAATGGTTTCTCAAACAGCTCATTTGGAATCGCTACACACATTTTGTTTTACCTGGGGTTGTGTCTTTCATACTTACAGTTCAGACTCAAGCGCTCAAGTGCATATCAAAAAAAATGTCCTTTTCTAATTGGGTTTCTAATACTACCATCTGCGGCTTGGATAAAGTATTTAAAGATCCTTTTCTCCCTTCATTCAGGTGCTGACAGTCAGTTCCCCATCCTCAGATGCGGCTGGGCTCCACATCTCAGCAGCACACCAGTGATAAAGGAGAAGCCCACAAACCCAGTTACACAAACCATTACAGGCAACACCCCTTCCTAAGCCTAATGGCTGCACAGAGTGCGATTTGGAGGCAATCTCACTCAGTGCTTCCCCTGTAAATAATAATAAGATACTATGGATCTGTGGGAATTAAGTTCTTAGGAGGCAGTGATGTCATCTCCGCAGATTCAGGGCACTATTCACTTGCTTTCTGGAAACATTTTATAGTTATATAATATTCCTCAATCCACATTCTGGATCAGCTTTGTTCCATCAGGCTTTTCCCATTACTCTAATAACTTGTGTCTGCAGCTTCGCAAGTTTATATGAAATATGCAAATGGCTTTAACAACAACAACAAAAAGCCAGGCAAGGGGTATCTTCTAAACCATGATCATTGCTTACATGGATATAAATAATAGGGGCTGTTTAACTGAGGGCAGCTTATTTCTTATCTGCAGAAATATTAATGCCCTTCCTGTTATCTAATTCAACATAATGTAAGGGGATTTACTGGAGATTAAGAGAGGAAGTGGGAGAAGGTTTTATATTCTTTTGGGCCATGCTTGTGCTCCCAGGAGTTTGGCCATCGCTTCCATCAGAAGAGGCGATTGCTTTCCTAGGAGTTAAAAAGAATTGGAAAACAAGGTATGCTCTTACAATAGAGAGAAAACATTTTGTGGAAAAAGAAGCAGTTGTTTGGGTTTCAGACTCCCTTCCTTGCCTCTGGAGGGACGCATTTTTGTTCTCAGCCCCGTATTATGGGAAAAGCCCAGCACGCCAACAGCACGCAGTGTGCGCCAGCACTGCTGGAGCGGAGGTAGGCTCTGCAGAGCTTCACTCCCTCTGGATCGTACAGGCTGGCCAGACAGTGACAGAGTACATTTCTATTACATAATATTACAGAATCAGTACAATTGTATATACAGCTCCTCGGGGTGCTCCAGGTTCCGGCAAAAAGAAAGGCTGTTATACGCTCTGGCCATATATTCAACATTCCCCAAGTGAATGGATTAGGATTGATGAAAACGTATTGATTTTATACAAGGGGAAACTTTATACATATATGAGGGAGCTTCCTCAGAAGCACATTTCTATTTGTCTTCAACACTTTGAAGTGATTCATGGTGTAAGTAAGGATCAGGTCCCCAGATTTACCATTGCTGTTTAGAAATACCACATATTTGGGGAATCCTGCACACCATAATGCCTGTTTCTACTAACTGCATGAAATAGTAGAATAACATTTGCTTAGCTGCCCGTCAGTCTAGAACAAAGTATCACCTTGTTTTCTGAAGGTTGCATGTTTCCAGAAATATTTTGGAGAAGTGAGATGAGTCTCTTCATTGCAAAATTATTCTTGATAAGTAGAGAAGAAAAAGGGTTGTGCAAGAGCAACAACTATTCTGTGGTTTTAGTCAGATTTCCTTGGATGCCAATAGCTGGCTCATGTAAACTGTATGTGAGCCTGACTGTGTTAAACAGCGACAGAAGTTTCTTTGGCATCACTCACAGATCTCACATTGCACGTAAAACGCAAAGTTGACTCTTTTTTCAGTGGATGTGACATTGGGAGTTATGCACAATTATACTCAATGAGGATGAAATTATGAGACCTTCAGGGCAGAATTAGGGCCTACACTGTATTTGCACTGGGCTTTTTATGACGTTTGATCTTATGATCATGCTGAATTTCATTGCTCATTTTGGTTTTAACTGTCCAAAAGCAGGTTAGAAACTCAATATTTTTTCTAGGCTGTAGAGTGAAGCAGTGCTGCCTTCCCACAGACTTCCACAGAAACAGCAAAGGACATTTGAAGGAGAAGATCACTCTTAAAGTGTGGATTGTCTCTGAGGAAGTCTGCCTACCCACTCATCCCTTCTGCATCCTACATGTGTCTGTCCTTCCCACGGCTGCAGCAGGCTTCTGGCCATGGTCCGTTATCTCTGTGATTTGTGACCAGGGATCAGGAACATTGGCTGTTTTGAAGCAGGCTGGGGCTAAATCCATTCAGATCACCAGATTTTACAGCTTTTTTTTTTTTTATTGTTTATTATTCTGAGCAAAAGTAGTACTCCTCTGGGAAGTGAAATAAAAAGTGGTCATGGATAAAATGATATGGCTGTAACTACACTGTTCACTCGTTTGCATTCACAAATGGAAACTATTGTATTTTCTGAAAGTGAAGGTTGAAGTCATTCTCTGGTCAGTTTAATCCAGACAGTGATCCTATAATCCGTGTTAAATTTACTGGCTTCCCCTTCTAATCGGGCTGGAGTCAGCATGATTTCTTCCAAATGTTAATAAAAGCCAGGGAGCTCTTACTCAGGAAAGCAAATGGAAATGAAATCCACATTTCCAGTCATTATTCCAACTAGTGTCCGACTTTGTTTTTATGTTGCAGTATTATGTCGAGCTCAGCTTCTACTCTGTGTTTTTTTGTTGTTGTTTTGTTTGTTTGTTTGTTTTTGTTTTGTTTTGTTTTTGTTTTTGTTTGTTTGTTTGTTTGTTTGTTTCTGACCTGGAATGCTGAAGTAGTTTGACATGAACAAGAAAATACTTGGTTAGGAAAACAAACAACAATCTTGCTATGGAATACTGAAATATAAATACACCTGTTTTGTTTGTATTATCTTTCCAAGAAATATGAAAATTACGTTCCCGATTTCTGAACTTCATCTGAAGCACCCCATTTTCCCTCTTTTCTGAACATAGGATACCTTTTTGTCATGCATCTCCCATTAGCAACTTTTGTATCAGCAGTGTTACCCTATTCTATTGTAATTTATTCCTCCCTAGTACTTGGACATTCTCGCATGGATCTGCAAAGCCAGAGGGTGGATTCGCACCAGAATCCCTTATCTGGAAGAACCCCTACTGTGACCCCAATACAACGTCTACTTCTGGATGTTTATTCGTACCTTTTATTGCTGCTCGACGTCATAAATATAAGAAATCTTATCCTCTATGCAGTTCCTAATACCTATAGGTCCTCAGATGAGAGACCTAGCAGACAAATGGGAATTAAACATCGCGGTTTATGAATATAAAGCTGAATTAGTCTCACCATTAGGACTAAGCCAGCCCATGATGTGGAGTGAGCAGGCAGTTCTGGGCATGGCATCGCAGGGCTTGTGTCCCCACCTTGGCTTCTGGGGATCCTGTGGTAAAACCAGAGACCCTTCAGTTCTGGCATGCTCACAGCTGAGATTTTCTGCAGGGTGTTTCTGAAGGGTGTTTCCTGTTTCCCAGGAACACAACCTCATTTGTTTGAGCTAGGGACAATGTTGGCAAGAAAAATGTCCGTGTTCATTAACCTGATGGAAGAAAAAGGGTGTTTACTCTTCCTCTAATTTCCTCTTGATTTCTTTTCCATCTGTAGGCATCTTCTTGGATGACTGGTGGTTAATTTGCAATCTTCTGTAAAGCACCATATGTGAATTAATCTGACTTTCATCTAATCTGAAATGAGAACCCTAAATCCGGCCTCCATTTCAATAGTCTGCAACAGGTTTCTCCAACACCACCGTACTTCAGTCATTCCTGACTGGATTACGTGTGGAGACGCTGAGTTTAATTGTGTTATTCCTGGCAAAGAAGGGGAAAAAAAGCAGAGGAGAACTAGTTCTAACAATCCAATTTGTGAATTATAACTGTACACTCTAATCTAATCATGGTTTTCTTTCCCCAGATGTGGAGAATTTTAAGAGTGCCTCATTATCGACCTCTAATTAAATCTAATGTGAAAGAAATGTTGGATGAAATCCTGCCAGCACTGAAGTTTCTGGCAAAATTCCCTCTGACTTCAGTGGAACTCAAATTTTGTTTTTTGGGTTTTGGACTCTTCTGAGGATAATAATTATAATTATTTATTATCTGGGATCTGCAGTTAGAGCTCAGCCCTCCTGGCACTGGGCAGGTGAAGTGGCCGTCTGCTTTTAGCCGTGTCGCCATGTGAGAAGCAGAAGGAGCCTTTGGATGGAACAGCCAAGTGAGGTGGAACGAGGCAGGGAGTAGGAACAGATCTTGAGACTAACAAAGTTTGTCATAGCAGCGAATCGTTTATTAGAAAATATAACATAGTGCTTTCCTTTCACTGTGGTAAAACCTTCAGAAGTGCCTGCCTATGGCCAGATGATTTATTCCTGAGGCTAGCCAGACTTCTCTGCAGACAGAGTCTTTTAGGAATATGCATTTGCATTTAATGAGAAGAAATATCAGTCCCAAATGAGAAGGGCTCAGTGATTCATATAAAAGCTGGCAGAGGTAAAGGGGGCGTCAGGCAACCTCTGGTGCCTTGGGAAGGAGTTGTGAGGACAAAGACCCCATCACAGAGCCATTGGGAGATCCTGGTTTTACAGAATTCCTTTCTCAGACCCCTGTGTGTATTGTAAGAGCTTTACCTCCAAAGAGCTGGCTGTCTTATACAAGACATCCCAGGCAACCCTAGCTGCAGTTATGTGTGTAGGTGTTAACCACATGTACGGAGGTTACGACAGGAGTGAGGGCTCACAAGAGAGATCTGCAATGACATCCCTAACATATGAGAAAGGAGTAAGGAACGTGGAGTCTGGCTTGAGGGGGATGCTCTGCACAGGAGTTGCTGCAAACAATATATATGAAAATCTATTATCTGTGGTATTTACAACTGCATCCTGGCTTGACTATGACTTTCCCAATTCCTTCCAACATCTCATTTAAATTCTTCGCCAAGTTGTTTTTCTCTTCCCTATTGCACTCGTTGATCTATGTAGTACAATTAGAAGGCAGCATGAGGGCAGTATCTACAAGAAGTTGTTTATTTCTGCACTTTATTGCAAACGTAAGTTCTCTGGATGCTCAGCATCTAAAGAAATGTATTTTCTTCCTTTTATTTCTCTCTCCCCTAAGCTGCTAAAAGTTTGCTTTAAAATTGCAGTGTGGGTCAACAAAAGTATGCCCGAATGCCTGTTATAAACTGAGTTTTCCATTAGTGACTATTCACACGATATGTCAAGCTAACAGGACAGATATGGAGAGTCTCAAATTTGGCTTGCTGATTTTCCACTTTGCTTACAGTAGCACTGCAGCAGTGGAGATTTTTCTGTCTGTGTTTAGCCTTTCTCTTTCATCAGCACTTTTGGACTAGATGCCTTCTTGTTTTGTCTGTAAGGTTAATTGAAGATGAAAAAGGATTATAATTAGGTCTCTTTCACAGCACCACAGTGTGATTGACTTTTTTTTTTTTTTTTTCCTATATGCAAGTTTCAACGTGTCTTTATCAGCTGTTCCCACATTGTGTTCAGAGATGAAGGTCTCTCAGGCAGGGTCTCCTCGCTGGCTGTCTAGGGCAATGAGGGAACCTGGGGGAAGCCAAAAAAAAATTTGTTTGAAAAGCAGAATTGCTGGGCTAGGACAAACTTTAAGAATATTCTTGGAAAGTCCCCACCAGTTCCAAGGAACTCATAAGAGGGTATTTCCCTGGTGATTCTAGGAGGTTCATCTGAGACTTAGTAAATATTTTGGTGCCTACAAGCTCTTTCTGAAATGCTTTCTTTCCCTGTGTTTAGTGTTTTGTGGTTTGTTTGTTTGTTTGTTTTTTTCAAGTTATCATTTAAATATAGCTGAGTGGTTGTTCACATCATCAGCTGAAGGGATATGCGTGCATTTAACCTGTAGTGCTTAGTGTAGCTACTGACAAACCTATTCCAAAATTTCCTTTCAGTTTTGCCTACTGTTTATGTCTATAAAGAAAGATTGCCTAACATGAAAATGTCTAAAACAGTCAACTGTGGAACATCGCTGCATGAGCATCAGGAAAAGAGTCCTCTCCTTTCAGCTGTAGTGTGACTGCTTCGTGAGGATGGGTAATGGCTGTTGTAGAAATTTATCCTAAGTAGTTTTTTATGATACTGTGGTAATGCAGTAGCAGTAACTCCTACAGCTGTGCTCCTTCTAGCTGTCACTGTAATATGGATAGATGTTTCTTTTAATGTAGGAGAGGCCATACAAGTTGCTGTGAGAAAGTCCTTCATCTTAAGCAGTTAGTATATTCGGCCAATGTTAAGAGGTCTCTTAATACCACTGTAGTGCTTTCTATTCTTAGATGGATACTCAGTGGAAAAAAATGGCAGTACATCAATATTATGTTATACATGTAGAAGAACCAGTATGGGATAAAAATTTTAAAATCCCACTGCCTTTACTCTATCCCATTTTCTTCTGTAGAACATGTGGTTTATGTCTCTGGAGACAAATCTGAATCAAAGATTGTCAATGGAATGTGAAAGTCAGTGGAAAGCTTTTCGCTGACATTAATCAATGCCGTAAAAGGCAAAAAAAAATAGATGTTATCTCAGGTACCTCGTAATGTCTAAGCTAGCAAGTAGCATAGCAAAACAGGAATTGATCTGCAGAGCTGAGTTGCGGCTACGGCCCCTGATGTTGCTGAGGACCCAGACTCTGTACCATGGGACTTTATTTATTGACCATCATTTGGAAGCAGGAGTTCTCAGACATCTCCTTAATCTGTGGATCTTCCTCCTATTAAAAAAGCATCATATGCATGAACATTGCAGTGTCTTCATTGAAAAAAAAAAAAAAAAGAAAAAAAAAGAAAAAAAAAAACAGAACCTTTTTTATTTGGACAGTTGCAGTCTTAAGAAATTACTAAGACACTCTTAAATGTCTAGGCAAAGGCATAAAGGCATCTCCCAGTCATATTGTAACATGGGTCAGAAACCCCAAACTAGTTTCAGTTTGCAGTGCCAAGCCATGCTTTCAAAAGGTGGGGGATGTTGAATTTTAGAGCGAGATTGTTTCTATTATGACATTTTCTGTGGAATAAAAACACTCATCCTTTCAAGTTAAATCAACAGTTGTAGCAAAATGGCTAAAAGAATTGCAGTCAGATTCTCAATTGGCTTTTAAAGAAGAGAAAATGCTATGACATTTGAAGATGACACTAACAGCATCACAAAAATAAATTAAATGAGTCTTATCTATTTTTCTGAGTGGCTTTTAGAGTCTTTAGAATGCTTTTTGGATTGTTACTGCTGAGTAGTATTAACAAAGTGCCAAACATCTATTTCTGTGTAATTCATCTTTTGCAATATTTGGTATGACTGAAGAAATGGAAGAGTCAATTGTAACTGGAAATGGAAGAAATGAAGCATCAGAAAAGACAGGATGCTATCAAATAAGAATGTAAAAAGGTTTCTGAAATTAGAAAATGTGAGTTTGTAGCTTTCAGTACCTTACTCAAACAGGTGATAATGCCATTTTTGTTCACGGCAGACTTAACCATAGCTGCTAAACTGCAAAGAGCTCATACAAATAGAATTCACTTCCAAACAAAATAAGACCCCAATCAGATAGAATACTTCCCTCTATATTCATCCACAAGTGGCAGATTTCTCCAAAAAGTTTCAGCCCTGACTTCTAGGTCCCCACTGCAGAACACGACTTACATTTGGACAAAGCAAGACTGCTTTTGGAGTTTATAACCAGAATCTCAGAGCAGGTGGATTTCAGAAAACTTACGGATTTATTATGAACTTTGTGTAACATTCGGGGATCCTCTGACAAGGATAAAAATACGTATTTTGACTTAAGAAAAAGATGAAAAGTTAGATATGATATAAATCATGCGTAATTGTTTTGGGGAAGAGTTTGATTCTCCAGATGTGCAGTTCTCAATCTTCAGTGACAGAGTTAAAGGATTTCAATCCAGCTGCTACCTCAGCAGCAGAAGTGCAGACACACAGAGCTGTTCCAGGGGCAGAGCCCGGGTCTGGCTTCCTGGCATGCTCCTGAGCACCAGCATGATGTGTCTTGTCCCCACGGTGATGCTGTCGTCCAATGCAATGTGTCTCACTCATCGTATGGTAAAATGCGTGGATCTGCCACTTGGGAAGCTTGGGATAGGAATCAGAGACTTCTAAATATTTAAATCTGATGTCTTTGAAGATTAAATTGCCAAGCTGTAGGGCCTAGCTGGAGGTAGTGATGCTTAGATCAAGTGTTTGCCACTGGAAGAAAGGGACGTGAAACCAAAACATTCTCCTTTTGAAATATATGGCAAGTTTGTGTTCCCCTTTCCCCCTTAGATCTTAATTAAGTAATTGCTAAGACTGCCAGTACAGATGATGTTTACAGAGAAGCTAGTAGCAAAGACTGTGGCCAGCTGTGCGGTATATTGCACTAGCAAAGAGGTGAATTAAATATCCTGAAAAAGCATATCCTTGCCTACTGTCCTAAAAACCTGCCAACCACATGCACATGGAGGTGCCCCTCCTGATCTCAGCGCTTGGGATATGAGGTGGCATCCTCCAGCACAGCAAAAGCAGTGACACAAGAATCAGGCACATCCAAAACTGTCCCAGAAATGCCAGGGGAAAAAAAAAACATCTCACAGTCTGGGCTCATTCAGAAATTATTTTCCATTTGTGTCTCACCCAAGTGTTTATTCTCATATAATCTATATGACGGTTGATAGGGGAGGGAGAGAATGAGATGAAAGAATGATGATGTGCTGTGGAGAAGTACTGTTTTCATCACCCATTTTGCTATACAGGCCACATGCACAAGATCCTAAATACGTAATGGCAGGTTTTCTGCCTGCTCCTCCCCAGGGCAGAGAGCAAGACCCAAAGCTGAGCCGTGAAAGCAAACAGCATACAATCCTTCCATGAGGAATTACCAAACCTTATTTGCTGCATCTGTCAAAATAATTGCACCTCTCAGTGATATTTATCTCTATATTCCTTGTTTTAAGTACATTCATTAATTAAATGGCTCAGCTTATTTCAACATGGCCCTGAACTGATATGAGCAGTATATCATACTTGTTATCCTCTGAGCATATTGCTTTGAACTCACTCAAATTAAAAGGCTTTCTGTCTGCTCGTCCTCTTTTTTGTGCCTTTTCTATTTTTCTATTTCCTTGCTTGTTGTTATGGAGGGGATACCTGGTGCATCTGGGGCTCACAGGGGAACCAGCACAGGGCATTCACAATAGAGAGGCCCCAGTGAGAGGAGAAGGGATGTCACCATCCCATGAATGCCCTGCTTCCACCTCCCAGCCCCACCACCTGGCGTGTCCCTGCACCCTTCTTGCACCTCTGCCGCTCTTAGAGCACCTCTGCTGAACCCACCCAATGGGAGAAGGACCGATGAGTAAAATTGAAATCATGTGCTATAAGAAGCAATAACTGAGGGATATTTTAGTGCAGTAGTTTTAATGGTTTCCTATTTCCTGCTAGGGAAATGTGTAACTAATTAAGTCTATTACATTCATTTAACTCAAACAATAAAAAGTGCCTCATGTCATCAGAGCTATTTACTAAACACGTTTTCCCGGTGGAGGGAGGGGAGAGTTTGTAAAGGAAACATCCATGACATCTTAGGTGAGGGTTCAAGACAAAATTACAGCAACAAAAAACCTGTAGTTGTCCTGCAAGTCTCAGCATTAACCATCTCATCTGGTGATCTGAAAATTGCAGCAGATTCTAGGATTAAATGGGGATTGTCCTATTAAAGACTCAGAACAAAAAGGTCCTGCATAGCTCCATAAACCAGCCTTGACTATGGATGCATCACCCCTCCTTAAAATAAGCACTGCTTCGAAACCCCGTAATAGGCAGAATAATTCACAGCATCGCTTCTGTGCCAGGGAGCAGAAGTCTCCTAGATCCCGTTTTGCTTTGAACAACCAAATGCTGCTGTAGCACTTGTTGCCGTTCAGTAACTCTGATAACGGCACTACCTCACCGATGCAAGGAAATTGTTGTGGCTGTGCAGGAGGAGGCGGCTGTGTTCCTCGGAGTCAGCACAGAGCTGGTGTTTGCCCTTCAGACAGCCCTGCCTTTGTGCAAAGCCGAGGAATTTGCCTGGTGTCTCCTCGCATTGCTAGGCAAGTGTGCCAAGAGCTCGACACCTTCCCTTCGCCGCTGGCCCACATCGCATACCTCCCCGCAAATCTCATCATGTCTAGTCATGCAGAGTGGCGGGACACCCTTGAGCATATGTTGTGCTCAGCCTGCCCGTTTAGCTCGGCATTGCCTGCTTTATGTCTGGCTTCCCAGCGTAATCTGTTGTGTCTAATTGGAGATTATTGCAAGTGTCACAACAGAGACCAAATCTGACAGTTCAGCTGAGCACCGAAGTAATGAGTTAAATAATGCACCTCGGAAAAGTTAATCCGTAAAAATACGTTAGACATCTCTTGTTTTCCAGGTCAAAGCAGAACTATGTTTAACCTTTTAGAGGTTTTCAAGAATTTGGGGATGGGGGACAAGTAGAGCAGTTATTCCGTGGAGCAATGCAGTCTTGGTATTATTATACCGGTATATATATATATAAGTGGTGTAATTATACCAGTCCCATGGTATAAGACAGATTTTCTCCTACTGAGGAAGAAGCAACAAAAATTGGATTTTGTTTCACTTCTCTCAGATCTTGTTCCAGTAGATGACAGCCAGACACAGAAATAAAACAAAGTACCGTATTGAGGAGATATTAAATCCGGCTGCCAACAATTCGCTTCATTTTTCTAGTTATTGATTGCTGTCAAAGACCTGTCTGGGGAAGGATACAGAATCCTGGTTTATGACAGCTCACAAAAATACCGAATCTTCAGACTCTTGCTCTGAGCACACTTCTATTACGCCACTTAAATTCTCCCACAAACACCGTTACTTTATTCCCTAGGTCCAGCAGCCCAAGCAGGCACAGAGTTATATCATCTGTTCTCCGGGACAAGAAGGCAGACTGATGGAAACATCCGTCTGGCAGGGCCGCGCTGTCTGTGCTACCAAGAGGACATCTCTGTGGCTCCTTTATGCAAAGAGAGATGCAGCATGCCCTGTGCCTACAGCAGAGATGCTCCAAATGGATCAGAAACCTCAAAGCCAGCTCTTTTCTTTACCCTTTGATTTCAGCAGTGACCTTGGAGAGCCACACAACTTGTCACCTAATTCCCTGAGCCCTCTGGATCGTCCGCTGCCATATGTGCCATACGGATGTTGTGAATACAAAAGCCACCCCATCCTCTCCCATCTGGACTCACTTCTGCCTAACCACTTCTCCCAGGAGGCTGAAAGAGTCTTTTTTTTTTTTTTTTTTCCTAAGGAGGTGAAAGAAGCAGGCAGCAAACTACTTAGTGTAGTTATTTGGCGGTTGTCTGCAGCAGTCACAAGACAGCAACAAAACTCCTGCCTTCTCCAGTCCTTGCTACTAGCCAACAAGCAAGAGTCTCTTTACCAAATGTAAGCAGTCTTACCAAGACTGAGGCCCCATTCCTTGTTTTCTTACTTTTGTTCCATTTTTCCCCACCTATTTCACATGTGGAGACACATACTAGCCCAGCGTACAACTCTTTCTTTGATCTGTGCACCAGAAAATCTGTATCGAGCCAGCCGCACATTTCTGAGGAGATTAAATTCGCCTTTGTGGTTCATCTGAAGCCTGGCAGATCTCCTTTGTGCGGTTTATGGTTCAGGGTCCCAAACCAGAAAAACCCTACAGCCCTTGTGTAATTTTAAGCACATGGGTAGTCTGAGCAGCAACCCTCCTTCTGTGGGACGTACGCACTTAAAGTTTAGCATATGTCTAAAATCTTCTGCAAACAAAGTGCTCTGTTTTTATACACTTGTGAGGGACATTCACTTGAAGATTACTAATTTGATTTTTTTTTTTCCTTTGGACTGCTTTAGAAAAGTCAAAAATGTCTGCAGCACTTCACATGAACAGGTGGAGGCCCTTTGGTGTTTGGGTATGATGGAGACATAAAGTCCTAAGGAGTCCTTCAACACGCAAAGCAAGAGGATAGCTAGTGGAAAGTCAGAGGACATTGTGGCAGAATATTTGCCTGTGTGGCAAGGAAGAGGACTAGAGAGACCATATAACATTATCATCCAGTGGTCAACACCACAGGAATGTGATTATTACTAATTAGGCCACATTTTCTCCTGATTGCAAGACAAAGCTGAAAGTCTGTCATGCCTGGTGAAATTGATGTCCTAGTACAGTTTTACAAAAAGGTCTTTATTGCTCTGGGTTGCTCTATTTAACCAAGCATGTCCTGCAAGCTACATATGAATGTCATTCACAGCTGGAAAATGTTTTCTGAGGTCAGCAGCCAGACTCAGAAGGAAACCATCCTCAAAGGTATTCTTCTGGACTGTGCCCATCCTCTCTCAGCAGTGGGAACATTCCCATTTTGCGGGAATTCTTTATGTCAAATAGCAAATGTTCGGATTAAATATTATGAAAGGACTGGGAGCAAGAAGAAACTGCACCTATTTTTCCCTTCCTTTTGCCTTTGGTTTTATAGCCATTTTGAAACACGAAATTTTTTTCGAAATGTATTTCCTCTGAATAAACTGGGTGGCTATTTATGGTTTCTGATGAGAAACTAAGTAACTGATAGCTTTGATTTGCATATTTATTTATTCTTTTGCAGGAAAAGTAGAAGGAAGTTGCTCATGAATCTGAAACCTATTACAAGTGTCCCAGTTCTTGACTTGGGGGTGTTCAGTGAAATATTTTATCTGAAAATATGAATTACTCCTTTTAATGTTTTCAACCTGATAGGAAATAAAAAATAAAAAATAAAAAGCAACAATCACCTTGATTCAAATAAGACTGAGGAAAATCTAAATTGATGGGGAAGAAAGCCTGGCTGGTGTTATTTGTGGGATCTGCAGCCTGGAAAATCTGAGGGCGACAACCTTAAGGGGACATCTTCAATCTATCTCCCAGGATGGAGGGAATAAAGGGATTTCTTTGCTAACATAAAGTTAGGAGCAAGCAGGAATTTTCTATCATTTTGATGACATTGACAAAGCCATTTTGACTTCTTGCACCAGTGGCTTTAATTGCTGAAGTAAAACAGCCCAGAGGGCTGAGCTAACACAGTGCTTTCAACATCGATCCACCCCCGATGCTTCAAAGCCCACGTCTAACCTCCCCGTCATCTCCCGTGTCTGCACTTCCCAATTTATTCACTGCATAGAAGCAAATGGCACTGTGGTGCTGAGGAATTCGGGAGATTTGTGCTTGCTGCCATCGAGACTGCATTTGGTATTTAATCTTCAGCCCATAAAAGTTGCAAACCATACTTCTAAAACATGCTCACAGAAGCCGAACTGATTGAGCCATCGCTGCTGCACCTAGCTAGGAAGGAAGAGAGGCAAGTTGCCATGGTTTATCAACCCTTCCCCATAAATACCCTTTGCTTTGATGCTTCAGATGGCCTTAGCATAGATCAACAGTTACAGCCCTCAATAGTTTATTCAGTAAGCTGGTGTTTGTAAATAAAGTGGAGATTTTAATCCGCCCTAGCAAAAGGGCAAGTTTGAAAAGGAGGAGTGATTTATATATGGATCCTGTCTCTGTTCTCACAGAAGAACTGGGCAGACACTCAGGTTGCAAGACTCACAAACATTTTTTTGCACAAAATCAGAAGAAAAAAAATGAATGCAATTAGGCTGAGATATATTGCTAGGGAGCAATGGTGGAATTGTAGTTTTGTAAACTACTCCCATAGTTTTCATTCACACATCTTAAAAACCTGAGGAGCCCTTTCTCATTGCCAAATTTCTCTGCCATTGCTCTCCGTGACCTGCCAGGTCGTGCAGCAGGATACTGCTCTTCTGCAGTGGTCCCCCAGCAGAGGGGAGGTCACGGCAGGGCCTTGCTGGAGAGGTGCTCCCGAGGCTCTTTTGTCTTTCCCTGAGCCACAAGCTCTCTGCTGACAGTTTTCTAGCTTTTGTGATCTCTGGAATTCATCACTATCATTGAAAAAACAGGTTTCTGTGCAGGAGCTGTTGTGTCTTTGGTAGCTCAGCATCGAAGGGCCGTGTACGCGTTAGCCAGGGATCCCCACAGTAAGCAGTGCAAAGTTTTCATTTGGTTCTAGCACTGACGGCAGGAAAGGGAAATCTTCCAGAAATTACTGTGCCGGTGATGTCTGGCCTCACTGCCCAAAGTCTTGTGCCAGTCATGGCTCCTCCAGCTCTGAACGGCCAAAATGTCCTCAAAGCCCATGAGGCTGCTGTTGAAAAGAGGAACCCAGAGCTGTGCCCTTGTTTCCTTCTCACATGTCTGTCTGCAGCCACCAGTCAGCACCCATTTCACTGCCACCGTGAATGGTGGGGAAGGTGCTGAGCTGCCCCACTGCCACAAAGTCCCTGCGGCTGGATCCCAGCACAGCAAATTGTAGTTATGGAGCATGGGAGCTGAAGGGGCGGACCTGCACCCCACTGCTCGCAGGAAGGCTGGAGGCTACAACGCATCCACGTGGCTGTCTGCACTGTCCAACGGGAAACTGCTCTGGCACTGGCTGCTAAGCCCATTAAAAAAAAAATAAAATCATTATTTTAAGCAGTGGTTATTTCATTACTGCACTAAAAGAGATTCTGGCCATTTAAAGGACCATGATAGAGTCTGTAATATAATTACATGATCCTGAAAAAGCAATATTGGAATTCAATCATTCTGAGCAATCCACATGCGTTTCCTGAAGGTAATCAGGCCCTGTGTCATGGGAAGCCTATTGTTCTCCGTTCCCCAGGGTCTCTTTCTCCTACAATGTACAAAGGGCTTTTTTGTCAGGACCAACAAATCTATTTCCTCAGCTTAGCTAGAGATATGAAAACAATGCCTGGATGATCTAAACAATTTGTCCTTCCTCAGCCACTCTGCTTTTCTCTTTCTAGGTTTCCCGGTTTCCCTGTTTGGGAGATGGCTGACGTACAACTGATGACACATTTTGTGAGGTAAGGCTCTGCTGAGCTTTGCACCAACGTAAAACTAAGTCAAGGACAATCATTCTGCATTGGGAAAAGGATACTGAAGGGCAGCATTTACATCCCTTTCTCCATGGCTCGTATAGAATTGATAAACAGCTACTAAAATATATAAACCAGCATCCAAGATCCACCTTTAGGGGCTTTAATATAGATTTAGGCACTTTATTATCCTCTTTGTGTTGCAGAACACTCTAAAACATGTACACTGTGAGATTTGATTTGTAAACACTGGCCCAGAACTCAGCATTCTTTCATTAATTCTACCAAGAATGTTATTTTGTAACCAGAAAATTGAATTACCTCCTCTATTTAACTGTAGTACTTTCTACCTTCGTGCTAGGAAATTGAATTATCCAGGCTGGTTTTCTTTTTCCACTGTGTAATAACGCAGGACTTGTCTGTGTTAAAATATATATGCTGTCCTTCCACTGAGTAAAATTCCACCTAATTCATACCTGTCCAAGCTTGTTGAGGTTAATAGGAGTTAGCTAGGGAAACCAAAGCCAGAATCGAGTCAATATCTATCTTCTGCGGAGGGCCTCCAGGGCTCAGACAACCTGGGAGAGGCAAAATGAAGTGTCTGACTCAATGAAGCTCCCATTACCTAATGACTCCCGATTGGAATTGATGCAGTTTTCTGAAGGAAAAACTTTCCTTACAACTCACACCTCCCCTGCAGCAGCGAGGACGGTGCCAGCAGGCCCCCTCCACAAACACGCACTGCTGCAGCGGTCAGGGGAGATTAACAGCATTTCCCCAAGGCTTCCCAGTGGAATCAATGCTTGCTAATCTTTAGAAAATTACACTAACAAGCTCCAGGCCCGAACGGCAGGAGTTCAGCGCACCAGTCTCTGAAATTGCACACAGGCCATTAATGTATCAAGGCTTTAATGAACCAGAAAATCTCTGCTAAGCAGAGGCCACAAGGATGCTTTAAGGTTCCCGCCTCTCCTAAGCTGGTTTTAGTAGAGACGGTCAAGGCCGAAAGCAAAAAATGTTACTTTTGGAACTGCTCCAGTCTGGGGAGCTGCCCCTGGTCCTCAGAAGTGTTTAAGCTTTGAAGTCCATGCGAGGAGATGAAGCAGCCTTGAGAAAGCCTGAACTCAGAAGACCTTGAATGGCAAGCTCAGGGATGACTGCTGGTTGTTGTGGCAGTAGATGCTGGGTGTAGTTTCAGGGGAAAAAAAACACGTCTATTTTCTCCTCTTTCAAATCACCAGGAAGAACTAGAAGGTGTAGCTGGCCAAGATACAATTGCTAGAGGCTGGACATTTGAAAATGAATGAAATCTTACTATAGCCTTCATTAAAGAAAAAAAAAAAAAAAAGGAAAAGGAAAAGGAAAAAAAAAAAGCTTTTTTTTTTTTTTTCCCCTACCGATCATAAAATCTACTTATTTCCTGAGCAATGTTCTCATTTACTTGATGCTTATGAGATATATTGCCTGTTTTCTGTTTTCTACTTTGTTTTCTATTGGGCAGTGTGCAAGATTGTCTAATCTCTAAAAGAAATAAGCATCTGTTTCCTTTATGGTCCATGTCTGATTTAAGGTAATTGTGCTCCTATTATACTCCTACACAGCATATCTGAGAGAAAATAACACCAATTTTTTTTTATTCTCAGAAGATATTTTAACTTGTAATCCAAGAGGAACGCACATTGGTTCTTTCTTTAAAAGAAACAGCCTGCAAATGCTTGTCCCTGATTCAGGGAAGAGTTCAGTGAGCTGGCTCCACGCCATTGCAGTGGACCTGGTGCTGACATCTTTGCAGAATCAGCACCCAAGGGGCTCCTGCCCTTAAAGCTCCGATGATTGGCACATACTCATCCATCCTGATGCACCAGCAATTCACAGCCCAGGGCTGTGTAGGTAGAAATAAGAAAGCTGTTTTCTCTAAGAAAAAGTCTGAAAATTTTGAGAAAATGTTACAGAATGCAGGAGGCAAAGTCTTGGAGATAGTAGTATCACCCTTTGGAGGCAGGGAAGCTATTTTCTCTCACTTCTGTGTATTTTGAAACATTTTGTTTACAGTCCCCAGCATGTGTTGGCACTGACAAGGAGTGGCCCATCATAGATTTTTGCAGAGCATCAATAGCCAGGCTACGGTGTCTCTTCACCAAGAAAATCAAGAGAAGCTACATCTTTATTTATGGTCCTTATACTTGCAGAAATCTGAAACGATAAGGTCACTTCTTTATCTTTGCTTTTTTGGCGGATCAAGTGTTTGATTTGGAATCCCTAGGGAGCAGTTTGTCCAAAAGGCAGGCAGTATTTCTGCTGCCCCAAGGTGGAGTCTCACTCCCATGCTGTTCTCAGATGTGGGGCTTTCTCCATCGCTATCAGCAGACACTGTTTCCATTCTGCAAAGCCCATCGCTAAAAAGGTTCAAACAAAGCAACTTTCCCATCCTGACAAAAACAACCAGACATGCATCTTAAGGATTTCTGTTTTCCAGAGCTCCTTAACCTCTGTGACCTCACCTCTTGGATTTTAATAAGGAGCCCTTTGTCATTTTTATTTCATATTGCTGATTCTGACATGAGGAAAGAGTAAGTATTAACTTAAATTTGTTACAGAACCAGCATTTTTTTTAAAGCAGCCTTTGAACAATTGGAATGGTTCCTTGCATAAAATCCTCAATGAAAACTGCATCTGAAGCCAATATTTGTCCCCCTGCAGAGTGTGAAACCCACAGATTTCAGCACAGATGCTGGAAATCCTGTGCTATGAGACTCAACAGCAATGTCACTTGCTTTGAGAATAGGAATTCATCCTAAAATATAGTGGTCTCAGAGCAGTTTGCCTCAGCAGAGGATCTGCCACTCAGTGGGAAAATTAAATCAAGAAGGACATAACGTGAAATGTTGCCACTTGAAAAAATGAATTTGAAATAGTTTCAGATTCTTCTCTTGCTCTTGTCAGTTTTCTAACTTTACACTCCCACATTCCTGCTTTATAGGGCTGGGGTTTTTCTCTTCTCTGTTGTTTTCTGCAACTTGTCCCCAAACAGAAAGGGAAGTTGATCATACACAAGAATCAGTCCCAAAATATACCCCATGTATGAAGTGGGAGGTCAAGCACAGATGGTTGGATGTAGAGCCCTCTGATGAACTTTGGTTTCTGTAAATGAGAATTTCTTTCACACTCCACTGTAAACCCTTCCTCTCTATCCTGGGTGGGATGGGGAAGGGATTGTGTTACATTTCAGAGTGCCCTGACCCAGAGAAGCCCTCAGAGCCTGTAAACACAACCTCTGCTCATCCTTGCCTCTTGGAAACACTCATCTGCTGTCAACACTGCTCTGCTGTCAACCATCACCGCTCTTCTAGCCTTTCACTGCTCCCTTTCTTCCAGTCCATGACCCCAAAGAGGGTCAAACTTTGCAGACTGGGGAACACAGAGTAATTGTAATTCCAAGTGCTAATTGTGCTTTGGGGTGGGGACCATCATTGTGTTCATTTCGTACAGTAGCTGGAACAACAAAAGTCCTGCTCTGTGATGAGACCTCCCCAGTATTACTCTCATACTCACAATGTCAGCAGATGAAACTTTCTCAAAGGGGCAGATTTTGGGGTGCACCTTGGCCCTGCCATCCAGTAATTCTCAAGCGCCAGGATGACAGAAACATAAAGACCATCCGCTTGGATTCGAACTGCTTACAGGAATGTTTTTCTTTGCCTCATTCTGGACCTAGTCATAAAACCTTCTCTCCGTTTTTCTGCTTTCCTTAAATAGGAGTTTCGTCCCTTCCGAGGATTTGCTGCAGATTCCAGGATTTGCCCTCGTTTCCCGACCCTGGGCTCGCAGTGCCCCCCTAGGCAGTGGGAAGGAGGCAGCGTGCACCATAGAAGGACAAACAGCAGCCGTGGGGCTGATCCCCCCCCCAACTCCATTCGATGGAAAGGCTCCAGCTGGCTCCAGTGGGAGCTGGATCAGTCCCATACCGGGGAGGGTAATGATCCAGCCATTTAGCCTGGCATTTGTTAGACCAGAGCAGCAGCAGACATTACTCACGTCCCAAGATATGCAGGGCTATGGCCAAGATTTCTTGTGGATCTGCAGGCTCTGTGGGGCTTCCTGGGACCCTTTCCATGTCTTGGTGGTTTTGCCAGTAACCCCTCGTCTTCAGGGCAAGTCCTCAGGGCTGAGCAGCAAGTCCCTCTTCTCAGGGTGGCCCCAAGCCTCCTAATCTGGAAGGAGCTCGTTTACAGAGCCCTGAATCAAAAATATGCTGCTCATGTTTCAAAGAAACCAGAAATTATTTTCTACATCTGTTCTCCACTGAGTATGGAAATTTAAACCAATTTGGGCTGGTATATAATGAAGAGAAGGTAAAACTAGCCGAAATGTCTCTCAAAACTGGTCAGCACACTCTCAGCCTCTCTATTATCTGAAATTCCCAGTCCAGGCAAAGACAGCTGAAGTTCATAGGATTTTCTTTTTCCTTTTTTTTTTTCCTTTTTGTCCTGAAAACTAGGAAACTGATGAAATATATTGGCATTTGGGTTTGTGATATACATGGAAAAAAATATTAAAAGTGAGCATTACTATCTAAATTATATATTTAATGTGGCCAATTTGTAAGTAGTGACAACTTGCAATAATTACCCACCTTTTGGAGGGAAAGCCATTAGTTATTCTTGTGTTGAACATGCTTACTCCATGTTTCCAGAGGCTGCTTTTTTTAACGAATCACTGCTCCAATGGATGTATTGTGCCTAATGCATTTGCTTATGCATTCCTGAGACTTTGCATTTGTCCCAGCAGCCGCCTGGAAATTGCTGACTGGGACTCTCACTAACAGGCTGATCTTGCAAATATTCGCTTGAAGGAAGCTGTTTGTATTCCCGTTTATTATCTGCTCCAATCTTTTAGGAAATAATCACATGCAAATCAATCAGGATGACAGCATGTTACCATTATAAATCCCAGTGTAGAAGAGGGAGGGCAGCATCATTTTCTTCCTATGAGAGAGAGAGGGAGACTGTAGGAGCTTGGCTGTCGTGCCCAGTCATGTGTGACCTGTGTGAAAGTTATGGAATTTCTGACCCAAATTCCAATGTTTTCTCATGAATAATGGTGCCTTTCTATAGCATAGACTGCAGGAGTGGGTCATTCTCCCTTAATTTGAATAAATTCCTTCTATTCATTCAGAGTTTAAATCTGTTTTCCTTGGTAGGCCTTTGAAGATGAGGAATTGCTCAGTAATAATTCACAACTACTGTGTCTGAGCTGATTATTGAGATATTTAGGTTAATGACAGCAGTGTGAAGAACTGCCTGAATGGAAATTCAAGACCACAGCTCCAAACAAAACCTCTTCTCGAGGCAGCTCAGCAACAAATCCTAGGCTACCAGTTGGGAAGATCCTACTTCATCCATGTTTTGTAGTTTGCTTTGTCCATGTTGACATAGAGAATGAAGTGTTCACTGCTCAAGCGGTCATTGGGAGGACGATGTTTAAGGTCCCTTCAAACTCAAACCATTCTATGATTCTGTGTTTGAAGGAGGCAGAGAGCTTCCTTGAAGTTTCTAGAAGCAGGACCAACCACTCACCCAGCTGGTTGTTGTCCAATAAGCAGCAATGCAGAGGGTGTTAGTTGTTTCATAAAACCCTAGAATATCCTCAGTTGGAAGGGAACCACAAAGATTATCAGCTCCAACTCATGGAATTGACCCTTTGAGCCTTATGCTCAGACTACAAAACGTTTCAATCTGCGAAGGCTGCCTGGGACCTAGTGATGGCAACAAGCTCCCCCCCCCAAAAAAGGGAACTTAGTTGTAGCTAGACAGGTTTTCTACAAAACTAATCTGGGAGAAGAGCTATTTAACCCCTTGAGACTAAGACAGGAGGCCTCGAATCTGAGGGAGGTGAATGCAAAGATGAAGAGACACAACTAACACTTCCACTATTACATTTCTTTTAAGAGTCTGGAAAAAAACAACTGTAAATGCCATAACTTTTCAGTCACAGTCTGAAACAGCTGTTTAAGTCTGCACAGAAAAGTAAATCTGCCCTGCTGCAAATAGCATGTCCTGGGTTTCTTTGGCAGAAGCATTGAGTTAATTGAGACAGAAAGTTTGTAATAACTGGAGGTTCTGCTGAATTGAAGCCCCAGATGAAATGCATTGTACAGTATTTATCTCCATTACCTTGTCATGAGAAGGATTTTCACTCTATTTACATACCATGAATATGGGGCTTGCAAACCTCAGTGCCCTCAAAACCATATTGTTCCAGCACAGACGATCAACACTGCAGTACATCCTTCTTCCACAGAAACCTTCCAGTGCCTAGAGCTGCTCAGGGAGCTATGGGAGGTGTCCTTCAGCCACCAGCTGGATTAGTCTTGCCATTTCAGCTCTACAAGACTTGACGGAATAAGAAAGCATTTGAATTTTCTTCTCCAAGCTACTGAGTTTCCACTTACTCCCAGCACATGAACTTCAGTTTGCATTATTCCTAGGACATAAAGTCTGAAAGGGAAAAAAAAATACAGTGGAAGAGGCTTTCACTCTAGGTGGAAAAGATGAAGTTCAGGGAACCCAAATGTATGTAGACTATAAAGGATCGGTATTTAACCACACAGGAAATGATGATTAAATTAATCCACTATTCTCCTTTTTGCAGCTCTTTGGGGGATTTATATCAAGAAATTAACGAAGGAATGTTGTAGTCTGCCAACAATGTAATTAAGGAATCAAGCCTCATCTGAGCTTTCTCATGCCAAAGAGCTTGTTGGATGTAAGTTGGAAAAACGTTCAAATTCAAAACTTCAAAGAAAAGATGGAGAGATATTGTGAAAAAGCATTTGAATATTCAACTATTCACTTTCTCCAGTTTCCTTAACACTCTCAGAATACTGAAAACACGAATGATGAAATAATGCAGCTACTTTGGGAGGACTGAGGAAAAAAAAATGATGAGGTAGGGCTGGTTACACTCAAGACGTGGTTAACGGCTTTGAAAGACAAGTAGACTTGACAGGGGACCTGGAACTTATGCCAAATCAACTGCAAATGTTTGTCCCATACTATTGAAATGTGATAAAAGAACGGTCAAAACAAACCAATTGTTCTTGTTTGGCTTGTACACTTGAGTGTCCTGACAATAATTTGGAGGTTCTTGGTTTTTTCTTCTTTTTTTGTCTAAGATAGAGCATTTTCCTTTGCATCCTGTTTCAAAACCCAACAGTGGGAACTTCAGCAAAAACAAGGAAGAAGCAGAGACAGACCTTGGCCTTCACGATGCCTGAACAGTGGTGGGGCCTGCATGACTCCATGTGTCTCATAGCCTGATGCAGGGGGCAGGCCCTCACCTCAACACCTGTGTCAGACCATTCGTTGTAGACTGGTAAAACATTTGGGATTCCACAGACAAAACCATCACAAAGTTCACCAAAACCTCATAGGACTAGTGTGTTTTCTGAACTCTATGATATTTTGAGCATGTTCTTCTACTCCTACTAATTAGGTGCCTATTCACAGAGGACTTAAGTTGCCATGTCTGGACTTAGGCAAGACAAAATATACAAGTACTTGCTCTGTGGAAGTTATTTCCATTAGAATGAGTCCAGAGTTGCTGGGCACTGGAAATCTCAGGAAAAAAAAAAAAAAAACCTGAACCCTGATGAAGCAAAAAAGTTGATGACTGGGGCAAAATGTGGGTGTAAATCTGAACTCAAACTCTGGCAAGATGCATGCCTACTCTGCAAATACTACATATCCTGAATTAGAAGGAGCTATAATGTACCAAGCAGCTCTAGATAAAGAGATTTGTTGATGTTGCTACATTACTCTTTTTTTATTTTTTTCTTTTTTTGAGTGGGGTGGGTAGAGGTGGAGAAGGGCAGGCTGGGGTTTATGAACAAACCAGAAACATGTTGGAGATTAAATTATATAAAGATATATATAATTTCATTATTATATAACTTATGCAGTTATATAATACATAATATTTAACTAGAACATTGAACAACAACTTAATGAAACATTTTCCAGCGTATTGAATTCACATGGTGAATGGCAAAAGCAGCTGCCTCATGCAGGGCTGGGAGTGTACTCTCATGGGAGTTAGAGATGTGACCATCTTCTGTAGCCACATTCAGCGCTAAGTAATGACAGACCCAGGTCTGTAATAGTCAGTTTTTTAGCACGGCTTTTATTCTCTGCCTGGTGCTAATAGGGTGTTTAGAGAGTTTTTGCTTTGTCCTTAGCTAACAATTTCCAGATTGTTTTGCTGCAGAAATAGGGACAGCCATTGCTGAAGTCTCCGTGCAATATTCAAAACACTGACTTTGTAATAGAGATGTCGCCATTTCTCATGTGTTGTTCTCCATAATATAAACATCCCTCATCCTCTGTTCTCTTCTCTCTGTCCTGCCCAAACAGTTTACTGCAGCTGCACTAGCGCGGAGCTTGGAAGCAAGTGAACGTGACAGTGAATGCAAAGCATCGACTGACTGCGGCTGCGGCACAGTGCATCCGAAGTACCTTCATGTTTCCCCTTTATGTCAGGAATGGGAAACATTGTAATTGGCAACATCTGTGGAAAATGCAAGTTACTGTCATCCTAAAAATGAGTGGTTCACTGGAGGACAATAACTTTCCCATTCAAGAGACTCTATTCAGATGGAAAGTTTTGTGCCGAGATAAAAGATGGAAACTCTCCATGTATCTCTCCCGGTCTGCTGAACTATTCAGAAGGAATTCAGCTGGAATACTAAACCTTTCTGTTCAGGTCCATTACACAGAGACCTCACATGGAGACAAGAGGGGAGGAAAACCCTTCTATTAAACTTCTTCCAGCACCTTCAAAAAATTAAACTATGTCTGACGGTTACAAAAAATACCTTGTTTGGCTAAGGAAATGATATAAGCTAAAATAAAAGCTATAAGATGCATCCTCTCTATTAGGGGTACATACATCAAAAAAGAACACTCTCTGATGTCTCCTGTGTTTTCCTGCCACGCCAAAGCTTGTAGGAGCTCTCTGACTGCCCAGAGGGCTTTTTGGGCTGCTTTCTAGGCATTCAAGCGCACATGTGGGTGTCAACAAGTAGTTTTAGGAACATTCTTGCATTAAGTTTTTGCTTTGCAATCCTATGTTTTCATCACTTGGTTTCTGATTTTGGGATGACATCTAATTATATTTACAGCCCAAGCCAAGGAAGGATTCAAAACATTTCCTATTGGCATCAGGAGTCAGTGGTGAGTGAGATGCAGCCCACTTAGCAGAGCTACTGGACAGGAGAGAGCCTGCAAGTCCCCTCAGACCAGGTAGATGATGGAAACACATGTGCTGATTTCCAGACACACTGCTTGAGGAGATAAAAGGGAATGCTCCCAGATAAGCCCAGTCTGCAATGGTTCAAAATATTGCTGTTCGTCTTCAACCGGCTTGAGATAAGACCTTTATCAGGAGGTCAAAGGCAAGTGGGATTTTCTTTAGCTTGTTTAACCCTGCTCCTTGGATAAGAGAAGACAAGAAAAAAACATCTGCCTTCTCACAGCCAGCTCCTGAAAAGCCATGGGCTAATGTGTCAAATGTGACTCTCAGATTCCCAAATCCTTAGATCTCATAAAAAATCCTGAAGAAATGTTACCAACTACAAGCCTTAGCATCCCCGTATGGCTGCAGCGATGCTCCTGCCCTGCTGGGTCCCTGCATGGCTGCTGGATCCTGCTGAGCACTGAGGTTGTGTCTCTGTTCTGGAGAGTGTTGGCACATCCTCAGAGCTAATGTAAGGAGATGGAGTTTTTTTTTCAGAGCTCTTAAGACATTTGCCTTGCGGTTGGACCTGGAAAATCATTTACTGTCCTTGCCAAAGTACTCACTGCCTCAGAGCAGCCCCAGCAAAGCAGGAGGGAGTTCATCTGTAATGGTGTGTGGGAAGCTGAGGTTAAAGGTTTCCTTTATGGAAATTATCTGCAGGCACAGCGATGATGTGTATATGACTGGCACTTCATCTGCCTTGTTTGCAGGTACCACCGACAGGCACTTGGTGTATTAAGTTGCTATTTCTGGAGGTAGGCAGGACACTTTTGTAATGGGAAACCATCTGTCTCTGGGGTCACAGGCAGGCAGATTTCAAACTTAGAGAGATGCAGCCCCAAAAATCAAAGTGCCTGGCCCTGAGCAAGTCATCATGGGTCAGTGCAGGGAATCGGACACACCTTCAGCCAGAAAATATCCCCTGTTTCGATGTCTTGTGTAAAATTGTGACTTTCCTAATGGAACATGCCTTTTAGATGGATTTATACAAGTCCATTCCCACATGTTTGCATGATCCTGGCTCTGACTCGTGCCTTACCATGGTCCAAACAAGATATCATGTGCCCCACGCTTCTTCCTGATTTGATCCCCTGGATTGCAGCTCTGCTTTTTTAGGCAGCCTGGCTTCAATCTTTCTGCCCCTGGGGAGCTCAATCTGGCTGCCACGCGCAGCGTGGTACAAGGCTGTGGATTTCTTGTAACATCCATGTGAATCCACAGAGAGACTAACGCACCGTGTCTTTCATTTTAGGGTTAAGCCTTTCTTCCAGGGAGATTTCTCTGAGCTTTCCGGTCCGTGACTCAGCTGCTTTGGTGGTCACAGTGTGAGAGCTCCCGGTACATCCTCCCCACCCAAACCATGCAGCACACCCCATGGCCTGAGAGGGAAAGGGTCCCTGCTGCCCCCAGCCCCAGAGCCTCCTCTCTGCGGGAACGCTCACCGCTCTCCTCTTTGGAGACAAAAGGCTTTGGGACAACGAGGCCCCAGAGGGGACCGAGTGCTGCGTTTGCACAACCAGACCCGACGGTGTGGGCGAGAACCACCCAGCTCCAGTGGTCCCACCCAGAGGAATTGTTCAGGCTTCCCAGAGGTTCCCCCGGGCACACGGCATTGCAGCGGAGGCACAGCCGCATGCTGCACCCCAGAGCCCAGCCTTTTCCCCCAGTAAAGCACCTTCCCCCTTTGTAATGGATATATTTTGATTGTATATTTTAAGACTTCCTGTTAATTTTGTTAGTGGGATGCAGCATGCATGAGAGTGCTTCTCTAATAACATTCATCTGCTTAATTTATATCTCATATGCAATAAAATGAGTTAAAAGGAGGAATAGTTTCTATTCTTCTTTACAGGCCTGTCCAAACCGATAGGGGCCACCTAACATTGACCCCTGCCAGGCTTTGTGAGGGCTTGAGGCCAGATGCTTAAAGAGAATCACCTGTCTGTGTTTTGCATTGCTTTTGATCTTTTATTTCATCCTGTAAATTCCCGGGAGGGTTCACTGGTAGCATACATCTGGCACAGACACAATAGCCAGCTCCTGCTCAGAGAAGGAACGAATCCACACCAAAATCCCAGATTTGGTGTCTTCCTATAGAGCTGGTCCTAAAATAACCTTCTGGGTGCATCATCTGCATCCAGTGTTGCCTCTCGAAGACACTGCAGCTTCTTTTGGTTTATCCCATTCATGTACCTGGGTGTGCACAAAGTTGGGATTGCAAGTAGGGTTTGCAGGGGTTAGGGGGAGGCAGAGCATGCTGTAACCTTTCCCTCGCACAGGACCAGGTGATATCAATAACCTCTAACCTGGTTAAACCCCAGAAAACCATTGCCCTTTGCTTTTGCCAGCAGAACCTATATAAGGCTGGTGAGGAAACAGCCTGCCTGTTATTTTCATGGATAAGGAGCTGCAGCAACCCCTGGCATGAAGGTACGGTGATTGTATCAAGCTCAAATGAGTCACCCTGTGCTGCTGGGGTTGTGTGCTTTGAGGAAACTCTCTTTTTGACATAATCTTTCCTTAAAAGTCAGATCTTTCCTCTGGGAAAGGGGAAGTCGGCTCGGGCTGACCTACCCTGCTTATTTTTGGCTGGACAAAGACATTTTTCCCGGCTGCACAAACGCCCTGGGACTTTCACTCAGAACCTCCCTGAGAACCATTATTCCATAAACCATTATTTAATTCATTCTAATCAGGTTGCATGAATCCTGGTTCCAGTTGTGACTCTATTCTCTTAGCTGGATAAAATGCCAGGCTTTCCATTCCAATACCTTTCCCCCAGCTCTTCTTTGCTGTAAGAAGTGAAGCTGAAGGTTTCAAAGGTCCTGGGGAGATACTCAGGTCTCAGCCACGTTCTTCCATTACCATCTGACTGCACCTTATGTTATTGTAGAACCTGCCCTCTTGAAGCCATTTGTAGAATGAAAATTTGTACAGATCCATATACTGAAGGTGACTATTTTCTTCGTAATGAGATACGAAACTATCTCATTTAACATCCTTGAAGGCAGTGGGAATTTTATGTGAGGAACTACTCCACAGACCTTGAAGCAGAGAAATCTTGACTTAGCAAAATAGTGTGTATTCCCAGGACAAGTGTATAGAATAAATAGTCCTATTTTGAATAACACAGCTGAGCATGCTGCAGGACACTTTTACCAGCAGGAAATGTGCTTAATGTTCACACGTGTTTTTGCACCTGGTCATTGTGGCTGGCTGGGGCTTTTCACTTTAACACCTTCACTAGGCTGATTGCTCAGCATGGATATACTTATATATCCTGGTATACTTGTCTCTTTTTTCCAGCTGTCGGTGTAACAGTGATGACAACACCAGAGGGGATCTTACAATGGGTTTCCCTAACCTATTTTTTGCTGTGGATTCAGCCACAATTCTTTAGCAGGTACACTGCCTGCCAGCACCCAAAGGAACCCTGCCTGCTCAATGCCCAAGATTTCAGACAAGCAGGAGCCAAATCTAGCCAAGACATTATAATATTGTGAGGATGTCTTATGCCAGCATCGCTTATTCCACTTTGTATATGGGATAGGCACACAGCACCTTCAGACAGATGTAACTGCAGGCAGCGTGAGGGAGTTGCTCCGTGCAGAGAAATGACTGTGCCCCAACTGGTGTGTATAGATAAGATGTAGTTCAAGAGAAAATGGCAGTTCATTTTCTCCTCTTCTTGTAATAAGGGTTTTTCAAGTGTCATATATTATCAACTGCATAGCACTTAAATTAAGACAAGTCAGAATTCTGCTTAGTAGTAAATTTAAAATTTGTAATTATTTCCAGAGGCTATGTTTGCTAAGAACTTGTGCCTGATTCCTACATTTATTTCACAAGCTGCTAAGAATCCTTCATATTAATAGTTGGAGCCATATACCTGCCAAATATTTCTTAGTTAAACAAGAAGTTCTTTGGAAAGTCAAAGCAGCTGCTGCTTTATTTTTTTTCCTTCTGAATGTGCCATTCAAAGTGAACTGGGTAAAACATGAACTGCTCTGGAGCAGGAGCAGGGAGCCTCCATAACCGGGTGGACTTGGTCTTGGTGGACTTGGTATCTTGGTTTTGGTGTGCATTAGGCTTCAAATGGGGAGGGCAGTGAGGGGATAGGAAATGGGCTGAAGCTGTCCTGCAGACAGACAGCTTGCGAAGACAGCCCTGCCAGGGACCACCAGGAAGAAAAATAACTAGAAAGAGCAAGAAATATATTCCTTCTGGTGTTTCCAGCTAAAGCAGATTTTCTTAATGCTGTAAAAAATATGAAATTCTTTGCTTAGTTTCCAAGACAGGCTGGTGGTAGAAGTATGTGAGGAATGGCAATGGGCGGCATGAGGAATGGATGTGAAGATAGAGAACTGAAACATGGGGCACCAGCTTAGTATGCACTGTTTATAACTCTAAGGAGTCTGGTCATGCGGATGGGAGAAGGTCTAATTTCAGCAAATCCCTTACCCCATGCCTCAGTTTCACCAGCAGGAATAGTCCAGTCCAGGCACTGCATGCAGTACCTTGGGAAGTGAAGATGGAAGGTGTTGTGTGCAGGAGACCTAAATATTGCAATACCAACATTCATTTCTATGTGAAGACCATGACCATCTGCTGAAATCTGTTACTGCAAGGAGTGTTCACATTTCTTCAGTATACAATCCATGAACTGTAATGCACAGACCCTAGTTTCACCTGGGTAAATGTCAAAACTGCATATCTGCCAAAAGAAAGGCCAGAAAATGGTGTCTGTAGCAGCTATTAATCTTGAGCATTAGTTGCTTCAAGTCCAGATTGCAAGTCTACGAAACAAACAACAAAAATGAAATTAGGAAGATTTATCGTGAACAGTTGTTTCTCGCTGGTTTGTGTTTCAGCAAGAGATCAGACAAGTGGAATAGCACAAAGACATAAATTAAGTAGGAGTACTCTAAGAAAAAATCATGTTTATTCTTTTGGACTAGCTGTGTCATTTGTCACCTCACGGCACAGGAGTCGGGATGTTGGTGGGAGCTCCTGGTTGTGCTTGAAAGGTGCTTTATCAAGGTGCAGATATTAACACTGCAGCAAACAGGGGAGATTTGTATTTAAGAAGAACTGGAGGCATCCTGTTGTGTGAGACAAAGCCCTCTGAGCAATAACAAGTAAAGCCACAACCAGAAGACTTGTGGTAGTGATATATTCCTCTCTGCGTGTACTAATGATGTCTGAGTGTGCATTTTACTAATGCCAGCACAACTCCTGATTTCGGTTGATGTTTAGGTGAAATTTGGGTGGGTTTGACAGAGCTGTGGTTGCTGAACTCTGCTTTCCCCTGGAGGTTGTCCTGTCAGCCTGATCTGCTCAGACCCCAAAACTCTGCTTGCACCTTAGGCAGATACTATTGTTACTGCAGGAGCAACCCATGGTGAAGACCATACAAAGATGGAGCAATATGTATATAGTCACTGCATCTCCACAAAGATGCCCTCGGAGCTCCCTGGGGAGGCCCTGGCCACAGAGTGGGACTGAACATTTGGGGTAAACTGAAGCAAGCAGGACTGAGTGCTCGCATCTTGACTAATTTTGTGGGTCCATTTCTTACTTCCACCCTGGTAGAAGGTGTGAACAAGTTGCTGCAGGAGTTCAAGGAGGATTATAAAATAAGCAGTCCCCTACATTTGGTTCAGGAAGCCCTGAACAAGTTATTATTGAAGGCTGAGAAAGCATATACATACCTACATATGCATACATGTATAGATGTATGTATATGTGAACGTACTTCTATATATGTAACAGATCCACGGTTCTTCTACTCTTTGGCACCTGCCTCTGTCCCAGGCAGGATGCTGGGATGTTTTCTGCCTGATTTCTTAGGGGGATTCTTGTCCTTCAGACACCGGGGTGCCTGAATATCATGCGGGTGTCTCATCCCCACATCCAGTCTCTCCCATTGTCAGGCACAGGCTGACTCATGTCCCCTTCCTCACTTTCCATTTGGCCATGTCATTTCCAAAGCACCTTCCTTCCCTATTCCCCACCCAAGCATATGGATTTATTTTTACCTGATGGCCACATCTTCCCCTTCTTCAAAATCATTTGCGGAAAGCTAACGTCAACTTGGTTTAATTAAAGCCTCTGCATGTTTATCATGTCTTTAAATCATTTCCTTCAAGCAGCCTTCATACAAAGTTATCACTTTGTCAGAACATGATCTGAAACCACGGCTCGGGGCACAGCGGGAAGCACACAAAGGGAGAGCCGAGTAGCCTGGAAAGTTTGGGTGAGCTGTTTTCTAGATGCTGCCGAGCCCACCCCTCCAAGACCTTTATTTCCCCCTGCGGCAGCTGTCATCTGATCCCACGCTTTGGCTTTGAATGGGGCTCTCTGAGGATGCCAGATGTTGGGAACAAAGGTCTAAAAATAATCTTTCCAAATAATCTTCCCATCTATCATTCAAGGAAAGCATGTGCTTTGTATGAACATGTGAGCGGAGAACCCGATCTAACTTTGCGTAGGGAAGTTCAACGGCAGCTCCTGGCTTCTGCTCGTGGGCTCCTTTTTTATTTTTTTTCCCCTTTCCCTTCCCACAAGCTGCGCAGCAGAAAGCGGCTCTCCCCAGCGATCAGCCCTCACTCTCCCTCCCTCTCCGTCTCTCTCCCTCCTTGCCAGGGCTCTGAATCGCCTGGATCCTGGAAAGCTGAGCTCCTTATTTGATCTCTCATCGGGACAAATGGATTCCAGGATGCCGTCAGAGATGATTTTCTGTAAAAAGATCTTCACTGCAGCCTTGTGTGTCTTAATTTTGCTGCCAGACTCAGGCTGTGCAAGGAATCTCTGGAAACGTGCTCTACATCTGAAAATGACGGAGAAATATGATGTGAGTAGCCTGCGGTGGGGCGATTCTGGGGAGCTGGGTGTGCTCACTCTGAAAGGGGAGCTTTCCTTATGTGTGCATATCATTTTAGAACAAGAAGCATTTGAATGCACAGCCTATCTCTTTATAAAAGGGCTGTGTTAAGTTTCCCAGGCTGTACTAAACTTTTGCCACCTAGCTGTTGTAACGGGGAACTTGTAAAGCATGCTGAAAATATATCAGAGCTGCAGTCATCACTGCTTTTCCTAGAAACTTCAGAGGGCAACAAGGGAAGCCTGAATGGGGAATGCAAAACCTACATGGCTGGGAATAGATTTAGTGAAAAGAAAATAATGTGATTATCTTCTTAGAGCAGGGAGGAGGGTTCCCTGCTCAGTTTGCTGCTGCCTTTTGGGGTAACTTTGGGTAAATACCTCTGCCTCCTAGTGATAATGGGAGTGCTGGAGCACTTGCTGTGCCTGTGTGCCAGAGCGGAAAATGAGCCGCGTGGCTATTCACCAGTGGGGTACTGAGCACCACCACCACCATTCCCAAATCTGCTGTGGTACCTAGAGCAGTAGCACTGGGATTGAAAGTGAAGCAGCAACAAGTTACCAGCTGCTGGAGATGGCCATGGGGGGATGCCCCGGTCAGTCTGTTTTCTCGTGCTCAGGTTTAATTGCGTTTTACAGCCATTGCATGTGTATAAACATCCTTGGTGTCACAGAGGGATTCCTCCACCTGTTTTCTGCAGCCACATACAAGGGCTTTTAATTTAAAATGGATGGGGTTTAGCCCATGATGTCTAGAGTGACACCTGGGGACAACTACAGTTGGTTCATGTGACTGCTGACTTAGAAGTGTGATACACATCTTTTGTCCATTCTGAATGAAATTAAATATGGTGTATTTGTCTCACTGAAATTTTGTAGAGAATTTGTGTTAATATTTTAAAGGTAACCTGCTATTTTCAGACCTGAAGTTTGCTTCACTGTAGCCTCCCTTGGGACAGAGTGTCTGGTTTGCACTTTAATTG
Source organism: Anser anser (assembly GCF_964211835.1). NCBI lineage: Eukaryota > Metazoa > Chordata > Aves > Anseriformes > Anatidae > Anser > Anser anser. The sequence continues at coordinate 20,710,445 of NC_139732.1, forward strand.
GAAAATGATGTAGCAAGAGCTGTGTTTCGTGCAAACTCGCTCACTGGAAAAGTATATTTATCAGTATGTTCTTCTGTCGTATTTCAATGTGACGCACAAATTCAGTAGGATCATAGTGTAAATGTCCCAGAGAGATAGGACAGGAGTAGAACATGTATTTACATGTTCATCTTCAGATAATGTGCTGTGTAGAGGCACGGAGCCCACTCCCCTGAGGACAAATCCTCTTTCAACCTACAGTTCTTCAAAGGGCTGTTTTCTCTGGCAGCCATGAACCCAGGTGCTACCGATCTGGCATGCTCAGCTAGAGCTGCTCGTATTGACAGAAACATTTCATCTGGGAAAACAGAAAACGCCTTTCTTTTTCCTTCACCTAGAGCTTCGTGAGGAGGAAGGCCATCCTCTGCCCATCCTCTTCTCCACCAAGAGCCTGTTTCTGCAGCATCCTCTCCTCATCAGAGAGATGCTTTCTTTTCTACCAGATTATCTGCTCCCTACTGTTAGGAAATCAGAGGCTTTGGGTGGAACAGCAGATCTAGGAGGCTCTTGGATAGAGGGATAACAGATGGAGGCACTCACGGCAGAGCGCAGCCATACGTGAGATGGGCCAAAACATCTCCAGAGGACACCCAGGAGGCCTTGGGCAAGGTTTGTAGGGGGAGGATGAGGAGAGAGGCAGGGAGGTGACAGAGGTAAGGTGTCTGAATCCAAAACTCAGTCCAGAGAATGCATCCACCCAACCAGTGGCTGCAGAGTGATGGATGGGCAGGTGTTACAGCGAGGAACTGGCTTGAGGTCCAGCCAGGAGTTGTTCATTATGGACTCTGAGGAAAGGTTTTGGTTGGAAGGGAGGAGCTGATTGAGAACAGAGAAAGAGGATAGGGAATGTAATGACAAGAAATGTCTGGCAGTCAGGTTGGGATAGAGGAACTGGGGTGCCAGCTTTTAGGAAATCCATGTATTTTCCAGTCAGAGGGACTCTCAAGTTCAGTGATCTGCAGCTTTGTTCTGCAGCCTCCTGCACAGTCTGGACTGTTCCCAAAGGGGAGAGGGAGGAAGCTGGCTGGGAATGGGCTTCAATTTATTATCAAGACACCCACATGTCTACTGGGAAAACCTGGGGCAGTCTTGAATTTATTCCGGTGTCTACTACATCAAGCATTTTAGGGGAAAAAAAATCCAGTCGTCTTTTAAAGATTTCCAGAAACAAAGAATTCCTTACAGCTGCTGTAATGTTCCTCCAACAATTTATTTACCCTCCAGCTAGCTGTAATACATCAACATGGAGATATGCTCTTTGTCTACCAGGTTAGCACACCTCGTGTTGAGGCTTCTATCCTACATGTGCCTAAGAGAGACATACAAGTAGAGCATCCCTCGGCCTTTAAAGCCTGCATACATATGTTGCACTCTATTCCCTGTTTTCCAGTTCTCTTATCGCTATCATGCATTTTTAAGCCCACCCCTATTTTACAACAGTCTTCCAGTACTGTAGACACCGGGTCTTGTTTCAGAGAAAATGGGGTTTATGGCCCTTGTCTGGAAACACCTGCCAGGGCCAGAGCTGGCGACTGGAGGCTGACAAAAACCTCACGTGTGATCTCAGTGATCTTAGACGTGGCCAAGCAGAATATGAATTAGCAGAGAGTTGTGCTTTGGCACAAGCCCAGGGTCCAGATTCAGGTGCAAATAACGGAACAGATTTGGGATTGTTTAAAGGCAGATTGCATCCCAGTTACCATTGAAAATACGGGTTGAAAGTGAGTGGTGTTGCATTCAGGTTTTCCGTGATCATCATTACTGACTTCCAGGGTTCTTAGCTAAACTCTGAACTTTTTACTTTACCTTGTGTCTGTATATCTCTAATGCAGATATTTTCATTAAAATGATTTAATCAGTTTCCGTGGGATGTGACAATTTCCCTCCTGAATTGAAAAAGATTCTTAGAAGAAATTCTGATAGTTGTCACAATCTGTAAAAGTGATGAATCCAAGCTATGCTCCAAGCCAAACTGAATCCTTGGAGAGATTTTACAGAGACCTTGTAGCCCTTACCTAGAGACATCCTTAGCCAGGCTGCTTTGTGAATGAGAGAGATTCCCACTGAGATTTCAGCAGACGAAAAGCAGTGGCAATAATTTTATTAGACAATAAATTATTCTTGTGAATTTTGTCTATGAGGTTTAGAATGAAAAGGATTAAGAGCAGTAGCTGATCAGAGAAAATGGGCAGCAAGGTCATGAAGACCAAAGGTATTTGGCTGAAAACTGTACATTGTTCCCAAACGGAAATCTCATTCATTGAGCTGAGTGTTCATTGTAATTTTGGCTTCTTGGTTTCTGAATCATTTGTAAAGCCACTGCAGTAGCTGTGTGTGTGTGTTTGCTGTTTTCCCATGTATCCATTATTTGCCAGTGTTATTCACATCCCTACGTTTTCAGTCTGCAGCTGATATTTCAAGTAATAGAATATTAAACTGTGACCCTCCAAGGTGCATGCTCCATCACATATGGAGACTTAAGTGTTTGCAACTTACGTGGTCCAAGAATTTCTATATTTAAAATCCAACAACAACAAACAAATTGAATTTTAGATATATTGAGGTTAAGAGCACATTGTTTCAAAACTGGATTTTTTTCAGCTTTTTGGGGAACAGTTTAAGATGTTAGATGGCACCTTGCTTTACACTTTAAAATTGAAAGCATGATGAAAATTATTGAATGTATTCTTCAAATCTGTCTTGTGGATCAAACAGCGCACCAGTTCATGGAAAAACAACCTTATGGGAGGAATCTTGAGCAGTTTCTTATTCACTGTGTATAAGAAACTACGGCAAAAGCAGAAGAAAAGGAATTGTTGATAGTGGGACCTGGCTAATACTGGGAACAGGGCAGGAGGCTGTTTACAGAAACATGAGCAATTCTGTCTCTTATGTGCAGACATAGGCACATTAAAGAAAATCCGGTACCTGGTTAAATAATGTACACCTTTTAGTATAAATTAAAACTTTTAATCACCCTGACTCTGCTCTGTACTTGTACGTTTGCTGACTCAATGACTGCAAAGCAGGCAGCTGAGAAACTGCTGCTCTCCATTTCCCCCTATCGCCCAAAGAAATGAGATCAGCTCTTATGCAAAAACGACCACTTTAGCAATACAGTTATATCCTACGGCAGAGCATGGAAGCAAAATTTCTCACACTGGTAGCACAAATAACGTGAATCATTATTGCTTTTGGTGCTCGGTGGTGTGTAGCAGCGGAGGCTGAGCGGGCCAGGGGTCAGTCCCCAGGGCTATGAGCCCCTTTACAGATCAACTGAGGAGTGCCAAAGTTTCGGCAAGCGATCTCATGTTAGATGTGAGCGACAGTCAATGCTCGGTCCTTCGAGCTCAAAACCGTTGTGGAAGTATTAGGCTACTGTGGGAGTGTTCAGCTTGTGGATTTGGGATGAGTGCAGGCTACCTCCTGGGGCCTCTCCTAGGATGTGTTTTTGGGCACTACGTGTGGTGACGTGCTGTTTTGCAACACATGTTTTGCACACATGCTCCACAGAAGCCATTGGAGCTTTCAACAATTAGAATGAAGCAGCATTGGGATAAAGAAGGATATTAGTCTCAACCCAAATTTCTCCATAGCCTGATGGTGAAATTTCCCTGGACCCCCTCAGGGACAGTTGCACCACATTTTTTCTTGGAATAACAATCCCAGTTGTTCGTCACCGATTTCAAAACACAGCAGTGATGGGGCCAAGTATCTATATGGCTCTTAAACCAAGCAGCCTGCCAGTGCTCTCACTTCGTACTTTGGGCTAGGCCTTGATCTCTGATAAAAGGGCAAATCCAAAATCCAGAATCTGTCTTCTGATTTGACCAGAGCTTATTAATGTGTGTTAATAAATCTGAGAACTGATTTCTGCCCTTTGTGAGCACTTTATGCTGCTCTGGGGAGCTACGTTTAAGCCCAGAGTGTTTTAGCCAAAGGTGAAAAAGGAACAGGCCGGGGTGATTCACCTTTGATAGAGGGAGTTGGCTGCTTGCTAAAATGCCACCAGCACAGATAATATCTGAATGCTGCCTCTTTCAAATGTTTCTGGTAAAATCCTGTGCCTGTTAATCCACTTTAAATCCCCCTTTCCTTTCAGTGTGCAGAGCAGCTGGGCTCCTTTCTGCTGTAGTCGAACACCATCTCATTTGCTGTATGATTAAACTGACATCACCCACACAGCTCTCACCCAGATCATCTCCAGTTTTAGAAATGGTTTCCAATTTAACAACCCAGGCCTCTACAGTGGGTTAGCTTGAAAGATTTTGTACCTCTTCCCTAAAGGTTTTGGTCCAGTAGGAGGTGATGAAAGGTGAAGTAACCTGTTCTTGAGACAGGCACTACCTGGGACATCAGTGCCAGGTCCCTTTGGGGAAGTAACCTCAAAACAAGTGTGAACTCCACACAACAATTTGACGGTTTGGGGTTTCCAAAGAAGGTGTTAACATGGTTATATAACTGTGTCTTCAGTGCACTGAAGATGGGGCTGGGAAAGCAGAACATTTAATTGTTCTGTCTCTTGAATGCTTGAGAACCGCTTTGAAAATCCCTCTTCTATTTCAATTTATGGGATGCTTGGTACTCGCCTTATGCCAAACCTTTGTTTCCTTTTCTTTTCTTTGCAAGGATTATGAGTACCCTCTTCATTCTCACAGTGCCCACTACCAGAAGAACGACCGCTGCCCGCCTCCGCCCCAGACTTTGCCTGACCGAGCCTGCGAGGTGCCCAGCTGCCGCTCCGATTCCGAGTGCGAGCGGCACAAACGCTGCTGCTACAACGGGTGCATCTACGCCTGCCTCGAGTCCGTGCAGCCACCGCCAGGTAGGGAGGACCCAGCGGTCAAATTGGGGCAGAGACATACAGAAATTGCGGTAGTCATCCCCGTGCGCATCAGGTCGCAGGTGGGAGGTGTGCTTGGTGTGAATTGAGGATAAAACTGTTTCTGCACTTCTGATTTCCTGGAGCTGAGTTTGGGATGATGGCTGAGTCAAGAAATTACCTAAGGTCAGCTGGTGTTGCAAAATTTCCACCAGCACAAATGGTAGGAATCTTCTGAGGCCAGCCCTTTTCCTGGGATTATATATTAAATAAATAATCCCAATCTGGATTAGTGCTCACAGGATCCAGGCAACCAACTCACCTGACCCATGCCATGGGAATGGAGAATCCACTCAAATCCAGCCTTCAGGATCCTGGCAACCTCATCCTGCCAGTTACAGAATATCTGTGTTTTTTCTATAACAGCATGCCCTCTGTGCTTGACTCTGTGCTTTCTTGTTTCTTTTACAGTTTTAGACTGGTTGGTTCAGCCCAAACCCCGCTGGCTGGGAGGAAATGGGTGGCTTTTGGATGGCCCAGAGGAAGTCTTACAAGGTACAGCACATTTCACTCTCTTCTCTATGATATGGATAATTGTACAAAAGACAATAAATAGTATATTCATCACATACGGGGCTTGCCACAGACTTTGCCATGGTAGGGCTGCGTGTATTTGCCTCTAGTTTCTGCACAAATAACACTGTGTTGTGCAGGGTACTAGTTTCTAGTGCAACAAATAAGTTGTTTCTTTATGGGAACAGCTGGAAATCCTGTGCTAGGAGAGCTTGATCAGATCTATCCTTCCAGAGCAAAGTGCAACACACAGGGGAAAGCCTGGAGGCAGCAGAGCACTAGGAATACTCCAGGGAAGTGTGTTTTTATCCATTCTTGAAATAAGTAGAAATGCATGGTTGTTTTTTGTTTGTTTTTTTTGTTTGTTTGTTTGTTTTTAGAAAAAAGTCTTTGTCAGTATACATGGATTTTCTGCCAGCTGCTTGACAGTCCGTGTGCAGCTTTGGTTCAGGAGGTCTTATAACATGCAGTGGCCTCGCTGCACCGATGCCCTGGGATGGGCACTCAGCTCTGGCTCTTGTGTCAGAAGACTGTTTTAAACAGAAGCCCAGGCAAAACACTGCAGAGTTGAGGGAAGCTGAGATGGAGCTGGGAGTATCAAAGGTTGAGGACTGCTAATGAGATTGGGCTTCTCAATTAATTCCATAGAAAAAGGACTTTAATTAAAATTTTTCAAATACCTCAAAATGTAACATGGAGGCAGCGGAGAGGCAGGAAATTTTCTTCTATGACACATCCTGAAATGTATGTGTGCCTGAAGTTCTTCATTTCATCACGAAAAGGCTATTCCAGCTTTTGATCAGCTGTAGTCAGACAAAGATAGTGCCAGTAAATTACCCTCTTTGGTCTTGCACAGATGGTATCGGACTCAGCAAACCTTATTTCTCATCTGTGATGGAAACACCTAGTTCTTCAAGAGGAAATTCTGACTCCATCTCGTTGGAGTTGCCCTGGTAGAATTAAGATAAAATAGGTCCATCCTCATCCACCCTTGTCATGCTTGGATTATTTGTTACTATTTTATCGCATTTATCTCAGCTTGAGGGAATAATTATTGCAGTAAGAGCCATCAGGCATGGCATGGGAATTACAGCAGAGGTTCTTGAAATTAAAATCCTGGCAAATGAAAGGGTGGAGTGTCCCTGCATAGGCTGTACACTTCGTGTATGTAAGCACCGCCTGTGAGTCCTGCTTTACCTTCTTATTCTGCTCCATGCCTGCTAGATATCCAGGGTCAAGGCAGTTAAGGCCTCTGGTGGTGGTAGGGCTGGCACTGCCTTACTCCATCCACACTGACTCACATCTGAGGTTTAAATTCATTGGTACCGTGACGGGTGTGGAGCAGAGAACAAAGCAGCAAAGTGCCAGCTTCCTGCTCACGTTTCCCTGACTCCTCAGCCAGCCCCAAACACTGGCTGGAGCAGACTTCTGGCTGCTTGAAGGCAGTAGCGCTGTGGGGAGACCACCCATCAGTGCCCACCACGGTGGATGGTGGTGGTCTTCACCACACTTCAGCCCTTGCACAGCCCAAGCTGAACAGGATGTGGGTAGGGTGGTGGTACAGGCAGACGGGCTGATATGGGCTATCCATATTGAGTTAGAAAAAAAAAAAAATCAGGTTCTGTCTCAGGTGTGAACACGATCATCTACTCTGCCAGACTTCTTTGGAGGTGTTAGCTCCTTGGCAGCCTTGCTTGGGAAGCGGTCTGAAATCCTGTCTGGGAGGAGATGCAAAAGAAGGTGGCCGTGCTGCCATATTGTGTTTACCCAGGGGTGATAAAGCCACAATTTATGACCTTCGGGCTTCTTTTGCAGCTGAGGCCTGCAGCACCACTGAGGATGGAGATGAGCCTCTGCATTGCCCCACAGGGTATGAATGCCACATCATCAACCCCGGCAACACGGCTGAAGGAATCCCTAACAGGGGCCAATGCATCAAGCTCCGTGGAAATCCAGGTCAGTTGACTGGAAATCTCCCTTCCTTTCTTGTTCTGCCAAGCAAACACCAGTAAGAGATGGGGTTTTGGCTTTGGTTTTATTATTTGATATATTTTTCTTTAATAACTTCCCTAGTGTAATGTATAGCTGTATGGTTCTTAGACACTAGCTATTTCTAGGAGCATTTTTATGTAACAAAACGGTAAACAAACAAAAAAATAGGTTGAACTTGAACTTTGTATATCAAAGATAGATGGTCTCAAATTTTCTTTCATTTGGGGAAGTCTGTGATTCCCTGACTCATAGCTACTGAAAAGGACATACTATAGTGGCCATCAGTTAACCACTCTCAGGGAAAGTGAGTTGTGTCCGCATAGTTCAATAATCTAAACAGGTTTATAAGAGGTTTATAGCAGCCTAAGCTATTTCAGCTACAGAGGTCTTCTGTTTTCTTGTTTGTGAGATTATTATTTCTATATCTGTGCTGTACACGGAAAGCTGCAGTTTAACACAGGGAATGAAGGCTGGCTAGACGTGTTCTTATTATGTACTTTCTTTTTCAGATGGACGCAACCTGAGGCAAAAGTACTACAAGGAGTATTTTGGTAAGCAATTGGCATGAAGTGTTTGCTATTATTAAGCCCTATAGCTATTGCATCGCTTACAGGGAATTTGCAGCTTATGAAATCAAGGTCCTTGAACAGTAGAAAGATTCTTCAGTCTCAACTCTCCGTACCTTGGTCAAAATATCTTATTTTCAGATCTGCAGTGCCCTGACTTGTGGGATTCTTGGGAACCAGTATTGCCAGCTGTGACACATGGTGTTGAATGACACAGCCTTCTGCCAGGGGTTCCCACCCAAGGGTGAGAAACACCCAATCCAATAACCTTTTGTACATTTAAAGTATATTTTTGGAGCTTTGGTCATGGCCCAGGACTTCTTGCAGACAAACACAGAACTCAGTCAAACACAGGATCTCTTGCTGAGAACTTGTATTGGGGTATATGGGCCCAGAGGGCACCAGTCAGATCAAGTTGGAAGTGATATTCAGATATAACTAGACAAGACCTTTGATAGTATCAGACTTGCAACCAACCAAGTTTGGCCAGTTCAGCTGATGAAACTAGGAAAGGTTTTCCTTTCCTCAGTCCAACCTGCTATCGCAGCTCTACCAGAGAACAGATAAATAATGACACCGATAGAACTGCACTGTTTATAGCTCCTTGTGAAAATATTTGCCACAGACTAATCTGCAATCTAACCTTGCTGAGATTTGCTTTACAGGTAGTAATTCCAACAATGTCGTTGGCTACGTGAAAAACCAGCAGAAGCATTTGGGCTAAAATCAAAGGTGTGCCTGGGTAAGTGTCCTGTGAGTGAAGGGACAGCTGAGTGAAAGGAGTTGGTGCTTAGTATGCAATTATTTAAAGAAATGGTTGTTTTAGGATGAAATTACCTCTCATCAAAACACCAGCATAAAGACAGCACCTTAAAATTATGCAGATGCATACCTCAGGCTCTAAGAATAGAGCTGAAACAGCTCTGCAGACAGATGGTGCAGTAGAAGTATCCCGAGAACGCGTGGCATTGCAGATAGAGCTCTGCAAAATGTCCACAGAGAAGCTGATGTCTTTCCCAACTTTGCTCTCTCCCTCCCACTTTTTATTCTAATTCCACAAGACAAACATGTTGTTTTTGAAAAGCCTTTGCTTTTTCTAGGTATTTAGAGGATGAAGTGATTTTTTTCAAGGTGAAAAATGCTGCAAAACTTTGTTAGCTTTAGGACTTTAAAGTCTTTATTTAGGAGCTTCTACTGCAGGTATGACTGCTCCTGCAAGACAAAGTAAAAGGATGGATCGCAGTCAGGGTCATACTTAGGCATATGGGTGACGTTGTGGGGTAACTTTAAGTGCGTGAACACTTGTCCTGAAGAATGTGGCCCACTCAGGTGAGTAAATGTACTTGTCTGGCCAGACCAAAGCCAACTGAAAGAGCTCCCTGACTTTCATCAGGCTTTGAATTAGGCAAGAGTGAAATATTATGCGAAAGATTCTGTTCCAATATGCCATTCTCAACGCTTTTAGCTTCACTTTAAAACTAACCTGATCTTAACTGGCAGTTATGAGACCAAAGCAGTTAAGTGTGTCTCTTATGTACCTACGTCAGGGTGACGGTTAAGATTCCGTGGCTACGTGAGGACAAGCTCTGTACAAACATCCCAGGAAAGATAAATATTTTAATTCCTTTTTTTCTTTGTTTGATTTTTTTCACCCAGCTGGACCGCTCTGTTAAGCAGCTTTCAAGGAATGATTTACTCAACAGTTTTCTCTTTTGGAAGAATTCTAGTCCCAAGTCTACATGAGCATGTCTCTGGCATTACCCTGATCCCTGCCCATCAACGATAAACACTTCGATTTTCAAGAAACAGGAGGAGTCTGGATTATAAACCTATCATCTTGGGGAGGAAAGTGATTCCCTGAAAGAAACCACACTGTGTATGAGCTGCCCTTCTACTGACAAAATGTAAATATCACCGAATGGATCCCTGCAAGCTGCAGTGCCCTTATCAGGCTGCTGGCACAGAGCCTGCTCTCTACGTGCGTCTTAGGGGACTGATTCGGATTTCAGTACCAGGAACATAACTCAGTAGTATAAGAGTTAAATTCAGTCAGAATCACACCAAAATATTATATTTAAGATGTATGAAAATAATCAAGTCTAAGACTAAAGGAGCTCTCTGGGTCAAATCCAGTCCCTGCCTATCTCAAGCAATTACTTCACAGAAGTCGTCTCATAAGCGTCAAGCTTGAAGAAACCTGCAGGTTTCTTTTTTTCCTATTTATAGCTGGGGTTCACCAGGTCTGATACCCAGTCTACAACCCTAAGCCTGAAATCTTAAAAATCTGAGGAGGTAGGAGCAAAAAAATAATTTTTTTTAAGTTATGTTCCTTAAGCGTCTCAGTCTGATGAGCTGCAGACTAAGAGCTAATGATCAAATAGGTTTCTTTCTGCAGTGTCTAAGCAGTTAGAGGAACATGCATGACAGCCTTTTGAAGTTGTTGTTTTTACCCAGCACAGTTAATACTCACAAGTTTTATGTGTGTATTTTAGTACCTGCAAAACCTCAGCAGTAGGGCTGAAGTCTGGCTATTTTATGCACATATTAGAAAAGCAAAAGCAGGATAAATATGTGATTAAAAGGATTGGCTGGCAGATGGGCAACTTCTCTCTAGAAGTCCTGTGCCTTTATGTTGACTCCATAAATCCTTAAGGTCACATTATTTGTGTTTTGGCCTTCACAGCTTCTTTTAGCTGCTTAGCAGTAGGAAATGGAAAACACATTTTCTGCTAATGTCGTCTTTTTCTATGGCAGCTCCTCAAGGGACGGTTCCATTTCATTTTGACAAATCTGTCGGAATTACTAGGCAAAGGAAGATATTTTGGCTTCCTTGTTTAGTACATGTCCCCATCTGCATGCATAAAATTAGCATTTTGATATGCAGAATAGTAGCAGTGTTTATAAATACCCAATTCACAAATACAAGTGCTTGCTTCCACCCACCAACTAAGAGGTTTTTCTTTCCTTTCACCGATTGTTTAAGCCAAAGCTCAGACGCTTATAAAACACTTGATACTTTGCATATGACATTTGCAGCTGGAGAGATGAGAGATGCCAAACCACTCTTTGTTTCCTTTCATAAACAGATATGCTCCTCGGTGCTTTACAGAGCAAAGGAACAGATAAATGGCTCCACATGTTCCTAAATCTCTTAATTTGTTGAACTCCCTTCAAGTCTACATGCCTTTGCTCCAAGTTCTAGGAATTAAATGAAACTCTGTATTCCAACAGGTCCATTTTTGTAATTTTATCCAAAACTATACTTACTGTTAGTGGGTACATTCAATGCAGCGGTTGCTTTTTGGTAGCTACAGAGAGCACATACCTGACCGCCTTGCCTGATGGGTTGGTAAAGATATTTTCTAATTGCAAAAGGCATTTTTAGAAAAGAAAAATTACAAATTAATAATTTGTTAATGAGTTTCTGTTTACGGGGTGTTATCAAAGACATCACCCTTCCTCGTGGTGCTATTACGTTTGCTTTTTCAAGTTAATTCTTTTCAAGTTATCAGTTGTCAAACTCGGAAACAAAAGCCACAGAAGCAGCTTGTATAAATGCTGTTTTCAACACAGTCATCCATCACACATTGAAAAGAAAACGTAGACCAAATAAATTGTCCTTACCTTATCTTCTCTCCAAAGAAAAATGGCTTTACAACACTTTCGTGAAGCACAATAGGAAATCGCTAATGTAGCTTGTTTTTCATGTCCCCATGTACACTTTAAAGTATGTTTGGTGCTATAATCAACTTTACAAATATCACTGTGTGCTAGCAATGCTCATGGCCTGTCGGATCCGCAAGCGCTGCCTGTGGTGTTGGTGGAGCTCCTCTGCCTTGTGGCAGCTGAGGATCTGTGCCAGATCCAGGAAAACCTTTCTTGGTTCGTGCGTCTGCTGCTGGATGTGTGCGGGTTCTGCCACTTCGGTGCTCAATAAAAAAGTGACCAGTATATTTTTCAACCCTGCCTAGTTTCAGTTGTGTGTTCTTGATGGATGCTTGGCTTTAAATTCTGGGGAAAAAAAAAAAAAATGTATATTTTAGGTGTTAGGTAAGCTGAGAAAACACAGGCATGAGAAGACAAAAGTCAGTTGGCCATTGGAAGGAAGGCGACAGGCTCCAAAACACATCTTCCACCACCACTGTCCCCTTCCAGAGGGACCACCCTTGTGGGTCAGAAGCTCGCTCAGTTCTTGGAGCCTTCATTTCTGCTCGAAGAGGAGCTGAGAGTGCTGCGAGGAGGGCAGGGATGATGACCTAGATAAAAGGTGACCTTTTTATTTGACTGGGCGTTTAGCCCAGCTGCGTCTGTGTTGATTCAGAGAGGTTGCTCGCTGCCGGATGGCCTTGGGCTGTCAGCTCTGACGGTTTGCACTGCACAAGCAGCTGCTCAGGCAGCTTTGTGGGTGGCCAAGGCTTTCTCAAAGGGTGGAAAAACAAACCAAGTCAAAGTCCAGTGCTGGGATGATGCCCACTACAGAATATCAGCGCTGGAAGAGCAGCCTGGTGCTGGACGGCTGTGGTGCTGAGCGCTGCATTTCCAGGAACAGGCAGGACTTCACCATCCCACCAGCTCCACCCGTGCCCTTCTTGCTCTACCTGCTGGGCTGGAGTAGGAAGGAGTGCCTCTGTGTCACATCCCTTCTGCCCCGAAACCATAGCTGAGAAGCCACAGGGAGAGAAACTGCCTGTAATTTTGCCAAAGAGGGAAGACCAGCGGGTTTCATCGCTTAAAAAATATTTTCTGTGGCTTTTGAGAAGAGGCCAGCTAGCACTAGATGTCAGCTCTTCAGTCTGGCAGCGATCCTTGGGCTCACTTGAGTTTCTTGTGGTAATGGTCATCTGGTCTTTTGGATGGGGAGATTACGAGATGGGTGTACAGGCCTTCTGTTTCCTGCTGTGAACACTTAGTCACAGTGTGTCTCTCAAGAGAAGTCCCTCTCTTGGGACTTCAGGAGAGTCCCAAACTTTCAAGAGAAAGAGCTGCGTCACGAAATTATGTTTTAATTTTACCCGTGTTAATGCTAGCAAATACGTTTTGCTGATGCAGCTGGCTAACAGGTTTTGTGGAAAGTATTATGTGATTTAAGGCATCATCTGTACATCACACCAAAGTGCTATCAGTGCATCCAAGAGCCCAGCAGCTGGAATCAACAGAAGGACAAACATTACAACAACTCTTCACAATGTCAGGGGTCTGCATTAAAACTGCAACGTGCATCACTAGGTCAGCAATCTGCAGAAGCAGTAAATATGAGAATAAATAAAAAATAATTTTAAAAATTGCTAACATTTTGACATACCTAGTTCAGAGTTCAATTAAACTTTATGATGCAGAAGTGGTTGGTTACCTTCAGGAAGCTGTCCCATAGTTTCATGTAAAGTGAAGAAGTCTACAAGGTTGAGACAATCCACAGAAGTCTTTGGAGACATGGCACACATCGGGGATGGTTTCGTGCAGGGTGTTTTTTACTCTCCCACCTCATGCTGTGTACTCAGGCTGGGCTTTTCTCTGGTGGCGCTGTCAGGTGAGCATCAATTGCCTCTGGCAAACTGCAAGAACAAAAGAGGTGTAGCAGGTCAAATACTCCCTGCCTTTCATTTCCCTAAAGGCAGAGACCATCTTGAAGATGTGCTTGTGAAGCACTTCTCATTTTAAAAATGATTCCAGTTTTTCTAACCACAGAAGAGATAGTTTTGCTGGGCTGACAGTATACCACAAGGGAAACTGAAAAGTCTTTTAGCATCATTTAAATTCAATTTTAAAAGACCCCTTTTGCTGGTTAAATCCTATTTATTCCCATGATTTTCTCCTTCTAGTTAGCCTTGTAGACAAAGTAGAAAGAACCAGGGGAGAAGCTGGGCAATACAAACAGGGCCTTTTGACAGTTTCCATGACAGGGACAGAAATGATGGGGTTTGTTGCACCTAGCCTCAGCCACCCCACCCACCCCATCCCAACCTAAGCAGCAGAGCAGGTGACAGGCCTAGGGACAGACTAATAATGAAGCGAGGATTTTATCTAGCTTTCTTTCAATAGCATTGAGAAAAATGAAAGGGTCTGTGGCTCAGGTTCTTTCCTTTTATAACAGGCTGAGAGTTTTCAAGTCAGAAATCTCCCTATTCTCTACCACCCCTTGCTGCACAGACTGTGCAGCACAGCACAACACAATACTGTCTTTTTCTCAGCAGAAGAGATTTTTCATTTGAAGTATGTGCCAAGAAGTCCGCTTTTAGGCAGGTCTGCGTTCCCACCAGGAGAAGTGGTTATTCTGCCCAGGGGCATGGGAAAAACCTGACCTGAAAGCAGAACATTTGGACATCTGGGTAGCAGCAAACTCAGTAAATCCAAGCCATGCACCGGAGGTTTTTTCCCTCAAGGTGGCACAAGAGGAGCAGAAGTGTGTCCAGCCCTGCTTATGATGAGGGAAGCAGGTGAAGGAGACTGAGCCGCCTGTGTGCCTCAGGGATCTCGCACCATGAAGCCTCTGGGAATGAAGCAGCCCTCTGCAGCACTATTTCCCAGCCTTAACTTAGGCTGCTTGGCTGACACATCTTCCTCTAAATCAAGCCTCCAAGGTGCCAGGCCCAGGAGGGGGGGAGAGGTCCTGCATATCAGGGTATGAAAACCAATCCATAACAGATACGATCTATTTTAAAATAAATAAATAAATAAAGGTTTTCTGAATAGCCTGCTTAGAACTGGAGTCTGACCAGCTTTATTATTCAATTAAATAGGAAATACTATAAAGGTAGTATAATTGCTGTGTGGTTTTTTTATTATTTTTTTATTATTATAGTATGAAAATTATGTGTTATTATTTTATAGTGTGAAAATTATATGTGACAAGAATGAAGAAGTACAACTTGTATTAGTGTTGTTTTCTTCACATTGTGGTCCTGATTCAGTTTATTCCCAGCATTTTCTGAACCGTCAGATAGCACAACACATGGATTTGCCATTAGATTTCCTAACAGACAGAAATCAAAAGCGGCAATAAACTGAAATTTCATTCAGCAACTTGGCGGAATGCATGGTTAATATTCAGCAATAACCACATTTTCTTTCTGCATTTGTTCACTGTCATTGGTGCTGAAACGCAACCTCATGTTTCAGGACTGAATGAACGTAAAGGTGACAGACGTGGGCACGGTCCTGAGCCCGAACGACTCTCTCATGATCCGCAGGCCTGCTGGATAGCAGCCCATGACACACGATGACTGTGGCACTTTACTCTCACCATGTCCTGCTCCTTTCCATGCCCTGCGTGTCTTGGTAGGTCCCTGAGGGGTGTGGGGCTGCAGACCCAGCACCCAGCGGGTGCCTCCACGCTGACCACGGCACGTTGGCCTCCGTCCTCCTCACGGATACCATGGGTTCTGCTCTCCTCCGGCTTGTTTATGCAATGCCAAGCTCCCCGTGCTTCCACCAGCAGCAGCTTTTGGCCAAGAGGGGGAGGTTAAATACAGAAACAGACAGCACGGGCCTGTTGCTCAATTAGCCGCACTGTCAGCAGCGCGGGGCTAATGAGCACCGCGCTCGGGATCGTACAGCCCCAGCGGCACTGCGAGCTCCTCTTGTGTGCTGCTTGCATGGGCGATGGTGAGGCCTCGGGGTGAGAAAGGAAAGGACAAACCCCGTCAAATCTTCCTGCCAGCCTCAAGAGGGGGAAAATGGTTTTTGCTGCTTTGCTATCAGAGCCACGAGGAGCAATTCACTAAGGTCCCCAGGCCGTGACCAGGCCAAGTGCGCTGAGGTGACCAGAAGCGTGTGCTCCATCGGGACTACGGCAGCAGCTGCCTGCCCTCCTGCTCCTTACAAAAGCCACAGAAGGAGGGAACAGATCAAAGCATGCTGAGCTCTAGGATGTTTTGCCACACAATTCCCATAGATTTCAGGAAGGTTTGAACCTCTGTGCCTTTGGGAGCCCGGGTTGCCTTCAAGCCCTGGGTAAGGTGAAACCCTGGGCAAGGCCTGGATGTGAGCAGGCTGAAGATCAGCACGAAGCATGATCCTGGATGTTTTCCCATGGGAAGGAGCCTTGTTGCACTGATTCAGGAACTTCCTTCATCTGCCTGACGCATCTGCTCTGGGTCATTAAGAAAGCATTTCTCAATCAGGAGCCGAGGGAGGTAGGAAGTCCCAGCCGTGTTTTACAAGAGGTCAGCTGCTCGCAGGGTGTTTCCCAATCGCTTTGCCTTCCCCTCAGCCTTTGGGACTAAATCCTCCCTCCGGATTGCCGCAGTGGGGCATGGCTTGTGGGGACGTGCATGATCAGTGGCTGACACCCCATCGTGCTGGCAGGGTATCCTCCGTGGCTCCTCACTGTTTGCTAGAACCGGGACATGGGAGGTGCAAATAAGAAAACTGAAATGCATCCGTTTGGTGAATTAAGCCAGGTGTGGGGCACCACGAGCTGTCACGCAGATGAGAATTTGGGATCTTGGTCCCATCATGGTCTGGGTGTCACCACCCACCGACACTGACCCGGAGCCAGGAAGGTGGCACCTGAAGGTCCAGGGAGAAAACTATTCTTCTGCAGGAAATTGCACAATTTTTTTCTTTGTCTGGGAATGACACTGATTCCCTGAATGCAATTTACACCACAGGGACAATTTAAGCCTAAGTGAATCCTGTGGCCATGCTGCCTGAGGGAGCACGTAGGTTTCCTGGTGCAGACCAGAGCACGACGCTCCCTGACAGACAGCTATAAATCTTCAAAAAGGATGCAAACAATTAACTTTACCCACATGTCAAGATCCACCATGAAAACATTCCCCTCTGGCAAACGAAAACCTGTCGCTTTTTAATAGAAAAGCACCACAAACTCAGTGTGGGTTCACCCCTGAGAGGGGTGGGGGCTCCCATTACACACACGTTATGCATTTATGCCCTCTCCTGGTGTGTTTAGCTATAAGTGCCGGCGTTTTGCTGACCGGAGCACTTCTCAGACAGGATTTCTCCAGCCTAGAAGTTTACAAGCAGGCTCGGTGCCGCGTGTGATGCACAGTGGCCTCGGTGAAACAAGCTCCCTGCCTGCCCGATACGCAGCACCTGCCGATGCTCCTCCTGCTGCACGTTTTCAGCGGGCAGAGGAAACCACAGACCTCGAGGCGCCCTTTGGGTGCTGTACCTGCACGTTCCGCGCTCTCATATGGGTCTTAAACACTCGCAGGTTTCCCCTGGCAGGGTTTTATGGGCGAAAGGTGCGCAGGCTCCTTCTGGCACCTGCAGCCGAAGGCGTGACTTGGCGGCAGGTAACCCGGCCTCTCCCCGCCCGTAACCATAACCCCGCGCCTGCTGGGGAATTCGAGCCCTGCCGCAGCGGGTGGCAGCGGCACCGTGGCCCCCGGGGCGCTTCCCACCGACCCGGCAAAGATGGTCGAGGGAGGCTTCGCCAAACTCTTCCAGAAAAGGTCCCCCGTCCGCTTCACGCAGAAATACCAGCCCTTGGGAAGCGCCGAGCCGGAAGAGGAGGTGAGGATTTCTTATGTCCCTTGCCTGGACCTGCCAAAAATAATTTGTAGGATTGGGGTTGAATCTGTCACCTTTGCCTGCCGGTCTGCTTTGTCCGGCCGCTAACCTGGTGTTGCTGTGGCCGTGCCCTGAGAGCCGAATCGTTCCCTGTAAGCAGGACGAGGTTGCTGATGTTTACCAGGCAGCGGGACAAGATGAGGATACGCGTGCTGCGTGCTACGGGCAGGGCGCGCAGCTCAGGCCGCAGCAGATGGGCTGGGACAGCCGGGCTGACCCCTCGGGCTGTCTGTGTGCTCTGCCTGCATTCATCACTGCTAATGAGTGGCCGAGATGAGCTGGGCAGCTCTACTCATAACTCTGACATAATACTTTCTTTTCCTGAAAAATGCTGATCTATGAACATCGATTTTTCCCTTCACTACCGCTCCTTGGTACCCTCACAGATGGGTCAGAGAGTGGCCGGTGGTGGCCTGGGAGTCACGTTTGTTACTCTTGTTGCTTTCTCTCCACTGAAACTCACAGGCTGGGATTATTTTATCATCACGTGTTTGCTCGGCACAGGGATTACCATTGCTCAAGACCCATTTTTCTCCCACACAACAGACAGATCGGGCGCCCTCCCACATGAACCTGATCTAATTCTTTTAGCACCTTGGCCTTTAGTCCTGTCCCCACAACACCATCCATACATTTCAAGATGCTTGTGTTCCTTTCTGACTGAGGCCTTTGTCAGATGTCATTTCAGCTAATCCTCTGATCATTTCTGAGCCCTGTCTTTCCAGCAGGGGGTTGGTCAGGGCAACAGAGAGAAGAAAAGAAGACGTTGAGCTCTTACCCCACGCACCATGCAGTGTGTTGTGTGTTGCTGCTCTGTGCCACTTAAACACAGCTCGAAACCCCAAGGAGAGGAAGGTGCCGCTGAGATTACAAATTTCTGTAATCTCGCTTTGATAGGAAGCTGAGGTTTCCAATCCTATGTAGTCAGGATGCCGCCGGCAATTAGGCTGGCTTGTTCTTTGGCAGTAACTTTTCTGTCGTGCCAAAATAAATAATGATACATATTTACTGACAAACGTACGCCCTGCCTGAATTTGAGCCGTAGTCCGTGCAGCGTCATACTTGTGTAACGTGACGGGGAAACGGTTGGCGTTTTGGCTGCAGGCGTAGGAAGTAGGCAGCAACGTGCAAGTGCAGTGGGGAAGCGACTTCCAGGCAAGTCCTGGAAGAACCCATTACGGGTGAGCGCGGTGATGGAGCGACTTCAGAGCAGGTCTGCAGAGACTCGAGGGTGTCAGGAATAATCTGATTCCAAAGACACATAGATGTTGCTATCGTTTAGATACCCACCAGAAAACCTTTTTACAATGCTGTCAGAGTGAGGCTTAAATAAATCCAAACAATGTCCAAGCCAGTATGTTGGGTGACTGCTGGGAAGCCGCTGCACTGGGGCAGAGCAATGAATAGCAGTTATTGCACTCCTGAAAGGAGTTCCCAGTTTATTCTATATAAAGTCACCAAAGAATTCTCTGCATTTTGCCACTATTATTATTAATCTCAGTAACTGCCATGCCTTAAACAACTTGATAAATCAAGAGAATATTCCCAGACTGTGATTTAGTCTGGTAAATGACTCGTGTCTCCTCTAAGGATGATATTTTGCATCTTTATTTGAAAATAGCCACAGAACACTTTCAGTTTTATAGTTCTTAAGTGGCCAGGTCAAAAAGATTGTCCTGGGCCTTAAAGATGTGAGTCCAGGTGATCCGATGAGTCTCAAGCAGGATAAATACACTGGCTGCAGTGAGCGAAGGAGAAGCCCCAGTGCTGGCGGCTGCAAGGTGATGGGCAGCCCTTGGGCTCTGCCGATGGCATTATCTGGAGGTGGCAGAACAGTTAACTTCCACATCAAAGCACAAATGCAGCTGGCGTAGAGACTCTGATGCATAAAGTTTCAGTTCTCTGTCTACAGTGGCACATTCAGAATCACAGGGAGTTTGCAGCGCTGGCTTTCGGTTGAAGAGAACCCTGTTTTTCCTGCAGAAACCTGAAGAACATCCAAGCCCAGATCTGGTCACTGGTTCCTTCATCCCCAAAGAACCGAAGTCAGGGCAAGGTGGGAACACCCTTACGGTCTCGGAACGCACCAGGAGAGGAGAGGAGCTCCCTGCCAGGATCTCCTGCCAGCTCACCGGGCATCTGCTGTGGTTTAGGGGCTCTCCTCTTAGGTTCAGAAAGAGCTGGCTCCTGCCCCAGGCACATCGCATCACCAAAAACCTTTTTGTCTTTTCTCCCATAGCACTTAATCCACTAGAGTCTCAGTAGCCATGGCAGGGAGCACCGGTATCACAGGCTCTGTTCCTATATCTTTCCAGAATTGCAGAGCATCCTCACCAGAATATTTTCCCTACCATGCAGGTACCTAATTTTATATATGCCCTCAAAATAAAACTAAATAGTGCAGCTCGCCTTCCAGGTAAAGAAAGAGAACCCATGGGACTGCTTCTGCAAAGCAGTGGTACGGCTTTTCCTTACGTACACGTTTTCAAACCCTCAGAGGTGTCAAGCCCAATTTCTGCATTCTGCAAAGCATCCAGCAAGCGAGGAGTTAACTCACTCCCTCCAGCTCCCCCGGGGTTTTGGGGCTGCAGCAGCTCCCTCCCAGGAGACCTTATGCACCAAAGCTGCCTTAAATCTGGCTTTTTGGTCCTTTTGGGACCGGGTGGCTCCGATAAGGAAGCCCAGCGAGGCAGCCCCTTGCTCGGGGGGCTGGGGTTTGCTGCAGGGGGGGTTCCTGTGCCCCTGAAACGCAGCTCCCCAGGCCACCAGCTGCCACATGTGCCCAAAAAGCAGCCCGAAGGGCTTCTGAGGGATTAGTCTGGTTTATTTTTTTTCATTAGGTATGAAGAATAGACAAGAAGAGGGTTTCTGTTTAAGATTTTAAAGGGTTCCTTGTCAGACTCAATAACCCAGCCCACTTTTGACCAGATTACGATACACTAGCTGGTCCAAAGTAACCTAAGACGGGGAGTGAGAAATACCCAAAAGCTCAGGAAAAGCAGAGCTGGGGGAGTGGAAATCCCAAGAACTGCTCTTCTGGGCCGCTTGCCAGAGCACACAACGAGGGTTTCGTGCTCCCTGCGCTCTCCCTGTTGGCACGGCTGCTCAGTGTGACAATCCATGGATCATTTTGGGGCCGGGGATGCAGCGGTGTGGGCAGCAGCAGCACAGGGTGGGCTGCTGCATGGATGGGGCCTCTCCAGGTCCCCAGCATCTCCCAAGCCCACCGAGCAGGGGATATATTGTAATTCCTCCTTCTTGCTAACCTGCTCTAATGGCATCACGCTTTTGTGCTTGAATTATGTATAAGGGATAAAGGTTAAAAGTGTGCATTGATAACGTTGACAGCCCACATCTGGTTTAAAAGGTAGACAAGGAGCGATGCACAAGACAGTCCCGAGCTGGCCATCACTGGAGCTGCTCTGGGAGGAGAAGCCGTGCCAGGCAAATCACTGTCGGGCACAAGCTGATCAGTAGAAATCAGCTCACAGGAAAAGTGTTCCTTGCAGAGCAGCCCCGGCTGCAAGGAGCACGGCGCTGCTGGCCTGGCTATTGATTCGCGGCCGCGCACTGTGTGCTCTTGTCATTCATTTCCTCCACGCCTTTCCGAGGGTAAATAGCAGTGATAGCGCGGGGAGCTGGCAGCTCTGCCTTCTCCTAGCAGCTCTGTGGGACCGCAGGCATGTTACGCCTCTGCCCGTGTCTCTTCCCACCTCCGTCTCCTTTAATTAAAATACAGCCTCCTCGGAGGCAGCGGTACCTGTTCATGCCATTGGCAGCATGGAGGAGCCTGTAGAAGCTGCTTAAACAGCAGTAACAGGAGTGCTGCAACGTAAGGAAGAGAGATTTTCTGCATCTCCCTCAGGCTTTGGACTGCAGAACACTGGTTGTTCCTGGACACCTCCTGAGTATTCATAGAAGGGCTAACTCCCCAAATACTGGTTCAGGCGTCTCCGACATCCTCCAAGCCCTTGCTCAGGTGCTGCTGAGCACCTGAGCCTGAGCGTTTCCACCCCGAAACCCCCTGGGTGCTGAATTTCTCCCATGGGCTGAGCGTCCCCTGCCAGGGTCCTCAGCACCGCGCTCACCCTCGCAGCACCCAGCCTCCTCCACTCACAGCATCCAGGATTGCTGCATTCAAGGGAAGAGCAACAAGAGGAGCTCAGCAAATGCTCCAGTTTGTGTCTTTTTTATCACGGAAGGGAGAAGTTAGGGTGAGATTTAAGAGGGTTTCTCCTGCTTGGAGGTGGAAAATGGCTGCAGAGGTGGGAAAGGAGCCTCGTGTGAGCAAGCATCCCCTGCCCAGCCTCACCAGGGGGGTTTGCTTCCTCCCATTGGAGCAGAGAGTTTTTCTATCTCATGTTTTCCATTCATTTTTCCTTCTGACAAGTTTATATTTTTAACAAGGGAAAATGTTTTTTCCTTGCTCTGAGCATCAAGCGTGCAGTGGGCTGGAAGATACTGGCATGGAAAAATGCTGATCTTGGGCAGGATCCCTGCAAACAGCAGAATCCTGCATGCTTTCCTGCCCACGGTGCTGCTGTGTGTTTGTCTTTGGGGTAATCCACCTCCTAATCACATTGCTTTCCACTAGCTGATAACAACAAAAGTGCTCAGCCTCGCAACCAAGGCAGCCTCAAAATCTTTGTAAAGGCTCCGAAAAACACTCAGCTGAACCCAATTTTTACCTTCCCTCCTCTGCTGAGCAGCTGGGGGAGCTCTCAAGGGAGATGAGCTGGGGACAGTGGAGGGGAAGGGAGGTTGTAGGGGGGTGAAGCGTGCTGCCAGCATCCCTGTCTGCTTGCTGTGTGGAGATGAAGGCAGCAAGGGGGCAGAGCACAGCTGTGGTCTTTTCTGCTGGGAAATGTGCGTGGAAGACGACCAGAGGTGTTGGTGTGGAATGGGGCACGAGGGCTGTCTGGGATGCTGCAGGGCTGGGGGGTTACACTGAGCTCCTTCAGTTGTCGCTGACTATTTGGATGTATGCAGGGGTGATCAAAAGTGCCAGTATTTGGGCTAATTATCGAACGGTATTGAACACAACAACATCATCAGGCACTTTGCGGGTAGAGCACAGCAAATCTCCTGCTCTGCCATCACCCAAATGAAGGGGCTCCTGCTTGGAGGGTGGTGCCACCGCCTCCTGCTTGCACAGGACCGGCTTCTCCCAGCCTCCAGCTGTCCTTGGAGGGGTCACGGGTGGGTGCCCGAGCTCCTCGCTGCTGGGCATAAGGAGGTGCTCCTCCTGGCTTTGAGGATTAATTAGTGAGTATTATAGAGCGCTGCGATGTGGGAAGTGTTTTAGCTAACTGGGGAGCCATAGGGCTGGTGAGATAAGGGAATGGGATTAGGGGGAAGAGGTGAAGAGATGTTGAACGGCTTCTCTTAATGGGGTTCTTGCCTAACGAGCGCTTTATCTCCTTTCTGCAGAGCCAGGAGGAATGTGAGCTGAAAGTCATTGAGCAGGAGAAGGAGGTGACGGTTCTGCCCCCAAAAGATGCATGTAAATGCCATAAAGAAGACTTGGCAAAAGCCTTAAATGTAAGTGTTTGAGCTGTGCTTGTGAAAATAGCATCGCAGTCTGCAGGCTGCACACCTGTTGACCCAGATTATCCTCAGCACCTTAGGAAACCTTGTGCAAATGCACGCAGCCCTTTTTCCCCTGCTTTTTGTGGCAGGTTTCATTTCAGAGGCAAAACTCCTCACGTGGTTTTAGCATCCTGGGTGACTTCTCTGCAGCTCCCACGCAGCCTGGCCCCATGTCCTGCCCTGCCCAGCCACCGTCCCCCACCTGGAACAAATCACGGGCACCCCTGCTGCAGTGTGGTTTTCTAATTTGTCATCTCTTGTATAATTTCTCACCAATCGAAATATATATATATTTTTTAATTAATTTATGCTTGTTTTATGAGTTCCTGTGAGAACTGATGGTCAAGTCTTACAGTTCAACAAACCAAGTGCCTAAGCAGAAAAGCATCAGATAGCTTTATTTTGGGGGACACTGTGCTGGCTGTGGAGCCACACACTGCTCAAAGAGCAGCCCCAGGCCTTTGTGACACTGAATCATGAGCATCATGCCCAGTCTACTGACAATTTCTTAACATAAAAAGATTGGCCTTACTCCTTCTTCTATGACTATCCTACAATGTGTAAAGTTGTTTTGCTTTGATTTTCTGCTAGGTTGATTTACACACTGGACTCTCGGAGACTTCTGTGCTACAGCGCCGGTTGAAACATGGCTGGAATGAATTTTCAGTAGATAACGCAGAGCCCATATGGAAGAAATACCTAGACCAGGTAGGGGTTTTCAGCACAGACTCTCATTTCCCTGGCTGAGGTGTCCCGAGAGTGTCTGTATGTTGAAATATTCAGGCTTTCGACTTCCCTGGATTCAGCCTTGGGACAGGATGTGCCCCGGATACTGAAACTGTCTGTTCCCACAGGAAAGCCATTGTGAGATGCAGATGTGGGTTCATTTAAAGTGGAGATAACATCTTAAAATAAAAATAAACCTTTTTATCTCCATGCAGCCTGCAAATCAAAAGCTATAGCTCGGTGACCTGGTTTCTGGAGCACATTTATTCTCTTTAAGGCAAGTGATAAAATCATTAAAGGTTTGGGAAAACCATCCATAGCTGTGATTTTGGTTACGCTGGCAGTCACTGGTGCCCTTCAAGCCAGCTGCACCCAAGAAGCCTGGCAGAAGGTGGGATGTGCTGTCCTGTTTTTCCCCAACTGAATTATTTTTGAGTCTTGCTTTTGTTAACTACTCTTATCAGTATTTAATGTATCTTTCACCTCTCTTTCAGAGCTTTTAACCAAACAAGAAAGGTGGTTTAAATTTTTTTGTGTTTTCAGCCAGCAATTTGACTGATTTATTTATTTATTTATTTATTTATTTTTGCTTGCTTTGGTTTTATTTTAGCTAGATAATGAAGATTTTCCTTTCTTTGAAAGACTTTATTTTTATTGCATGGATTATCTTTTTTTTTTTTTTTAAATGCAAATAATACTCTTTTAGCAGTTTGGTGTAAGCATCACTAAATCTCTTCAAGGATTTTTTTAATTTTCAAAAACAGTGAAGTGTTAGGAGGGTTTTTTTACTCTTCCTTGACTACTTTAAAAAGTTATTTCTCCTATGAGGACACCAAACAAACTCTTCAATGTGATTCACTTCCACCAATTCCTACATTAGCTGAATAGTGCTGAGATTTTCTCAAGTATGAGTAAGGTCCTTAAAATCCATGTTTAAAAGTGTGGGGGGAAAAGTAAGGAACTCTCCAAAAGCACTTGATTTTCCTGAGCCTCTGCTGATTTTGGTGATGTTTTCCATGATTTTGGGACTGCAGCATCTGACTGGTACAGTGCTGGCGCCTGGGACCAGGGCAGAGCTTAGCAGATTAATGAGAAGGGGAAAAAAAAAAAAAAAGAGAGAGGATTTCTGGTTTCAAATTCTGAAAAGACAATAAAAGGTTTTGTCTGCACCTGTCTTGACTCTAAGGAGATTTTAGAGTCAGCCCTGCACTATAGGTCTGCATAGACAAGCCTTGCCTGTGCAGCTGGGGGGAAAGAGAGGAAACTTTTGTGTCTTGGTGAGAGCCTCTGCCTTGTCCTGCAGTCCCTGATGCTGGCTGTCCCATGTAGTCTGGCCATGGGCACTGCAGCTGCTCTGTCTGGGCAGCAAAGTCCCTACAGCAAAACAGCACCTCTAAATCCTTCCTGAGACCAGCTCAGACCATGTTTAACGTTATACCGCAATTTGTTTGGTCTCTTTTCCCAGTTTAAAAATCCCCTCATTCTCTTGCTGCTGGCTTCTGCCTTAGTAAGCGTCATCACTAAAGAATATGAGGATGCAGCGAGCATCACCATGGTAGGTGGCACATCTCCTGTCACCCAACCCTTTGCTTCCCAGAGCCGGCGTGCCCGTGCCTCTAACACCTCTCTGTCCACAGGCGGTGCTCATCGTGGTCACCGTGGCCTTCATCCAGGTACGTCGGCCAGGGTTCTGCTCCACAGCCGGGGCTGTGCCATGAGCAGGTCGCTCACGTAACTTGGCTTTCTTCTCCTTTCTTGTTCAAAAGGAGTATCGCTCGGAAAAGTCTCTGGAAGAACTGAACAAGCTGGTCCCCCCCGAGTGCAACTGGTGAGGCGCGGCTGGCTGCCTGGCTCGGTGGTTCTGCGTCCTTTGGGTTATGAGGGCAGAACCAACCTGTGGAGAAAATGATTTCAGGCCATCGTGTGCCTGATGAGAAAGCGGTGTCTGGGAGGTGAAGACAGGCTGAGGGAGCTGGGGTTGTCCATCCTGGAGAAGAGAAGGCTCTCGGGAGACCTTACAGCGGCCTGCCAGGGCCTAAAGGGGGCTGCAGGCAAGCTGGGGATGGATTCTGTCAGGGAGTATAGTGATAGGACAAGGGGTAAGAGTTTTAAACTAAAAAAAAAACTCCCTTGCTGTCCGTACACACAGGCACAGAGGCCTACAGCCGGCCACGTGTGAACGTGGCCATGCCACTGCCTGTGGGGCAGCTGTGGGGCATGGCAGGCGCCCACGCCCGGCTGCTTTGATGCTCGGTATCAGCACTTTAGATTGTGCTTTCCTGCTTGTGTCTTTGCAAATTGGTCCTGTCACAGCCAACGCAAATAAGCCGTGAGGCTCAGAGAAACATTCCGTCTCAAAAGCTCTGTAGGGCTTTATTCTGGTTCAAAGTTCACCTGGGTTTGGATCTTACGAACACCGCTGTTAAATTATTTATTTATTTTTACAATATAACAGCACCGTAAGAATCTATCCGCTTGAAACGCGATACTTTAAATACAATAAAAAATGCCAGTCATTAAAAAGTTTCTCAAGCTTTTTCAATCAAGGTATCAGCATGTCACTACTTAAAGCGTGAGCAATGGGAAAGCACACCTTCTTGTCACTCCTACCTACTAAGTGTCGTTCAAGTCACTTACTGCTGAAATGTAAATCTTCTGTAAGTTGCCCATCTGTTTAAGAATTAAAACTGAGCCCAATGGGGAACACGCTCATGGTTATGCAGATTGTATGTTATGCACACTGGAAGCTCTTTGGAGCGGGGCTTTTGCTCCCCTGCCAGTCATATTCCCAAGTCTGCACAAAGAATAAAGCCTGTTTTTTTTTTTTATTCTTTTTCCATTTGCCTAATGTAGCCTAAGGGAAGGAAAACTGCAGCATCTTCTAGCACGAGAGCTTGTGCCTGGAGATATCATATATCTTTCTGTTGGCGATAGGGTCCCTGCAGACCTCAGGCTAATAGAGGTAAATATAGCTGTATGGACAAGAGCCTGCTTTGGAAAATTGTTTTAACAGTGCCAGAAATATGTGGGTTTAATTAGGTTACAGATCTGCTGGTGGATGAATCCAGTTTTACGGGAGAAGCTGAGCCTTGCAACAAGACTGATGGTGTGTTGCTGGAAGCCGGAGACATAACCACGCTGAGCAATGTTGTTTTCATGGGGACCCTGGTGCGATACGGGAAGGGAAAAGTGAGTCCTGTAACTTGCAACCTTTTACTTGATATTTGTCACAGAATCCTTCAAATAGGATTTTTTTCATTTGCCTCTCTCTCTCTCTCTTTTTTTTTTTTTTCCCCCACTTCTTTTCAGGGCATAGTTATCGGGACGGGTGAAAACTCACAGTTTGGAGAGGTGTTCAAAATGATGCAAGCTGAAGAGGTAAAGGAACCTCTGTGTAACTCTGGAAATGTTGGGTGTGCTGGATGAAAGTTGGTGAGGAGGAGCAGTCCTGAGAGTTAATGCACCCGGTCTGTCTCTGTTTCTGCTATGGAATGCCTGTGTGTGACCAAGGGGCACCTAAACTGCATGGCTTCTTGTCCTTGTTCTTTAGTTTTTTCCCTCAATTTCTTCTAGATATAAAAAATTTTACTTCTACACATGCCAAGCTTTCACAGGCTAGATCTCTGAACCAACCAACACAGATGAGGTTTTATAAAACTAATTGACTCTTGGTCTTGGGCTTTGGGTGCATAAGCACTAGGGTACATGGGGCAGCAGTAAGGACCCCAGTAATCATAACCAGGACTGTGTGGGGCAGTCACTCTGGCCTACCATCCTAT
The DNA here is from genome assembly GCF_964211835.1 of Anser anser. NCBI lineage: Eukaryota > Metazoa > Chordata > Aves > Anseriformes > Anatidae > Anser > Anser anser. The sequence goes on from NC_139732.1 coordinate 20,738,065, forward strand.
TCTAATCTTACATAATAAGCAAATCAAAACAGCTGTTCTCTGTTTGCAGACTCCCAAAACACCTCTCCAGAAAAGCATGGACAGACTGGGGAAGCAACTCACTCTTTTCTCCTTTGGGATAATTGGTGAGTTGAACACAATGCCTGTATTTGCACGGTCAGCTGTGAGAGCCCTCTGTGCTCCAGGGCCACTTTTTTCAAAAGTACTTGTTGATATGGCTTACCTGGGTGGGGGTGTCCAAGCACAGATGCCTGGGATGGAGAGATCTGGGGGCCTCATTGCATATTCCATTCCCCAACAGCAGCTAAAGCAGATTATAGATGTATAAATGTATTTTAATCGGATGTTTTCCCCCCACCAGGTTTAATAATGCTCATTGGCTGGTTACAAGGGAAGCATCTTCTCAGCATGTTCACAATTGGAGTTAGGTGAGGACTGAAGAGCACTTTTCTCTTTGATTATAATGAAATATGTCCCAGGGAGTTTACTGCTGAAAACAATAGACAATCCACAAGAGAACTTGGATAACGCTCTTCATAAGTACACATTGATCTTACACTGGTGCAATTAACGTTTGCTTTACAATAGAGTTTAATAGAAAAAGAAGTATGAGGGTTTACTTAATTTTAGAAATTAATCAAATTCAAATCTTTTTTTCCTTATTTCCTCTGAACAAAGTATTTTGAAAATCATCACTGACATTTCCACCTCATCCTGCCATGAATGTCCTCTCCTATCTGTACTATGAATTTAGTGGGAGTGTAACAACAGCAAATATTAGCCTTTGCTGTTCTTACTAGGTTTACTTATAAAGACAGGAATTTGCATTTTATGTAGCATGAAATGCATGCACAACCTCCTAATCAAACATAATAAACCATGTGTTTTTAGTATGGCCCATAAAACCTGATGTTTGGCGTTGTCATGGCTCCGAAATCAGTCCTTTTAAAAAAAAAAAAAAAAAAAAGCTACATGTAGGAGATGTGGAGCTGCATGTGGCCAGTAGCTAATGTGTGAACTGCGATGCCAGGGAATATTCAACTTCCATAATCAGAATGTTAAATGAATGAAATCCAGCCCTTAAATTCCTACTTAGCCAGAAAATATTGCTCTTCAGCAATGAGAAAAAGAAAAGTGATTGCTCCATCACAATCACCCCCCAAAAAGGTTGAAGGGTTCTATAAATATCCTGCTTTTGTATTTACGGTGTGCCAGTAGTCCCAACAGTAAGCTCTGCATGCTTCCACTCAGATGCTTGCATATAAGCAGGAAAACTTGCCCCCACGGAGATGTCCCTTTGGCACATTTTGGTCAGTCCTTGCAGCTTGACCCGCGTTTTGAAGACGTTGTCTCTCTGCTGTCCCCAGCCTTGCGGTGGCTGCCATCCCAGAGGGCCTTCCTATCGTGGTCACCGTAACGCTGGTGCTGGGTGTCCTCCGGATGGCCAAGAAAAGAGTGATTGTGAAGAAGCTGCCCATAGTAGAAACCTTAGGTAAGGCTGCAAAGGAGCCACATGGTTTGTTCATCTGCTTCAAAATTTGTGCTTCTCTGCAGGCATGTCTGTTTTGGGTTTAAGGCTTGGTTTCTCATTCCTCTCTATTCTGTGGGACCACCCTGCAGGTCCCTCCAGTCTGCTTCTTTGCTGTCTGGCTAAAAAACCTTGCAGCCCCTCAAGTTAAGCCTGGCAACATAGACAAAACCATCTGCCCTTCTGTGCAGCCATCTCCCTGATGTCCAAAGAGTCATGGAAAATAGGCATAGAGAGGACGATGAGAAGGCATCCAGCAATTCTCGCAGCTCCAGGGCAAAATAAACCATAATGAAAGTATTATTTCACCTCCCTTTACCTTCAAATTGGCCCTCATCCCCAGGTCACCATATTCCAGGTTTTGCTACTCTGACCTTGGTCAGTATGGCACTTAGATGAAGGAGAAGATGTGCATTTAGTCCCACTCATTAAAATGTGCAACAAATGCCAAGCCCAGCCTGAGTAATCTCAAATGTCTGCTGCACAGCCGGATCTTCAGCTAAGATTTTTCTGACTTAGAAATGCTGCTATTGTTTGAACTACCCTTGTTTGTTCTGCAGTTAAGGGATCTTATCACCCTCACTTTATTGTACCTGCCCTGACCCAGGACATCTGAGACTGCCTTATCTCAGTAAGAATTTTGTTCTGGAAGGGCTGCGCCCAAATAGGCATAACTGCCAGATGTCCAGGTACTCTGCAAGACGGCCGAAGTGTGGAAAAAGTTGTACTCTCCTGCACGTTAATTGCACCACATCTGTTTCATTTCTCAAAAGGAGAAAGACAATCCTTCTGCTTTACCTGATTCTTTGATTGTAAATAATTAAAAATGAAATATTGGAGGTGATAGCTTTTCTCCGTGCTAATCCATCAAAACCGCAATTAATTTGGTCACAGCCCAATCTTATTTATTCTTTCTGGGCTCTTACCTGGTGGTCACCACGTTCACGGGTCTGTGCTAAGCCACGTGGTCACCTCCAAAGCAATGAAAGATATTCAGACATAGAAGGGAGCTGAAGTCTGATTCTCTTTTTTGCATTAAAGTCATGTTTTTCCCTTTTTAAGGAGTAGAAACTAGCCCGTGGTGACCGCTAACTCATTTTTTTGCTGTATTTTGGTGTAAATGGACTCTGGAACAAATGTGATTTATGGCCACAAAAACAGAGCATGAGTGGGGCAGCTTCCACTCTTCAGTGTGGATTTTAAAGTATTTTTTGGTAACAGGTTTGGTGGTTTTGCAGCCTTGCAACTCCTTGGGGAGGCAGGGAGTGCTGTTGTTCCTGACTTAGAGAGAGGGAAGTAAGGGTCAAACGGCCCGTTTGAGGAAGCATGTGGCAGAGCGCGAATTTGATAATTTTTTTCCGAATGTAAGAGCTGTTCTGTCCAGGTGTAATACTGCAGCTTGGGTACGTTGGTCACCTCCCTGGAGATGAGGGCCTTCTCCAACTGCTCACAGGCTTATTCTCAAGACAACATAAAGACATCTTCAGATGTCTCCTAGCACATCTCACAACCAAATTCTGTGCACGATACCCTGAAGTGCAATCAAATTCTTTTCCCTTCATCCTTTCCTCACAACTCATCCATCCGTTGGTATTTTCTCCCTTTCTTATTGGTGCAGTTTAAACAGCATCAGGGGAACGTGTTCTCCTCCTTCTGGGGCCTTGGATCTCATTATTTGCGTAATTTATGAGTTCTGATTAAAAACTTCCCTGCATCAGGTTGCTGCAATGTCATCTGCTCAGATAAGACAGGCACTCTGACAGCCAACGAGATGACGGTGACTCGGCTTGTGACCTCGGACGGGTTCCAGGCAGAGGTACGGACGAGGTGGTGATACAGCCTTTCCTATTCCAGCTCAGTGGGGCCAATTTGCTTTTAGTTCAGTGAGGCCCAAGTGAGGAATATTGAGTCAGTCCTAAAACATCTCTTTCTTGTACGTCACTGGTTGCGTGAAAGAGAAGGGACTTTCGCAGTGCTGGAGACAGGCAGAGGTGGGGCTGCGTGTACAAAAGCTGCTCAGATGCCATAAACAAAGTTCTTCATTGACTTCATCTGCTGTGCTCCGCAGTTATTGTAAACACTGAAACCCAACACTGACCCTTGTGGGTCCACCTACTGTAGGAATATTTATTACGAGTGACTTCATATTTTCATTTGGCTCGTTTACCTGCATGTAAAGTGGATGAAAAATGCAGGCCTGTGAAACATAAGGTAGTGGAGATTCAGGCTACCCTGCATCAGTGGGATGGAGCTTGAGCAACGCCAGTGAACCCACTGTGACCAAAGGACTGGATCTGGACTGGATCTCTTGACTGAGCTGAGAGACTGCTGCCGAACTTGTCTGCCATGAGTTCAGAAGACAAGCCAATTCTTTTTGTTCTTATGTATTCTTAATAATATACATTCATTATCAGCAGTGATTCATATAAGCATTGCCTTGAGCTAGAAAGAAAAATCCCAGAATACCTTCAAAATCAGAAATTTCCTCAACTGCACCATACTCTATACAAACACAGTATAGTCCTGCCTGACACTGAGAAATTTGCTCTTTCTGTCTCCGTTCCTCAGGTCAGTGGGGTGGGCTACAACGGAGAAGGAAATGTTTATCTTCTGCCATCAAAGGAAATTCTTAAAGAATTTTCCAATGTCTCAGTCGGGAAACTAGTGGAGGTAAGTATAAATTATGAAACAGCTTGTCCTATTTAGATTCAATTTTAATTTGCACAGATCACTTTGGGTAATGAGTGTGAAAACACCACTTTTGTATTTCTAAAATAAACTGCCTTGCGAGGGCAGTCACATAGAACGGTTCTGAGCAATTATGATATGAAACCTGAAGCTTATTGGTGAAAGGTAGCAATCATAGGACATATAGGGAGAGACCAGAGTCATCAAGTTAAGTGTCATTGCTGTTTTGGATCAAAATACAACTCTGGCAGGGGAAAGAGCAATTAACATTACCACGTCCAGGTTTTTTATGCAGACAGACCGTAGACTTTAGCCAGCTGTGTAATCAATATATATATGCACTGCGATGGTCTCTGGATTTCTTGTTAGCATTAAACAACATCTTGTGCATTCGAGTGTAGACTAAAGCAGAGTGTTTGGATAGTGAAATGATGTGAGCTGGAACCTCAAATGGAGGTTAGGCTTTACTGTACACATACTGCACTTTAGAAGTAACAGTAGGAGGAACTGAGTTTTCATGACTTATCAAGCTGGTTTGATATATATCATGTTTTGCTTCATGTTAATTTATGCAAAATGTAATATTTTATCAAAATGTTGGCATATCCTGGGGATTATGCAGGTTTAGAAAGCACAAGAACTAAACTCAAGAGGTGCTGCTATGGGGAATAGCACATGTTTTGGGATGTAGTTGCTTTCATTCTCTGATCTCTCTTTATTTCATTTAAAGAGATGAAAAAACTATGAATTTAGTTGTGGAAAAAATAAACCGTGTAAATAATGTTTCTTTCTCTAGGCTGCCTGTGTAGTCAATAACGCTATTATCAGGAAAAACAGTGTGATAGGACAGCCCACAGAAGGAGCTCTCATGGCCCTTGCAATGAAGGTAAGATTGTTGAGATTTAAAACATTTCAGAATTAAAATAAAAAATAAAAGCTGGAATTGTAAGTCTGACAGCAGTGATCAGACTTCTTTAAAGTCCACAGACTGGCTTTAGTCTTTCCTTGTCTCTTCTTCCTGGGGCTGGAGATGTACACCTCTTGTAACACAAGGTGTAACACTCTTGTCACGGACAACCACCTTCCCTGAGCTTCTGTGCTAATAGCAGTAATTGTTTTGCTTGGTTAATCTGTGCAATTATGCTGCATAATGGATTTCTTTTGAGCAGAAGCCAGAATGTCTATTTATATATTTTCTGTGAATGCCAATTAAGAGTTCAGGAGAAAGGCGAGAGTATGAAAAACGAGCAAGAACTGGCCATGCTAGAAAGCATAGCATAGGGTCATCCTGGATTTGGATCATCTGATAGCTGTTTACCTTTTTTCTGGTCATAATTGTGTAAAACGATCTTTTTATTTTTATTAGTGTTGTATTCATACTCACAGGTAGGGAGCCATAAAACACCTTTTATCCGTGCTATGCAGCCTGTGGTCCACAGACCTCAGGTGGGCTGTAAAGCAGAGAAGGTGGCTGATGAAATGATGTACAGAGATACAAGCTTAAAAATTAGGAGGCAAAACCAGGTAACTCTACCAGTGAAAACAGTTGTTTGGATTTTTTATTTTTTGAAAACAATGACATTTTATTTCCCTAAATGCTAAATGTAAGTCTTTCTTCTGCTCTGCCATTGAGTAGCCAATCAATAGCAGAACATGTGGGCAGTTGTCTCTTCTATTTTGTTTATTTATTTATTTACTTTTTTTTTTGGTGGAGCAGGGGCAGAGAAAGAACGGAAGCTACTTCTGATGGCTGCAACTGTGCACAGGGTGCAGTGCGTGCTGCTAGGGCAGGCACGTGTGTTGGTTCAGAATGTCACACGTCAGAGCTGAAGGGTCTTCTTGTGGTGAATTTATTTTGAGCTTAACTCATCAGGGAAGAATTTGAAACCACACCTGTAACAGACTATTCAGTTGTTTGCAATTTTCCTTTTTTCTTTCAAGTAGGGCAGTTGGGAAATAGCTGAAGTGGGGGAGCCCGAGCTTGGGCTGGAAGAAATCCGTGGAGCCCAACCTAGAACTTTGCCATCGGTTCAGGAAAAGGATTTGAGCCGCCTTTGATCCAAAGCCCCACCGAGGGCCTGGACAGCAGTGCAGAGCTCTTGCAAAAGCCAGCAGTTCTTGCAAAAGCTTCAGGCTGAGGTTTAATTCATCCCATGTCAGGCACCGAAAGGAAAAGGTGTTTCTGAAACAGAGGTTCTACTCTCCACATGCTTTCTCTTGAGCTCTACCAAATATGACTGTTTGGAAGTACCTGGTCAACCATCGGTGCTTGACGTAGCACGGAAAATATAGACAAGCTTTGATATTGTTTAGCATTACAGTGCTCTTTTTATTTCACTCTGCTTTAGATGGAATTAGCTGACATAAAAGATATTTATGTAAGAAAGAAGGAAATTCCGTTTAGCTCTGAACAAAAGTGGATGGCCGTGAAATGCACGCTGAAAAATCAGGTAAAGCAAACAGTGCTGTTGGCTGGTTTTGTGTTCCTAATTGTGCACTCCGACAATGGGCATGAAATGGTATCTCTTTAGCAAATAGTGCTCTCAAAAGGTAACTATGTTGGAAGAAAAACTGCACAAACCTCAAAATTCCTGACTTGGGTGTAATTTTAGTTTCTAATGCTGTGCTTGAATGGGAAAAGATAACTCTTTTCATGCAATGGTTTGAGCAGGAAAACAAAAGCTGTTGGATAAAACTGACAGGGGAAGAAAGATTTGATGTTTGTTTGGAAGAAAATGTTGGCCTTTTTTTCCTTGCCTGCTAAAGGAGCTTGTCTCAGCTGATACTGTGCTCTGATTTAAAAACTCACCAACCTTTTCATTACCATTCTGCTTGTGTCTGTGATGGCTGAGCATGAAAAAAGGCTAGAGCAAAACCCTCACATCCTATAAATAACACATGCATGGAAATTTTACAAAACAGGTAAAAGAGCAAAGAAAAGATATCTTTTATGCAAGATGTAAAACTTCATGTATTATCAGTATTTTTAAAACATCCTCTTTTCTTTCTTCGATATATTATCTCCTTACTTTAAAGGATCAGGAAGATGTTTACTTTATGAAAGGAGCATTTGAAGAAGTTATTCGATATTGCACTATGTATAACAGCAGTGGCATCTCGTTAACGCTTACACCCCAGCAGAAAGCCACCTACCAGCAGGAAGAAAAACGAATGGGTTCCTCAGGTCTACGGGGTCAGTCTTTACTGTCTGTGTCCCTTAAGGTTCTTATGCCCTAATACTTTCTGGCTCGATTCTGGTTAGGATAGGCAGAGGCTTAATCCCTAGCATCACTTGCATGATCTCTTTATAATACATGTCAGTTTGCCAAGGATCCTGTCTTAGGTCTGCTGGATGCTTGCTTACCATTAATCTTTTTTTTAAATATCTTTTTTTGTTCCTCTGGATTTAAATTAGTGAAAGTGAAAGGAGCTGAAAATAAGCACTGGTACTGGTGAATGTTTTCCTTTCCAGAAGCGTTGTGATTGTCTGGGATACAGTCTGAATGTGCTATTGAAAAGCTTCACGCTGAACCTGATCTAATCGCTGCTCTGCCAAGTTTTGCTTTTAAAGCAACAAAAAGCAACTTTGAAAGGGGATCAGAGCATGGATTTGAGCACTGAGACTTTCATTTGAAGTGTGGTTCAGTTCTTTATTAGGACCAAATTTAACAATCTCCTTTTGATCCTGACTTCATGTCAGTGCACAGCCTACAGAAGTTTTATAACTGTGCCATTTCCTTCATCGCTAGAAACATCATTTCAGAAATGTCTTAGATTTTCACACAATAACAAAGACACCATCTCCTGTGCATGTCCCCAGGATGGGAGTAGATGAGAACAAGTCTTGGGAACCAGGTCTGGAAGACGGTATAGTTAATGTACATATTCTCCAGTCCTATGTCTTGCAGTTAGTAACTCATGTACGGAGCTTGCTTTACAATATCTGACTCATCTGATGTTGTGAATGGCAAATCACCTTTAAAAGAAAAGCGATTAGCTAAGGCAGCTGCTGCGAGCTTGTGATTCAGTCATCAAAGCAACACTGGCATGAACCCCTGGCAAAATATCCTTGAGTTATTCAAGACCAATTGAATGATACAGCTAGGCACCAGGAACAGAAAAAAAATGTTCAGAGCCTTGCTGTTTACACAATGGAAGTTTTGCTGGTTTAACTGAATTTCCTTCTTACAGTTTAGATTTAGTTAAAAATTGTTTTCACAGGAGCACTGTTGTTTAGCATAGCAGTTTAATAGTGTCTGCTCTGATGTTGCACTGTCCCATTTTAGTACACCTGCACTTAGGCAAGACTTGGTGGACATTAAATTAGACAGAAATAAATCCTAAGGGAAACTTGTGAAACAGAAATTCTCTGATTCTCATAAACCGGTACTATTTGAGAACAGCAAACTTTTGTGTCCATACAAGAATATCTGACTATCTGGCTTTAATGACTTTTTCAGATGGAAAACTGGAAAGTTAAAATCGCCTCTAAATGTTCATTTTAATGCATGGAAATTAATTATAAATAATTTACTTTTGTCTTCTTTTTTTTCTCCCTCTTTTTCTAGTACTCGCTTTGGCTTCAGGGCCAGAACTTGGCAAGCTAACCTTTTTAGGTCTGGTTGGAATAATCGATCCCCCCAGGGCTGGAGTGAGAGAAGCTGTTCAAGTCCTTTTTGAGTCTGGTGTATCAGTAAAGATGATAACTGGAGATGCCCTGGAAACTGCTGTGGCTATAGGTAGCAAACCTAGTTTCTTTCTTGTGGGTCTGTATTCTGTCTGTCAGATCAATCAAATGTTTTGTTATGCTACCTAACTATAATCGGCTTTATTGTTCTTCTTGTTTGTGCTATATAGGTTTTAAATGTCACAGAGTTCTTGACTTTTCCATTTAACCAAGTCATATTAAATGCAGTAATAAAGCAGCTATGAACTATGGGCCAAATTCCCATTACTTAATTCTGCTATTTTAGAGGCAGAAGTGTAATATCCTTAAACGAGACAAATGGCATTGCTGGGATTATAGACTCTGCTAATGTTCTAAGTGTGAGCAACTCTGCATTTTTGCATTTTGCCTTTAGAAATTCACTGCGCAAGCAGCAGAGAAGAGAGGGCTGGATTTAGTGTCAGCTCCAGTTCTGGGTATTGCATTGCATCCATAACAGCAGTTGAGTAAGGACAGGGTGACCGGCCCAGCTCAGAGCCAGAGCTGTGTGTCCTCCCAGGTGCTCCAGATTCAGAAGTATTTTCTTGTAAATTCTTCAGTTGCTGCCCGTTCTTCAAGTCAGGAAATAGTTGGCTTTTTCCAGAGCTGATGATCTTATTTTGGTATCTTCTTTGCAGGACAGAATATTGGTCTCTGCAATGGGAAACTGAAAGCCATGTCTGGGGAAGAGCTGGACCAACTGGCAGAGGCAGAGCTCTCATCCACTGTCAAAAATGTAATGGTTTTGAATATAACAACTAGGCTTGGTTCCATTTCCTGTAGCACCCATCTCATACAATAATGTATTTTTTGTTTTTCAGGTTTCAATTTTCTTCAGAACGAGTCCAAAGCACAAACTAAAAATCATAAAGGTACTAAAAGCCTCTCGAATCCATTATAGGCCTCACAAAAACAAGGTGTAGGGGGGCCTCAGGAGTTCTGTAAGCCACCTGGTCTTCCAAGGCACAATCAGCTCAAACGAAAAGACCATAAAACCCAAGCTAGAGCATTGGCACCGTTTACAACAAAGTCGTTAGTGTTTCTCCTGCAGACCTGGCCTGGGTCACTCGAGAGATGCTAATAGTATGATGCTTGATAGTAACAAGCACTGTATCAAGAGGACTTTGGTCTCCTCTTTCATCTTCTGCTGGAATTGTGAGACACTGGATACTCTTGATAACCCAGTCTCTTAATTTTAAGTCCCGAGTTTGGTTGTGTGCTCTATACAGTCCATATAGATGTGGCTTGCTGATGTCTACCCTCACAACTGTGCTGCAGTTCTGTTAAGTGCCAATCCTGTGACTGCCAACAGGACTTCATCTTCTCCTGGCTTCAAAGTCCCCCATCTCTCCTCCACCACAGGCTTTGCAGAGGGCTGGTGCTGTTGTGTCAATGACAGGAGATGGTGTTAACGATGCTGTGGCCCTTAAATCTGCCGATATTGGGATTGCAATGGGGCAAGCGGGTACAGATGTCAGCAAAGAGGCTGCCAACATGATCCTTGTGGACGATGACTTCTCAACAATAATGTAGGTTCAGAGACTTTCAGTATCTGCTTTCTTACTTCAGATGCTTTCTGGCTATCCATTGCAATCAGGCTGTTATGTGACTAGCTCTGGAAAAATCCAAGATGCAGGATGTGTAAGTCAGCTGGCAGTAAGTGGAGATTGATTCCTCAGCGTGGGCCTGGCTCACTTTCAGTTGTACGCACTGCATTGGCTTTTTTTGTTTCAGGTGGTGGTGACAAAGCTACCTTTCATCTGAAAGCCCTGGTTTCTTGTTGCTGTAGCAATAGAGAATCCCCAGTTACTGTAGCTGACTGGAGATTTAAAAGCTCCTGGACGTCTGGGTAGATCATAACTTGTGCTCTATGCCTCATGCGGGAAGCTCATAGGAAAACTGTATAATTTGCGATGCTTTGCTGGTTCATAACGGGCACGGTAGGCAGAGTAGAGTGAGGATATAATAGGTCACATGCCTGCTTTATGAATCAAAACCTGGCCCTATGAACCAGTATTTTCAGATTGATTAATGCTGATAAAGTCATTTTAACTAAGATTCATTGTTCACCTCTTCCTAAGCCGGGGTATGAATTTCAACCAAGGTAAGTGCGAGAGAAGATAACTTGTCTTCAAGGTGTTACAGGGAGCTCAGCATAGAATAGTATTAGTCTTAGTTATTTAATAAATTCTCCTCTCCCTTCCAGGAATGCAATAGAAGAGGGAAAAGGAATATTTTACAACATAAAAAATTTTGTGCGGTTCCAGCTGAGCACGTAAGTTCTTGTTTGCTTCAATTGCAGTGGAAGCACCTCTTGGGCGAGGCCATGCAAACAAACGATCTTCTGTGCATTGCAGGAGCATTTCAGCATTGAGCCTAATTACTCTGTCAACAGTGCTCAACTTACCCAATCCACTCAACGCTATGCAGATCTTATGGATCAACATCATCATGGACGGGCCCCCAGCCCAAAGGTATAGAAGACTCAAATGAGCAAAATATTCTTGCTTTTAATATGTATGAATTTGCCTTAGGAACACAAGCTGCTATGAGTTCTTATCAATGTGCCAATTGCTTGATAGTTATGTAACAGAAGTTGCACTTTTGTTCCCTTCTGGTCCCTCCTAAAGCACTTCAGCTGTATTCAAGGTTTTACATGTTCTTGTTTTGGGGTTTAACCAGCTAACTGTTCCACATTTTCAGTGTGAACAGTCTTCTATCTGGAGTGCATCACCTGCTATCACCCTGCAGGTCTGACCAGCAAGGAAATTCTGCATACATACAGGTGTATATGCCCAAAATCACAGGATGCAAGAAACTCACCCATCTGCTGATTACAACTACTCCATCACAGAAGGGATGTTAGCCAAAATTTCACACCTAGCTCTCCCTCTAGGATGGGATTACTGGTATGATGCACTACGGTAGTCTAATATCACTGTAGCAGCTCATTTTGCAAAAGAGACCTTCATCATAGGTCTCCCAGACAAATTTGGGGCTTTATGTAACCCTGCCAGAATACTGGCATCTCTCACGCTTTATTTCAAAGAATTTAATTTTCCAGATCCGTCCTATCAGCAGTACCATTTCAGGAAAATGCACGTTAACTAAACACGGCACTCTTCTATTCGAGGTAGCTTGGGAGTTGAACCTGTCGACAAGGATACTATCAAACAGCCCCCCCGCTGTATTACGGATACTATACTCAGCAAATCATTGATCCTGAAAATCTTCATGTCAGCTGTAATTATCATCAGTGGAACCCTCTTTGTCTTCTGGAAGGAGGTGAGGAAAATCTTCAATCATATCTTATTTTCATCAGGGTGGAGAACAAAGTGAAGGGCAATTTCTGAAGGAACTACGTGGGAACTTTCTGAAATATCCAGTGGGGAAGGATTAGGAAGGGCAGCGTTAGGAAGCCAGGGATCATTAAAGGGAATATTTAGTTCATCTATTGCATTGACCTATTTTTGTAAGGCTTAACTTTGCATGTGCTTTCAGAATCCAGAAAGTGGCATAACTCCCCGAACCACCACAATGACGTTCACGTGTTTTGTGTTTTTTGACCTCTTCAATGCCCTGACATGCCGCTCTCAGGTGAGATCATTGTGTCAGCAGTAATTTCTTGTCTAAAAACAGTAACTAAACACTATATAAACACTAGAATACAAACATTTTGCATAGGAAGTTTTTGTTGTTTGTTTTACAGTCATTTAAACAGTGTGATTTTTATCATCTTTATAAAGTTATTCATCATTGTTCAACTACAACTACTGTTTCAACTATCTAGTTCTGCCCCAGTTAGCATTCATGTAACTTCAGTTTTCCAAAGAGTAATAGAGCTTACGTGCAAAGAAACAGCCTGATATTCAAGTACCAACAGGAGACTGGGAAATGCTATGTTTCTTTTTATCTTTTCCTTTTTCTAGACAAAGCTGATATTTGAAATAGGCTTTTTTCGAAACCGCATGTTCTTGTATTCTGTGCTTGGGTCGTTCTTGGGACAGCTGGCTGTTATATACGTCCCTCCATTACAAAAGATCTTCCAGACAGAGAATTTAGGAGTCCTAGGTAAGTTATAATTTTTTTTTTTTTATATAAGCTACTTTAAAAAGCAGTTGAAACTGCCAAGTTGCTATGTGATAGCTCCCATGAGATTGCTGGTAGGGGAAATCAATCAACAGTTCATATACCTATATGCATACACGTAGCTATACAAAAATGCTAGTATTTAATGATATCCCAAGGTAGGTTTAGAATTTTGATTTACTGCACATAAATGCATGTAAATGCAGACAGGCTAAGATTTTCCATGAGTTCTGTATGATAATCTTTCTTTAAACACATCTATCTATGATCATTATGCAGTCACTCAATTTAAAAAAAAATAATCAGGGTAAATGTTTACTAGTTTTAAATGCAATGCATATTTTACCATTTAAATCAGTCTAAGCAAACTCTACCATACTATATTGTATCATATCTACACTAGGCATGCTGTTAGAAGCAGGGTTCAATGACTCCAACGAATGTAGATTAATGTAGTCCCTCCATCAAGTGGACTATACCAACTGACTGCATATTCCTTGTCTATTGCAGTCATTTCTCTGATTCAACAGCTACCACAAGCATAGCCAGGCCATACCTCTACGTAGTTACACCAGCACAAATACCTACTGCAGGAGGCCCCTTAATTAGGGATCCCTGCCCAGCCCAAAATCCAGCTGTCCACTGTGTTCACCTCTGCTCTGTTTCCTCTCGGCAGACCTGCTGTTTCTTACCGGACTGGCTTCCTCCGTTTTCATCGTGTCCGAGTTGGTCAAACTCTGTGAAAAACACTGCTGCCAACCAAAGCACACAAAGGAGTGTCATAACTGATGCAGACTTCCTCTAAAGACGTACTCGGATTGGAGCTGTGATGCTGGGTAACTCAAACGCACCATTTTCTGATGATGCACGTCTTTTCTGAAGATACCCAAGTAAATCTGTACTGACAGTTCTTCCTGCTCCAGTGCGTTCCTTCTGCACACTGTACCTAAGCTGTTTGAGCTGTCTACAGAACCCTCTGGACTGGCTCGTGTTTTAAACCAAGATCAGGTATATTTTTATAACGTTGCTCTGTATGCCAAGAATGCTGTGATAGCCCCCAAACAAAATAAGGCAATTTCACGCCTGTACAGAAATATCTACTGTGCATAAATTGAATTTTTATTTATTTAAATCACAATGATTTTTATTAATAAAAATCTATGTTTTAAAACATTACATTCACGTATCTGAACAAGACTCTTGATTGAGACCCATCCTTTTATTTTAAATTAGATTAATGGAAAAGAACTGCCTTCATGAGCACTTCTTTTCCTATAGGCAATCTACAATGTTTCTAGAGTCCGTGATACCTAGCTTTGCTTTAACAGACTCTCAAGGAACCTGGCATGAGATTTCAAATGAACCGTAGAGATCTGAAGTGCTAGCACTCCCGTCAGCCTTTGCTGAAAACCAGTCATTTTTTACTCCGACTGGTCACATAGGGGCAAAAGTAGACGGTTGATCTGCTGCACGGTGGCAGACAGAATTAATGGGGAAGGGATTCACTCTCACAAGCACACGAGAATGAAGATGACTTGCATACTTGCAGGAATATTAAGCTTTGCAGTTGGATCAACAGCTGCATAAAAGTGAGTGAGAGATGTTTAGATCATAGCTAAACTCACTGCTGACAGCCACTTTCTGGACATTTGTTGGTGCAGGAACATGAAGCACAGATTGCTTAATCATTAGGTTCTGGGGGGTGGGGGAGAGAAAAAAAATAAAAGTTGTCTCTCTTCCAAGCCAATCTTGAATAATGCCATCTGCTGCTTGGATCAGGAGTTTCCTACTAAATAGTGCTTCACTGACATCTGCTACAATTACCAGAGTGTCAGTTTCCTTCTTGCCCTAGCGTAACACCTTCACTTTAAAGTGAAGATAAGAGTCTCCGATACAAACTTGTCATAAAACACAATTTCAGAGGTCAAAATGCTATGCCAGTCTTCACAAGATGATATTTAAACAGGATTATACTTTTGATTCATAGTCTAGAAAGAACCAGCTAGACTGTCACTTACTTTAAATCAAAGAAAACCCAGCCACTGTAATACTTTTGGTGTAGAGTAGGCTTTGTGCAATTCACCCTCCCCAGTTACTGCTTGCAAAGATGTCTTCTTGCTGTATTTTTTTTTTTTTAAATATCCTTGCAAATGGTTTCAGTCCTCAAGGAAAAGTGTCTGCCTCGTTACTGGACAAAAAGAAAGGTTAGCAGTTTGCTTAACACGTAATTGCAGAAGTTCAACTGTCTCATTTCTACATGCCATCCACTTCAGCAGTATTTAGTAAGCTTAGCCATTGCCTAAGACAAAGAATACTTCTGAGGCTTATGGTGGGAGTCTGACAATACCATGTTAAAACAAAGCCAGCATTGCCACACTTGCAGAAAGCATCATGTACTTAGTAGCTGCCTATACAGTATTTTCTACTGTATGCTATTTAAGATTCTTATAAAAGTACAGAAGGAAGATTACAGAAAGGATTAGTGTAACTCTTCCAAGGCTTACTTTTTTTTTTCCTTCCCTAACTGCTACAAACTTGGGAAACTATCTTGTTTATTTACTTAGCCACAACATAAAAGCAGTAAGCTCAGGCCTTTCACAGCATATATGCTCTGATCATTAGTGCAAGCAGCACGTTAAATGCTAAGCTGAGTTCCAGAACGTGTGGCTGCAGAGATTTCTTCATGTTCTCCTCTCAAGGCTGAATTCATATTGTTTAAGTACAATAACAACAAAAGTGGGATCTATATTAAGGCACAAGAACAGATTATTCAGAATATTCAAAAGTGGTTCCCTGTGAAAAGCATCAGAGGGGGTAAAGACCACATACAAGAAAATGTTAACGGAAAGCATTTGAAGGAGGGCCGTATGATCAGGAATTGTAGCAATACTACAGACTTACAGCATATGTTTTACTCTACGATGCATGGAAATCAAACTTTTTCTATGACAAACTCATGCTAGTACAAAGAGGAACTGACACAGTCCTTTTACATAGGAAGAGAAAGGCTGACCATCACACATACTTATAACCAAACACAATTTGCTGAGCTAGAAATGACAGTCCCTGATAGAAATTAGGGTTATTTTTGACAAGTTAATTACAGAGAGAATTAGCAAGGTCAAACTAAAAAGCATGTGAATAGATTTAAGTAGAAAAAGCCCTGAGTGGAGAGTTCACAAAACTGGTCTTGGCTGGTGAACAGCCAACAAAACAGAGGAAAAAAAACCAACCTGCTAGTTACGTTTTGCACTTTTTTTCATAATACAGTGACAATTATGTGGAAATAAAGTGTGCAGCAGTCTTCAGAGAAAAAGGCATAAGCCTGATTTTTAAAATTTTATTTATTTACAAGCTATCTGCAGATACTAGTCCCAATTACCTGTGGATGCTTCTTCCTTAATCCTTTTTACAGCCTCATCTTTTTCTCCAGTCTCAAGCAAATCTACTAAAGAAGGCAGCTCCCCTTGAGAATTTCTGCTTGAGGTATGTTTGTTCTGGGAGCACAGGGTTGGCCCATTCTTAGAATAAATATGTCTCAATGACTCCAATGGCTTTGTTCTCCTAAGTTTAAAAAACAATAGGCAAATTTCTCCAGAAACATATTAAGTGAGCTTTACTTAACTGTAGTGTATTACCATAAAACTCAATGCCGTATACTTAGCATCCTGCACCTTACAGCCCATAGAGTCACTTGCTTAAAATCTGACTTAGAAAAAACTGAGATTCACTGCTTTAATTGCAGCAATGCAAATTAACAGCATTCTTCGTATGGAATCATGAGGACTATTCTATGTTTGCCGATGTAAGATACAATTACAATTTGGAAGCTTCACCACCTAATTTCATTGCATGCAAATAAATACGTGTAGTCTAGGTGTAAGAGGCTTAATCAAAGTATTAGCTAGTCTTTATGTAAATACACATTAATTCTCTAAGTCAATAAGCAGTACTGTCAATAAGATATTCTTTGGTTTTTAAACTCTATATGCAGGCAGGATCTATCAGAAATGCTAGTAAGTTCACATTCAGCTAGAACTTAATCATTAGATATCTTTTAAATACCTAGTTATTTTTTCTGTCTTCCCCAGGCTAAACCCTTCAGGCAGGATAATTTACTGGACCTAAATGTTACATAAGTACGAGACTTATGCTTAGTCCCAGATAATTAGGTAAATGTAAGGAAAAAAAACAAAAGAGGAAGAACATTCTGTCCAAAGAACATGAAAATTCAGGAGCAAAAAAAAGGGGGTTTCATGTTACTGTGAATCTTTTAGTTGTCTTCGTCATCTTCAATGGGTTCTCGTAAACCTTCGCTCTGCCGACTTTTTCCAGTCATTTCTAATAATGCCTGGGCCTCGGGATCCACATCCAAGATACTCTTCTTCCCTTTTGTCTGTAAAGCAAAATAAAATAAAGTCATTTCACAATGTCATTATGAATGAATCAGTATTAGGCTAAAAGGAGGAGACATACTCAACAATCCACAAGTAACGTGGTTTTGCAAGCTCGTCACAATGACGGATGCATGCTTTCCATGTAAGGCATTTAAGATTCACTGGGATACATCCACTGTCTTTAATTGCTGCAGATACACAAGACAGTCATAAAATTTTCCTAAGAGGACAGTGAATTGTTTCACGTATGTTCAGGTTACAAGTCAGCCAGAACATACTGGTTAACCCAACCACAATTTCAAGTGTAGCTGTCAGCTTTTTGCAAAAAACGGAGATTCGAGTACAATTTAACAGTTCCTGTAAACAATTTGTTCTGTTTCTACTTAGAGCTATGTGTCCAGTGAACAGAGTACATTAATTTAGTATTAAAAGAAATAAAGATTAAAAACAAAGAAAACAAGCAACTGTGCAAAGCAGACAGTTTAATAAGTTAAATTGCAGAGACAGAGGAGACAGGAAAGGTCTCCTACTCATTCCCAGGAATAAACCAGGTGCAGAAAGACCAACAATAATCTATTCACAAACTATTTAAGCAAAAAGCTCTTTGTATCCTTGCTGAAACCAGGTTTCCTAGGCACTTCAAATATTACTGTTCTATACAGAGTATCAGCTGTTTAAATGCAGGTCTTGCCATTTTTTTATTAGTCTTCCATCAGATAAGGAAGTGCTGGGATTGGAGCTGCAAGGATTATAAACGGCTAATCTGTTGTAAAACAACAATAAATTACAACTTACTGATAAAGGAATATTTTGGAGCTCTCAGTTCTCTTCCTGAGCTATGGATTAGACTTTATTCATGCGCTTCTAGTGCTTTGTTTCTGTTTTACAAATACTGGGTTTTACTGAACCCCTCCAAGGAGGTTCCTCCTTGAGACCACTCCTCGATATCAGAAAGGCATTTTGAAATTGAGAGTAAAGTATTGCTCTTCAATCACCTCATGGCTCCTGATGTTTTTTCATGTTGGAATTCTCAAAAATTCCACTACCGTTTTACGATTTTCTTGCTACAAAATATACTGCACCTCAAAGTGAGTTAAAGAAAACATTATTCATTATGGTAAAGAGAAAGCGCTTGTGAGAAAACCAAAACTAAGTTTTTCCTTCGCGTCTCCCATGCCAATCAGGAATCAGTTTCACAGGTTTCAGTTTTATTCACCAACCTCTGTACTTTCAGGCAAGTCTCCCACTGCCCAAACTTCCAGGGCATCCAGTGTAAAATTCTCTTTAGCTGACAGCTGAGGGCTATTGTAGGTGGTACATCGGGGTTTGGCTTTACTGTGTCCTTTCCCGTAGTCACTGTCTATCCAGAGGCCGAAGTAATCGTGTTGTCCACCCATACCCTGTGAACCAAAGCAGCACACTAAACACTTGCTACACACGTACAATACAGTGGACAAGTTACGAAACCTAGAGTATAAATTGCCAGTTTTAGTATCTATGCCATGCTTCTGTGGGTAGGTGAAAAAGGATATTCTGAGTGAACCTCAGCTCCTGTACACAAATCCAATATTCCCACAGACAAACCAGAGTTTACTTGAGTGCTACTGCCTTCCCTGTACGTTTTACAGAGTCACAGCTGAACTGCTTGCAGATACTGAATTTGGCACCAGAAATTTAGCTCCCTGGCTTTCACTTATGGACTGACAGTTCCATTTCAAATAGGGCAGAAGCATTGGGTTTAGCTGCCTGTTTTCTGTTTAGAAAACCATCCACAGAAATGGATAACGTAATTCAATGTTGTTTTCTTCAGAGCAAATTTACCTGAGACTGCTACGATTCCCAAAGTTACAGGCACATAGCACAACGAATCTGTAAAGCACTGCTCAAAACAGATGGTGTGCTGTTGTTCTGTAGAAAATCTGCATCTGGAGAGCTCATTCATGGGCTTGAGTAAAGGGAGCTTCTGCCACTGGAACCACACAACAGCAGCAGCCTACCTAGAACTCTCATACTCTAATTCTGTTGGGCTTTCTCAGTCTTCAGTAATTTAAAAAGCAGTTGCTGTGGCATTGAGAACAGCCAGTAGAAGGCTATTCTATTACTTAGATCAGCCAGCTTATGCTGCTTCAATGATGTGGATACACGCTGCCAGAAAAACAGGAATCAAGCACTGTTTTCTTCCAGAAAACAGGAATCAAGGACTCCTAGAAGGGCGTGTGTGATCATCAAACTTGGTAAAATAAATGTGTTCCCATAGTCTTCATAACCCTAACCTGCATAAAGCCCACCTACTTAGACCAGACATGAATAAATTCTATCTTAGTTGATTTGGTACTTCAGAATACGTATCAACTACAAAAAAAAGTAAGAACTCTATTAGTACCCTAAGCAGTTCTCCATCATTATCCATAGTTCACACATTGCACTGATGCTTAATGCTAAAAAAATAAATAAATAAGAATCCTCCTGGTAAAACTGTGAGACGAATAGCATAGAGAAAGGATGAAAACACCCTCAGAGAAAAAAAACGAGAAACAAATCTGCTGAAAGATGTAACGAGAGAAAAAAAAAAAAACAACATCTGCAAACATCAGCCATTAATCCAATTTCCAAATTGTCATTTCTTAGTACTTACTAGTCCATTTGGCATTGTTTGTTGGCTATGGTTCAAATACATGTAGTGGTCGTTGTATCCTGTGTATGTATATACAGCGAGAGAGGGGGAAACAGAGAACAGAAAGCATCTATTGTCACCTGCAAACAGAAAAAAGCATGTGAGGTCAGACAAGTGGCCAGACAGTAGCTTGCTAACAAATAGGATAGGAAAAAGGTATTGAAGAAATGCAGCTGAATAAATGAAAGCAGCTGCAATCTCAGAAAGCCAATATCTATGTCTAATCAAGATTTAGACCTATTGTTTACTGTCAGTTAACTCTGTGCAGGGTCACAGAAATCAATGGGATTATGTGGCTGTGACCAAGGGCGGTCAGAGGCATGACTAGTACATTACATTACTAAGCAAGGGTACACCTATCACAGGCTTGCATCGTGTCATCTAAAACTGGCCAACCGCTGGACCTGTACAAACTGGTATGAGTGCAGACACCCTTAGTTCTGACTGTATATACAGATATACAGATCAGTTTGGGGTCAATGAATTTAGAGTACAGCTTTCATTATGCCCAGTTTTGCACTCAGAAAGCCTGTGGCGTGTAGAATAGCACTGCATGTGTTATTCTGTCAGGAAAAAACAGAAGGAAAATGTTGTGTAACCGACTTAATAGTGTATTAACTGAGGGGGGTGGTAATTATCATATATTACTTAAGTATAGCAATTGAGTTTTTTAATGTATCAAAAGCAAGGATTCCCAGAATGATAGATTATCTATCCAAAGTCCATCTTTTTTCTTTTTTCCCAGAAAGATGTATTTCCAGAAAGAAAAGTTATTTCCATAGAGTTACAAGAAGCCCGTCTCCCCCCTCCTGAGTTTTCAAGGGAATAAAATGTTTGTTCTGTACAGCGGAACTTTTCGCTGTTGGATTTTTAAAGGGAAGCAAGGGCAGAGAGAGCTAGTGTGCAAATGGTAACGGAAGGCTTAGCTGCCGTTGCCATCTGCTGGACAAACATTGCCATCTGCTGGACATGTTATTTAAACTGTACTTCCTTGTTTATACTGTATTTCATTCATTTTTCACTTCACTTTCACCTATGGAGCTACAGGAGTTGATAGCTTTCCCTGAAAAGGAAACCATGATCAATAAGTCCTGCAATTTTAAGTCTTACCAAATGACAGACAAACTATAAACATTCATCAGCAATATGCCTGACCGAGCACAAGGGCAAAGTAACTTGGTATGTTTTATACATGCTTCCAAAATGAGTACAGTTTTGCTGCAGGAAAATACACTTGAAGCCATGGAAATACTGGGTGTTATGAAAGTAAAATGACAGCATCCATTAAGCAGACAGGATTCTTGTACCTGCACAGAACACACAATGTTTACCAGAATACTGAGATATTAACAGAAAAAGAAAAGTGAGTTTTACCTTGAAACTGTGGTTTCACTTCCCAGGAGTGAGATGCAAACCCACCAAAGATATAGCCATCTAAGTCCCTTAAGATCACTATGCAGGGACCTTTGTTCACTATATGCCCGCATAACTGTGAAAAGCTTTCTCCGTGAAGTCTGGAAGAAAACAAAAGCCGCCACTTGTGCTGTAGCTCTGCTGGCAAATGGGAGTTGATGTATATGATGGATGGGATGTCAAAGAGACTGACAAGTCCTCTTCCTTTGATGCCTTTGCAGCCTGGGACCAAGTTGACTATTTCTTTGGTTTGGTCTGGGAGAGAGTGCAGAACATGGAGGCCTTGCCTGATAACAACACTGAGAAAAGTTGAGATGTGTGGAACTCGGTACACCCAATCCTCAATGACACTTTGATCAAAATTCATCTCCATTAGCTGAGGACCCACAGGTTTTGCCCCATCTAAATAACGAGATACATGGAACAGCAGTAAGCCTCCTAGCCTGCACCTTCTTTCAGGAAAATAATCAGTTGATTTAAGTGCAAAAAAGATACTCCATTATTTAGGCATGAAAACACAAACAAAAGGAGATGGAGATAGTAAATTGTCAGCTACATTAAAGAGATGCATGCACAGAGCTGAGAAACGTTGGACTGTGACACCCATTCACTGAGCTGTCATGATTAAGAAATGTGGACTCATGGTTACAACATGTGAGGTTTTTTTTTCGTTTGGTTTTTGTTTTTGTTTTTTACAAAACAGCCATATCTATAATTACGACAGTACAAAGGTAAATCTAGGCTTTCCAAAAGGACATACCATCGTAAACATCTGCAGATGCATCAAAACAGTTGTCACCTGCAAGTCAGGTATTTGTAAAACAGACATGTTCCATGGTAAAGTTTTGCATGTCCACTTGAATTGGGACTTCCAATCAAAGCACTCCTGAACTTACAGGAGAAAGACAGTAAAAGCAGAACAATCAAAATTCCCAAGTTGTTCTCAAAGCACTAGGAACAGGTCTCATCATTTAAACTCAAAGAAAATACGACCCAAAGAACAAAGTTCTTTTGGTGATTATGCAAGCCCTCTGCCATTCTGGAATACAATACATCAGTGCTGCTTACCTGCAAGCTTCAGTTCTGACAGCAGCTGAGAAGCCAGAGCCTTTATTCCACCTGCAGAATCCCTCGTGTTCTCCAAATTCCAACCTTTCAGTTCCTTCCTGTAGCTCAGTACATGGACCACAGACATGATCAGATCCTCTGTGAACTTGAAAGATTAAAACATCAACATTTTGTCATTTCTTAAATAAAACTGCCAAAGACTTTCAAAGACTTTCAGAGAACAAAGGCAAGTAGTACTGGTGTTGTAATTCCAACGATAGAAACATCTCTTCTCATGAAGAGTCAGAAATAGCAGAAGTGCTTTGTCAGTGTCATAGGTCCTGAAAAGGATCCTTTTCCAAGACATTTAGTAAATGTTACTTCACAAATCACTTCTGAAAATACATCACAAAAGACAGGGGGAAGAGGGGATGAAAATTTGCAGTGGTAGGAGCCACTACTGAGTTACAGTTTTCTGAGATCCCACTCTTCCACCTAGTGAGCTACTTAATCCATAAATCTATCCCGTGGCTAAGGCTCTGGAAAGCACTTTGCTCAGTTCCCAGAAACACCAGCCACACCACAGGTTTTGCTGGCTCTAGCCTACACTGTTTGTCCAACAAGTCAGTGGCAGAGAGAGGGGAAAAAAAAAAAAAAACAACTCAGGAATCCCTGTTCTGAATCATCTTCTGCTCTAAGGTTTACCTTCAGATTACCTACCCTAGTCTCTGCTCTTTTACTGCCCCCCAAAACACACATTTAACCTCTCGGTGTACCTCTTGGATTTGCTTGCCCTTCACAGGACCTTCTGTCGTGGAGATCATTCTCATTATTATGGTAATCTTCTCATCTGCATTCCCTTTTAAGAGGTTTGACATAAAAATTACAAACTGCTCCTTAGCAATCTGCTCGCTCAGCTCAGACGATTTCCCAGTCAGGTCAATACTTTTCATTCCATTGTACAACCGAACAGTCATTTGCTCTGGTAACGGTTCTCGCATATACGCCTACAAGCAGAAAAGTAGCAAAGAACATATTTTTAAAACGAAGAATAACTAATATAATTCAGCTAACGTGTGCTGAGATACACTGCTATGAATGAAGGATTCTGTACCAAGTATCTACTAAAAGAAACAGACTTTTGTCAAAGTACTGGTTTTCCAAGAGAAATAAAAATCTCTATTTTTATAGCAAGTCCTTTCCAATTCAATTTAGTTATTTAAATTGACACAATTATTCTACGAATGCTATGGACTTTAAAAACGTACAAACAAAAATCTGCACTGTAAGCTATCAGCAGGATACTAGCAAATGGTTTGTACATGGCAACTCTGTTGTAAAGGTTTACAACTCTGCTAGTCCGATGTTTAAAATTATAATTCTGCTTTTGATAGTGGAACTCACAGACACTTGAAAGCAAAGGGCAAGTAAAGTTTTTCACATAGCTTCAGTTTTGACCTCATGAAAATGCAGGCAAAGTATTTAACCCTAAATGCATGTGTAGCAACAATTGTAGAAAATTTCCCTTGCACAGCAACATCCAGGAGAATCCTGAAACAGAACCGAGATCACCTGAGTTTTATAATGCATCCCTGATGTTGAAATCACAGGGATTGTTCATTTAAGTTGCACGATTGGCCCTTTGAACTGAAGGCTAACTTGTGTACACCACCATACATCACAACACTGCGGAAAGATCTGACTCCGCTTTCAAGAAACATTCACGGCGTTCAAGTTAATTACAGGGTTTAAAAATAAATCATCTAAAATATATCCACACGCTAGGATGTGATTACGCAGCGTCTTCATTGTGCCTAACACGCTGAACACACGACTTGACGCTCACACGCAGAGCCATAGCCCAGTGGGGACTACACCGAAATCAACAGACCTCCACCTGCGTAAAAGCACTCCGGATCAATTCAGTGGAGCTGCTATTACCAATCTACTGCTGGCTCAATCCCACTCCTATCGAAGCCACCAGGAACGTTCCTGTTTGATGTTAATGGTTGTTGCTGTGCATATAGGGTGAGATCCGACGTGCTGAGCTCTACCCTGCTACCATTGACGTCAGCGGTAAAAGTCCCATTGATTTCAGCAGCAGCATTCACAGCTGCAGTCTGACACATTAGCGTGGTTCATATTGAGGGAGGGACCGTCACAGGGGGTACAGCTGTCTTCAAGGGGCTTTCTGAAAGTGCTACATGAGCCTGAAGTAAGCAAGCAGCAGGCAACATCGTTAAAAACGCGCTACACTGAAGGGCTTTTTACTTCACACTGCAGTATTTCCTACCTACTTTGTACCCCCTCCCACCCACCACTTTGCTGCACTATTTTGTTATGCTTATAATTATTCCAGTGAGTAGATTCAGGGGGGAGGACTGTAAAAAAGAGCAGCTTTAGAAGACCTCTAACAAACGCAGATCTCTGATAGTTTAGGATCCTTGTTGTAAATGGCTTCAAGAAAGTACCTAGAGATGCTTGCCGTCTGCTTTCCAAGCTACGTGGTGCAGCCTGCTCTGGTCCAGAAGCCACGCAGCTTCCTTCTAGTAAAGGCTACGCAGAATACATGAGTTTGTTGTTGGAGGCCAGTGAATGTTATCAGGTTATTGCTAGATCAAATCTGCCACACAGCAGTCCAGCTAAGGCATAAGCACAGGTGCCAACAATGCAGGCTCACCATTGCAATAGTCCCTGTGCTAAAGAATTAGGTAGACACCTACGTGCAGTCCTCAAGAAGATTTTAATTTAAGTTGGCAAACAAAAAGGATGGGAAAAGACAAAGGTTCATCAAACATCACATTGAGATAAGGGCAAAGCTAAAAAGAGAACTTCGTCCAGGTCCCAGTCAAGTAACAAACACCAAGGACCATGTTTTTGGAGGTATTAGGATTGAAAGACTGGGCAGCAGCAACACTACTTTCAAACTGCTGATAGCTGATAAACAGCCTGGCTGTAATAAGGCTGAGGCTGGTCTATATGCAGACACATCGCTAAATACCTTAAAATATCCTGCCTCTGCCATGGAGTTCTAATTTGATTCCATTAACTGCGTAGCCTATGTAGAAATGAACTTCAATACTACATTCATTTGGACACTTGATTCCTGTCTAACTGAAGTTATGAACTATTATAACAAATCACTCCTTTTCTTTCTTGATTAGAAAATGAATGCAAAGTTGATCAGAGACTATAATATATGTTAATTAGATAAAATAGGGAGCTGCGGCTTAATCAAGTAAAATTGAATTCTCACTTTTTGATGCAAGTGGAAACATCAAAGACTGTGATGCAATTGAGGGAGAAAGATCTAACCAAATACAAACTGAGCTTGTGAGAGCATCTTGAGAAAACCTGTAAGTAATCCCATGCATTCAAATCCCAGGGGAAGAACAGTCTTCCCACTTTTCTGGTTCTGTAAAAGTATTTTCATACCTCCCGAGTTACTTCGGAATCAAGAAAGAGGCAAATTGATCCAACGGTGCAATTTAAGAGAGAAATACAAACTCAATAGTCATTACTGATGCTAAACTGTAAGAAAACATTAAATATCCATTCTACCTCAAAACAGTAATTATTAAGGCAAACAATACGTTAAAAGTAATTATTGCCACATCTTTAATGCCTTTCTAGAATTATGTTCAGTACATTGCATTTCAGATATATCAAGAATAACATATTTTCTTGCCTGTAGCGCTCCCAGAGTCACAGTTTTCTTTGTAGCTTTTCCATTTTTTGCTGCTGATGAGCCACTTGATCCCGATAAGGTATCGAATACTCCATCAATGTCAGACTGCTCCTCAGGAAGAAATCTGGAAAGGTGGTTCCGATAGGCATTGCTTTCTGCATTTCCCATCTTTCCAACCTGAAGCAAAGGGAAATGGAAAAAAAATGCAAATACTAAAGGCTATTACAATGGTTGCAAAAGACGCACCAAACAGCCTGACATACCAGTGCAAGTTTTAGAAGAGGGGCAAATTACTAGCTTGCTAGGAAACTATTAGAACTACTTTTAAGTCTCCGTGAATATCGAAACTACATAAAGTTGAAGAATAATGTGTGTGAGTAGTAACTGTGCTTTAAAAAGCACATCTCTCTGCTAAGACCACCCTGTCTACCAATTCAAACGTCATTCAGGTCTTATCAAATGGAAAAACCAGTATGATTTAATGATTAAATCAGCTTGTACAAAGTGACCACGAGTCTGTCAGCTGGAATACATCAGTAACATGAAGGGAATAGCCTAATTATGGATTATTTATGACAGATTATGCTACATTTCTAATGCATTAACAGACTGAAGCTAGGTCTGCCAATAATATATGGCACTAAAACAGTATCACTCTGAAAATCACGTGTTTCTACAGACTCAATTCGGCAATCAGTCAAAAAGCTGCTAAGAAATACAGAGTAACCAAAACATTTAGGAGGAAGACTCAAGACCTAACACACAGCTTCATAGGAATTCAATAAATTGTTGGGAGCTGGTATCCAAAGAATTGTGGGGTTTTTTTTGTCTGTTTGGTTTTTTTAATACCTTTAACGTACACCTGTGGTTTCTCCCACTGCCTCAGGATTCACCTGCATTACTAATTTAACACGGGTGTTTTTTAACGCGCTGTCAAGACCACATGCACCAGGTTTCTCCCTGGAGCAGCATGGCACAGACCTAACAGCGCCACAGGGACCTGAAATCCCAGGTTCCGTGACAGACACTGCCGCAAACGGCCTTCCCATCTCCCCAGACTTACATGCTTCTGGGGTGACAACCCCAAAACGGGGAGAAACTGTATAATCTGCCCTTTCGTGTTTTCCTTTCCACAAACTCCGCATTATTTCTGGCACGTCACTTTGGGTTCAGGATTACCACTTCCACACAAACCTTATTTTCTAGGCAAGGCCCTAAAACAGCCCTTCAGAAACATCAGAAGCTCTTTGTTTAGGCTAATCCAACGTGACATTGACTTATAAGCAGCTGTACCTCCGAGTCTGGGTTGGGCTTATTTACCTTAACTGAGTGTTACAGGCCCAAAAGCCTTGCTTCCTGCAAGGAAGATGTCGATCGCGGGATAAACACCAAAAGGTTAATGGAAATGGCAGTAACCTGGAAGAAAAAGCCGTGAGGACATGGTCACTATCAGCAGGGAACTGAGGAGCAGGGCTCCATGCAGGGAGGGCACCGCTCTTGGGAAGGGGGAGACCCAAGGCGAGGAGTTCCTAGCAGGGAGCCAGGCACAAGCCTTGGCGATTTGCAATTTTCTAGCTTTATTATTTCCCCAAAGCCGAGCCCGTCCTTCCCCACCAGATCTGCAAACCCCCAGAAATGGCCCCCATCCCACCTCGGGGGCCGAAGCCGGAGGGAGCGGGAGGCGCCAGCCGCCAGCCCCCCTCTCCCCTTACCCGCAGGGCGCCCTAAGCCGCGGCCTCGCCGCGGGACCCCCCCCCCCCCAGACCCCTCTCCGCCCCCTCCAGGAGAAGCCCCCGGACCTTTACACACACACCACCCCCCCCGCCCCCGGTACCCGACAACCGGCGCCCCCCGGCGCCTGCAGGCTGCCGGGCCGGAGCGGAGCGCGGCGGGGGAATGGCGCCGGGCGGCACCGCCCCTGAGGCGGTGGCGGGGCGGGACCGGGGCTGCTCGTCCCGGAGCGAGAAAGAGGGAGGCGGGCGGTGACAGAGACTGCTCTGGAAAGCCTGGGATGGCTGCTTGGGAGCCCCTGAGACTGGGGCCGGTGTGGGGAAAGGCTCTTCCTGCTGATCGGGGGCTCCCCCGGTTAAGGGGTTCACCCCGGTTAAGGGGCTCTCCCCACTGACCGGGAGCTCTCGGCTCACCTCAGCCGCACAGGCAGTTCGGCCCTAAAGCGCAGCCCAAAAACAATCATAGAATGGCCTGGGTTGGAAGGGACCTCAAAGATCACCCAGTTCCAATCCCCCTGCCATAGGCAGGGATGGCACCCACTAGATCAGGTTGCTCAGGGTCTCATCTAACCTGGTTGTGAACACATCCAGGGATGGGGCTTCCACAACCTCTCTGGGCAACATGTTCCAGTGCCTCACCACCCTCTGAGTGAAAAATTTACTTCCAACCTCTAAATCTCCCCTCTTTTTTAAAAAAAACCATTCCCCCTCATACTGTCAATACCTGATTGAGCAAAGAGTAGTTCTCCATCTTTTTTTATAAGTCTCTTTCAAGTACTGAAAGGTTGCAGTGAGGTCACCCCTGAGCCTTCTCTTCTGTAGGCTGAACAGGCCCAGCTCTCTCAGCCTTTCTTCGTAGGAGAGGTGCTCCGACCCGCTCTAACAGCTCCACATCCTTGTGCTGTATGCAGTACGCCAAGTGGGGGCTCACCAGGGCTGAGTAGAGGGGGAAAGAGTGGTGAAAACGCAGAGGTTTGTGTGTTGTGACTGGGGAAGACCGACTGCCCAGGGCAGTGCTCCTCAGAGAAGGCGAAGGTGCCTTGTCAGGTCGTTTTCAGGGTATACAGTCAGGCAAATTGCCATGGCATTATGGGGAAAATATAAAAAAATTCTCAGTGAATAGGTCAAACTCTTATCTCATGGCTGCCAAAATCACACCAGGCTGGAAAGTAAAGGCCATACTGGGGCTGAGAAGAAAACGCAGGTGGCAGGGACAGCACTTGGGCATCGGCCACCCTTCACTATGAGACAGGAATACTTGAGAAAAAAAAAAATCTAAATGGTTGCAATACTGGTCCCCAAACTCACTTTTTTCAGATCAATAACTGTTTCTTTCCACCTCAGTTATGTTACTTCAGCAGCATTCCCCTTGTCCTTGCAGTCACTGGGTTTGGTTCCTGTAAGAAATACATTGAGGGCTTCACGTTCTCAATAGCCATGCCTCACCCACGGTTTGTCTAGCTGTAGTTTGTTTGCAGCCAGACCTCGACATAAAGCCTCCTTCCAGCCAAGGGGAAGATGTGCACATGCATCTTCCCCCAAATGTAGTGATGGTTGTGTTCCTGCAACCAGACTCTGTGGGACAGGTTAGCAGCTTTGGCCTGTGGCTTGAAATGACAGTTTGATCCGTGTCTTTTCAACAGTTCCTTTATAACATACCAAAGCAAGAAAATAATGTATAACAGTCATGGCAGAGTTCCCATTTTTTTTATTCTTTTGTACCAAGTAAAAGTTCTGATAACATTAACTTCCCCAAATACCCAGTTTTCTTAAATTTTTGTGGTATGCAAAGCTTTATAAAAACATGTAGTGTATTCTTGCTGCCAGTTCGGAGTTAAAAACGCATTGAGCAGCATTCCAAGATGGTCATGGATGAATAAATACCTACTGATTCTGGTGTGCCTTGGTCGTCACTAGAGCCACATAAGGTAACCAGGTTGTGTCAGCGGGATCAAGACATAGCAAGTCAAACCTGAGGAAATGAATAGAAAGTTCATGTAATGTGAGCACAAATTCAGCAGTTAATCGAAACTGCTTGAAGCTTATTTGTCCACACGGTGGCGAAATATGTTAAGAAAGTTAACTGTGTAGCTTACATTGGGTGCTTCAGATGCGTTGAAAATGTGATTCTCAGGTTTATTGGCATATATGTGGGAGTAAAAATTCTTATAATAAATTATTTTAATCTCTTTCCCACGAACTCTGTAAACACAATATGTACCACGAGGACAAAATTCCATTCCTGGTAAAGCTCCTTCCCTGGACTACATAAGCACTTACTAGAAAGTCTGCTGCAATTGTTTGGTTTCTATCAGAATTAATGAATTTCCGACTGATGCCTAAGGAGAAAGGGTAAACATACAGAATAAATAAAAGCAAAATTTTCAAATTCAAGTTAGTTTTTTCTTCTTTTCTTTGACACTTCAGAAGTCTTTTTTTTTTTTTTTCTCCTAAAGGTTGCATTTCATATTGTATCTCTGTCTTTATGATGTATTTTCTTGACTGGAAATACAGGGCTAGAGATTCTAGTCTAACTGACCTTATGCTAAGTCTATTTGTCAGCGTCTCTATGATCTTCACAAACACATGGTAATTTCATGACCTCTCTTGTCTAACTATTGAGCTCTGAACCAGTCAAAGCTACTGAAGGATATCTGGCCTTCCTCAGCTCCAAGCAGCTGCTTTTGCAAAGAAGATGTGTGATGTTTTGCCCTTTTTGCTTAAGTCTTGCCCACGTGTAACAGAGGTGATTCTCGGTTTATTTGCCCTGCCTGACAGTCTAAACTGAGCTTCCTGTAGCTACTGGATGGCACTTGGCCGCTTGCCTGTAGCACTAAGCTGTAATCTACAGCGCAGATGTACTCCTCAAGCCACAGGATACTAGCATTAAATTGCACAAATTATGCTCCTACTGTGGGGGAATTTCCAAGACTAACAATTTCACACACTAACACCTTTTCGTATAATCTTTTAACACCAAGAGTGTATAAAATCAAGCTAGAAATCAGGTTCATAAGTGTAATAGTTTGTAACACTCTTTAAATGACTAGTCACTTCCTCAAATGTATTTTCAGATGCTCTAGTTGAGTTAGTTAGGTTTCTCAAGCCACTTGGTTTCCACCAGTAAGAGAGAGAGAATACACTAAGAAGCCTTTTAAGGACATTCAAGAATATACTGGTATATAAAAAAGTGGAGGAAAGAAGAAACAACAGAATTCTGGAAATGTTTGTTGCTATTTTTATGAACTAGTGATAGATGTGAATTTGTTTGCAGAGTGCAAAAAGCACACCTTCAAAACCCCAAATCCTTTTATTAAAAAAAAAAAAAAAGTGTACTTTAGGCTTGTGTGAAATTATGAAATTACTTTTTTTGGCTTTTATTAGTTTGCCAAGACTATGGCCTTCATTCGCAGTAATTCTAACGGTACTGCTTTTCAGTTTAAGGAAACCACTACAAGATAACAACCTGGAATTTAAACAGTGTGTTGAGCACCCTTGTTTATATCAAGCTCATTTGTCTTACCTAGATTATCTTTTAGCTTCTTTAAAATTATATTTTTCCTACCTTGAGTTAGAACAGAGAGAAGTTTTGCTGTTGATCAGTCGTGTACACATATGTTAAGATCATTACCCTCTGGTGGCAGTGATGCAGAGAATCGTTCTCGTTTGTCATTGACATGGTACATACCTTCCACTGTGGTAACATTTTATTATTATTATTATTATTATTATTATTAAAGTCCAGCACAGAATGGGACCCTACTGTGCCAAAGACTATGCAGAGAAATGTCGATGACTTCTGTTCCAGAGAGCTTATTGTTAGTTGCATTCACATGAAGGAAACACATTCAATACTTCTAACTTCCAATTATTACTCAGCATTTTAGCTACCGTACATTGCAGAAGTCTGGCCTTTGCCAACAAGGTCAAACTTGACCCCTTGAAAACAGTGAATTGAGATTATAAAAATCTTGTTCATGTTTTAGGGCCTACTGATCACAAGAGTCATTGTACTTATTTTTAATGCCATTACACTGTGTTTTCTATTTTGGTTGCAAACGTGATTTTTTTTTTTTTTTTTTTTGCAGACCACCTACAGTAACAGTAAGTGAAATCCTGCAAAAAACGTTGATATTTGATGAAACTTGTTGTAGGCTTAGGCCGCTGGTCATCTTGCAGTGTGACCTCAGCACAAAATTCCTTTGACTTTAAAAGGTATCATCTTAACCCTACCCTCTGATGCCCTTTTATATATGTATTATTCGTCTCTGCGTTTAATTGGCTCCTGTGACAGTCCCAGCCTTGCCGTTCGTTACCTGATTTCTCTTCTGTTTTTTTATGAGATTGCCATATACGGCTAAAAGAAAGACTCTGACTAATCAGAGCTGTGGCGGTAGGTAGTCACAAAGGAAGTTGTGGATTTTGCAACTCTTTGTACTTCCCTTTACAAAAACCTCTGCCTGCTAGTAACCAGCTCCCTTCTATAAAAGGGCAAAAAAAAAAAAAAGGGTGCAGTCAGGAGATTAATCTGATTATGAGTAAAGATAGTAATATGTGGTATCCTAGAAAATGCATTTACAGGTGGGATGAAAGCTTCCTGCCACAGCTCATTAACTGTTGTCACCAAGAGGCAGCCTCTGTGTCTACAGCAAAACTGCAATGCCTAATTTTACTAAATTAAATTGCAGTGTGTGTTGCAAGTATGTAGATCAGAAAGATTACTGGGGACTGTGGACCAGATCCTGACAACCAGAAGAAATGCACAGCCTTAGTCAGGAGACAATATGAAGTTCTCCTGGGCTCCCCTGGCCTTGTCTGGTAACAAACTAGTTTGGTGCTTCTCTTCCTGAGCGTTTCGAAGGCAAAGGCCTTCACATTCCCTGGGTTCATCCAGTGATAAGACTAGCTGATAAACTGCCCTGAACTCCAGCATCTTCTAGTTTTGGAATAATAAAGTTGGCCATTTTAACATGCTTTTAACATGGTTTGATATATAGCACTTACAGCTTATTTCATAGCAAGGCCTGTGGCCCAGGTTGGAGGTTTTAGAAACCATCTTTAAGAAACCATCTGCTATAATCTTCATATAAACTAGAGTAAATTTAACAAGGCAAGTCATCCTTAACAAGAGAAACTTCTACCAGAAATATGCAATCTGTGAATTTGTTCAAGGGCGTTTGTTCTAACGAGGAAGTTTTTCATGGAGACCGACAATTCATAACTTTAACTGCTTCCGTATAGAGAACTTGAGGATGAAAAGCAGAGGATCTGCTTGCTCCTGACGGAAACAGAAGGTCTCACGTCCTCAGAGCACAGCCTGCATGTCGTCTGTTTCAATTGTAACGCACACAACACTACGAGTAGCAGCACTGTGGCCCAGATTTTTGGAAGCGTGTGTGAATATTGATAGTCTCACAGTGTGCTATCACCACTGTGCTCTCGTGGTCAGACTGTTTGGTCTACGGGACCAAAACCCTGGAAGCGTTAACACCAGCAGAGACAGTAAGGTGGAAATACAGTGAAGGAATCAAGCAAATTTAGACCATTGTATCTGGCAAACAAAAAAACATTTGAGTAGGAGCTGGGAAAATTTCTGTAAAATTCCTGAAGCCATTTTTCACCCTTGTTCACCTCTGTGACACATACATACTCCCTCTTTTTCTGCAAACAGTGGGAGAAAAACCCTTACAAACATCTTAGATCTCTTGTTACTAGTGAAGGAAGTCTTTTTCAGCAGGACAGCTGTGTTTCTTGGCACTGTACAGTATTTACACCCACCATGTAACAAGAAACCAGTGTTTTGTCATCTGCTGTATGGTGAACTCTTAGGTTTTGAAAAGAAGTGATGGAAACACGATCAGGGCTTGTGTGATTTTAAAAGCTATTAAGTAAACTAATAAATTTCTTGCCATTTTAGGTTGTTTGTGCAACTAGTATTGCACTGCTTTATTTGTTACTTGTGGCTTCTTTTCCTGTAACACTACCTTCTTCCCTACCGCACAGGTTGGATTTTATCTATTAATTTTCTTTTTCTGCAGTGCAGTTTATTTTCTGATGTCGCTGGCCTTTTTTATTGCTTTCCATATTTCTGTCCAGATTAAGCGGAATGTGGCTATCTGAGTTCCAAGTCCTTGGCTTACTTTTCTCTGAATAAACAAGTGCCCGTGATGGGATGATCTTCTCCCAAAGCAATACTTGCCAAACCAGCACAGATTAGGACAGCACCCAGTTGTTGCTGACTGCTCTGTGCTGTGGTTTCTGCTCCAGGAGTAATTGGTAAAAGTAATAGTATGCAGCCGTGTCCCTGCACGTTTCTGCATAGCCAGATTACTCCAATCACTTAAAGGTTTTTTTCCCCAAATTTTGGGCTATAGAAACCTGGTTCTGGAGCAGCTCTCTGTGTGGTCCAGCTGTCCTGGCTACTGGAGCCATAGGCTCTGAGGGGGAAGTGGGGCAGCAAATTGCTTCCATCTTCTGTGTTTATCCTCTGTATGGTTTGTCCAGTACCTTTGCAAGATGAGTGTGGCCGATCCATCTCTCACAAATGCTTTCCAGAGCATACCAGCTGTTCCTATGTTCTGTTTCCAAGATGTATTGACCTGCTCTAATAGAGTGAAACTGTCAATAATAAATGGACTTAAACCTTAAATCCTACCATTCTCCTCAGTATAATGAACAGTCTTGAGGATCAGACTGGTTTTTTACAGCTTGGGCCTTGTTATCACACATGCAGGAGGCAGTGTGCTTTTATACTGAGTAAGGTACCGTATCAAGAGATCAAGATCATAACAGGAAGCTGCGATAGCTTTGAGAGGCTGCTGCGCAAGTCACCTGCAGGCTGGAACTGGCTCACAGCATGCGTGTCCCCTGACAGGGCTCAAGTTGTTGTTTCAAGTGGTGATTTCCAACACTAAAAATGTACGTCACAGACCAGAGCCCGAACCAACAAGCTCTGCTGTTGGTATTCCCTATGTATTCCCCCTTGTATTCCCCATGTATTCCCTATGTATTCCCCCTTCAGTTCAGAGCCAAGCAGTCACACAAAATAAAACCTGCTGATCCCAGCGGCTCTAGGTCCTCCATAAACCACCTCACACACAAAAACCCAGCTGGCAAGAGTGCGAGGCCACCACCAAAACTGTGTTGCATGATGCCTTCTGCCACTTAGGAAGAGCAGGCTGTTTCTATGGCTACTGCTGTCTCTCTGCCTCTCTCAAACACAAGTACCATTGGTTCTGATGTGATCACGTATTGTAGAAAATAATAACCCACATACTTCTTTACATTGCAGCATTTGGGCTAGTAGACACTTGACTTCCTATAATAAAAGCGTTTTCCACTTAGGGTGTTGTTACAAATGGGTAGGATTTTCTTCATCTCTGATTTATAAATGCATCCAGTTGGGCTCCAAAATCTTTGCTCTGGTTTCCATGACAACAAGTATGATTTTTGAGGCTATTTCTTCCCCTTCATCTTGGGTTGGAAAGAGTTGTTCCCCTTCCAGTAACAGCGCGATGGGCAAGCAAAACGGTTGTCCTGAAGGCAGATCTACAGCCCTGAAACCAGCAGCTTCAGCCAGTTTTGAAAGATGAGTGAGGATGTATGAGAAGAGTGGCACTTCTCACCTGGCATGGTCTTGAGTGGATTTTTTGTCCTCTGGAAGTCAATCTCATGTGTAACTGCAGGGAATGTAGTCATATATCATGCTGTTGCCTACAAACTTACAAAGTGATCCATTAGGCCCAGATATCACCATGTTGCCGCATAGGATAACCAAGCAAAGCCAATTTAGCCGTCCGCTCATGTAATAAATTTATAGATGAATTAGTACTGAATGCACACTACTGTTTGAAGTGGACTCTCGTTACCTGTATGCCTTCCCTTGGTTATTCCTAGTTTCAGTGATGGGTAGCTGGGACTTCAGTACTAAAACAATAAAGAGATTATTTCTACAAACCCCTCAGAAAGTCCCAGGAGAGGGTCTATTTTCCTGCAGAGAAGAATCACACCAATACCTACATCTCTGGGTACCAGGTAGCAGGTACCCCAAACATGTGGTCCACTAAGGTTGCAGATGAAATATTTTTGCATCATGATATATATAATGGTTGTATTATGGTGTGATAATCTCAATTATATTTGAGCCAGGAGCAGCATGATAGACTACCTAGCTGTTCCTTTAACCTGTGCAGGGTTGCTCCAAGTACTTAATCTTAATGCTGGAGTTTCCAGCCTGTCTTTTTGAGTGGAAAATCCAAGTGTTGGTTAGACATTCGCCTTTAAGACAGAATGCAGGAATATCTCATGTAGGAATATCTCATGTTACTTCATCCATACTATTCTAGAAAGCCTACGTTAGAGGCTGATCTTTGAAACAAAGAACACTTAGGCCCTGACCATGCAATGGCTCATGGTGGGGTGAGATTGCCATAAGCATTATTGAACGCCAAGCACAGTTAAGTGAATCGATATCATGACACAATACCAAAAGTGGCTCAGTGATTGCCTTAAATAACCATGCACAGGTTTTCCCTTTTGTCATGCCTAAAACATGACGATCAGCCTGCTGTAACAGCAAGTCCCTTGGTGAGAATGAAGTCATAGCAGCACAATTTCTAGCTGCACAGCCAACCAGAAACAATATAAATGCACTTGTTTTCTCTGCCCTACTGTTACATGCAGGGGATTAAAAAAGTGAGTCATTTGCTGGAAAATGTACTGATCCTGTGGCAGCAGGATGACTTGTAAGAAAGCTCTTGCATTTTGTAAAGGCAAAAAGAGTGAGAGGCAAATGAGAGTGGGGAGTGATAAATTTTTGCTTTGACTAAAGCAAAGACACAAAAAGTAGACACGATTGAAAAAAGTGAAACGTATGCAACTGCATATTGCATTACCTTTCCAGATACCAGCTTTTCATTCTCTAATATTCTCTCACACATTGAACACTTCCATGGTTTTCATGTTCCAGGGCATTGGAAAAGACATGATTTTTACATGTTTGGGTTCATCTTCATTTCTAGTGGTACAACATCACTCAATATGGCACCCCACAGAAACATTTTGTTGAATGTCTAAATTTTGTTTGTGGCCCTGTATGAAGGCTCCCCCAGATAATTAACCGATTCCTGCTTTTCATGTTGTCCAGGGCAAGTTTAGAGGAAATAAATGTACCATGAGTTAGTCATCCTTAAATAATCTTGTAATAAAGAACTGGGATCCCTACGTTAACAGGAGGCTGATAATAAGCTCTGCAGTGCTATCTCCAGTAATGCTTTTCTCATGACTTGGAATAAATTTACGAGCTGTAATTTATTTGCTTATTTGGTTTTTCTGATTCTCATTTCTTATTTCTCATTTTCTTATTTGGTTTTTCTGGTGGAAATATTTACTGTCTGGTTGCTGAAGTATTAATTATTCTTGTAAAATTGTACAGTACTGTCTTAGGCTCACACACATAGAAACTAACATAATTTGAAACATGATAAAATTAATAAGATACCGACTCTGGTGTCTGTGATAGGTATTTTGTGTGTGTGTGCCATAGGGTAACTGATTTAGAAGAACAGGCATGGAAGCAAAGAATGGGGTTAAAAAGAACCAGCAGATCTGATCTAACCCCATCATTTTTTATTTTTGCAGGCGTCTGCTGTCAGACCATCTGCAGCTGTTGTCGGTCACCCAATGATCTGACCTCTGAGAGGCAGAAAGCCATTCTATTCCCTAGCTGATCATTCAAGTCTTTTTATTCTAGCATTTAAATTGGATTTTATTCAATTTTGTTTAAATCCATTGTATCAACACTTAATGAACGCAAGCCCTCCCACTCTGCTCTGTGGCTTCCCATTGTGTACCAGCATTTTATTCTTTTTTATGTCCTATACATACTCATTTCCATTAATCCTTCATTCTAATGTGTGTTTCTCTTTCCCATTGTTTTTCTCTTCCTTATTATTATTAAATGTCTGGATGGTACTTAAATGTCAAGAAAGTCCTGAGAAATGTCACATACCGAAGGAAAACATGATATTTTATGTTTAAAAAGCCCTGAGCATAGCAATATCTGCTTTTCAGGCTGCGGGGGCTGTTCTGGCCACCTCTCAAAAGAAATGGATCTCTTGAGAGAAATAGATTTATGGTGCTGATGGTGTTTCAGTTTTGAACTTTGATACTGAAATTGGAGGTCCAGAAACGAAGCCTATCTTCTCTCTGGTTCATCTCTGCCCTGACATGATAATAGGTCACCGGGAACAATCGGCTGCTTTCATTAATTATTAATGCAAACACATGGCAAAAGCAATTTGGAGATCACCGAGTACATGTGGGTCTGCTGATGGAAGCGTAAGGGGGAGGGAGCCGGGTGTGATTATTCATCTGAAAATAATTGAGGGTGGTAAGTGCCAAAGAGGAGGGGGATCAGCAGATCAGGCTTAGGTATAGCTGGAAGAATAAAATGGTATTTTACTTTTCACTTAGATGCAAATCTTACGTTACGTTAAAGCGAAAATGCTTAGAGCAGGGCATGCGGTTCACATGAGTATTAGGTTACTGAGCTGAAATGGGGCCAGTGCAAATATGCCTTTATAAACCTTCACGAGAATTCAGATACTTGCTGAGCGTGTAGAAAAGGCAGTAAGCTATTCGCTGCTGGGGAGCTGCATACCTAGGCAAACAAGAAGAATATAACTCTCGTCCGTGTGCTCTAGTAGCCTACTTGTGTATTTATGCTGAGGGGAGACAGCAGAAGTCTTGAGACCTCAGAATAAGAGCAGCTGTATGATGTGTGCTGTCTGAAGGTGACCTTTTCTCTACACCAGCCTAGGCAGTCCGAGGAACAACACTTACTGCTGCCATAGAAAAGGAACGGTGTGAATTTGTCCAAAAGCGTGATGCAGTCAGAGGGGCCATGCCTGTGCCTCCTTCTCTGTTGTGTAGACACTGTGCATCCCAGCAGGAGTCCACGTGCTGGTAGATCCCAAATGGCTGCAAAAAGCAAGAGCAGAAGGAGCTCTCTATACATTTTCTCTCTGTTTCCCTAAAGAAAAAACCTACATTGACACAACAACATCAGATCTGAACGTCTTAAAGAACAGTTCCACAGAGAGTGGTTCAAAACCCCCACGCAGGTCGGTGGTGCATCGCCAGGGCCTCCTCTAGCTGTAGTCTGGAATTGGTGCCCAGGAGAGCTTTCCCTCCTGGTGGCCACCAGCCCCAGCAGTGCCACAGCACCAAATGTGCCATCCATCCCATTTCTGTTCTCCAGCAGTGCTGTTTGGGAGGGATGCGAAGGTTAACAACACCCCCAGCCTGCTAAGCAGGGCTGGCACGGTGGAGAATAAAACACGAAGCAGCTCTCCCGCGCCTAGGCTGCGGCAGCTCCTGCAGTGCCACGGATTAATGAAGCTCCAGACTGTCTGATGGAGTTTTTCCCACAGAGCAAAATATTAACTAAGGCAATTGATTGCATTTTCATTTCTTGGGGGAGCACTCAGCCCACACACCCTATTGTGCGTCTGATCACAAAGAAACGTCTGCTGTAGCAATATTGTGTTATCTCGCAGGTGCTTTGTGATACATCTCGAGCTGTTGCCTCTGATGTCAAAAGGAAATGGAAATTCTTGCTCAGAAGACCTACCTGAGAAAGAAATGTGTTCTTGTAAATTCAGTGTCCCAAATGTAGGAAATTGCAATAGCCGCTGCTGAAAAATACTGTGATAAATCCCCATCCATCTGGAATATTGCCATAATCCACTACAGATTGCCAATTAATTGCACACTTAGTTCTATGTAATAAGGCCAGATAATAGGCTGTATTAGCCTAAGTCCCCCAGAGGCGGTGGAAATACATCACAATATTCTTAAATAGCATATTTTTATTACAGCAGTGCCTGCAAGCTCCTGTCTGGTACTGGAAACCTTGTGTGCTAGGAATTGTACGTGTAATGAAAGGCCAGATTTACAGCACGTACTCCTCTTTAGTGAAGCACTTAATTGCTTACTTCGAGTACCATTTTAAATAAACTGATCTCATCTATTTTCTAATTAAACATGGGAAATAATTTTTATAGTGTGGCTGGTTGGGATACATAGTTATTAAATCCTCTTCTAGTGCCAGAGAAACTGTAAATAGTCTGTCTTGCCCTGTTAAGATTAAAATGAGTCTTTCTGTTCTGCAGAAAAATACCTTTGAACAGTGGTGTGTAAAATATTTAGGATTTTGAGCACGCATATAAATCACTATTTTTTTTTTTTTGCTAACTTATGGAGAACCTTTTGTGGCCAGTTTGGATTTAGACTAAATTTCCTGTTCCTTAAACCAGTTACCTATTGAGAATATGTCATTTTTTAAAACACGTTTGGGGATTTTTTGAATTAATGAAATTTTTCCCTGTTCCACCGAACAAATGTAATCGATGACCTTTTCCTGCATGC
This sequence comes from Anser anser, assembly GCF_964211835.1. Classification (NCBI taxonomy): domain Eukaryota; kingdom Metazoa; phylum Chordata; class Aves; order Anseriformes; family Anatidae; genus Anser; species Anser anser. The sequence continues at coordinate 20,778,453 of NC_139732.1, forward strand.
TATAGTTTTAATATTTGATTGTAGTGTTTCTGGCAAGCAACTCAGTAACCTGTAATTGTTGCCCAGAGGACAAAAAATAAAAAAAAAATAAAAAATAAGTATGTCTTAAAATTAAGTCAGTGTCACAGGATTGGTAGGGTCTAAGGAAAAAATGCATCTTCACATTTTACTTCCATTTACTGCTGCAGGTAGTTGTTCTCTCATGCCCTTCACATCCATAAAAGTAATGTAATTTTTTAAGCTTATTTTTTCTGATTACTGTGTGTTTGTCTTGTACAACTGGGGACGTTTCCATGCACAAATTCATCATACAAGGTATAACTCTGCACATCCATGGCAAAATCAGTAGCGTAGTACCAAGGGGAGCTGCATTGGTGCAGAGAGATGATTTTAACTTGAGTTGCTCTCAGAAAAGTTTGGGATCGATTCAGAAGGCTTTGGGGGGCTCCCAGTGAAACCAGCTTTCTTTGCTGCTCCCTTCCTTCGCTTGAGGTTGCCACCAGACTGATGAGGCAAAACTTGAGTCGTAAACCACTCGCTGTAAGAAAAGCCAGATTGAGCCCGGGCCTCCCTGCCCCCTCATGTATTATACATCTGAAGCTCATGATAATTTCATAGGGTTTCATTCTCTAAAAATAGTCTCTTCATGACCTAGGGCCTCTGGATCTTCCTAGCAGCAGGCACCACATAAATTAAGCATCCAGCTCCACCTCCACTTGTGTGCTACTGGCTCAGCTTAGCTTAACTCCCAGGAGGGCCAAGCCCACGTTTGCCAGTTGCAAGAAGGGCAACATTATTTATTACTCCTGGAAGCATGGAAGAGTTGTGTCTGTTGGGGGAGTCATCTTGGGTTTAGCCTGCCACAAGCCCTTGTGAAAGAGAGATTATGATTTGAGATGAATTTAGCTTTTCTATGTTTATAGGGAGAAGTCATTACAATGAGGTGGGTGGGTTTTCCCCTCACAGGGTGGATTTTGTTTGGTTGTTTTTCTGTTCTCAAACTATTTTTATACTATCAAAGTAGAGAATCTGATTCCTACAATACAGTCAAGGATATTAGTAGAGAGAGACCGCACAGAGAACTGCCACCGTCTCCTCTCAGTCCTGATGAGAGCCTTTGCTTTTAGCCAGCCTGGGAAGTTGGGCGTCGCTCGCAGACACTCGCCTGCCTGCCCCCAGAGCAGGGTGTGGAAATGCTGGTTGGAGCCATTTGATCTGGATTGGTATTCGAGTGCCTCGAGGAACTCGCTCCTACAGTGCAAGATAAGAATATTGGTTCCTCACATGTGACAGATTGCAGATTTCTTCGACCTTCAGCTACGAGGGGAAGCGTTCCTGAACCTGAAATCTTCTGAATCTTACAACAGAGTTCCAGCAAAGCTCCCCCACTTCTCCCCCTTTTTTCTTATTTTTTTTTTTTTCTGGTTTTCTTTACAAAAAGCCACTTCTGAGTAGAATGGATTTTCCTCTAACCAGAAGACATGGTCTCACTAAGCATGGCAAGTTAGCAGCACCTTCCTTATGTCCAGCTGCAAGGTATTTTAACATCTGATCACCATGCTGCAAGAATACCTAATAAACAACCCCTGAGTGCCTACTGGCAGAAACAAAAAGAACCATATGCTGTCAAGTTAGCAGATGTATGTGAGTGTCTGTATACATAAATACACACGTTATACAGCTACACACACGTGCACACCATTACGTATGTATATGTTTATACATAGGACATTCACAGAGCATTCTTTTTTTCTTTGCTGTGCTGATGGATTCGTTTCAGAACAAACAGACCAAGCCCTCAGCCATGTGAAGCATTCGAGTCTTATCGAAGTCCTGGTCATTTATCTAACCAATGTAATGGGTCTGTGTTCTTCCAGCTGTATAGCCACCCGTTTGTACTCCTTCTGCAGTGTATTGTTGGGAAGTAACTTTTCTGTTTGGATGCCACAAGTGAGTGATAACAGGAACTGACAAATCTCGTTCTCTGTGTGTAGATCTGCCATACATTTAACAATCAGTATTTTTCCCCCCACCTCCACAACCACCCTGTCGTAAATTTAAATCAAAGCCCGTTCAGGACGTTTCATTTCAAGTGGTTTCATCTTACTGTAATTACCCAGCCATGTGAGGGATAGCTAAACAATTGTCTGCACAACAATGGAGATGAAATAAAGATAGCCTCTAATTAATTCCATCTAGGTTATAATTAATTTTGACTGAGTTGCTCAGGACAATATCCCTAAGTCTCACAGACTTCTATAAAGAGGACTGATCGCCAGCTGCTGCTCTTTGATTTTTAAAGCAGATGGGGCTATTTCCAGCTATTGCTTAAAAGGAAATGATGAGGATGTGAGTGATTGAGTGGCTTTGAATAGGCCCTGTGGTAAGACTAGTAGAAGGGCTGCTCTGAAGGCACACTGGTCCCTGGCAATGTCTTTTAAAGACTTTCTAGGTATTTTTATGCAATTTTCATTAAAATTTTTAAGGATTCCTTTCCTTGATCTACTAGAAAAAGGAGAAATATGTGATGCAATATTATGTGAGTAAATACATTATCATATACTGTGTGTTAAACCTGCTTTAGGTCCTAGTGCTAAAGGCAGTGAAGAAGGGCACACAAATAGATGTTTCTAGTCCTTTTCACTTCATCGAAACAAAAGATGAAAAATATCCGTTAGATCATTCTCCTAGTTCTGTCTGTCAATGCAGAATTGTTCCCTGCTTCGTTATACAGCAAGCTTTGGTGAATAATTCATTAAAACTAATTTATCTGAGAAATTCTGCCACTTGCTTGGTTTGCTGACAAATTGCAAAATTCTCAGAGGGATTTGTTTTTAGAAATTATTCATAAATTTTTTGGAATAAATAAATCCTAACTTGCTGGTAGGCTGGGCGCTTTGAAAATAACAGATATATAAAATGACAGTCTGTCAGTTTCCCAAATAACACGGTATTTAGATATCTTGATTGGGTACTTTCCAGAACTAGCTAATACCTGGGCATGTTCTTAGTCATGTACTGCAATGCAAAAAGGGAAAATCAAGGTTTGAAATTAGCTTTCTCTGAGTGTAGAATGCTTATAGAAGAGAGCAGAGATGTGACAAATTTGGGGATAAGATGTTTAAAAACTGATAACTGCCCCCTGCAACTGTGAAGTGGGGGAAAGATGTCACACATCTGCCCTGTTATGATATGCATTAGGGAAGCTGGTGATTTAAATGTTAAATGGTGGTGTATCAAATACTTTTCCTGTGAAGTTCTTGTTGCTCAGTTCATGTTTTCCTGTGCTGAATTTCCTACTTACTATCCTTTTTGTTTGGCTGCCTTTTCATTGCTGTCCTACATACACTGTCCTAACAGTCCTTAAACACCCAGCCCAGTGTGTTTTTGGAGGTGAATTTTGCAGGGAAAACAATGCTTAAAAGCTTCTATGAAAGATCTGTTAATATGCTTGTGAAGAAACTGCCAAAGAAATTAGATGAGCCATAAGCAGAGGGGTAGAAAATGGTATAAAGTGTGTGCAGCCTAATCTTTCTACTACAAATCTGTTTTCATGTGCTGTTTAGTCTGAGCCAGAGGACTCGTGGTCCTGCTCTTAGACCATCAGTATAGCTCATGTGGAAAACCAACCTGCATCATCTATTTGCTTTACCTTGAACATCGTATGTTGAATCTATTTAGTGTTGCTTTTTCTTAAGTCTATTTCCTTGTGTGTGCCACAGCACATTGATTTTTGAAGTGACTGAGATGATTACAATGCTCTAAGCTGCCTTCTACATGGCAGGCCACAAGGTTTCACCCAGTGGTCCTTGCATTGAACATAAAAAACATTCCCTGATTGTGAATTCTCTCTTTTCCCCCTTAACACTGGTGCTCTTAAACTTCTTAGTCTTACCAAAAGATGGTGTATTTTAGTGATTGTAGTCATGGCTGCGTGGTACAGAGTTCATACAACGTTATTCAATCGGTTCCAGTCAGGCCAGCATCACTTTATCAGCATGCAGCATCTGGGTTGCTGCTAGCTCAGATAAAAGGTACTGGTGATGTGACATCGTGCTGAGTGCTGTAACAAGCTTCAGCTGGCTTTGGTGGCTGACTTTTGTAGGGGAGAGGCATGTTCCATCTATTTTATATAGTCGTCATAATCCTGGATTACAACCCCGCTGAATAGCTGTCTATTTTGAGATAAATGAAGACTAGAAATTTTCTTTTCCCCTTCAATTCTCCCTCCTTCGCAGTGTGGTACTTGCATTACTTCTGGTTTCAGGCCTTGTAAAGCGCTGCACAGACAGCTTCCTGGCCACCAGGAGTAAATCGCCGTCCAAAGACACTAACAGAAGCACAGGTTGGGTTTTCTGCGTAATACCTGTGCCCACTAGAGTGGGTGAGTCAGTTCTTTGTCTAAAGGGAGAGATTTTTAAGTGACTCACAGATTTCTTCCTTTTCTTCAAAGGATTCCTAGGAAAATCTTCCATGGAGAGTTCTACAGAAAATTCAAATAAGATCTGCAGTTTTGCATTGCCTACTTCTGGTTTATTCAGTAATTGTTTTCAGTAATTATTGTTGTTAAATTAGCCAGAGTTGTTTATCTGCTCTCAGACTGCATGGCAGCAGCAGAAATCCGTGCCCATGTAACAACAAACTGACAAACTTGGCTCATGGTTCATCACTCAGTAGGCACAAGAGACCTGTCCTTTTCCAGGGTTACTAGGATCTTTCCTGATTAAGATGTTTAAGAGAAAGTAGAGGAGGAGGAGAAAAAATAAATAAAAAATAATAAAATTAAATAAAATTAAAATTAAAAAAGAAAATGGAACTCTCTGAAACCCCTACCTGACAATTTTCAGAGCTAAAAATCATCTTGTGTATCAGGTTGGAATGTAAAAAAGTTAAGGGACTTCATGTGTATCTTTTCAGATGTTCCAAATGTTGTCTGTAGCCAAGATCGTGACCACCTTGTAGGTTTACTATCCTTTCCTGATGTATTGCTGAGATGTGCAGAATAGGTTTTCATCTTTTCTTGTGGATTTATTTTTATTTGCAAAGCTTCCAGTTAGTCTTGAAAAGGAACTTAGTCTGATCTTGAGAGAGAAATGTGGAAAGGAGAAGTAGACACCCACACCCTCTTTCCAAACAGCTCCCTGTTCATGCTTACTCTGCTCTTTGCTGTCGGCATTTCAATGTCAGTAAGTTCCCTCTTGGGCACACAAAATGATACCAGGAGATCTCAGTATTCACTGAAAGTAAGGCCTTGTTGTGGTGTCTCAGTTGTGCCTCCATTGTCCACTTGAAGCAGGTTTTCCGATTCTAAGAAGCTTACTTAACCCAGGGTTTAAAGCTATTTTTATCCCACATGAAATGTGTGTAGAGAAACGTCATTTGGAAATGGAGGACGGCGTTGTTTGTTTTTCCTCGGGGTCTCCTTTATGCTGCAGAGAGGTGAAATGGTACTTTATAGAAAACCTAGAGAAACTTCAGGTATCCTGCACATCCTCACGGCTTGAGGCAACTCTTTGAGGGACAAAGAGGTTGATTCGTTTGCAAAAGCTCATTGGTGTAGTCTGAGATCTGAGTTCTTCCAAGCACGTGGAAATCTTTCCTTCCCAGACCACTGCTCCTGCACTGTCTGCAGTGTTAAATGAGGGCCCTCCCATGGTCCCTTTAGTGATGAGGTACCAAAATTGCCACTACTTTAGTGATATGTCATGTCAAAGTGTAGGTTTTAAGGCACAGAGCTGTAGTATAACTTGGAGTTTATCTGATCCCTTCATTGCTCCTGCTATATAACAATAATTGTAATAAATATAATAATAATTGGAAGAGTTTATGTAGGTGCCAAGTTGCTGGGATTTGTTCTGTAGAATTAAAAACAGTAAGGCAAAGATGACAGAGGTAATTTGGCAGGCTACACAGAGCAGTCATGGCACTATTAAAAGACAGTAGCGTGTCTGTTGCTGTTGTGAGCTTTTAATCACTCCAATTACTGAGCTTTTCCCATCCTGACAGCTGGCGTGCACCGGAGTCTCTTGTTAAGGCTTGTATGAGTGGTGGATTTTTTTATTTTTATTTTTTTTTAAGTCAAGTGAATGACCACAGCACCAAACAGTCCCAACACCACCTAGCAATTTGTGCAGCTGGAGAGTTTGCTTATTTTGCAGAACATGTTTAATGCAGTATCCACTATAATGTGTGCAATAACTGCCCATCCAGGCCATGCAGCAACACAAAGCCCGCTGAATTCAGGGGGTTATTAAAAAGCCACTGTACCAGGGTTAATGGGGGCTTGGTTAAAAGAGTTGTACTTCTTGTCACTGGAAGTTTAGCAACAAAGGCTATTTGGCTTTGGAGTCAAAACTGGATAAAATTAATGGTAATAGAATAAAAATGCACATGAATCTGTAGGAAAAAAAAATCTGCTGTGTAAAGGGATGATATTGTCTTAAGTGTTAAGAGGAGTACCCAGTCTCACTCCCTTGAGATTTCTCCTGAAAGTCCATGCCATGCTGACTTCCCAAGTGAGGTAAATGCAGAACTTTTGGCTAACAAAGATGATCTCTTTTCCCCTTCCTGGAAGCATTATAATTTCTGTCATTTTTAATGAGAATGTTACTTCCCAAGTACTTTATGAACAGAAAGACAAAATCCAGTCCTACTTACACTAAGTTTTTACTGGAATCATAATTTGCCTCTTTAACATGTATCCCAGGGGTAGATCCTGTTGTTTTTATACAAACTCAGTACCAAAGCCTGAATATAGGCTGTGGATTTCACCTTCCATATGGCCTGTCATCATTTCACCGGTCAAAGATTTGGTAACTAGCCAGAGGCCAGAGAGGAAGTTCAGTGTGTGTTTTTGTCTTAACAGCAGTGCCAGCTTATGCAGCTCTCTGGTTGACCAGTCAGTGAACCTGAACTGGTTAGGTTGAAAACTGCTATTTTTTAAAATGTTGTTCTTTTTTCTTTTCTTCTCAAAATAGCCTGGTTTATTCCTTTGCTTCTTCTGGCACAACAAGAGGTTGTTCTAGATCATGCCTAGTTGGTTCCTACAGCCATATTAATAGTATCTTACTGTTACTCCAGTGTCCCTAACCTCCCAGGAGTTCCTCAGAAACATATTCTCTGGAAAATCTCCCTAAATATTAATGAGTTGAGAACTTCCACTGAAAACACACTGAATCAGATGCAAAAAGCCTTCCTGAGAAGAAGCAAGTCAATGCCTTTGCCCTGGCCCATTACCCCAAAGTAATTTATGTACCAGAAGAAGCTGGATTGCAGTGTTCCCCGAAGGCTAGGATGCCTGCAGGACACACCTGGCTGCCTCCTACAGCCCTGTCTCAGCCCTCAGCTCTTCTCTGACAGCAGCTAACCCCAGGGACATACAAGGCTGTGTCAGCAGATGCCAAGTCTCAGACTAGCAAAGAACCTGCTTGAAAAGAGTAGGTCTTTTCCAGATCTCTTGCAAGCTGTCTTCATCCCAGTGGGCCTCTGTGGAGCTGCATGCTGACCTTTTTTATGTTTGATTTAACATAGAGCTTCTTTTCTTTGGTGCTGAGCTGGAGCTGCTGGTGCCTTCTCAAGTGATCACAAAGACTTGCAGAAGTGTTGGCTTCAGCTCCCATGGAAGTAACAAGGAAGCCAGGAGCCAAGAAATGTGAGCAAAACACAAATACCCTGGAGAGAGATGTGTCATGGCTGTGGTTTTACACCTGCCTCCCATGCCCTCCTTCTCCCCACTAAAAGTTTCAATTAGAAAGTTGCAGAATACGAGTTGCAGTGGGATCTTTTCCTCTTTATAACAGAGTGGAGCTACAGCCTTTCTTTTGTATATGACTCCAGAAAAAGCTTCTGCAGGACTAGGGGATCACCCTCTATATATCCTGGGAGTTAAATACCCCCTTTGAGGTACTAAGTGTGCCCTAAAAATCGAATGGATGCCTTGCAGAAATAACCTTGGCTTTTTGAAGGGGGCAAGGTAGTTTTGTAAGTATTGGTGGTGGTGGTTTTTTTCCCCAGTTCAGGATTCAGCCCTGCTGCCCGAAGGTAACATCAAATTCATACATTTCACCACATGTGGGACTAGATCCCAGGTTTGTTCCTTTCTGAATCTCCCCGGCACGGCCGCTGTGAGGCCCAGACCTGCTCTGAAGGCCCAGCTTTGCCAACTGCCTGTGCTGAGTGAGCAGCCTCTCTTCCTGCCCCTCTCCACCGTAAGGAGGTGGCTTGGCAGGCCTTGGGAGAAGAGGCTTCAAAATAAGAATTTGTGCCTAAAAGGCATTTTTTTAATCGTACTAAGTAGTTGTAGCAATCCTTTTACCCCCCAGGCAATCCCGACAGGATGCGCATGCCTGTTCATTGATGCTGCAGGTGGTCGCAGGGCCCAGGCAGCTGTGGGAGGCCTGCCCTGGGCACGCGCTGCCACCAGAGAGGGTCGGCGCCTGCCGCCTTCCACGTTGCTCCAGTTCTACCTTTATTCCAAAAGGCTGAGGATTACTATGGCAACCCCAATCACACGCTGTGAAGGATTCAGACTAAAACCCCCAAAGGTTCGCACTTTAAGGGCCTTTCTCTCTTCCTCTCCTATTTTCTCCATCACAGAAATCACGTCTGAGCAGATGGGCCTGTAGCGGCTTCATCACGGCCCCTTTGTGTGCGGGGAGCCCTTTGTTCCTCGGCTTCACGAGGCTGAGCAAATGCAGCTGCTCTTGGGGTCAGGGGCCATATCAGGTTGTTGTTTCCCAGTTACTCAGATCAGCAATGAAATCACCCAGTTTAGTTCCAGAATATCTTGGTGGGGTGAGGCCTGTAACTGCTGGTCGTGCATTGCTCTGCTTGGAAAGGCGCTCGCTACAGCAAGAAAAGCTTTGGTGTGTTTTCTCTGTGCCAAAACTTTTAGAGTCCTGGGAGATAAGCTCTGTGTGAGTGATTTAAGAGATTATTGCTCACCTATTCCTTACAACCTGCTCCCAAAGGTTACTAACTTGATCGCAGAAGCAGCTACTCACTAGCTCCATGTACACTTCTAGCCACAGGCTGGAAGCATGATGGATTGAAATTTATTTGGCTTCTCTTTGGACTGTGATGGTTTGGGCTGTCTAGCTGCTTGCTTGGTCCCATTGTGGATATCTTTTTTTATGGTGGCATAATTAGACCTTTAATTTTTCGGTCCTTATCCTCCTTATGCAAATAACATGTTTACACAAAGCTCTGTCCGTCAGATGAGCTTTGTGATGAGCAGGAGATTTGGGGAATTCCTTTGCTTGCCCACAGTCTGGGAGAATAGCTCTGGGGGATCTTCCATCGTGTTTTATCTCCCATACGCTGAATGCACTTCACAACCATTTTCCTCATCCAGACTAGGATATGAAAGGCGATTCTGTTCAGCACACTGACCTTTGTGTCCGTGTCCCTGGTCGACAGGACAGATTCCTACACAGCTAATATTTTCTCTGCTTCTGAAGAAAAACTTCTCCTTTATTTGCTCTGAGTCACATTGGATGTTATCAGTGGCTCCATGGTTACACAATTCACCTTTCTGCTACCTGCCTAGAATTTATCGCAAGATTATCAATTGGCAGAAACGGGAGGTTTCTTTATAGGTATGATCCCGAATATTTCCTGATTTATCTCGACTGATTTTGCCCATTTGTTAACTCCCTCTAAGTCTGTCCAAGGTTTTACACAAATGGGTGTGGTGTGCACAAGGTATGGAACAACACATTGGCACTTGCATCCTTTGGCTGAAATGGGAACCAGCTGTATGGGTGGGGGGATTTCCTGGATCACAGCAGCTGCAACAGGAAATGGGGAAAATTCAGCCAAAAAGATTTTTTCAATTCTCTAGCAAACGTTCCTTGGTGAGCTTCCAGACATATCTGGCTTTGATTATCTCTTACTTGTTTGATATATTGGAAAGAGAGATTTCAATTTTTTTATTTTATTTTTAAACAGAAGTAGCAGAGCAGCCAGGCCAAAGCGAATAGGAACAAGCTGAGGAATTGCCGATACTAAAAGAAAATTATGGTGGCATGAGGGATTATATTGTTATTGTCTGACTGAGCTTTAAAGAACAGAGTGTACGGTATTTAATCCTACTCTTACACGATGGCGTTTCATGAATACATTTGTTAAATAAGGAGGTCGGTTCAGTAGTGCCTTCGTGCTTACTGTGGGAAGATTTTCCTTTTTTTTTTGTCATGCTGGGTTTGAGCAGCTGTAGTCTCTCAGATTGTAGTTCTGATAACGAACAAGTCTCAGTGTATACAAAATGAGAGGTGCAGCATGCAAATCCTCCCAAGGAAATAGTTCACGAGTGATTTCTCCTTCCCCACCTCAGTCATGCAACACAGCACACTATGCAGTGTAGCAGTAATTATGGTATCAGTCCTATTACTTTTGAATTAAAATGCACAAGTTTATGGACAAACAAATATATATCTCCTGGACATAAAGCTAAAGTAGAATATTTAAACTTTTAAAGTTTATTATTATTTCTTTTTTTTTAATTTTTAATACTTTAATGTTTTAAGTATTTCATGTTTTGAGGGCTCTTTCACATGCTAACACGTGAAAATCAATGTGTTCCCAAGAAAAGCAAAGGTTTTGAAGCAACTGCCTTTTGTAGTGGCAGCGTGATTTGTTATTGAATTTTGACCAATTTTCTCAAAATGATTTGTAAAGGCTTAATGTTCAAGACCCAGGAGCATGTGCAAAGTAGGGAGCAAAAGTCTAATTTGTACACGTGTTTGCCATGACTATGAGGACTGAATTAAACTGAAAGGTGTTAGGAGATTGATAATACTCTGGGGCTGAGCAGAGAAGCGTGAGGGGGTGGGAAGCAATTCTAATTTTGTGATTCCTACCAATGTGAGCCCTGGCTTATACATAATTAGCTTTCTCGATTATCATCGCAGAATGAAAGTATGAATGGGGAAGCTAGGATGACCTTCTGCTGGCAAGGGGCTTCGCGTGACTTCCTCCTCCCTGCGTGTGCTCAGCTCCAGTCCCAGCCTCCTTCCTGAACTGGTTGTGGTCTCTCGCCGGGATGCAGGGCAGCTCTGTGTCCTGTTCATATTGCTCATATTAAAAGGAAAGAAGAGAAGGCTGCTCTGCTTCTGACATGCTGCAGAGTCGCAGATCCGTGTTCCCTGAGCCCTTGTGTTAAGTACAGCGGCCCTTCAAAATAAGTAACTGCAGCAGTTCTTGCTGAATAACGCAATTCACACAGACAAAGGAGGGACTTTTTTCTGCCCGCAAGCAAAATAACCGAGGCAATCTGTCCCTTCCCCAGAAAGTGGAAGTGGGAATAAGTAGCTGTAGAATCCTACAGGGCAGATGTCCGATAAAAAATCCATTCAGTTTAGCTCTCCCTCATGGAAAACAAAGGAATATAAGAACTCATTATTACCAGTGCCCCAAGCAGGAGCTTAGCAGCTAGCAGTAGTGACAGCTCAGGTTATTAGTGTATTTATAATAAAGTCTTTTAAGTCTGCTGCACGGAAGGATTTGTGAGTCAGCAAACATAGTAAAGAGGTCTGCAAGGGACAGGCCAGCACAGAAAGGAAAATTGTCAGGGATTATTCAACGCTGATCATGCCCATGTTTCTGTGTCCGTTAGCACTAACCATTGTTCTGGGAATGACAGGTCTGCCAGTTTTAATTTCTTTGAAAGCTGAGCGCATAGAAGGCAAGGAGAAGTGTTGGTTCTTGACAGATTATAAAAAAGCGGGTCAGCCTGACCGAGTTGGCATGAATGCAGAGAGGAACCGTGCACAAGGGTGTTCTACCAAAGCGCCCGTTGTGCAAAGACTGCTACCCAGTTTACCCTCTTAACCTACATTTGGAAATATATTGTGTTTTACAGATGCATATTGCAGTAGATTTGAGGGACCTCGTTGACTTTCTAATAGGTTTAGAGCTGGAGATACCAATTTATGCCTCGTAGGAATGAGAGCCCTTAATCATGTTCAATCTGGAGGTTTCTTGCAGGACTGAGACTAAGAAGGACCCAAAACCAAAAAGCAAAAAGAGATGTCTAGCTGTCAGTTGTTTCACACTTAGTAGCATTTTTAAATTTATTTTTTAATGTGGAAGACCTCCATTATATATATATATATATATATTTATTATTATTATTATTTTTTTTGCATTTAAAGCTCAGGGAAAAATAAATTACCTTTACTGCTGTGACTAATCAGAGAGCAGCAGCTGAGTGCTACAGCATAACCCGGAGATTTTAATGAACCAGATGCCCAGCTCATACCAAAAGTTGGTTGGAATGGGATGCTTAATTCGCATTAGTATCTTTAAAAGCTTTTGCTAAACACAGATCCTAATCACTTGTGCTCGCTGATGGTCCCATTCTGCTTTTTTTAGCAGCAGTAATCCAGGTAAGCTGGACACACTCCAGCGTGGGTAATTATGTTCTCCTGACCTAAATTCGTCTTCTTGTTTCAAATAGATGCTGTTCTGGCTCTGAGATCCTAAATGAGCAATCGCTCTTACATGCATTCTTAAAGGCTTTCCGTGTTTCATCCACGTTAGCTGTCACTGGGGATGCAGCAGGTCTTGGGTACGTTGTGGTGTCTTTATAAACTTAAAAATCCCTTTGTAGGGATAAAGTGGGAGGGGAATTAGTAAATTTAACTTGTATTTTACAGCATCTACTTAAAAATATTTTGTTGATAAAAATCAGGTGTGTATTAGATTCACTCTGATATTTAGCAAACGTGCATAGTCTGCGATGTGGTCGCAGCACCAACGCTTCTTGGCATTTATCTCTGACTTCAGAGAGCGCTCGTCGTTCTGCCAAATACTCAATAATGAAAACTTCAGCTGAATATTTGCTCCTTGTTCTTCCTGGTTCCAGCTGGTCAGGCAGTACCTGCAGCACACCGGAGGTTCCTGGAGCTCCGTGTCCTCCAGGAAGACTCAGCACAGACCAGTGCGCACAGCACAGAACAAAACACACATAAAGATTAACTCTGATTTTTTATGAAGATCCCCAGATGAGGCAATGGTCTGAGGAGACTGCAAGGGGATGAAGCAGATCTGGTGGATCGGCCTGGGGACATCAGCCGAACCAAACACTAGCTAAATTAACCAGGCTTTCTTCCACACCTTGATTTCAGTCTGCTCTGAGTGTGAAATATGTACTTACACTGTTGTGTTAGCCATGTTAGGTTTTTATCAGAAACATTTTACTAAATCTCATCCTTCAGCTGCTGCTGAGACCTTACCTGCCTTTTTTCCCATGCCACTGGCTCAGGATGTGACCTGTGCTCCTCGCACATATCCAGGCAGGCACCCTTCACCAGGCAGTCAAGCACAGGAAAAGAGCAAGGTGGGACCGACATTTCGGTGATAAGTACACAAAACAAAGAAACGAGGGTAGGAAGGGATCGGAAGGGAAATCGGTGTCAAAACCCCAGATTTGAAGAAGGATGGGATGGGAAGTGGGAGGGCGGCTGGAGAGGGAGAGAAAAGCTGCTGCAGCTAAAGGATGTAGCAGGAGAGTATGAAAAGGCTCAGTGGGAGGAGAGTAGAAAGGCGGAGTGCCAGTACCCACAAAACAAAAGAGAGCAGAGGACGAGCAGGGAGGTGAAAGGACAAGGTCTGGGGCTGGAAAGAGGAAATCGCACAAAGGCACTGTCAAGAGGAAGCGTACAAACATCCAGTCTCATCAGTGTCCCAGCCGTGCTGACATTCCCACTCTCACTCCCTTCATTGTAACGCCTGAAGTGACGTGCAGCCATTCACAGTAAAAATTTCATTTTGCATTGTGTCACTGCCACAAAGCCACTGCATTTTCATTAGTGCAGTAAAATCCATGAATTATATATGTTTGCCTGTGTAGGTCTTGTTCTTTGCTCAGATACAGGCACAGTTACTGTTTGAACAGTCAAACAAATTGAGATGCACAAAATGGGACAGATAATTCCCTGGCGCATTAGCCATAGATGAACGTGACCCAAAATCTTTTAAAATCACATTTCCTTCTCTCTGTTACTAACAAAAGTGTTATGAGTTACGAATGCTGGAGCCAACTGAGGTCACTAATTCCTTGAAATAAAGACATTATATATTTAACACCATTTGCAATCCATACAAGAATCGTTGTAGTTATAGTTTAATACCTTGAATAAAGCACGCCTGTGATTTCGGGGAGGACTTGGTACAATGACTGCGCTGCATTGCTACAGCCACCCTGCAAGTGCCTGAACGTCTGTCCCACCCAGAGCAGAGCCCACCGTGGTGTTTTCCAGGGACAGGCATGGTTATGAGAACTAAGGAGAGGTTATGCAAACACTTTCAATTCGCTTCTGAAATGATTTATTACTGGTTTCAGGTCATGAGTAAATTAAGTAGGTTAATTGTTTTTTATTTCCTCTGTACTTCAATGGAAAGAGAAGCAGAAAAACCCCTTGCAAATTAATCTGCCTTGAACTCGGTCTGTTTCCTGGCATTATCATTTTTGCTTCATTTTGCTTTTGTTTTTGTGCTAGGTTCTTGCTTCAGTCTTGAGACACTAAAGAGATATAGAAGACTGTTTTTCTCCAGGGTCCAAATGTTGTGTAAGCCCAGACTTGAAAAAACACAAGCAGCCTGGGATGGGCAATAGTTTCTCAGACAGGAACTGAGAAAGAAGAAACACTGAGAAGAGAGACTTAGTTAATGGGAAATGCACACTGAAGCGTATAACAAAAACATGATTAAAAGCCCGCAGTGTTACTGCCACTGTTGAGCGTTGCATAGGAAGAAACTTTCATGGTGCCCTTTTCAGAACTCATCATCATTAAATGCATTAAATAACAACAACATTGACGTTGTCTTTCTCCAGTCTTTTATCTTTGATGAGCTGATAACCTGTCACACACACGGTAACTATTAGACTTCATAACACTACCTTGGAATAAAAGTGTAGGGAGAGTAGTTACTGGAATTGGACTGAATCAGAGTTTACCTCAATGTGCATCAGAGTATCATCCCGGGGAAAAAAAAAAAAAAAAAGGATAAAAATAATATTTTTATATGGTTAGGCTTTCCTCATGCTGGAATGGCCTCAGCCAGTTTTCTTACATTTACATGAGAAAACATCAGGGTTTAGACTGAGAAGTCCTTCCTGGCCATTCTAGGGAAATCCCAGGGCATATGCTTTGTCACCAAAGGTTAGACACAGCCGAGGAGGTTCTCGTCACCCTGAACCATTTCCTTCCTTTCAGCATTACAGGTGCATCCATCTGTAATGCTCTGCTTCTATGGAGTTTGATTTCGCTCACATCCTCTCCTTCTATCTCTGTCAGTGAGAGGATGCAAGATGCCACCTTTGTGTGAAGGAAAAGAGCTGAAATGCTGTGAAGCTGATGTATACGCAGGTTCAATTTTTCCCTTGGGACCAGATCTAGGCACTGTGGAAGTCCAGACAACTCCCACGAATTTCAAAAAGATGCAGTGGGAGCTCAGATAGGAAGGCCTGAGGCCATCTCGTCCACTCTCTCCAAGCTTGTTAGGTGGTGTGCTCACACCCTGCGTCTGCCTTTGTGTGCTGTCAGGGCGAAACAGTTGCTCAGAGACGCAAAATCGACACCTTTTTCCTATCTCCATGCTTGAAACAGAGTTGGTATAGGTGACAGAAAGTAGACACATCTCGGGCATGGACCAAAAAAATGTCTCGTGTTGCCCACAAAGAGCTCCTTTTGCACCGGAGGGAATATTTTCCTCCTACTCGCTGCTTCCCCACTGATAAAGCCAGTTAGTGAAAAGAGACTGTTGGGGTCTGCTGAGCTCCAAAGCTCACATCTGAAATTGGGAATTTTAATTCCGTTTCTTCCACATCTTCTCGTCTTTTGTGTGTTAACGCAGTAAACTCAACGTATGTTGGAGTTCATATAGAAGACGTGTATGTCTCGTGCGATGGTAAAAGCAGTGAGCAATATGTGTAGTGAGTGCCCTGTTATGCAGTTACCATAGAGACAGAAAATTAAAAGAACTGCGTTCCTTATTCCTTATCGCTGGTCTACAATTAAAACCGACACCTTTTCTACTCCTGTTGCCTTCTTTTTGTTTACGTTGCATGAGGAAGGTGCTGATTTTCTGTCCAGATCCTCGCATTTAAGCTCGATGAACCACCCGTTCCATGCATATTCCTCTGAGCTGCTAAAACCAGGAACGCAGACTCAGCCCCGCCGTGCCTGGGATTGGGCAGAGTTCAGATCTCCGAGCTCCCCGTTTGGTTCCTTAATTTGTGCTCGCACAATTTCCTGTTTAGAAGCAAAAAGGGGACCAAAGAGATCTTGGTGTTTCTTGTTCCAGGCTCAGCACAGTTGTTCCTTCCACAGCAGCAGCTGACTGTCCGGATATTTCTCTGATAGGCACTTGAGTTAATTTTTCACATTCTTATCAATTCAGAAGGCTCATTAGTAAGAGCAGTTTCAAAATGTAATTTCAAGTGGCCAAAAATAATCAGATCAAAGAGGTTCTTTGGACTGTAAAAGCAATAGTTGACCTGGTTTTGCAGCAGAAGCACAAAGCACTCCAGAGATAGATAATTCTCTAGAAAAGTTCTTTACAAAGAAGGTGGAGGATGTCCGAATCAAAGCTCTGCAACTGGTGCAGTTCCTTTGCTGTACTCTCTGAGGTTTGTAAAAGGATCCTGATAATTGTGAGTTTCTACAACTTCAAATTACGTTGTTAGACTGAGTTCAGGGATGAAGCGATGCGTTGTGGATGCTGTTGCGATGTGGTTTGGGGGCCGTAGTTTGGCCACAGCCCGGCTGCACCCTCGCTGCACAGTGCTGGAGAGCTGCAGCCAAGGCCCTTCGGTTGTTAATTTCTCCTTGCTGTTTGGGGAAATTAAAGTGTCACGGTGACCAGTGTTAATAGATTCCCTGAAAGGTCAGCAAGACGCATCATATGAGCAATGAAAATCAGTTCTAATTGAGGCTTCTCTATCGTTCTGGTTAGTTTGACTGAAATCTTTCCCAGATGGCAAGTGTCACCAAAGCAACTCGGGACGTTCTGTGAGTGAGGAGGAACCTTTCCCAAAATAGATTATGTCCAGGAGATAAAAGTACATAAACCACGTGCCATCACGGCATGCCCTTTCCCTACCTTCAATACCTCCTCCCTAATTTTGACATCTACCCTGAATCTATTTTCTGCTCTATATTATCTTGTCACTAATTGCACAATAATTCTTCAATCACTCTAGACTGGAGAACAGGGAAATCCACCTGCCAGATGTTCCTGATGACTCTTCCTGACCCAAATTCGTTAAAGCTCCTCGTCGCGCCTCCTTTCCGTTCCTTCAGGGTGTTGACTCCCAAATACCGACAGACCAACCCGAAGCACCGAGCGGCAGCAGTCTGCCTGTCTAGCTCGCAGCAATCAGTCGGCTTGTAGGAGGGACAGCTAAGCTACATACGAAGCAGCATCCTGGATCATGCTGTAATTTGTAGGCCGTGATATTCGAGTTGTGAAATCAGAGATCTCCTTACATATGCAAAGCCAGAAACTGGTGATTCAGGAGCTGAGAGAAGCATGAAGCTGATGGCTGGGGAAAGGAGTGCCGTCAGCTGCCTGCAGAGAAACCTAAACCTATGTAATCCTGCATTAGACTCCTTGCCCACTTTGAGGGTATATAAGACCACCAGTTAGATGCCATTCGTCATCAGGCGGTGCCATTAGATACCTCTCATGGTGGTGCAGAGAAGACAGTTCTTGCTGTCAGAGTTATAGATCAGGGCATTCCTTTCCTTTTCCAGAAACTTGCATCAAATCAGACTGCTGAGGTACACGCATGTGTCTGAGTGCATTGTAGGAAGAGGCTTCTTCAAGCGCCCTTTCTGCTTCGGGGAGGAGAGCTTTCTACCCCAGAGGATGACTTCAGCTTGGAATGAGCTGAGATCTCGCATTAGAGGCTGCCTCTTTTTGTCCTGTCTGGGCAGTCGGTGATAACTGCAGCAAAATCAGGCTCAAGAGGACCCAGCTTCCAGTGGGGAAGGAGGGCAGGAGGGGGTGTCTGTTTTTTAGTATTTGTACTCAACTTTATGAGTCTGCTGACTTTCAGAATATAGTAATAAGCACTTTTACATCTTCAAAGGGCTTTACAGATACGATCTCACTTCATCTCCTAGGGAGGGAAAAGAAGAAAATTATCAGGAACAGATAACTAAGTGATTTAATTTCATGGAAGAACTCAAAGCTTAAGGGGAATTAAAGACTTGATGTTAAGCTAAATCAAAACAATGGAAATGAGCTGGATCTTGGATCTGTCCGAGGTTTCTAGCAAGGCAAAGTGAATTTCGCCACTCTGTAAATATGGTCCAGGTGTGGGTGCTCTTGTCAGGTAGCAGGGCAGAAGAGGGACGGGACAGAACGACACGAAGAGCTGAGCTGGGACGCCTGGGGAGCAGAGCTCGCCCTTCCATCGCCAGCAGGGCGATGGGGCTGGCACTAGCTGGTGCAGGGCAAAGCGCTCTCCCTTCAGCCTCTCCCAGTGACTGCTTGAATCCTTCCATTCGGGGGCAGTGAGCTCCTGGCTGTTTTGCCCTACTCTCACCCCTCCAGGATTCTGCTCTCCCGTATAATTACCCGACCCTGCCCTGGCCAGATCCAGCCCTGGTGCAGCCCTTTGTGACTTGCCAGTGCCACCATGCTGGGAATAAATGTCACATGAGGGACTAAATCAGAGCTAGGAGCTCCCAGATCCCAGAAAAATGCCCAGCTTACCAGTCAGCACTGTACATCTCACAAAGATCTTGGCTTATTTTGTTACATGGGATGCCAGTTGGATGAAAATATTTCTTTTTGGATGGTGGTTATAGAGGAACAGGAGGACATGAGGTCATAGAAAGCTAAAAACTTTGCAAGAGCCAAGAGCTGGTTTGAATGCACCCCTTTCTTTCAAGATCTTCAGCTATTCTCTGCATGCTTCGAAACGCTTTCTCAAGAGCTGGTTTTGAAGTGGTACAGCACAAGGAAACCCTTCCTCCTTCAGTGTGCTGAATGCTGATTTACTGTTGGCAGGTTGTGGATTAAAACCACTCATCATGGCCCCCTTTCACTCGGATGCTTTTCCTTGTCCTTTTTGAATTTAATAATGTGTCAAATTAGGGTTAAAGTGCTGTTTCCTCAGTTCTACTCTGGCTTTGATGCTATAGACCTACCCAACACTGCCTTGCTGCGGTGCTGCTCAGATAGAAGAATGTCCCCGAGGCATTTTGTAAAGCTGATAATTAGGCAGTGTTAAAGCCGAGACAAGTGGAGGGAGTATGTAAACACGGCAGGCATTATATCCACTGCAGTACCCTGAACCGGCACCAGTTAAGGCATGGATGGGTTTGTATCTGCCTGGCCAGGACACCCCAGCTAGACACCAGACTGGCTTTGAAAACCCAATTCAGTCATCAGCTCGTGGATAAATTTTTAGTAGGTCAACTCCCAGATGCTAAACATCCGAGCACCGTTTGGGTGAGAAACCTGCTTGAAGTTGGAGTCCGTATATGCTTGCTTTTTGTTCCCGTTCAAAATTCCTTTAGAATTAGCTGGATCTTGAAAAAGATTTTCTTCTATCTCAAAGCTCCGTCCATCCTGGTGGGATGTGTCGGGGTCCTTTTAGAAAGAGTGAGATGTTCCACAGTCTCCGAGGCAAATAAAAGCCCTCTCGGCATGCATCAGTGCAGAGCACAGGCCTGGCCTTCCACCAGAGAGGTCTCACCTCGTTGCCCCAAGCCTGGACCTAGTTATCTCCTTGCTGATACAGACACAAGGGAAGTCTAGACTCAGGTGCAAACTGGCAATAATTTCTGAGCCAAGCGAAGATTTATGTTGTAATGACGGTTCATTAGACAAAATTATGCCTCTAATGACATCTTTGAATCTTTTTATTGTTTTCGGAGAATTAATTATGGCTACATTCCTGGCTTGTGAGGCTTAAATAGGCAAATGCATCCACAGATCTTCTCCATCACTTGAATTATAGGATTATATATTAATCTTTTACATCCATAAAAACATGTGGAAATTAATATTCAATGGGTCTCTTAGAGGTGGTCATTACAAAGCACAGGACAATCCAAATGTGTAAACTGCACATAGCTTGGAAAGGTTTTGAAAGTGTTGTGTCTGTGTAGTGATTAAACCACAAACTATTTAGTGATTCCCTGTAAAAATAAAAATAAAAATAAAAATAAAAATAAAAATAAAAATAAAAATAAAAATAAAAGTAACATAAAAAAAAATCCACTTAATTCCTAGACCTCTGTAAATCTCCAGGTATTTATTTGAATGTTTTCCTTTTTTACCTAAGATCAGAAAAGTGGTTTAGAAAAGGGCTGGCTGAGAGGCAGAGAATACGGGAATGCCCAGACCTGCCATACAGACCATAAAAGTGATGTACTGTGAAACGCAGGGGCTTAAATCTGGTTTTATGTGAGACGCTGAAATGATTCTAAAAAGCTGTCATTACCGCCATTTGTCTGACCTAGAGCTAAAGGCGTATTCAAAAATGGATCAAACCGTACAGAGCTTTGGAGGAATGTCAGATGTGAAGCGTTGCTTGGTTCATATGCTATTCATTTCCCAAATACTGGATAAATGAAAGGTTGAATGAGGAAAGAACAATAAGAGCGAAGAGCAGGCACCCAGCTAGCACATAATATCCAATGCTTTTGATAACATAATTATAACCGTGATGTTATAATTTTCTATCCTGTACAAGCAGTGTCAGGAAACACAGATGACAACCTGGCATTCATTATATTGATATGAATTCATGTAAGAATTTTTAGATCCTACAGCTTTTTTAGGCAGATTGTATACTGAGGTTTAACAGAATGACCCTGAAAATGATTGGACTCTTTGTAGGCATTTACTACACACATGCTTATGGAAAAGGTGCCTCATATTTTTTCTTTTCCTTTTCCAGCTGAATTCCTTTAGTGATCCCAAGTTTTTGGACCTGAGAAGTTAAGCCTGCGAGTGCTTCCCATTTCTGAATGGTCCCGTACTGGAACAAGTGGCTCTAATCTCCAGAAAGGCTTCGCCAGATGTCCTATCAAAGAGGCTTTGTCGGACTGATGTGGGACCAGGAGGTCTTGGTGAGAATTTCTGCTGGGCCTCTCCCTGGCCTTTGCAATGACACACATGTTTATGCCCATAAGCATGTGTAATTGATGTAATTAATTGTATCCAGGATAAATTTACTTACATAATGCATATCCACATGTGTAATCTGGAAGAGATCAACACAGAGGCAGAATTATATCAGCCTAGTGTTTAAAGCTATTTTTGGAAATTATATGTTCTGCATGTAGATACTCTAAGTTGAAAGCACGACTCAGCCTGGCCTGTTCAGGCTGTGGCTTTGATTTTTCCTTGCTCCCAAGCACAATTACAAGGGAGTCTGTGGTAGCTGCGTAGAAATTGTTTGGATCCAGAACTTCCTCTTCTTGGCGTGAGCGAGAGCCCTGCTGCAACTGTGCAGAAATTCCCTTAAAGCAGCAAAGGATTGGACAGAGCACAAGTCAGTTCTGTCTTCTTTCTTCTTCCATCTGCCACCCTTACCACAATCTCCCCTGGACCCTTTTAAATGATACAGAAAAAAAATACCCAATCTGTCCTTTAGACTTCTAATTTTATTTAATGTGTTTTTCTTCTTTTTCTCCCAGTTTCTTCACAGTCTTGTTTTCTCTTTTCCTTCCTCATTTCATTAAAATTCTGTTTTATGTTGCATAAAGTACCAACCTCTGTAACAGGTAATTTTGTTTAAAAAGAGATAGCACTTATTCTTTTTTTTTTTTTCCAATTTTCTTTCATGTAGGCAAAGGTTTTTTGAATTGTATTTGGTAATTATCTTGTCTTTGAGTCAACCAGTGCGCTCTACTAATACAAATCATTTTCTAGCTAGGATAATTTATTGGTCAAAAGAAAATGTGTGTTGGAACCAAATTAACATTAAAAAGTAACTCAGCTGGCTTAGCGGTTCTGAAAAGCTGGCAACAGAGAATTTGCTCGGAATGTCAATACTTGTTTTGTTACAATCCGAACTTGTTTAAAATTTGAAATGAAAATCATGCCTGCTTGAATTTGCAGCGCGAAGTAGAAAAGAAGTCCTGCTAGAGTAAAACTCAGTGGGGCGTGTGGAAAGCTCCTCATTCTGCTGAATGGCCCAAGTTGTGAAGTGCTGTGCAGGGCTTCGGACCCAGGGTTTTACCTGTGGGTATTTAGAGAGAGGGAGCAACCAGAAACCGGTACGTAAACCAGATTAAATGTTTGGCTGTATCTTAGCGGGGCTGCTTGTTGCTTCCCATAGTTATATATCAGCCACATTACATTTCCTCTTCCAAAATATTTTCATTCCACAGTGGAATGGATCTTGAGACTTCCAAATGTTTAGGAAAAGAATCTGAGGCAGAGACAGGGGAAAAATGGCTTTTATCCTGCTCAGACTACATAGCTACTGCTGGAAGGCCACCTGTGATAGATCATGTCAGTATTTCCATCTAATCACTGTAAATGTGTGAGCAGTAAATTGCAGCAGTGAGGCAGAAATACTGCAGTGGCTTTGTCAGCGGAGAGGGCTGGTAGGAAAGTGTTTAGGATGCCCAGGATCCCCATGTGAGTCTGCTCCAGCCCCCTTCCCAGACGAAAGGTGGAAAGGGCTCTTCGTCACTCTGGGTGAGTGCTCTTCTTCTTCAAGGTTCGGACCAGAAATGTAAGCCACGCTGAACCTGCTCCACATGTTCCTGCGGGAAGTTCACATTTCAGCAATCATCTGTTTTCTTCCAAGAATAAAGTTTTGCTGTTGACTTCAGTATGGCCAAGATTTCACTTCTAAATTGCCTTTAAATCTTTGGCACTTGGCAGCAGCTCACTCCTCTCGCAAATCCCCGAGGACAGGATTCAACAGTACAATAAATCCAGCTTAAGGGCTCCTCGTGTCAGATCAGAAAAGTCATGACACAGAGCACTGATCCAAAGTAAGCAAACCCTCCTATTCAAATGTATTAAAAAATAATGACAAGCTTACGTTGGGCCAGAAGTCTCACTCCTACATGAAGCATCTTCTGCCACAACTGCTCTAAGTATTTTCCTCTATCAGAGTCCGCCTGTCCTCGTCTAGGCTGCGGAAAATTAGCGTAAAGATCGTGTTCTGACTGCAGCCAATTCAACAGAAACACAGCCATGTGCCGATGTCTGATCCACATCAAACGCGTAATCCTGGCAGATCAGCAGTGCCGAGGACTGGTATTAATGATCACAGAACCAGGGCGTCTGTCCAGAAGCGTGGGAAGATTCCTGAAAAAAAAGAAACAGTATTTTTTTAGGGGCACTCAACGTAGTCACTTCTCCTGGGCCGTGCAGCAGGGAACTGGGCACAGCTGCACAGGTGAATCCTCGTGAAGAATTATTCCTTAAGCAGTGGAAGGATCAAAGAGTCTAACAAGATATCACCAACCAAGAAAGCGGTTGTGAAACATCAGCTTAGTGGCTGGAGAGGAGAGCTATTCGTCTTCACTCCACCACGTGATGATTTCCTAAGATGGCCCCATGCTAACATTTGCTGGTAGCATAAAAGTCTACACAAAGGACTGAAGCAGTCAGGCCTGAAATAGTTTAAATGCTTTCTCGCAGCAAGGAGAAGCCTAGCAAATTGATGTGATCAATTTAATAAATTCCCGACTCTTATCATCTGATTTTAAGGAAATAAATTACACTTTTATGTAAAGCACATAGCAGTTCCAATCTGAGTTCCTAGTGAGAAAAAGAATTGACCCCGATTGTGAATTTGCTTGAGATTTTCTGGAGCTGTTTTGTGGCTCAGAGCCACAGAAGAAAACTTTTCTCTGTGAGATGTGTTACCGAACTTTTATTACCCGTTTTCATTAGGGCAGTTTGACTCAAGGAGTAACTTCATTGTGCGACATGGGAGCCGGGTGAACAGTTCCCACTAACTGGGGACATGTCCTCGTGGTCCCCAGCCCATGCTGCTACATCCCCATGATGCCAGAAATGATAACAAAGCCATCTCAGATCACATTCCCAATAGCCGGGACAATTCCGCAACCTCTTCCAGAAAGCAGTGGATTGCTGTAAACAAGGGAGAGGCTTCCCAGAAGAAGGATTTTCACAGTGAGCTCAGTACATCACGGGCCATGGACAACTGAGGCAGTTTATTGCAGTACTCCTGCAGGTCATCCCCAACAGAGGTAGCATAGGAGTTTGCAGGGTTTACAAAGCTGAAGGCTTTGATTGACGTGTTTAGGGACAGAGTCATTTTTCTGAGCTATTATGTTGTTGTTTTTTTTAACATATAAAATAAATATATATAAAATAAAATAAAATAAAATAAAATAAAATAATTATATTATATTATATTATATTATATATATATATTTAAGGAAAAATTTTCTCCACAGCAAACAGAATGAAAGTGTGTAAGAAAATTGCTAGTTCAATTTTTTGGAGTCTCTAAAACTCACAAAAAAAAAATGGAATGGATGGGTTTTTGGGACTAAGGTGAAGTCAGAGAGGCAGAAGACAGGAGAATGATACCTGGGCATATAAAATGACCACAATCAAATGGTTTTTGTTTTTGTTTTTTTTGTTTGTTTTTGTTTTAAGGAAGTCACCACTGTGCATAAGCAATATAAATGGGTGGTATTACGAGGACAGCAAGATTACAGAAATGTTCTGCTGTTAATATTCTAAACAGAAGGGAGGCTCTGCTGTGCTCAGTCTTATATAAATGCATAATAGGATCATAAAATCATAGAATAGGATGCAGCCCCTATCCTGGAGAAATTATATTGTAAAAAAAACAAGACTTGGAGAGGCTGGGGAGGGAAAGAGGAAGGGAGAAGGAGAGCAACATACCCCAAGCCAGACAATAGCTACGTGGCAGAACCAAAAATAGAGTCGGAGCCTGCTTCTTCCCACACTGGTATGACGGGATCTCACTCCCTCCTTGCCTGATTGCTGTGAAATAAATCATCGTTTGCAAAAATGAGACATGCTACTCTCATACTTAGCTGCGAATTTATTCCGTGGCAGAGGTTTTCAGTCATTTTTGAGTGGTAGGTTTTCTATTAGATGTGTGGTCCCTACGTAGTGCATTTAAGCCCAATGCCATCAATTGGTATTGATTTTCTTAGTAGTGTTTCACGGATCCCTTAGAAGTAGTCCTTGGAATCCTGGTTGCCTGCAAATCACAATATGAAAGCCTATCTCTTATAGGACTTTATACATTCTTGGTCTTCTTTCTGCATTCTTGGTCTTCTTGGATATTTACACTAAATACTAACAGCTGCATAAATTCTGAGCCACTCCATTCCTTGTCAACTTCTTTTACCTAGAGTAAATGGAATAATTGAGATTTTAATGGCAAATGAAAACTGTGCAAGTGAATTAAAATAAACTTTGTGGAGTTCCAAAACTCAGAAATGTAGAACCAAAATTGCATCCCAGCTGGTTCGAATTCCTTTGAAACCCAGAGCCACCAAGGCACACATATTACCAACAGATTTAGGGATCTCCAGACAAGTCCCTGTTCAATAGCAAAAACATTTACAGTTGTACCCAGGAATCAATATTTTAGAAATCTCCATGGAGATAATTCCCATGGCAATTCAACAATGCTTAGTATGTGAAACACATTCATATTAATACCCCTAATATGTTCAAAATGCCCCTTTTCCATTCTTGAGATGTTCTAGGAAAAGAAAAAATATTGCGTGTTGGATTACATTTCCAATTGCTAGCAGAATGCTCAGATGTTGACAGATGTTTCTTCCTGTTGGAGAGAAATGTAAACCAGAGTAGGAAATCTGAACTGATCAAAATTGAGCTCTTTTCAAAGTGAAAAATAGAACAATTACCGGATGCAAGGAGATAAATTTTCCTATGGGATAAAAATTCCCTGGAACGTGCTGTTTCTACAAAACCAAGCATGACCCCCCCCCCCCCCCCCTTCCCGGAATGTGTCAATTCAATTTAGCATTGAAGAAAACAAACAAACAACAAAAACACACACACACACATAAAAAAAAAAAAGAGAAATAAATTGAATTGATTGTATTTATTTCTTATTATTTCTTGAAGAAATAACAAGGAAAGAAATGTCACTGGAAAAAAAAATCTACATCTCTTTATACACGTACAAACATAATATTGAAATCAGCATGAAATGATTTGATTGTGTTAAAAAATATTCTGCTTTTCTAGAAGCATGACAACTTTGTGTGTGTGTGTGTGTTTTCTTCCATTTTGGAACAATGCAAATTTGGAATTGCAGCCTTATAGAAATTGTGGGACGGGGAGGAAGCTCTGGAGGCCACGTGGTGCAGCCTCCTGTTTCGAGCAGAGCTAATTTCAGAGTTAGATCATGTCTTTGAGGACTTTGTCCACTCAGATTTTGAAATTCTTCAAGAATGGAGATTCCACAGCCTTTCTGTATCCCTGTTACAGTGCCTAACCACTCTCTTTGTGCATATATATATATATATATCATTTTTTTTTCTTAGATTTGATCAGAATTTCCCTTTTTGTGACTTGTGGCTGCCTCCTCTCAAACCACACGCAGCATAGCATCGCTCTGGGAAGCTGAGCTGCAGAAGGATAAGCACAGTGGGTTTCTCCTGTCCAGGCCTCCTGCAATTCAGCTCCGTGCTTATGCCCCTGAGGCCAGTGAGCCGTAACCGCAGGGCTGGGCGATGCAGGATGTTGTGGTGATGAGGAAACAAACTGTGTTGATTTGCTTTTTTGTCTGCTTTTGTGAAGTATCATCTGAAAAGGAACTGGCTAACACTTACGACACTGAAAAGACAAAAGGGCAGGGTGACAGAGAGACCAGCTCTGGCAGTTTCTCACTTGCCACATCCATGGTTTTGGGTTGCTGCCTTGAATTCCCCCTGCCTAATGCTTTTTCACTATCCTTACGCCCCCTTGGATCAACATCTTTCAGGGAGTCAATCTTCATCCCAGCAGCAGTCCATTGGTGCAGATCACTTCAGAGACACAGAAAATATCTTTTGCCCTCTGCAATGTGCAGAAAACTCTAAGCCAAGAAAGCACACGTACCCCCCTGCCAAGCCGCCGGCTCGTTTTTGTGTGAGTGCAAAATGCTAGGCTCTGGGTTTCCTGCACATCTGCAGCACTCCTTGCTCTGCTTTTTTAGCACCGGGTGGAACTGTAAAACACTGGAAAGCAGGGAATCCCCCAGTGTCTGAAGACAAAGGCACAGCTAAGGTGGTTTCCTGACTGCACCAGGAAAGGCGACTGCCTAACGCAGCAGCAGCCAGAGAAGGACCAAGCTCCCAGATTGTTTTTTTGCCAGCTGAAATGGGAGACCAAAGCAGCATGTTGTAAAGGGCAGGTGCAAGGTTTTGATGCAAACTGCGGTTGTAGTCACACTTGCAAGGAGAATTATATATATATATATATATATATATATATATATATGTTGTTTGGCATGTCCTAT
Organism: Anser anser; assembly: GCF_964211835.1. Classification (NCBI taxonomy): domain Eukaryota; kingdom Metazoa; phylum Chordata; class Aves; order Anseriformes; family Anatidae; genus Anser; species Anser anser. The sequence continues at coordinate 20,805,928 of NC_139732.1, forward strand.
GACACAGAACAATTTTAATTAAAGTCAGTAAACATCTCAGCTGCAGGGCTGGGAAACAGCACTCAGAAGGGGCTTGCTTTATGGTGTGCAAATGTAAGGCAGGACACCTGAGGAAGTATCCTGTAAACACTGATGTGTGTACACTAAGCAGCTTGCTTAATCTCAGGTTTCACCTTGCTGTGCACTTTTTAACAGTAGTGATAATTTCATTAAACAAAAAAAAATCAGTTTTCTGAAGCCATGGCGGTGTTTAAAACTTCTCATCATTTGAAATGCATTTAAAATGAAATAGATTATCTGTCCTATTATCCTGTTATCTTGTGGGTATATGGGGGCAGAAGATTAATGAATAAGCTGAAAAGACTTTTGATTCCTGTTTTCTGGCAATTCAGGCTGTTGGACGGTACATGAGACCTTGCACATTTTTACTTTGTTGATTTTCCTGCTGGTGAGGTGACGTGCAAAGCCTGAAAATTTCCTGTCTAAGAGACATATTGCTCATCTGACAGGAGAGTGATGTTTCTTCTTGACAGAAGGCACAGATGAGGAAAGAACAGCAGAACCAAGTCTCAGGAGAGCCCAGCACGCATGGCTGTCCACAAGTACACAGGCATAGAGGTGGGATGCTCACATCACTCATGGCCAGAAATACCTGGACAGAAAAACCTGTTGAAAGAGGTTATCAAAATGTTTTCTCCTGACTTTTATGAAAAGAACTTCTGAACTCTGGAGGGAATGTGCTTAGCAATTGAAAGATGAAGATAGTAAATAAATAAACAACTCAACCACCATAATGAACAATTCTCCAAAGTACAGAACAAAAGCAAGTCCATACCAGTATAAACAGTCCAAACTGTCTGATGCACACACAGTTCAAGTGCTGGTTCAGTTAAAAATGGGATATGGAGCCAGAAAACACTAACCAGATCAACTGGAGAACTTGAGCAGGATTACCACTGCCCATGGCTGAGCGAAATGAAACCATCTGACTCCGCCAGCACAAGCCACAGCCTGCAGCCTGGGGACTTTTTTTAGGATCCAACAATAAACTGAACTCTTGTGTCAGGTTGGCAGGTTATGGTACAGACAGGCCCAGTCAAGAGGTAAGTATGTTTGGACACATGGGGGTACACCAGTAGAGAGGATTTTCTGTTAAACTGGAGCAGACAAAGCAGGTTCCTCTGTTACTTACCCGTGCTGTTCCCTTCCAGGGATGCAGGAAGACAGCCAGTAGCTGTAGCACAAGCCCCAGACAAAATAAGACAAAACCACCCTCAGACAGATGTGAGTAAGAGCAAGGACATGACAAGGTCAGTGGCAAGGATGTGGAATAAAATAATGGAAATCAGGGTCCCCAGATGAGCCCCAGTGATTGCCATAATCACACATCACACGCCACAGCTGCACCTCGGTCACTTGTGTTCTGGGCAGATAGTCTGGAGCCCTGTATCCTGCGGTAATGAGAAAGGGGCTAGGGTGATCAAAAGGGGTTTTTCCACATCGGACTTCTCTGATGTTGTTTCTTTTGAAAAGGCCCATAGGGTATTGCTTTATTTCCACCTTTGTAGAAAAAAAAAAAAGGGGGTCTTAAAGAAATTCCTGTTAAATAGCCTCCTGCGGGGATCGAGTCACGGAGTTGGGTTATCTGAGCACTCCAGAGTGCTGAAAATAGAAGATAGAAAATGCTTCAACACGGGAGAACATGCATGCCTGTTAATAAATGTTAATGTGAATTTTCCTAGCGTGTTGGACACACAGAGAACTGTGGCTAGGGAATTAATTTTCTCACTAGAAAATTTCTAGATAACTCCAGATAGTCCCTCTCAAGGCCTTCGGAAGATCTCTTTGAAACCAACCTTCCTGTCATCCTCTACTTGATCACCTTTGGTGGTGCCTTTTGGGGTCAGTCATTTTTTCTGAACCCATTTCATTCCTGTCAGGCTGGCTTACAGGTAGCCATTGCTGTGTCTCCGTTGTCTAAAACCCTGAAGTCAGAGAAAAAATAACCAGTAATGTTGAGGCTCTGAATGTGTCCTCTGAGTTCAGCTACCCCTCTCTGTCGTTCCAGGGGTAATCTGAAGGAAATAAAAAATAATCAGGAAAGTGATCCAGACTGTGGACCTCTGGCACGCTGTGATGTCTGGGTGGGAAGGAAGTAGGAGAATTCTGGATGTCCTCTCCTTTATCGTCAGGTAGCAAGGGAGCATGGAAAATATTGCTCTCCTCTAAAGCCTTTCTCAGGGGCATTGCAAAGATCAATGATGAAAGAAAAAATAATTTAATCATACGTATATTCTTAAGTTAGCCTGAAAAAGTGCTTCTGTGCGTAGCTCCTTTTCAAGGAACTGCATCAAAATGTTGATTACAGCTACGAGGGAAATCACATTAGTGGAAACGAACCGTTGTCATCATGAAGTTGCTCCTTAAGTCAACACGAAGCCATCGCAGTGGGAGGAAGGCACAGACATGTCACCACACTGCAGCGATGAAGCTGTCAGAGTCAGAGCACTGCAGCATTCCTTTCGGTGATCGTTTCTTCCTGAGTTCATCAAGTAGAACATCTTGGCTCAGTGATCTTGCTGAGAAACACCGTTTACATTTAACAGATACCCAGCATGGTGCCCAACCTCCAGCCATCTTTTTTTTGTAGCACTCTCTGCTTGAAACCTGGTTCAGGACACCTGGCCCTGTGCTCTAGATTAATCTGATCGTGGATTTAACCAGCGTAGAGGGGAAGCTCTGAGCACCGCAGATACAAGCTCGATGCACTGTGCGATTGATTTATTATGGCGAACCAAATGTACCTTCTGGTGTGAGTGGAGGTAGAGGAGAGATAATCTTACTTCTGAATCAGATTATCTTTCCTTTTCATACTTAATTAAGAACACAGTCTTGCTAGAGGCAGAAAAGCTTTGGCTTCAGTTTACACAGACGCATTTTATCTGTCTGCCTGCCTGTCCAAACTTTTTATCCTTACAAGTTACAGTTATCTCTGTGTCTGATCCTATAAAATTTGGTGGCAAAAAGCCTATTGATTTCAGCTGAGCTGGAGCCAGGAGATGCTGATCTTACCTGGACAGTGTTCCTTAACAGATGTAGCTCAGTAACAATTCATGTAGTCGAATCCAACATAAAACTGTAAATGAACAATAAAAAATCACATTTCTAAGTCTGTTTTTACCTTTTCCACTTAATCAAAAAGAACAGAAAAAAAAAGAACCAGATGACCTGTAACAAAAGGTCTTTATTATTTCTTCTGTACTTTGCTGCTGAAATGAAGAACATCAGCTTTATCTCAGGAAGAGTGAGAGGGTAACACAGAACCCTGGTACTATTTATAAGACACTTTTTTTGGTGATGCTCTCACCGCACCACATTTGTAACTATTGGAGCACGATCTGGATCAGAAGGCCTGGTAAAGTGAAAAAGCTTCTTGTTCTGATGAAGAGGATTGTAAGGATCTCGGTGATGGGGGATCAGATAGAGCTTGTATCAGATGACACAAGGATAGGAGACATTGCAAAAACATACTTGGGTGTAGGCTGAACGTGCATGACAGGACTGATGAGAGTTCATCAGTTCTAGTCCTGGAAAATCCTGGAGGTCCCTAGACGGGTCTGAGTACTCTCAGCAATCAGGTCTCTTCAGGGCTCCGTGGAGGTGTATCCTGAGGCCATGTCCTACACCAATTTAAGACCCAAACCAGGAACTTTCTGTGATTTCTGAACTGGGTCTGAATGTAAAACGTGGATGCGTCCTTGCTCTTGTCTTGAAATAGGTCAAATCTGGCTGTGGATTCACATACTGAATTTCGGGCCTATCTGTGATTTATATTGGTCTGTCGTGTTTGCAACATGAAAAGTGCTCTGTTTAGTGAGAAAGTGGACTCTGTTCTTATTCCAGCTCCCATATGCCTGATTCAATCTAAACCACATTTTCCTCACAAAGAACCTTTCAAAAGCAAAGAATTCCAAAAATTACCGCTATGAATGGTCCAAGAACCTACATTGTAAAGGAGTCCCCAAATGATCTATTGCCATTGCGGGTTTGTTTATTAGCTTGGGTTTCTTGGTGCAGCCATGGGTCAATTTTCACACACATACAAAAAGACCTTTTGTTGTCCTCAGTATGTGTGAGTCTTATGGAATCCTTTTGGAAATGAAACATCTTTAGTTTCAACATGTAACATGCCAGAATCAGTTGCTTTGAAAACATCCTTGCCTCTAACGTGTTTCTTATTAGGAAAATGTATTCCCAAACTAAAATTAGTGCCAGTTTTCAGGAAGGACTCAACTGTGTTCTTGCCTCAACATCTGTTGGTATAAATAATGTAGTAAAATGTGAATTCAGAGGAATATTTGTGTGTATTTGCGAAGATAACTTGTAACTGGGGAGCAGTTTTGAGAACTTTCTTGTAAATGGAGAGCTGTACTCAGTTCAAATACTAAACCCTTCATAAAGGAACAACATAATTGTTGCTGGATCGCAATCGCAGATCAATTTTACAAGCTGCAACCAAATAAAAGAGAGAAAATGCAGAGTGGCGTGGCAGTGTCACCAGGGAGCAACCCTGGGAACAGTTAGGCTTGGAAAAGAAGTTTACAGCAAACACTGGTTTGTTGTTGTGATTTACATTTCCAGTAAAACTTAACGCCGGGAGAACTTTGGCCTGTGTGGGGTGTTTGCAAGGTGGTGAATGCAGAACGTGGACGTTCTCCGCTCACCAGATTTTAAAACTCACCAAAAAAATCCTTGCAGAATGAAAGGCCGTAAGCTGAGCGTTACTGAGATACTAGGGATGGTTGCATTAATAGCACATTAATTAATTGTCTTTGCCCTAACAGGTCTCTTTGGACGTTAGTGTTAGTTCTAATTGTTGTCATTTTGCACAGGATTTGCTATGCAAAAGAAATAACGAGCAGCCTCCCCTCTCCATGCATGCTGCATTAAGTGATCGGTAAGCAACGCTCGCGCTTCCTGCCAGTGGTGGGGTTGACTTGTGGGGAGCAGTTTAAACGCTTGAATGGAAAAGACAGACATTTGAACACACATTTTATTGCTTTTGCTTCAATTTTTAGAGCATTGTGCCCTTCTGCCTTGCGTGAAGGGTCCTGCTTTGTGGTGTCTGTAGCAGAAATATAACCAGTACCTCCCTCCTGGCTCCACAACCACTATTTGGGGTTGCCTCTCTGTTTCGTGTTAAGTGGCTTTGTGTGTTCTTGATGTTTATTCAAGAGACTTTCAGTTTCTCTTCATCTGCTGGGAGGAAAACTGGGTGATCTGCAAGCTGATCCAGAGGCAGTTGTTTGGGGTGGGAGCAATTGCCACAAGGGCAGAGCAGGCGGCTGGGGGCCAGTGACCAGCTCCATCCCTCGTTGTAATCCACCCGTATATTTCTGTTGGAGCTCTTTCCCAGCACATCATTCAGATTCTTTTTTATATTTTGGTCCAACATGCACTAAAACCAAACTTTCTTGGTTTCTTGCCTGGTTCAGATTTAAGAGGATGAACTTGTGCTGGTTTAATTTAATTCCACATCAGTTCTTAAATTCTTTTCCCCACTGGGATGCTTCAGCTTTTCTGGCTGTGCTGTAAGTAGCATTTGGCATAAGTCATAAACCCTTCTTCAGACAACTTAATCTATCAAAATGGTGCTGAAAGGAAAAAGAGCACTATTGCTAACAAAAGCTTGTGTATCTTTATCTGAGGCTGAGAACCTTACGGCTATGGGAGACAAGTCTGGTGTTTGGATCCAGCTGTGAGGCCTTAAGATATTACAGAGCTGTTTGCTCTGTCCCTTCACTCAGGCTAGAGTAATGCTGTCTCGTTTATGCCTCATGGCTTCAAATGTGTGAGAGTTCAGTGAAGACGCTCTTTGAATCAGTTTTTTTATCACTGTACCTGAGAGAGTGAAGATGCTTGGTGTTTAAGTTCAGAATACATTATATCAATATAATATTATATTAATATTAATTGATATATTATATGTTAATATAATATTTATCAATTACATATTATATAATAGTTCAGAGTACATTATATCAAATCTAATCATCTGTACACAACAGACAATTGTATTTGCTCTGTTTTGTATCTGGTGTGTATCTGCCTGTTTCGCTTTTATGTAGTTTGCTGCCCCACCACAGTGGGTTTGTTAATTGAATTAAATTGTTAGCTGAAGCTCCTCCATGTCCCAGCTTCATGAACCTTCTTGGAGTATGCCCTCTCACTGGTTGCAATGAAATCGCCAGCTGGGGCAAAAAATGTGCTCACTTTATGACTCACTCCTCTGTGCACTCGTGTAATAATCCTCAGATAAACTGATCAGGAGATTGTACTGCTTAAAGACAGTGTTTATCTTTGCAAGCTCTTAAGGCATTAAGAATCAGTATGAGAGGAAAATGAAATGTTGGCAGAGAGTTTTCAGAAACAAACATGAACTGGAACATTAAGATGTTTGATGCAAGAAGGGCCAGCTAACAGATTTACGGGTTCATCTGACATGTTCTAGCTTTTAAGTAAGCAAGATGAAGATAATAAATTCTCTGTTGTTTCTGATTTACAGCTCTGATATGAGATGTAGTACCCTGTACAGGTCATAATCGGGATTTGTTGTCAAATCACTCCACATTTTCATCCGTGTTATCCCAGTAGCAGGGAGATTATGGAAGCATAAAGATTCTCCATAAACTTTGTCTAAGTGTCTTAGAAGGACAATACAGCTAGATGCAAGATGCTTCCTGGAAAACAGCTTAAAGGAAGAAGGAAGTGCTTATTTCTGTCTTTAAAGTTTTTTTTGTGATTTTCTGAAAGGTTTTTCATTAACCCTTTAATTCCACCTGAACTGAAGGTGGTTAAAAAAAAAAAAAAAAGTCCAAACCTTTGCAAATAGAATTGGGTATGACACCCAGCACAAGGATATTGAAAACAGCTGCTTCCCTAGGTAGTGCAGTGAGTATTGATACATCGTCAAAAAATATCAAACCGTTTCATTGCAAAATAGGCAAGTTCACTTTTGATATGGGAAAGAGTATAGCACTACACTTTATTCTTACTAGTTATCTTCAAATGCTTTTAGTAGCATGTGAATGACAGAATAGTTGGTCACTTTATGACATAAGTATTTTATGACGAATTATGATTCTTTAAATAGAAACCAGCAATTTTTGCTTAATTTTTTTTTTTCCAGGATTTCTGCTCTCATGAGGGGTAACAGCTTTTGTGTTCATTTTGGTTTGGAACACAGCAAAACTGAAACACCGAAATGTTGTGTTTAGTACACTTTTTGTGTTCTCTGGTATGATGGCACACCCTTCTTTGTCGTATTCTAGACGGAAGTGAGCTGAGAATTCAGAGCTCATCCCAGTGCATTTTAAGCCTTTTCTGAGCCCTGTGTTCTGTAGTCTGACCTGGTACAACAGTTTCCTCACCTGCAACTTTTCTTGGTGTGCAGTAGCCACGACACCAGTGGGGGAACGCAGCGTTTGTCCTTTGCATAGCGGAGATCTCTCCACAGCTCCTTTGCTCTCAGAGGCTCTGACTTCGCTGAGGACACCTCTGAGACCTGTTTGATTTCTGACTTTGGCGAACCGTTTCTTCCCACGAAAGCCAATGTCAGAATTAACTTCAGTGGGACGAGATCCAACCCTTATTATTTTTAAAACATGCCACTAATATACCGATTGGAGTCTTGCCCTGGGTGTTATAAAACCTTGCTTAAGCTGCTGAAGGATTCAGCTGCTGCCTTGAACAGCTGCATTGCTGTAATTTGCCAATAGGATGTATTACATCCTGATTACAGTTTCTGTTGAGTGATAGGCCAAAATTACAAGGCAGAAATGTGGCTAATCATGATAAAGGAGATAAGTCTATTCATCTACTGCCCGCATTTAATATTTGCAGAACAGATGCTGTTTGTTCCCCTTCAGCTGTATTTACATGGAAATGCGATTTCATTCTGAAGATGTCTTAAGGTTAATGAAAAACCTTATTGGACTTTTTGATGGGGGGAGGAGGAAAGGTGCAATATCTTGGAAGGTTTCTCGGTTTCTCTTTGTTTCCCAGCACTGACTAACTCACACAAATCAATCAGTCCTTGTGAGCAAAGTGAGCTGCTCCAGGCCAGGAACAGATGTCTGTGAAAGCTGAAGAGACAGTGCTTTTAGCATATGGACTGCCCTCATGGGTGCAAATCACACTAGGAAAGACCGGACCCTACAGGGATAAGAGCAGGATACGAGTGGTCATTCATTCCCACCGAGCAATACACAATTTTGTATCTACACATATATATTTATACATATATACTTATATAAGCTGCAATTAAAGAATGTCTTTCAGTGCTTTGGCTGATTTGGCCATAAAGCCTAGCCTTAGTTTAGGATTGCGTTAGCACGTTGCCCCCGTTATACACCCAAAAGTGAGGTTGTGGGGTGGAGATCTCACTGCACAGCTCAATAGAGAGGCATTATATCCCACTCCCACGAGCCCATGGCTCCAAACTGGGGAAATGGGGCAGGGACCCCGTAGTGCCCTGCTCTCGGTGGCTGCCCAAGCACGGGGCATCTCATGGGAGATGCAGTGCCAGCAGCAAGCGGAAGCGCGGCCGCCGGGACGGGGTGAGAAACTGAGCTGCTGTCGTCACGCCTGGACAGAGCTTATAGCTCCTGTATTGACGGCGATTGAACAATGTGTCTTTCTGTGCTGTGTCGTGGGGGCCTGAACTGAGCTAGACTCATACTGTAACACAGAAAACGTCTGGCAGCTCCCCTTCACCCCTCTCTCTGCAGCTCCTCCAGTTCCTTGATGCTAAATAACTGCGCCAATTCAAGCTGCAGAGATTAGATCGCCCCAGGGGTCCGTACAGCAGAGCCTACTTAACACCAGCCAGTAATCTGGCATTATGCACTCCTTGGGACGGCAGTCTATAAAAACACAGGCAGAGTGCACTGGCAGTTTCCCCTGGCCGGTCTGTGCGGCCAGGGTTGCCTGGCTCAGCTGTTTCCTATTCTGCCCAACCTACTCCCGGGGTGAGAACGGGCTGTTAGCGTGTTGCAGCCAGCCATGAGTCAGAGCAGCCTTGCTGTCACCCGTGCTCAAACTTCACCCCTTTTCTGCCTGACGGCTACCACGGCCTCCAAACCACCTCTGGGGGCTGCCCACTGACCCCCATCCCTCTCTTCCCTCTGACTGTGCTGCATAAAAGCCCCCCAAGCTGGGCCTGCTGAAATGAAGTCATCTGCTGCGTCTGACCCTTTGTATTAATCGAGGAGATGCTGGAGGATATTTTGCTCGGCTCCGTTGCTCCCTCCCTGCTAAAAGTGGATGCTGCCTCGTTATCTGCTGCACTCGTAATGCGGTGGAATAGAAAATCCTTCGGCGATGCCAAATATAAAGCAGCCGTTGAACCGTTTCAATCTTCCTCACCAGACACAGCCCCCAGCGTGCTGTCGCTGCCGCTCGTGCTCTCCCTTGCTGTGCTGGAGGAAGAGCAGAGTCTCCCCGGCCCCGAGCCCTGGCATATGGCAAAGCCTGGAGCAAAAGCCCTGGCAAAACACTGAGCTGTAGTGCGAGAGACACCACGGGCTCCCCTAATGTGGCTGGAAGCCTTTGTGCAGCAGTGGGTCTTTAAAGTCCAATGGCAGGGCTGATAAGGCAAAAATGGGCTTTGAATACTAAATGGAGGCAAAACAGGATGCTTTACATTAAAAAATGAAAAAGCAAATCCGTGTCTCACAGGGCCATTAACATAACTTCCAGGATACAGTGTTATCAGCACTGCTCTGATAAGGTGAGGAATGTATATATGCCGAGGCTGACTCCCTGGGCTGTGCTGTGGGGCCCTGTACACACAGGCTGCTATTTTTGCTTTAATTCCATAGTAAAAGGCCCTTTCCTAAACAAGGCTATTGTGCTCCAGGAACAATAGTACCGTTTGGCTTATACTAATCTTTATGAAACACTCTGAGACCTCCTGTTGAAAAGTCTTACAGAGAAAATAGGTATTATTGACTCCCGCGTTGGCTGCACCACTCTGGATGCAAAATGCACTCTGTAATACGGTCCCTAATACATCTGATCAGAGGATCAGCCATTTGCAGACATTCAGCAACACTAATATGCTGTGAAAGACGATACTGAAGAGGCCTGCAGTCTTAAAGTAGAGACTTAATATTTCCAGTTTATGTCGTGTTATGGTGATATGCCAAGCTTGAGATCCCAAATGCACCACAAATAATTGGTGGTAAGCTTTTACTCTTCGTGTCCCGCCTTTCTTCTGCTCAATTTTTGTTGATTCTTTCTTGCATTCTTAATTATTAACAAGGAAGGATAATGCATGCAAAGACTGTAGGGTAGATACTTTTCCAGCCAAGCGACAGCAGACCCCAGAGATAAGTTTTAGCCTGCAGAGCAGATTGTGAGTGACACCAGGCGCCTACAGCCCCTGTGACTTGCTGAGCTGCTCCTATTACAGACACGAGAAGGCTTTGACTTACTACCAGTGAAGTCACTCTCTTGAGAAAAATAAAAAACAGTTGGTAATGATGAAGTCTAAGCAACATTTTATAAACAAAGCCATTTAATTTCTAATTCAGATTACTCTTAGAGGAGTCACGAGGAGAGAGAGGGTAAAATATCTAATTCTTGAAAGACATTTTGCTCCACATACTCCAAAGCAGCCATCTGGGACGTACATGCATCAGCTCGGGCTGGGGCTGGGTGTGTTTCCAAGACATTCTTTGTGACAAAGGCAATCTTACATTTGACTGAGAGTTTGATGAGCATGGACTTGGTTAACTTGGCTGGTGCAGTGATGGAGGAACAGGACTGTACAGACAAGAACTCTGTGTTTGGACTTTTAGAACCGACCTCCAGTGAGGATGGAGACAGACCAGCAGCAAATGCTTTTATACATCTCACCTTGTCCCCTTGAAGTTCTTCAGAGCATTTGCAAGATGGTATGGTTGGGTAGCTTACCTGAGAAGATGAAATTGAGGCTGAAAACAAAGCAAAACAAAAAATCACTAATTCTCGGTTATTGGTATCATTCATTAGGCTTGTTTTTTCCATAAGGATTTGTCCTCATGTCCTATTTAGAATGAATAATTCCTTATCTTCCTCATATTTCTCCTATGGATCTAATGTTGTTTATGCAATCGCTGTGCTAGCAACTGCAAGCTTGATATTCCTGTGATCAAAATGGGACCGCAGTATGGGAAATGGGATGGCAGTACCTCACAGAGGCAATTCAAAGACAGAATATGGGATTTGTATGGTCTGTGAACTGGACATGGGATGGTTATCTTGTACGAGTACTTTGAACACCCACTTCCAACCGGCGCAGAAGTGGAGGGCTCCCCTCCCAGCCCATCCAGCCACCAAGGGTTAGGTGGCTGAGTTAGGCCTGGACGTGGGCCGCAGCCGGCCCCAACAGCGGCTGTCACAGAGGTATGGGACAGACAGGCCTGAAGAAGTCACCTGGTGAAGATAAATCTCTAGAAAATATTTAGAGAGTCTTCAGAAAAAATACACTGTAGGAGGTTCATGCTGTCTGAGGAAAGCAAAGCAGCCAAAGAAGCCAGGGTGAGGCCTTTGTTTTCTCCGTCCCCAGAGCCACCTCACTGGAGGCAGCACAAGAGCCCCGTTTTGTCTTGCTGAGATGCCTCTGAGCATCTGAGAGAGCTGTTTTGCGTCTGTGCCGAGCTCTTTCTTGAGCATTTCATCAAACCCCACACCACAGCTGTCGCTGACAAATTTGTGATGCTGCCACAGGCTTTGAGACCAGACCAAGGCCGGTGTCTCAGTCGCACCCCACAAGCTGTCACATGAAAGTTGATTGTGGTCACCGAACCGATAAGGCAAAGCCTCAGAGCATCTCAGGCTCTCTGCAAAGCTCTTCCCCTTTAGTTATGCCTGTCCTTACTGTCAGCCCTGTTAGAATAACCATTATTTCACTTTTTCAGGGCAAATTTTAATAAGGTTAGGCCCAAATTTGACATGCCCCATGTAAGCCTGTGCAGACTTCCAAACTTCACTTCAGAAGTGTTGCTCTTGCTCCCAAATCTGTTCCTGACCTCTCTACATTTGTTTTATGTGGGTGTGAAATTCTCTTTGACCTAATTACAATTCCCACTTCGCATTCTGGTGCTGGAAATTTAGAGGTAGAGGTGCTGAACAAAAAGTGTGTCGGATGCACCGTGGTCACCTCTGCCTGTCAGAGCAGAGACGAGCAGACAAGGGCTGCAGGCAGCAAGATCATTTTACATTTAAGCCAGTGTTTAATTCTCCTAATAGCACCAAGATTGCAAGAGCTCAGAGCCTTACACCGAGGATTAACAGACCTCCTAAATATAGCCTCGTTGTCGCAGGGAAGGTAAAAGAACAACAGAGTCTCTGAGAACTGTTCTTGAAAAACATTTATTTCTGTAATGGGTTTATAGCGCTGACTTCCAAGCCTCAGTACAACACAGTTTTCCCCCTATGCTTAGTTCAGGGGACAATTACCTTTGATGGAATAAAAGAAGCCCCCCAAACAAACAGTTTGGTACCGAACAAACTGTGCCCAGGTTCTCTCTGAGCCTCTGCTGTTGAATTTTCATCCCGACTGGGACAGAGCTGCCCTGCTCCGTCCCTCGGTCACAGCTGCAGGGTGGTTCACTACCTGAAGGCCCCAAATAACGAAGATGTTGTGTTTTAACTGCAAAAATGGGGGTCATGGGCAGAGAAGGCTGCTAGGATTCAGCTGCTGCTATTCTTGCAGACATTTAAAAAGGAAATCTATGCGTTTCAGTTTCACCTCCTGAGCCCCAGCATTAGGAAAGTCAAATACAAACCCAGAGACCGATGTACACAAAATAGTGAACAAATGTCCAGACATTTCTAAGCCCCCCAGTTTACTGTGCCGTGACACCTCCAAAAAACAACAAAACCCTCACATTCAGATCATGTTGGATCTTATTTTAAAGAGGGAGGGGTAGAGATGCAGCACATAGCATAGCAACTGTCAAGCAATGTTTAAGGCAAATTTATTCCCATTTATTAAGAGATGATTTTTGTTTGTTTGTTCACTTTGTGTTTTAAGCTGCTAGGTAACATCTGAGCTGGACATTTAAGCTTAGACAATTTAATCAAAGTTGGAGTGCACTCAATTCAAGTTGATCTGAGCCTAGATCAGCAAAAAATATTCTTCCCCAAAATATCAGTGAGAACAAATTAAAACAAAAAGAAAATAATGGATGTTCACAACTTCCCCAAAACTTTCTCCCCTCAGAGACCAGGCTGAGCCCAACTAAACACACACACATGCATGCAGACGAAGAAGGACACAATGGCAAGCTGCTACGGACACAGAGCTGAATATGGACCAAAGCAGAGTGAAACCTAAATTCCACAGATGCGAGAACATGGACAGAGTTATGAGTAAAAAAAATGGGGGGAAAATCAGAACCCCAGAGAGGGATGTTTCATGAGATGGAATGGAAAACAGAAGTCCGCTGTATGCAAAGAAAGGGAGTTCTTAGGTGCACACACAGAAAGCTGGGGATTTCAGTTGCCTCATCTCTCAGTTGTGTTAGTTTGTTGTGCCTTCCCTCTCCCTTCGAGATCCAGGTGATGGTGCCAGGAGGTTCCTGCATTTACTCAGTCTGTGCATCGTAATTTGCCCCCCCTGCTTTCTTCAGCTCATTCTTAATGTAATCCTCATCCAGCTCTTTGTGGTCACTGATCACAAATTCTTTGGCAAAGTTCTGCAAGAGATAAGAAAAAGACTGTTTAAAAAGAGGACAGTTGTCCAAGTACTCGTATAAAGAGGACTTATCCTGGAGAAATTTCATGTCTACTACTACAGTCACCATCTCCAAGACCTAATCCTGCCCTATGCAACAGCAATTCCTAGTGATAAATGCCCAGGCTGGGCTATGTCAAGTTTCCTAAGTAGTATGGAAATTAAAAAGCTCAAAACTGTGGACCTTCTAGCAGCCACAGACCTTCAGTACGGTTGTGGGCAAGTCACTGATCCTGTTGGTGCCCCCGTCCTTCTTAGCAGCCCTTCTAAAAAAAGCCAGTGCTACAGTACACTACAGTAGCGTGCCCCACAGGCTGGAGGGAGGATGCTTTGATTAAAGACAGAGCAAGATGCAGACGGTACCAGCAGCAAATACATCTACTTCAGCAGATTTACTGACCCTTCCTTTGAACTGTCTAATTCACATCATGGTCAAAACCGCGATGCTGCACTAGACAGGCTCTGCTAATGGGCTTCGGAAAGCTCTGTGGTCTAATGATCTGAAGTGACCTTTAAGGACACATTTATCAGTACACTTGTGTACTGCAGGGCCGCTATCTAGCTCTTTGAAGGCTCTTTGCAACTGATGTGAGCTGGGCAAGCCCTAGGCAGCATGCTGTAATGTGAGGTTGGGGACAGAGAAAACCTTTCTCGGAACAGATCGCTGTGAATGGGATCGCACGGAGCCTTTAGGGCACTTGTCACCACGGCGTCACTGCGGTCAAGGGTTCGTTCCTTCATGTCCCTCCCGCCTCACAGCAAGGGTGCCATGCATGCGTGTGCACAGTCATTTAAGCAAACGTGCACTTTTGCTTCTTGCTTTAGCATTTTCCTTCACTTCCTAACCACAACTGAAAACATTTCATGCGTCTTTCCCTTCCCCCCGCACACAGCACGAAAAACGCGAGCACCCATCGCACTCTGCATGGCCAGGGACAAACGGCTGATGACAAAACGAAGGGAAATCCCTGCTGCCCTGCTGCAGCATCTCAGGGAAGCAGCAGCACCGGGCTCCCCGGGCAGGGAGAGCCCCGAAGGGTGGCGCAGGTTGCCTGGCAGAAGGAGGCGATGCGCTGGGAGATGCCATCGTCTTGTCCGGGTCTCCCCAGCGCTGGAACAGCCTCAGCGCAAATGCGGAGCAGGGATTTCTAATTGGTTTCAGACTCCAAGCCATGGGAGAGCTCTTTATTTGGCAGCGTCTCAAGGGTCTCGGTTTGGGATCACAGTTGGGTAAAGGAGGGGGTGGGGAAGGATTCAGCTTGAAAGAGCCTCAGCACCTCTTTCATGCGGTGGAAAAAATGGAAGGGGGAGCAAACCAGCTCCCCCCCCCCCCGCCAGTCTCCCAGGCTGCAGCTGATCCTGTTTCACACTGCAGGAAATCCTCACTACTGAAGAGTTGCTCCGGGGGAGGAAGAAAAAAAAAAAAAAAGCTTATAGCAGCCAGGAGGAGCCTTGTCTGCTCTGCTTTCATCTGTGTTCGGCTTTGCTGGTGTGAGGGCAGGCAGACGTTACAGGCACTCCTCCATGTCATAGCAGAGCTCCGGGAAGATGGGAAAGAAATTATTTCCTCAGAAAAAATAAATAAATATATATATATATAGGAAATACAGGCAAACCCTGAAAACATCAAATTTGGTCACAAGTCTGGAGCGTGTGTCCTATTTCCAGCTCTCCTGTGTGAGATCTTTGCAAAGCTCAGCTCTTGCTGAGGCTGAACCAATGACTGCCACCTATGCGATGCTCACCGAGGTATGGTGCCCCAGGATTTTTGAGCTGAGCCTTTTCAATTTCTTCTCTGTGTACTAACAAGTTTAAGAAAACTTTCACAGCTCAGGAAACACAGATTATTTGGGGCTATGTGACTACAGCGCTAGTCTCTGACTTGGGTCAGTGACAATTGGGTCAGGCCCATAAAATCATTTCTGAGAGGGATTCCATGAAAAATGTGTGTATTTTATAAATGCAGGGAGGGTTTCCTTCAATGCCCAGTCTGCAGAATCAAGCTGCTTCTGAAATTAAAACCGCAAGTCCACTCACATATTAATAGAGGGGAACTAAATTACATGTGCCACAAGGTAATTACAATTACTCAAATGTCTTCGCAACTAGACAGCTATCCAGATGATTCCTGGGTGATGAGCTGGGGGCAGCAGCCACTATTTCATGTCGATAGCCCCGAGACACCTTGCAAAGTCTGAACAATTTCCCCCTCGCAGTTGGCCAGATGGGTTATGTTCCCAGCCACTCGTAAATATCCTCTTAGCTGACCGGGCCACCCCTCGGGCCAGATCTGCACCCTCGGCGAGCAATCTGGGTCACTGCCATAAATAACTCCAGTTTATTCCTTTCTGTTGGCAGGTGCTGTTGGGGGCTTCTTTGGTTCTTTGCGCTGGTTCTCACCCACCACGATGTCTCATCAAGCCTGGCCCCAAGGACAGAAGACGCTTCGGGTGAGTTTGCTGCCTGGCACTCCTGATTGCAGTGTCCTGCTTGACCTTCCCTCAGCCATAGCTCCTTCATCGCTCTGAACTGTCCAAGCTCTCTGGGGTTGAGCTTTGTGAAGACTTCTCCACGGCACAAATCATAAGATGAAGGGAGGCATATAAGTGTTTTAAAGACAGCTGGAAGCATCTGCTGCCTCCTGTGCCATCAGAGAAGCAAGGCAGGAGAGACTGTGGCTCTCAGATCAGGGGATCAAACACTTGTGATCAACAGCAGCACTTTGCAGTCAAGGACCATCTTATCCAGAGTTCACTCTTTTTTTTTTTGTCCCTGCTGAAACTGCCAGAATATAAAACTACTCCCAGCTGATTGAATTGGGTCTGATGTTAGCTAAACCAGGCAGTGGTCCTTATTCGGCATGACTGTCATCTGCAATTATAAATAACTGATCATAGTGAGCTGGCTCCTGCAAAGCACCAGGCAAGATCGGCGCTTCGAGTGGCTAGCAGCAATGCCAACAGGCATCCGACTTCGGTCGGATTTCTGCTCTGCTACCAGATTTTCCTTATGCCCTTAAGAGCCTCTTTCTTTTTGGGGTGGGGAAAGTCCCCGGTTCCTCTTCTCTCACACACAGCATTATCTAGTGCCTTTCAAGTGAACTGCAGAACTCTTACAGCTGCCTAAGGCATGGTGCATAACTGATGCTTGAGCCCTTACTTTGCTGACAAGCATCTTCATTTTACCTCCTCCACTTCCTTTTCTGTTCTCTTCCCCCAACCCCCAAGCTTTTTACAACCACTGCAAGCCCTGCAAGTGAATTCTGCCCTTTGTATTCATAGCAGAGCCACCAGCAGCCTACAGATAACAAAAACAATGATGCCATTTATCACTCCCATTTATCGCACAACAGTAACCAGTCTTTGCTTTGCCTCTTCAATCATTGAATGCGATGTAAAAAGTAAGGTTTACACATGGCTCTCCAATACACCTATCTAGCACACGCTTCACCCTGTGCCTGAGTAGCAGAGGGTCACAATTTTGTAATCCTGTCCTCTGTGTCAGCCCCCATCTGACACTGTGGAGACAAAGGGCTCCAACCACGCAGGCCAGGTCACAAAAACAGAGCCCGCATCTCTCCCTGGGAGGCATGAAATTTGTGCAGCCTTTCTCTTCCAGACAACTTTATGGAGGAAACGAAAAGGGTGGAGTAGATTTTCTGCCTATTCCAGGCTCTGAATGTCTAGCATATGGGGCCATAAAATTTCCCTGAGCTGGCCAAGGGAAAATCTGCCTGGTGCAGATACTGTACCAAAAAGGTCTACAGAGGCCCTTATAAATCCCAGCATGTGCAGGCCTGAAGCCAGAAGGAAAATCCTTATATCGTCTACGGACACATGGGTTTTTAGCAGTAGGGATGGGGCCAGGCAGTTGAGCAGCTTCTTGCTGTTTTTATTTATACTAGGCCTTGCAGGGGCCTCCACTGATGTTCAAAATCCTCAGATCCGCTGTGCTTAAGGTCCCCACTCCCATCCACTGAATACAAGATGACATCTCCCATTTTTCTTTTCCAGCATGGTGCGAATCCTAGAGCTGGGGTCATGGGGAAGAAAGGACACGTGCTCTGGCTGCAGCAAAGGTATGTTCTAGCGGGGCTTCTCTGAGTGCAAGGAGAGCTATAAAGTAACAAGTGCCTGCAGCAATACAGCACCACTGCCCTCTACTCCACTCTGGCTGCACCTAAGCTGCAATCAGCTGTCAGAGTCTAAGTAAAACTCCTCTCTTCCACTTTACTCCCTGCCAATTTTTACACGCACCAGTTCCAGCCACTGGGAGAAGCCAGCCCTAACCTCTGGCAAACACATCTCACAGGAATGGGAGCTGCATTTCAGCTGATCTGCAAATTCTTCCTATCTTGCTCCATCCCACTGAGAAAGTCACAGGGCTGTGTTTCAGATGTGGGGTGCTGGGAGGCTGCTTATCCTGGCCGAAAGAAATTACTCATAAAGTTACCGCCTTCGCTCGACTAGGAATAGGAGTTCTTAAATCAATATCCATTTGGTATGGTCATTACAGTAAACCAGAATAGGAAAAACTGTCAAAAAGTACAACTGTGTTTGCCTTCCCAGCAGAATCTCACTCATTGTCCTGAGAAAGGCTGTCTTGAAACCAGTAACACATGAGTTTGATTTTCTGACTGCCTCTGACAAAGCTATGAAACCACTTTCTGTTTGGGTCACTGTACTGACATGAGAAACTCAGTGTACATACACAGAGTTATATATGTTGTATCTGCCCCAAGACCAGGGACAGTAATCCCACAAGTTGGTCCTTATGAAGGAGCAGCATCAGTGCAGTGTGGAATCCAAGGGCAAAGAGAAAGACCAACAAAAAGATCTGACAACAAGCTCCAAAGCACAAACTCAGTAAACTTGTTGACATCACTAAAGTCAGGCAAATTCCTCACCAAAAATAATAATGAATAAAATGCCACGAATATTTGCCTACAGTAACGGAGCTGTTTTACCCTGAATAAGATTTGGCAAATAACAGAGCGCATGATTCTGTGGGGGCAGGAGTGCTGAAGAAAACAGAGAAGAGCCAAAATTCATGGAAAATAAGACAAATGGGCAAAGGTTGGTCAGTTCCTTTGCTGAGACAGCTCTGCAGGGGAATTCAGTCCATCAAGAACTGAATTCCCCTGAATTCCTCTACACAGCCTAATGAAGGGTTAAAGTCTCCTGGTAGGAAATGCTGTCATGAAGGGAAATGAGTTCCCGGAGGGGAAGCAACACTCAGAGGGAAACAAAGTCCTGCTTCCAGTTCTTCAGCATTTACATCAACGACAGACCCTGGTAGCACTGATTGCCTCTCCCAGTCCCAAACCACGGTGCCTGGGTTTGTCCTTCCTCGAAGAAAAGCACCGTAACCTCGTCCCCCTGCCTCTCCTCAAAGCGAATGGGGCTGCATGCTGTGAGGCCTCTGCTGTACTTAAACCCCACAGCTGCCAGGTTGGACCTTGCAGGTATTTTTATGGCTGAATTGAACCTCACGCCACCGGCTGTTGATAACCACGCTGAGCAGCTTACAACAGCCTTGGTTTCTGGGCTCGGGCTGACTTATCTGTGTCTCCTGGGTCTCTGGGATAAAGGAGGTCAAAACGACAGCCCTCAGAGCTGAGAGAGTCTCCTGGATAGATTTGTACTAATGCTGAATGAGCCACAGCTTGTGCATAGAAAGAAGGCAAAAGGCAGAGCCGTGTTTACTGCCAGGGGCACAAAAGAGGAGTTTAAGACCAGCTTTGGATGATCTCTTTTACAGCCAGGTGAAAAATATGCCCAAAACCTTTCTCTTCAGCTGGTATCTACTGGCAGCTGCGTACGGCCTTGGCATGACAGCGAGTGGCTCACGGCGCTCAAACTGCAGCTGTGCAGAGGGCACAAGGGCTGTGGGGTCGGCTGCACGTGCGGTTTACTGTAAGCATCCACCAGTTCACCCCCGTGCGCAAGACAGGACCTGCTACTGCCAATGGCAAAACTGATGAAGCCCTTTTAGTTCAAGTCATCCTTGACTTACTGTTTCATAAAATAGGTTCCTCAGCTGTAAGTGTAGACCATTTTAGATCTAGGTTTAGACTGTACCCCAGCAATGACCTCCCAAACATCTTAAACCACGGTCTGCAAAGCGTGGGATGTTGTATGCTTCTGCCCCCAGCCCTAGGCCTGTACTTGGCCTAGGCAGAAACTCAGTGGAGGAAAGGTACTGCATCCCCTTACTCCTTGGTTACACTTGCACAGGAAAGCCTCCACACCTCATTACCTAGCTATACCCTTAGGAAGTTATAAATACTTGTTCTCCATCCTGCCCTTACTTTCAACCTGCTCTCAGCTGAACTACTTGGGCCAAGTCTCAGGCTTGACCCAAGACTTCCAGCTGAGGTGAAGGAGAAAGGATGGAAAATAAAAAGCTGTGAAAATTGTTACTGGATGTTCCTTAAATGCAAAATGCATTTTTTTTTTCTGCAATCCAAAATAAATGCAGTAAATGAATAACCCACTTTCCAACAACATTAAAGAGGTAATAAGGATAGTCCCAAATAAGCAAGAAGACCTGATTCTCAACTAGTACAGATCAGGGGAACTGTACCAGATGAGATGTGTCCCTATAATTTTACAGTTATTGCTGCTAAAAATCAATTGTCCTTTCTTCCTGAGAGATTTGCTGTCCCCCTCCTCCAATGACTAGTTGCATTGCTTCCCAGCCACCTCCCCATAGATTTCCCAGCATCCCCCTTCCAAGGGACAAATACAAAAGCAAGGGCAACCCAATCCTTCTCCTTGCTTTATAACATTTCATCCTTTTGTTCAAAAGCCCATAATCTACTCTTCAACAGTTAATATCCCTTATGTTTTCCTTACGGCAGGTGCTTCTGGGGGACCTTTAATAATCACCACGTGTGAACACTCTTTATTGTACAGATACAACATGGTGGGGTTTGCTTGCTAGGCAGTATTCAGGCTGAATATTCTTTCACTTTGAGCGTCTCAGTCGAAGAACAATGTTTGTTGGCATTTGTTCAGGTTTCAGCAGAGCTCAACCATAGCTCATCAATGCGTCTACAATGTATCAGAGAATACAAAGCAGATCTCCTCTCACAGGGGAGCTTTGGTCTTGTATAAGGAGCCGCAGTTGGATTTTGCAAATATTACAAGATAGTGAGCATCCTTCAAGTTTCATGGAAGGCATCTCAATCTGAAGAGCTGTTGTTCTGTAATCCCAACCAGTCTCTTCTATAGATCACAAAAATCAAAGCTGTTACCTGCTGTATAAAAGTCTCCTTGTGCCACACTTCCTTTGAAGGACAGCCATGTTGCACAGAGTAAGTGCACCTATGGGTCATGCACAAAACTGAAACTGCAGAGAGCCAAATTGTATGCAAAATCTAGTTTCTCTTCAAGGTTTAAAAACAAACACACACAAATCTCACTTTAGGGTACTGCTTATTCCAAAAGATGAACAAGCACTGAGACAAATTTGTAGTTTATCATTACAGAAAACAAACTGTTTTTCTTTGTATAACCCACATCTCAAATAATCCCTGTAAAAATCAGAAACGAGGGTGACTGGAAATATACTTTGGAAGATGAAGGTCAAGAGAACTAGTAAGAGAGAAATAGCTCTGGGATAAATTCCCTCAACTAAACTGCAATTGGTCTTTCCTGTCTTCCTTTATTTTGACTACCTGCAAGGTCACATGCATTAGAAAAAAGACAATAGTACTACTTTTATCCCCCTCCAATTCGAGGGTTCAGCTGTATGGATGGATAGCTATCTCAGTCACTATGTACTAGGATTATGTCATACATCCTTTTTCCCCTTTACATTGGTTTAAAACAGCCAGCCACTAACTTAATTTGCATGAAAAGACTGCCAAAGAAACACAAGTTACTATCTAGCCTCTATTTGTCCACAGCGTCTAGGCAATAGCATGTTTGTCCTGCTACATGTCTCCACAGTGATAAAAAGTGAATTAAAAATGTCTTCAAAGTAGAACTGGCTCTACCTGTGTCACAGGCTCATCTGTGAAGTTTCTGCATGGCTATCCAACAATATCCAAACAGGACATGCTGTATTCTTTCATGGTCTTGTAAGATGCTCACAAAGACATCTGTATAAATAGCTTTAATTTCTCTATAACAAAGAAACTTTCCAATGGAGAGGAGATCACTGTTGACCTTACATTCAGAAACACTTTGGAATGGGTCATAGACATGGTTGCTGAATAAAAGTGTACCACCACGTTGTATTGTTTTTATATTTTAGTTTAGATTAATTGGAATATGAAAGCTTTTAAGTAACAGCCAGGAATGGTTAGTGTTCCACTGGATTATTAACTCGCACAGGCTACTAATCAAATATGAAACAAGTGGAATTGCAAATAATATGTAGCAGACCTAAGAGACAGATCTTAGAACAGCAGTTGGGAATGCTATTCAGCTCCACAGGAATAAACTGTCTAAACATATTTTAAAAAATCTTGGTCTTAGTGACTCTTACGTGAGTCATTCATTAGTACCCTATAATTTCATCCCCAGCTGCAATAACACAGTTTCATCTGCCTCACATGAACAGAGACTTGCTTTCCTGTCTCTCAGGTATCATCATGGAAGTCTCTGTTCAGAATGCCCCCCTCAGAATAGTTGTCATTTTGAAAGACCGTTATATTCTTTATGCTTTTTACCTAAAATATCTTCTGTATCATACAAACTACTAGTGGGGGGGCCTTCATTCTCATACTCCATATTGTCCTATTGGAAGATTCCCAGCGCAGCAAGAAAGACCTTGCTTTAAAAACATCTCCAGAGTAAACATGTTAAACATTAGCATCTTCTCTGTCTTTTCAGCAGTTCTTTGTACCCTTCCACAATTCGTGTCTCTCGTGGCAGTTGTTTGTTTTCCCTTGCTTTGACCGAGCTTGGAGCCCGACAGAGCGAGCACAGCTCAGCGAGCCCTGGGAGGCCTCAGCGGAGTTAAATGATATGCTCGGGACAGACAAATTTGGGTGAAGCTCTTCCAAGGTGTGCACTAAGCACATTTCTCTTTTTCGCTGATACGCCCAAGGCCAAACAGAAGAGTATTCAAATCTAGTTAGCTATTAAAAGCTGTTAGTTAATTGGTACTGATAAGGACTTCAGACTCCGGTTGATTTTCTCCATGAATACATTGTGCAGAGACGAAAGGCATCAAGAGAAAAGTTCACACATGGGCGTGGATTCTTCTGTTTAATTTTACCTGCTTAACTTAATAGTGCCTTGTTCTCTACCACTCAATGTTGTATTATTTTCATATCGAGGAAGCAGATTGGAAACATCTTAATGGTGACATGGAGTGGAGTTCATGTTCCCTCCTCATGAAATAGTGAAGGCAGCCTTAAGCTCAAAGGTGCTTCTTTATGTCTGAGTGCTCAAAAGGCAGATATTAAGTCTTCCTAGTAAGAAGACAGGCCCTAGGAAACTGTCTTCTTTTTAAAGGATTAACCACTAAGATGAAGGATGATCCAATCCTTCTCCCTCTCTCACCTTCTGCTGATGTTCGTAGAGCTACAAGCAATGAGAACAACTGGTGTTTAGAAGCAGAAGGAAACGGTTACCTGTACTACTTCTTTGACCAGAGTCTTGTCGGTCCCAGTTTTGGCTCTCTGCAGGCCACTGACATCCTCTCCAATCCAAGTGATGAGGGCAAACTTGACTCGCTTGCTCATGGCATCGCCAGTGGTGAATCGGACAAAGCCAAACAATCGAACATCATCTGGAGGGACAGAGCAAGAGGAGCGAAGTGAAGTGAAGTGAGCAACAACAGAAACATCCCTGCCACACCGTTCTCTGGGGTAAGACTATTGATCCCAAATTAAAGACCAAGTCAAGGCACCGATACTTCGTTATGACAGCATTATTTTAGACTAACAGGGCAATACAGAGGCTCTGCTTAATTGTCCTTTGCTGGCAAGGTACACTTTGCTAGTGTTAGGTCTTCCTGGGGTGCTCTGAGGGACTGGGAGGAAGCTGGTTCTGCCAGCAGGCCCATGCCACACTACTGCACTGCTAGAAAGTCATGAAATGGCTCAAATACAGTCAACAGGCAGTTTGAGAGCACAGAGCTAACCCCAGTTACACCTTCAGCCCAGAATTAACCCAAGTTATGCATTCAGCCAAATCACCGATCTGCATGCAGGTCACTGGTCAAGAAGGGAATAAAGTGATTTCCCAGCCTCCCTCTTACCAGATAGCAGGATTAGGATCACATTTTGTAAAATATACCCAAAAACCGGTCGTGGTGCAGATCTGACCCTTTTCCTGACTTCCCTTCAGCAACATTTCTGCCTCACTTGTAGTATGAGCTTACATGAAGGAGAGGAGGAGAGGAGAAGAAGCTAAAGAAAATCTGCAACTGCCCCCACAGATGTGCTTTTCTATTCCTTCCTAAGCCCTGTAGAGAAAGACCTTGGATTTCAAAACTGTTCTGATCGTTGCTTCACAGCTGGTTTCTGCTATATCAGGCCAGACTAGGGTTATTTAGTCTGGCTATATGTGTAAAAACCTTGTAAACTCCTTGTCTCGGAGAGTTTGATCTTTCACTGCAGGGTGACTCATCACCCGAGGCAGTTGGATGCCTTCATGATCACTGGCACTCGGAAATCGGGTGATACCATCCTCTGAGATCCCCAGCCCCGGTGGCATGCAGGATGCTGGAGCCTTCAACCAGGATTGTGCAAAAACAGCGGAACAGATGGACAGTTGTGCAATCGTGGAATATACCTAATCATAGCCACTTCATCTGTTATAGGTCGCTCAAGACCTTTTTAATGAAATGAGATGACTCAAAATAGAAGAGCAAGCTTGCAGATTGAAAAGAATCATATTAATTCTGGTTATGCTTGTTGTGACCAGTTCAACATGTTTCCTAGTTCCTCGCTGTCTTGACTACTGCTGGGTGAGAACACAGTCTCCAGGTGTAGTAATGTCTGCCAATATCCCCTTCCTCGGGTCCATCCCCTTCCTTCCAGCCCCAGGAGCTCCAGGGAATGAGGAAAAGCAGCTCTAAATTGTGCGTCCCTAGAAAATATGCTGCTAGAAATCAATACGAAAAAAAAAAAGAAAGAAAAAAAAAAGGAAATGTTCTTTAAAAGCTCACAGATCTCTGAGATTCTTAAACACTGTGTTTTGCCAGAGAGTCAGTAAAGACAACTTCCTTTAATGAAAGATGTCAAGGTTTAAGGTTTAAAATTAAAACAAACCACCTATGTTCTTCCTATTTTGCTCTCTAGATATTTTTTGCCACTGACAGAGGAGTACTGAGGAAAACTGGAAAATGTAAGTAGGGGTCTGTGAGCGTGTGAGAGTGTTTAAAACAAACTGCTCTAAAGATTTCAGATTTGAAGTAAAGAGATATTCAAAAGATAAAAATCCACATGGATATTCTGAAGGAGAATAAGAGCCACGTGTATCGACAGTGCAGGCAAACAAAACTTCTTGCTCGTACCCTATTATTGGCAAGCAGAAGAAACCTATGGTGAGGCTCCCGTTCCTGACAGTAAACCCTCTTGCTAAGATTGATTAGAACAATAAATGAACCAACAGCCAGGAAATACCAAGGTGAAGAGAGACAGTAAATCCCCAAACGTTACTATTAACAGTTCTGTGGAAAAAACCTTGCTTTCCCAGATCCGATGCTAAAGGAGGCCACGTTTTGCTAAGAATTGTACTGGGGTTCCTATGGGAACCCAGTCCTAGAAGGCACTTTAAGGTCATCAAGTCCTGGCCCCTACAACGCTGTAAGCGTGTCACAGCCCTTCTCGTGGACTGATCACCTTCCACCTCGAGTATGTAGGGTCTTGATCCCTGCTCCTTCTACCAAAGACTATAACAAATTCTGAGGACTGCTTTGGAGGATCCGCCTTTATAGTAAAAATAATGCAAAAATATAATGAATGTGAAGAATCCAAGCTTTTCTACAGTGTTTTCTCAACTCAACACAGAAAGGAGGTTGAAAGAATTTATCTGCCTGCATGAACTTTAATTTGAGGTGAGCCCACAGATCGCTGGAAGCAGCAGGTTTCTCTTCCTAGCAGAACAGTTCGAGTGTTTTCCCATCCTGCCTGAAAGCAGCCGGATCTACAGCAGCTCTGAGAGCCAAGCCTAGCAATTCCCATGGGCTTTTGCCCATTAGATCACCTACTGCCCGGTGACTGAGCAACTCTTACCTCATCATGTGAAGTCCCACTAAGTTTAATGAGCAACTGAAGGTTAGATACGGGGCTGAGTCACTGCTTTTGGCAGAATCTACCTGGGGAAGATCTACCTGTAGGGGTTTCAGAATGAGTCCAAAGCTTGTTCAGAGCGATAGCAGGATCAAAACGCCAGTTCTTTTACACTACCAGGTTTCCTCTTTCACGGTTAATCAGCTCTGCCCTGCCACGTCACCTCGCTATGCTGCAAGTCCTCAATGCCATCAGTGTCAGCTCCGCGAGAAACCCCAAGGTGTTCCTCCTCCAATTCCTCCTCCCGCCCCCACCCCTTTTCACAAAGAAAACCCACCACTTACCCTGGTTTTGGGAATTTGCTGGGTGTGGGGAGGGAGGGAGGGAGTCTAACAAATCATAGGGAGACAGCAGATTTCCTCTGCAAGAGGAAATCCTGCCTCGCTCTATACAACCACCTTCCTTGTCACTAAGCCATGGATTTCAGGGCAGACAGAAGCAGTTAAAGAATATTATTAATAGATCTGGGAAATAGCAGCTTTATTTGAGACGATCTCACGAGTTACAAACAGCAGAAATTAACCTTAACTCCTACTAATATCACTGTTCCCTTAAGTATTGTACAGCAAGGCAATAGGGCTATACAAACAATGAGAAGTACAATGAATGCCTTAATGAACATCACTTAGTATTTTTCTCCAAACCTCTTACTTATCAGTAGGCAGAATTTCCCAAATATACTGATTAAGCTGCCCGTGGCTGTCAACAAAGCTTGATGCTGAGCTGCAGAGATTTCCTTGATGGTATTTCTCGTTTTTTTCATCCACTCGAACCCTTTGTTTCAGCTGTGCTACAAAATTCCCCATTGGATTAAAATGCACTGACTCATCAGTAAAAGAAATTAGCTGCAAGAAAGAAACACACCATCAAATTTTCATGGTTCTTTGTCTTCGGGCTCTGAACAACCAAGCCAGAGACGTGCCAAGGTAAGGCCACTGCTCTCAGCATCACCTGCCTGCTAAGTCAAGGTCAGATACAGCAAGGTAGCTCATAGCAAGGTCTGCTTTTGTGGTCTCTCCAGCACTGAATTACTGATAGCGTATGACAGCTTTCATGAAGGATTTATTACGTTTGTTTCAATTGTATTCATTTTAGATTCATTTGCCAATTTTCCATCTCTTCAGTCGCCCTTTCAGCCACGTGGCTAAAAGCACAGACCAAACCATCCCTACCTCTCAGCACGCTGTTATTTCTTCCTTCTCTGACGCTGTACGGAAGCCTGTGCATCTCTGTTGCAGTACTGCCTTGCACCACGCAGACGTGTTCATTAAGTCATCTAAGACAAACACGTAACGTTTGACCCCGGGACCGTAACCACAGGGGCTGGAGCTGGGGCAGCCACCCATCTCCCCGTCTGCTATTTCAGCACGGAACTGACCCGATGAGTTGCTCCCACAAAAATTTATGTGAATACTCCCTGAAACCAATTCCCGTTCATTGCTAGGGACATCCCCAGCCCCAGCTGGCGGCCGGGAGCTGGCTGGCAGACACGTGCCATGCAGGCTGACCCTGCTGGGGCACGACGCGCACAGAGCACAGGGGGGGCAGCAGAGCAGGGACACGCTGCAGACAAAGCCAGTGTCAACTTCCCACAGCCACCACCAGCCCCGGGTCTTCCTTTAAATAGACATTAAGGGAAAGCAGGCAAGGCGAACATTAAGGAGGAAAAACAAACCCAGTAGGAGACTGACTTACAAAGCCCATTTTAGCAACTTAAGATGCTGCCAAATACAGATAAGCACCTATCTCATTATATGGCCTTGCGCATTTTTACAAATCTTTCCTACAACCTAAGGTGCCTATGTAATCTTGGCGATCTGTCTCTCAAGTCTTAGCTCCTAAATTTTATATACGGGCCTGGGTTTACTGGGCAATTGTCACGAGCCCCAAAGACCTTGTGTTTATATTAGAAGCTCATTCTATTTCTGTTTTCTTCCCAATATTTTATGTCAACCAGAAATGATTTTATAGGGTATTTATTTCAGACCAAAGATGTTCAGCTCTTCCTCATGCTGAATGCACTGTGTGTTTCTGGTCTGATCTTTTCAGACACATGAATAACTATCCCGTTTCACGCTGTCACTGCAATTATTTATCTGGACTGGGGCTTTCCAGATAGAAGGCTCATTATTTCCTTTGTCAGAGATGCGTTGAGAAATCAACTGTTCACACGTGGCATGGGGAGGAAGCAGTCAAAACAGTCTTCCAACCTCTCTACTACTTCATGACAGCATGCACATGAAAATAAATAAATAAATAAACAAATAAAATAAAATAAAATGAACTACAGTCAGAGACAATGCAGCGCTCTGCTGCTTTGTAATCTGGAAACTGAACCCAGCTGTCCAGTGCAGTCAGGTATTACTGATAAACACGAAAGTTTAGGCGGATGTTTTTGACTGCTGACTTACTCTGATATCTCAGTCGAATGTACTCTTCTCAGCAACAGCATCGCCAGCCCAATTATGAGACTTCGAAAACAACAACAAAGCCCAAGAGCCTTAACATCCTTCCGTACAATAACCTTCAACTCTTATCTGTGTTCCTGGCTTCAAATCCACCAGCTCAGCTTTTTGCTTAAAAGTGTTCTCATGGCGTGTACCACCAAACACCAAATTAAAGCTCCGCCTGGAGCCAGGCCATCCGCAGAGGCAAGAGCTGTAACCGTGAAGTCAAATCGATCAAAAGCCTTGAATTAAGCCCTTGTTTAATGCAGAGGTAATCTGCACTGTTAAGCCCAACCAAAACAGTCCTTAGCCAGAAGACACAGGGGGTGTCTACACTGTGTTTAATGACCCTGACACAGTTAATGTCCTCAACTTATGGTCTCCAGACTCTCTGGGTCAGACAAAGGCCAGAGCAGTCACGCAGGGTGGTCATTACACGGGGCTGCAAGGGGAAGTGCCATCGGCGGCCTCCTCCTAATCTCCTAACGAGGACTTCACTATGTCAGCGGTTTAAACCAACCCGATGACTTTATTTTGGAAAAGACTGGAGGAGAGGTGTTCACACGTCTGGGATGGCCTTTGGAGGGCAGAGAAGACCGCTGCCTGAGGGGAAAGTAGTGCTGCAACCTCCCAGCCCAAGCATCTCAGCCATGTTGAGGCCGGGCACAGCCCTTGGCACGACAGTGACTGATGTGCCAAAGTCCAGGGTTCAGGCTGGGCTTGCAGCACAAGTGTAGTCCTGGGACCCTGAACAGAAGGGCACTGAAAATGCTTCCCTTACCATGTGCAATCGCAGTCCCCAAACAACGGAACAAGAAAGGGATGATAGTTTAATTACGCAGTTCCTTAAACTTCTCTGCCCCTACATAAAGCTGGGCAAAAAGATTAGGAAGAAAAAGCCCCCAGCCCAGGATGTATGACGTGGTTCTGATGAGCAACACACAGCTGGGAACGGAGCAGGATGAGCAACGAAACCTGCACGGGACAGAGCAGGTATGGTCCCGCTCAGGGCACGCACCTCACTGCCTCGGTGGCTGCACACCTCGACCTGTCCTGTGCTCATTGGGCTGCAGGTCCGTGGAGCTGGCTTCTAATGTGGTCTTTTCAAACTGCTACTTCCATTAAAAGAAGCAATTTCAAGCAATTTCTTACTTCGCCCTTTGTCCTCAACCACTCTTGCTCCCTGAGGAGGTTTACAGAATCGGTAATGGGCTGGGCCGCGGTCTGCATGAAAAGGGTTATGTACGGGGGAAATAAAACTGAAAACACACCTCTGCGACCAACAACCCCCTGCAGCCCTTCCCAGCCTCTGCCACTGCACAAGACGGATATCCACCACAGGCAAATGCCTTCCCAACTGGTACAAAAGCCCTTCTGGGTCTCCGAGCCACATGAATTAGCACACGCTGACACCGCCTGCTCTGTAATTTAATGCCCCGGAGGGAAGCAATATGTACAGCACGCCAAAGGTGCTTTTCATAAGAATGCTTATTAGAGAAAGCAGGGGACACAGCTGTTTGCCACTCAGAACAGCACCGAAATGGATGGTGCAGTGAGTGGAGCAGAGCAAGCCCTGACTGAGGGGCTTGGTGCCGCTCTGCACACTGAGGTTTTTCCATTCCAGCTCGCGCTCTCGCCTTCAACCACCAAATTATGCTCAGCTTCTACCAGAGGCAGCTGCAGCACGCTGTGGCTTTCAGGGCAGTGTTTTTCACAAAACAGGAATTCGAAACAAGGAAGGAAGTTTATTCTCATGGCGGGGTTCTTTTTTTTAATCCTTTAATCACATTTTCTGAAGCTGTTCGCATTGATAGCAGCCCTTGTTCCCTCCAGCAAAATGTAGAAGGAGATGAGATAGGACCAGGAGGGAAGAGATGTAGCGATAGGGAGGAATAATATTTAGTAGCTCTTTCCATCTCTTCCTACTCTTTTTACTGACCCTGTTTCAGCAGAAATATTCCAAGCAGCTCTACTTCATAGTAACATCTGGCACCTTTCTTCCAGTTGGGAAGCAAAGCTGCAACTGCTCGCATGAGCCTTGGGTTTTGACCATGTCTAGTGGTCCAGGTGAAGGGCAGCTGCATGGATGGAGGCACCAAAACTCGCATCTCCTCCTTCCCCAACCGCTGCCCTCAATTCGTGGGTGGGGGAAGATCCTTTCTGGCACTCAGCCGGGAGCCTGGTACCTGAATTTCCCTGCTTCTCCAAGCCTTGAGCAACCTTGAGCAGCCGGGCTCCAGAGGAAGGTTTGAGAATAAGCTCTTGCCT
Organism: Anser anser; assembly: GCF_964211835.1. NCBI lineage: Eukaryota > Metazoa > Chordata > Aves > Anseriformes > Anatidae > Anser > Anser anser. The sequence continues at coordinate 20,836,682 of NC_139732.1, forward strand.
CTGGTCTGCCAAGGAGCAGCCCGTGCCAGGTGCATGAGGAAGGAGAGAAAGGAAGAGAACCGAGCAGCTATGAGGGACTTGGCTCCACATCAAAGGCTAATAGGCTACTTCTACCCCACTGATGCCCTTTATTTAACTCTTCCCTTACCATGCTTATGCCTAAAATATGTGGAATTTCCTTTTTTGCTGTAAAAATGCTTCAGTACTCGGGTCAGCTTGCCCCTCTGTTGATATAAAAAAAGTTTCCTTAAACTCTGTCTGCTTTAATATCCTATTTTATAAGGGTTTGACACATGCAAGCACTGGCAAGAAAACAAAACTGGCCATATTCCAAAGTGCAATATGTGCCTTCAATAGCTGTTAGACGCGTCCTACCCAACCCAACCGGTGACTGCTCTCTGCCAAAGGCCTCTGCTCCTTATCCACTTGACAGAAGTATTCCCTCTGCTGCAGAAGGGACAGGAACTGTTCCTGAAGAGGGTACCGCTCCAGACCAAACATTAAAAATCAGTTCAGACAGAGTAAGAGAGGTGCTCCTTAAAAACAAGGAGAAAAAGTAAACAGGGAAGGTTCCTCTGCAAGCCTCAGATGTCTGGAGAGAGTGGAGATGCTCAGATATCCCAGCCACAGGAAGAGACAGATAACAGGGCACTGATGCTGAAGCTGCTGACCTCCCAGGAAAAGTACTAACCCTTCAGATAACGTGGGCATGAACTTCAGAAGTGCAGAGCCCCAGGTTTCCCTGTACGCTGGGTAACTGCTGTTTGCACACTCAGAAGAGTTGGGTGGGAAGGAGTTTTTGGGATACAGGTATCAGCACTTCTGACGTCACCTCTAGGAGGATTACTTTCGGTTTTGAGGTCCCAAGAACAGCTAGAATCGAGTGGCTGTATTAATCCTGGCAAGACCCCACTGCAAATGTCAGAGCAGAGCAGTCTCAGCCCTTCTGATTTAGTGACTCCTTTCCGAAGACTACAATGTATTTTTCGCCTGTGATATTTATTGACTGCTCAGCCCAGCCCTGCCCTCCTTAAGTTACTGGAAGTCCTCTCCAGTCAGTAAAACACAGCTGAACCCTAGGACTGGAAAGACCGACTGGGACAGGCACCAGCATCTCCACGGATGTGGGGCTCTGACTGCAGCGCCTCCGGGGCTCGCCACACCTTGAGAAGGGAGAATTGCTCAATACACCGTTCCTTTACAGTGCCGATACGTAACTCAGGAATTACAGATTAACCATAATACTTGGCTGTAGAGTAGCTGGATGAGGGAGGCAGGCTTTGTCAGCTACAGAGCAGTATGAGTTATGAATGCTTTATATCTCGTACCACTTTGTGATATCGTTAAACAGCCGCCAAGACGGGGAGAACCACACAACACCCCCAAGAACTTATTCCGAGAGAAATCAAAGCGCGCTTTTGTATAAAACACATCAAAAGTTAAGATCGGATGAAGTTAAATATTTGTCCGCTTATTTTCGTTCTCCCCAGGCTTTGCTGCTGCTGTTAATCACCCACATCCGACAGTTAAACAATCAGCTGCCACGTTTAAGGCGAGGGCCGCAACTGGTGCGGTTGTGCAAGGCACGGCGGCGATTGTTCCCGGGCTGTATTGTTCGAGCCAGCCTCTGACTACCCGCTCTCGCGTTTCATGTTCTTAAAAAATCTGAGCAACCTTCTGCCCGCGGCTACCTGAGCACGAGGAGCGGGGTTTACAGAAGGATTTTATTGCGGAATATTCTGTGCGACTGCGTTTTTATAGCCCCAGAAACGGGGCGGTTTTGCGCTCTTCGGAAAGAGGCTGTGCCCTCGAACTGCAGTGCCGAACAATGGGAGCCTTGCTAAGCCAGCGTCGGGTCTCGTTTATAGCTGGGAAGGAACGGCGAATTGTGGAAAGGGGGGAAAAAAAAGCCCAGGGGACCTTAGGGCTAGGGGTGAGACAAAGGACTGCTTGGACTACGGACTTGAGCGAGTTGCTCCCTGCGACGGCAGGAGACCCGGCCGTGCAGGACAGGGCACGGGGCAGCAGCACAAATTGCAGTTCCCCCAAGTTTTCTCCCATCTTTTCCCCTTGCCCTGGGCAGGGAGAAACGCCACTCGCGCCAAAGCCAGTGAGAGGGAGCTTACCTGTGCACTTCCTTTTGAAGGTTTCATAGTCTACCCCTTGGTCTCCGGGGACGATTGTGGAGCCGTTGTATTTAAATGTCACCCTTTGGGAGCGGGGAAAGAGAACGGGGGAAGGAGATATTTAAAAGTCAGCCTTTGGGGACGGGGAAAGGAGATATTTAGGAGAAGGGGGGAAGGAGATATTTAGAAGCCAGCCCTTGGGGATGTGAAAGGAGAAGAAATGTAAAGGCTGCCTATATTATATTCCAAGAAAAAACCCTTTGGAAAGGGGAAGGGGAGGAGGGGGTGGCACGGGGGCAGGGGACGAGGAGCGGGGCAGCAGCGGAGCACCGCTGCCTTTGCGGGAGACCGAGGGGGTGCCCGCGGCTGGGGGGGGTGAGGTTGAAGGGGGGGCCACCTACCAGTTCACCTCGGTGGCATCGTCCCGGACGAGGTTGTACGCCTCCCTGCACGCCTCCTTGTCGATTTTGGTGGCCATGGGGACGTCCTGGAGAAGGGGAGGATGGGGGGGGGGGGGGCTGGCGGGCGGGGAGGCGCGGAGCTCGGGGGGGGGCCTCCGCCGCCGCCTCTTGCTGCTGCAGCCCCGCGCAGCCCCGCACCGCACCGCACCGCTCCGCACCGCTCCGCACCGCTCCGCACCGCGCAGCGCCCGGCCCCGCTCCCGGCCCCGGCCCCGCTCCCGGCCCCGCTCCCGGCCCGCCGCTGCTGCCGCCCCCGGCCCGCCCCCGCCCCGCCGCCGCCTGCCAATGGCTCGGCGGCCTCAGCCCGGCCTGCCCCCGGCAGCCCCGCCCGGGCTGCCCGGAGCTGGAGGGGGGGAGAGGGGGAAAAGGGGGGGTCTGAGGGGGTGTGGGGGGGAGGTGGGAGAGGGGTTTAGGGGGATGTGGGGGGGTGGGAGGGGGTATGGGGGGTGGGGGAGGTCGTGGGGGGGTGTGAGGGGGGCGTGGAGGGGATGTGGGGGGGTATTGGGGGGTGTGAGGGGGGCGTGGAGGGGATATGGGGGTGTGGGGGGGGTGAGGGGATGTGGGAGGTCGTGGGGGGGGTATGGGGGTGTGGGGTGGATGTGGAGGGGTATGGGGGGGGCTGTGAGGGGGTGTGGGAGGTGTGGGGGGGGAGATGTGAGAGGGTGTGGGGGGTGTAGGGGGGTGTGTGGGGTGAGGGCGGGGGCTGTGAGGGGGGCTGTGGGGGATACAGGGGGCACGAGGCTGCGTTTTGGGGGGCCGAGCGCCTGCTTTGGGCTCGCCGCGGTGATGCGCGGTCCGGCCGCCGCTATTCTGGGAGCCCGCCGTGCTTGGCTAGCCCCCGGCGGCGGGAGGAGGAGGAGGAGGAGGAGGAGGAAGAGGAGGAAGAGGAGGGAGGAAGGAGCGGTGGGCGAGCGGCGGCCCCGGGAGCAGCGCGCTGCGGTGCCGCAGGCGGCCGGGGGCTGCCCGGGGGCTGCCCGGGGGTCGGGGCCCGCAGGAGCCGGGCCGGGGGCTGCCGGCGGCAGGGGGGCATCGGCCGGGAGCTGGGGGCAGCTCCGTGTGTGTGTCTGTGTGTGTGTGTGTGCGTGTGTGCGGCCGGGCCCCTTTCGGATGGAGCGATCTCCCCCTGCCGGGCTCCGCTCCCAGCGCTGGGGACTTAAAAAAGAAGAAATGCACCCAGCCGGCGTCAGCCCCGCTGGTGGGAGACGCTGATCTTGAGGCAAAATGAGGCGCTTTGTCTGTAAGACTGCACCCACAGAAGCACGGATGGGTCCTTGGCTTAGCAGAACGCAGTTTCAAAGAGATGTCACCACATGTTGTCGTGCCCACAGATTGAATTTACAAAACAAGTACAGGGGTACACGTTAGCAGGCTTCTACCAAAACCTGGGAGGCTGGATTTTTGCAATTTTAATAAAAATATGCATCCCGTGGTTAAAAAAATATTGCTTTTATTTCAAAGTTTGCAATGTGATGTTATTTCACGTAAAGATGTCGAATGTATGATTTGTAAATGTCAAGTCTGTAGAGTTAGGAAACCTCATTACCACAGTTACTCGGCGCTTCCAGAGACCTCGGGGAACAAGATCACCGGTGCGTGTATTAATTGTAAGATCCATCATTTACTGCCGCACAGCATGAAGCCCTAATCCTATGGATTGTGTAAGAAGCAGCAGCCTCTTCCAGAGAGTCCCGAATGACGTAAGGCTTGCTGTAGCGTCAGGGCCCAGAATGGGAGCTTATTGCTGCAGTGCCTCCCTGTGATCGAGATGAGGTCACAGGGAACAGAGCAATATTCCTGAAGTCAGTACAAGTGTAGGACACAGCGTCTGGGTGCATCACACAGTACCTTTGCAGACTGTAGACTCCAGATGATATTATAATCACACATTAATAGGTCTGAATTTCTATTGATTTTCTTTTGGAACTGTCTTTAGGAACACTCTTTCTTTTTTAAAAGCCTTAGTGCTGACCATTATCTGCTTGCTTTTTTTTTTTTTCATAGTCTGCATTTATCGTCCTTTGGCACTACCTCACTGCTATTTATACCTGTAACAACTGCTGGTTGTCCTCCTCTCTTCAAACTCGTTCCTCAGCTCCTGGTGTTTCCTAGGGGAGAGGTGGGTGACTGAAATGTCATTCCCCTTAGAAGGAGAAAAGCTCAACCTCTTTCAGGCCTCTGTGACCCAGCAGCTGGAATGTTCAAATTGCATTCATTAGGAACTTTGTGGGTCATGCTTTTAAGTGACAGACTCAGCCCCCAGAAACGCATGCCTTCCTTGCAGGACCAAACCTCTTCTCTTTGCGTTTTTGTTTTTGACACATTTTCATGGACTTAAAAGAAGCACATGGATTCCCTCAAGGAAATGTCTCCAGCTAGCATTAATTGTTGGATAGGTGGGCTGATGTTCAGCTGAGCAAACAGGATGGCTTTGCTCAGCTGTGGTCCCCTGGGAGGTTTGATGTTCTGCTGAAATAATGTTGCTAGTGCCTTGCTCCTGTGGTTCTTTATCATCATATGTTTTTGCTTCTTTTCTGATGTATATGGCTATCTCCAGTCCTGCTTGTCCATCTCTAGTTTCTCTGTGCAGGAACAGAGAGAACAATGGGGGGAATAACACTGTCATTCAGGAAGAGGTGCCTATGAATTTACAGATCACAGTCAGCATTACGGCTCACACCAAGGTAGCTTTTTTACTCAATCCAGGAGCTGAGGATCTTTACCCTGGGTCTCCACGGTCACAAAGGACACAGGAGAGACCATAGCTACCAAAAACATGTCTCTTCTTCAGACTTGATAATCCATTTGATTAGTAGAAATCCATCATCATCTCTGGTTTCTCTGGGGTGGCTGAAGAACCAACAGAGCTGGCTGGACGCCGCTGCCCCAGCTCTTGGAGCAGCCACCCGCAGCAGAAGGCCGGATGACAGCTCGGTAGGTAAAGGCAGGAACATCCGAGGCAGCCCTAGCACACTGCTTGTTTAAAATGCCGCTGCTCCGTGCCGTTCACAGCTTCCACAAGTGGGATGTGGGAGGTGTGTCCATGCTGGGCTGCCCTCAGTTAGAGCATGTGGAGCTTCGATGTGTGCAAAACCTTGCAAGTTTCTGCTGTCCTGATGATAACCTCTGGAAGATAACCTGAATTTCTGGATTAATAAAGGGTTTGACTTGTAGTGTTGTAATGAAGAACTGCACTGAAATGGCAGTCTGGGGGGGTGTCTAAGAAGGGTCCACCTCTTACCCCTTCTCTGATGGATGAGGTGCCCTGTCTGTCCTGCTGTTCACCAGCGCAATTTGTTAACTTTTCATCCCCCGGGGCCCTCCTCTACGAGAAGCAGCCTTCCAGCAGCACGGTGCCAGCCGCAGGCCGGGGACTTTTGACACCAAACAGTTTTAGCCCTGCTCGGACCAGATGCTCGCCTGCCCTTCTTGCCGTACCGTAACACGCGCGCCGCATACCTTAGCACCAGCTTCCAAAATAACGCTGCCAAGCGTCCTGTACTCACTGTAACAAACAACCGTGACACAGACGCGGCACCACGGGGACCCGGCACCACGGGGCCCCGCCGCCATTTCCTCGCCCTTCGGGGGGCGCCTCCCCGGCAGCCCCCGCCCGCCCTTCCCCGCCGCGGGGCTGGCGGAGCCGTGGCCCGGCCCCCGTGGCACCTCCCAGCGCCCTGCCCCGAGCCTTCCCCGCCGCCCGTTCCCTCCCTCCCCGCCGCCCGCCGCCTCCGGCCGGCATTTCCTCGGGCGAGCCATGGCCGCGCAGGGCGGCCGGGGGAAGGCGGCAGCCGCCACGGCCGCCGCGGGGGGCTCTGCGGCGGGGCCGCCCGCAGCCTGCGGGGACGCGGCGCTGTGGTAACTTCCCTTCCTCCTCCTTCCCTCCTTCCTTCCCTTTCTCTCCGGGCCGCGGCAGCGGGGAACGTTGCGGGGACAGCGGCAGGAACGGCCGCAGGGCCGCGGTTTGGGCGGGGAGGCGGCCGGGGAGGGCTGCGGGGAGCGGCCCCTCAGGAGCGGCCCCCTCAGGAGCTGCGGCTGCCCCCGGCTGGGGAGAGACCCCCCTCGGGCCTGCCTCGTAGCCTCGTTATTTGTGCTCGCCTTCTTTTTGTCGGTGACCGAAGCGGCGTGGAAAAAAAAAAAAAGAAAAGAAAACACCGCAGCGGATGCAGCTCTGGTGGCTCTGCCTGAGGCCGGGTTAGCTCCTGGGGGGGGGACACCGAGGGCTGGGGGCCAGCCGGTGCCCGCCTCCTGAGGGCACGGAAAGTTGTGGGTGCCCCCGGGTGCCTCTTGGGTGCCCCAGGAGAAGCTGCCCACCTGGGTCCGGAGCGTGGCACTGTTCACGAAGCAGCGATTTTTGCCTCTGGCAGCTGTAAGAGCGGTAAGCAGCTAACCCAGGTCTGCCGAGCTGTGGCATCGATATTTCATTGCGCTCGCCTTTGGTGATAGCCTAGCGCACGCCCAACTTGTTGACACCAACAAACGTTAGTGACGAGAGGGGTGAGCATCCCTCAGGGAAGGGAAAACATCCTTGCTTTTTATGCCGTAACGTTTTCAAGACGCAGGCCATCACAATCCTTCCTGTTATTTATCCAGTATGGTTTTTTTTTAGCATCTTAAAATGATTGTTACCCTGCTAACAACTTTCTGGCTTTTGTTCTAGAAGTACTGCGGATCAGCCCGTCATGGAGGGAACCAGGCAGACCAGGATTTGTCGCCCACACAAGATAAGTGAATCCTCAAAGGTCTGTGCGTTTTTTTTTTTGTTTTTTTTTTGCATACCAAAAAACAAGTCGCAAAAATAAACACGAGTGGTGGTGGGTGAAAGGTTCTCTGTTAGGTGGCCAATTTTGGAGGAAGGCGAATATTCTGAGCTTTTAAAAGCAGGTATAAAAACCCTGGTCTACCTGCACCCGTATTTTTTAAATAAGTTGCTACCTAGTGATTAAAAAAAATAGAAAAAAAGGCAGCAGCAGCAAATGGGCATCTGCTCATCATGACTCATAACTTAAAAAAGAAACCCACATCATCACAGCACAGTATTTTCTCTACACCAAAACTTCAGTCATTAAAAGAGATGTGTTTATTTTAGGGATTTTACATATTGATCCACCTCTTAAAATCAAAGCTAGTTACAGGAGCAAAGCTAGGATTGCTTTTCAGATTTAATGTTTGTTTTGTAGAAAACAGGAGCCTTGGTCCTGTAAGCAGTAGCAATTCTGGTGAACTCAGGATATTTTCATGGTTTTTTGAGGTTAATTTTCTTTGTATGGGATCTCTGTCTGAAAAATACCGTGGCCCTACTTGGGAATCCACAGAAGGCCATCGTAAGTGACCCTTTATCCAGAATTAGGGTGATGGCCTGAGCTTTATAAGATGTTAATATCAGCAGTAATTATGATGTCCACTTCATTTCATACCAGTGACACCTGCTTTTCAGCTCTAGTGTGAGCGCTGGGTTACAGGTGTTGCAAAGAATCAACCTGGTACTACCAAGAGTTGCTAGAACAGCTGACTTCTCAGTGCTTGTATCTGTCTTATCAAAGTTGAATGAGACAGATCTCCTTTTCTTCTGCTTCCCTGGGAGCAGTGGTACTGCATTAACAATCTGAAAGAAATTGGATCGTTGAATCCAAAAGAAGTTAAAATTTTAAAAGCGATAATAATAAATGATGAAAGGTAAACAGAACTAATTTTTAAAAGCATCCGTAGCAATACAGTCTTTCCCTGAGTGCTGGTCCCGTCTGCCATTTAAGTGGTTTATTCTGAACGTTAATAGTAATTCATCACATTAAAAATTAATTAACTTGACAGCATTGTTTTATTTTCTTGCTAAGACAGCAGCTGTCACTATCCGTTAAACTTAGAGTTACTAAATAATACTAAAGCTGTTCTGCGGAGTATAAATAGCTTGAGAAAGCCATTTGTGTTTAATATAAAATTTGTCTTGGTTTTGAAATGTGCAGCTATCAGCTTATGTTATTTGCTCACTGAACGAAGGAACGTGCTAAGTGGCTGAAATATGCTAATGTATTCCGAGTCCATCCAGTGCCATGCGTAGTCTTGAGCTTGATTTCTGAAGTAGCAGCAGTTCTGCATGGCAACAAGGATTTGAGGAGTACGAGTTGTTATATGTATTTGTGGGCAGGATTATGCTGCTGAATCCACAGCCGGTTAAGTAAATAGGGATCTCTGGCAGCTCTTGCGGGCTGGTGTAATCTTGTTATGCACGATGGTGGTAACAGAGAATATTAGAGAGAGATCAGCCACTTACAAGGACAAGAGGGAAGATGTTTTTGGTTTAATATAATGACTGTGCCCTATGAGTCAGACTCGGAATAGGGTGCTGGGAGATGTCAGTTATTGTCTGTTGTCCTCTATCCTTTATCGTAGTTGCCACAAATATATGGTTTGTCCTCTGCCATGTTCATTCATCTTCCCACCTCCTCCACCCCTTGGGCTCTGCTTGGGCTACTGTGTGGCATCTTCATTTCTCCAGCTAAGAAAAATGAAGATAAAAACTTTACAGTCCTTAAAACCCATACTTTTCTCTGTTACATCTCTCTGGCAAACTTATTCAGTGGAGGTTACTTTTTTGTCTATGCCCTAGATGCCAGTTTAATTTCAGAGGCAGACTAAAGAGTTTTGGTCCAGGAAACTTAAAATTATTGAAGCTTCTTCAGTTGGATTGGTTTAACTCTGTATACTTGTGCGTACAAAGTCAGTCCAGCAGAAGGCTTTTTGGCAGCTTAGTCTCCATTGTTTAGAAAAGAGCATAAGCAAAACTGAAGAGAAGCCACTTGGATATCACAGTAAGAGCATCCATTTGGGAAGCTACATCTGATGAAACTTCCTTTCTAGTCGACGTCTAAACAGAGAAGCAGGCAGAGGCCCAGATGCATGCTGCACTTCCTCCTGACCCTAAGTGTCAACAAATACCGTGTGATTATTAAGTGGCCCTGCAATTTTCCAGTTTGGTGGAAAATGTGAATTCCTGTATAAATGTTAAGTAGGGTTTTTTTGGTTTTTTTTTTGGGGGGGGGGGGGGGGGTTGTAAGCAGACTAGCTTTAAGGTGAGAAAGCATAAACTCTCAGGCAACAATCATGTCCCCTGCGTTTTCTTTCTGAGCCTGCCAGGTGTACAAAGGGCTGCTCTTTCTACAAATTCAGAACCTGATCCTCAAAGTAAATGAGCAGGCTCAGTTCTGCTACGGAAGCCTGCTTCTGTAATGCATCATGTTGTGGAAGCTTGTCTTGCTGCGCGGAATGGCGATATTACTGCACTGGCTGAACCTTCTCTGCTGCAGCACATTTGGTTATTAATTTGGGTCTAATCGCTGGCAGGCTGCCTGTCAGTGTACTACCAGCTGCTGAAAGGCAGACGTGGGAGGTCAGGCTCTCAAAATTGGTATTAGCTCAGGGTGATTGGCTGCCATCATGTCTGGACAGTGGTGAGCTGTGCACGTTAATCCTGGTTATCTCGTTGTATGAAAGTACAATTACCAAATCGTTAAACCCAGAGTGTGTATCTAGAGTGAGGTTGTGTGCAGGAGAAAAAAATTTGGCTCTAGGACTTGAACTTTTCTCATCCAGGTGGGTAGAGAAGTTGTCTCACCATGATTTAACCAAGCCATTAATGGCTTAGCCAGACAGAAATAATCATGTGCTTTCTGCTCAGGAAGCTGGGAACGCCAAGGATATTTAGGACTTCTAAAGCAGTGAGGGAGGAGCAGCAGTCTGGGAAAGGAAAGGCTGAATGTCTGGGAGGCTTGAAGAGACCTCAGGCCATCTGTGTGTCTGTTTCCAGTACGGATATGGACTGAGGCACCTTTTCAGGGTGTCACTTCTAGGAGTGCAGTCTGAAGGCACAGAACTGGGCAAGATCTGGAGTCTTACAACCAGAGCTGTTGAGAGCTACTGTTGGTACAATATAAAGATGTGCTTCCTTTCCACCCCCTTTCGTTTCTTCTGCAAGTTCTTACAGGCTCTGCAACTCTGTCTGTTTTGGATTTGGTAATTAAGGTTATGTATTTGCATTTAACTTAACCTGGCTTTTATTAAGAGAGATCACAAGGCAACTGACTGTACCATAGAGCATTCCCTGTAGGATGGTCCTAAAAGCGGTGTCACTTGACGTGCCGGAGCGAACAGCCCCTTCAATAAATGCTGTGCAGGACATTCAAGGGGTAACAAGACGTCTCCATTTTGGTGGTTCTTAAGGCTGGTAACGTGAGTCTGTGAGAAAGGAGGGACCACTGGCTGCCTCAGAAGCTCCATGGCACGTACAGAGCTAGTGGGAAGAATGCCTGGACCAGAACGGTCCCAGAAGGGCACTTAACAGACGCATTCCAAAGGCATTTTCCCCTTTCTCTAAAAGAAAAATATTCAGTCGCATTTGTTAAAACAAAAACTACCTTGGCTTCTGGAAGCGTGCAGTAGTCTTATGGGGATAAGTCATCCACGTGCGTGGCTTTGCACATAAATAAACAGCTATTAGTTTTGAATGCAGTGTGTTTGTCTGGAATAATATGGAAAGAACGAGAGGACTTTTACCCTAACGAGCTCACCAGTGCACAGTTCTGAAAAGGTTTAGGAGGGGGTAGCTGTCAAGTAAGCACTAACGTGGGCCGAATGAAAATTTGGCGCGTTGCTGTGTGTGCGTCTCCCACTCCAGATACTTAGCAAGCAGCTTAGTTGTGAAGAAGTCATTTGGGGGACAAGAAAGAAAGGAAATGTCAGCAAGATGTCTGGAAGACAATGAGTGGAAGAGTTTCAGAAATCTCGGCCTGTATAAACCACCAGGGAGGAGGTTTGGATTCAGCGCGGTGGAGGAAGTAGGAATGAATTATATCAAAAATGGGTAGTAGGAAGTGGGAAGAGTCTGCTTAGGCCATGCAAAGTAAAGGTGAGGAGCTTGGGCTGGTAATACGTTGTGTGCCAATTGCTTCAAATCACAGTTTGTTATTCATGTGCAACATAACTTTTTCTTGTGTTTGAATATATCTAAGGGGAAAATGCTCTGTGAACGCTGACGTTTATCTTGGTGAAGACAACGTCTGATACTCCTGTTTGTTTATTCCAGGTGTACAGATGGGACGACCACTCTAGCCTGGTCCTGCAGAGTCTGAACGAACAGAGGCACCGTGGCCTCTTCTGCGATATTGTCCTCGTGGTGGATGAGCAGAGAGTCCCTGCCCATCGGAACCTCCTCGCTGTCTGCAGTGACTACTTCAACTCCATGTTCACCATTGGCATGCGAGAAGCCCACCAAAAAGAAGTTGAACTCTTTGGAGCCTCTTACATCGGTCTCAAGGCAGTGGTGGACTTCCTTTACGGCAGCGAGCTGTCTTTAGACGGAGGCAACATCGACTATGTGCTGGAAACAGCTCACCTGCTGCAGATCTGGAAGGTGGTCGACTTCTGTTGCGAGTACCTTGAGAATGAGGTCAGCGAGGAGAACTACCTGTACCTGCAGGAGCTCGCCTCTATTTACAACCTGAAGCGCCTTGAGTCCTACATTGATTCCTTCATCCTGCAGAACTTCGGCACGCTGTCCTTCACCCCGGACTTCCTGCAGAACATTTCCTTGCAGAAATTGTGCCAGTACCTGGACAGCAGCAACGTGCAGCAGGAGTGTGAGCATGACTTGCTGCAGGCTGCCTTGCAGTGGCTTACCCAGTACCCAGAAAGGGAGAACGAGGCTTACCAGGTTCTGGATAACATCCACTTCCCCTTGATACCTAAAAGCGATCTCCTCCACCGCGTCAAGCCCGCCGTGTGCTCTCTTCTTCCCAAAGAAGCAAACTGCGAGGGGTTTATAGAGGAGGCAGTGAACTACCACAACAACGTCACCGCTCAGCCAGTGCTGCAAAACAAGCGGACAGCTCTGCGGACCTGCGAGGAGAGGCTCCTCTTTGTGGGCGGGGAGGTTTCCGAGCGCTGCCTGGAACTGAGTGACGATACCTGCTTCCTGGACGTCCGAAAGGGGCAGTGGGTAGCAGAGACCCCTCTCCCAGCCAGGAGAAGTCACCACTGCGTTGCAGTCCTGGGAGGCTTCATCTTCATAGCCGGGGGCAGCTTTTCAAGGGACAACGGAGGGGATGCAGCTTCAAATCTCCTTTATAGGTATGATCCCCGCTGTAACCAGTGGATAAAGGTGAGACTTAAGCCGTATTATTTCTCTGCCTAAAGTTGTTGATGTTTAGGGTGTTTTCTTCCGTTTTGATGGAAGGGAAGGGCTAGCGTGTAGGTATAGCTAACAGGCAGCAACACTCGCAGACAGAAAATTGAGTTACTTAAGTGGAGAAGCAGCTACTTGAATCTCTTGTGGGGATGCTTAAGTTATGCACGCAGCAGAAGAGTTTGGGAGAGATTTTCAGCATCATTTGGGAAGTGGGCATCTAATCTGTAAAACTCCTGGCCAACATCCACCTGCAACCCTTTAAATTACTTCTGGGAATAGCGCTAACGTGAACCTAGAGGTGATTGTTTAGTTCATCTTTCCCAAGCAGTAGCTTATATAATTAAATCAAAAATGGGTCTAATGCAAAAAGAAAATGTCTCTGACATTTGTCAAGTGTCTCTGTGCTCTGTCTTAGAATGGGTTATTCACGTACCACTTACAGTCCTGCCGTAAAACCCTGCAGCCCGTGCAGGCCCTATAAAAAATAATATTGTTCCTATGCTATCAACCAATCATCCTGTGCAGTTCAGTTGTGGTTTTGAGTGCTTCCAATGTACATTATTTGCAGAGTTTTGGAAGGTGGTCCATGTAACGCTGAAACATTTATAGAGTGACCTGGCTCTCAGGTGCTTTCTCTTGTCCCCTTTTTTGACAAGGAGTGCTGTGAAACATGCTTCTGCAGGAAAAACAACAGTATTTTATAAATAAAAATGAGTAGCTCAAATAATAAACAGGAAGAAGCGACTATCCTATCCTCAGACATGAATATGCATCAAGTCAGCCTGCTTACCCAGATGACTGAAGATGTCAACGTGTTGTTTTTTGACAGGTTGCCTCCATGAGACAGCGTCGTGTAGATTTCTACCTGGGAGCCATTGGCGACATGCTGGTAGCTGTTGGTGGCCGGAACGAAAACGGGGCACTTTCTTCCGTGGAGACCTACAGTCCCCAGAAGGATTCGTGGTCCTATATAGCAGGCTTGCCGAGGTAACGGGGGGCGTTTGGAAACGTGTTTGAAAACTGGCAGTGGCGGGAGCTCACTGACTTCAGCTGATGAATGGGTATCCCTCGGAGGGAAGCAAGGAGAAATGTTGTCAGCATCATGTTGTCAGCAAGTAACAAACCGTATCAGCACGGGTTATTTGAGCAGCCATCTCTTCCAGGCAGCGCGCTTCGTGTCGGCTTGACTGGTTTTAATTTCTGTCCTGAGGTACGTCTGAAGGGTGGAAGGGAAGAGACCTTGAAATTTCTGCGCGCTGTTCTCAAAATATTTTCCCTGAGGCCACTCGGAGTTGTGTCTTTTCAGAGGCACTGTTGAGATGTTGATCAGAGGCTTTTATAATTTATTTGGCCTTGCGTTGTCACCTTGGTGTGACCGTTATTCTGTAAGGCGTTTTTGTCAGTTTGGCTGCTTAGATTGGCTTTTGCAAGTGAGTCCCGTTTACCTGTCTTGCGAGATAACCCCAGTAAATATGTCCCAGCCCAAACGTGCAGTCAGGGTTAAAAACTTGGCTGCTCTGCTTCTGAGAGGCTTTGGTACTGCAGCTCCTGGTGTAAGTGACAGCAGCCCAGGATATTGCTCGTCTGAGTGGTAAAAATGGTGTGACAGTGTTCCCTTTGCAAACAGCTATTCCGATTTTGTAATATTTTAATCTTGAAAATTACAGGGGTATCGGCTTTATGGATGGTATTTGCGTGATGCCTGCAACTTCAGCAGCGCTGCTCGCTTTCTTGTCAGGATCACTGAGGAGATCCTTGCAATTTCATTTTGGAGTTTGGGGCTTTTTCCCTTGTTCCCTTAGCTGCAGAGCCACAGGCAGCCAGCGAGGGCATGGAAGCCCGCTGCCCAGTTCTATTTTGGGCAGGTGCTGCAATGCGAGGCTGAGCCAGGCTAACAGCTGGGCTCGAGTGCTCTTAAGAAGCAGGATGCTTTTGCTTTCTGCTCACACAGGCAGATCTAACGGCTGAGGCTAAACACCACGCTCTTTCCTGGGAAGCTGCGTATGACAGAAGCTTTTGTTCCTAAGCCCTTCTGTTAATTGGGGTGGGCTGCGAGAGCCCGGTAACATCTCACAGAAATTGTAGCACAGCTTTTTTTTGGTAGCATTTTCAAAGAAATGCGAACGTGACCTGGCTGATTTTTATGTTGCTAGAAAAAAACGCTCACTTTAGAACAGGTAAGGATATCTTTTTCCCGGCTTATAAATGGTCCTGGGGAAGCTCGTGCGGCTGGCCCAAACTGGCCAGGCTGCTGGCTGTCTGAAAAGGGGCAGCGTCACCTACATATTCCCACCAAAATCTCTGTGTTGGCTTTGGGAACTTTGCAGCTGCAGCAGTTATAAATGAACTTTGGTTTCCCGGGGTGTTAATTTTTCATTAAATTGCCTAGCTGATCCGCTTGGACTTGGCAAAAATGCCCTTTATGGGGTAGACCTCACTTAAATTGGATCACCTGGTTGAAACTCCAGAGTTAGGCTGTCGTACAGCAACTATTTTTAATTACTGCTGCATCCTAGAGAAACGGTTTTGTGTCCTCTCTTCCTGCCTGCTCTGTCTGGGTCCTGTGCTCAGTCCCCTGTGCCAGCTCAGGTGTTTGTGCAGCTGCGCAGGGAACTGGTTGGTTTCCCAGTTTCCCATGTAGCTGCTCTCTTGCATGTTAATATGGCTTAAGTTAGATCTTAATGTACACTTGGTACGTTTAGATTTTCGGCCCCCTCTCCTGTTTGAGAGCTCTCGTGTCAGGCAATGCAACGTTAGCAACCGCTGCTCTTCTACGCAGCAGGAATAAAGTGGCAAGAACTTCATGCAGGTTGCAAAAGGCAAAAATCAGCGTAGAGGTGAGCAACAAAAAAGAAGCATTTCGAAACAAAGACAAGCAAATGCTGCTGGAGCTCAGAGAGGCGTGTTTGGCTGCTGGAAGGGGTCTGGGCAGTCCTTTGCTGATGTACTTCAGCTGTATTTGCCGAGAGCAGTGGAAGGATGAGAGAGAATTCTGTGCTCTGCTCTAGATTGGAGAAAACATGCCGGTTTAGCTCCTGGGCGTTCCTCTCTTCCCTTCAGCACATTCTCGATATGATTTCTCTTTTCCTTCCCATCATATGATTTTGTTCCTCAAACTTTTTTTTAACCCAGAGAACATCTTGGTGAGGGACTTCTTCCAAGGGCATGTAGTGATAGGACAGGGGGCAAGGACTTGAAACTGAAAGAGGGTAGATTTAGGTTAGGTATTAGGAAGAAACTCTTCGCTGTGATGGCAGTGAGGCCCAGGCTGCCCAGAAGCTGTGGCTGCCCCATCCCTGGCAGTGCCTGAGGCCAGGCTGGATGAGGTTTGGGCAGCCTGGGCTGGGGCAGAGGTCCCTGCCCATGGCAGGGGGGTGGAATTAGGGATCTTTAAGGTCCCTTCCAGCCCAAACCATTCTGTGATCTTCCCCAGCCCAAATCTAAGTGAGTCTTTTCTCCTCCCATAGAGGAAATGAGAGGGTCCAGTCCTCTGCATCCCAACTGCCTGATCAGGCAACACGTCTCTATACAGCCTTTGGTTTCCTGCATTCTTCAGTCATCTTCCCTCTCAGGAGTACGTGTGCAGCTTTTTGTCCTCCTGGGTGCATGGCCACCAGAAGCAGGCGCCCTGCCCACGGCTCTGGATTTTTTTTTTTTCTGGCTGTGCTAAGCCAAGGAGTAGTTTTCCAGGCAGTTGCTGGAGCGAAAGGCTCATGTTAAGTCATTCTAGGGAGTTGTCTTACATAGTTTGGTTTGAGCTGCGTGGTGTTGGACTCTCAGAGGTTACGTTTGTTAAAGATTCTACTCTGAGCATGCAGAAAAGGTTTATTTTTTTTTTCCCAAGGGTTATAGCTCGCCTTGGGTGGGAAGATTCTCAGGGGAACAGCGACGGTTGCACCCTTGCTACAGAGCCCTCCTGTCCACTGCCTGATTCTGCATCCACGGTGCTGTATGCAGGAACAGGAATGCTCGTCTGAGGAAGAGCTTTTCGGGCTCTTTTATTTCCTCTTTTCTTCCTCCCCGCCCCAACATGGCCAAAATACCATGTCGTTTCCCTGACCACGTTCCTGGAAGGAGCTGAGCTGTGGGGACTGAAGCGGTGCTGTCTTACCGGAGGGGAAAGCGCAGCATCTTGAGGCAGATGCTTAACGTGGAAAACTTTAGCTAAGCCATCTCGACGACGCACACCGTCCAGGTCTGCTACAAGTGAGACTGGGTGTAAGTCTGCTAAAAGCATTTTGCTCATTAGGCCCTTGGCTGTGGAACGCTTTTCCCATTCTTAGGAGACGTCCTCTGTTTTTTAGCCGCTTTCCCAGGCTCACTGGGAGCAGCTGCTGCCGCAGTTTCTAGCCTGGAAGGGAACGGCAGTGACTCCAGGTCTGGCTGAGCAGAAGTTTGTGCAACGTATTCCCAAGCAGACCTTGAACAAGCCTGCTGCAGACATCAGTGAAATTAATGGAGTGGCCCTAGGTGAAAGTTTGGCAGAACAACTGACGGCAGCTGCGTAAGGAAATGTGTTGCAGCAGGTTAACAAACGATGCTATCTGCTCTGCTAGTTGGGTCACGAATAATCTCGCAGGGTTGCAACAGGTGGACATCGGGATTCTGAGCAAGCCCAGCTTGCCAGGACTTCGCTTGGAACAGGGGATTCCCAAAGCTTTATCGGGTTGGGCCACGTGCGTGGCCTTTCTTTCTGCTTAAGAAAATAAATCCCAGATGCTCTGGGGCTCGCTGAGTGGTGTCACTGTGACAGAAGCTGTACTTTTAGCAACATTATGTCTGGGAAAGTAATTCAGAATTGGCAGCTGACTCTAATAGATGTTCTGAACTGAAACTTCGTTCTCCTTAATGCCTTTATCTTTTTTTTTTTTTGGCCACTCCTGTAGCTGCTGCTGCCAAAATGCTCCTTGCTTTCTGTCAGTGGGTTTCTGGACCCGTGGTATGGACGCATCCTGTTGTGTTGCACGGTTCGAAATGGCGCTGTTCAAACCACAGGGCTCATGCAGAGGATTCTTACTGATTTTTTTTCAATGTGTGCAGTATATTTTGTGCAGTTTTCTGTTAACGTGAAGCCAGGTACGTGCAGTCGTGGATGGGCTTTGCAGAAATCAGGCTAAGTGAAACACCTCTAGCCTGTTTCACCGGGTAATCTCCCTGTATGGGATAACAACAACTTGATGGCCAATTTTATGCTTCAGATATGACTGCCTCTTTCCAACTGCTGTTGGAACTATTTGCTGGACATACCTGTTGGTTGAGGGGGGGGAAAAGAAAAGCTGTGGTGCTTTTTCTGAGGCTGTTTACGCTAGGCTGCTTGTGCTTGAGAGGGAGTGCCTACTGCTTGTTTATCTGGAGAGAATTCTCTTTCCTGGTAGCGTAGGAAAATATTTAGTCTACTTCTCTAAATGTCACTGGAGTTTTCATAACTTACGTTTTCTGTTTGTGGTGGGGGTGGTTTTTTGTTGTTGTTTTTGGTTGTTTTCAAACATTGTCCATCCTTACTTCCCAGATAGGTGCTCTACCTTTTAAGACCCTTTCCTGTGTATAGAGACAAGCAAAGACAACCTGACTGTGTGCCTCTGGAGGCTTACGCTCCCAGTTCTTGTCCCCAAGGGACCACAAACAAGGTAGAGCAGCATCTCTCTACGCTACACCTGCCACAGCGTTTCTGGCAGGTGCAAAAGCAGGCAGGCACGTGCTCAGGGAATTTCACGTCAAGCAGACGCACCAAGCACGAGTTACATTCTTCCACGGGTAGGCAGATTGTGAGCTGAGGAATTTCTGAGTTGCCTTTTTGGGTAAGGTCTCACAATTATGCCTTAGTCCTTTTATTTTTTTCCTTTTTGTGAGTGGCTAAGAAGCAGCGTAAGTTGTCTCTTCAAGGTCTCCAGGGATGGTGCTCAGCCCCTGTAGGTGCAATGCCTGTCCTGGCCACTCAGCATTCTTAGGCCAAGTGTCTCAAGGTTTTTTTTTCTGTTTCTTGTAGCAGGAGCTTGTTCAAATATCTGATTCAGGCACTGGTCAGGGATCAGAAGCCTTGGTAGGCATACAGAATAATAACCATCTTAGCTTTTCTCAGAAGTATCATGTTTTCAGGGTAAATGTGGGTTTTCTTTCTATTCCACCTTTTCTCCTGGCACAAAAGCGCTTGGCACTTATTTGTTGAAGCAGTTATGATACGGTTTGTGTAGCTGAGATGAACTATTACAGTACGAAATGAAAACAGCTTAAGGTTCTATCCACATTGAGTTTTGAGCATGTTCAGGCACAGTTCAAAAGCATTCCAGGCTCAAGTAATGCTAACGTAGGTTTGTCTGCCATAGAGGTTGACTTGTTGAGTCCTTGACTACAAAGGATGGTAGCAGAGGCTCATGAGTGCAGCACGAAGCGTATGTTGCTCTGCAGCCCTGTGGGTATTAAATTGTTTGGGCTCTTTGTGTCAACGTGTGAGCCAGTTTGCTGTGGCTGGTGCTGCAGCTATTTCTTTCAGAAAGAAGGAGAAAAAAAGGCATACGTAGGAAGGGTATCTTCAAGGAGGCTGAGGCTGTCCCTTGCTTTGGTATTCCAAGAGCTCAAAAGGTCAGAAATATCCTAGTGTGAAGTCAACAGCCTCAACAATTTAGGTTTGTAGTGCCTTTATTATGGTGTATCAAAAAGGTTTTCTCTCCGCTCTGTGGAAACGCCATGCATGAAGTTGGCTTCTGCCATCTCATTTTGTCTTATTTGAAATGTGATCTCTGCTTAAGGTCTGTTGCCTTGTCGTGGGGTGACCAGAGAAGTTATCACCCGTGTAGCAGAAGTGGTAGAGCAGGTGGATGGCTCAGGAAAAGGACACTACGTGTATCATGACCGTAAATACGTGGCGCTGTGAACACTGGTGGGCAAGAAACACGATTTATGATCCTTGAAGCTGTGAAAGGGGACAGCAACAGTGGTTTTGTTGCTGGTTTTTCTTGGTTAATCGCTACCGGTAAGTCTGAGAGGCATCATGATTATTTCCTCTTTCTGTCATAGAGTCCCTTACTGAGATGTGGATTTTTTCCTCTCTGGCACTCTCAGACTGATCCAACCCAAGCACTGGAGCAGGAAAATGGGAGCGAAGGCCATGGCACCTAGAGCAGGATGGGTTACCTCTGTTCTGCGACACACTGCAGAGGATGTGCCTTAAAAAGTGGTTGTCAAACCTTCACACGCTGCAGAGCAGAGTGAAGCAGCGTGAATAAAAGTAGTTACTGGGTAACTAAGCAGCTTAGGAATTCTTCTGTCTTTAGTTACTATTTATTTTCTTCTTCAGTACCAGTCCTTGTTGAAGGTTTGTGTATTTGGATGAAATCCGCGAGTACTAAGTCGGGTTGTTTCTGTTGCCTGTCCCAGGTTTACCTACGGCCACGCCGGTACAGTCTACAAGGAATTCGTGTACATTTCGGGAGGCCACGATTACCAGATTGGCCCCTACAGAAAAAATCTGCTGTGTTATGATTACCGCACGGATGTTTGGGAGGAGAAGAGGCCGATGATCACTGCCCGGGGCTGGCACAGCATGTGCACCTTGCAGGACAGCATCTACTCCATCGGTGGCAGCGACGACAACATAGAAACCATGGCCCGTTTTGACATTTTGAGCGTGGAGTCCTACAGCCCGCAGTGTAACCAGTGGACCAGAGTTGCTCCTCTGCTGCAAGCTAACAGTGAGTCGGGGGTGGCTGTTTGGGAAGGCAAAATTTATATACTTGGAGGCTACAGCTGGGAAGAAACGGTCTTCTCCAAGACAGTCCAGGTTTATGATAAGGAGAAAAATAAGTGGTACAAAGGAACTGATCTACCCAAAGCGATTGCCGGTGTGTCTGCGTGCGTCTGTGCGTTGAAACCCAAAACAGAGGACAAAAAGAAAAAGACAAAAACAAAAAAGCATCAAGATCGAGGAAGATGACTACTTCTGGATAACCACCCCTTGATGGTGGATTACAAAAGAACCTTGTATTTATCATTTCTTTCTAACCTTGATTCTTTATTTTTCTTTTTAAATGGTGGACACACACACACACACACACATCTTCTGAAGCCTCAGAAATGTACAGTTGAATGTGCTTTTTGGATTAAGCTCACGTTTAAGGCAAAAACGAGAAAAACCAAAAAGTCCCTCCTACTGTATAAGGGGTGACGTGGCAAGAGAGGTTATGCTGATCTCCTGAATGTTGAGGATTAGTCTTTTACATCTGTGGCTCATGGCATTTCCACACACATCGTATTATACTGACATTTTTAAAATAAGGTTGAATCTTTGGCTGAGATGATAATGTCAGGGGTGAGGAGGCAGAGTAGTAAGCGATCAGTTGGAAGTTACAGAGCTTTTCAAAGGAACTCGGAAGGGACTGCTCTAAAAAAATGAAACAGGTCTTCGATGTTGGAAGTCTTGAATTTTTGTAACATTAAAGTCCATTTCCAATACGTTCTCAAGTTGTTAGTATCAGATTTCTGGAACATGCGAGTGTTCAAAGGAAATACTTCTTTAGGTGAATGCAGGTCAAATCAGCTCAGAGAGCAAGTAACTCCACTGTGCTCTGAAGATTAAGAAGGTCTTATTTATTGTGTGGCCAGAGAATAGCTGGGGCTGATTAGGGCTTGGATTGGTAGCGTGGTGATCTCTGAAATCTGGGGAGCGACGTGACTTTTGCATCCCTTGTTGCAACACTTTCCGTATCTAGACACAATAGCAAGCATTTTTTAGGCTTTAAAACCTGCCCTGGGAAGAGGGCAAAGAACCCATTTAAAGCAGTTGAAGGAAGATTTTGAGGATTTGGATGGTTTGCTTTGAGCTTCAAAGCAGACGGAACCGATAGAGCTCGCTGTGAGTTTGGGGTTTGCTTTCACTGGGGTCCAGGGGGTAGGGAAATAAATGGCAGGAGGATCCTTTAGCTGAGTGTGAAGCAGGAGTATGTCCTTTCTCAGCCCTGCCCGGCTCTACAAGCTGGGATTTGCTTCATTTAACTTGGACCTCGCAGAGGTCACAGCTGCTAGCCAGTGGGAGCAGGGGCCCGTACTGGACTTGTCTGCTGTCAAGCAGCAGATTAACCAGGATGATTAATTGGGGCTCAGTAATCCTGAGGAAGAGCAACTCACTTTTTACCTGAGCCAGTAGCTCCTGCTTTCCTCCTTTTTCAGATTCAGATTGGCTTCTCGTGAGAGTAGCCTTTCTAACAGGTTTCGTGGGGACTCCAGGCCATCACGTGTGCGACAGAGCCTCTCCCAGCGAGGTGGGTTCTGAAGGAAGAAACCTGAAAAACGCTCGGGACTGTGTTTGGGATCCAGACAGTAGGACCGAACTAAAATCGTCTGCTAGATCGTGTGTCACGCTATCCTCTACATACCAAGTAAAGAGATTTCTGCCCCAAGTGTTGGTTCACTCTCTACAAACACAGCTGATTCTGCTGCAGATATTAAAATTCCCCGACTGTCTGGCCAGCTTGCAGGCATTCACCCTGGGGCGTTTTACAAACGCACCTCTTGTTCGCAAGGAGTCGATCACCAGCAATCTGATACAACCACTTCAGTTACTGTAATAATGCCAGGCCACAGATTAATGTTCCCCCTTCCCCGAAATAAGTTTTTAGAAAGTTTTTAAGAACTTTTTATACTTTTTTATAACACATTTTGCTAACTCCAGTCTCTTGTTTGCCATATGTTATATTATTTACTACGGAGGCTACCGCTCCGTTCTTGCGGCCCCGTTGTTGCTGTCAGGAACTCCTAATTTGATGGATCTTTTGGTCTTTGTGTAGTTGGTTGGGATGTGGTGCAGCTGTTGGAGCAGCATTTGCATTCCCAGCATTGTCAGGCAGTCAGCTATAATTGTAACCAGCGTACAGCCTCTGCACTGACAGCCCAGCTCGCCAGACATGCTAATAAACACGGTTTATTTTCAGCTATTGGGGATCTGCTGAGTGGTTTGATTTAAAGTTCTGCCGGGGAACTATTGATTGTAGTTTTTTTTATTATTATTATTTTCTCTGTCCTTCTTGCACCTCTCTCCTGCACGCCATAGCCCCGTATTTCACATTTGCCCTTTTTCCACCTGGTGTACATACGGCTGATACCTTGCTAATATCCTGCTACCCTCCCAGTTTGGTTTTTTTTAAAGGTTGGTTATTTGTTTATTTTGGCAACTATTTACCTCATTAATTGGACAACACTACGAAAACATTTTTGCGCTTACCATCGTTTGAACTTCTTGTAATGCAGAGAAATCTCACGTTACAAGAACCTATGTGTATTGGAAGAGGTACCTCTGAACAAACTTCGAGTGCGAGGAAGTTACAGGTGTTTCCTTCAGTGCTAAGAAATGATTTAAGAAAATGAGTTGAAATGAGTTTTGGGAAACTCCGTAAGGTTTTGTTTTGTTTTGTTTTTAAAAAGCTGAAGGAATTGGTCTCATTTGCATTAATGGATTTGTTTTAAAGCCTTTGTACACTGCATGAGGTAATTGGTATTCATTTTTTAATCCTAAAAATTAAAATTAAAAAAAAAAACATTTTGGTTATGACAAACTCGTTAATGAGTTGTTTTTTGTTTTGTTTTTTTATATCTGAAATCCTTGCTATGTTGACTGACAGCTACTTAACTTTTTGGGACATATTCATGTGTAAGTATAAAACAAATTTCAAAGACTTGCTTTGTTTTTATTAATGGGTTACTTGTTACTATACTTCCTCCTTCCCTCCCTACCCCCTTTTAATTAAACGTGTTTATGTATTACATTAATGCCTGGAAAAAATAAATCCAGTTTAGAATATTGTATTCATCACTGTCTGATTTGTGTATTGATTTAACTGATGTCTTCCTTATTGAGAAATTGGAAAGAAGTGATTTTGTAATTATTTTAGGAGGCATTGATAATGACGGAAACATTACAACAGGCGGAAGCTAAACGTAGCAATTTGAGGTACAGATGTAAATTGTTTGGCTAATCCGCCTCTTCTGCATCATGTTCCAAACCAGACGCTCAGAAATT
Organism: Anser anser; assembly: GCF_964211835.1. NCBI lineage: Eukaryota > Metazoa > Chordata > Aves > Anseriformes > Anatidae > Anser > Anser anser. Next base: position 20,860,454 of record NC_139732.1, read on the forward strand.
ACATTTCACAATTTTTTGCAACCGTGACCAAAGACCCAACCCAGTTTACCGAGGCTTTCAAGGATAGCGTTTAATGGGGAGTAGGTAAACGCAGTTAGGACTTCGTAACATGAAACCTAATTGTATATAGGCAAAATATAACCTCAGTTCTCACCAAAGTAAGCTTCATTTTTCCCAGTCCATTTATCGTCCTTCCAAAACCAAAGGCTCTATGAGTGTGTGACATCTCTGACGTTACCAGAGGTCACCAGGGTATTGTACCTGTGGTTGCTGTAGGCTTTTTTCCATTATTTAAGCAACAGAGGATTGCCATTTGCACCTCCGAGTCCCAGGGCAGCGAGCACTGCCAAAAGCCCTGTCTGGGTGCCCCTGACCGTGGCTCAGCATCGCTCGCAGGGGAGCGGTGTGTAAGGCAGCAGCAGGTCATGTTTCAAAACCACCTCCAAAAAACGGCTCCGTGAAATCGGGGCGCTGCAATTCAGCGAAAATGAAAGGGAGGATGTGTGTGAGGAGATGTCTGCTTCGATTCTCGCAGCCCAGACGGCCGTGTCTGGGAGCAATGAGGGCGAAGGGAACAGGGAACAGGCGCCTCCCTCCACTCTCCGTGCTTACAGGGTCAGCCCAGCACCTGTACATTCCTCAGCCTTCATCCCCACGCTTCGTGCAACGCTTTGCTTCTTGTCAGGAAGCGCGGCTCTCTTCCTGCCCTGGGGAGAAATAACTGCTGCTCTACCTCATTTCCAAAAAGGCTCCTGCTGCCAAATTCTGCGGAGAGCTCGTTTTACCTGACGCAGCTACTGATAACTTCAGCTCCTCTCGTCCCACACTCGCACCGTGCGTGCACCTCGGCATCGGCACGTCGGGGAGCTGCGCCTCTACCGCTAGCGTTAGATAACCCAAATCCCTTGAGACACCCCGAGGAAAAATTACACCACAGCGTGAGATGCGGTTGTTTTGAAGGCTTGAGAAAGAAGCAGGAAATATTTTTGTTTTCAGGTTGAAATCTTAAATTAAGAATAATGGGCCTGAGCGTCTGCCTTTTCTCTGTAAGAGATCAGACCGCTTTCTTCCAGACGCTGGTGGTTTCTGTGTGCTCCTTAGGATTCAATATTCTTGACTGATAGCAAAGAAGGGTCTCACCTCTCGAGAATTTAGAGGAAGAAATTACCCTTTTGTACTCTTTCAGCGAAGCGCTTTAACTTGCAGAAAAACATCTGGATTCCAATTGTGATTCTTAGCTTGCTGATATGTCCTAAAGATCTGAGCAGTAAGTTTCTATAGGAAAAGAGGTGGCACAACAAATCTTACTTATTATTTTGTTTCAGAACTAATTACGGTTTCATGAACTTACAGTTTTGGGTTGTCTTTGGAGCCGGTGGTCACGGCAGGTGCGTCCCCGGCCCGGGTGGCGATGCTGTCTCTGCAGGGCAAGGTCAAGTGCACACAAGCTCCAGCTCCTTACGGTTCCTTCTCCCTTCTGGCAACTCCCCGACTGGTGAGAGAGACACAGCCCAGTAGCAGGTTTGCTGATACCAAATGTTTTATTTAGCATCGCATGGCCTTTCTCTGAAGCTCTGGATAGCTTTGGGGGAAAAATACCAAAATACACCTTTGTTTTTTTATCGTGATGAGTTAGTTCGGTGACAACAACAATGTGAACGCAAGGTGAGAGAGACTTGCAGGTTCCTTTGAGATGTCAGCCTTGAAACGTACAGTTGCACAAGAGGAGAGAAGGCTCGTGTTTGAGATAATGTTGGAAGAGGCACAGATAATTCAGCCAAAGGGTCTGCGTGGATAATTGAAACGCAAAGTATGTGGAGTCAAGCATCCACATGATCTATCAGAGACCTGTCCAGGCTTGAAATTTGTTGCAGGCTAACTTGAACTAGTTCATGCTGAAGTTCCCTCCGTCAACAAATTAAAAATATTGTTCCAGTTTTTCAGAGAGTTTAGGAATAGGGAGTCAGGATTTTGTTAATGTATTTTGGAATAAAATACCTCCTATCGGTGTCCTGTGCTGCTCCACCTGTACAACCATTCCTGCTGCTCCCTTGACTTCCTTTGGTAAATTCAGGATGCCTGGCGCTGGCCCGTGCAGTTTAGGTCATGGGAAGTTCAGGGCTTACGGTCGTTCAGCGCAGGTTTCAGCACTCGTGGTGTGCTGAAGTCTGAGGCGTTGGGAAAAGCCCCAGGAGCGACTAGCCAGCAGAACGCTGCCCGGTGCGCAAGCAGCTGTCCGAGGGAGATTTCACAAAGAGGACCTAAGCAAGTCTTAGATGCATGACTGCTTCTTTTAAGTGCTTTATGGTGTGCGTCTGGATGGATGGAAATGAAAGAGCTTCCTTCCCAATGCCATTTTTGTGCCACCACGGGCACGAGGCTGGTACCAGTATGGTCCCTTAGGCTCCTGATGCTTTAATGTTTCTGATTTTTCTCTAAACACACAGCAGTCACCCCAGCTTTGTGTCTTAGTCCCCTCAACACACTGTACAGTGTTGAGGTTTAATTCCCAGTTGAATCCCATTACCAGAATAACCAGAGAAATAGCAAAGCCTTTAGTGCACCTAGAAACTACTGGGATAAAAGCTCTCTATCTCCAAAGGAAGGTCTCTAGAGCTTCTAAAGCTCTTAGCACTACAGAGAAGCTTTACATGGACATCAGTAAATCTTCCACAGCGATCAACCAGGTCGTGCAGCACTCCAGGAAGATATCCTGTCCCTGAAAGAATGGATGTGCGGGTCCCATCGGGTGCTTCAGTGTGGAGAAGTCAGATGTGCAAATCCTTCACCTCCTGGGCACTGTCATGCACACAGCTCTTTTGATCCTGTGAAGTCACGAGGAGTAAGGAATGGGAGGATAAGCCATTCCCAAGCATTTACAGTAGGGTAAGAACAATTCCAGCAGTTAGTGTGAAGAAGCCGACCTGGAGTACTTTATTTAGCCCTCTAGCTAATGCTAGACAATTCTTTCTGATTTACACAGCCGTAGCCTTCATTTGTTCTTGATCAATTTACGAAATAAATGTCTGTACCACGACGTTAGGTACATTACTCTGTGAATCTTAAGAACCTGGATACACAAAAGCAAGATACAGCACCATTTTTTTAAAGTCGGAAAGGTGACAAGTTGTTTGGGAGTTATAGTGCATGGCCACTGTCATAAAGGACAGAAAAAAAAATGATTAGTGCAATGCAGTAACAGATCGCTAAAAATGGCAAAAATGAATGATAATGCAGAATTGAGGAGGAAACTTTCTGCAGGTAGAAGTTTCTTTCAAAGCATGCTATTACAATAAAACGTACATTATTACAAAATATCATGGTAAAATTGTAACAGTCTTTACAATGAAACTCTACTAAGACAGGATAAAATTGAAGGTGTTTTAGATGTTTCTGAAGTGTGAGACAGCAAAATCCTTTCTGCCCACGGGTTGGTTTCCATCATCAGCTATGGCTTTCAGCAATACTGGTATGTGAAGTAACTGGTTTCCAGGTGGGACGCTCTGTGTGCATTTGTATTTTCAGCCATTTGAAGGGGCAACCTTTCCAGTAAAAAGTCAGTTTACTTAAGCAGTGTTGTGGGCAGAGGGAAATTTTGCCTTCAGCTGGATGAGCTGCTTAAGGGTTTTCACTCCAGTATTTACCTTGTAAATTAGACTCCAGAAGGGAGAGAGGGTTTCAGATATTTGAAATGCTATATGCAAAAACCCTATACATTTCTCTCCCTTTTTTGTTTTTCTATTTTAATATTAAACAGCCATTTTCACTGCCAGTTCTCTGCCTTAGGACAGAAGAGCAACACTTGCTAGAAACAAAAGAAAGGGAGTGGCAGCAGGGTGTGTCAACTAAAAGGCCAGAAGCCGATACAGAAAATCATTCACTGCTCCTCACATTACTGTCACGAGCACAGATGAAGTGTTGCAGTTCATAAAACGAAAGGCAAATGTCCTTATCCAATAACAAGGTGGGTGAAGTCTTTGTGTTTCCGGTGAACCTTCTCTTTGAACTGCCAAACTCACGAAGTTATTCCCTTTTCTTCTCTTCAACTTTCAGGCACGCTAAATTTCTTCCTAATGCTTCCTCCCAAACTGGAGTGGACTTTTGCAGGATTCTGCAATTTAAGGAAAAAATTACGGAGTATATCAGTGATTAATTTGATGGACTCTTGCCTGGGGGGTTCAGCATCCACTCATGACTCAGCCCTCCCAAAATCACGAGATTGGCTCAGTCACTTATTTTTACTTTCTTTCCCCAAACACGCGCTGCCCTCATTTCCCTTCTCATTTCTCAGGAGCAAGGATTTTTCGCTGCCAGATCCCTTGGCCCGTGCATCTTCGGGTGCTGGCTGCCTCCAACCTACTTGCTGGGGTGATGCCGGGCAGGCAGCCTTTGGCATGAACCCCAGGGGGTTACAGATCATAGAATCGTAGAATCATAGATTCATTAGGGTTGGAAAAGCCCTCCAAGATCACCTGGTCCAACCATCCCCCGGTTACTACCAACGTCACCCACTAAACCGTGTCCCGTGTGGGGCAGCCTGGCAGCTCACATCCCCCCGCTTTTTCAGCCCCGAGGTGGCAGAGGCCCCTACTGCCTCCCTTGGGTCACTCAGCAGGGATGGAGGTTGGCTCCTTCCCACACGGGGACGAGCTGAGGGCTGCCCGCGAGGGGCTCACCCCTCATGGCCGCCCCCCTCACGGCCACTCGCCTCATGGCAACTCGCCTCATGGCTGCTCCGCAACACTCCAGGGCAGGAAGCAAAACCTTTCCAGCAACCCCCCGCCGCCTCAACCTGCCTCCCCCAATCCCCCCACCCACAAAAAGGGCAGCAGGCGCCTTCCTTCCCCCCCCTATAACCCCCAAACTCCGAGGGGGGAGCTCCACCACCTCCCTCCCCTCAGGGCCGCCCCCTCCCTCCGCAGGCGCAGAGGCGCTGCCGCCCCCCCTCCTCCACTCCCGCCCCGCCACGGGAGCCGCTGCGCATGCGCAGTGCGCGCCGCCCGCCCGCCCGCTGCGTGCGGAGCGAGAAGATGGCGGCGGCGGGGGCAGCGGCGTGAGGCGCACGGCGGACGCCGAGCTCCCCGGGGGCGCCATGGCGCTCAACAGCGCCCAGGTGAGCGAGCGCGGCTCCCCGGGGGAAGGCCGAGGAGGTTTCCCACTTCCTCTGGCTTCTCTGTGAAGGGAGCGGCCGGGCCCCGTGAGCGGGGAGCGTGGCGGCCGGGAGTAGGCCCGCGGTGATTGTGCAGCTTGGCGGGGGCGCTGCGGGGGGGTCCCGCCGCCGCCCGGCCCCGCTGAGGGGAGCTCGGGGGGGGTCTTCGGGGGGCCCTGAGGGGGAAGGAGAGGAGGGGGCGGCCTGAGGGAGCCCACGGGGGAGTTGGAGAGGCTGCTGGGCCCCCCCACAGGAGCCAGCGGAGGGCTGGAAGGGATCTGGGGGGGGATTTGGGGTGGGGGTTTGGGGAGGGGGGCGCCGGGAGCCGCTCTGGGATGGGAAGGGAAGGGAAGGAGCGGGCGGTGAAGGGGGCCGTGAAGGAATCCCCCCCCCCCCCCGCGGCACGGCACTCGGTCAGGCTGCGCCCATCGGGGTGCAAAGGGCCGGGTGTCGCAAGATCGAGGCGTGGGGACGCGGGCACAGAGGCCCCAACCCCGGCCCCAGCCCCAGCTGGGCGGGGAGCGGCCGGCCCCGGCCCTATTCCCGGCCCTAGCCCCATTCCCAGCCCCAGCCCCGTGTGCTCGAGGCACGGCGGTGCCTCAATGGGTTAAGTTCAGAGTGGCCTTTGTAAGGGTTTTCTTCTTTTTTTTTTTTTGCCTCCCAAAACTCTTTGTAGCGAAAAGGTTAGGCAGGATCTGCGGCGTGCATTTGCAAAACTTGGTGCAACTTTGGTTTTAGTAAATAATAAAGTTTAGGAAACTTGGGGTTAAAAAATAGTTCTGCTAACAAATCGTGTACTCTCTGGTGGGAAAAAAAAAAAAAGAAATTTGTTTCAAACAAGGTGATGCGCTCTCCTGTACTCTGTAATTCTTCTGAAGGGTGATTAAGGCACAGACGTAATAAAGGTGCGTGTTAGTGGTGCTGTGGTTTTTTCTTAAAGAAAAGTTTGTGATTGGAGAAAACTGTCCTGATATTTCTTGCCCAGTGGGATTTATTTGTGCTTGAGGGAGAGTGGAACCTGGATTTGTTGATGTGGATGTTCACAGTGCAGTTGTGTTGCTGGAGTTTGTTTCAAATTTCGTAAGGTAGCCTGGGATTACAACGTTTTGTATCCTTTAATTTTTCTTTCAAAGTGGAGGAAACTCAGTTTTACACATCAACTGCTCTAATTAATGATGTGGAGAACGTGGCATATATCAAAAAGATTTAGCGTCCAAAGCAGAAGCTCTTTGACTCTCTCCTTTCCCCCCCCTTTAGTACTAGACAGCAGCACATGTAGTCAGTTTGATAAGACTGAGTTTTTCATTGCAGCTTTTTTCTTGATTTAGAAGAATAAAGGCAATTTGTGTGTCCGTACTTAATTAAGTTGCTGTACCTTGAAACGAAAAAGTAAAGAGTTCAGCTGATGATCTAGTTTATGGTGAAGCACTGCAAAGCTGTAATTAAAAGTAGGCTGTACATTCATCTTTAGTTGTAACTTGCTGTGTGTACTCTTTTAAATCAAACCCTAGGTAAAGATAGATAGTTAGGTCTTGTGAGGATTGCTGCTTCAATTTATATATAATTCAATTTATATATAATTCAATAAAGATATCTTACAGTTAATGTTTTGTTCGTGTCATTGAGCACAGCATCTTTTTTTGTTTGTTTGTTTCATTATCTCTTTTCCTAATTCAAACAATTTATTTAAGTGCTATCTGGGATTCATATGAATTCATATTCTAGAGTAATACAGTGCTGTACTGCTGAATTGAGGTAACAATATCTTGGACTCTTCTAGTTGGAGAACCTGAATATAAGCTTAGGGATGTAATTTTCCTTTTTGTTTTAGGATGGTAGTATTGAAGATCAGTAGACAAATTAAAAGTGTTCTGATAACGTTGTGGATTCTGAGCTCAAGAGTAACTAACGTGGTCATTATGTTTGTGTCGTAGTGCCGAGTTCTAGGCAGAACACAGAGGTTTGCTGTATGGCTGTGATTTGATAACAGGCATTTTTTGTCCCATGGGAGAAAGTCTTCTAGGAAACTGTGCTCTTCTAAACAGTTAAACTGCATCGTCGGATTTCTGCCGGCTAATGGATTCACGAAGCGGCGTGCAGAACTACTTCACCGCTCGGTTTGCATGTTGCAATGAATGAGTCGTGGAACATGACCATACCGTGTATTTTCAAAGGGGGGATTAATTTTGGATGGCTGGCTGGTCAGCAAGCGTACCAGTAGCTGGTAACACAGTTCAGATAATACTGGTCATTCATTCATACCTCCGTATTCCCTGTCGTTTATTTCGTAATCATTTAATGAGATATTAAAGTGTTGCTGTCAGTTTTCTGGGCGTGTTCTGAGTGTATTCAAAATTCTGAAGGCAAGCTAGAAGTAAACCTGTTGTATCACTCCTGGTTCTGCATGACACCGCAGAGGGAGAGCTGAGTTAATGCTGGATGTAGTGGGAACCATTTTCCAACAGGGACATCTAAATTTTGCTTTTTAAAGAAAAATAATTAACAACTGTTTCCCCGTTTGAGGAACAGTAATGCTGTGTAGGAACTGCATGCGGAGTTGTTTTAGCCCCTTTCCTACCATTTTGATAGGGTGAATTAATACAAACATTTCAAGCACAAATCTTGTGAAAACAAGGTGAGCAGAAGAAAGGATACCGTAGCGGAATGAATCATTTATGCTTGTTTTGTTCTTTCACCATTAGTGCGGTGTCAAATTAACTTGATGCCATTTTAAACGTACCATATTGCCCCAACGCCAGCTGAAGTAGAAACCAGTAGAGTTTGTGTTCAGAAGGAGCTGAACAAGCTGCTGAGCTGCTCATCCTCACCCAAGCCTGCGTCTGGCCCGACAACCAGAAGAACTGGAAGTTGGAGCGTGGCACGCAGCCCGGCTCCCTGAAGTACCGCGCTGCAGACCACGGCTTTTACGGCTCCTTGCAGCGGTACTCCCTCGCGGCCGGAGGCTTTGCTGCTCCCTAAAGCCAGCGCTGACTCTGGAAGGGTAGAAGAAAATCTGTAGGCACGTGCCTTGTGCTGTCTTGGCAGTGTGCTGCCTGAAGTTTGTGAGTAGTGACTTTGATTAGGAAATTGATCTGTCTCAAAAATAAACCTTAAAAAAAAAGGTTGTTATGCAGCTGGAGGGGTTTCTTGTGCTAGCTTGCTTGTATCCGTGCAGATGTGTCTAATACCGTGGTGCCCTTACAGACAGAAGGGTTTGAAGAGAGGGCAGCATAGGTTCCTTCTGTCGGGATCCTGAAATGAATGGAAAGCTCTGGGTTTGGGGAGCACTCCCAGCACAAAAAGTGGCCTTGGGCCAGTGCTGCAAGCGGATGGATTGGGAGAGAGGTGCATTCGTCATCCTGTTGCCGCTGCTGCTGTTGTACTCAGCTGCTTTTCCATGTTTTAAGGGAGTAAAGGGGCTGGATTGGTGTCTGCCTGTTTTTAGAGCCCCTCTTTCCTTGCTGAGAACTGGTTGCTTCGCCCCTTGTGCTGGCGCCGTTGCCGCTGCAGCCGGCGGCTTTCCTCAGTGTCCAGGTCTGGGGAATTCAGGCTGCAACCGAAGCTGCGAGTTTAGGTAGCCAGAAGGTATCATTTCTCTCTCCAAAATCTGAATGGTGAATCCCTGCAGTGCAGTGCGCGAGTGTGGGCTGGTTAGCTTAAAAAAGGAAGTCTGGGAAAACTGACATACAACTTAAATTTGGAGCTGTGTGGCAGCATGCAAATAATAGAATGAAAACCACACTTCTTGTGAATCACTCCTGTTTATTCTGTGAATTTCAGAGTACAGCACTGATTCAGAGACATTTTAGAATGGATCCTGCCATTTACCTATTAATAAATCCAAATTTTGTAGGCAGTTGCATAGACACGCTGCTTTTTCCATTTGTGTAGCTGTTAAAATAGCTGTAAAGTTAAGTGGGGTTTTGCTTATAGGTAAACTAAGCTGTCTGGTTTCTGTTTGGTGATATACGTGCAACATGCTGTGTCGTACAAAACAGGCAAAGCCGTTGGAATAGAACTTGCTGGCCTTGGGCCACTGGATTATAGTCATTTGTCACTCTAATGCCATTTCAGCAATGTAGATGTTCATTTCCAAAGAATTAAACATGCTAGAACTGCGGTTTTTCTTTTTGATGGAAGTGTTTTATGTGTGGTCATTAAACATACAACTCAGGATTATGGGACAAAGGGTTATGCTTCATAGTGAAAAATAGCGTGTGTGTGTGTACACATGTGCGTATATATGCACAGACACCACAACGAAGAAGCAAATATTTTAAAATTGGGTTTCTAAACCCTATTTTTATTTCATGAAATTGTAATGTATAGGTTTATTACTACATATTTTAAGTGGTATTCCCAATAATGGTGCCATGTGGATTAGTTTGAAAACACTTCAAGGATTTTGCTAGATCAGAGCTCATGGTAATATATTCATTAACACCCTAATAGAGTAAAACTTTGAAGTACATTAGTCTTTTTCATTTTGCATTTGACTCGCTAATACCTAATTTAATTGCAGATGTTCTTGATATTTTAAATACATTTAAGAACTTTTCCTCTTTGTTTGACGGTGTAAGATCTATTAATCTGCAGTGCATGTTGCAAGAGCTGTTTTTTCACCTACACCTAGGCAGGAGGTAGTTTAAGTCACAGTAGCCCTGACAAAGTGATTGTGTAAGGCTAATTTAAAGCATATACCCTATGGAAAAGTATAAAAAAAAATTTGACACAAAATTAAGAAAGGCATTCTTGCAGTCCTGTGATGGTTGCAAAAGTTAGCACAGCAGAAATGAAAAATGTACAAAGGTGCTTTGGGGAATTCTGCTGTTTATAGCATTGTACGTGGATTTGCATGGTCTATGAAAGTTTTAAAAGAAGTATTATATGTTGTTTGTCTTGGAATTAAGTTTGGAAAGAAAGGGATGTGGATCAGCTTCCCCTGAATGAACTGGAAAACCCCTTCTGTAACTGTTTCAATTTGATAAAAGAATTGGGGTTCAGCTTTGAGCTGGAAGAGAAAAATGCCCTGTCTGTAAGAAGAAACATCTTGTTTCAGGTTGTGTGAAAAGATGCATTTATAAAAAAACTTAAAGTCGATTTTCTTGAAAGAATTGTGTGTATGGAAGACATTTCTCTCTTTGTTTGAATGAAGCTGAGCATACGAGCAGAAATAGCCGTGCTGTATTCCCTCAGTGCAGCAGGCATGTTTTTTCATACGCTCAGAGCCTGCTGGAGTGACTCACAGGCTTCCTGCCTCATTTTTCCCCATGAATTTTGCAGGCTGGCGACGGATTTACAAGTGTAATTTAAAATACAGGAATCGTATATCCTCCATGCAAAGAAGTCAGGGCTTTTGTCATGAAAATGTTTTGTCCCGATGGGGTGGGATTCCTATGGAGGTAGTGTAGCAACGTGTTCCCCATAGCGATCCTTACAGTGGCAAGGTAATGCTGCTGTTTTCACGGGTGCTTTAACAGCTTGGCCGTATGCACGTACCTATCTTGGTGGGAACTTGTCCACAGCCCGCTCTTCAGACTGTGTCGCAAAAACACATGCGGTTGAGGTTGGTTTAAGATCACCTGATTTAGCACCGAAGAGTCCTGAGCTGCAGACCGGATCGCCACGTATCGGACAGCAAGAGCGAGTCCTTTGGATGTGCCAGCTTCCAGTGTGTGAGGACAAGGCCTCAGATGCCGTGTGTGGTATCAAACCACGGATTTCTCTCCTGGTTTTCCGGTAAAGCAGAGCTCTTGTTGCACATGCCACTCAGTTGGTCAGATTCACATACCTTTTAGAGAGGGACATGAATTCAAACCATACTTCTGTACAAGGTCAGAGTTCAGGAAACTACATTGACAGAAGGAAAGGGGAGATGGGACAAGATTCTGATACTCCCTTTGTTTCTTGCTGCAAGATGTAGGTTGGATGAGGAGGCAAATGGAAGAGGTTCAGCTGCATTTTTTAATGGTAGCAATAGGCAATTGGATTAATCACACCCAGCATATTTTGGATTGTGTTACTTGGGAGGGGATTTGCTTAAAATTGATGCTCTACCTGTGCATGATGTGGGGTGGTGTTCTCAGTTTAAATGTGAATAGATGTGATAAAAGGAGAGGGGAAATAAAGCAGAGAGAGAGAAAGAGTCGCAGTCAGCACAAGTTCCAGCTGAACTGCAAGAAGAAGCCCGATCTATTGAGTTCCAAACAACCTCGGTCTATCCATTAAATCATACGGCCTCTAATAATAGCTGGTTGTTACCAAAGAAAGAAAGTGGTGGTGCTATAAATGTCCATAAAACATGGAAAACCTCGCTGTTCCTTTGCTGCCTTCAGGATAGAAAACCAAAGCTGCCACTGTTTGGAAAGTTCTGGGGAGCACTGTAGTTAATTGTTGTAAAACTGGAAGAAAGTCAAAGACAACTTACTTAGGCAAGTCTCAATATTCATGTACTTCTCAGGTAAAAGCTGTGATCGTGGGCTATTGCCCCTTCACAAGTTAAACTTCCGTGAGTTACAGATAGTGAAAGCTCCTTAACGAAACTTGTGACGACAAAGTGTTTATAGAAGTGTTTGTGCAGTTAGTGTGCTCTCACGGCAAGCAAGGATGAAGTACATAAAATTACCATCCTGGAATTGCAAGCGACAAAAACTGTAAGCGCAGCAGAATCATGAAAGTGTGAAAGAGGAGCAGTCAGCTTTCAGAGCAGGCCAAGTAAAGCTGCTGAGAGTGCTCACGCCAACAAGTTTGTGTTCTTGGGCTCTGGAGCTTTACCTTTGTCCCGGCCCAGCTCTGGGTTGCGGTGGTCACTCTTGGTGGTGCAAAAGGGGCGCTTTGGGTGCTGCCAGAGTCAATTGCCTTAATGGAGAGGATAAAGGCAACGAACGCTTGTATACGCTCAGCGCTAACCATAGTCATGGAAAGGCCACTGTGGTTTTCTACTTTGCTGTAATTGCATTCTTAAAATAGAGTTTTTCCAGCGTTTTTCATCAGCATTTACTCCTGGAAGGATTGGGCCAGTTGCGCACCATTTTTTCTGTCTTTTGGGTGCTGCCAGCGATGGTTTGTCCCGGGATGAGAAATTGCCGTGGCAGGGGATCCCTCGCTGCCACGATGGCTCCTGGCCGTGTGCTGAGCTACGTGCGGTGCGCAGGTGTGACATTTCCGTGGTAGCACGACTTGACAGTTAGTCTGAACTCTTACACTTTCTACAGCTTCAAATCTTCGGGTTTAGCTAAGAGCTACGGTGTTTTATATTTTTATAGCAGTTTGCTTTGTGTACCTTTTTTTTTTATTGGTGTTTGTGCTTCAAATTTATTTTATGACAGCATAAAAAAAAAAGCCTGCAATTAGTGAACAACAGCTGATTCGATTATCTTTGAAGGCTGGCTTCAAGTAGAAGGCTGCCACATCTGGTCTGCTTACTGAGAAGCCAAAAGTTGCAATACTTGATAATGGCAGATGTCAGTATTTGGAAACTTAGTTTGGTTTTTCTGATTGTTATTTGCAAAACAGCCATTTCAGACAATAGTGTGAGTGACTGATTGTATTTACCAGCTGTTTTAATGATTTTCAGGAATCTGTTTTCCTGGATATGGGACCAAAGGAGTCATTGTACGCTTAGGTTAGAAGCACATTCTTTCAAAAGCTTCCTAAATTGGTGGCGTTTGAGAGCAGAAAATGCTGTGAATTCAGTGTGCGGGCTGAGACGCGAGGGTTTGCTCCCAGCCATGCCAGCCTTGCAGATCAGATGGCGCTTTGGTGGCACACACGTGGGGTCCCCCACACTGTTCCCACTGCTTTACAGCGATGTGGGGACTCTGCAGGCACATGGGGTGTGCTCTGATCTCCCAGGGCCCTGGCTTCAGCAGTAGTTGCATGCCACTCTGCTCCAGTCTAAGTTCTTTTCCTCGGGAAGCAAGGTACTGAAATTGTCTTCAGGATTGCAGGAAGCATTGGCAGTACCTTGGGCGCTCTGTTTTGCGTTCTCTGCGCTCATTTGTGCAGAAGAAAGCTGGCAGGGGGTCTCGTATGAGGGAAGATGTGAAGTAGCATCGCAGTTGGTGTTGCTCTTTTGAAATGAGCTACCTAAAAATGGCTTGAAAATCAACAGCATTGTCATACAGTGAACCTACTGCCATGTTCATACCCGGCTTTTAAGGCTGCCATTTATAAATATGGGTGTTTAATGCACTGACTGTCTGGGATTTAGTTGCGGCAGCGTACAAATCTGTGAATGCATTCTAACAGCTATCCTGTAGCTATATAAAGTTGTGTTGCAGCTACTTAAGCTCTAAAACTGTCCTCGGAGGAGGTGGCAGAGGTGGCGTATGTGTGGTGTCCCAGTTTTCATTTTAACTTCGATACCAGTGCAAAATAGAAAGCTGCTGCCACGGGCAGTGCCATGTTCGCTTGGGTTTCTGCTGCCACTTTACCTACCACGTGTCAGGATGGCAGAGGAGGTGGATGGCTGCGTCTGCACTGGGAATCAACATGATAAATGGTGTCCTCAGCCTCTGTCTGCCGGGAGATTGGATGGCGTACGCATTTGTCACCTGCTGAAGTAGCACAAGGGGCTGGAGCTCCTGCGGAGAGAAAACAGGGAAAGAACCTCTGTAGAATTGCTGTCAAACTTCAGCAGGATCGGAGGGTTAGCGTTATTAATGTGGTTGTAGTTGTGTTTCATTTTTGTGACCCCCTTGAGTCAAATCATGATGTTTTTTTCCCAGATTGCTCTTTCGTTTTTGGCTGTTTCTCCATGAGATTTTAACCCACAGTGGGCAGGTCGCAGCTCTGCAGAAAGGAAAGTCTCCCTGCTCCTTACCACTTGCACCTTTTGCTTTATACTGGTTCCTCACCTGGGATTCCCACCCCCAGTGCGAAGAAAAACCGTGGATAGTTTTCTCTGTTTGAGTGTAATCATCTCGCCGACCTGTTCAGCGTGTGCCGGCACTGGCACAGGAGAAAAGGTGGGATTGTGTGTCCAGGAGGAGAGGAGAAGCTGTGGCCATGGTTTACGAAGCAGATGGCTCCTGGCTGTAATGGTCAGGCAGCATTTTCTCTTATTGTCACTGTTAAATGCACGGTACTGTGCCACATTGCTTGGTATCATTAGCTTTGGCCACCACGAATAATAATAATAAAAAAAAAGACAATGCAGTTGTGGGTTTGATAGGACTTTGCTCTGCATTTGGATTAATATTAACCTTCTTAGGTTAAGGCTCACCCAGCTGTAGTCGTGAGCACTGAGCACTTCCGAAATGTGGGGCCGGGATGCGGAGCTGGGCCTTCAGGAGAGGCGTGCAGCTGGTGGCTGGGCTCGACTGCCTTCCGAGGGAGCTGATCTGCCCTCCTGCCAGGTTGGAGTCCAGACAGCTAATTTTTACCTCGCCTAATCTTAGCCATCTTAAATCCTGCCTTGAGTAATTGCTTGTGAAAAGCGTTGTGTGGGTGACTCGTTCAGCTGTGGTGCTGTTACAGATGGATTTTAGTTTTCCACAACTACAGTTAAGCACAAGCTAGCCATTTTTTCCCCACTTTTCTTTATTTCCCAGTGCTTTTTTTAGCTCTCTTGACAAACTGGAAGAGCAGCAGTCCCCTTACTGCCCAGTATGGCGTCTCCTGGGACAGGTCTGCATTGACTCTGTGAGGCATTAGTCCTCTGGGAAGATGTCAGCAGTGGAAATGAGCAAAAAATACAGAATGTAAGCAACTGGGTGAGCAGTCAAGTGAAGATACAAGCCATCTTAATTTTTGGGCAGCTTTGCGTTTGAGTACTCGACTTCAGAAGCGTAACTTTTTGGTGTAATTTCCTTGCCTTAAATAACAGGGTGCTGTTTGGAGCCTCACCCACAGCATCTGCAAGGTGAGCACCTTCACCTGCAGCTGCTATTTAAGCTTATGGAGCAGTTCATAAGAGAAGGAGCATTATTAAAAGGATTCAAGATACAGACTGCTGTAACTGAATTAGAGAGACTTCTGACAACAGTAGAAGAATGACGTGATTCCAGAATTTTGGGTGCGAATTCAGCGTTTGGAGAGGAGAAGGGTCTGGCAGGCACAGATGAGTTCTTTCCATTTTTTTTTTTTATTATGTCTTCCCCACCAATAACTTCTGATCCCGTCTCTTCTGTTCATTCAACATTTGTTTCTTCATCTTTGGCCTGTCAAGCCAGTTGTAATCTCCTTAAACTCGCTTTAAAATGTGCTTATATTCAAACTTGTTAAATTTCTAAAGCTCAGGGCCTTGCTGGAGACTTTCTTCCCGTAACTTTACCTCCCTTTTTTGTTCTTTAATAATAACCTTGCTCAAGTCTAGATGCATTGGCTTTATTTTGATTTTTTTTTTGAATTACCGATTTGAAGGATCAGAGTTGCCCGTGAGGTAAATGTAGGTAAAGCTAGCACAGAAGAAGGATGGCTTTCCTCTGCCAAGCACCTCCGAAGCTCTCAGGCTGGCAGCCACTCCGGGGAAAGGCTGCCTGGGTTCTGCTAGCCCCGAGCATCCTGTGCAGGCTCCTCAATACTAGGGACTCACGGATGGTAGGCAGGGTGTCACGTGTGCTGTTCTTCCCCCTGGAGGAATGGAAAGAAGCTTGTTGAAAACAATCCTTCCAAATCTCAGCTGCTAAATAAAGTTCTGTAAACTTCAGAAAAGTGCCAGTTTATATCGTATGTCAGGAATTTGGGTGGACTTCTGTGAGCTGTTCAAAGACAATTTGCTATTTAACGTGGCCAAGACAGTGTTCTCCAGATGCAAAACCAATTTTACTGCTTTGTTCTTAGAAGTTCGTTCTGCTGTAGGTATGTAGCACAAAAGGTTGCAGCCCTAATAATTTAGTCTGGCAGAGAAAAATGGTCATCACCGAGGTTTTTCTGCTGGGAAGTATTAGATAAAATTAGTAAGAGATTGTTTTGTCTGCCCCACCTATAATAAAATAGCATTCAAGTGGCTGTGTTGTTGAAAAACTTCATGTTCCAACTTCTCTCTCTTCAGTGCTTATCACGTTCTAATAAACCAGAATAGTTCAGGTCTTGATTATTTTTGTTTCTCGATATAGGAAAAGCTCGGAATTTGCACGTTGGATGCAGTAACTTGTTCACTGCAAGCAGAGCTCTGAAGTAAATGTCTGCTGATTGTGAGCAACCAGCTCGAAGCTGGTGTTTTCAAACTGTTTGAAACGTGTGAAAGTGGAGGCTTAGCATTAATGTTTTTACCAACAACTGCTCTTGAATTCAGAACCGAGTAAGGACCTATCTACCCGTTTTGGAAGCATTTATTTCTGATAATTGCAACGACTGCCTGCCTGGGGAATTCAATAGGAAAGAATTTTTGTGTTTGGCTCATGTTAGGATTGAAGACATCACAAGAAAATAGATTGGAAAAAGTTACTTTCGTGGGTCACGGGCAGATGTTCTGTGGGTTTGCAGTGAAGGAGCTGCTGGTGTAGGGGTGTCAGAAATTCTATCTTTTGCTCTCCAGAGTTTGGATGTGATCAGCTCTGACGGTTCAGTAGTGATCTACCCTCCTGCAGGCTGGAGGGCGCTTACCGGGTCCTGCTGCTGGAGTCCCAGAGGGGCTGCTCTTCCCTGCTGCTGCTCTTTGTGTAGCACGCTTACCTTGGGCTCCAGGGGAACGCCTAAGGAAGACCCTTTCTGTGTTTTGAAAGGGAGTGAAGTGAGAGTAGCTGATGGTCTCCCACAGAATGCAAATTAAAAAGTATAGAAATTATGGCTATATCCTCCTGTCAGTGAGCCGTTGCTTTATGATCACGTCAGTGATAAAAGTGCATCGCCCTCTTCAAAGACAGAACCTTCCCCTCTTTACAGTAGCATTGCTTAAAAAAAAATAATGGTGGCCATTGGTTTTGGGCCTCATTTTTGTGGAACAGAAGAAGAATCTCCACTGGGGAAAGCTACACCTCGTGGGCAGCTTCCTCAGACTCGCTGCTCTTTGTGGCAGCGTCTGTTTGGTTGAAATGGAAGGACTCCAGTAAGTACCTATTTTTTAGTAACAAAAAGAAGAGAGCACGTGAACAGAAGTCGTTTTGGTATTAGAAATGAGCTAGAGTTTTGGCAGATTTCTGTATGATTATTGATCAATGCGTTGGTCTTATTTAAAGCGTTATGTAATTGATGAGAACTAATTATAGCAGAAGAGCACAACCAGCTCTGCTTTTGAGAATATTTGAATTACAGTCTTCAGGAGAAACTACTCAGATCATGTTGTGCCCCCATTTTTGCATGAGGTTGTAGGTGTCAATGATCTGGTTTTTCCTGGGATCAGAAAATGAGTTTTTGAAACCTATCAACTTTTTTTTTTTTTAACAATGGAATAAATACTCCCCAGATTAATTCAAGTAAAATGTGTGCAAAATGCCTCTCATTATTCAGCTGGAAGAATTCTGTAATACCATCTGAGAAACCCAAATTGGAAAAAAAAAGGGAAAGTACAGTCACGCACTCTTGGATTTTTTTTTTTTGAGCCTGCGATTGCTCAAATGGCAGGCAGGCAGAGTTGCACTGACTCATGGGCTTAGCTGACCTACATTTACCTAGCTCTGATCTTCCTCCGGGCACTGTGTGGATTTGTTAGCGCTCTGGCTACGGGCTGCAGGCGAGTGAGAGAGGCCTGTAAGCGGTGCGAAGAGTTTGCTCGCAATTTGTTGGGTTTTCAACTGTTACAAGCTTTAACGCGCAGCCCCTCCACCCTCAAGTTCAACTTTATTCCTGTAGTTCTTGTTGATAAAAATGGACTTTCCTCTTTCACTGATACAGAGGAATAATTTAAAATCAAGTGTTTCATTTTTGTGCAGTCTTTTTAGAGGATATATCATTTTTCTTTTCAGAAGCTGCTTTGTCTAAAACATTTCTGTTTCTGCTGTGATATCACCGTAAAGATGGACAGTGGTCTTAGTAGCTCCTGGATGTGGGAGCTTGTCTGTTTTTATGAGCATCTTAGGGTTATGTTTCATGGGATTTGAAAGTTCAGAAAGCCTTGTATCAAACAAAGTAACAATCCATGTACTGGGACTTAATGGATTTCCGTATCAAAAGGAGGGAGGACCTGAAGGAGGGTTGTTTTTCCCTACATCTTGAAGAAAAAAAGAATTGACAAACCCTGACAAAGTGCAAGCGAAGTAAAGGATGAGAGGGGCCCTTCATGTGCTGCCGGGATGCCTAATATAAGAATATTTTCTCTACTGCTAAAACCCACGTGCTCTCGGACACGTGGCTCTCCACTGCCGCGTCTGTCCGCATGGTTCGCTTCCTTCCTCCGCTCCGGGTCATTCTGGTAGCTCCAAGAATAACCATGCTTTCTAGAAGTATCTAGATGAGCAAGATTGTACAGCTTATGGTGTACATAAACTAGTTTGTCAGTTTATACGTGAACTAGTTTTTACTTGTCAGGCCTTCTGCTTAGATACACTTGAATCGTTCCATGTTGCCATTAAGTAAAAAGCTGTATTTTTAACTCCTTTGTGAAAAAGCCGTTGAAGTGGGAGTATTTGCAACTTAAACTAATCTGACTGGAAGATCTGAAGCTGTTGGTTATCAGATGAAAGCCACATTAATGCTTCTTGAAAGCAAAAGCTGACACTTCATTTTCCTAGCTTTCTCATTGCACAGGTGATGCCGAGATGATGATGCATGAGCAGGGCTATTTCTACCCAGTTTTCTAGGACAAGCAGCTGCGTAACGTGCTCTTCCTCCTTGCGCTCCTCCGGAGAGCGTTCATGTGGCAGGACTGGAATACAGCGGAGGTTTAATTCCAGGCAGTGGGGTAACATTTGCATTCATTTTATAAGTGGTTAAGGAGAGCACAGCAAGAAAAGTTGGTGTGGAGAGAGCTTGCGGGTCAGGCTGTTTAATTCTTTGTCTTTTTTTTTCTTTTTTGTTCAAAATGGCATAAAATCTGGAATGCAGATGTATTTTGTTCAGTTGTAATCAAATTGAAAAAGTGAGTTTAGTTTTCTTGTCAGTTGGTGGTGTTTCAAGTGACATTTAGGGTCTTTGGAAAACTTGCTCTAAAAGAGGTGTTTAACATGAGAACTCTGTGAGGCAGGTACTTGACAAAAGGAAATGTGATCCCTTACAGCACGGCAGGCTGAAAGCAAAAACCGGTGATGCCAGGCTTGCTAGTGCGTTTTGGAAATCCTTCCTGCTCTACCAGCTTCACTGGGCTCATTCATTCAATACACGTAAATAATAGAAAAAAATAATGTAAATGTGATCTTTAAAAAAAAAAAATCCATCTGTCTAGTAGTTGTATGATATTGTGGTCCATCCCAATTTTAAGTCCTTGAAGCAGGAGGCAAAGGTTTGGGTCTTTTGATGTCCTCTGCTCAGATAGGAAGGAGGTCAGAGTACAGTTGTACCTGGTTCTTTGAAACCTTTTCAGGAATTTAGTAGTATTTCTTTTTTTGACACTGTCCAAAGCTGTATGAAAATGTTTTGAATAAGTCCCAGAACTGTAATTGCAAATTGTTGATAGATGGAAATAAATAAATTGGATCTGAAGTACTGATAGCGTATATTTTAATTAAAACCTGGAGCACCCATGCCATTAGCAGCTTCATGTGGAAGAGGTGCAATTTCAGATTTGCACAAAGTATATTTCATGCTGCTTTGATTTTTGTCACTCGTGTGCCAGTTGTGTCAATATTCTGAAAGAAGAGATTTACCATCATGCCTTCTGCTGTCTTGTTTGTATGGTTAAAAACCTTAGAATTAATGGCAAAAACGTCAATTTCTGCTCATGCATTGTAGGGAAGGCGTTTTGCTGTGTTGGTATGTGATTACTCACATTAGCTAAAATACTGTTTGTTTTGATGCGTTTAATAACATATTGTATGTGTCTGGCAAACAGTCAAATTGGTTTACAGTTGTGAATTCCAAACTGGAAGGGATCCATCCCTGTGTTCAGGGATTGCTGTTTTGTTTTTCCATTCCCGAGGAGAGGTCTGGAAACACTGACGAGAAACTGGGAAGGTGGCAGAGAGGGATTTATTTCTCCCTAGAGTTCCACAAAGTCTCTTCCTCTCCAGCCCCCCGCAGAAGAGACTATTATTTTCCATTTGTTTTTCTTAAACGGCTACAAGTGGAAGATACTTGAAAGTTATAATACAAGGCTGTTTTCATGTTGCTCTTTATCTATGGCAGAAATCAAGCCCACCGGACTTTGGTTTATCTTAAAGGATACTTGAATGCGCTTCTAAGTAGATGGCTGCTCTGCTAAGGTACACAGTCTGGGGAGCAGCAGGAGAAATGCAATGCAAAATACCTGCTCACTAAGACAGGAGGGAGGATTGCCTCCCAGGAGCTGGAACAGAAAGCTTGTACGTAGGTTGCAGAGAGAGTTTGAGAAGGAGGGGAAGATCAGATTTGACTCTGAATTAAGCCTCTTAAGGATTATGCATCTGTAAAAGACTATGGGCAACATTACAGTAGGAAATTTTCAAAACTCTGTGTTGCCCTCTCAATTTTTCTCCCAACTCTGGTGTTGGCAGAAGACTGCACTCTCCTGCAAGCATTATTCCTGCTCTGCCTTGTGGGTTACCATTGACATCGTTGACTACTAACTATTCAGCATGCTTTTCACGCAGATGTTCTTGTTCAGCTGAGGTCATAGATCAAGATTAATTTTTGAAATATGCAGTTCAGTGCTAAAAAATATTTTTGCTTATTGTTTTAAAATGGAAGTTTAATTATTGTTTTAAAATGAAATTTTAAATTCTTAGAGTGAATTTTTTTTAGTCTTAGAATTGTAGCATTTCACTATTCAAATACCCAGTGCTTCTGAAGTAAGAGCATCCCTTTTGGTAAACTAATTTATGTAATTCTGTTATTCTTCGTATTTGTTACTCGGTGAAAACATGGAGGGAGTTTGTATGAAATTTATATAGGAGATGGACTTACTTAATGAGCAAGGAAACAAGATCCTTTCTCATCTCTGCATGACTTTTTCATCCAAATTTTTCAGTAGTATTTTAATTTTTCATACCTTAGTATTTGACTTGTAGACTTTTTGGAGAGGCCTAAGGACTAAATGGCGATGTAAGACAAATGATTCCAGTGTGAGGCTGGACCTGCTCCCTGTTGTAAGCATTGCCACAGTGATTGTGCTCATCCTTTGCTCGGGTAACTGCGGGGCTGGAGTCACTGTATGCTAAGAGGCTGCTGATGCCTCTGATCTGTGCCCTGGAAACATCCGTGACAAGCAACGATGCTTCTGAGCAAGTCGGGCTCTTGCTGCATTAAAGCTGGGTGTAAGCAATCTGAGTCTGAAACCCCTTTTCCTCGGAGCTTGTGTGGTGAAGTCCCAACCGATTTATTATCTGTGAGCGGGACTTTGAGGTATGGTGAACAGCGTTGCCAGGCGCAGAGATTGATGCGGTGTAGGGCACGTTCCAGGCGGGCGTTTGAAGGAATCACAATTCAATGTGTCTGATCTCTCGGCAGGTACACATGTGAAAGTATTAACCTTGGAACTGAAAGAGTCTGAAACAGCTTGTAGAAGTTTTATCAAGTGCTAGTGTATGCCTCTTGTCTTCTAAATGTTATTTATAGACTGTAGGGAAATTAATGTTGATTAATGGTTAACTTGCTGTCCTGAGTGCTCAGATGCTCTTCAGCTAGTTACGACTGATGAGGGTGGTTCAGAGAAACTCCAAGTGCTGCGAAGTGCCAGCATTACAGGCCTGTTGGTTGCCAGTGTTTCACTTGCTGTAAACTAAATGTAAACTATCATCTTAGTGTGATTTTTTTTTTTTCTGTCTGAGTATGTGCTTTTTGATTATAATATAGACACTATCTAAGAGGGCAGGAATTGATGTTGGGAAAAGGCATTTCATCTTAGGTTGGTTATGCAGAACTTCAGGCATTAGGGTAACAAAACTCATCAGAGCAACTGTAATGAAATTGATTATTGAGACCTTGTGTGTTTTTCTGCACCTAGGCAGTTTCAGTTCGGTGGTTCTTCTCTTGTGAAGCGTAAGTATCTGTGGTGTTCTAGAAGGTAAAACAGATCGTGTCTGGGGTTTGTATGAACTGATACAAAGTCTCACCCTACATTTGTTGGGTTAGAACTGGTTACGGGATGAGCTGGAGCTCATGCTGTGGATACCTCTCCTGGGAATTTTAAGGAAATCCTTTGTGTAGGGTTTTAGGGACTGTGATGTAGTTTGCTAATGACTCAGGAAGAGTGGGGGACTGGGCTGCAAACAGGTGAGATTCTGGCTTCCAACACACGGGTTGTTATGATTGCCAGTATCTTTATAAACTTTACTATGAATTTATTAATTGCATAAAATACAAATCCCTCTTTAACAAAGATCCTTCTCTTTTATTTTTAGTATATTTTCGGGGAGTTCAGCCCTGATGAATTTAATCAGTTCTTTGTGACTCCACGATGCTCTGTCGAGGTAAGATCTACTTTAAAGATTTTGTTTAGAAATAACATTTTAAAGCTGCTTGTATTGTAGTATGTTACAATAAATGTGTAAAATGTTATATTTGAAATATAACTGCATTTTTTTATTATGCTCTTAGCTTGCTAATTTACAAACGGGAGTCTTTTCGTGTATGTGGATATTAAATCCATTTTTAGAAATAAGAAACGAATTATTCTTTCTTTTTCATGCCATCTTTCAGAGCTGGAGTAGCTGACATTGTAGTGACAGGATGTGGAAAAATGAGTTTTCCAGCCCTATTACCTCAGCTTTGATTTGCCTTTTTTTTTATTAGAGGTGGATATAGAGAACTTTTTCAGCAGTGTTCTTGGTTGTAAGGTGAGCTTTTAAATCTTTTGAGCCTTTTGAAGCACAGGTTTTTGTAATATGTTTTGACAGGTGGAACACTGCTAACCATCAAAGCTAGACTTAAAAGGAAGGCTGTGCATGAGGTCTGAGAAATGAGAAATTAATGTGATCTGTGGATCAATAATGAACTAATTACAATTGCAGTGAGGACCACAGAGTGGAAACAGTTGTCCAATGTGTATTTGAGTATATAATGTACTACAGATACTGTTGCAAATTCTTACTCTCTAGTTTTTGGTAGAGGGTGAGAAACCATTCCCTGTCTAGGGAAGAGTACTGAATTATGTCATTGTCCTAATGTCTAGACTAGAAAAATAATTTTTCCTTTAGGTCAAGTTCCATGTTTTTCCTCCAAACATTTCCGTCCTGCTTCAATCCTCCTCCCTCAGCATAAAGGAAGCGAACACTTCAGCTGTAGCTAGACATAGTCTTTTGTCACGTTTTACAAATCCGATGAGCATTGTGAATGTCACTTAGTTTCCTGTAACGTAATTTTCCTCGTATGACTAGAGTAGTGTACCTCTAGCAACAACAAAAGTGTATGAAGAGGATTTGGGGGTGGGTCAGAAGTAAAAAGATAGCTTCTGCTTGCCTTCAGGGATAGCTTTGTGCCTTCTCTGGGAGATGGGAAGCAGTGCAGAATAGATCTTCAGGTAAAATAGGCTTCTTCTTTATTACTGTTACCCCACCATTAAATACAGTAACAATAGCATGAAGCTTGTGTCCTACTTCATGTCACTGTAACGTCCTACAGCAGCTATTCTAACACTTGCATTGTGGAAGATGAAAATGTCGTGTTTTGACTTCTTTAAAGCTATTCTCATAAAGCATGTTGAAGAAGCATAAACGTCAAAGGATGCAAGGCTGGTTCGAATAACTGTCTCAAGAGTACCACTTGCTGGTTAGCTGTCAAAATCAAAAATGGGTGAACGATGTTCCTTACACTTGTCCTTGATCTGGTTCAGTTCAATGTTCTAATTATCTGGATGATGAAAGAGGAGGGTTAGATTATAAAACTGCAGCGGTGTTTGACATACATTCTGTCTGGGGGCAGAGCCTGTTCTGGGAGTCCCAGCATCTGTTGCTGCTGGTGGCCTTCTGAAGCCCCTTACTTACACACAGGCTGAGGCAAGGGACTAATTAAAGCTAAACCTCGTCTAGAACGTCTCTTTCTTTACTTGGCATTTTGAACATATTCTATCAGACATCTGTTGACTGAGATGATTCAGATGACCCAGCTGCATTAAAAAAGTCAACTCAGAAATCTCAACTTTACACGTGCTGTTGATTAACCAGATATATAGGTGACCAATAGGTGGACTACTCTTTCCTAATTTTCTTTTTCACTTTGTATTTTATTAAGCCCCTTGAATCGTAAAAATAATAAATTACTATTTTTACCACAAGCTGTTGACTGTGGACTTTTAGGGTAAATTTTTTTCTCATTTTAACTGTTAAAAATTATATATGACCTGTGTTCAAAGTTAATTTAGATAATAGATTCTTAACATTTTGGAGTCTTTTTTCCACCGATGGACTCTGATTTTGAGCCTGGAAGGTTGATGCATTAAGATGTATTATGGATTTTACGGTATGCATTCTTATGTACTTTTTAATAATGCAATTTTAGAAATGTTTTTCTTGCTACCTCTGATGCATTGTTGTCTACACTGCTTTAAGAAAGCAACACTTAAGTGTCTGCACTTCTACACAAGTGAAGACTTCAGTGGATGTCTTTAAAATTATCGATTATTGAACTAATATTTAGAATAGCCTCATAAAACTGCACTGTACTCTCATAGCTTTATCTCCCACTGCAGAAACAGTTCAGCTGTTCTCCAGGCAGCTGCTGGAATGCTCTGAGGCAGTGGCTACCAGTTTATGGCAGGCACAAGAGAAGGCATTCAGCTGCTGGGGAAGTTTGGGCGGAGTTGATGGGGGGGATTAGAAATTGCCCACCTCTGGTTACACAGCACAAAGAGTTCTGTCAGCCACCGAGTCCACAAAATGATGCCAGTGTTTTATACTTGGGTGATTTACAATCCAGATGGTTTCTGTGTAGGTTGATTATATTATGCTTAGGCTGATGTTCAGAAATCTTTGCTTTTGTTAAATGTGATTAACAATAGATTTTAGGTTGAAACGCTTGAAGGGCAGCACTGTAGCTGAACTAAGCTGAGAGTTAAAAGGTTTAGGTGTGAATATTATCTGTGCAAAGCTCTGGTTTTGACCTTCCACAGATAATTGGGTCTGTCTTTGCTTCAGTTTTTATATAAAAGGAGGATAGATTCCTCGTTTTTTAAGGTTGTGGTGAGTTATTGTTGATAAAGGAAGATTCTGATACCGGGAGGTGAATCGGTTGAGAAGTTGATGAGCCTACGATGTGTAACCAAGATAATCTTTATCTTTCAGTGATTGTGGTAATCTGCAAGGACACTTGAAGCTGCCGTGCGGGATTTGATAAATATAGAAACAAGAGTTCAAGACACACTCTCAGAAAATTAGATCTTAACAATGGGGTTATTCTTAAACAAATCAGATGTTTCAAATGAAATTGTTCTTAATGATTTTTTTCATTTCTTTTTTCATACAGCTTCCCCCTTACAATGAAACAGTTACGTGTGGTATTAAGTCCACAGGTAAGTTTCATCATGGTTAGAAATCAACATCCTTTTTTGAAAACGTAGTTGGTGAAACTTCCCTTAGACTTGTTACAAGCTCTTTTAAATTTATTCTTTAGAGCTCAGTCAGCAGGCGTATGTGTGTATATTTCGCAGGTTGCTTTTTTAAACCGATTTATTGCATGAGATGGGCAAGACTATTTGAAAATATTGCATTGAACTTCAGCTTATTGGTGTGGACGTGCTTACTTCTTGATTGTGTTACCACACAGTCTTAGTGTCCTGCTGAAATAGTGCAGTAGCTGTAAAAATCTGGAGGCCTGGAGCCTGCTAGAGAACTTGGACTGAAGAAGCAACTAACTTGCGTGGCATTCAGCTGGCCCTCTTCTAAGGCCACAGGCTGAATATTTTCTGGCAGTTTTAACCTGAAGACAGCTCTGCAAGCGTTGCTCTCTCCAGTGTTCCCTTTGACACTGTTTCTGTCTGGCTCAGCTATTTTTTTTATATTTTTTTCTGTGAAAGTATGACTCGATGTAAAAATGTGTTACGGAGTTCCTGTTTTAAAGCTGTAACAGTCACATTTCTTCTCCATCTTAGCCCTAAACCTTACAGTTAGAAAAAGAAACGTGGCCATACTTCATAGTTGAATAAAGCTGAAAGCTAAGTAGGAGTCACCCTGTGATTATAGCTCTGCATCGTATAAAACTTTCTCAATATTTTATGCAGCAGGTAAATTAGTGTTTTTTTTTTTTTTTTTTTTTTTCTTTTTTACGGTGAACCCAAGGGAAGAACAAGGAAGCTGAGATTTACCAAGATGTATATGAGAGGGATAAAAGCGACATCCAGATATTCTTCAAAATAATCCAGGTGTCTGACAGGACATTGCTCAGAAGTATTTAAGAGGACCAAAATGCACATATTAAAGTTTAAGTCCATATGATCATTATGCTTAGCAACTTTGGTCTTAGGTAAATAAGAGAGTCAGTCATAAAGGGGACAACAGATCCTACTTGAAAGCAGATGTGCAGCATTCTGAAAATTGGGGAGCTCTGTTTTAGCTCAAGACCCTTTTTAGGACCCTGAGTAGTTTGAAGGAGGCGTTTAACAAGTTCAGTAAAAGGCCCATGGAGCAGTGCAAGCTGTTGCTGATGGCCGGGACATCCAGTCACACATTGTTTTGTCTAACTATGGGTTTAAGTTCTGTTAAGACTTAGATTTCAATGTTAACAAGCCATGCAGAAAGTTGGTTTGTACAAATGTTTTTCAGATCATTCCTAGACCCTGAGAGAATCCCTCCCAGCCCTGAGATTAGGTAATGACAGCAAATTAGGCTTTGCCTGAAAAATGTCTTTAACAAGCTTGCACTGTACTGTGCATGCATATTACCACTGTGATGGCTGCATAGGAAGCTGTGGAAACTAAAATGGAATGCTGTGCTTATGCAGAGTATTTGTAATTAAAACGAGATGACACCTACTGACCATGTTGTCACCCCCTAGCCTAATTTTTTCTGCTCATCTTCAGTATTTAACTTTATTACATAATCAGAAGATTTGTTAATACTTAAATAATCAAATCATGGCTGAAGCTCTAATATTCAGAACTGTGTTCAGACTAATTAGTGCCAAGTATTCACAGCTTTGGTTATTGTACCTAGACTCTGTCCTGGGAGCATCTGTTGATGCTTGTTTCAATATGCTACCATGTTGTTCCTGACAAATGCATCTGTTTCAGTCCATTCAGGGAGTGTGCTCTGAACTAGATTGAAATAAAATCACCCAGAAGCAAAGTGGAAGGTCAAAACAAACAAAAAAAAAACTCTCATTTTTTTTAAAGGAACTTGACACAATCTTACAGCAAATGAGCTTCTGCCAGCCACCCATAAACTAACCATAGCGTAGGTACTGGTGTTTATTATTTTATTCCTGGTGTAAGGTTCAGTGCTTCAGTTGTCATCCTAATTTGTGTTAAATGCTAGAATATCAGTTATACTCTTGGCTAGATATTATCGTACAAAGTTTGCATTGCACCTTCAGCTAAATCAACTTTCTACCACAATTTTAAAGGATATGTTTTGTTTTCTGCTCCCCACTTGCCCTGAGTTGGCTCTTGTGATTGTCTAGTGTACAGTAAGCTGATTAGCTTACCAGAACAGAAGAAGATACTCTTGTGGATTATTTTTTTGCCAGGTTAGACTTTGGTGTCACAAGTGCTGGAAGCTTGCTGGTGAATGGAGGAGCAGTCTGGGAGGGCAGACCTGAACCCCCTCGCTTTTAGCTGTGGTAGACTTAACTCGCCCACAGAAGGAAACCCCAATCTTTATTTCAAAGCAATTACTATTTTTTGATTCTTTTTCCAAACTGAGATTTTGGAAAAGAAACAAAAGTTCCAGCTTATTTTGAATTGGCAGGGATTTGAAACAATTCACTCTTACTGTGGCTGGAGGAATATTACACGTTATGAGTTGCTGCTTGTGCTTTTTACTGTTCTAACAGCAGGTAAAGAACTAGCTCTCGGTTCATGTGTGAACTAACAAGTTGCTACATCCTCAGATGAACTAATGAGGACTAGTTATGTTGTGGATTTGTGTCCCGTGTCCTCTAAAACCCATGGCCAGCCTCCGCAAGCAAATGAAGCTGCGGCTGGTTTTGAGCTGTGCGTCCTGGCAAGGCAGTCAGCGCGTAGCACTGATTCAGTAGCCAGTTACTGTTGGTGCTGAACAGAGTTAGGTGATGCCTGAGATCTCCCAGCCCTTCCCTCTTAAGTGGTATCAGGCAACATCACTCCACCTCCCTGCCTCCAGGCTGTGGATTTAGAAAGAAACTTAAGCTCTCTCTTCTGCTGGGTGATAGCTAGTGCTGATTGCAGAAGTAGCTGGTGAAAGGCAGCCTGACAGGCACAGTGTTAGGAAATCCTGGGTGTGGGGGGAAGGCTGAGCGAATTTGAAATTCAGGCTCTTGTTAACACGATTTAAAGAAAGCAGGTTTGTATGGAGAGTTTTTCTCTCTCCCTTTTAAAGTTTCTTTTAGCCTAACCGGCAGCCAGATCAAAATTGATAGAGGTCACATCTGTCTACAGCTCATTAATTAACGTATTGAGAGAAAAGCAATTAACAACTGTATTCATATTTTTATATTGTAATTTAGCATGAAGTTCTATTCTGAAATTGTGTGAGCTACTGATCGTGCAAGACATTATATATGATTACTTGACTGATCTTTATTAATTAATTTGGAGTATTTTGCTATTGCATGCATCAGACCTCAACACACGTTGAATGTGTGTTACTCTTCACTTGATTTTAAAAATACGTACATCTCATTTTTTTTCGAAGTTAATATTTTTGCCAACTGACTTTTCTAGAAAGGACTTGGGGAGTTTTGAAACAGTTATGTAGCAAAACTTTCTCCACTAGACTCTGTTCTTTCATAGGATTATTTCCTTGATTCTCCTTTGGGAACTTCTGCTGAGTGATTTCATTGATATACTTGAAAACACGCACCTGTTGACATGTCATACATAAGTTGGTCAAAAACGCTGAAAATTTTTGGTGTACCAACTTATTCTATTGGAAATAGTGCTCAGTGTTGTTTGATTCTCTTGTAAAAGTTTTAAAAGTTTGAAAAGTGCTTTTTAGCTCCTCGTCTTAGAGCAAACAGAAAATATTGAAATTCATGTATTTGACACAGTGACATTCGTATCATAGGAAGACCTGCAAATCTAAATGACCTGCAAGCACTAAAATGTGAGCTCACCTTGAACGTTTCTGAGACTCAGAAATTTCATTAATTTTATCTCTATTTGTGAAAATGGTTGTAACTGAGGTAGTCAGTGTTAGTAGTTGGAGCACATTCATTATAAAACTAATTAAGTTCCATGAAATTGCAATACTTTGTGGCTGATAATTTTTAGTGATATTGATATTCTCATGCCTGCCATGAGAATATTTCTTAGCATTTCATGTCAAAGTTCCAGGATAAATTTAAAAAACGTAATCCACAAAATTCTCAGCATTGATTGTACATACAAGTTGAACATTGACTTGCATTGAGGTATGTCTGTTCCATTTCTTGTCTTGGAATCAGTCATATATATCACACTGTCAGTCATACATTCAGCTGTCATAAAATTCAGTAAGTTATTGATGAGCTTAGAGTTCCAAAAACTAGTTGCACTGTTTCTGTACAATTTAAAATGAAAATATTTTTCAGTTGTTCATGATAATGATAAATCTTTACACGCCAGGAAAAAAAGTAACAAACTCTACATTTTTAGGGGATAAACTGTTACAGTCTTGCACTTTCTAGTTGCCTATGGAAAAGGCTGACTTTAGAAGAAGTGTGGAGTTAAATATTGCACCATATTCTAGATGCACTTGCTCCGTAATTAACTTAATGCATTCCATTGCTAAAGTCATTGGGTTTTAATAGTTATTCTTAATAGGTCAATTTAACAGGCGTTCCTTGCAGGAACAGTGCAGTGGTTTTGAAAATTACATATTTTAGGAAAAACCGTTTAAGAAAAGCTGAGATAGACTCTATAGTCTTCAGGAAAATGATGCTTTTAAAATGGTCATTAGGGTTGAGATAAAGAACAAGAACAATTTTTGTTTGAGGGAATGTTGTTTGTTTTCTGCGTTGCAGGAAATACTTTTTTTTTTCCTTGATTTTTGTAGCTGTTTGATTAGATGTCATTCAATAACTAAGGTTTGCTTTCTTTTGTCCAGGGGAAGAGTATCAGAGAATTGAATTTGGTGTTAATGAAGTTATTGAGACAGAGTCCTCTGTGCTAAATAACACTGACTACAGTATTTCAAGCACTCTGAATCCTCAGGCTCCAGAATTCATTCTCAGTTGTGCACCTGCTCAGAAAACCCCTGATGATAGCCTCAGCGAAACAAACTACAACTCCATTGACTGCCAGTTCAGCGATCCAACCCTCGCTTTGGACAGCGGTTCTAACGCTGAAAACGATGGCTTGTCTGGAGGCCTCGGGCAAAGGGAGCGCAAAAAGAAGAAAAAAAGACCCCCTGGATACTACAGTTACTTGGAAGACGGCATCGCTCCCACAGAAGCTCTTGTAAATGGCCATGCAAATTCATCGGGACTGAACAGTATAAGCACGGAGGATACGGAACTGACGGGAGACATCCCCTCCCTGGCCACCCCAAGGACTTGCAACAGCCCGGACAATTCTGTGGACTTCGTTAACGAAGCTGTTTCTGATGATTCTGTTTCTAGCGCACTAGACAATACCAGGACTGCAGGGCAGCCTGAGGTATGCAGTGTTACTAATTCTGAACAGTTTTGCATCCCCTCAGAGACTGGCAGAGATAGCCCTTTAAGGACAGCTGTTGTACAGTCTTATGCTGGTACTGATACTACTGAAACTCTTGGCGTTACTAATGGACAAACACTTGAATCCTCGGGTGAGGACACAGCTGCCAATGGGGTAGAATTGCACACTGTGGAAAGCACTGACTCAGACCAAGCTAAGCCTGAGGAAGCTTCACCTACTACTGAGGCAACTGTCCCGGTTGCAGGATCAGTCCCTGTTAATCAGCCTGCAAAATCGTGGGCTAGTCTTTTTCACAATTCCAAGCCCTCTGCTTCCACATCTGTGGTCTATGTTGAGACTAAGTATACCCCTCCTGCCACATCTACTCTGGTCCCTGAAAAACAGGTTGAAGTCAAAGAGGGGCCTGTTCCAGTTTCAGAGGATCCTGTAGCCATAAAGATTGCAGGTATAGTTAACACACACGAGTGGATGGTACAGTAGAAGGGTATTGTTTCTTCGCTTGTAAACAGGAGTGCACAGTGTTGAGAGAAGGTTCCTCTGCTAATGTTCTTAATGAGATGACTGTTAATACACAGCTGGGAAAGGTGCAATTTAAATAAGCTAGGTTTGTGTCCCCCAGAGTTGAGTAAACATTGCAACGAGACATTGTCATATTGTACCAAGTGCAGTAAAAATAGTGCTGCTTTTCAAACAATATGCTTAAATGGTCTGTGATTTATTTTTTTTTAATGTACTAGTTAGATTCGACTGTATACTGCTGTAATAGGGAGAACACATTAGAAAAGTTTGTTTTGAAAACAGTGTGTCATATTATCTGGTATTTACGATCTTGTAATGCATTCCAGAAAAGA
Source organism: Anser anser (assembly GCF_964211835.1). Taxonomy (NCBI): domain Eukaryota; kingdom Metazoa; phylum Chordata; class Aves; order Anseriformes; family Anatidae; genus Anser; species Anser anser. The sequence continues at coordinate 20,892,192 of NC_139732.1, forward strand.
AAAGTGTTAATAATATTTTTGTGCTGAAGTACCTGAAATTCCTTGCAGGAGCTTAAGTGTAACACCTAAATAGGTTCTGCTTCAGGAATGCTAATTCAGGAAATAGTATTTATATTTATGGATCTGTTGTTTTAATGGTTTGTCTTCCGAATTTTGATGAATCATCCTTACCCATTTTAAACTATATTATTTTATTCAGAAGTAATACTATTTGCTGCCTGTTAGAGTAATCATAATGAACTGTCCAAAGGGTACATTTGGAAAAAATGTGTGATATAAAGGCTCGGACTGTTGGTATTGTATCTGTAGTTCAATGACAAATGCTAGCACGTGAATGACGTTTGTTTTCCAACTGAATCTGCAAAAACATGAAGAAAAAGAGCCAGTTAGTTGTATTTTATGTCACTGAACAAAAATAAGTATTTTAAATTTGTGAAATAGTCCGTATGTAAAAAGGTTTTTGCAAAATCCTGCCGACTTAGGCCAGAAGCTAATTTACAAGTACTGCAGCAGTTCATGTGTGACAACTTCAAGTCAAAGATCATTTTCTCCTCTAACTGGAAGCTGACCTGGAGATTTCTGTTCAGGATACCCCGAAGTACATGCCTGCCACGCATCCACATGCTTGCTCAGTAATTGTCTCGTTGCTTAAACCTGTCTGCTGAGAGGAAAGTTTATCCTGTGTATTTTTCATTTGAGTGTCACAAACGCAGTTGGCTGTACTAAGGTGTGTGTATGTGCAGATCCTGGTTTGTTGGAACCCATACATGCAGTGTATGTTACACTCTAAGCTTACGCTATCGTTTGGTGATTGATTTTAACTTAAAACTTTTGTGGTATCAGTAAAAATAGAACTGCTTACCACAGATGAAGAAGTTACTTCGTCTTGTCCAAGTTGCTTCAGCTGTAGGTTAACTTCGTACAGAAACAGTAAATGTCTACAGTTTTTTTGCCACCAGGTGGGAGCAGAGCTTTTATTTTGTCTCAATATATTAAAATAGCAATGTTATTTTTATGCAGTTTTCTTTTGCACCTTTGCTATTAGCTTGCTTTGCAGCGGAAAACATTGATTATAGATCCTTTTTCCAGTGAAAAGGAATACATCTGCTCATTTCAGTTAATTTAGGTAGGAATTATATTGCTGCAATTCCTGTAATTCAGGTGCTGCTGATTTTACTATAAAATGTTTACACAAGCATCTGTATGCCACTTGATCAGTGCTTTGCTCTGTGGAAGGAGGGGACTTTCTTTAAAAAACAACAATAAATGAAAGAGATGGTGTACCTGTTTCCAAAACAGGACTGAGAACACTTTATTATGTCCTTTGTTTCTACACCCACGTACAAAAAGGTGTTATGTAAGTGTTTTGAGTTCAGCAAGCAAAGTTAGCAAATCTTCTGACTTAATGTTGGAGCTCTGAGGCCCTTCTGTACAGCTTCTGTTTAGAACAGATGCTCAGGACACGAGCACAAATGCCTTTTCCATGGATGAATCAGTATTTTGTACCTTAATTTCACCAGTTGCTACACAGGGATTAATGGTTCACAGGCACCTTGAAATTAATTTGATGCCACTTCATTCATCCACAAAGGTCTGTGGCTTCTTAGTCCTCGAGTTAGATGAAAGCTACAAAAGGTGAGGTGAGATTCAGGACCAGAAAACAAAACCGTTCTCACGTTCATCTTCATGGGGACAAAAGTCCCGAACAGTTAATTTTAGTAAGTGGCTAAGGTGTGTTGTGAGTGGCTTTACTGGCATCGCTAGTAAAGAGGTAAAGGGAACTTCTGAAGCATGTTATGAACAGTTGATGTTTATTTGGCAAAACTTGAGGAAATCTGGGAATAGCAGAGCGGTGGAGGAGAAGAGGTGCAGGCTTGCATATTTAGAAAGGGACCATGGCATGAGTTCTTTATGTTAGCCTGATTTAAATGCTAGGACAAACATTTTAATAATTCATTTCCAAGGGATAGTACGGTTATAAATATTCTATATCTGTCAAAAAATACCAAACTTGGTCAGGTTTAACTTGCCACATTTCACAGCTAATAACTGCACTGTGGTGAATAACTGGATGATAGTTGATAGCCCTGAGTAAGCTAGGAAGACTAGCTATTCTCTGGGTAGTCTTTTAACCATGTTTTTGGTAGCGAGGAAGAATTTCTGTGGGGGAATCTAAAAAGATTTTCTGAATCCTGTTTTCTTGCAGTATTTTCATTATGGATATGGAGGATGGAATGAACAGTGCACATAACGTTTGTTTAAGCAGGCAGTTTCAGATGAATTGAAGAACACATTTCAAATCTGAATAAATCTGGAATGCTTGTAAATTGAAAGGAACTTAATCCAATAAAGATAAACGTGGAAAGATACACTGGAGCAGAAATCAAATGCAAGCATACAGTATGAGGAAAAATTGTTGTTAATAGTACTAGAGAATAAAAGGATCTGTAAACTCTAGGGAGTTTAAAAGTGTCCTGAGTAAAGCTGAAGATGACTAAATTTGATTTCCAGTTTGTCTTAATACCAATTTATACAGCAAAGATGGAAGGTAACTGTTGTAATTCTGTTGTTGCTGATGAGGACTTGATGAAAATGTTTTGTTCCTCTTTGAGCTTTACTTCCCTGGGAAGATGTAATAGTGCAACAGAGAAAAACAGAAGTAAGATTTGAAAACTGTAATCTTTCAACAAACTTGGAAAATGAGGATTTACTTTGTCTCAGAAGAGATTGTAGGAGCTGCTATGAGAGATACTTCAAATATATAAAACAAATGTGAATTCCAGTTAGTGATGTGTGCTTTAGAATAACTTCTCTCATGGTTTTAAATGTATTTTGCTTTCTTTCAGTACTCTTGTAAACGTTATTTTACTGTGTGAATGTTAGATGTGGTATGAAAATGTGGTATTGAATGTAATTACTGTAAACAAAAATAATTCTTTGTTAAAACAAACTTGCTGCAGTTACTTTAGACATTGTTTACAAAGCAGTTTTATGACCACAAGAGGATGCTAAAGTCCCTAATAATATTTTTATTCCATATGGTATGGTGTGAGGAAAAATAAAGTTAGCCTAAAAAGGTATTGGTAGGCGTTAAAAACGAGCTTTTTGGTTATGTTTACCCTAGTTTTCAACAGTGATTAGTTATGTTATAGGAAGTATATGTTAGTTATGTTATAGGAAGTATATGTTAGTTATGTTATAGGAAGATTGAATGTGTGGACAACACGTTTAAAGCTTTGCTGCATTAATATATTCTGAAATGCCTGAGCATTAATAATTCAATGGCAAATACATTTCAGCAGTCCCAGAAGGATTTTGATCTGTACCCGCAGTAGGGGCTGAGGTCTTCCCTGTTAGATCTGTTTGCTCTCTGCCCTTTTGGGTGCCCAGCTCTTTATGTCATAGAGGACTGATATTTATACCTTCTGGTTTTTGGTTAGAACTGGCATGTTCAGAGCTTATAGTTGCAGAGAGACTGGAAGAAGCAAGCCATGGATTTTTGCTATTATCACCTCCTCTACGTACTGCTTTGTGCCTTGTTCTCCTGTCACCTTACTGTGTCTGTTTAGACGGTTCTTGTAGTGAACAGCTCCAGCTCTTAAGTTTATGTGGTGTGTAGCATGATGGCTTTAGAGGCCCTCACATTCATTATGAAACCAAATAACCCTCTTGGTAGGCAGTTGCTATGTTTATTTGCATTTTCTGTTTTGTCTTGTATGCTTCTAGTCCTTGTTTCACAAATGTAAAACATGCCAGACCCAATATTTTCCTTAAACGGGTTTTATTTAGGTACATAAATAATAGGTCAGACTTCTAGGAAAAACTCCCCTGCTTGCTCTCCATTTCGGAACTGTGACAGACTTCAGTTTATGAGCCACAGTTTTTACACTTGTGCCATTGCTGATAGATTTGGAAGTGTGAAAGCAGTAAAGCTTTAAATTGTGTAAGCCAGTAAGTAATCCTGTAGATATTAAGTCTTAAAGCAGTAAATAAAACATTCTGTTCAGAAGACTATGTTAATATCTGCCCGTCCTGTTTGCACGAAGATATTTTTGCTGTATGATAGTGTATGTTGAAACTTGTAAGCTAAGGCTGCTATATCAGCATCAGTTCTCTTTGGAGCAGGGGAGGAATTTCACAAATGTTCCATACAACTGGTAGCAAGGGATTGCAGCTAATGGAATTTATATCTACATATGCATCTATATCTATTTATCTAAATAAAAGAATCTTACGGTAGTAAAATAACGATTAAGACAAATAGTTCTCAGTTTTGAAATGACAGTGATTATTTTTTTTATACACCTGACCCAAATTCCAGGATGTCTTCTGCTGAAGAAATCTGTCTGATTGAAATTCGAACCCTGTTTAAATGAAGTTAAACTTACTTGCTAAAGTTTCTGGGAATCTTGTTAACTCATTTGCATTATTCTGTAAAGCATTAAATTCTTGTGTTGATGGCTAGCATGTGCATTTTATTGATGCTCAATTTACTGTTTCTCATTCTGCAGAAATACTGGAAAATGTAAAACTAATACATAAACCAGTGTCTTTGCAACCGCGAGGGCTGATCAACAAAGGAAACTGGTGCTACATCAATGCTGTATCCTTACCTTGGAAAAAATTAATATGCTTAAGTTAAAACATGTATTCTATCTGTCTCAAAGTTTTCCTGGTTTACTCTGGTAAGTACTGCAGAAAAGTATCTTCACATAACAATGCTGTTGATAAGATGTTTAATGCGAGCATCTGGGTATTCGGGTATCATTGAACTCAGTGTCTGAGGTTCTCTGCAGCTGCTTGCACAGTCCTGTTCAGTTTCTCTTACCTCTGTCAAAATATTTCAGACCTGTAGTTGTCTCATGACTGGAAGGAAACCTCCTTGTAAATTCTGGTTGTGTTTACTCATGGCTCTTTGTGCAACAATTTAAGTGGTTCTTTTGTTAAGTGCTAGTACTGCTAGTGAAAATATTAAGACTAATTTCAAGACCGATCATTGCAGAACCTAATAACCTATTTCCAGGTGAGCAGTTCTGCTTTAAATATCCACTTCTATCTTATAACCGATTCTGCACTCATCTGATTTTCTGTATTAGCTCCCAGTGTTCACTCTTAACATGTTCCATGAGAATTTGTTACTGAATTTTTGCGCACTCTAGGGATCAGGTTTATATCTCACTAGCTGTTGAGAAAGCTGCCTTTTTTATTTATTTGCCCCTTTAGTATTGTAATACATTTCCTCTGTTCACTGTTTTCATCATGTAGTAGCAGATTGATGTTTTTAAAATATTTTTCTCCCAAGGCATACTGTAGTTTTACTGGTTGCTCTAGACTTGTCCCTAAACCAAAGAATGTTTCACATCACTGTTTTGGTTACGAGGGTGAATCCACCACCTTTGTCTTCTGGCTTCTTCCATTGTTTTTAGAAAACACACAAATGTTTCCAGGTTATCATGTGCTGACTTTCAAATAGTTAATTTTGTGAAGTCATTCCTGTGAAAATAGCTTTCCTCTTCTGTTCCTAGACCAAATGCTACCTTCATCTTTAGTTAAAGTATTTGGAATGATTAAAAGGTCAGTGAAATCACTGCATGTTTCAAGATGCTGGGGTTTTTAAGTAGGACTTCTGTACATTAATAGCTAATATTTTAAGAAAAGTCCGTCCATGAGTTCCACTGTAGTTATCAGATTAGTCTACATAATAAAGAATTAAGTTTATATAGTTTTAATATGATTGAATATTTGGTTAATATGCAGATTGTTTTTTCTGAATATTTCCTTAATGCCACTGCGTAGACCCTGCAAGCCTTGGTTGCTTGCCCTCCAATGTATCATTTAATGAAGTCCATTCCAATGTATTCAAAATCACAGCGGCCGTGTACCTCAACACCAATGATAGACAGTTTGTAAGTAGCTTGTTTAAAAAAATAATCTGCGATCGGATTAAGCTTATTAAGAAAGCTCTAGTGATTGTTACTGCAACTGATAAATGCTAGTATCTATCCAAAAGTTTATTGTGCTTTTTTTTTTGATGACGCTTTACTTTCATAATGAACTTTATATTTTATAATTACTTGAATTGTCAAGGAAGATATTTCCTATTGCCTAAGTACAGCTTTTAATTAATGGTCTATGTGCAAAAGTGAACTGTGAGAACTGCAAGAGCTAATCTAGCACCTCATCATGATTAGCAACAGTCCAGTTAATTTTTATGTCTGAGCATTGAGACTTCCGTAGTGATAATTTAGGGTTTTTGGTTGTCTGTAATGACAATGATCTAATTTTACTATTTGTCCTTTTAAGTCTTAACTTGCTGCTCATGTGTAGTTGTTCCTTCCATTCTGTTTCAGTGTTCGTTTAATGAATGAGTTCACTAATATGCCTGTACCTCCTAAAGCCAAACAAGGTGAGTGGGAGTGGAAGGAGAAAAGTCTTTTAAAAGCATAATAAGAAAGCTTTGGGGTAAGGATCTACATTGTGATGTACCTAAGACCTGTAAATAGTGGTATTTGATCCCTTCAGACTTCGATCTTCAGACTTTGAGGGTTTCTAGGTATCTTTAAAAGTTTGCAGTTACTTTTCTGTCGGTGTCATATTTTTTCTTATTGGTATTTCGTATCTAGAGGTCATACGTGTTGGACCTTATATACTTTATTCCGTTTGGTAGATCAAATGTACAAATGCAATAAGAATATATATATTTTATAAAGGTTAGCTTAATTGTTAAGATGTCTTCTGGTAACATCCCCACCCTAACAAATCATTTGGTATTCACTGTTTCCTTCCTGATATATTTCCAGCTGTTTGGTTTATCAGCTTGCTCAGTTCTGTAATTCTGTGTTGTTTCTTTTTTTTCCCCTTAAATACTTTGCACATATATTACTTCAGAACAAAACAGGGCCATAACAAGTCTCTTCAGCAGTTAGAGATTCCCTGCAGGAATGTGATCATGGCTTTTAATTCCTCTCCATCCTGTGCGCTATTGCAGTGTTAAAACTTTGTATGATTCTTGATAATATGTGTTTAGGATCAATGACACTTAGGTAGTGGGGAATAGAGCATTTTTCAGTGTAAGTAAACCATTACAGGTTTCTTTGTTCTATCTCTAAACCAAATCTGTTATATTACAAACTTATAGAAATAAAAATCAGTTTCAGGAATGTGTTTATGTAACATTATAAGAAAATACCACAAGGCCTTGATTGTTCCAGTGATTTCCAAGCAGTTCAGACATTTCTGTGGTTTGCTGCTTTTAAGTCTTGTTTCTGTAAAACAAATCTTACTGCCTTATGCAACTTATTTTACTTCTAGGTCATTTTCATTGTGTTGTAGTTTTCAAGTCTATTTTCTGAGGCCCTCCTTTTATTACTGTTAAGTTGAACACTGTGTCGAAATGTTTCAGGAGTGTTTGTTTTTTTTTTCCTCCCTCCCTGCAGGAAGGAAAAGTGATCCATTACAAATACTTCCCTAAAACAAAGGTAGTACAAAAATTTAAATAGAAGCAGAATTAGTTTTTTTGTGGTGGTTATGGATATTCTTGTTAATCTTCATAGTGTTAGGTGCAAAAAGAGAGTACTAAATTTTCCAGACCATCTGTAAGTAAATGTCGAATCAAGTATGATGTTTCTTGAAGAAAAGATTATGGATGTGAGAGTTGTATCTTAAGGAGAGTTGTATCTTAAGCATTCTGACCTTCAGTTACTTGGCTGAAACTGTAAAAAAAAAAAAAAAAAAAAAAAAAAAAAAAAAAAAAAACCTGTTAATGAAACTGAATTTTGGATTCCAAAATCTAGTGATGTGTGAAATGATTATGAAGGTATAATGTAGAAAAACTTCTGTATGATGTTACTTATATATACTTCTCTTTGTCTTGCAGCTTTAGGCGAAAAAATTGTGAGGGACATACGACCAGGAGCTGCCTTTGAACCTACGTATATTTATAGACTTTTGACAGTTATCAAATCAAGTCTGTCTGAAAAGGTGTGGTTTACAAGTCTCTTATTTCTGTAATTGCATCACAAGAGAGTCAATATACTTAAAACAACGTAAACACCCTACATACATCAGTTTCTGTGCCTAAATATCACCAAAATCAATTAGTTGGTAGTTAGTTATAATTAAGCTAGACTTAAATTGTAGGAAGATGTTCATAAGAACTTTAACAGTTTAATGTGTCAGAATAATGAAGAAAATGGAACAGAAAATCTTCTCTTTCTATAGGGAAGGTACTGTATTGATTCCAATTTAAGAAATGATCAGTTGTTCGTTTCTGCTTGGGATTCAGCATGGAATGATGGAAGTTCCAGTGAGGCTTAAAAATACCATTTCAGGTTTAGTTTCAATTTGAAGAAAAGATAATGGTTCAAGCCATCTTTTCATTTGGGCTTGGTTTGACTGCAAGTTTTGGTATTACTTCTAAAAGAAATTGCAAAAATATTATAAACTAGCACGTTAAATTAAATATGTATCAGAAAGAATGAAAAAATGCTTGTATCTAGGTGAAGCTTATGTATGTACTCACTGTCATGGTAGGTTATCAATTAACATGTTGGCTCTTTTTGAAATAAAAATGAGGGGCTGTTACAATAAAATTAAAACTTTAACTTTGCACTTTAGACTCAGTAGTTGATGAATTTTAATGGGAAAGCCAGGTGTTCAATGTCCTCTGTCTACTGTTAAGTTGAAAATATGAAAATGCCATACAATTCTTTGAATTTTTTTTTCAGGGCAGACAAGAGGATGCTGAAGAATACTTGGGATTTATTCTCAATGGCCTACATGAAGAAATGCTGACCCTAAAGAAACTTCTTTCTCCACATAATGAAAGTTAGTTTTTTTCTGTAGCAAATTTCATTTCATTCAAATACTCGTCAGTAAAGATGTTTCCCCTTTTTTTGTGTTAATTTTGTCATACTGAGAAATGTTTGGAGTAGGAGTTGAGATAGGTTTAGAAAGCTACATTTTCAAGGACTCATCATATGTATTTCAAAAATAATCTTTTGCTAAAGTCTGTCCAGAGGATAAAGTAAGTCCATACTGTTTACTAATAACCTGAAATGCTGCACTGTATTTGTAAAAGCATTATGCTTCTATAGACACTGAGTGATATCTGATAACACGTGTACCCAGCCCTCTTGAACCCAAAATTTCTGTATTACAAATTTTTACTGAGCTCAATTGAACATTATTTGAGGGTAACTCAAGTTGATTGGCCTTGTCTTAAGCATAGGTATGTTTCTCTGCCATTCATAATATCTGCAGTGTCAGTTGTTTACTGGGGTTTTGGCACTCTCCACAGAAGTTCAAAAATATAAGCGTATTTTGTCACTGATCTTGAAACCACTGTTGATTAACATCTCTTTTTGGAAGTGCAGTTTTCTAGACTAACGGCTAATTTATATCTAATTTAAAACAGAACATATTCTATGACTTAAAAAGTCTTATTGACACAGGGGGAGACAAGAGACAAGTTTTCTTTGAAAGAAGTGTTAGGATTTGTACACAGCCTAAAATGCCATTTTATTTTACAGTGGCTTTATGTCTGGGTCCCATATTAAAAATGAAACAAAACACTGTTAGCCAAGTATAGAGTTTAGATCACCAGCTACCAATTTCTATTTAGCAGGGTAATTTTTTTATGATATAAAATGATCATTCCCTATTTTGTTGTTTAACTGTATGCAGTTTATAGCCTCCTGACTTTGGCATTCATAAAGAAAATATTTGCTAAGTCTTGGGTTCCCTGTAAAATATCTGTGCAGAAAGGGAGTTGTATTTAATAATAGCATAATTATGTTTCCAGAATAACACTTGACTGTCTAATTTTCTAACCAATAAACTTATAACTAAAATATATCAAGCTTTGTTAGAAAATTACAGCTGTTTACATACACTTATCAATGAGCTGCTTTCTGTTCATATATGGATAGGTCCAGCTATGAGGGAACCAGGAACGTACTAATTCTCATTTTCCTTTTCAAATCTATGGTCTGTGAAATCTCGATAATCTGTGAAAACATTTTATCTTCTGAAAAAAGTTCATGTCTTCCTTTTAAGTTCTTTACCTAGATGCAGATTTATTTGAAATATATATATATATTTTTTTTCTTCTTCCCTTTAAGAACTCACAGTTTCCAATGGCCCTGAGGCTCAGACTGTTCATGAAGAAGAGGAGCAAGATGAACAAGGAGAAGGCAGTGAGGATGAATGGGAGCAAGTGGGACCTCGCAACAAATCATCAGTCACTCGACAGGCTGACTTCGTTCAGACTCCAATTACTGATATTTTTGGCGGTCATATAAGGTATAGTACTTGTTAGCAAAAGATGTTGAGACTGTAGGCTGCTTTGCCTTCACAAATAACTTCTTCCTTGTTGTGTTTTTCACAGTAATGGGGTAGAAGAAATTTAAACATTCATCTCTCCCTGCAGAAAAAAACTGTTGTACCATGAAGCATACGTTATGCAAGTGAGGGTCCAGAAGGTGAACCGGAATGATCAAAAGATTGATCCAAATGGATCTGTGATTTTTTGTAGAGTATGAATTTTTTTAAGTAATTTAAATGAACAGGTTGTTCAGGGAACAAAACTCCTCAATTGCATATAGAGGAGGAGTGTGAAATGTGTGCTTTGTGTAGTCATATTAATATCTAAAAATTCCGAAGAACTTTATAGCTACCTAATTTTTGTGAACTCTGAGGAGCCTTTCCTCAGAACAGAAAGGGATAGCGATATTTGCTAAGAGCTAAATGCAATCAGTAAAAGAATTGAAATATAATCAAAAAATTGTTAACTTTTTATTGTTTAGACACGTGCTTCACAGTGGCAGGAAAGTTATGTGTAATAGTTAATAAATAAAACGTTAAAGACGAAAGAAGTTTGGAAAAATGTAAATCGCTGCAAGATGTTACAGGAATGAAAAGAGTGTGGGACATTACTTGTATTCAGGTCTGATACCAGAGGAAGTCAGAAAGTGGATACTGAAAGACTGTTTTTTGGAAAGGACACCTCATGGCTTGTTTGGAGAAATGTATAATTTAAAATGAAAACAAGGTAAACACTTATTAAAAACATATTCTGAAACAAAAATGCTAGACTTGACGAATTATTTTTATATTGGAGACAGACACTTAATTGCTAGTGTTTGACTCCTTACGTTGCCAGGTATTCAGTCCAGAGGTGTGAATAATGCGGGCTAGTGCCTTCTGACTGGGGAATACAGTGAAATTATTCTTTACGGATTTGAGTCAGACAGCTGGCAAATAAAATGATATTTTCCATAAAAATTGGCAGACAGATGTTTGTATGTATCGAAATTCCATGTTGATGGTATCTTCACGTACCCAAAGTATTGTTAATACCCTGTAGTGTTTTTTATCACGGTTGGAGTCTAGATCTCTGTAGGATCCCATCAGTATGGTAAATTACGAATATTTAGGGAATGCTGTCTTCTGTAGAAATCCACAGGAAGTGACATAAAATAGAGGTGGTACTGAAAAAGGCAAAAACTTGCACAGAGTGACAGAACCACAAGGTCCGATCTGACATCTGTTGTCTACAGTCACCACACCCATTTTATTTAGCCTCCAAACTAGGTCACACAATTTACCGCAGAAACAGTATCCAACATTGTGATGTTGGAAGGCTTCCTCCTCTGGGGCTGAGGGTGGAGATAGGAAGGACTGAATACAGAATTGCCAGTAGAAGTCTACCAAAAAAGCATCAAAAATTGGAAAAAATCAAATGGAAAAAGGAGCTAGGAAAACATGGTGTGAATTGGCATCTTCTGTCTTGGGTCAGACTATTAAATGCCTATTTAGATGTAATCAGTTTATTTTTTTTAATGCAGTGTGAGGCTTAAATGTAAGCACATAGAAGAGTTACGTCGGGGTCTGGTTTGTTCACGTGCAGAGACCCTTTTGATTTTTTCACCTCATGCGAATTTCAAATATTAGTTACACAGGCTAGCTCACATCCAGTTAGAAGCCTGCTAAGTATTTCCATAAATAGCAACAACTCTTCCCTTCAAATGAACTGTTATTTTAAAAGAATATACATATAATGTATTGTTGAGGTTTAAGCAGGGTAGCAATGAGCAGTTTCTGTTTTCATGAAAAAATTGTATCTTGGAACAGTACTGCTAACTGTAGAGTTCTTAGAATACATGAGATTATTTACTGAAAATGATGGATTTTTCCTTGATCAACTGAAATTTCTAATTATTCTGATTACTAATTTTATCTATGGAAAACTAAATTAAAACTAAACTCCATCAAAGGTTTTGCTGTCAGATCCATTTCTGCATTTTGAAGAAATGTTGCAATCTCATTTCATATAACTTAAAAAAAATATATATATATATATTCAGAATATCATCCATATTATTAATGAAATCTTTAATCTATGGACTCGAAAACAGTTGGAGTTGCTAGCAATTTTCTGTTGATTATTGCACTAAATAATGGTTAGCTTAAAAGGGCTGGGAAATGTATCCAAAAGCAGCAAGACTTGCACAGTGGAGAGTTTGTTTGTTGGAACACTGTGCTTGCCATGTGTTGAAGGTTTTGTCCTTAAATATAGCCAAGGAGGAAGTGTTAAACTGAAATAAAGATGCTACTGTTTTTCATAAGCTCTCTTCCCTCTGAAGAATATATGTTTGCCAATATAAAGATGCATTGGCTTTCTGTTACAGCTTCAGAGCTTTGCCTGAATCAAATGGAGTCTTTTGACAGGAATTTGCAGTAGAAGCATAAAACCTGTATGTTAGTGTTTCATATATAACGCAAAGAAGATTCAGCACGGCTGCATGAATTATGACAATGTTAATTATCTTACTTTCAGGCTTAGTGTGGCACTATGATAAACTGAACAATATCATAAACAAATTATTTCTTTAGTATAAAACAAACAGCTGGGACTTTTTAATGTAAGTACTGCTTTCAGAATAAAATAAATTCTTGAGCCATGTTTGATGGTCTTCAGGAAATCGGGAAGAGTCCACTCAGTGCAGTGACGTTGTGGTTGAAGAGCCTACTGTCTCATTGCACGAAACAATTAGCACCAAGCCAGATTACTTACAGGCTCCAACTGAATGTACTACAAAAAAAACAGGAAACGTTCCCATGCCCTAGGTCGCTACCACTACCAGTTTTGCAGAAGTCTCCAGTTTTTGTACAAAAGAGTACATAGACAAAGTCTGGACACAGAAAATGATGGGAGGAAAAGGAAATGCCAGTCCTTGACGGAGCACAGTTTATATTTCCTATGGCAAGATCTAAGCAAACAATTTAAAATCAGTATGAAATTGGACTTAGTGGCTGAAAAAAATACGCATTTTTATTGCAGAATTTGAACTTCATTGTTATTTTTTACAGTAAAATGTAGATTAGATAAGGATTAGTATTTTTGATTTCTGAATATTTATTTCAAAAGCATAACTTCAGAAATCTGATGTGATAAGGGATTGTTTTAAAATGGTAGGAATCACGGTTCTGGATTTACATACAAGCGTTGTGTGCCTCTCTGCATAAAGAGCTGGGTTCCAAACATACTTGCCAAAAGTAGGTATGTTTGACAGAGCAGAAATATTTTTGTGGTTGGCAGTTTAGAAACATACTTTAGTGGCCAAGGTAGGAATACAATTAGGTATAGTTTGGACTTCATTTTAAAGCTGTTTTACAATTTTTACAAAAATCTAACTATAGCCCTGTGGTATCTTACCTGCTTTTTTAATGTAAACTATTCCCACTCTTGAGACTTTTTTTTAAAACCTAAATCATACTTGGCTGTGCTCTGCTATGAAACACAAGTGTTTTTGTTTCCAGCTCAGAATAAAATGGTAGAACTGTCTGAAGGCTCAAGATGCAAATCATTAGACTTGATCGTAAATGTTTTAATGTCTGATACTTTGTCTTTTGGTCCTAATTTGTGATAGATTATTTTCCTTTCCTGTATCCACATTTCATGTTTACATGGGAGAGAAGAAAATTGTCCTGAGTCGAATCTTTTTAAATGCGTGATCAAGAATTTCCCCATTTCTCTTTAACTATCTGATGCTTACCCAATAACTGTTTTAATCCTTGCATAAATAAAACAATTCATATGTAATTCCAGCCAGTATGCTCTAAGGGGGTGTGAAAGTCATTTTACTTGGCATTAAAGTGTATTTAAGTTGTTGAAACTTACGCTTAAGCTTTGTATTTGCTTGTTTTGTTTTGGTTAAACTATTAATTGAGTTGCCAAGGTAGACTTTGATTCGTTATAACTTAAAAATTCTGCATTGTTGAAAATTACTTTGCTTTTTTACATTTTTTTATTTTTTTTCCATAGATCTGTTGTTTACCAGCAGAGTTCCAAGGAGTCTGCTACACTGCAACCTTTCTTCACCCTACAACTGGATATCCAGTCTGACAAGATACGCACAGTTCAGGATGCGTTGGAAAGTTTGGTGGCAAGAGAGTCTGTCCAGGGTTATACCACAAAAACCAAGCAAGAGGTGTGTTTTGTTGACCCCTTTTTACAGTCAAATATTAAACTTTTTTCAAGGGTTTTTATTCAGCTCTTGGTTTACAAATAGTTACTTGAACACTATTCCTTATGTTAATAAAAGAGGTACTAACCTTTTCAGTGTCCTCCAGTGGTAAAACGTAATACATTTGAATACATACAGTGAAAGTCATTCAAGGAAGAGAACTAACTTGTAAGCAGAACCGTGCCTGTAAATTAGTATGTTTTCGGAGTTGGTGTAGTAATTGGTTGAAGATTTTACTTGAGTATATATTAAATTAACAGGGTAAACTGTGATAATAATATGTACTATTCTGAGCAAAATGGCTTTAGCTAATCTTAACATGCTGATTCCTAGGGATTGCCAGGTGTTCTTGCTAAAGGAGCAGCTCTTCAGAGCATTGCTTGAAAACACACCGTAGCGTTGGGAAGAAAACTCTGGTGGCAGTACGCTTGCGTGGTTGTCTGTGTTTTTTTTCCCTGATGGGTTTTTATTTACACATTTAACTTACAAATCAACAATGAAACTAGTTGTTGATGGCTGGCTTGGTAGAGGCTCATGCAGAACCTCCCTAAAACACACAATGATCGTTATCGTTGTCTGGAATGATGATCTAAAATCTTTCAATAGCCAATAGAACTGCTTGAGTGTCCATGACAACTATGTAGTTGCTTGGTTTGCTTTACGCAATTTTGCAGGAATACTGTATTCAGTTTTAGGTAGTCAGTTGAACAAGATTATTCTTTACAGTTAGGGAATATCCAGAAGAGAGCAAACAGTGAATGGCAGGCTAAAAGCTCTGGTACAAAAGGAAAGAACAAGGGGCAGGAGCTGTTCAACATCAAGAAGAAACGATATGGAAGTAGAGGGGTGAAACTGGATTTAAGACATGGCAAAGGCTGCTCTAAAAAGGAAGAGACTTAATTTTTCTGTGATACTTGAACAGGAAATAGGAACCTGGCTGAGCTTGTCTGAGGTGCTTGTGGAGTTGTCATTGCTACTTAAGAGAAGGTTAGAGAAACGCCTGTCAGGATTTATACGAACTGTTCATCGTTGAATTAGAGGGGATAGACTGGAAGACCTTTAGTGATCTCCAAGCCCCGTGATTTTCTGTCACTTGCAGAACAAAACATCTTGGTCCTCCACACTCATTGTGCTGGGTCTGGCTGGGCCGGAGCTAACTTTCCCTGCTTTTTTTCTTTTTGCTTCTCTATAGCCTTTTTTTTGTTTTGTTTTGAGAAGGAGTGAGAGTGATTGTGATGCAGTTTACCTGCCCTGCAGGGTGAAGCCACCAGACTCATGCAGCTCTGCTGACTGCTTATCATAGTTTTCAAATGATACAGTGCATAAAAGGAATAATTGCTTGAGAACTCGTGATACAGAGTAATAAATTAAACTTATTTCCCTAGTGAGATGTTGTCTTGCTTGTTACAGGGTACATTACTAAAGAACATCATCTCTGTTGTGCATGGATTGCTCAGATGACAATTTTTCATACACTTGTTGTAATTGCTTTCAGTAGACCAGGATGGAAAGAGACTCCTCAGTTGTAGTTGTTCTGTCTGGCATTTTATTTCTGGACCTCTTAGTTTTCTAAATATGCCAAATAAAAATAGGGTCAGATTAAGAGAAGATGGACTACTTTATTTGAAAACCTGAAGGTGGATAGCTGAAATTTGTCTGCTTTGTATGCTCAGTAGGAGTGAGTGAGTGTTAGTGAACATATATTTCTCTGGTCGTCTTCCAAGTAGAAGAAACATTTGCAATGCATACTCATCAAAATTTACCACATCAATTTTGTTTTGCTAGTCATTCTTTTTTTTTTTTTTTGGTTTTTACTGCAGATGGTATTAAGTTCTTTACTGACAACCCAGTGCTCAATTACAAGGTTTGGAATAAATGGGTGTTCAGTTTAGGTGCTGGAGGTTTGGTCTGCTTTATATTTTAGAGTCTGAATGGAAATACAAGCATTGACAATGTCTTTTAGATTTTTTTTTTTCAAAAGAAATTCAAGTCAAAATAGCTGCTCTAGTACTACAAATTGTAGAGAAAACACTGAACATGTTGACTTTTAGGACTTTGCAGATAGTAATTTTCTAAATGTGTTGCAAAGAAGCATTTCATCATCATTTTCCAGATGGGGAACTCAGGAACTTTTGCTAAAGCTAAAAATCCTATTGTATTATTTGAAATTTTTTATTGTCTTCTGTTTGTTTTTAATCTGAATTGTATTCTTTACAAGTGCTGGGCATAAGCAATATATATGGAAAGAATAATCTTCCACATATGCGAATGATTTCTCTTAAAGTTTAATTTTTTGAGTTACTAGAGCTAATTTTGAATTTTATGTGTGTATTAATATAAACAGGAAATCACTCTGAGTTGCAGTTCAGTTGAAAATAAATAGGTAGTTTACACAGATGTTTAAAATGGAATGCCATTCTCTTGTTGTTTATGCCTCTCTGGTTCTTTGTGGTCAAGCAGATCAGTTCCTGAAATCTTGAACATTGAAACAGTGAATATATATATGTATGTATTCGAAAGGCTTAATTTTTAACTTCGTTGGAGTGATTTTTTTTTTCTTATTCGCAGACCTGTTCACGTTTTTCTAACAGAAGTGAATCTTCTCGAGCAGGAAAGTAGCCTTGCTTCATTTACTTTTCCAGGTTACCTTCCTCAAACTCCTTAGAAGGAGTCTTCACATCCCCTGGAGCTCTCAAGCTGCTCCTTGAGGCTCATACAAATATTTTCTTAGGACTCTGACTCATGTTCACTAAACACACATTTGTGGCAGTATTTGCTGGTGGTGTTGCTGCCAGGAATCGGGGCCCCTAGCAGTGTCAGGACAGCAGAGCGCGTGCCTGCTCCTCAGCTGCTGCTCTCCAGCCTGGCACAGGCACACACAGCTGCTTTGATCTGCGATCTAAGCCAATGTGCTGGAGGAGGTGGCACAGCTGAGGGGCAGGCGTCTGGTCCCATGCACCAGCTGGGTTACTGGGGGTGGAGAATGGCAGCTGCTGAAACCACTGCAGTGACGTTCTTCAGCATCCTCCTGTTTTTGGGCTGGGCTGGGACCTGTGAAGTTCTTTTTTTTTTTTTTTAATTGCACAAAACTGGATTAAAGATTTGGGATTGAGAAGACTCAATTCCAGGAAAATCTTGAAGTAGTGTTAACTGTGTGAATCGAGTGCATATTTTTTCCTATATATAAAACCTATCCAGATTTGCTCCCTAAAAACAGGAGCCATTCCGTGCTAAGGTGCATGGTACATGCATGCTCCTTTAAGTTCATGGGAGAATTGTGTGAACCTCTTCTTGTCACCTTCCCTTTCACAGTCTGCCTTACAGCTTCTTTTTTCTGCATGTTATTCCTGGAAGATGGACAGGTGGGCACCAGCAGGCACTTACTTGAGTGGAAAAGAACAGGGCTCTGTTTGGTGTGCTGGTTTAAAAAAAAAAAAAACAACGAAAAGCACAAAATAAAACCTCTCTTAAAGCTCAGAAGCTGCCACTGTTGCCAGTGGTTAGATGGTTTTTGGATGCAGGAAGGTGTATTTTGAACCCTTAGGCAGTAGGTAAAATTTTACAGTTTGTAGAGACTATTTCTGTTTCAAATGTCAAATTATTTCTTGTAAATCGGATTAGCTCAAATCCGTGAGGAAGTCAAGTGCCCTACAAAATCTGCTTGCTTCAGCATCGTAAGAGGCCTAAGTTTTAATGGTCAGGCTTGGAAAAGTGATAGCTTTTCTGCATGAATTTCTATTCTACATTCAGTAGCAGAATTTGTTGAAATGCAACATGCTGATTTATCATAAAGACCATGAAAGTGGCATTTCTCAATCAGAAAATTCAGGAAAAAAACTAAAGCAATTACCTGGACATTTGTTTTTTACTTTAGAATTTCTAGGAAGGCAAAAAATTTTTCTTCTTAATCCAGTTTTACATTTCCAGACAGTAACTTTATGGGTAACTTGGCTAAAGATCCAGTATGCTTTAAGATTTTAAACTGCAGTTTTTATTATAAGTTAATAAATAAGCTGTATTATATTATGTAGACTTTTTTTGTGCTAATGTATTTCAAATTAAATACAAATTTTAAAGGAGTTGAGCAGTCAACAAGAATCAGTTTTTTTCATCTTTGTTTTGTATTTTTAGGTGGAAATCAGTCGAAGAGTGACACTAGAAGAACTCCCCCCTGTTCTTGTTTTACACCTCAAGCGGTTTGTATATGAGAAGACTGGTGGATGTCAGAAGCTTATCAAGAATATTGAGTATCCTGTTGATCTGGAAATTAGTAAAGGTAAAGATTTTTGAACAGAATTTTCCCCTTTTTTGGAAAGAACAATGTTAAATTCTCTAGTGTATTATCTGTGTGTTTTTCTTTTTTGCTCCCAGATTTGTGCACAGTATTTCTTTTCCATGAAGGGCATTGCCACCTAGAAACTTTAGTAACTTGGATGAATGTCTTGTATGCTTTCTTTTTTCCTCTCTAGAGAGAATATATTTAGACTTTTGGGTTCAATCTTGCTGATTTTGACATTGCCTGCAACGCATTTCGGGCCACCGTTGTGCAGTGGTGAAAGATCTTACAACCTTTGCCACATCCTAGGCATTGAGTTGGCTGCATAAGTGTTTCCTGCAGATGTAAGGAGTAAGGTTGTAGGCTGAGGACATACAGTGGAAACGACCCTGTTCACCAAGGGCTATGTTACTACCCAAGGCTGTTGCCAACTAATACTAGATACTTTTATGTCAGATTTCACTCAGAATTGGCAAACTGTTGTAATAAATAGTGGCTGATGAAAGGAAATCGGTACTTTATAGAAAATACAGCCTGAAGACAGACTAGGAAGCAGCATTTCAGAGGTTAAATGATAAAGGTCTGCCTTTTAATAAATATTTTAAGAGATGTTGATTTTTATGAACTGCGAGAACTTGCATGTAATCCAGCATCTGAAGCTTGCAGCATTAAATGCATTTTGTTTTGATCTGACAAGATGACTGTTAGCCATCCAGCTGAGATAGGGAAAAAAAAAAAAGAAGATTAATGATTACTAATCATTACTAATAATCTCAAGTTGGATAACATACTTTGTCAGATAGTAATATGCTTTTGTTTTCCGTAATATTTAATTTTAAAATGTCTTAATGGGTATTTGTAGAGCTAATCTGAGCTGCCATGACGGGCAGTTCAAAGATGACTTGGAATCAGAAATGGATTTCCTCATTTTCTGACAAACAGAGTGAAAGGAAGAAAATGTCTAACCTGATCTGTTGCCTGTTTATTTCTTTTTTTTTTTTCATGATAGCTTTAAGCCTTCCATGAATTCTGGGTTTCAGCAAACCTCCAAAATTCATTGCTTTCATTGCCAGGTATCAGAATCTTGAACATCCTTTAAAAAATACAGGAGACATTTTAGTTCAAACTTTGTCCATTATGCTGGTGTTGGTTTCTCTGTTTTTAGAAATAATTGATGTCTGTTGAAACTGAATTTCCACATTTGCTAACTACTGTCTTTGACTTTTTTCCCTCCTCCAGAGCTACTGTCTCCTGGTGTGAAAAGTAAAATTTTTAAAGGCCAAAGAACCTACCGGCTCTTTGCAGGTATGTTATCTGTAATTATCTGTGTGCCTCTAGTTCCTATATTGCAAATACAAATTCTGCGTATAGAATTCTAGAAACCCTGGAGTTTTCTGGATGACGTAACAGTTTCTTTTAAGTTACACTGAAATAACTTGGGAATATCAAGTTCTGTTAGTGATTTTTTTCTGTGCATATACACATATAATGCTGTATCTCTATTTATGTATCTGACTGTTCCAACTTGAAACTCTTACAAAAAGAGTTCTGTAGCAGATCCATCCTGAAAAATATCACCAAAAGTTGAAATACAGCTGTAATATGGTTGTGCCTAAAATGCACCACAGGTTTTCAGAATAATGTCTTAAATGTCTATTGAAATAGCAGTTTGAATGCTGGCCTCGCGTCCCTTTCAACCCTCAAGATGAGTATTGCTGGCAGCGTATGAATAGCATGCTGTAGGTAGAAAAGTTTATCTTGGAGGAGATGATGATTTTTGTGTGAAGAAATGATGTTTTTAAGAGAGTCTGCGATGTATACGGAATACCTAAATTGGTAGTTAAGATTGGAAGCTCATGTAAGAACTCAGAAGCAGCATTTTAATATCGAACAAAACAGTCTCTGGGCAGTAATGGATTTCCTGCAGTTTAACACTCCTACACAGTTTATGATCTGCACCTGCTTATTTGCGTTGGCATCAAGAGAACATAATAAACGGGAGAACCAGGTTTTAACTTTCATGTCACCAAATCTGTGCCAGTACTGGTGGCCTTATGTGACTTGGTGGTTTGGATCCAGTTTTGTGATCACTGAGGTCATAGAAGGAAAAAAAAAAACACAAAACTGTCTCTTTTGGAAATTCAGAACTGTTTCTGGCAGTGTAAATTTTTTTATTGATAGATTTCATGGGACAAGTTTGGAGACTGTGTTTAAATGGCTTGAAGAAAAGTCATCTTGTCTGGGGCCCCCAGCACAAGAAGGACGTAGAAGGATTAGGAGGAGTCCAGAGAAAGACCACAAAGATGATCAAGGGCTGGAACACCTCTCCTATGGAAACAGACTGAGGGAGTTGGGGTGGTTCAGCATTTATGCACTGTTTTTTTTTCTGATTTCTTCTATGGAAAAGTTACAATACTTCAGTCTTCTGTCAGTCTAGAACTTCTCATCCACAGAAACTCAGCTAGTTAGATGATTTTTAAATTATTAAATAAGGCTTTGAAGAATCCACAGGAACCACACAGGATAGTCCTAATTATGTAGTGATAAACTAAATTTTAGAACATGGATAATTTAAGTTGAAGTTGCCATAAAAGGTTTATTTCACAAATTCCCCAGAATTTGTAGATGTGGTATATTCTACTTTTTTGCTTTCTTAGTTCACATCACTGTAAAATGTTTGGTTGTGTACAAGTATGAAGAAAATTTGAGCAAGCTTGAAGTGTGTTTCTAGGCTGAAAAGACAGTTTGGAAAATGTTTCATAAATATGTACTTTTGCTGTTGTCAAATATTGCAGTATTTCTGCCTCTTTGTTTGTGCTTGTTAAGTGTATGGTTAGGGCTTATGTGTTCCTGAACAAAACTGCTTTCAACTCTTTATGCATCCTTAGATTTACACACAGAAAAGATTTCTTCCACTTAGAGGCACTGTCTGCACCTAATACTGAGAGCTCAGTATTAAGTTTTGGGTTTGGTTTCTCTAAGGAGAGCTGAGATGTATCCTCTGAAAACATTTCAGATGTGAAGATATTTGAGGAGGGAAGACAGTTTGACCCTCTCCTGGAAGTAGTAATATTCGTAGTCAATCAGATATATTCCATTCACAATTTTAAGGAGATTACTGAGAACTAATATATGGGAAACATGTAGATTGGTACTTCAACAGAACCTGTTTTCAGAACAAAATTCTAGTTAAGGCAAAAGAATCATCGTGTATGGAATAATTGGCTTTATAATCAGTGTGATTTGAACAGTGTTCTGTTCCACGGGGAGTTTATTGTCCTCTCATATATCTTCTTTTTTTTTTTTTTTGCAAAAAGAAAAGCTTTACAGTCGTTTGCCATATAGAATGCCCTATAGTCTTGCCTGATTATTTTTTTTAGACTATGTAGTTCTACCTGAGTTTTCTTTTTAATAAGCAACTTCAATAAAATATTGTTATCAGCAGACAATGTGTAGCTTGCAGTATCTCTTCAGCATGGCAGTACCTGTGGGGAGTTGAAAAGGGTTGCCTTCTGTTGCAGATGACCTTTGTGAGGCAAATCCCTTCCCAGAAAATCCTCCAGGAATTTTTAAAATACATTTTGGTGGGTTTTGTTCTTAATTTACTTCAGTGTCCTTTAGATTCAGGAGATTTGGTATAGTGGAGAAATATCACTAATATTACGTAGCATTTTGCATTTTTTTAGGCTGAAGTAATATTTTGCAAAGACAGTTTTAACGCTTTGAAGTAAGATCTTCCTCTGAATGAATACTGTCATGAAGTGTTCAGGTTTGTAAGTGGAGGTTTTGGCTGAAGTTTATCACCAAGTGTAAGGAAGCGCTTAAAGATTCTTGCTTAAGCCCGGTCAAGCCATCTGGCTAAACCATGAGTATGCTATGAAGAAAGCAGGACGTGACTTTTTCTTGATTTCATCTTTCAGGGGGTATTTATCTCTGTATACCGTGTATGTGCATCATGAATTTCTCTTTGCAGTTGTCTATCATCACGGAAACAGCGCAACTGGTGGCCACTACACTACGGACGTCTTCCAAATTGGTCTAAATGGCTGGTTACGCATCGATGACCAGGCAGTCAAAGTGATAAATCAGTACCAGGTGGTGAAGCCGTCTGCAGAACGCACAGCCTACCTCCTGTACTACCGCCGAGTTGACCTGCTGTGAAACTTCTCCCTTTTATGCTGTGTGTGCAAGATACCTGCTTTGTAGAACGCCAACTATCACTAACTTTTTTTCCTCCTGTAAATCTCTTTTGAGTGAATCTCTTTTTTTTTTTCCCTTGCAAATATGGGATAGAGTGAAAAAGGAAACTACCTTGGGTTTGTGCACAACATAGTTTGTGTTGACTTTTGACTTTGCAGAATGAAGTCACTTGGTTGAAAGACTCAGTCTCAAGAATCAGAAAAATATTAAAAAAGAAAAAAAAAAGAAAAAAAAAGAAAAAAATCTGAGTTAATGCTGAATCCTAAGATAATAAAAGGGGATTTGCATTTAATTCCCACTTTCTAATTGCGTAGTAGAAGAAAACCCTGCACCAGCAACAGAACTTGTAGATTTCTGTGAAAATGTTTTATCTTTACTTAAGTAAAAAAATAAAAAAATAAAAAAAATAAAAAGCGCTCTCTGCTTCCCCAATAGTTTTTGATAAGTGGTAAAATATGAGCCGATGTGTATGAGATGGGAGTGGTCCTATGTGCTTCAAAAAATGTACAAACGTACAAAATGCAGAGTTGCTGGTTCCTAATAGGAAGACACATTTTAATAATTGTGCGATGAGAAACTGCTTAAGTACACATTGCAGATCAAATATTTGGAGTTAAGATGTTAGTCTATATAGATGGGTGATTGTAACTTTATTGCTATTAAGAAATTTCAAACTGCATTTATGCTTCTGTGTACATGAAATTAAAAAAAAATGGGCAAAATAATTAAGATTGATATTTCTTTAAGTCTGCTTTGTTTAATTTTGCTGTCTGCTCTCCTATAATGTTGAGTTCCTAATTGTACACAGTTTAGTGATATCTAGAAGTATAAAGTTGTCGCCCATCAATAAAAGTCACAAAGTTGGTTTAAGGTGTGTGTGTGTGGGTTTTGTTTTTCCTCTAGTGTAAATTCTAGCCTTGGAAGCTCCTGAAAATGGCTACGGGAACACTTTTTACAAGGTGGAGATGACGTCCCCTAAATGGAGTGCAGATGCTTTTTGTCTTTTACAACTTCAGAAATGCTCCCATTTGGCACTGGGATCAAACTGAGCTTTGGGAAGAGAGGAAAAGGGAGAAGAGATCAGTCAGCACGGAGCTACGAGGCTCCCGCAGGGCCCACGCCTGGGATGTCCCAGTCCCAGAGGAGACGGGGGGGTGACTTCCCTTCGTGCCCAGCACAGATGCTTTGAGGCAGATGTGGTTTTGTCTCTCTAAAAGAAATCCGTTCATTAAACAATTGGTGTTTTCACTGAATAGTTTTTGTGAAAATATTTCCTTGATCAGCCCTGCTGCTGAAATATATCAAAAATCCGTACATCATTTAGTCTGTAATTTGAAGTTAGTAGCGTTATATGCTTGTTGTGTCGCAGTAACCATAGCTGCCAGTGAAACATGGCTGATTTTAACATGCATGGCCAATATAGGATTAAACTGTGTATACTTCGATCAAATACACTGCTCTTTTTCCAGATGGTATTTAGATTTTTTTTAAAAGTCTTCTTTTCCTGAAAGCTGTGGAGAAAGTATAGCTACGTTAATTTTTCAGGAATGATGTTCCAATAAATTTCTGTAGCATTTCTTTAAACTGCCGATTGCATTTGATTTGCATTGCCTGTGTGTCCAGGAGATAGATGAGTGCAGGTCTTAGCAGTGTTAGCTTTTTCAAAAGAAGCATGCAGCTCTGTAAATGTCTTAGGTTTCAACACTTGCCCGTTGACGTGGGATTCCCTCTTGTGTTCTCTGCCCAAGTAAAACAGCAGTTAGTCACCTTACAAAAGACGGGAAGTTTATTCATCGCTGCTCCGTGAAAGGAGTACGGTGGAGATGTTAAGTCACGGCTGCAATTTACACAATGCCACCGCGCAGGGCAGCGGACACGTGGCTCCCGTAGCGGAAACAAAACTCCCGCGCCAGGCCCACGTGTTTGAGGAGCAGCGAGGCTGTCCTGGCACCGAGGCTGCTGAGTCAACAGCCTGCCGGTGGCAGGAGCAAGCCGCAGACTTGCTGGAGCAAGCCCTGCTGACTTGCCCTGGGACTTTTCTATGTTCTCATCGGATGGTGGAGAACTTGGGCTTTCCTGCAAGTGAGTCAGTCGTGGAGATGTTCCCGCGTAAGGAATGAGCGTGCTGCCCGGGGCCCCTTCCCAGGTTTTGACTCCCGTGGGATGCAGCCAGCGGGCAGTAGGAGCGCTCAGCCCCGTGGCTCCAAGTTGGATGATATTCACTCGCTTTTTAAAAATTATTAGGTAGTGTTGACTGCATGCCGTGCCACAATCCTGAGGCTGAGAAAACGTTACGGTATTTTTTCAATTGTTCTGGATAGCCGAGTGCATAGTTAGGTGTTTGATCAGCAAATTCTTACTGTTTTCTGATCTGAAGGTTGGGTTGGAGATACTCCTCTTGAGTCCCTGCAGCCGGGGCTAGCAAGGGGGCATGCCAGGGGGCTGCTGCTTCCAGGGCTGCCCATCAGGGGAATTACCCTGGAGCTGGTGCTCTGGAGACATTGGTTCTGTGTTAGTTGTTCCAAATAGGAGAGAAACCACGTTTTGAAATCTGTGAAACAAGATTACTGTTCTCTGCTCAGCTGTCATGCTAGTTATTCAAGTCCCGTTTCTTTGCAGCTTAATACCCAGCCTGTGTGGCTGTAGGGTTGGCTTGGGGGAAAAAAATAGGTGTTGCTCTGTCTCCTGGCCTCACTGTACACCTACAACAGACAGTTACGGCTGCAGCTTTTGCTCTTACAGCTGTATGTGTCCAAAGTGTTGGTTTTTGGAAGGAAAACCTTACAGCTGTATAGAGGCGCTCATCTCTACAGCTTCTGATACCCTCATTGGGAGCTTTCTGCAAATGTCATAAACCTCAAATTAAAAGTACCTGTGCAGTCGTTTCCTCTGTTATGTCTTTTAAATGAAAACATTTTTCTCCAAATGAGACAGAATAATCTTTCTGATTGTGGGTTTAAGCATCTGTATGCACGTTATAGCATCAGTTTGGAGATCACGATCTCTTTCAAAGAGGCTTAAATGTGCAGGCGTGTGCTGTTGTGTTGCCTAAAATCTGCTGGGAAAATTGCACGTGGGAGCGTATCGTACCTTAGTTGAAACAGTTCTCTGTTCTGCAGAAATCATTTTTTCTTGCTGCCAGAAGATAAATGATGTGAATCTGCTTCTTAACTGCATCTCCAATGGATTGTGAAAACCGATGTTTTAGGTAACACAGGCTTCCTGTGTGCTTTTTGCCTTTGTGGTGACCTTTCAGAGTCAGAACGACAGCAGCTTCGCGCGGCAATTTTTGTCTCGTAGTGCTAGTCATGGCAGCAGGGAAGGAAACGAGCATTTCCTACATCCACGTATTCCAGCTAAAATTGCAGGTGATCGCTAATTGAAATATTATTTGATATCAAGTCCTTGCAGCAAGCATTGGTTTTGACTGGACGAGGTGATAGGCTGGTGAGTTTTGACCGACGTCAAAAATTACAGGTCCAAGTTTGTGGGTAGGGTGTTAGATATGTTCAGTAGAAACAAATTGGATCCCTTGCCTGATCTACTCCTGCGCCAACAGGAGACCTCGTAGCAGCAAGGGGTTTTCTAACAAAAATCTCTTAATGTTTATAGCGGTCTCATCAGCTATGGGTGGGTTTGTAATACAAGTATATTAAAAATACAGGGGAAATAAAATGCTTTTTTATTTTGGGGTATATTTGTGTTCATAAGAACAATCCATTAAATATTTTTTGCTGTCAGGTGGTTTTTGGTGTTCAGACGCAAGGTTCTGCATTCCTTTGTATCAGTGGCAGCTCCAGGGTCTTTTCCTATGTCCTCTGTATTTTCTCCTGCTCAAAAGGAATAGAGAAGGAATTTATATTGGAACTTGGATTTTAATATAAAATCTAAATCTTCAGTGTTTATAAGAGACCTGTATGGGCGTCTTAGACAAGTTGTCTCCTAGCTCCCTTTAAGTGTTAAATAAGTAAATATATTTGGAAAATATTGAAAGGTCATATAAAGTTGTAATAGAGGAGCTCCTGTCTTCAGAAACGTTGCAAAATTGCAATACACTCCGAGTCGATACATTCAGTTGATATGAGCAGGTTACCAGTGTTGTTAATTATTTTAAAGAAATGGCAATGAGTAATTACCAGTTTAAAAAGCAAGTGTTGAAATCCTCTCTTATTATGAAATGGAAGTTGTTCAGATGGTATTCATTTCTTTGATTTGCAGTAGGGGTATTACAAATGCACTTGTTGCTAAAATCTTCTGCAGTGTATTGCTCAAAAGGGGAAAAAAGTAAAAAGCATGTGGCAAGTCTGACACGAACACACACAACCACATTTTTTTTTTATATTAAACTCCTCTCATTGTTCCAAAACAAGGATTTTGCAGCCTTTTGATTGCTTTGTCTGCAATTATGTAGAAGAGAAAAACCACCCAAAACACCCCCCAACCCACATGAATGCACGATGAATTTGGTGGTTCTTCGATGATTTTTAAACCAGATTTTAAGAAACTAAACCTAGTTTTCAAAACCAGAAACTTTGGCCATGTGTGATGTTAGGAAAATCCTATGCCATAAACCATTCGTGGGGAGGGATTTGATGGGATGGGGGAGAAAGACTTCCAAAACCGGAAGGTATTTGTGGGTGGGGGATGTTGTGGTTTTATTTTTCAATTATTTAAGAAAATATACTTCTTTTTAGAGTATCTTTTCTTGTGTATTTCCTTCAACAGAAAGCATTCGTGGTCTCTGAGCATCACTTAAAGGCCGAAGGAAGCTGCTGGGTGGGGTGGGGGGTAAGGGGGACATAGCTGCAACCCCACTCCTGCATGGCCGTGCTGGCATCTTCTTCCTTTGCCCCATTGCGATGAGCAGTGAACACGGACTGTGATGCCAAAATGCCCGTGTGGACCATGAAGGAGACCCCACAGGCTGGCCCCTTCCCTAAAGCTGCCGCTGGACCCGACGCTGTCCCAGCCTTGGGTGAGTGCCTGGGTGTGGGCTGGGATGAGAGGTACAGCACGGCAGCCAGCACCCGGCATTTGTGTGATTTTTAGGGAAAAGCTGTTCTGCTCCAATTTTCCATGAGGAAATCGAAGCACGGAGAGCTTACGTGCCTTGCTTCTAATGATGTGACTTGTGCTGATGCAAACGGTGGAAAATACCCTGGTTAACTGGGGAGAGAGGGAAGGAAAATGAGTAAGTTTGGAGGGGTTTTAGAATCACGGAATCACAGAATGTCCTGGGTTGGAAGGGACCCACAAGGATCATCAGGTCCAACTCCTGGCTCCACACAGCACCACTCAAAAATCAAACCACATGTCTGAGAGCGTTGTCCAGACGCCTCTTGAACTCTGTCAG
This sequence comes from Anser anser, assembly GCF_964211835.1. Classification (NCBI taxonomy): domain Eukaryota; kingdom Metazoa; phylum Chordata; class Aves; order Anseriformes; family Anatidae; genus Anser; species Anser anser. Next base: position 20,920,549 of record NC_139732.1, read on the forward strand.
GCTCGGTGCTGTGACCACTGCCCTGGGGACCCTGTCCCAGTGCCCGACCACCCTCTGGGTGCAGAACCTTTCCCTAACCCCCAGCCTGACCCTGCCCTGTCCCAGCTCCATGCCGTTCCCTCGGGTCCTGTCGCTGTCCCCGGAGAGCAGAGCTCAGCGCCTGCCCCTCCGCTCCCCTCGTGAGGGAGCTGCAGGCCGCCATGAGGCCTCCCCTCGGCCTGCTCTTCTCGGGGCTGAACAAACGAAGGCACCTCAGCCGCTCCTCATACGCCTTCCCCTCCAGACCCTTCACCATCTTTGTAGCCCTCCTTTGGAGGCTCCCTAATAGTTTTATGTCCTTTTTATGTCATGGCACCCAAACCTGCACACAGTGCTTGGCGTAAGGCCGCAGCTGACAGAGCAGAGCAGGACGATCCCGTCCCTCACCGCCTGGCAGGGATGGTCCCGTTGGCTGCCAGGGCCCACTGCTGGCTCACGTTCATCCTGCCATTAACCAGAGCCCCCAGATCCCTTTCCACAGGGCTTCTCTCCAGCCTCTCATCCCCCGTCCGCACGTACAGCCGGGATTGCCCTGTCCCGGGCACAGAATCCGGCCTTGATCTTGTTAAACTTCACACAGTCAGGGATTGCCCAGCCCAAATATGCCTCAGGATCTCTGCAGCTTTACATCAGCTGCACTTCAGAAAATCTAGCAGGCTGCTCATGGCCGTGCTGCTGCCCTCAGGCACCATGAGGGGACGTGGGTGGCAGGGGACCGTGGCAGTGGCCCAACAGGCTGGGCTGGAGCGGGGCTGCTGCAGCAGAGGGCAGTGGTGGCACACAACGGCAGGGCTTTCCTATCCCAAACGCGCTGTTCATCTAACCAGCGTGGCTGTGACATGGGGTGGATGTTCCTGAGGCGTTAAGGGGTTCATCCAACTGTGTATTTTATTCCTCATTATTGCTGAAGACCCATGGAATCTGGGAAGAGTTTCTGTCAGCAGACAGAAATTGGCTTCGCCACTGCACGTGACTGTGATTCACCTTCTCCACCTGGGGGTAAAATCTCCCAAGTCGACAGAGTTGGGTTAATATTTCTGAGCTGTTTCAGTCTGCAGTTCTCTGCTGGTCACTCCTAAAAAAAAAATAAAAAAATAAGAAAACCAGAAAAATCTTTTACAGCGTTTCAGTGTTGCTCATTGCAGATGAGACCAGGAAATGTGGCCGGCTGCGATAACAAGGTGCAGGCCTTTGTAGTTTTCAGTTGTTCGTGTTTCATTTGTGCTCAGTGGGGTCAGCAGTGCCTCCCAAATTCAGCAGTTAATTTTCTGAAATTTCTGCTGCTTGTGTGCTCATTTCCTTGTCTTAGCGTCCTAAATTTTTGCTTGGGCACTGATGAAATAGCCCAGGCTTTGGGAAGGTTTGTGTGAAGTTGTTGTCTTGCACATCGCCATCAGATTAAAAGTTTTGGGAAATGTTTGTTATTACAAAAAGGAGGAAAAGCTGCTGCAGATGAACCCAGGAGATTTCAGCCCAGGCTGCCCCAAACTTGGAGAGAAGCAAGAAAGATCAAATTGACGTTCATTGTGCCAAATATTGGTAGTGTTTTGGGGGTAAATCCATACCTGCATGGCTTTCACTTGCAGAGATTCAGGATCCCCCTCAATGCTGGAGCAGCCTCCCTGTGCCCAGCAGCATCCTCATCCTAACCCCTGGGGGAGGCAGGACGGGTGACCCACGAGGCAGGGGGAGCTCACGGCTCCTGCTTTTCTCATGGTACATAACTATGGATGCGTTTCTCTCGGTTTTCTCTTATCACTGGTTTCCTTCATCCACATTATTCTACTTGTGCTCCTCGGCTCTGAAGAAGAATGATAAATGTGAGTTAGTACCACGGTTTTGGGTCTCTTGCCCAGATCTTCACTTTGCCCCTGCTCATCAATGGTGCCGTTATTACTGAGCTCATATTTGAATAAGAAATAGGGGGAATTTAGTTTAGGTTGAAAATCAAGACATGCTGTCTGCATGTTCAATTAGGGATGACTAGCGAAATCTGTGTTTCTTCCTATGCATTGGCTATTACATTAAAAGCTTTCTCTCCTAATATGTACTTACATATGCAGCCTGCTTTATGTGGCTTTTACCACATATGAAATCGAGACGTTATAATCAGGGCAGTAATAACGCTGAATGATTAAAAGTAACCTGATTGTTTTGGCTTCGGTCACATTTATGACCTGAAACTGCTGACTTGAAACAAAACAAGATGAATAAAAAGCCTCATTTTAGGCTGTGCTCGTCCCTGAACAAAACCGTGCACAGTGAAACTGCACTGGCATATATTAAAAAAACAAAAAATCAAATCTTTGTAAGGCAGCAGGGTTGATGGAGGATTTGGACAGCTCTGACCAACCTATGAGGAATAATTTCCCATAGGAACATTTGTGGAGATTACAAAATGCCAGGTTTCTCAGAGAGCTGGAAATAATTTGTATGCTGGTACGTGAGATGTTAAATGAGCTAATCCAAGTTTCTGGTAAGTGGAGTGAAAATCACCTTTGGGGACCCATGAGTCAGTGCTGCAGAGCTGCCCTCAGGACAACCTTCGTCTTGGAGGAGCGAGAGAAAAATGGGAAGGATGCAGTGATTTCAAGGTAAAGCAGCGCAGAGCCTCGTTCAGCCCAGCTTTGTGCTGTCTTTGAATTGCCCACGTTTGTGGCAGCATCTCAGCCTTTATGGAAGCGAGCTGCCCGAATTGCACCGAATTGCTCTAGGCAAGGTAGAAGTGCCTGTTACAAATGAAGCAGCATATATTGTCGGTTCACACACGTGGTTTGCATTGAAGTAAATAGAAACTCTGTAAATACATCTGTGACCAGAAAGGGGATGGTACCAGTGCCAGTGGAACTGGGACTGAGTGGGTGGACTGGGACTGACTGGGTGGGCTGCATCCACCGTGTCCCAGCTGCAAAGCAGACCAGAAATGGTGCTGAACATCCCCCAGGTGATGAGAATCTGCTACATCTGCAAAAGTTATCTCAGGAAAAAGGTGCAAGACATTAAATTAGCAGAGATATCACGGGCCTGACTTCAGAGGGTTCATTGCCTTCGCCCTCTGGAGTTGTTCTGTGAGCTGTCAATATTTCTGCTTTGCTTGCGAATGTCTGATAAACATTGTCCTGCTTTTTGAGCACTGCTGGAGTTGAAACAAGCCACTTAGTGGCAGAATATCTTGCAAGCGTCCTTCTTGTAAACAGTAAATAGTTTGCTGTTTGGCTTCAAGAAATAAATATTTACTGTTTAGAAGAATGGAAGGACTTTTCTTCCCAAGAACATCGAAGAGAGGACAGGATGGGATATTAGGAAAAACTAAACCTATTTTACTTGGATGTGCTAAATCCGGGAGATGGGGGAAGCACTGGTTATTGGGTTTGCTGTGTTTTTGGGGGTTAAACTGTGAGCTTCCCAGGATCAGCCACCACCAGGTAGGAATTGCCCCCGTGCTGGCCCGTTGCTGGTACCCCCTGATACGCAGCCCCACGGGGATGCTGGTGCCCGTGGGCAGTGATGCCCAGACCTCCTCTGCCCGCAGCAGCATCCTGCTGCTGCAGCAGAGGTGCTGTAAGACACTCATGTAGTTACTCATGGTACTGCTTTGTGTTTTCCTGTTTGTTTAATTAGAAAAAAAAAAAAAAAAAAGGATCCTTCAGCTTGTCTTTTGCTCAATCATTTCCTTTCGCAGTGAATCAAACCATGTTTCAACAGTGCATGTGGGATTGCAACCGCAGGCAAGGATCTTGCTGCGAAAGCTGGGCTGGGGCTCTTTGGGTGCCGGCCATCCTGCAGGAGAGGTGAGCCTTGCCCGGATGCTTCGCTCCCTTTTTATTTTCCTTGTTCTCTGGGAGTGCCAGCAGCAGCGTGTGTGTGCAGGGAACGTCGGTGCCGGGTGAGCTCTGGGAACCGCAGAGGGAAATAAATCTCCCTTTTCCCACCAAACGCCCAGCTGTGGGACAGAGGGGTGCTGCTGCCAGCTCGGGGACCCCGCTCCTGGCACGGGACATCCCTGAGGCCACCCGTGGGCTTTTCCCACGGAGAGCTGGGAAAGGCTGATCCGGGAGACAGCTGGCCCTTGTCCCTTGCAGAAAACCATTTTTTTTGGTTTTCTGCCCTAAAACTCATCGTCGGTCCTCACCCAGCCATCGCGGTCTCCCCATCGCAGCAGGGAGGATGTGCCCACAGCTCAGCCTGAAAGCTGCCTGAGGGGAGAGCAAAGAAAACCCTTTTTATATCCCGGTCTGCTCGCACTCCTTCTCCGTCTCCTCCTCCTCCTTCACTCCCCCTCCCCGCGTGTTGTGTTACAGCCTTTGGGAGGATGGTCCTAATTTTCCTAGCCCCAATGACTCTTCAAACCGCTGAGAGATCTGAAGCGACACCCCTCAGCTCCTTGCTCCTGCCTCCTTTTCGTACCATTTTTTTTTTTTTTTTTACCAGGCCGATTGCCAAACAGGATGATCCAGAGTTGTCCTCTTTGCCTGGAGAGCATAAATACCACTGGGGAGCTCTGCGAGACCGCAGTTGGTACTAGCTGCTGAGCTGAGACCTTGCACTCCCTGCACCTCCTCGGGCTTATTTCATCCTTTTCCCCCTCCTCATTTAAATAGTTCAGATCTATAATTTATTTTCCACAAGCAGGCTTGGAGGAGCTACAACTTCGTGGGGACTTGGAAGTGCTCGGCAAGGTGAGTGAAAGCTTTGGTCCCGGCTTCTGAGATGTGGTTTGGGTGTGTGTGTATGGGAGAAATGGCTCTGTCAAGTAGGCACAATTTTCATAACTTCTCCAAATTGCTCCCTGCGTGGTACAAAACAGCACAATGCCCTCTGAGCTGCACTTAGGTGCGCTTTGCAGGGTAACGCAAGGTTAATATGCATTAATCTCGAATGAATGGGAAGAGGTTGCAAGTAGAGGAACAGATAGATAATAGATAATTTTTATTTGAAATAATATTTAAAAAAAATATCTAAGGGATGCTGTAGCAGCCTCTATGAGTTGGCAACCCACAGGCATATCTAGTCTGCTCCAGGAAGCCAGTGTTTGTGCAACTCTGCTCCAAAGTCCTGTCTAGAAGGAATTCCACGGTGTTGTCACATGTTGTGTCTGTTACCAGTGGGTTTTCCGTGTGGTTTTGCATAGAAACTCACCCACTTGAGTTCTGTGGAAAGGATTGTAATGACAGATCTAGATGTTTTTGCCCGTGGCCTTGAAGATGCGGGATTTGTGGTGTACTCTGTGCAGACTGTGTTATGTCCTGAGTCAAGGAACTTGTCATCCTACTTTTCTTCTGAAGCCAGGGCAATATTTTAAGGCATGAAAGGCGTGGATGACCTGGGATGCAATGCATGGAGCACACTGTGGCTTTGTCGCTGGACTGCTTTGCACAGGTTAAAAGCCGATCCCAGGTGAACTCCCTGCTGCTTTGCTATTTTAGATGCTCTGCTGGCATCCCGTGCCAACTCCTGCATTTCCCTGCAGCACCAGCTTGCCCCAAGTATAATTCCACAGGTGTCGGGGTGTTTTGGCTGCAGACGTTACCCGTAATGAGGAGTAGAGACCCACTTGTGCGCTTCCCCAGGGAGGCAGCTAAAGATCAACAGCTGTGCGGTGCTAAGGGAAACGAGGACGTAAGGAAATACAGGAGGCAGCGCCGCATGCCAGCCTCCGAACGCTGCCAGCCCTTCTGCTTTCTGTGACATGCAGGCACCGTCCCCGAGCTGGGGAAATAGCTTTCTAAAAATAATCTTTTCCAAAGTCCGGCGCTGCTTTTTAACTTCTTCAGACCCCAGAAGAAGGCCTCCCCTTTGTCCCCAGCTCGGCCGTGCCTTGCAGCGTATTCGGGAGTCGCTTTCTGCCGACTCACTGGTTTCTGATTGCTCCCAGATGTTTACCTGGCACCAGCATCAGGGGCCTGATGCGTTTAAAGGGAGGCTGCGCTGATGCTTCTCTCGAACCTTTGAAAACAACAACAGAGACTTGCTCAGCTGACTGTCAGCTGATAATTCTCCTTGAATAATGTCAAATCCCAACTCAAATATGCTTTCAATCTGCCCTAACGAGGAGTTTCGAGTGCAGCCCCCGAGGCTGTGCCTCAGCTCTGCAGGGCACTTGAGCTGGCTGAGCTCTAACACATGGCCCAGTGTTTTGTTGCACCTGGCCGTGAGGATATTAGGGGAGGCAAGCAGATGGACATCTGAAATCAATGAGAGCTTTCTGAAATGTGAGCATCTATCTGCTGCTTCCAATTAATCTCTGGGAGGGGAGCTCTTCGCTCCCTGTCCCGCTCCCATCACGTCACCCTGCCTTTGGACGCTCGCTGCTGACTGCTCTCCACCTGGACCCGAAGCAGGAAAGGGGGCTTGAACACCCAAAGTGAAAGATGCACTAAAATTACCTAATTTTAGAGAGGTGCAAAACACCCTTGAGCTCGCAAGCGAGATAGAAGGAGGACCATCCCGGGGAATAATGCACCATCTGTTGCAGGGCTCCAGCTGGCGGTCGAAACCAGACGCGTTGGCTTGGTCGCGGAGCCGTGAGTGGGGCAGATCCTCTGGGCTTTCCGGATGGCCCAGCTGATTTTTCAGGCTGCACTTTCTGTAAGTTCAGTGTTTGCCTTAGATGGGTGGTGGATACGGGCTCCTATTTAGCGGAGGGCACCCGGCCAAATGAAGGGGTACAACTGCAGCCTATGTTGGCTGTCTGTTTCTGCCCGCTCTACCTACAGGGCAGGCTGCAGTTAAAATTGCTCACGCTAAATGGCCGCATTGTGAAGGGCTGTGGCAGCGCATCTATTTTTAAACTCTTAGGGAAGTGCCTCAAAGTAGGAATTGTTGCCTGAATTTGGGTCAGACAGTCTACAAAAGCAGCAGCTCGTTTTGCCTCCCCTGCCTCTCTTTAGCCGGGTTAGAAAGTTGGGCTCCTGCTCCGGAGGAGGTAAATGCCAGCAAACAGGGCTGGGAAGAGGATGAGGTTACAGCAGTGTTTGTCCCCAGGCCACCGAGAGCCCTGTCTTTCAGGTGTGCCTGGGGCTGGGGACAAGGCACGTGTGTTCAGCTTGCTCTGCAGAACAGGGAATAATGAGAAGCCGTTACCTAAACTTAACAAATTATATCCCCGCATTGTTCTACGAGGCAAAAGCTTAATGCTCTGCCTGGAGGGAGACAGGCAGCAGCTGGTTTTCATTCTGCCTTATTACAGTAAGGAGTCCCAAACAGGGACTTTTGCTTTTTTTTTTTGTGTAGACACCCTACACTTTTTCCGGGTTTCCTGGTGGGAGTTTTGGGGGCTCCCCGCCTCTGCAAAGCACTTTCGTGCTTGCTGCTCTCCTCCGCAGATGCCGTTGGTTCTGGGGAACGGGGGATTTGGGAATTTATATTTGAGAAGCTTTTCCAGCTGGGAGCTGGAAGGCTCTTCCCTGCCTTGGCCAGCTTCCGACTCATCCTGTCTCGCTGTGTCCAACCCCCGTGTCGCGGGGCTGAAGTTTCTCGAATAGCTCCTGGTGATCTGGGGCTTGTTTCCCGTGTAGGTGTGCTTTCAGCATCTTTTTTTTAAACAGCGTTGTCAAAACTAAATCCTAACCTTGTGTTAATGGCAGAGATGGGGAAGCTTTATTCCAAACTATAGCCTTAAGGAGAGAGATTTTGTGCTTGCACTGTCTGCATAGATGTTTATTGCCTCTTATGGGTTGACTCTGTTCTGGTGGCTCTCGGATCCCGCCTAAAGAGGACTAGATGCTGCAGAGCCCTGCAGCAGCCCATATTCCCTTCCCTGAACAGCTCACGATCCAAATAAAGCCAGCCGAGACGCACAAGGCTCGTTGGACCGAGAAGTCAGGGAGGGGGGGAGAGGAAGGGAGGAATTGCTAGGAAATAGCAGGTGGAGTGGGAGCACCACAGAGCAAGCGCCTCGCAGGGAGGGGACGGGGATTAAGTGCAGCCGTGCAAATGACCAAAAGGACGTCGTCTCTGAGCGGGTCAGCCCTTGGAGCTGGTGCCCAGCAAGCGTGCCTGGGAACAGCTAATCTTCTGGCCGGGGGAGGCCGGGTGCTCCGACTCCTCTCCTCGCCTGCCATAATTCATCTGCCTGGCCGCACTCCCGCCCGCCGTAAGGCGGTGGGGCAGCGTCAGTGAGAACACCCCAGTGCGTCATTCGCCAGCAGGAATTTTGATTGTTCGACGTTACGATGACATTTCGTATAAACAGCTGCCTTCACCGAGTCTGGCAGCTGCTCGGCTGGATGTCTATTGGCAGAGCGGGACCTCCGAAATAGCTCACGCTCATGCCTGACCTCGGCGATCTGGCTTGCTGGGAATTTTACTTTCCCTTTTATTCACATCCGTTCTCCACTTTAACAACCCTTTGGGGGAAAGTAGCTTCAAATGGCTCCCTTTCCCATTTTTAAGGGACACAGGTGGGATTATATGGAGTTGCTGGGCATTGCTGGGTGACACCTGCACCCCTGGCACCCTTGGTGCAGAAGGCACCATCACCATGCCCAGCTAATTCTCACTCCCAGCCCAGTGCCAGTGGAGCTCCCTGGTGTAATAAGCTGAGTTCCCATCATCAAAGGTTGGTGTTCGGGTCTTCCCATCCTTGCAGAGAACAATAACAGCTTAGGCTCTATGTAGTGTTCTTTTTCAAGCAAAAACCTGTGTTTTGTGGCTTCCTTGGCGGGGATCGTACTTGCCAAGAGCTTCTCTGGCACTGTTCTTACTGCCTATTTCTCTCCCAAATCCAGACCTGTGCTGAGCCGTAGGAGTCCCTGAAAGGAAACCCGACTGTTGTCTTCATCTCTGCTTCTGCCAGCTATAGAGGAGGAGCCATGAATCCCGCCCTGCCCTGGATCCTGCCTCTTGGATGTGTACTGCTCCTGGCCACCACAGCCCAATGCTTCGTCTTGACCAACTCGAGTCACCTGGAGAGAATCTTGAGTAAATATCAGGATGGGGAAGCTCACTCCAGATCCAAGAGAGCCATTTTATTTTCGGACAGACAGGAGATATTGATGCTCCACAATAAATTAAGAGGTCAAGTGTATCCATCAGCCTCTAATATGGAATATATGGTGAGTACAGCTTCTGATACCTAGCTTAATTTTTACTTTAAAAAAAAAAATCCTTATGGTGCAAGAGGTGCAGCAAATTTCCTCCAAAGTAAGTTTTTCTCAAGAGGTTTCCTGGAGCAGTTTAATACCAGAGTGAACGATGCTTCAGATCGTTGGACTGTTTTGGTTGGAAAGGGCCACTAACGGGTCATCTAGTCCATCCGCTGCATAGCTTCAGGACTGGTTCCATTATTCATAAACGAGCGTCTGGCCCAGCCCTGGACACATCTCCAGTGATGGCAATTCCACAGCCTGCCTCAGCAGGTTCTTCCATTACTTTAATGTCATAAAAGCATCAAATTTTCCCAAGTGTTTAACCCATGTTTTCCCTGTCACAGCTTTCATACCCTTCTGGTAGTGTTTTGGGATGACACAGTCTGCTCAGAGAAACCTCTGATGGTTGCCATCAGCTACCACCCAGCGCAGCAGATAGCACCTGCCCTTTCATTATATGCTGATCACCAGAGATTATGGGTGTGATGTCCGTGACACTGCTGGGAATCTGCTCAGCTCCTTAGATGAGCCGGGCTCAAGGAATGTGGCTCTATCTGCAGAGAATTTCAGTCCCTGGAAATTGCTGGAAAGGCTCTGGGGAGTTCAGAGGTGGATGGGTCAGTGCTATTGGCTTTCTGCAGCTCAGGAAACCAAAATAAAAGTTTGGTCAATGTATTCCCCCACTTCAGAGGGAGAACTTAAAAGTATTGGTATGAAATATGCCTTTACCATCAACAATTCAGATGAATAGTTTTTCTTCACCTGATGCCAGAGACCCTACTTGGAGCTATTTTTGACAAGCCTTCAAAATATTGTGGGGCCAGAAAATGATGTAGGCAAATAATTTTTTTGTGCCTTTTCCCGGTGTGCAAATATAGTTATGACAGAAACTAGTCTGACTTCAACTGTGTGCTCTTGCTGACAGATTCGATGACTGATGATTTGTTAAGACCACGTTTAAAAGGGTAGGAGGAATAGTACACTGAATGTAATACAAAATTTTTTGCCAGATGTGCTGAAATGAATACTGCAAATGGAAAATTCTGCCTTTTGTGATTGCAGGGGAAAGGGAAAGGGAAGGGAAGAGCAGAGGACAGTAAGGAAGGACAATTGTCCTTCAGTTGCATCCTCCTAGCAGTCACACTGCTGGTGTTGCATCCCACTTCTGTCAGAAAGCACATGCCTTTCTAAGAACCGGTGCTTTGTATCTCTCTTTCTCAGCGGGCTCTCATTCTCCTGCAGGCAGCCTGTAGGATGCTGCCAGGGAAGAGATGATTTGATTAATTTCCAGAGAGTAAACACAAAGCATGAGAAAGCCAAATGTGTTTTGGTTGGCTCTGAGGATCTGAGAGGGCTGCAGTTGCGGACTGTCCACTGGCCGACTGCTATTTACGCTTGCAGCGTGGTTGCGCTTTTATGTTTGTCTTTGCTCAGTGTGCTTTTCTAGTGGTTTTATGGGCGATTGAGGGCAAATGAAAGGGCCTTATATGCTGCGAAGAAAGAAGCTGAGTATAAGATGGTGCTACTTGGAAAGGCTATAATCAGCCTTTCATGTACTCGTGTTTACCCAATATTACTTGGAAATGCAGTGTGTATTCTGAACGTGAATTTCACTTTAATCCTTTGTTCTGCATAGGACATTTCTCATTTGGACTTGCTTAAGAGGATGGTCTGTCTTCAGTACTGTACATAAACTTTTCTCTTTTCCTTTGGTGCCAGTGGGGAGCGTCACAGGCGACGTGTGGCACTAATTTGCGGATAAGGAGGTAGAACATGTGTTCTTGGCCACCAGCCTCCAAACCCTGCCTTGTGAATGTCCTCTCTCCCAGCTCCATATCTGATGTACATAAGTGATCTAGAGCGGCAAAGGCAGCTAATATATACCAGGAAAAAGAGGCATTTATCTACTACAGCATGAACTTTAGTCAGTAAAGGCTATTAATAAGAAAGCAATAGCACAGTGAGTACCATGACTTATCTGGAGATCAAAAGAATTGCTGCATATGCATATAGGATAAAGGTAAAATGGAGTGAAGAAGTGAAGAAAGAAACAGTTTTGCCGGTAGGTTTGTGTAATTAATTGAAAGCTAGCACATATATTGGCTATTAATGGAAAATGAATTACAGACTCTGACACAGACCAGGCATGAGCAGTGTTTATCTTCCTGATGAAGTTGCTCAGATACAGAATCACCTTAACCCTATAGCAGCTTTATGACCAACTCTTTCATTGTGCATTTAGAGTATATAACAGCAGTCATGGCAGTGGGCAGGAGTCAAGACCAAAACAAACTCCTTGTTAATGAGCCCAGAGTAAAAAGAACGTAACTGTTCCTAAGGCATCTTGACCTTTCAAGATGGCTTAGTCAGATGGCTTTCAGCAGTGACGAAAGGCAGAAATCCTTCCTCTTGCGGAGGCTCAAAGACAGATGGATAAAACAAAAGTGTTCTTAGTAAGGACTGCGGGAAGGAAAATAGTTTGTTTTCATGTATAAGGTATCCATCCTTCCTCTGAACTGTAGGGTGGTGACTTTTCTTGTTGGGATGGGATAGTGTTTCTGTGTGGATTAGCAAAGCACTTCCAAGCTTCTGCCAGCTCTTGTCAGTCCTGGACTCTTATGCCACTTGCAAGAGTAAACTGCCAGCGCTGCAAGAAGTCTAAGCTGGGGAGAAAAATGAGAGAGGTGAATTAAGATGGCATACTGTGTGTAGTGTGGGGTTTACAAGCTAGTTAGGCTGAGTATGTAACTCCTTGTGGGATATATTCTTATTAAAGCTGAACCTACAATTTGCATTGTAAGATATGTATGCGATGTGTATATTTTTTCATGTACGGTGTACTGTTGAAAGGCCACTCCAGATTTGCAGGAATAAAAAAAGACGGTCCATGTACTAAATTACTTGGAATCCTATATACCCAAAGGCTTTAAAAAAAACAAAAACAAACAAACAAAAAAAACCAACCAGAATGCTTGAGAATTCCCTCCTATGGGCTAGATGGGTGTTTTCAAAGCAAGGTAGCTGCCTGTAATTACAGCGGTCTGATAACAGAAAAAATCAATGTGAAGGGGGAAAATCTGAATACAAACTTAGCCTGGTGCTTGGAATGCTTTCAAGCCATGTGCTTGTCATCCTCCAAACAGTGAGAAGCAGCTTTGCCAGATCGTTAGAGTGGATTTAAGAAACTGAGCATGGGCATACAATGCCCCTCTGGCTTCAGTAGTCTTCCTAGGTGCTGCTTTGAATATTGGCATAAAGAATTCTTGCAAGCATAGCTGGGAAAGTCTGAAATCTGTTTTTTTTTTTTTTTTTTGATATGTTTATTGCTCTGAAATTATTCCAGGCTCCCGACCGCATTCATGTCTGAGGAGAAATAGGCAAATAACTGCTCTAATTTAAATGGGACGGCTTTGTAATCCGACGCCTGCAGAAATGAGCTTCTCTACTCATCAAGCACAAAGCCATGCAAAGATGTAGCTCATTCCCAATTGCCTGTTGAGTGTCTTTTGTCCGAGTTCATTTATTTTATCCATAGGCATCAAAGGAAGATGTAACACACATGTTCACATCAATTTCCATTTAATGACCTATTGCTCATAACGTCTCTGCATTAAATTAGGAGATTTGGAACGTCTCTGCCTTTCGGGCTGCAAGGAATAATGCTCTGCTAGAAAGTCAGAAGTACGAGCAGTGCGCGGCGTCTTGGGAGAGTTTTTGTGGGTTATGTGTTGGATGGGAAGGCGGGCTGTGGCTGGTCACTGCCTGGTGCAGAAAGTGGGAGACCACAAAAAGCTGTGTGTCTAGGCATGATCGCAACAGTCTGCTCCAAACAGAGGTTTGGAAACGTGTACGTGGTGGGTCAGATACCGCGCACCTTCGAGGTGTTGGAGGGCTGAGGTGGAAAATGGTTTAATTCCCTCTGTCAGAGCTGAATCCACAAGGGGGTTTGCAGAGTGACGTGAACTTGCTCGGCCACTGCTCAGTTCAAAGCCAAGCTGGAGAGCTCAGAGCACCTCTGGGATGTTGCTGGATGTGCTGTGTAATGATAAGCTGTTCTCAGAGCTCTGGGCTCTAAACTCGGTTCAGTCAGTTCACTTTTCCCTTACAAAGACAGTGTAGACGCACCAAGTTCTGGGACACACGGTGTTTTCCTGCCCTTTTAACCAGGGACATGCAGTCCCTCCCCATCCCATCAGTAACTGCCCAAGACTGTGTTCAGATGCTTGTTCAGCATGAGCAATTGTCGGTTTTCAAATGTCTGGGAGCATAAATGCCTCCCAGGTGGGCTCTGACAGGTCCTTTGATGTGTTTGAGATGAGAAGTCGCTTTTCTTATGGAGAAGTTAGGACTGAGGAAGATCAGCTGGTTATGATGTCCAAAGACATCTCTCTCTGGAATGTGAATGGGCTGGAAACACGTTGCAAGGCCTCTCTTCTCTTTGGTTTTATTTGAAGAGATGTGCAATGATATTTTCATCCCAGTGAATTCTGCTTAGGACTGTTCTGAACAGACCAGCTATCACACAATGAGTTCAGGGCATTATCTACCGGATCCAGCAAGTCTGGCCTTTACAACAAATACACTCCTGGGCAGTGAAGCCAATGAAGGCTGTTTTCCTATTTGCCATTGTATCGTATTTGAGCTCTCTTTTGGCTTGTAACTGAGTGATATTCAGTGAGGTCTGATGTCTTTCCCTCAATGGCAGTGCTAATTTGTCACTTCTAACCTGATGCCTGTTTTAACAAGAGTGTTATTGGCTTAACAGCTCTGGGACTTGGCCACCTCTGGGAGTTTGACTGCATCCGTTGGTGGACACAGCAGTTATTCAGGAAGGAGAAGGGGAGGAAGGAGTAAGAGCCTCAGACCCACACTGGCACAGCAGCTACATAATCATCCCTTGCTTGGGGGACTGGTTCAAAAAACTTCAGCTGTGCTCATAGTGGAGGGCAGGTGTACATCCACAGCTGGAGTCCCAGCTGGTGGGAAAGCTAGGAAAAGTCAAAATATTAAGGACAATGTATGGAAAATCATATGTTGGGCACTTACTGCATATTACGTCTTGCAGATCTCAAATATAGGTGTCATGAAAAAGCACTGGGATCTCAGATTTTTATTTTTTTTTTTTTTGACTGGATTAGAAAAACACCTGTCAAGAATGTCTTACTGTATTTTAGGGTGGAGAGTCCAGGTGGGTTCTTGAGGTCTTGCCAGGTCTGTTTTCTCTTGACCTATCCAGACCTTCTCTTAAGAAGCATGGCATCAAGGACAAAAAGTGCCTTGCATTTCCATGGCAGGGGGACATCCTGAGGAGCTTGCTCTTAGGTCGCAGCACGTCATTAAAATGTACCAAACTCAGAAGGACAGGTCAGACCCCAGGAGTGAGCTGTAATGTAGTCTCTTTCTCTCCTAATTGCTGTTGATTGGCTCTCTTGATCTAACAAACTTAAGAGGAGAAACTGACCTATTCTTTTTCTTTCCCCACCTGCTGCAGACCTGGGATGAAGAGCTGGAAAGATCAGCCCACTCTTGGGCTCAGAAGTGCGTGTGGGATCATGGGCCGAGTGACCTCATCCGGTCAATTGGACAGAACCTGGCGGTTCACTGGGGCAGGTAAGAGCTGGGAAGCTCCTCACTAATTGCAAAGAGCAATTTATGGGCCCTCCCAGCCAGTGTGAAAGGTCTGCCTTGCTACTGATGTAATTCTTTTGGTTTTCTCTTACTGTATTTCCCATAAATATTTACTCAGCTCCTAATTTCTCTTTACTGAAACAGCTCTGCAGTTTTTCTTTTCATCTTCCTGTGGAAGATTTTTAACTGAGAGTTGTTAATCCAGCTAGGAGAGATGAAGTTAATGCTTCCAAATGGATTTGCCTCTCCATCTGGTGGTGAAATTCGTTTATTGTTATGCCCCTGTAATCAAGTGTGTTGTAGGCTAACACTGCTTTATAAAGCAAATATTTTGTATGTGCTCAGCTACCTTAATGGGTCAAAATGCTGTTATGCTTGTACGTCAGGTAGAACTTGGTTGAAAGCAATGGAAATTTGCTTGTGTGAAATTGGCCTGATATAGAAATTGGGCCCATTTTTGTTGGCAGAATCAAATGATTGGAAAGTCGAGTGGTTAATCCATTGGAAACAAAGTTAAAAGATCAGGCTGTTCTTGGCTCTCCTACAAGTACTCAAGATGGCCATGGGTTATTGATGGAGGTAGATCCAATCTTGCTCCCATTGCAATCACTGAGAGGAAAAAGAAATCAGATTTATCTCAGTTTTTTCAGGAACGGGCCATAACTTGATTGCCTCAATTTCCTCTTCTCTGAAATAGGACTCGGAAAGTATTCACTTAATGACATCAGGAGATTAATGTTTTTAAAATACTTCTAATGAATGATTTTTAATGAAGAGTTGGCTGAAAGAACAAACTACACTTGGTAATGATGTCATTTGTATTTCTGGCTGCCTGCTTCATGTGAGCTGTTGAAAGCAATAAAAAGTAGTGGGTTTGAAGCGCTCTTCTGCTTTTGTACAGAGTTTGCAGAGTGCTGTTTGCTCACTGTGTACATAACGTGCAAAATGCAAATGAATTCCTCCAGATAATTTTAACGCCATTCACGTTCCCCCAAACGGCACAAGTAGCTCAGTGCTGCAAGGTTTCGTGCACAGTTTGCACAAAGTACGTGCAGCGTGTGCCTGGAGAATTGCTGCAATGACAGCAGGGTAGGCGTGCAGTGCTCCAAGTGCTCTGCACTAACCCTTGGTGTGATGTGAGTGTGAAAAGCTCACTCGCTTTCAAAGGTCTTACAGTAGGATCTCCTAATGGACTTCCAGATTTAGCAAATTGCCTGGTGGTAAAATAGGTACACGATGGCTTTTGGTTTAAGTTGGTTGGCAAACCTTAACTTCTGTTTACTTTCAAAATACAACTTTCTGCCAAACTAGAAGTTTTTTGTAGTTGGGTGGAAAAGCCAGGAGGACATTTCAGGTCAGCAACATTTGAAGAACATGTCAAACCTATAAATAATACAGAAAGTCAGACTGTGATGTGAATTTTGGGGAAGAAATCACCTTTAACATTTTCAGTGAGATTTTTTTTTCCCCTGATTTTCAGGTCACGATACTGTTGTTTTTGTTTTTTAAGCAACGCCTTCTCAATGAGTGGAACTTGCCTTGATAAATTTTTATATAAAATCAGCAATCGTGATTAAAAAAAAAAATCTGACTTTGCAATGCAATATGCTGGGAGGCTACAGATGCTGTTTGAAAACTTGTAACAGAGATTGGTGATCTAAGCTGTGCCTGGCTTTTGCTCCTTCAGGTATCGCTCTCCAGCTTTCCATGTCCAGTCTTGGTACGACGAAGTCAAGGACTACACGTACCCATATCCTCACGAGTGCAACCCGTGGTGCCCAGATAAATGCACTGGCTCCATGTGCACGCATTACACCCAGGTAAGAGATGGATTTGTATTTATCCTCTCTGCAGCCCCTCCATGTCCCATTGTCACTGCAACGTGCCCACAGCTTGCTTGTTTTCAATGCATGCCTTGCCTTGCAGATAGTCTGGGCCACAACAAACAGGATCGGCTGTGCCGTGAACGTCTGCAAGAGGATGAACGTCTGGGGAGAGATCTGGGAGAATGCTGTCTACCTGGTCTGCAACTACTCGCCCAAGTAAGATGGATGGGCTGGGCTCCCTCCAGCTTTCCTAAAACCCTGCGCTGGCAGGTTGCTTAACTAGCCCAGGATCTGGGGAAGAGATTTCAGGCAGTCTAGACTGGTGGTTGTGGCTTTAAATTTTCTCTTTAGACTGCAGCACAGGGCTGGTTCAAGACTTCTGAGCATTGCCTGGAAAACTGAATGAGGGGCTGGGGCCAGGCCGGAGCTTTGATGTTGCTGCCATGGGAAGGAGGAGCAGGGGATGGCAAGGATGGAGCTGGAGAGCGCTGCCAAGCGAGGCTTGCTCTCTCTGCAGCTGGGAGAGGACAGGGCTGGTGATTAACACTGCCGGCCTCCTTTCCAGCAGTAGCCTCTGTACCCCAGCCCTACTGCTGGCACAGGAGAAGTAGGCTTGCTTACGATTAAAACAACAAACGAATGAAATAGGGTAATCTCTACAAGCAAATGGAATGGCTTGGAGAGCATCTGTTTACATGGCAGAATAGCACCAAGAAACAAAGTGTGTGGGTACAAAGCCGGCAGCCAAATCCAGAGCTTTGCAAGGAGCTTGTAGCAC
The DNA here is from genome assembly GCF_964211835.1 of Anser anser. Classification (NCBI taxonomy): domain Eukaryota; kingdom Metazoa; phylum Chordata; class Aves; order Anseriformes; family Anatidae; genus Anser; species Anser anser. The sequence goes on from NC_139732.1 coordinate 20,937,909, forward strand.
GATCTGGGCAGCAGCATCCTGTGGGCGGGTAGTCTAAGCCCCTCTCCCTGCATTAGCTACTGAGCACGTGATGCTCCTGGGAAATTCGGTGGGGTTTAATAACCTGCTCCATGCATAAGATTGTGCCATCCCCAACGGAGTGCCCCTCGCAGGCTGGGCTCCTTTGTGCATCATCCTTTCAGGGCTGCTGGATGGAAAAATACTTTATTTCTGCTGTTTCTGCTTAATCTCTTTTCTCTGGCATCTGTGTGCGTTGTCCTCATCTAGCCTCATAGGTGGAGACAGCTGAAAGAGCAATAACCAAAGGGTTCAGAGCCATGGACTGAACTCCAGCTCCTTGAACTTCCTCAGCCCCTAATACTTGCAATAGAGAGGGACAAAGAGGGATTTTTGTTTCCGGGTAGTTTCTTGAGAAACTGTGGTAACCCACTGATTTACTCCTGTGTACTAAATCACAGTATTTGAAGTAGAGTTTAATATAAAGATGATATTGCACACAAATCATTAAGTAAACCCCTAAAATCAGCATCTTGGAGGTGAAATGAGAAGGAACGTTTTTCTTACAAGGTTTTCCTGGTCTAGCTGGTTAGCCTTTGCTTAGTTACTCTGGACTGGGGCAAAGTTTCTGCAGCTTCAGAGGCAAAATTGCTAGCAGGGCTGGTGAGGAGGAAGCACTAAGTGCTGCTCTGCTTCCCAGATGGTCTGGAATTGGGCAGGGGGAGGCATGGATTTCTGCAATTTGCTCTTTGGAAATGGTTCCAGATGGAAAATAGAGAAGCTTTTAAATGGCAAGAGCTGTGCTCCTGCCTGGCCTGTGCAGCTGCATGGGGGGGTTGCAGAAAATGCTGGGAGACTGGTGGCTTTGATGCACAAGAAAGCTGAAGTCAAGTGTGGGATGGAAAGAGAGGAGACAGGCTGTCTTTTCTACATTTTCCTTCACAAGTAGAGCAGAAACACTTGTTTTTCCCACACCCATAGTGCCGGTGGTTGAAAGATTTCGGGCCAGGGCTTGGATGGGTATTTGGGTGTCTGACAGGCATACCTTTCTCCTGTCCTTGCAGGGGCAACTGGATCGGCGAAGCCCCGTACAAGAACGGCCGCCCCTGCTCCGAGTGCCCCCCCAGCTACGGAGGAGGCTGCCAGAACAACCTCTGCTACAAAGGTGTGTGGGGTTTGGGGACTGGATGCTTTGCTCCCAGCACCCTCCTGCCTGGGGGAGAAGCTGGAGCCAGCTTTCACCTGGAAACTTTTAATTGGAAGTAGTCACAGCTTTCAATTACCCACCCTTACTATTTAGACATCACAGCGTAACAGTAAATCACCGGCTGTGGCCGACACAGAAAGGCTCTGAGCTGTTTAAAGTTCCCAGCTCGGATTCGGCGTGAAAATGTGAGCGAGCGCTGGGGTGGAGGGAAGTGACTCCGCGTTTGCGTGGGTTTGGCTGGGGACCTGGGGCAGGATTTCAGTGGCTGGCCCTGTCCTCGCGGGGTTTGTTTGGGAAGGGAATGTTCTCCAGCGCTTACTGGAGGCGATGTGGGTGGGCAGAGCTTGGCTGCCCACCCCGCTCCTTCAGGGGCCAGGGACGCAGTGCTTCCCTCCCCGTTTTTTTTCCTTTTTTCTTTTTTTTTTTCCCTCCCCACCTTGGTTTTCACGGCTGCCAAACGAACACAGCAATTCGTGTCTCTTGGAGGAGAGGAGGAGCTCTCTTGGAATAGTTTGATGGACAGAAAGTGAAAAATATTTTTATTGCTGCGAAATGTCCAATGAAGCAGTGCTGCTCCCTTACCATGCAGGATTTTCTCGGGCCATGCATCAAGGGCCTTTTTTTTTTTTTTTTTTTCCCTCCCATGTGTTTTCCTTCATGAAGAACTGGGATTTCAGAAACAGGCAAGCTCCCTGGAGGCTTCCCAGAGCAGAAGCTTCTGTTGCTGCATTTATCACTTTTTGCCTGGGGCTGGGAGGAGCCCTTGGGGAGCAGGTGGGAGCCAGAGAGCTCCCTTTCTCCCTGCTGTTTTTCCTCAAAGCCCCTGCAGCTCCACCATCCATCGCCCCCCTCCCTATTGCTGAGGATGAAAGCAGGGTCAGGTTTTGTGGAGGGCCAGCTGAGCAGAATTAATTTTGCTGGCTCCGTTTCCAAAATCCCTCTGCCTGGCTGCACCAGCGGCTTGTTCTGCAGGGGCGGGGGGCACTGTGGGAGCTTTACTGGAGGACCAGCTGAAGCTGTGCTGATGGGGGGCAGTTTGAAGAGCAGAAAGGTGTTAGCCACCTTCCCAAATGCTCTCTTTTTGCAAGGTGTTCAGCACTCTTGTTCATTAATTAGTCTAGATCATTTCAAACCTTTATTGTGAGATGCTATAAATTCCGCTTCATGCGGAGCTCGCTGGAGAAGCACATCTCCTCTCCTGGTGCTGTACTTGCCCTGGCAATGGTCCTGCGCTGCATTTAACTTCTGTTTTTAAGTTTCCCACTATTTAAAAGCAGATCCTTGTCAAACCAAATTTTCTCCCTCCAAAAAGGAACCTGACTTCCTTGTTGATGTGAACGCTCTGTAATTATTTTTAATCCTCCTTTCTAACAAGATTACCGTTACGAGGACACCTTCATCACTGAGACAGACGAGACTAACGAAGTGGAGACTCCACAAATTTCAGAGCAGAAACCCGTGTGGTTCCACCCTCCGGAGAACAAGCCCAGCAAACCTGTCAAGCCCAAGAAAACCTCCCCAGAGACCTATATGAGTAAGGCGGCCTCTTTCTTTTTTTTTTTTTTTTCTACCAAAAACAGGGAGCAAAGCTTTCAAAAGCCCCTTGTGCCTTCTGCACATCAATCTGCAATACCTATCTGTTCTTTCAAGTCTGCCCTTAAAGACATCTTAAGGAAGTACCAGTGAACTGAAGGCCCCCAGGTCGGTAGTCGATTTTGGAAATATCGGTTTGGTTTCCCATTTAAAAGACTCTAAATTCAGCAGTTACCCTCTTTGCATCTTTTCTGGGGATTTTGATTGGTTTCCTTTTTATGTCTTGCTTGGGAAGATTTCTGAAGATGTTTGTGGAGTTGGTAGTACTTCCTCGGTTGTTTTCTAATCACTGTTAATTAAAAGAGAGTTATTCTGAAAACAAGGCGAGGCAAGCAAATGCATCCTTTTCAAGTTTATCTACTAACATCTTGTGAGTCTGTAATTAAACGGAGAATGAGAGCTCTGGCTGCAGACTTCAGGCTGTAAATCAAAGCCTTTGGCTGTCAAATGTTTCTTCCCTGTTAATATTCCCAAAGACACCTGTCTTGGGCGAACAGTTCAAGAAGCAACAGCTCCAGGCTGCTCAGTCTGCAATAAGATTTTATCTTACTGCAGTAAAGACCTCCAGCAAAGATGTACAGTGGCTGCCCATCACTGCAGCCCAAAAGCAGGCTGTCTCTTTCGTCTTACAGCGTAGCTTTATTTCCACTTTTTTTTTTCTTCTTCCAGCACAAGTCATTACCTGTGAGACCAAGATGAGAGACAAATGCAGAGGCTCAACATGCAACAGGTAATGTTTTATTGATACCTCTTGGATCTGTGCAGGAAAAAAAATGGTCTAAAAATTAGCAGGTTCTTGCAAACAAGGTGTAGTCTATACTATATATTTTTGCAACTATCTAGGCAGGTCTCTTTGCAAAAAGCCTTAATTTCTCTCAGTTCAAAGCCTACAGCCAAGCCTACCAGTAAGGTGACTCAGATTTTTTTTTTATGCAACTATCATGGCCCACAGTTCCAGGTGTCCAGAATCATTTAATAAATCTTGGCAGAGTCACTTTTGAGCCTTTCTTGTGCATTCCACCACCGTCCAAGCCAGACCAATAATTCATGGCTTGTCCCCTCCCAGGCAGTCAAGAACTTCTGGTTAAGGCTTCTGCAAAGAACAGGACAGTTTATCACTTGGAGAAAAAACAAATCCACAGAATCTAAATATTGGTCGGGTTTTTAAGGAGGGTGGAGAAACTGTCTTAAAAAGTAGCTATTTTGCAATCTTGTTTTTAAATTGGAAGAGTTACGTGAAATGAATGGAATGACTATTAAATGAAATAGAGTCAAAGTCTGTTTTTCTTGAATTGTTTTTTCGCCACTCTCAAAGATATATATCTTTACTAGGTATTTGTGCCCAGCTGGCTGCTTGTACAGTAAGGGAAAGATCTTTGGAACATTTTATTATGAGAGTGTAAGTACCTTTCAATAGCTCATAGATGCAATTTGTGGGGAGTTAGTGGTAATAACAGAAATGGGAAATGCCAACAATTCTAGTGTAATTTGGCTTTCCATATTCTCCAGTTGTGGTGCTGTAAACGGGTGCTAATAAAGATTATCTGTATTTTCCTCATCTTAGTGATGAAAAAAGAAGCAGTCTGGAAAGGCAAAAGGACTCCAGACTTGATTTTGTCATAAATGCCCTTAATGCGCAATAAAACCCATGGAAAGTGAGGGATAGGGATAAATAGACAGCTCTTACAAAGCGTTCCTCATTAGTGTGGGCAAATGTCATGCTGAACTGAAACTTCATACTACAAACACTGTAAAAATGTTGTAACTAAATATTTTGGGAAGATTTGTTGGATCTTGAACTAGCACAATAATTTACAAATAAGGCATGGCACTGTTTCCCCATCAAAACTCCTGCTGGAGTGAAGGAAGGTTGAAGATGAAAGGGTACTTGCGTAAAGCATGTTTGCTTCCCCATTCTTGCTCCTTGTGTGTGACTACATCGCCCATGATACGTTTTGCCCTGCAACTTCTGTGATTGCAGACAGCCTCCTCCTCCAAGTGGTTTCAGCAGAAATATTTTGGGTTTTAATATTCTGTTGAGAACTGGAAATATTTCATACTGGTTGTTAATTTCCAAAGCTGCTTTTTATTTTTATCTTTTTTTCCTAAATTATATGTAAGTGTATGGTTATGTTATTTAAAAAAAAAAAAGTTTGTCATTCAACCAAGCAGCGCTTAAAATAATTGTAATAATAACAAAAGAGTAAGGTTATGTTGGGAGAGTAAGATTTAACAACTAGATTCCAAAGGGGTGTATTCAGTTTATTTTCCATTTGGCACTTTGGTTGGTGGTTCATTTCTTCATTTCTTTTTTTTTTGCACAGTGGTTGGTCAGTGCTGTCCTGTGAATGAGATTTATTTCACATACTGTTTGTTGTGCTCTTCTCAGTCATCAAGCATATGTCGTGCTGCAATTCATTATGGCATCCTGGACAATAAAGGAGGACTGGTGGATATCACGAGGAAGGGGAGGACACCAGCTTTTGTGAAGTCTACCAGGAATGGTGTGGAGTCTTTCAGGTACTACCTCTGTGAAAAAAGTGTTTGTATTTGCTTTAAATATATGCAAATGTTCAGTCATCTTTGTTACTTGTATATAGACATAGTGCTTTAAGTAATTTTAGTATGCTTATTTTTTTAATACGTATTTTTTCTTGTTTTGCAGGAAAAGTAAACCTTCAAATGCATTCATGGTTTCCAAAGTCACAAGTAAGTTTTAAGTTTGTAAAGCTGAGAAGAAACCATTGTTGCTAGAGTTTTATGAGATGCTTGAAAACATCACTCCATGCAGTGCTCTTTTTCATTTTATGAGATCATGTCCAGTGGCTCCGTACCATGGGTCTGGAAACTACATAACTACATGGCTGTAACAAAAATACACTGTTTTGTGGGTCAGCTCTTTTGAAAGCTTTGACCTTTTGAAGACCGCCTTGTAGTAAGGCAGCAGGACTTCTGTGGGAGAGCTGCTCAGCCCCTTCCTGGGTGCATGCTGCTGGTAAAGGAGCCAGTGGCTTTCATCCTGGTGCCCTCACCTGGACGTGGGTCTCCCAGGGTTGCTGCATGCCTATGACTTGTATTTTCTGCAGCTGCTCCGTTTTTTGGTCTAGTAATTTCCTTCTCTGTATTTATTTCCACAGCACAGACACTGGATTGCTACACGACAGTAGCTGAGCTGTGCCAGTTCAAGAAACCTGCAACCCATTGCCCAAGGTAACTGCATGCCTCGAGCAAATTTGTGCTCAGCTTAAATCTGCACTGCTCGGGGCAGGGACGGGTGAACAGAGGAGGAGGGATGCTGAGAGCCCCAAATCTGAGAGCTTTTGGGAACAGTGTGCTTCCTCCTGCCACTGTGCTTTTCTCCCAAGTGTGTTTTCAGCATGGGCAGGCACATGGACACTGTGGTGGAAAACATGTTGAGTTTTTGGGTTGTTACAGTAACACAGAAGTCAGGCTACGCAATCCTGTTTCAGTGAGACCATGTCTGGAGTGCTGTTACTCTCCTGCACTTGCCGGTTGTTGTGTTTGTTTGTTTGTTGTTTTTAATGTGGTTTTCCCTTCTACCTTAAAATGCGGAGGAAGTTTGCTCCAGAAAGCTGCCTTGTGCAGGTGTAAGTCATGGTAGAGGACAGGGGCACAAATTCATGCAAATCATAATGTGCAGAGCATTCTGCAAAAATATAAACACTCCCCTCTGAAAAAGTCATAAAAGACTAATTGCTCTTTTACTTGTCTAAACCCCTGTGTAAAAGACTAATTGCTCTTTTACTTGTCTAAACCCCTGTGTTTGCAGTTCGGTAGTAACTACCAAAAGTCATCTGAGGGGAACAAATAATTAGATTCACTGTTGCCACCTGCAGACCAGATGCAGGCACTTGAAATCTCCGAAGAATGCAGCTTGCTTTCCTGTTGAGCCTTGGTATAGAGAATAAATCTGAATAAATTGTTTTCTAGGATTTATTGTCCAGCCCACTGTAAAGACGAGCCATCATACTGGGCACCGGTGTTTGGCACAAACATCTATGCAGATGTGAGTATGCTCCTTTCCCTGGTGACCCTGTGTAACACGATGTCTGTATTGCAGAGCGGGGCTTACTCTGTGATTTAGGAAGGGATTAAAACTCCCCGTGACCGCTGCAGTGTGGGGTTGGGGTAGATGGGGATGAAGGAAGAAGTGGCACCAACAAAGTGCATCAGTGACAATAAGGGGCTGGAATCGATGGGCTTGGGGAGCCCCTCCAGTTTCTGGTGCTGACTTCTTCTGGACTTGGGTGGGTCCCTTAACTGCCCTGTGCCTTAGGGGCGATGGATCCAAGAGAGTGGTAGTGCTTGCTCGCCTTGGTAAAGCACTGCCTTGGTTTGGAGATCTACAGATGAACATCAAAGGGCTTATATTATATACACTGCATATACAACCACACTATGTTTTTGGCAGAAAGAGCCTGTCTTCTCCCTCCCTTCTCCTCTTTCTGGGAGCTGAACAGTGTTTTTGAGCAGCTGGGACACGGCATGGAGCAGTGGAAAGAAAGCATTCGAGTTGGTTTTATCGGTTTGTTTTTCTAAACTCTGCTCGTGGGGATGAGCAGAGACTTGATGCTAAAACTAGGCAGACAGTCATTTTCTTGAAATCTCTTAATATTAGGCCTCTAAAAACTGGGTTTCAACATTTTTCCATTTGTGGGTGCCTCTTTTTTTCCTGTCGGAGATTGTCTTTGGAAATGTCAGCTCTCTCAGGCTGGTGTCTAGCCTGTAGGAACATGCTTTGGGGCTGATCGTGGGTCCCAGTGAGGGCCTACATCCCCAGCTGGGGGTCTGCATGGAGCTTTGCAGACTCCTGAGAAAAACATCCTGGGGGAATCACACAACAGTTTGGGAAAAGCCATTGAGAAAGTGATTTTTAAGTAACTTTTGTATTTTACTTGGGACCATTTTTATTTTATTTTTTAATAGAGACACAAACAAGTTAGCCTCGACAAGCTCATATGCAAATCCATCGCACAGCTGTTGCCCCGTGGTATCTGCCTCTGTGCGTGCTCTGACCTGCAGGAAATGGGAAATAGTTTTCCTTTTCTTTTACTGAAGACAAAACTACCTCAGATTACCCCTGAATGGGGTCTGCAATTACAAGGTTTTAGGTGAGGACCAGCATCCTGGGCTGGCATTGCTTCGCTATTTGTACTGACGCAGAAGGATTAGTGTCCTTTAACGAAGGACAAGCTCTATTTCCTACTGTCCCCTCTGGTTATTGTGTTTCATAAACTGGGGTGTGGACCGTGATTTGGGAGAGGAAAAAAAAAAAAAAAGGAAAACGTTTTTGGCCACCTCTTAGAGGGCTTGGTTAACCGTTTTCTGGGCTACTGTGCTAATGGTGTGCTGCAGGTCTAACAGGGAAAACACTTCAGATTTTAGCAGAATGAGGGGTTGGTAGCAAAACAGATTAAAAAAAAAAAAAAAAGAATCCAGCAGGGGAAAAAAAGGAGTTTGAGGAGGGTGTGAAACATGTTACAAAGGAGAAGGCATTGATGCTGATGAGTGCTCAGGCTGGAAAGCTGACCACGTAAACAGGCATGATATGCAGGGAGAATTTGAGCAATGCCTTTTTCCGCTGGGCATGGACTGTGTGGGATGCCCTCTGGGAGGGGATGCTGTGAATTAACCCGAGCCTGCGGCTAGGAAATAATTAAAGCAGAAAATGAGCTGGATGAGACAAGTGCGAATCTTCTGGGAGGGTTGCAAGGCTCCACATCTGGAGTGTAGGGCCTTCATGGCCCTGGGGGAATTGCGCCCCAACCGTTTCTTCTCCAATAAGTGATCTAAAAGAAAATGAAGTGTTTTGTGCTGTCTCTGATCTGTGCTCCCTCCAGGTGCCCTCTGGCCTCTTAGCACCTTCACCAAAGCATTGATTTGCTAAATGCTCTAACAGCTAAGGAGTCCGTAGTCCCAGAAGTGGTGACAAAAACGCTTGGCTAGTCTAGGGAAGTGTGTTTAGATGAGGTGAGGAATGGGTGGACTGATGTGTCCAAGAAGCTGGGGTACTCGGGAGCAGTGGCAGAATGACGAGGCACAGCAGTCAGAACCACAAAGGGTTCATGGAACAGGGATATAGAGGAGCCTTGAAATCTGGGGTAAAGGAACAAAATGCACTCAAGTATGCCATGGGAAAAGTTCATGCCCAAATCCCAGGTCTATCCACAGAATGGTGTCCTCCCAGGGCTGAAATTAGTGGCGACAAGCAGCCTGCTGGGGAACAGAAAATTTGTTACTCATGTTCCCATGTTGTGGCTTTATGGGTCTGTAGGGATCTCTGGATTATAATCATCAGTAATGTCACTGAAGATGGTGGGAGTGTCCCTGGAATACACAGAGGTACCATCGGTACTGGGACACTCAGAGTTCCTTCTCTGGGGTCAATTACTTTTGACCTCGCATGGTCAACCTCATGGTGAGGTTTCTGAATTGGAAAATGAGAGGAAAAAAAATGTCTCTGAACACATGACTGTGCTTAGGAGGTAGCTCAGCTTTTGCTGATATGAACAGAGCCAGATCTGGGGGATGCTGGAGCTGTGTGAACACCTAGGGGTCTTTACTTAGGCTGTAGAAAAGCTTTTATGTTCTGCAAGGTGCCGTCACCTGCCTGGCTCTTAGTGTGCAACACCGCAAGGGAAACACTTCCTCATCCCTGCTCAGGAGCCCTATGGAGCTGGGAGAGGAAACGGCTCTCTGCTCTTGAGATAAGGTCCTTTATCCACAACTGTGCTGCAATTAGTTGGAGGAGGACAGATCACTTAACGAAAGAGACCTTTATCATCAGAGTAAACCAGGCTGGGTGGCTCGGCCCTCACGTGATAGGAACTTTATGATTAAACCAGTCACACTAATGAAGAAATTATGGGTGATTAAATTCATAGTCACGGATCATTGCTAATAGCCAACCATAAAAAACTGTTGTCATTTTATTGGGGTATGCCTCAGAGTTCACTTCATCAGGAAATGCTCTCAGAGCATCCCGAGAGGCCTGTGTGATGCTGAGGCAGACGTGAAGGGGCTACGCGATGGAAAGCCATTGCGTTGTCTGGGCAGCTGCTCTGCTTCGGAGTTCAAGAGGAACGGCCTTGATTCTTGAAATGTCTCATCTTCCAAAAGCTCTGTGAGCAATTCATCAAAGCAAAGCTTGGACTGCGATAGAAGAAGGCAGTAATCCAACGGAGTGATAGGGGGAGGATTTGGGTAAGGCAATAAAAAGCCTTCTGGTCAAAGCTTTCAGTAAGCGGCAGAACAGCAAGTCCTGGAAAAAACAGGAATGTCTTGAAGAACATCGTTTAGGATGTCTCCCAGTGGAAAGTGTTGCAAATTGATTCAGGACAGTTTAATTTTATGAGCCAATTTTAGATTTACAGATTTCCCACTGCATAGTAGGGCAAATTCACAGCGTATCTTCCAAACGGAGCGTTCCCTTGCCCTTATATAGAAGCAAAATACCAAATTGGCTCTCAAAACCCAGGGAGCTGCCAAGAGATAGGCGATCCAAAGTGATAAATATATAGGGGACAAGGCAAACCTGCCATATATGGCTGTGAGAAGGAAACAGCACGATCTGCATTGTACGTACACGATGGGAATGTTTGCCCTTGGCACTGGTTTTGCAGTAGTTTGGGTTTTAGCCATCGGGGAGTTTATGGGGCTGGGATTTTCACCTGCTGCAGTTCCCTGCGCAAAGCTGATTTCTGTTTGTTGTTGTTCCAGCTTGCTGTATGTAAATCCTTTAGAGGGTTGATGGCCAAGTTTATACTATGCTTAAGCTTCCTCTGCTTTTGCTCTGTTTCCTGGATACTTCGAGAGCTTAGTCATCATTTGTCAGTGTTTTGTGTTCCTCTGGCTCTTCTGACTCTGCACATCAAGGAGAACAGGGTAACACTGATGTGTAATGAAGAAGCTTTATTTTTTTTCAGAAGTGTTAATCTCTCTCCTACTCAGTGTAGTCTTACAGGGTAATGGGCTATCTGACTGCTCAAAAGCTACACCACTCTGGGGGTACAGTTCTCCTGTGTTTTTTTTTTTGTTTTTTTTTTGTTTTTTTTCCCTAGACAGGAGCATGTGAACTCTCCCAGATAGCTGATGGCTATTTAGCTTAAATCAGGAAAAGCATCTGCTTTGCAAGCAGCTGGGTGAATAAGCTTTGGCATGGTGGCTGGTCACTAGCAAAGAGTTTGCACCACCATGGTTTCTCTGTTCAGTGGAACAGCTGCTTGTTGTGGCAGCGCTGGGTCTTACAGCCCTTTCACCTCCGCATTTGACACCTGGGCTCATCACATCCCCAGATCTGGTCTATGACTGTCCCCAGTCCGTCCATAAGAACGACAGAATTGTTTCATAGCTCTTTGACTCCACTCTTTTTTTTTTTTATTCTCTGGTTGCTGATTTTTGTTCTTGATTCTGATGGAGATGGTAAATCTCCAGATGTAAAATATAGATCTGTTGTGAGTCAAAATAATTCAATATTTTTCAGAGCTCCAGTATCTGCAAAAGCGCAGTGCATGCAGGAGTCATTCGAGATGAAGAAGGTGGTTTTGTGGACGTGATGCCTGTAGAAAAGAAGAAAATGTATGTTGGCTCTTTAAAGAATGGAGTCCAGTCTGAGAGGTGGGATATTTTTCTTATACTTTCCTCTTGTTCTTGAATTTAAGTTCAGTTGTGGGTCAAAGTCAGCAGATATCAGCTAGAAAGGTTGGTGAGTTGGAAATACATGACTTAACAGCGTCACCGTGAATTTCAAGATGCAAACAAATAGAGCGTGTTGTCCTGCTCTTACCTTCCACAAGTCAGTAGCCACTTTCAGATCAGTGTGATAGGTATGAAATACCATTAAGATATTTTTTTAAAGAGCTGAATCTTTATTAAAACACTTTGCTGTATACGTATATCATTAAAAATACACTGTTGTAATTAGTACAGTGATCATTATTGGATAATGTTTCGGAATTAAATTTTAATGAAGAAAGTTCCCAGACTTGCTGGTCTGAAAGATAAACATGGGTATTTCTGCAGCTTTCAGTCTGGTTTGAGGTTTAATGAGATTTCCATTGAATTCTGGTGTGTAGGATGTGTTTGTACTCATTAATTTTCTCTACTCCTATTGAAAGACATATGAGCAAACTAACCTCTACAGAGAAGATCAAACAGGTTTTTTAAGATGGGTTTTCCACCTTTGTACTTCTGCATGGCTTCTTTTGGTCTAACCTTGCTGGTTTCGGTGGACAATTGCAAATCAGTGTTTCCAAAACCCTGCACCTGTACACGATCATAGTGATTGAGTTGCAGCTCATTCGGTCCTTGCTAATTTGCTACTTCTGGTTTGGTTTGTGATGTATTTTTTCACATATCGGTGTGATGGTATTGAGTTCTCAAACCTGTCTTTGAAAAAATAACATTCATCACTATTGTGGTGGGTTTTGGTTATTACTGACATGGCTGTCTGCTCTGTGAGGTTCCTTTTTGTTATAATAAGAAATCCAACTGAGTTTGATATTTTTATTCTAGTAATGAATATTCCAAAACACTGCTGCAGAGGAAAATAATAATAATAAAAGACAGGAAAGCTATAGACATTAAATATGAGATTCTTCGGTACAGGTCTACCAGGATCAGCTTTTTGTAGCTGTGTGGTTTGTAATTTGGCAGATTTGCTTTCAGCTTGGATTAATATCACAGAATCTCATGCTCATACCAGTTTTCTTCTACCTCTGTCTTCCTTTAATTTATCTAATTTGTCTTTTATACTGACCCAGAACTTTTTGCTTGCATGACAAACTCTAGCCAAGCTAAGAATAAACTCCCCCACCAGCAGTGATATGTAATATGAGCACTGGGTGCTGATCTAGGAGGTGAGGGAAACCAAAGACGCTGTAGCAGCAGGGATGAGCATGAAGATTTGGAAAGCGTTATTTACACTCAGCAAGAAGGAGCACCTCTGTGCTGTGAGACCGTGGAATAGCTTTTCAAAAATCAAGGTGAAAACCTTATCCTTTAGGACATTGGAAATAACCTTTGATAAAGATACGTGTACAAACAGGTACAGGATAAGCCCTCTTGCCCTGTGCTCAGTCAGAGCTGTTGGGAGCACCTTTGAAGATGGAAAATGAATATACCTATTGATTGTCACTTAACGTGTGCTGATCTGTCTGCTCCCATTGCCAGCACCTGGAGATGGGCCAGATGGGCCCTGGGAACCTGCCAGCCTATTTGACAACTATTTTTAGGGAAACCTGTTCTCTTTATGCACAAATCTCTGTAAAAGGGAGCACGGTGTTCCTCAGATAAAAGCTAGAGTTGTAAGAGGGGCTTTTGTTTCCCAGTTCCTTCTGTTGACATTAGGACGTAGATTTGGATTGAAAGCATGAAACAAAAGTGAACTCATGAATTTCTGCCTCTTCTTTTTCATCCTTTTTCTTTCTCCTGTCCTGCAGCAGCTCCTGGTGGGGCTATATCAGCACAGACCCAGCATGCTGAATTGGTGCACCCCAAAGAAATTCGGAGCTTCCTGTAGCTCTTTTGCACCATGAGTTCTGCAGTGCCTGCATCTGGTTCATTGCATATTTTTTTTTTCTCCAGGTTGACTAATCCTTCAGATGGAAATGCTTTCCGAATTTTCGCTGTGAAGCAGTAAATTCCCAAGGAAGGTGCAAGTTTCTTTGGGAGAGCGCTCTGCTGATCTCCAGAGACAGGAAGGCTCCTCTGATGGCATCAGCTCTGAACATACCTTCCTTGCCAATCTCTTTCAGGGAATTAGAAAAGAAAAGAAAAAAAGAAAAGGAAAAAAAAAAAAGACCAAAAAAAAAAAAAGACAACAGGTTCTGACTCAGCTGTTTGCATCTCATCGCACCTGTTCAGCGTTGTATCTTTTTGTTTTGTGTTATTGTTTCTCTAGGGGCATTCAGCAATGATAAACCATTCTAACTTTCAATTTACAAGAGAGGTGTGCTGCACAGAACTGTGGTGGCTCAATGTACAGCAGCTGTAGGGATCTTGGCCTGGCCCTGGATGGCTTTTTGGGGATGTGAAGCATCTTCTCCAGTGGACGTGGTGATACACAGACTCAGAACTGAGAGATGGTCCAGACGCTGGGCCCTTGGAAATAAGAAACTGTTTTAAAAGATACATCATTTGGGGAGAGTTTGGGCTGTGATAGAGTGTGCTTGTGTATGTTTGATTTGAGTGCAAAAGAAGAGAATATTTGGTATTTTTGTAACGAGGTGAGATGCATCAGCGCTGCTGTGTTAGACTGCTGGGGCATTGCACTAGGCTAAGTTGTACTGTGGGGGAGAGGATGTTTCTGCCGACTGGATATCAAAGCTTTCTGGGGACTGGAGCAGGGCATGAGATGGTGGCAGAGACCCACGCTGCAGAAAATGAAGCCACCAGATCATCAAAACAGCAGGTTTAGTGTTTGCTGGTCAAACATTCACAGGTACTTTGCAAGTGTCGTAACCCATGAGAAGTCAATGAACTGGGGCTCCTGTGCTGGCACATCTCATACTATATTACATGCCATTTAAAATAAAACTTCAGTTAAATGCAGCGTATTGTTTTATACAGCAGTGCTGGTTGTTTTATCTGTAGTAGTTAAGTAGTGATAAAGTTAATCTTATTTTTGCTAGGAATCATTGCATCCATAGGAAGCATGTTCACTTTACCTTCATGAAGATCTTTGTTGTGTTCGCAGTTCTGATACTTAAAAAGATACAGCATAAATTGGGATAGATTATTATTGTTTTTTCCCATTGTTTTTTGACACCAGTGGATCCCAACTTTTAGTGTAAATTCTGTACCCTTGAGCATTTGATATCCAGGATGCTGTTTTGCAAAACCTATAGATGTTGTCGTGATGCTATTTAATGTTTTGTTATTTATGTCTCGACATGCATCCAAAGCACTTCAAAGCCAAGAGAATAGCCTGGTCTGAGCTGCTCTTTAAGGCAGGAGACTATTCTCTACTTCATACTAGAAATTAATTTTAGGCTTGGTCTAAACACAAGTCTGGTTATCTTTTAATGCACACACATCCAGTAAGTTCATTAATCATGAGAAGGCAACACAAACTTTAGTTCTTCAGTTCCTGTAAAATATAATCATGCAGCTCAATAAATTGATTGTAATATTCTATAACAAATGGGAAAATATTTCACTCTATTTGGCAGATGTCTCATAGCCACTTGTATGCTCAGGCTGTGTACAGTTTAATCTAGAGAGTTATAAAAACCATGTCTTCAAGCTGCTTTAAAACACAGACCAAAAATGTTAATATGATTAAGCACTTCTTTAATTCTGCATATGCCATGAAATCAGCAAAGAAATTACATTTATCACTCAGCTTGTCTCACCATTGGGGTTTCTTTCTCTGTGAAATCTGAATTTGGAAAGAGACCTTCTGTAAAATATGAAGTTGGAATTGCAATCGTCTCCAAAAGTACTGCACAGCAAACCTACCTTCGGAGGGGGATGTAGAGAAATGACTTTGTGTCATCTTTGTTTATATGGTATTGTCTTCCAAGGTGTACAGTAGTTGCTTTAGATAGAAAACCCTTTTTTCTTACTAGGTAAATCGATGTTAAAAACAGCCGGGACATATCTTAGGAAAGCTGCTGGTTGGAAGCATTTGAGATCTTGGCAGTGAGATAAGGCTTCCCTGTTTCTGCTCACTGTGAATAATTAAGCTATACACAGGCTGGTTCAAGCCCATTAAATGCTGCAGCATGAGTCTATGACCATCATGGGCCAAATGGTAGCCGCAGTGCTATTTATTGAATTGGAAAGTGTAAGAGATGCCATCAGGTGTCCAGGGGCCTCCTTCCCACTGATTCCATGCGGATTGCAAGAGCACATAACATGCCTCAAAGCTAATGTAGGATCCCACCTCTAATATGCTGTCTGTGACAATTATGGATGCTGTAAAAATGGTGGAAAGAAACATGAGGGTTCTTGGAGAAAAGTCTAGAAGATTACTGTAGAGCATATAAAAATCCAAACATCTCGGGATGTAGCTACCTGATAGAAAAGGAGCAGGGGAGGAATTGTCCTTCCACCAGAAATATCCTAAAGTGCTTAATTCAAGTTACAATTGTGTATTTTTATCTTCAGCCAACTGGTTTGGATTTTTAGAAACTGATCGTAATTTAAGTCTGTGTCTGTTTATTTTTATATTTGTTGTACAAAAGAGAAATTGTGACTTTACTACACAAATATTATTTGAGGTCCTGGGTGCTATTAATTTAAACATACCTCCACCAGAATTAGGGGTGATCAGGTCCTCCAAGACAGTAAAGATATATCAATGACTTGCAATTGCATGTGCTAGCTATTCATATATAGGTGGGACAGTACCAATTTTTAGCCCAATGTTTCCTGATTTTACTTCTGATACCAAAACATTTCTTAGCCTAATATATTTCAATGCAGCTTACAGATGCAGCACGTCTTTACATCTCCAGATACGTTCCTCCTTAGACCCTAGCTCAGCAGATTAGTAAGCACATGCCATCTTGAAGCACCTGGGCGCATCCTTGCTGAATCCAGGTTAA
This sequence comes from Anser anser, assembly GCF_964211835.1. Lineage (NCBI taxonomy): Eukaryota > Metazoa > Chordata > Aves > Anseriformes > Anatidae > Anser > Anser anser. Next base: position 20,954,277 of record NC_139732.1, read on the forward strand.
ACCCCTGGCAAAGCCGATGCCGAGCGGTTGTTCTAGCTTCCCCAGCTGCCAGTGCACGTTTGGGTCTGCTGGCTCCATTCATTTCGTCATTTTAAGTCATCAGCGGCCATTCAGCCACCAGCTGGTTGAAGAACCTCCAGTCGTGTACTTGGTCAGTTGTGCAGTCTAAATATTTAGGGCCAGTTCATAGAGTTGCTTTTTTTTTTTTTTCTATGAAAAATGATGTATTTTACTACTTCCTATGTGTAAATGTTTCTTGTAAATTTTTGTGTGCCTTTGCATGTTTTTCAAGGGGCTGTGTGTTTGTTTATAAACTATATATATTTTTTTCTAAATACAGAATTGTAAAATACCTTTTTTCCTCCATTTTCTTTTGATTTCTGAATTATTTGTGAAATAAAACCTTCCCAGAATGAATGCCACCCTTGTCGTCAATGCTCAGCTACAGCTGGGGTTGTATTTAGAAGACTGAGCCTGAGCTATTTGGGATTGCTCCTGGGGACCAGAGTATCCCCTGGAGAGCCCAAGATAGATCGAAATGTTCAGAGTCTATTCCACAGACAAATAAATAGAACTGCCCAGTACCCCGGCATTAAGTCAACTTTTATCCTATTTGGAATAAGGTGTATTATTCCCTTACATCCTGGGAGTAAGGGAAAATTCATGTCTGTCTCTAACTCCCTGAAGTAGATTAAAGTGGTGGAAAAAAAGTGTTTAATGAAGTAATGCTGCAAAATACAACCGGGATGAACTCCTTTCTGTCTGACCAGGCTGTTGTTAAATGTACCCTTATTTTGGAAGTGAAAAGTATATGGATTTTTTTTTTTTTTAATTTCTCCTTGAAATTTTCTCTGAGCTCATACTTACCAACAGCACCGCAAATCAAACCAAGTTGTTTCATACTAATTCAATACTATCTTGGTTAAAGGAGCAAGATGACAGGGAAGTTTATAGCTTAGGCTCCAGGCAATGAGCACCAGATGGCTTTTGACCAAAAATGAGGGCTGAGCCAAGGGAGAGAGTCCTGACTGACAAGAAGGCCTTGAAAAAAATATGTACTTTCCATTACATATAAAACAAGATCATCATAAAATACAGAGATGTTTGCATTAGTCCAGGGCTGCCCTGATACTCTTATGGTTGAACAGTATTTACCTGTAAAACCCAAAGCAAGGATTGACGTGGTAATGCTCATTGCTGGGCAATAACTTCTGCTGAAGGAGTCACACAGCTACTGTACGCTCTGCAGTTACAAACTGCCTATCCGAACCAGTTTCTGCTTGCTTTCTCCACTGCCACTGCTGCAAAATCCTTCATTGCTGAAAACTTTGGGGAAGACTTTCATGAGCAGAGCTTAATAGTAAGCAGAGAAGGATATTACAACTCATGGTAATGTTGGGATTGCCTAGAGCATCCCACTGATTGCGACAGCTCTTTGGTTTCCTATTTGTAGTGCTACAAAAAGCCCCAAAGTGCTATTGCAAAATTTAGGTCTTTGTTGGCCTCTGGAGGAAAACCGCACATCGATCAAAATTTAAGGTTGATATTCTGGTCGTCTGTGCTAGCTCTTGGCTCTTTGATGCTTTTTCTGGTTCAGCTCACTGTTGTCTCCTATTTGAGCGGTGTGCTTTCTCCTATGCTCATCATCAACAACAAGAAAAAGTGGTGTGACTGCCATGTGTGAACAACACTGTGGACAGCTGTGCTTTCTTTCCAAATGTTAGATGTGCGAAACAGGTAAGTGAGCACTAGGAACAAAATGAAAAGATGTAGGAGACTTTTTTTTTGAAAGCTGCCTCAAAGTTTAGCTGAAGCTGCAGTTGGACACAGATGGTGCAGAAGCTCATGATAAAACTGGAGCATGTATTCCTTGGGGCTCTCTCTGCTTGCCATTTTGGGAGACACTTCTTGTTTCCTGTCCCTCTGCTGGCCCCCCAGCCTGTGCTGAGCTCATCAGAGGCTACGTATAACGTGAGCATACCTTGGGATGGGTGTTCTTCCAAAAACCCACATTCATTTATAGGATGGACGCAGGCAATGTTTTCAAAGCCATTTTGCAAACGACAGGGTTGGTTCGCATTTATACTAAGGACCTACTTTAAGGCACTTAGAAGTCATTTATGCCACTTTAGGGTGTGGACTGAGCAGTGCAAAGAAGCCTCAGTGCAAATAGAAAACCACCCTTATATCTTGTTGACAGTGGTTAAAATAGGGTTAGGGAGTTAAATCAACAGACAAGGTCTCCCTTATGCAGCACTCTTCTCTGCAGTGTTTGCTCCTCGCTGCCTGCACCATGTGAGCAGGCCAGTGCTATATGCAGTTTCCCTCCTCATCTGCTGTGTAGCCAAGCACTTCGTAGTGCTGCTAAGTGTCAAATTGAATTTAAGGCTATTTATAGAGGGCTAAAAGTCAGGAGGCTCAGGTGGAATAGTATAGCTAAAAACTGGGGGAGATGGGAGCACAAGCTCGTAAAATAAATGCTAGGCTTAAGAATGCCTTACACAGGAGTCTTGCTTCTTACAGGCTTGAAGCTCCTCTGGTTTAGGGGCTGTGGTGACCGTGACACCAGAGGAGGACCTGCCAACACACACAGCACCGAGAAGTGCCTGGCAAATCCTAGGTTTTTATTTCAGAAGCTGCTTCTTCAAGGCTTATTCCTGCACATCAATCTTTTGCACTTGTGCAACAACAATCTATAACTATGCCAGAAGACCATTTTTTTCTCTTTTTTTTTTTTTTTTTTAAAGCTGCCATTCCGGACGATTTTGAAAGTGAAACCCTTGTGAGCTGGGAGTGCCAGGGCACGCTCTGCCAGGAATTCCCCAGGAGCCGTCCCCAAGGCTGCCGTGCCTCTGTGCTGAGCAGGGTAAAGTGCTGTTCCTCAGCAACCCGGGAAAACACACACTGCAGGACGGTGTGAACTGAGCGACCAAGGCTGAGGAATGAGAGATTATTCTATAAAAGGAAAAAACCTAGAGGAAATAAAGAGTTGTTGAGCACTGGGGAGATAGCAAAGCTATCTGTGGGCAGGTGTTTGATGTCGTTGTTGCCAGAAACAAAGCATAAAAGCAGCGACATTTCCTTTTCTACCGGCTTAGCAGCCTTGTGAGCAGGACAGAGGGGTTAACAGCTAACAGAGACACAGGTTGACAGGACAAAGTTTTTTTGATACCATCTCACTTGATGTGCTGGTAATCAAAATATAGTTTGCAGGAATGCAAGGAAGCTCCAAAACTGCATCAGTACTTGTGTCTGAAGAGTAATCCTCAGTGATTCATAGTTGAAATCTTTTTCATTTCATCTGTTTAAGTCTATGGAGAACTGTTCTCTGTGCTTGAGATTTCAGCCTGATTCTGACCGGGGTTTTTATTAATAAGCTTTGCAGTGAAATAGAGAAGAAAGTGCTTATTTGATCTCCACAGGGTTGGATAGCACAGAGCTGAGAAGGACTGAGAACGTGCTGAAGGGTAAGGCTAGAAATCAAAGCCTACTCTGAAAGCTGGAGAAACAGTCTGCAAAAAGAGGCTGGCACTCAGAAGACAGGAATACAAGGAATAATAAAAGATGGAGACCAACCAGTAAGGCAGTAACTCAGCCCAGCTGAGATAAATACACATCAACAGCATCACTTTATTGCCAAAGAAGTAAATGTCCTATCAGATGTGCAAAGAGGGATACAGGCTGCAAGACGCATTGAGAAACCTTTCAGCTTTGCTCTGCGGTGTTAAGGTCTCTAGCGCAGTGTCAGGTCTATGTGTTTGTGCACTACTGCCTGAAAAGTATGCAACTGACTGCAGGAAGTCCAGAAAAAGGCAAAGAGAGTAACCTGAGAGCTAAAGCAGTCCCCAAGAAAGCGGGGGGAGGATTGCTGAGAATAGCAAAGGGAAGGTGGAAGATTAAGTCTGTAAAAGTACTGCAAGGGGAGAAGAGGCCATTTGTTTTTCATGTCCAAAGGGAACCCACTGAGAAGCAGGGGGCTTAAACTGCAGTGGGGAACATTGAGACTGTTGGGAAAATTGGGAAAAGCTCTGACTGGACCAGACGACCTGCATGGTCTGTTCGGACCATCATTCGAGGGTTTCAAGAAAATGCTGGACAGCAGGTCATACAACTGAGATAGCCCCTGCTAAATCATCTTTGAGTGGGGGATGTTCTAGGCAATGTCTTGATTGCCCTCCCAGCTGTGATTTCTATTGTTTTCAAGTTTAAAGGAAACATGAAATCATATGGAAAAGGGTATCAACTGCTTGGACCAGGATGGCACACAACCGTAGATACAGATAGAGACCTTCTATAGAAGTGGTCTAGGTAAGGGTGTGCAGCATCAAGCCAGTATGCATTGAGTTGATAAAATCAGTCATTGCTCTCCGAACTTTTAATCAGATTTATTATTATTATTATTATTATTATTATTATTATTATTATTTCCCTGTAGGTCTCTTGACAGAAAAATGAAGCATGTAGGATCCTGAGATGGGTTTGCAGATGGACCCCTGGACCTCCTGCCACAGCTGAGGTAAAGTACTGGCAAAAAAATCTAGAAACATTCTGATCTGAAATGCTAGTGAGGGGTGATTTAGGGCATCCCTATGGCAATGTCACCAATTGGACTAACAAAATTGCGTGTTGATTTTGGACAACGTGAACCACTGAAATGCGGTGGAGGCATCCTGTACCAGTGCCAGGCATGTAGAGCTGTCTGAGGACAGGCTTTTGGTGGGAAGAAGGAGACCATGTAAGTTTTCTCATCTGCAGAGTCATGAAACAATCTCAAATGTCTGAGGGCAGCTGGCCAGCTCAGCAGGCTGCGTTTGCCTTTCCAAATACATGAGTGAAGTCAAGCTGTCTTAAACCGTTACAGCAAACAGATGTACAGAGCTAAGTATCCTACTCCAGGTCAATTTTTAATTTTGTTTTTAAATTCTTATTATTGTGGGGAACAGCTTCCTTATCAGAAAATGATGATTTTTTTTTTTTTTTTTTTTTTTTACAATCCTAAGTCCTAAATTGGAGTTTGTTTGGATGCCAACCATGAAAGTGTTTGAGTTTTGATGAGGTCAAAACTCTCTCGTCTAGATGAAGATAAAGACTTTAAAAGTCAACTCTAGTTGATATTGTGGACAGCTCACGATGCAGTTCCAGAAAACTCTTGTGCTCCTATTTATTTTTTCAGGACAATTGCTGGAGAGGCCATCAACCCCTGGTCTCTTGGCAGCTGGGGGGTGCCACACGCACAGCATGGCCTGACTGCGAGCACTCAGTACGGGGGGGTTCCCTGGCCCCCTTGGGAGTCCCACGCTGACGGAGAAGAAACTCGTGTGAGGTCTCTGCTCTCCTCTTATATAATCCGTGACTTCAGATAAAATTAATGCCAAGTACCCAAAAAAGGGATTGTGTGTGCTGTCTTGCAGCCTGTTCCCGTAATCTGAACACAGCGTTCAACTGTGACAGTTTTGCCAGTAAAAGAGAGGTTTTTCCTTTGCCTTGAGATCCAGATTTAAAATTAGCTGCATCTCAGCAGAGCCATCGGTGGAGATGCCTGCCAGCCTCAGTGCTCAGCATTAGAGGTTCAGGGCCTTAAAAGAGCTCTGCAGCCCAGTTTGAACAGTAACCAGAAAAGTTTGTTCAGGGAGGGCTCCCTGGCTGTTAACAACAGGAGCCTCCATTAGCTCCTATATCGAGAAAACTGGTCAAACTTTAAATATATAAATACTTCCTAAAGTAAATATTAGTGAGTCACAGGTACTAAATATTAATAATTCTTACATTGGGGACAGAAGTATTAGCAGGATCTGTAAGGTAGGCCTTTTTTACGTGCAATATTGCAGAATTGGGTATGTGTTCTCTCTTTTTTTGTTTTGTATGTGCCAAACTTTCATGTCTCAGATTCAGGCTTGGAGCTGCTCCGAGGCCTTGGGTCAGAGAAGCGGGTTGGTGTCTGAGTCCCAGAGGGCTCCGTACTTGCAAATTGCAGATAGATTAAGTTTCTTATTGCCAGGCTGACCTCTGGGGAGAAAAAAATAAAATAATAACCACATTTAAGCAAAGTTTATGCAACCACTCAATCCCCCAAAGCACTTTTGTTGCATTAAAGAGGAAAATGGAGCGTGAGCCACCTCTCTTCATTCTTCTGTGAGGCAGTTTTAAGAGAAAAGTGTTTCTTGTCAATCAAAATGCCAAAAAAATAATCAGTTTTATAACTGAAATTGCAGTTATTTAGGTCACTTTCTTTTCATGTTTGAAAGACTAACTTCTTAAATGTTGTCACTGAAAAACATTAATGGATTTTTTAAAAAAATTATTATTACTATTTAATTTCCCATGTTGTACAGCTGGTGTTTGCTGGCTCATAGTGAAGACTAGGGTGTTGTCTGTGTATAGAGGGAGCAATTTTTCTGCTGAAATTGAAAATAAATAAATAAATAAAGAGATTCCAGGGCAGAACCGTGAAGGATGAAGAAACTTGGAGTAATGGAGCAGTAGTGGTGAAGATCACGGGGCTATGACGTGGACTCAACGTGGAGTCTAAGGCCTCATTTTTGTCAAACTGAGGGCAGTTTTGCAATGGACGTTGAACGCAAGCCAGTCCCCAAAAACCAGAGGGGTGAGTGGAAGTCAGGACGTGAGGTGGTGCTGCTGCTTTGAACCACCACAAACACATTTTCCTCTTCCTCCCCAGAAGTAAAGCATTTTATTCGGCCAGCCATGAAAGACTCAGTCTCGCTGTCAGGGCCTAGTTTCACGGTGCCATGCCCTGGCTCCACACCCATCCCAAGGAGGCAGGCCTAGCGTGGCGGCTTGGAGCCTGCTGCCGCTTAGGTGGTCCCCAAACCCGCCTGGTTTCTTATTCTTCAGCTCCTTTGAGCCAAAACCCAGCTTTGTGAGGACTCTGCAGACATCTGGGAGCTTTTCACTCCGAACAGTTGATTCAGTAATTAGCACACCCATTAGCTCAATGTCTGCAGCTCTCTGTTGTAGCTTCCTGGTCCCGTGTGGCAGCGCAGGTGGAGGCCCCTTCCTGGGAATGGTGATTCCTCTTCAGATTTTGCTTTTTGAGTCTGGATTTGTTCCAATGTGAAGATAAAGGGCACACTGTGGCTCCAGGGTAAATACCCGTTACTGAGCTCAGATCTGTACTGGCACAGAGAGGCCAGCAGGGACACATTGAGTCTATTTTCACTCAGCCTAGAGCTATCAGAGGTTTAGGAGATAACTTTGTTTTCCAAACCTGCTGCAGACAGTTTCTACCGAAAGGACTCACACGTATATTTCTTATGCAGAAACTGTGTAAAAATAGCACATTTCATTTTTTCCCTGCAAGCATGTGGAAGAGTGTCTCCATGAGCTCTGCCTCCCAGCAGGAAAACCATTTTCTGTGAGATACCAGGCAGCAGTACTCTCTGCTTCACCTAAATGCAATGTAAAGGAAATTTCTCCTGAGGCAAGGAGAGCCACAAGCAGCCCAGCTCTTCCTGAGCGAACGTTTGGGCTGCTGGAAATAAACGGGCGGCTTTCCAGCTCGGCGGGTGGGCAGACAACAAGGCCGTTGTTTCTACCCCTTCATATTGAAGGCTTCCCACTGGGCCTTCCTCAGAGAAAATGAAGTGGAACAGCTCGTTCAGCTGGTCAAATAGCACCGAGACACACACAAACTGGAAAATTGCCACGGATTACAGGCCTGGACAAAAAACCGACTTCTGCTGTTACGCCAATGGCAGTTGTCATTAGTTTTGAGCTTGATTGCTGACAAGTAGACAGATGGTCCCCTGTCACTACCCCATTTGCAGACCTGGTTTGAACATCTGTTGAGGCACCATTGTTGGGGTACAGTGAGGCTTTATGGCTTGTCTAGCTGCATCCCACCATTGGGAACGTCCTAATTTTGGGAGAAAGGTACAGGAGTTGCTCCCACAGCTGGGGGAGTGCAAATCAGAGGGAAATACTGCTCCCACCAACACCTTTTACCTACCAGCCCTCTGGGCACTGCAATTTCAGCGGATGTGAATTTCTCATCAAAGTCTCACAGAGCAAAGCTGACAACTGCTTTGCGGTGAGGTCTCTCATCCCTTCTCATTACAGAAGACTGCACTGGTAGGCAGACAGTGTTCTCCACCTTTAATTAAAAGCAGAACAGAAACCCTCAGGACTTGTACATGCTTCCTCCTTTTGCATCCTTCCCTACCTTTTGCCCCTTCCCAAGGACAGCAGAGAGGAGAAGGCAGGGTAGTTCTACCAATTTTTAGGCACAGGCTGTGCTCTGGGAGGGCACCATAATGTTAACGGTTGGAGGATTTTATTCCTGGAAAGCAGGGTGGCAAGAAAACTATTAGAAGAGGAAGTGAAAATGAATCACTAATTTCTTTTTTGAATGAGACTACTGAAAATTACTGTAGATTTCTGCATCTGTTGTGACTGGGACAGGAACATTGCAAAATGTTCAAAGACACATACCCCTTTCCTAATTAAAGGGTCACGAGCGGTTCTCACAATTTGTTGCATGATATTGCATGGCAAGGAAGAGACAATCAGGTGCCACAGGAAGCCCCCAGACTTGAACCGCAGCTGCGGTCCTGGTCTAGGACCTAGGAGGTCCTAGTCTGGAAATTACACTGCCTCTGATTCACGTATATGTGATGCACTGTTTTGTAACATCTGTTTACTAAATTGCAATTATCTTGATGCCCATTTCCATATTTATTTTACTGCATTCTGCTTTAGGCCCATTGTTAAAATAACTTCAGTGTGTTGGTGAGCTGATGTGGAGCAATGTTGTGGCATTGAGTCGTTCTGTGTCTGAATGAAGTGTCTTACACAGCCAGCCCCCTCTGGGCATAGTAGTGCCTCTTCCTGAACATAATCACCCTTTTTAAGTCCTATTAGTTGGAAACGTGGTTGCTAACCCTCACGGAAGTGAGTCAGAGGGCTATGGGTTGCTGTCATGCCTTATGCAGTAACACCATTACACAGCGAAGCATGGGGGTTTGGTGTCCTAACTCCCGCTCCTGCCATAAAACAGGTTATGGGGCTGGAAAGGCATTCACCAGTCCAAGTCCACTATTGCCACATCACCATAAAGGCAAGACCTGCTCATGTACTTGTGCACCCAGAGGAACTAATCTTAAATATGAGTTCGTTGAGTCAAAAAAAAAAAATAATAGCGCTATGTCCTGAAGGAAAAAATAAAAGGTAGCTACATCTTAAATCTTACTGGCTTTTACTCATGCTGGATCCCTGTACACAGTCTGACTCACGGCTTCGGGAAAGAGAGAAATAGATGTTGCCTGCTCAGAAAGCCAACTGCTAGCAACTACACCCAAACCACCATGCTGGACTCTCAAGTTCCTTGTGTGGATGATTTCCAACTACAATTTCCCAGTCAAGAATAGTCATCAAAGGACACAAATAACAAATATTTCCATATTGCATATTTCACATCAGAAATTTTATACTCTTCCTTACCGCTATCTTGCCCGCTTTGGTACAACATTAGTTAGTATCACTCTGAGTTTTACTTTCAGAAAGTAAGATGAGATTGCCTGGAGCATTTCCAAAAAATATTTTAAGTGAGGACATTCTTTTGAACATAGAGCAGGTAAATATAACTGTGTTTTCCCTCGTGAATTGTCTGCACTGAGAAAACAACTGTGTTTTTGGTCAATGGATAACAAGGCAAACAATAGCCACTGTGTGTAGTATTGTATATATAGAAGTACAAGTCAGCAAAGAGCTTTGGTGCCTTCTTTAGCAATTATTACCTAAGGGGTAACCTTTTTCTTATCAATTATTTTTTGATAGGAAAGTTGAACCTCTGACTTCTGAAATCCATGACATTTTAAGTAAGGAGGTTTATTTTATTTTATTTTATTTTCCCTAGAAAATGGTAGTTCTCTCATGGAAAGATGAGAGCAGACTCAATCAAAATACTAAAGAAATTCACATGTTGCTTGAAAGACTTCTTCAGTGCTCTGGGAAGCTGGTGGGTAGTTGCCTTTGAGTTGCTTTTATGCTTTATGGAAAACCTTTCCAACCTGTCTTGTAGATGTATCATCCTGATTTCTGACATTGTGTGGTACGGTTTCAGATATTAGGAGAGAGAGGTCTTGCATTCTGCTCTACAATTACTATGTTGGGGTACTTCTGATTGAGATAGAGGCATGTTCTTACTAGACACAATTTCTCTGCCCTGTGATAAATCTTTTGGCCTGTTCTGATGTCTTAGAAAATCTGTATAACTGGTCCCAGGTATCTGGGAAATACAATTTGCAATCCTGGTTTAACTTCTTTGCCAAATCAATGAGAATCTTAAAGGAAAGTTTCAATTAAAAAAGCAATATTTTTCCCTAATGAAAGAAAACATATTTTGCTTTGGAACTTCACCACTTGAATACGTGGCTCAGACTGTGTTCTTGCCCATAACCTATCCGTGAGGCTGGAACTGTAAATGGCTTGTTCACAAACTAAGTGAATAGGACACTCAGTTTGTCAAGGCACAGTAAACCGTCTTCAGCAGTATGTGTAAAACTGGCACAAACTTGCTGCAGTTGGTGGACCTACTGCACATTTTGGCTGCAGGTGTTTACAGCCTAAAAGCTGACATGCTGCTGCTGCTAACAGACTAAGATATATAATGTCACGCATGCTAAACCCAAACCCAGATTCTGGGGCAGTGAGACTAAAAGCAATCTCATCGGTGTCCAAAGGCCAGAACATGACCTGGTGGGGCTCGTAAGACTTAGCCATGAATTATGCTATTGCTGACGGTGGTTTCCTGTTTCGGTTGGAAAGCCTGCATGGATTCAGGCAGAGCTGCCCTCTCCTAGGGAATCACATGGGCTTGGAAACAGAAATAAACTTCACATGGCATTTCTTTGGACTGACTGCTTGCTCCTCCGAGGTATATGGTGTATCAAGAGACCAGCGTCAGCAAATGCATCACTCTTCACTTACTATAGTGTTATTTCTAGAAGTTTGCTTGATTAACAAAGAACAGAAACCCGATAAAAGGGCTGGATGAAGCACAGAGTAGATTCAGCTGTTCTACAGATGTGAACTCATAGAAATCCATTTGGTTCTGGCTGTTTTTGAAACAAATCACCTCCTTCGCTTCTTCACCATGCAGTCTCTTAAGCGTTGTCACAGCACCTCCACCCCACCAGAAGGAACAAATATCCTCCACATGCTTGCACTGTTGGAAACCCATCTGCAAGAAATGGGTTTTAGGCTTTGTATTTGAGTATATTTTTCATAGTTGGGCTCAGGGCTGGAGGGAAGCCATAGTGAGCACATAAACTGCAGCCATTCCAATAGCAATGCTGTGTTTGGGTGACAAATCAATTTTCCTGTGCTCTTGCCAAGGTCTATGACATCTTCTCTATTTTTTTATTTTTTATTTTTTTATGACGTTATTAGTCTCCCAGGAATGTTTTTGGAGCCTCAGTGTAACTTATTGCCCTGCAGGTACAGGGCAGCATCCAGCTTGTCCTGCTATAGTGGGGGCAGCTCACTGCTTTGTGCTGAGCAGCCTAGGGTAAAATTAATTAACTGTCTCCATAAAAGTGAACTGAGTAGTCCTGATCTAGTCCCGCTTCTCTATGGGGAAAAAAAAAAAAAGAAAACAACATGCAATTTATGCTGTTAAGTCTTTTACATAGCCAACATTCTACTTCTTTGTGGTATAAATAGTACAAGCAAAGCAATCATGCTGAGTGTGATTTTTTTATGTTAATTTTAATGTATGTATGTAAATTAAAAAGGAAACATTGTTTAATAAAAACAATTTAGTGGTGACATTGACTTTGTTGTTACTAATCTCTGTTCTAGAGCTGAATTTCTGTGAAGAGACTGTCAAACAGGTTCAGGGATTTCCTGTGTGCATCTGTCCATTGGATAAACTCAACTCTTCTCTTGGCCTTCAAGTTTCTTCACTTTTCTTGACGAGCCCAACTGGAACCACAGGTAGATATCTGGAGACATTTTTTGTATTTCCTGATTTAAAACTGATATCCGTCTCATGAGTATGAAACTAGGATACGTTGCTGCCACACAGATGTCCTTTACCCATTTTATCTATTGCAATACTTCTTGGAATGCACTCTATTTTCTCTTCTGTTCTGCTCCCTACATGGTGATACACTGGAAGATATTAAATAACAAAACAGCAAAGAGGATATGTTTTACATTATTTTGTTTATAAGAACACTTTTGACTGGTAAATAGCTACACCCTTCATAAGTGTTTTCAGTTCTGTCTTTGAAATATGAAACAGTAATGCTTTCAACAAGCAGCTCTTAGTTGTCTAGTATTTTTCTTGTGTAAGGATACCCAAATAGTTTGAAAATCAAAATCTTTCCAGAAAACATGAAAGTTTGGGCATGCTTATTTATTTATTTATTTATTTATTTTTCCTCCTTGTCTTTTTTAAGCAAGCCATGCAAAATTCAAGCTGTGACTAGAAAGGAATGATTGTTCATGATGGTGAATGGTTCATTCTGAGTCGGGTGCCTTTCGTATGGGAATTGGTGCATGATCTGTAAAAAGACACAGCAACCTGATGAGGCCACTTGCGTGAGAGACTTCACCTACTTTCTCTCTTATTAAACTCAGCAAAAAAAGTGTCTTGTATAATAAACAAATAGCTTGAGATGTGTAGGGAAGAGCGGTACCTTCAGACACACTGCAGTGGTCTGGAGTAAGACATTTCCATGATGATAATTTCTCAGAAGCAGATGACCAGACTGGTCACGATATTTCAATGCTCCTCCTCTGTGGCTCCCTACAGCACAAAGAGATCATAAAAATATTCATATTTACTAGCTCATGTTTTTTCCCTGGGAGAATTTCTGAGTACATTCTTGATACTTGGTCCCTTTTCCCAAGTGGGTCACAGAGATGGGATTCTCCTTGACTTCGCCATGAGAGAGCATGAAAAATGAGGTCCGAAAGTGAGGTGGCCCAAAATCAACTTATTCTAAGTTAGCGTTACATCCAGGTGATTTCCTTGTGAAAGGCTTTTTGGTCTTACTGAAGTCAGGATGATTTCCTCTAACTGTGCTGTACTCTACTGTCTTGTTCCACACTTCCAGAGAGAGTTATTTCAACACTAATCTCAAGTCATTTTGAGAGCACCAGGAGTAGGTGCTAATCTCAAGTTGTTGGTTGATTACACAAAGCAAAAGTTTGTAGACTGAGTCTGAATAAATGCTTCAGTTAAGGTCATAGTGATCAAGACTCTAAGGCTAAAGCACTTTATGGAAAAGCGGGCTCTTAGGAATGAGTTGTATTAAGAGTAAAGATTTTATTAGAGAATGAGAAACAGGGCTGGGAAGACAGGAACCTGACTTCAGCAATAAAATGTACATGGTTGCCTTTTTCTTGGAAACTGATGTGCAAAGGTACAGTTGTACAACATGGCCAACACTTCATCAGGCCAATGTCAATGATTTGGGCTTTTCCTGACTCTGGGCAACAGCAGAGATTTGCCTTGCTTTAAACTGCCCTGAAAGGAGAGTTATGCTCTTGCTAGGAAGCAACACAGAGAGGCTGCAGTGAGTACTGGAGGCAGTGCTGGGACACTATGTGGCTACAGCAGCTGGTGGAGGTGCCTGTGGAGGTGAACTGGCCATGCTGAGCTGCTTGAGTGTTTGGCTCCCCCAGTTCAAAGTTAGCTTTTGGACTCTACAAGACAATAAGAGCTGAATTTAAGGATATCTGCAAGCAGAATGTAATCTGGAAGAGCAACCAGGGCAGATAGCCTTGGACATACTGTTGGAGTTAGCTGAGTTTGGCTCTTGGAGGGATGAAATACAGAGGCAGCCAAACACCCACATGACCCCAGCTCTGAGCTTCACTGCCTTTGCAACAGTGGATTTGTTTCCTTGGAAAACCAGGCTAAAATCCCAGCAGCAGATCATTTTCAACTTCTCAACAGCTGAGGTAGAAAAGAAAGGCTTTATCCCGAACTGTTATCACTGGAAGTGCCTAGTGGTGTTTGAATTCTTGTCCTTCCTTCATCTTATCTTCCTCTAGGAGGAGACCAGTCCCAGGAGCAGGGCCTGTGTGTTTGCATTTCACTGCTGAAGTGTTAATGAGATGTCCTCTGGTTTACTTATGAGGACGCAGGATGCAGCCGGGTGGGCTGAGGGCCAAAGGGAGGGACGTGGAGAGGATGCGTCAGAAAGGACCGTGGCTCTGTGCCTTGTGGGAGCCCTCCATGTCTGTGTGGCGGTCCCAAGGGCAGAACTGCTGGAAAAGGCAGCTTCACCCCCACTCAGCCTGTGCCGGGGATTTGCTTTGAGTATCGCCGTTCGGTCCTTGGCAGAGTTTTTGCTTAGAAGTACAAGGCAATGATCCAGGCAAGGCTCAACAAACGGGGAATTTCCATTGCAAAAACCGCATGCTTCATGGCCGTGCAGTGATCCTTCCTGTGTCTCCCTGTGTGGAGAAGAGCTAAGAGAAGTGTCAGTCTAGTTGGGCTCAGTCTTGGGGATGCTTGGGGGAAGCCATCTCATGTATGAGCACAGCCCCCTGCCCTCTCCCAGTGCTATATCCTTCCAGATTAGCATCACGGTTGGGCCACTTGCTCATTCTTCTCCTATCATCAGAATGCCATTTCCTCATCCTTCTCCTGTCAGCAGAATGCCAGCACAGAGAGGTAGCCAGTAATGTGGGAGATGATATGAGCAACTATCAGGAAGAATTCACTGATATACGACATGTTACTATTATCCCAGCAGCTGTCCATGTAATTACAGAGGGGCTCGTCTAGGGCTGCCATCAGCCCTGTAGCAGCAGAGGGGGATTGGCCCATCCCCTGCCACCCAGCCTTTGTGCGAGTAAACCAGCTTGGCTCCCAGGCTGCATAACCGAGGGAACAGCACAGCCCAAAGAAAGTGTCTTTGAGGGCAATGTCTGCAAATGGTGTGCTGTGGTGGGACAGATGAGTCTCTTCTTGTTTGCATTTCAACAGTTGGCTTTGGCAGCCTCAGAACCAGTGCAGCCCATGAGCATCAAAGGGTTCCTGTTTGGGTATGAGCAGACCAGACTTTCCCGAAGGAAAAAGTGGGACCACATTATTCAAAGTAGTTGTGTGTAATTGAATAAAGAAGCTTGGCGCCTTGCAGAGGAGGTACAGCCACCGTTTCGTGTCTCGCCGTTTCACATAGAAGTTGCAGAAGACTTCAGACATGGGAAGGCCTCCCAGAATAAATATTCATCAAATACAAATGTGCAGTGAGACTTGGAAGTCTGGTGAGAAATAATTATATTGCATTAGCTGTATTATTACACGAGGCAACCAATGTACGTACACACTGCAACCAACCCCTGCTCCTCCAAAAAGCTGCCTGAACAAGGGATGTAAGGAAGGCTGAGTATTTCTATGTGGCTCTATCTCATGCAGTGTTGGTGTAGAGTTTACCACTTGTCCACTTCTGCAAACAAATTAGTTGGTCTAATGAATCAGTGAACCTGCAAACTTGACTTCATTTTATCTTCTTGGAGGTTTTTAAAGGTGTTTGAGTACCAGTGTCTGTCCTGTGTCAGCATTAGAGACAGTTATTTAAAAACAAAAATACAGCTTGAAAGATCAAGCAGGGTTGATGGCTATGCAAAGAGAAATGTATCACAGGGTTGCAATGATTGTGTTTCTGATCATGTTTTTAGGGGCTGCAAAGCCAGGAGGAGAAGCTGCACATGCAACTAATGTGTGCTTCTGGAGACCCAGGCAAGTCCTTGTGTACCAGCAGCATTTTGTCTTTCAAGCAGTAACACTTCAGGAATAGCTGAGATATCATTTATAGAACAGTACAAGACCAAACCCATGCTCTAAGACTACTTGATCTAACGAATGCTTGGCTTCTCTAAAAGCCTTGAGATGCAGAAAGGAAAATAACTTTCTGCTAGTTGGAAGGGTAAAAGTAATAGTGATAACACAAAATATTTCCTGTGTTCTTCGTGCAGAGGAAGTCAACAGACTGTATAATTCGAGAAGCCATTTAGCCGTGTCTGGATGTTCTGTTCTAAAGCATGACTGTGATTGCACCAATTCATTTGGTGGGGTTGCAAAATAAAATATACTGAGTCAGCAAACGGTTGCAAATATTTTACTCAGTTTCTTCGTTGAAGGTTTGAAGGACTACATTGAAACCAAATGTAATACAAGTTGAGGAGATTTAGACAGAATTTAGACATTTTTTCCTATATCACTGGCAAGCACTGAGTAATAATCCCACTGGCCTCAGCAGAAAAGTCCTAGTCTGAGCAGAGCATTTCTAAGGTTCAAATCAGCTGGTGTTTGTGGAAGTTTTTTTGCTGTTTTGCAAAGTTTATTTTCTCAAATGAGACAGAAACATCCAGAAATATCATGACTTCTACAGAAAACAAGTTGGAGTAGGCCAAATAAAATGACAGTCTCCATTTGGCAGGGAGAGGAGATGATGCAATTAGCTGATTTTTTTGTTAAATGAGTAGAAAGGTATGAATTTGATACATAGCCTTTTTCTGGCCAGAAATGTCATGGCAAACTGAGCAGAAAAGATAAACAGCTAAATATTTTGGCAAAAAATGACCTATGTCTGTGTCTATAGTCAGATAATATTCAATTATAAAACTTGAGATGAAAAAAAAAAAAAGACCAAAACAAATCTCCTTAATTTATTTATTTTCTCTGTACTACCACTTTCAAGTCTCCTTCAGATCTCTCTCCCATTTGCTGAATTTATCTCTGGTAGAAATCTGGTCTGGTCTTTTGCAAAATCAGAGCATGTGGGATACTTTCAAAAATCACAAACAAATAGTTTCTGCTTTGTTCTTTTTCCTGAAAATACTGGAAAACAAAAACTGGTTGTGAGAGACCAGAGAAGGAGCATAGCTCATTTCCTTAGATGAGACCTTTTTTTTTTTTTTTTTTTTTTAACAGGACCACCTGAATTGTTGTCCTAAAGATGTCAGCTCTTAATTGAAGTCAGGGAAGTCTAGGCTAGGGGAGGAGCGAGGGGGCTAAGCCAGTTTTAATTGGTGTAAATTTGCAGCCACCAGTGATTAGAGGTGGCTGTGTGAGGAGCACCAGGAGAGATAAAGGGTTTGAAGGGAGACCATGGGCCTCTCTAGGTCCTGTCATCCCTTCTGAAAAGGGGGATTTGTTATCACCAGGTGCCATCGTTACTGCTTTCCCTCTCAGTAACCAAATCTAATAGCTGTCCTGCCCTTCGTATTGCTGTATGGATTTAAATGTCTCTTTAGGAAAATTTTTCACAGCCTTGGTTGACAAAACATTGTGTGTGGATGACCCAGCAAAGCTGACATCTGTCTAAAACTGCATTTTCATGAATGTGAGTACATTTATTCTTGCTGCAAAATCTCTTTTTGAAGGTATATCAACAAGCTCTTTCTGGTTTTGACCTCACTGAAGGCAGACAGGGTAGCAGTCATTTCTTTCATTAATCAGCCTTACACCATTTGCTGGATTTAGTAACAGTCGTGTTTTGTTCTTTTTCTCTCTTTCATTGGTGAGTTGCTGAAGCAATAGTTGCAAAATATTTGGGTTATGTGTTGCAAAGCATGAAATGTAGCTCAGAGTGAAGCCCAAGCTGGCTACCGTTTGTAGCTTCAGAGGTCTTTGGGATATTGTCCCTTGAGTGACATCTGCAAGTGGAAGCCAGAGTTGTCTGAGGTCATGTCACCAGAGGTGACCCTGAGCATTACCTTACACCAAGAGGTAGCTTCTTGCCTTTATTTATTTTCTTGAGGTTCTCCTTGGGTTTATTTTTGGTAGCATTGTATTGAAGACTTCTCCAAGTCAAAGCGCTGTGCAGCACTGGATGCCAGAGCAGGCTTTGGCAGTGCTGGTGAGGCCTGGTGTGTGGCTGCAGAGCCGCACTAGGAAAGAGTAGGAAAATTGCTGAGAGTTTGCTTGAAAGTGTTTTTCCCCATTTGGCATCCAGACACAAAGCATCATTCTCTCAAATGTTGTAGCCGCTCCATCTACCACTTCGTTAGAAATGAGAATAAGACCATGAATGTTTCTCCTGCCCTAACTGTGGAGACCTGATATTTATTTCTCATATCATTTCTTGACCAACTCATAGTCTGCACAAGATCTTATCACTTCCTCGTACAATAATAACCAAATCTTTACAATTGTATTACATTCCTCTATCAGTGCAACTGGCATTCTCTTTGTCTTCTGTGCTGCAGCTGCATGCGGAGTCGAAAGCTTTAGGAAGATTTTCTACAATCTCCAAGATTTCTGACATAATTTGCTAACTGCAACTCCTGTCAGTTTTTTACAGAACTTCCCATCCGGATTGGGAGATAGATTGCTTCAGGAAATGTTGCCCATTACAGTTATGTGTCATATAATCAAACCTCGATTGTTTGCATCCCATTTAGGAAAGCGAAGCCTTTGCTGTGCTGGGAGCTTGGTATGCCCCCTGAGGTTTGCCTGGCACTGCAGGAGCACAGGTGTTGCTAGAATTTTGCTCCTGCAAAGCACGGTTACAGCAGGGGACAAAACCAGCATTTTTTTTTTGATGAAATTTTCACCGGTGCACAGGAAGTTTTGCAGGTTGCTGAGGCTTCAGGGGAGTTGTGGCTCTTTCCTTGGTGGTGTAGCTTGTCTCCATTCAGTTAACAAGGGTGCAAATGTGACCCTAATGTCACCACGCTCCTCAAGAGTGCTAGCAGGATGCGCCACAGGTCAGGGCATGAAGGCAGTCTTCACTTGCCAGGATGGTGACTGGCCTCTTCTGCCCATTTTCATGGTGTGCTGCAGGGCTGTAACACTGCCTTATGGTGTTTGTTGCAGCAAACACAGCTACTAGATCTGTAATCTTTTTCTTTTTCTTTCTTTATTTCTTTTTTTTTTGTATAAATAACTCCTTCCAGATTGGATTGCACAATCACAGCTGAATTGCAAGCCCTGAGAATCCTTTGTGCATTAGCAGGACACAAGTTTTTGCCTTTGACATTTCAGCTACAGATTAATTAGTGGTGTCTCCTCCCACTTCTGATCCACTTTTCTTTTAATTTTCTGAAAAATAAATGTCTCAAAATTCTACAGAGGATCAAAACCACAATGTAATCAGAATCTGACCGTAAAAGTATCACTCGGGCTTCACGCTGCTTGATGTGCTCAGGCTGTGCATTCTGCTTAATGCAAACCAGCCTTGCATGCTGATGACAGAGAACTCAAAACGTAGCTCATTGCTCATTCGAGTCAATTGCTACTGCTCCCAGGGGACAGGTATCATAGTTATTATGGGCTCACAACAAAAATGGCACTGAAAGCAAACAGTGTCCTCCTGGCAAAACAGACCGCGCTCTACTTGTGGTTAGTGTGTTTTTGCATCCGTGCCAAACTGAAATGTTTACAGCATTTCTGTGGGGCAGATGACTAAGCTAACATGTTGTTAATATATATATTTACTGCTGCCTTCGGGATGTTTGACGCAAAGTTGGGGGAGGGGGAGAGGAAAGGAGGTTGGGGGGATTTCTAACAATGCATCAATTCCATGCGGTGTCAAGGCCTGAAGATGTGTTCAAGGTTGTCATCCTGAGAAATTCCAGCAATGGGATTTTGGCAGGAGAGGGCAGCAGAATGACATTTGGTCCTGGATTCTTGCCAAGGTCAATGGCATCTTGTCCTGAGCATGTATACCTGTGTTATCTTGGGCAGACACCCATCTTTGCTTTTAAAAACTGTGTTGGAGCATCACTGGTGAGCCTGTCCCCATGTATCCTTAGGACTGGCCACATTTCACCGTACCCAGCTTCACTATTGTTCATTGCAAAGCCAATTGCTTAATGTGCTCCTTGCTGTGGCCTCAGAGCGCTGCTGTTTCCTATTTTCTTGATAAGAATGTTTATCTCCCGAGCTGTGAACACACATTTCCTATGTCCTGTTGCTGCTTTTCTAGCTTAGACAAATTCTTGTTCATACTTTTGTTTTCCAAAGTCAATTTTTTTTTCTGGCCATTCTCTTCTCACTTCTTCCAAGCTATTCGCGCAGTCTTTCCCATCCTTGAGTGGTTGAGTTTGATGGAAAATGGTTGCATTTGAAAGCCAGCAGCAATGAGCAGGATGGAGTAAACCTTGAGTCTTACAGCAGCAATATTTTAATGCAGCTCTGCATGGGATGTTGGCTGTATCTCAAGCAGCTTTTTCCCAATGACTCTTGGAGTCTGTGTCTCCATCTCGCTCCTGGGTTCTTTGCAACCGTGGACACCCCTGCCACCTGTTCCTCATTCACACTTTGTTTCTCCTTTCTAAGTACAATTCTTTGCCCTCATCTTTGTGGAATCTGATCTTCTTCATCTTGTCCCATTTCACCAGTTTTCCAAGAAAATTTGGAATTTAATCCTGGCTGGTAAGGTTCTTGTAAGCCTTCCTACTGTGATACAACCTCAGACTTTGCAAGTTCACGTCTTTGTTTCTTTATCCAAGTCACAAGTGCCGTTACTAACTAGACCAGGTTCCTGGGGGGTAGCCCGTGGACCTGACCTCGCACTGATAAAACCGAGCAGGATGTTTTAATTAGGCTCACATTCACATTGCAGTGGTTTTGTTGCCACCAGATTTCCCCATGTTAGCTTATCCAAATGTCATGCAGAGAGTTGCAGTAAGGTTCCCAGGGAAATAAATCTCCAAAACTTTGTTTCTGCTCCGCGCTCGCTGGTGTCCTGCTGTGAACGTTATCTAGCTCTTAGCTAAGGAATGCTGGATTTTTTTTTTTCACCTTGCTTGATAAAACAGTGGTCTTAACCCAGACCTTTTCTTTGCAATGTTGATTCTTTGCTTCTCAGTTTGCTGTTTTTAGAGCAATAGCAGAGTTTTTAAGTTTTTACTTTATTTAAAACAGGGCTATCGTCTACTCTGTGCTTCACATAGCAAATGAACCCCTCTGCTTTTTTTACAGGATAGAAAGATGAAAAATTTTACCAAAACAGGAAGCAATGACAAGATGTGGGTTTATTGGATTATTAGCTCTAGGGCATGAAGTTTTCATATGGTATTTTTGAGGTGGTAGCATCCAAAGGTCACTGAAAGTGTCAGACCACAGATACATGTTAGACTTGATGTCCTGAAGTTCAAGTGCTGGATCATTCGGTTTATCAAAAGTCCTATATTAAGTTATTGGCCTAGAGGGAATTAATTATCTGGTGCACAGAAGTAGCAATTAGATGAGTTATCTTCTATATTCTACCTTACTTGTGCTTCTATTCCCTTCTAACTTGGGAATATGCTTCCAGAAATACTTGACATATATGAATTTTGGGCTAGGAATGTCTTGAATAAACCACAAAACCAATGGATTCTCAATTTCTATTTCCATTTCCTAATTACATTTTATTATATAATTGTGATTAAATTTGATAACAATGGAACACAATGTACCAAACATTCAGGGAAAAAAATGTGATTGGAAAGAAAACAACCTTCAACCTTTAGTAGAATTTGGACTTTTTCTCTTTTAAATAAAACCATCTGTATTTATATTTTAAAAGTTTGTCTAGGCCAAATGTTGACAAACTGTACTATTTCCTAATCTGTAACCTGGATGGTGACCCCTTCATGCGGCCAGGCATGTCCTTAGCCTTCATATACAAGGTACAGTGTGAGAAGCCAGAGGAGAATATTATTTGCCAAAAGTACTTAAAAAAGAAAAGAAAAAGAAAAATGAAGGAATGTATGCTACCTACAGCCTTAGAAAAAAATCAGTCATATCCTTGTTGCAATCAGGTAGTCTGAGCTAAAATACAAAACAGCTAGACTAATGTACTAATAAGCTGTTCTCAGAAACCTGAAATATTTCTATTTTTTTCTCCTTGATTTCAAGCACAAACTGGAGACTGAAGCTTGTGCTTTCCTTAAGCCTGGAGTGTGCTTGGATCTCTGGCTTGGTTTATTCCCACATCCTGATTTAATTGTTAACTTAAGGTATGTTTATGCACATACACAAATAGAAAAATATCTTAACATTGGTTAGTCAATTCATATTAATTAATGTTAATGAAAGTAAGGATGAAGAAAAAAGAAAACATGGACTCTTACTCAGTTTAGAGTTTTGAATTCAAGCTGAGCTTATAACCCAAATCACTTCTTGTCCGTTGCTCACAACTGAAGAAACTGGGTTGCCCATACAGCAGGTTTAAATCAACTGAGAGGCAATAATTTAAATATTAAAAAATAAATCCATAACTTGATTGAGGAGCTTATTTTTGTGGGATATTTTGAAGCTGACCTATCTTGTGAAACATAAGCCTGTTAAACATCTTGGTTGGGACCTTTGACTTCAGAAATTTCTAAAGCTGTGGGTTTCTAAGGGCTGAATATAGAATGGGAATTAGTCACTGCTTCCCATGCTTATATACTCCTCCCTGAGCATCACCAGCCCTTTGATCTGAACCAGTCCATATGTTCTTGTGTTCTTGTCTCTTCACCTCTATTTTAACCTGAGTTAGCTCATTGGGGTTGACCAAACTGAAATAAAAACATTTTTTCTTTTCAGAGTAGACATAACATCAAGCATCCTTGTTCAAATAAAATCCTGTTCAAGTGACTGCAGCAGAACTGAGGGAGGACTTGGGATCTGGTCTTTATTTTTAAGTTCTTGCTTAACTTCAGAACTTAAGTATGATGATTCAGATTGGCTTGGTTAAAAAAAAATAATTCCCTCCTCCTCATGCCATAAATCAGTGTGTTCTGGCTTTTGTCCCCAGGAAGGGACTGTCTGTTCTGCTGCCAGCGTTATTCCCAGTTCTTTGTCATAGTTATAGGACACGATTATCTTCAGGGGCAGGCTGTTGCCTTGTCGTCCTCTTGACAGTTTTCAGAAGGCTGAGAAGCTTGGCCTTTGGTTTCCAGACCATCTCCTTTCCTTCTTGTCTCTAATCAGATCACTTCTCTGCCATGAGCTGAGCTGCAGAAGAATTTGGGTTCAGGGAATATTTGCATTTTCTGTCTGTAATTTACCTATAAGTGGGACTGGTGGGATGTTCGGTTCAGAAAATGGGGTAGCTGATGTCCCCTGGTGCAATACCACTGCCTGTGCAGCATATGCAGTTATGTTCAGACCCCATAGCTTCCCACTCTCTGGTCCTCTCTCCTTTTTTTCATCCTTATCCATGTTGATATTACCCTTCCCTCAGCAGCACTCAATGCCATGCTTAACATTGCATACATTTGTAAAGCTTACTTTGCTGAGGAAAAAACACAAGGTTTTCCTCTGTAAATCGGCTGTTCCAGGACACCAAGGATGGCTCGTTGGAGGTGCACATCAAGGTGTGTAATTACTACCAAAGCTATCAAAGTAATGCATATTAGAATATTGAATATTTGCTATTGCAAACTGTTGGAAGCCACCTTTATAAGATTGCAAGCTATTCTTCTATTTCCTCCTTACTTTTGCTATTTTTTCTCCCACATTGTTTATCTGTAGGTTTTAGAAAGAATCCAGAGGAATTGCAGTTTCAGAGGCAGTGCAATAAATTAATTAAAGAAGGTGTGTGGCTTTGGTAGGGCGACAACATGAGCATATGAGCGTAACAGAATGAAATCAGCTTCTCAGAAACGGTAAATCATCATTGCTCCTGCAAAATCCACCCTGGTAAATATAGGAGTTGGGAGCTCATGCAGGAAAATAGTAAAGACACTAAATTCATTTCCATGCTAGTCCTAGAGTTGTAAAAAATCAGATAGTCAAACTTTTTTCGCTTTAATGCATGGTTTTTATCAACAACCTGCTCACTAACAATGAATTTTGGGAATGTACTTAAATACTTGTTTAAATATAGTTGTATTCCAAAGAACACGAGAAATTATTTCAATTTCCACTGAAACTACACGCAACAGTTGAGGTTGGAGGAGATCTCTGCTCAGAGAAAGGTCAATGAAAGCAGTTTGCTCAGGAGCAACTTTTTGCTCATTTAATATATATTTCTGAATCAGGACTTCAACTTTTCCTTTATATTTCAGAGGTGAATGGGAAAGGAAACAGGAAAAAAAAAATCCCATTTTCTACCTTTCATCTTAAAGTCCCTTGTCCATGACAAATGCAGTGATGGTTCAGCTGATTTGCAGACGTCGTGTATTACTGCCAATATGACAGCAATTCTGACTCTTCAAGAACTTGGAAGGAGAAACCCCCAAAAGACTCACTGTGACAAAAGCAACCCCTTTTTTGATATTTGAATGCTTTGAGTCCAATATTAAATGCCTCACTTCAAGTTTTAGTCTAGTTCTGTACCGGCACAGAGGCCAGTACAGACATGTCGATGTGATGTCTAGGGGGACCAAAAGTCATCAGGAACTGATCATGCCATGTCCGTGTGAAAGTCAGCAATAAGAATGGTCTCAAAGAGGCTGTGAAATCCTCCCACCTCTAGAGATTTTCAAAATTTGGCCAGACAAGACCCTGAGCTACCTGATACAGTTTTAGAAGTTAGCCCTGTTTTCAGTGGGGATTTGGTCCTACCAGAAGTCCCTCTGAATCCATATTGCTCTATTTCTTGCAGATGGTGCTTGAAGGCACTTGTTGGCTTCATACCTTCTCAGTCTAAGCTCCACACCAAAGCTGAAAGTCTGATTTTTCACAGGCCTTCGTTGTTTTTTGAAGTGCTTAACGTCCATTTGATCTCCCCTGCTCTCTCTGAAGGAAGGCAAGCTGGCTGGCAACGAGCTGCAGGGATTGAGGGGGCTGAAGAAGTGGAACGTAAACTCCAGAATATTGTCTGGACTGGCTCAATGTGCCATCAGGTGTGAGGTTTGGATAGAGATTTGTGGAGTTTGATGCCTTGCCCAGACAGAGCTTGAGTTCAATCACTTAAAGGCATGTCCGGCTAGGCACAGCCATTGTGTTGAGTCCTGGAACATGAATATCCTGTGCGCTTTCAGTAAGAGCCACAGAAGTGTTTGGTTTTACAGGTCACTTCATTTGTTTCTGGCCCTTGCCTATGATAAATAGCTCCGTCTATTGCACTGGGCTCTTGCAAAGCTGTTTGCTCATGCCTGTAGGCGGTCAGGTCTACCTGAGATGGTTTTTGCGTTTTGGCCCCGGTGGTCCAAGGCCCAGACTGGGAAGACACACTTTGTGAGCTTGGCACAAGCGGGATTTATTTGAGTGCCCTCTGGGCTGTCCATTAGACAAAGCCCGCAGTGGAGAGCATATATCTTAGCAGTGGCATCAAGAGGTTTTATTTGGAGACAGGCTGAGATTTAGAACGTCACTTTTGACAGTTATAAATGAAGCTGTTTTCTCTTTGCACTGTTATTTATGCTGTGATAATATTGCATCAGTAAAATATACCACTCTGGCAGTGTCAGCTCTTGATTCCACCTGTCTAGGGCTGTGGCCAAAGCTCCTCCATCACAGTTGCTCCGTGACCAGATCTGTCATTGCTATGTTAAGTCTCTTCTCTCCTCTACATCATGGCAAATGAAAATCACCACCACTAGTAACAAAAATCCCAGCAGGGCTGAAATCCAGGTACCATCTGTGTTTTTATTGTCCGTGTTATAATCTGTTGGATGGTCACCTGTGATACTCCTGCTCTGGAGTTTATTTTTTGGGAGCAAAAAAGCCAGTAACACAGAGGATGTCGGTCTCCTTTGTGCAAGTCTCCATTATTTATACAGCAATGACACTTTTTGGGCAACAGTCAGCATTTGAGCTAGTGAGCAGACAGCCCAGGGTCACTCCCAGAACAGCGGCTGCAAAAATGTGCAGAGTTTTACAGTTGTGCCAACATGCAGAGCGGTCTTTCGGTGCCATCCTGCCTCCTCTGGAGATCAGTGCCATCACCCCAGCAGCTGAGATGCAACACATATCCCCTTTTTGGCAACCTCTCTGAAGGGGGCTTGTGGCCTCCTGTCCACCGCAGAACTGCCTTCATCAGGAAAACGGGGTAGGTAGCAAAATATAGCAATTCTTAAAGGCGTGGAAAAGCCAGAATAATCCTACCTCAGGCTTGGCAAGGTACAGCATTGCAGCACATTCCTTCATCATTGTAACTCTGGGCTGGGGCTGTACAGCCAGACGATGCTGGCAAGGCAACAGAAATTCAGTTTGTGATTTTTGGTGGGGGAATAAAGATTAATACCACCAACTGTAAACTCAGGGTGGGGGAATTTTAGGAGAGCAAAAATGTCCTGACTCTGGACTGTGCCAGAAATTAATATCCCAGTTCTTGCCCAAAGTACAGTGTTGTCTTTCCAGTATAGTCAGGGCCTAAAAATTACTTCTCATCTGAAAAGAATAACGTCTCTGAGGCAGCATATCCGATTAGACTTGGATGGCTTTGCCTTTAGGTACAGGTGTCTTGACTCTGTTACTGAATCCACAAGGTGGAAGAAGTCCAAGGCTGAATGGAGCATCATTCCCCAGCAACTCGTACCAGATGTTAAAGAAATGAATAGAAATGAAAGTCAGCATTCCCTGG
Organism: Anser anser; assembly: GCF_964211835.1. NCBI lineage: Eukaryota > Metazoa > Chordata > Aves > Anseriformes > Anatidae > Anser > Anser anser. The sequence goes on from NC_139732.1 coordinate 20,980,709, forward strand.
GACAAAAGTATCAAGGTATTTCCTAGGCTTTTGTTTCGTTGTTTGAAAGCTTTTGTGTGTCCTGTGTTTTGGTTATTGACAGTTTTTCACTTCAGTCTGAGACAGGAGGACAGTTTGCACTGTAGATGGCTGTTATTAATTAAAATGAGGAATGATGACATTAAAACCAGAAATGGTGAGTCCAGTCACAAGGATGAGTGTTAGGAGAAGAGGGGTGGTTAATGTTGAGCCCTCTGTTGCCAGCATGTCGGTCACCAGCTTGTCGTGTGCAGGCTTTGACAGTCAACTGCAGTAGGACAGAGCTTCTGATTCTGCCCCACAGCTTCGTTACATGAGCCCCACCAGGGCTACACATACACGTCTTAATTTTGAAAAGCTGTCATGCTTTCCATGACCTTTCTGAAATCCTTTTTCTGCTGATCTTCAACTGGTTGTTACCACGTTGCAGGTGCTTCTTGTGGGCTCTTAAAAAAAGCTCGGAGTTACAAGGTACTTCTGGTCCCATTGGCCCTCCAAACTAACCAAAATTGTTTGGGAGAATCTTGGGTAGAATTCGCGGGGGACTGAGCAAATATGTCATGACTACCCTTAGACATAATTGTAAGTGCTTCTGAACCAGTATATTCCTGAATGCAGCATCCCACCCGGAATATAGGAAAGGAATGTATTGACTATGAGATAAAAACCTAAAAATGTGCTATTGAATTCTCTATTGTGATTCAGTTACCATAAACAGTAATTAAATAGCTATGGGGCTATCCACTGGCATGAGGAACATTGCATACTGTTATGTTTTCCACAGGCACAGAGCCAAGCTTGGGCCAGAGTTAGTCTTGATGCCTTTTACTTCATGCAGAGGGAATTGCAAACATGAGGCTTTCCTTCAGAGTCGTGCACTGAAAACCCCCATGGCATCTCCCATTCAAAATCAAAATGCATCCAGGAGCCGCATACTATGAAGTGGGAACAGACAAATGACAGGTCTTTGGGGAATGCCGTTGCAAGGGGTACTCATTCTCTGGCACGTGTCCCAGCTCAGCCAGGTGGTGGGTGGATGTCCAACCTCCACTGCAAAGGAAACAGCAGAGCCCACGGCCACATCCCAGCAAAGCAATAACTTCTGTTTACTTAAACTTTTCTCCTCTTGCTTTTCCCCTGCAAGCATCCTCCTATCCCGTCTGACTCAGATTTGAAGTGACCTCCAGCACTTTGTATTGAGAAAGGAGGAGGAAAAAGGTAACCTGGCTTTGAGATAATCTTTTGGGAGGAGGATGCTGAAGTCATTAGTCCTCCTGCCTCTTCTCTGAATTTTCTTAGTCTGCTGTTTCCTGCTTCAAGGGTAACAGGAGCAGTATCAGCCCTCAAACGAATGGCTTAAAAGTAATGCATTTTTTAAATCTAGTAAGTTTTGTATTCTTACAGGATGGTGTCTTTTCCGTGGGGAAGTATTAGCTCCCATTTTTTAATTCTTTTATTTTAAAGGCAAGGAAGACCCTTTGCAAAGGAAAATAAAACAAAATAAAACCAACCAAACAAAAACCCCAAATCAATACAAGAGTCAGTGTTCCCAGAACCCAGACCTACGCCAACATGCCAGAGGTCCTGAAGTACATGGAAATACCTTAAGAAATGATGACAGCAGGCATCTTTTCCTCCTCTTTTTCACTGGTGGGTTTGCTCCCTTGTGTTTGCTGCAGATGAAGGTCCATGGACAGTCCCCATGCAGCAGGTTATGACTGTTAATGGTGAAGGTGGGGTGGACTGAAAAGACTTTGCTCTCATTGGAGCACTTAAAAATATTTTGAATCTATATCCTTTTCAAAATCTGGATGTAAAATGCTGAAACACCTCATGCCTTTGAGCTTCGTTCCTCCGGAACAGTTCGAGTGCTTGTAAAGTGGCAACCAGTGCTGAACCCTGCAAATTCCAGTCCCAAGAGTGTTCAGATATCTTGGATGGAAACTGAGGCATTGGGAGGTGGTAAGAGCAGAGCAAAGAGCTCAAGCCCAATTTCACTGCTCTAGCTGCTGTTCTCTGCAGCTCCTAGTGTCTATTGGTGAATGTGTTGACAACATTTACGTGTAAAGGTACTACAGTGAGAGGGATCATATAAATAGATTAGACAGAAAGGTTCACTTAAAATCAACTGGCAAGCTCTGAAGGTTAATAGTCTCCATCCCGAACAACTGTCTGAGCAATCAGCTCGTATAAATCTCAGCTCCGTGTTCAATGCTACTCCTGCTGACGTTTCAGTAGAGTGATTATTAATTTCTCCAGACTTCTGGAGGAGAGCTCTGTGAAAAAAGAGGAAAAAAAAAAGAAATAGACAAAAGTACAGAAAGTACAAAAAAAAAAGGGGGGGGAGGGGCAGAGAAAAAAAGCAGAAGATACAGCCAAGACATCAGTGATAAAGCGGAGCAGAAGAGGCAGCCAGAGCCTTGGACTGCAGCGTGGGACATTGTGTGCTGGAATCGGGAGTCGCTCAGAGAGATCAATATTTGCTGTTCTGCCAGCCCACATGCCAAAGGACCGTGTCACAAAAGGGGAGAAAACGCATCACGTAAATCTGTGGAAAGTGAGCGATAGGGTGTGAAATGCAGATAACAGGGGGTAATGTAATAAGTCTGTAAAAGAAGATATACTGTGGTTTAAAATAATAGATTATTTGGTGGATGTGTTTTTCCCCCCTGCATCTGCCTTTTGTTTGTGTTCCTGTGCTTTGCCTGCCACTTTTCTTCTGTTTCATCCTCACTTTCTTCTAATATTTCCTGGGCCTTGCAAAGAAGAGCAAAACTTGTTATTGCCCTGGCTGACCATGCCAGGTTCTTTGCAGGGCCCCTCTGAGAGTAACCTTCTGTACCGTGCAATGGATTGAGGCCATTTGTCTCTCTTCTGCCTAGGTTTTTCCACTGCCATGGATAGAAGAGGCTCTGGGAAACTGCCTTGTTTTCTCCCATGCAAAGCTGGAGGTGGATGAAGGCTGGGAAATCTTTGCCTCTGTATCCAGACTAAGATGCCTGTTAGAGCATCTGAGCAAGGGATGAATGTACCTGGTCCTCTTCTCCTTGTCCAGGAGGACACCATGGACATCAAAGTGAGTCCTGGGATCACACAGCTCCTGAGCTACCACAGCTACACACCACACCGCTTACTCAGGGGTTGCAAGTGACTTACTACATAGCTATAAATTCCAAATTTCTCCTCTGCATATCGGGTTGCTCATCGGTTATCTGGACTGCCCAGTGGCAGCACTGTCCGGTTTATTGCGGAGCTACTTAGAATTTATTTCATATGTCAAATGTTCATAACTGTTCAGACTTTGGCAGCTTCTTGGTTGTCTGATTCATATGGATGTTCGTTTTTGGCCATAGATTTAGCTTGCTCAGAGTTTTTATGATGTCTAGTGGAGGCTTCTGTGTTACCCTTTGGCTTGCAAACCTCATTTTGACGTGATGATTAGATGATAAAAAGTATTTCTCCTTGCTTGGAAGATACTACCATATGAGGGCTATGGGACCATAAACTCATTGCTAGGATAACGTCAGGCTATAAACTACAAATTAGTTGTCAATGTAAGGAAATACTCCTCAACCAAAGCCAGGCTTCACTTGTAGTCTTCCAGGGAACAGGGGCAAATAGATGGTAACCCCAGCAAAGAAATATGTGGTGAAGACAGACCTGGGAAGTTCAGGTAAAGGATAGTGTCAGCAGTCTGCTTTGGTGCACTGGGATCTAGGACACATCAGCTGTTTCTAATAGTGAATGCTGAGCCTTAGCAAAACCCTGAAATTCATTTTTAAGAGTGTGTTTAGTGTCTAGCCAAGGAACTTCTTTTTGCTAAAACTTTTCCACTATAACTGGCAGAAATGCAACCGATCATAACTGCATATGAAAGATTGCACAACACATCTCCCTGTAAGCCAAAAACAGGGAAAAGGCAAAGAGCATCCCAGATATATTACAACGAGCATTTAGACTAAATGGTACCATAGCTATGTATACCTGCCATGAATGTCTCCGAATACTGGATGCAAGGACTGTGCTTCACTTTTAAATCTTTCCAGAATTACCATACAAATATTAAGAAGTCTAGCTATAAAAGGTATCAACAGAAAAAGATGAGCCTTTTGTTTGTTTTGTTTTAGACATTATTCATCTATGGTGTTTCTTCTGTGGGTAGGCGAATCTTTTCTGCAAAGCTTGCTGTAACCTTTTCTTGAGTAATTATTGCAGACTACCAGAGCTCCTGCATATTTGTGCTGGGTAATTTGTTGGCTGTTTTATGGTGCAGAGAAATTTGGATAAGGCTCTGACCCCATGCAGTTTAGAAGGATCGTGACTACCACTGCCTTGGCACAATTTTAAAACCAAAAGAAAGATTTATATTAGGTTTCAGAGAGTAATTTAATGATTTAATTTTTTTAGTGTTTCCCCTTACTCACCAGGCACAGCAAAATTCAGGTAGATAGCCCAGCCCATATCTCAGTGTTCCTTCCCCATCCTCCCCAGCTGGTTTTTGTTCCCAGAAACACAAAAGCAGTCTTTTGGGAGAGGAAGGAAGAGAAGCTAACACCAACAAGATAATCATAGTGGGGGTACTGAGGTCAGAATAATATTTTAAGGTAATAAGCAAAACAGAGACATACATTGGTTGAGTGAATCAAATCATTGCTGGAGAGGATGAGTTCTCTTTTACATTATTGAATGAAATTTCCCCAGAAAGTTTAAATCAGTGATGTTTTCTACTGTAACTCACTTTCTGTGGCAGGTTTGTGTTGTTTTTCAGGTTATATATTTTTCCCTGCTGTTCCTGTTAATACCAAATTTATAGAAAATATGGTGGTTTTTTGTTTGCTTTATTCTTGGACTTGTTCTCAAGTAAAGGGAAAGAAGAAAACAGAATTTTATGCAAATGTTTGCTGAAATTTACAGCTGAAGAACATTTGATTTGAAGTTTAGACATGTAATGCTCTTCATAAGTTACCTACTATAAATTTGAAACTGATGTTATAGTTTTGATTACACATTTTTATGATGCATTTTGTGCCTCATTTCTAGACAGATTTATAGCCCTTACAGAATACTAGATGAGTGACTCCACATGCTTCATGTCAACAAGTTCTCTTTATTTTTATTTTTTCCCTGAAACTTCTGCTGGTTAAAATTAAGCCTTATTGCAGTCAAAGTACATTTGTTCTCTTCATTTTTGAAAGGCTCTTGTTCATCCCAGAGAATCTGATGAAAATGACCAAGGGTTTTGACTCTAGAGATAGATAGCAGTGAATGAGGGCTGGTATCCATACTTCCAACCCTGAACCCAGGTCCTCATATATGTGTTGAATTGACCACCTGAGTTTTGACATGATTAAAGGGCAAGGCAAAGTCTATCTAACCTACAAAATGTCCTTTCCAAAATAATCCAAGCAAGAGAAAAAGAGAGAGGAGAGAACAATGTCGCTCTTTACAGGCTAACAGATGTGAAACTATCTCCAAATAGCAGAGTAGCCAACAATAATTTATAACAAATCATGAGCTGTTGGAAAGAAAAATATCTTTACACTGGGCTTTGAATAAATGCTGTGGCTTGGATACAAGTACAGATTTTGTCCAAGTGTTCTGGCAGATGCTTTGCCTTTGATGGGTCCCTAGGAAGGTCCCATCATTATCCTTGCATCATCCTGTACCACCCAAAAGTCTGACACATGTCAAAGCCAGACACGGTAAGCAAAACGTTATATTTATTTATATTTATTTCTGAATAAACAGAAGTGTGTTTATATTCATTTCCAACACCCTCAAGGGCTTACAAGGTCTGACTAAGGCTACCAGGACAGAGTTACCCTCTGGCATATTCATAAACACGGGACATGCAGACACAGGAGGTAGCTGCCCAGGATATCACATCACTGCTTGATCTAACTACAAGGTCAGCATGTGCTTCACATGCATTATTGCACCTGACTCACACAGGATGTGGCTTTTTTTGCAGGCTTGCCCTTGAGCTCATAGTGTGGAAATTTGTTATTAATCCCTAAAGAGGAATAAGCATCTTCCCTGGGTGTTGTATGGATGGTAGCAGTATCCAGCCTGAAATGAGTGGCTGAATCAGACAGAGGAAACGATAATGCCTTGAGTAGGCCATCCAGGGGAAATGTAACAGCCCGGTGGCAAAATAATCCATCTCCCACCCTTCATGCAAGGGGAGAGACAGGCATATTGCTGAGACCTGCTGGGATAATGCACCCCTGATGGGTCCATCAGACCTTTAGAAGATGGTGGCTGGAGGGAGACGGTCTGCTCCCCAGCAAAGTTTTACCTGCTGTAGTTGGTAAGGCAGAAAATGTTCCCAGTGTGTCAAAGTGAACAGTTTATCCTGGGTGTAGTCCTTGTTTTCCAAACCAAGAGCATGCTTGGAGGCGGCGACAGTGGAAGGATGTTGCAGATGGGTCGGCACATGCATCAAATGCAAAACCCACCTGAAGCCAGTAGTGGTGAAGCTCCCTGTCCCATGGAGCTGCTCACAAAGGGCAGGGGTTGGAGCAGCTGGTTTTCAGGGAGCTGCTTCAGGAGCAGAGATTTACACAGTGCTTGACAGAAAGTCCACTTCAACAGCTCCTGTTTGCAGCTGGTGCATTGTGTGGAGGCAGCCACTGCTCATTTGCTTGTTTTCCAGCCCCACACGCTTTAGTTTGGCTCTGGGGATCAGGTGCCCAGGGACATGGGGAATAGGCCCTGTTCAAGGACAGAACATCTTGTTAAAATATTTTCTTTCCATTAAAATGACAGGGACTTTTTTTTTAAGGCTGTTGCCTGCCAGCTCATGAAGCAGAGCTAAGAACGAATTCCTCATGTGCAGCATATTTCTTTTTACGACCTGAAAAGCAGCACACAGAGCAGCTTACAGATTTTCTTCAGGCACTGCTAATTTATCTCACACCCAGCCTCCACCCCTTGGAACAGTTAATCTTCTGGTTTTTTTCTTTAAACCTAGCCTTTTCAAAGTGTTTTTTGTAGCAGCCAAGATGCTGCCTGCCTATCCTCTCACTACTCTGCATCAAACCCATGAGAATCACTTCATGGGTTACCATCTCACGTTGCTTTGGTGATTGGCTGTCAGGGGCAAAGAGAAACTGGGCCAGCTTCACCCAAAACTGACTTTTAGACTTTTGTGTCTCCACGTTGTGAGGAACCTTTGGCTTTGTTGTACCCTGGTAACTCCGTCCTCCTTTGCAGCAGCCTGCCCTCATGTTCCTCTTTGTAAGGCTGAGTATGGGATTTTTCAAACCCTTTCCTTCAAAAGGTTGTCAAAACCATTAAAAATTCTTTGGAAACAGCTTGAAAACAAAAGGTTCTTTGTTTTCTTCTCTGTGTTTTTCAACAAAGTTTCAATCTTTTCCACAGCATGAAGAAGTGTTTTCAGTTCATTTCCCTAAAAGCTGTAATACCTTGCAGGTTCTCCTTTTCCTTCAAATCTCCCTAAATATAACATCTTGAGAAATTGTCCTTCTCATGTTCTCCCCAGGAAGTGATGCATGTCTTTTTTAAAAATTATTATTATTACTTATTTTTTATTTGTTTTAACCTAATCTAGTTTAAGATGTAAGTTCTTCAGGGTGAAGAAGAGGGCTACATTTTGGCAGCCTTCGTTTGATAATATTGACTTAATATGGGTTAGATCGCCAAGAATGAGAACAGCAGGCAGTACTTTCTGTTCAACACAAGTTCACGTTTAGGGAAGCCGTGGCTTTTAGTATTTTGTATTCTAAAAAAGAGAATTACAGAATTACAGAATCTGGTGTTCCTCAACCCTCTGCTCTGCAACTGTCCAACAAGGTCAGATGTTTCCTGGGCGTTATTTCTGTGCAATAAGTAGTGGTCATCTCCCAACCAGCTAAGACCAGATGCCTGAATCTATTGAGACTCCTGTGATTTGTCCCTCACCCAAGAAGTCTTCCCAGAGCACTTGAGTGACCTGAAAATGCAAATGCAGGGTTGAATTGGTAGCATCCTGTGCTGGCTTAGACTTCCTCAATGGCTGACAGGGTAGACAAGGATATCTGCAGAAGAGAACTACCTCTTTTCCTGCTGATTTCACTGAGTCTGTCACAGGTTGTTATCTGAAAGCAGAGGCACTAGAATAAGAGTTGTTATTATTGCAGCCTCTGAGGTATGCGGAGGAAATGGTAAAATATGTATGCAAAATGTCTACAAGTGGAAGCACACCAAGAGCTATGAAAATGGGCAGGTGTTTATAAAATAAAGTTCTTTGCCTTCTACTTTTTTTTGTCTACTTTTGTCTACTTCCTTGCAGAGTTGGAGTTTTTGTCATGTTAATAGGAACTCTGTGCACTTTTGTCAAGGTCCTAGAGCTAACGTGATCCAAAACATTCAGAATTTGTGAACTTTTTACTTTTTTAAAATCTTTTCCAGTCAGCAAGAGAAAAATCATTACTCAAATCTAGCAGTAATGGAAGTAAAGGTGGTGTTGGTCTAGTCCAAGAAAGATAAATTTGAATTTGATTCCTTTCAGTGGTATTCTAGGAACAGTGGCAGAAATAACAGATCTGAGGATGATCATGACTATTATTATGTGATTAAAATCCTATTTCTTTTTTAAAATGTCCCTGCTTTTTCAAAACTGTTTTTCCACAGGATGCTAGCAATATTTGATGATTTCCAACTGGAGGAATATATAAAATAACAAAGAATTGTTACACTTGATAGTGCTTCATGGCTGGTGGTCTGGCAGCTGTTCAGATGATACATTCGAACACTTAGATGAAAGTATCTTGGAGAGTTTTAAAAGCCTTTCTTAGAAATGGATATGTGTGTGATTCAGTTCACTTCTCTTCCCCAGCCATGACAAATAAGTGTTACCAGCGTCAGGATGAATAGTCCTGGTGAAGGGCAATGGCAGCTTGTTCAAAGAGGGTTTACAGCTGAAACGTGGAAGGAAAATACTGTCAGACCTGCCCTCGAAAGAGTGAAATGTGCTCAAAGAGAGGGATGTGACATAAAAAGAAAACCCAGTACATTTCCTGTCCTCAGGCCAAATTTTCTTCCTACCTTTGAGGAAGATTGACCCCTTTCCTTTGGGAAAACTGTGCAACCCTATAAAGGAGCAATATCAGACTAGATTCAGTAAGCTTTTCCCTGTATATGGCAATTTTGTCCATGGTCAGGGTAATTAATGGCCAATATAATTAATGTTATTTTCAAATCAGCCGATGAAGACTGTAGGTAATGATTGCATGAGCAACTGCAGAAGGAAAGATGCACACTGTGGTGTCTGCTGCTAGATCTAATTTTCTGGAAACAATGAGTGATGTGGCTTTTTCTGGGGAGGATTTAAGAGAAAACCAGGATGAATTAACTATGAATTTAATAGAAAACCAGGATGAATTACTCATGCAGTAATAATACTATCTTGCAGGCAACTAAAGGGGCTACTTGTGTTTAATAGACCTAATCTTGCTTCAACAGCCTTCAAAAACTATCTGGATGTGTCTGACTATTACCCAGAAAGAGAAAACAACAAGAAAAAAGTGGGTCAGACCTGTCCTTCCAGCACCAGATTTCCACAGGGGGAAACAGAAGAGACCCAAGTGGTGGGCTACAGGAGGGTGCACGCAGATGGTGGGAGCTGCTTTTGAAAGCCACTTACTGGCAGAGCCAGAGCTCTTCACCATTACTGATGCCAGTTCAAGTTTCTTCATGTTTTCCTCAGTTCTATTTTTCAGTGCAGTCCGAAAGTCTATCAAGGACTGTGGCTTAATTTTTCCAGTGGTTTGTCGGTATAAAAAGATGCCATTTCCACAGAGGCTGTTGTTCCCAGTGTAAATATGTTTTTAGGCACAGAGCAACATAATCCTACAGAGCAGAGAAGCTGCAAACCCTTCTGGCAGTGTCTACGGCAGCATAAATGCTCTGTTTCTATCCTTTCTGTTTATGGAAATCCAAAGACCATTTACCTCCTAGATTCACATAGGATTTGATATAGCATAGTCAAGAACCATGGATTGCTGCTTGGTAGGTTTAATTTCAAGGAAACGGCAGAGGTTGGGGAGAGGCTGTGCCTCGAGAAATAGCCATACTCCCCAGTGTGGCTCCCCAAAGAAGCCGTGGTGATGCCTTCTCCTGCTCCTTAAGGGACGTTAATTTAACTGGTTGTGGAAATGAGACTTTCCTTTAAAACTCCTAGTATTACAGTTTATCTTAGATTTTGTATCACTGATAGCTGGCTCCTGAAAGAATGGGATCTCCACACAGGAGAATGGAGAACACGCAGAAACCCTTGCAGCCCAGATAGCTGCTTGGGTCTCCCTCAGTCCTGGCAGGGACAGGCAAAACTTTTTTTTTCCCATAGGCATTCTGTCATTGCAAAGTTTTTTTTTTTTTCTTGAGAAATTCCAGACTAAAAATTTATATAAAAAAGGAACATTTGAGTTCTCCTGGCTAGACCAAGAAAAATTCCTTGTGGTTTAGATGGTTAGACTTCAGCTATGTGCTGGCACAAGGCCCAGTTTGAGAAGTGATGGGGGGATGCAGGGACTGTGCTGAAACCTTCTGGAGCCTCCTGTGAGGGCTGCCTGGTGTCCTCCAAAAAGCTCGTGCCGTGGCTCAAGGGTACACCATACACCACCACCATGCTGGTCACGGCTTCAGGCCCTTGGGCTATGCCATGAGTGCAATGCTGAGTGCTCTACATCAGCCGATTGCTGCCGCTTCTGTCGTGAGATTTGCCCATCACTAAGGACACTTTGGCAACCACTGAGTCGCTGTTTGATTTCTGTTTACAATGTAATAAACACATTTCTATTTAGCTCTGCCCTTAACACCTCATCTAGGTTTGCAGGAAGGCTTATGGTCCTGAAGTACTTTGGCAAAAACAGAGGGCAAAGTGGAGCTATTTCCAGTTTTGTTTTAAGAAAGAAAAAATAGTAAAGACACTTATTTATTTATTTTATTGTGTTTCTAGAAGAAGATGGGAAAGGACACGTAGACTACTCTGCAATATCTTCCCAGGAAGAGTAAAGGAACTGAAGAAGCCAGGAATGAGGTAGACAAAATTCTTCCTTTAAAAAAACAACAGCATTAGTTTAATTATTTGGAGAAAAATAAGAATCTAGAACAAATGCTCTAGCTGTTGAAGAGTACATCGTACGTTAAAAATTAAGAATAATAAGAAAACCTCTTTCTTTGGAGTGTTCTGAAAAGTGGAATAAAAAGAATTCCTGATCTATTTCTTAGGGAAGATTTCTCCCCACCCTGTATCCCAACAGATGTTTTAAATCACATGATATGACTTCAGAAGTCTGGTAACTTCTGCTGGGAGTTTCCTAGTTCCCAGGTTTTCTGTCCAGAGGGGATGTCCTATCTCCCTGGAGTTCCTCGAAGTGGGCATTAATTTTGCAAGAAAAGACTTCAGTGGCTTGAGTTTCCCTGCTCCATTAGGTGGTTTCTCGTTATACGAGGACAACAGTGGCTGCATTGTTGAGCCCTTGGTTTTGTTTTCTTTTGTTTTTTTTTATTTTTTTTCCTGTTGTTGTTGTGCATGCTAATCTCCACTGCAAGCTTGACTGACATCTTAAAGAAGTTGTACTATTAAACTCATCTTGTTTTATCTGATTTTTCTAAATCCAGTAGTTCAGAAAATTATTTCAATTTTAGGAGAATCTGAAGTCTTTATGACAATTCTTAAGTTAAACATAGCCTCACTTAACAAAGAATTAAACTATTTGGGTAAATTCATTCTTTTCATAATACTGTCAGGCTCAAAGGGGATCCACCAAGAGTAAAGCTGTGCGGGTAACAGGCTAGTTGATATTTGGCTGGCCAGATCATAGAATCATAGAAAGGTTTGAACGCAGTTCCTTAAATATCACATAGCTCCAAACCCATGGGCAGAGATGCCACCCACTAGATCAGGTTGCCCAGTGGCCATGTGTAATTGCTTATGTAAAGGTACAGCTGTAGACCATTTTCTAGGCAAATTACATGTGTCCTAGATATCCTGTTTAGGATATCTACTGCAGCCCTCAATGCCATGCCATTTTAGTTGGGCTTGTAAGTGGAAGCAGAAAAAATGAAGTCTACCTTTTGCATCTGTCACAACATCAGGTAGAAATCATCTCCTTAATAAAACTAATGATGTAATTGTGATAGCTACTTATGTCATTATAATGTCACAGTTGCTCAAGTTCTTTCATTGGATCAGGACCCTTGTCTGCCATCTCTCCCTTACCTGGCATTTCTCAGATTCACCAGAGTACTTGCATGTATTACAGAAGAATAATTTAGGTTTATCTGAGGTTTGAAATCGTATCTCTGGCAGTTGGTTACTGCACTGACTTTGGTGACTCTCACTATTACTGCATGTCATCGCTGGCCTCATGTGAGGAACAGTGAGTGTCAGATTAATCAGCCCTTACTGTAACGAAAACCAAAGCCAGTTGGTTTCAAAAAAAGGGTATGGGTTGTTGGTCTGGTAAGGAAAGTACTGGAAGAGAGTTGTTTTTGCCAGCGTTGGCACCAGAAAAAATGAAGCAGAGAGGGTTGCGTGCTTGAGTTTGAATTCTCAGCATTCAGGCAGAAAACCGAGACTTGCATGCTGTGATAAAATCCCATGCAAATCATAAATGTGCAGAAATTCATTTTAACAGGAAACAGCCAGTTTTGGTCTAAATAGCTGTGCGGAGGTTTTTGCTGTTACTCTGAGCAGTGGTATTAGACTGCTCTGGTGCCTCAGCTCCAGAGACATGAGGAATCCTGGCAATAAAAATGCTTCCTCCAATAACACCTTCAAGCCTGGCATTGCTTAATGGGCTGTGAGATCACATGAAGGCAGCTGCTTCTGACCATTATAGAGGACACATTACTCCTTTTAGTCAGTTTTAGTACATAGAAACCACAAAATAAGAAAAAAGTAAATCAAGGCTAAAATACGACATCTCCACCTCCACACGCAGGAAACAATAACAGTTCAGTAGTGCTGGCATGAAAGGGACTGATCTCAGCTTTATCGTATTGGGAAAGTAATAAACACCCATATTAGAAGAGCTGTAGATCATTTCATTCTTCCTGCACACCCACTGTGGTCCTCCTGTTCCCTGCCTCCTGCCATCCCACAGGGGAGATTAAATAACGTGGAGGATGTTCTGTGCTGCATGACTATAGTGGCCAGAAGATTGCTGGGACCTGGGACTCATTTTATCCACAGTTTGGTAAGAAGAAGCAGTTTGTGCTCCAAAAATCTCCTTAACCCAAAGGAAAACTTCTTCTAAGCTGTTGTTCCTGCTAGAAAAATTCCCAGGCTAGAAGGTGCCCCACCAATAACTCCAGCCTGTGTCACACAGTAGAGACCCACGTATTCCCCAGAGGACACAGACCAGCCAAGACCCCTTGGAAGGCATGTCCCTGTATAGCATACAAGGCGTGAGACTTCTGTCCTGCCTCTCAGCTGGAGCCAAACAACCCTCAGACCTCCCCTAGGACATGTTCAACAACCACACAGGACAAAATCCCAGAGTAAAGAAAGGGACGTTGTCTGCTAGATGATCTTCATGCACACTTAAGACAGTGGAAGGTTTTCAGGGTGACTTTTTCTTTCTACTCTCGAAAGACAAAAGGCCACCTACAGAGCAAGGTCAGAATTCTGGCTGTAATTGCAAATTTTTGTATTTCATATCTCCATACCTGCTTTTTGTTTTGCAGGTATGAATGAATTTTTGTTCTGGCATTCTGGCTACCAGGGACATAAGAGTTCAGATATGAGCCTTCAATTTCATTAGTAGAAGGAAATCTTCAATGCAAGCCACACTTCTAGGATAATACTGATGTGTTATACCTTTCAGAAGGGACCTCACCTACTGGGAATGCTCTCTCCTTTCCAACTCCTGTTTCTTTTTACCATCCCTGGAAGAAACCCCTGAATAAATCTGATCTCATGTTTTTATTCCTGGAATACAGAAGCCTTTGAGAAACATCTTCTTCCTTTGCTTCTAAAAGGGCTGTGGTAGAGAACATGAATGATGGTGTATCCTGTGGCTGGCAACAACACGTCAGAAATGGGCACCTCTCTGGGGACAGAAGAGAAATCATAGTCTTCCTTCTTCCTGCCTGCTGAAGCCAGAGGTATTGTGTGTGGTACGGCTGTGGTTTTGTTGTTCGGCTACGAGGGCCTGTTAATAGTGATCCACATTTCAGGAAGTACAAGGCAAGAATTTTTTATTATTTTTTTTTTAAGGTTGGGAGTGAGTGACTGAGTGTTCTGTTTAACTTCATGGGTATCTTGTTGCCTAGACGTGTTGAAATGGTTGATCTGCAATACTCAGAATTTGGCTTTCGCCTCTTGCAGCTGGGAGGGACAAGAACATTGTTCTTCCATTGATATTTTCTGGAATTCACCCTCCTCTGAATCAGTTCCTCCAGGTCAATCTGTTCTTTAAAACAGATTTTAGGTTGATGCGGCTTCTCTTCAAGTGCATCAAGTACAGGGCACATCTGCCAGTAGCAACTTTTTGGGAATATTGTTTGAAGAATATCTTGAAAAATAACATTGAGTGGCAAGGTGCAGATGTTTGTAATAATTTTCACTTCTCATTTGAATGAACTGGGTGAAATGGGAGTGGGTTTTGGCTAGATGACTTACCCACCCTTCCACCACTTCCTCCATATCTGCCTCTCTTGGACCATACCTGATGGCAGGCACGTCAAAAAGGGATAAAAACAGCATGTCACATATCTTTGATGTGGGATTATTTTATGTCTGTCCTTCTGAAAACCATTGCAGTGAGACACCAAAAGCATAACATTGCTGAACTTTTATTGAAGAATTTGTTCTTGGCTTCATGCCCATAATGCAGCAACTAAAAGTAAAAAATAGAATGCACTTAGCTTGCACTTTCTCCTTACAGTAACTTTCCCTTTTGTTATAATTCAAGTTTGGGGGCTTTCTCTAGAGAGTAAGTATGAATAAAGTATATAATGAAAGCTTACATGGTGGTCTAGTTTTCAAGGGTCCAGCAACACTGTAATTTATTCAGTTTCAAATTAGTCACCAGCTTGAAACTGCAGATATAGTCCCAAGTTTTAGGGCAGTCAAATGGGAAAAATCGTCCTCAAGGATAGAGAGGTCTGTCGTTTTCTGAGAGACTTTAATATTCTCAGTCATGATGTGGGGAGTGCACACAAACAGACTCAGTGAGGTCAATGAGGGAGTTTGTCTTCAAACATGTGTGGGAAGTATGCTGAGCTCCGTGTTTGTCTGTCCACTGCCCAGGTGAGGTCAGCCAAGTTACTTTAAGCTGGGTCTGAAGAATTAGTCCTATTTTACCACTCTTAATTAAAGTGCCAAAGCTGCCAAACAAGTCTTATTTTCCATCAGTAAATGTTCTTAAACAGCTAAATATCTGTGCCTGGGACCTTAAAATTGCTTAAAGTATGGCAGTGTTGAGGAGTTAGACGTTTTAGCTATGATACTCAGATACTTTGTATGAAGCATTTATTGGAAGACAGACTAAACCCACATCTCTGTTTCCTGCAGCGGGTGCTCTTAGCATGATGCTGCAAAGCTGCATAGCCTGGCTGATGGGAGATGAACCTTGCTTCAGGCAAGGTGGTGGTGGGGCTGGATTGCCTGACCTCATAGGAAAACACCCTGCTTATTCAGATTCTAGGAATATCTGCAGATAAAGCCAGAAAATATGTCAAGGGTCAAAATAGTAAGTGTGCCACAGATGGATTGCGACTACTATGGTGATCAGGTATGAAATAATCATTTACAGAAGCCTGATGGCTGGCTGGTGTGTATCTTTCAAAACATATACTCTTTTTAATCAGTGGGTAACCATCCAGTTTTTCTGTGGTGATCTGTCCAGACAGGCCCAGAGTAAGTGGTACTTTCTGAATCAGATCTATTAAGGAGTATGCCTCATCACAATAATTCAAATCTGCTCCATATTTTAACAAATTGAGAGAAAGCGAATCTCTTTTACCATGTAGACCCATGGTTTCTTTCCTCTGTTTTGTTCTCCCTATTAGAAGGAACTCCATGCTGGGTTTTCACAAGCTTAGAAGGGTTTAGGAGCAGGGAACTAATGCAGGAACAGAAGCTAATTGCCCACCTAAAATCCACCCTGATCCAAATCTCCCGCCTTGGCACCACATTTTATCAGACCGTTTCAGCAGGCGCAGTACAAGAAGCAACACCAAACAGAAAGCAGGCAAGACATCCCCATTGATTGTGTGCCTGAATACTGCGAGCAAAAAAGAGTACGTTAGCCATGTGTTCCTTTTCAGGAAGGAGGAGGACATCAGGAAGTCTCTTAATCCTTGCTAGGTTGCAAAGTGATGGAAACTTGAAAGACTGCCAGGGAGAACTGGGATAAAAGCATTAGCATTCTATTTTTTTGGGAATAAAACTACCTACCCTGTGAAAAAAAAAAAAAGTCCCTGTAGCTGAGTGATATATCTGTCTCTGAAAGAAATTTGAGTTGGGTTCTTAAAATACTCCCTCCGTCAGTTTATGATGATGGTTTCTGAGTTCTTTCAAGTGGTTTTTTTGGAGCTGCATTAGATAGTATGAGACAATTCACACTGTTCTTAGAAACCATCAAGGGCCAGCACAGACAGAGAAGCAAGAGGACATAACTCAGAAGGGGCTTTTCTACCCACTCTGCAGATATTAGTTTGTAAAAAATAAATACATTCATAATCAATCTGGAAAGTGATACAAAAAGATCACAACAACATGTACTCGCAAGAATGTACTTTGAAGAACATGTTGTACTTTCATGCTGAAATATTTTACTTTCGTTGCAAAATATTTTGAAATTGAGCTTTCCTGCAGGGTTATTTATCCAGCCTGTGTGGTTTAGGAGTGCTGCAAGAGGGTTTCAGGTGTTACCTCTCTGCCTCGCGGGGGCTTGGGACAATGAGCTGAATCTCATACACAGACAAGTTAGGCATTTGGGACTGAAACCACAGAAGGAAGTAGCTGCCTGGTAGGGGCTTAGCTCAGCATGTCTCAGTCCAAAGTATAGATCCTTAATGTCCCCATGTTTGGCTGCTGCCCAGTCAGAAAGTCCCTAAAAGTCCACTGACACCTTCATTTCCACAACGAGGACACTGAGGCATCGGGATGTCCCCTTCTGGGACCCTGCCACGCTGGTGTCTCTGGACAAACTAACCACCACCACCCTTAAGAAAAGTGGAAGCAGAAATACAGGTGTCTGGCTCTCTTCATTCCCATTCTTGGGCCATGGGCACTCCTCCATGAAGCATTTGGGTCCTCTCCCTTTTGACCTCCCTTCTTGAGAGGAATCTGGATACAAGAGGAAGGTGGTCCCAAGGTTCTGCAGTCATCGCGCTCCGTCACGGAGGGAGAATGACCATCAGCATGACTGCACTGCCCAGCCAAAGTGGAGAAAAGGGCTGTCATGGGGGATTGAGTACAGAGCACAAGATATTTACATAATTCCTGGCCCAGGAATGGGAGAGATGTCTCATGCCTCAAAGGTTTGTCCCCTCACAGCATTGCTCACTGAATGCATAAGGCGAAGGGTGGCTCTCATGATTCGGGCAAGGAGTCTGCCTTGGAGCATTTATGCAGCCATTGAGATTGTCACAATAAGACTGGAAGCCAGCACCAGAAGCACCTAATTTCCCGTGAGGGCTGTGGCTGAAGGCATACTTCTTCTGCTGGCATTTTCTCTTGGCCAGCATCTCCTTCCTCCCATGCCAGCTGTTCTGGAGGCCAGTCCAAAGGTGTCTTGCTGCCTCCACAGACTGGAAAAGAAGCCTTGGCAGCAGTGATCTGCTTCACACTGTAGGATATCCTGGCTGCCTTGGCTCGCCAGGGGATTTAATGCTGCTTGATTTGCCTGAAGTTATGCATGAAGCATCTCACAGGGAGTGAATTGGACAAGTCTTCCCTTCCTGCCATAGCCACTGCACCACTCCAGCTGGGGCACCTCTGTTATTTAGCCTGCTTTGCAGCTAAGCAGAGTAGCTCAGCTCACTATTAAGTATTGGTGAGTGTTTTCATCATCACTGATGATATGAGACACTTGTAATGCCATTTTTGTTTCACCTGCTTGAGCTTTGTTTCTCAAGGCTTCCATGAGGGACAAGATTCATTGCTGTGAAGTCGTCAGACACTAGTAAGGTACGTGGCCCTGATGTTATTGTGATTTATTGACTTCACTACTCATGTAAGAGTTGTGGGAAGTTGCTAAACCACTGACCACTGGCCTCTGAGAGGGTATATCAGGGGAAGACCTTGCACATATATCCTTTTGTACATACACCCATTAGCCCGGCCATGAGCATGGGCTTCAGGCTGAGCAAACCTCTGCTCTGATGTGGAAGGCAGTTTCCATGAGCAGCAAATGAGCGTCTGTCAGGCGCTTCAATTGCAGCTAATAATACTTTAATTTTTCCCTTTGTTCTCTGCCTTTTATCCTTTGATGACTTAACAGGCCACCCAAAACAGAGGAGACTCCTGGCTTTTCAAAGCAGGCACTTAGCAGCATCTTGTGCAGTAGCACAATATCAGCCGAAAATGTTCCCCTGACTTCTGGGGAAAAGAGCAGCAACAATTTGCAGAAGGTTTATTTAAACATGGCTGTTTATTTTTACTGGAGATTGAGTTACCTTCCCTTATAGGAGTAATGTCTTGGAATCTTCCTTGGTTCGCCTACAATAAATCTCAGTTGTCCAAAGAAAAGGAGTGAAGCTCAGAGTCATTTTTCTTTGCTTTCCTCCATTGGCAAGTGAAGGAAATGCCCCATGAAGAATCATTTATAACAACCTTGCTTTTGAAATTTTTGGCAAGTCCCTGGCATATTGGCTAGATAAATTATTGCTCTATCTCTTGGCAGGCAGAACACAAAGCGGCAGCTCTCTTTTTTCTAGTAGACTGGTGGGATCTCTACTATCAGACAACACAGAGAATAAAGAAAGCCAGAAGAAAGGCTCACAGCTGGATCTCAGCAAGGGTGGCAGGGGTGGAGGCAGGGAACCCCAGGTCCTGTTATGACTTCAAGCCATCTTTTGTCCCAGCAGTTGCCGACAACCACACGGACAACATTTTGCTGCTGGTATTGTGGCTTCTTGCGAATCATGGGCTTTATTTCTCAGTGCGGGCAAACAACAATGTGAACTTGCACTCAGAGCTCTTTAATTCTCTGAGAAGGGACGGCATTTGGGCTAACACACAGTAAAGGGACCTCAGGGAAGAGCGGACTGATGGTGAAGACTAAGACTTCAAAGGCGTTCTGAAATGGCTTTGACTCTTCCCATCCTTTTTCTGAGAAGCTTTTCAAGGAGATTTGCTGCTGTGGGCTAAATTGCTTCGAAGTATTTGGCTGATAGAACAGCTGGAACTGATAATCTCCAGCATCTAACAGGCTCTGTTATGACAATTATTATTTATTTATTTGAAATTGCCCCTTGTTTTTCCCTATGAAGCTCTGAAAAGATTTTACAAAGGATAACTACTTTTTGCATAATCACAAATATGTACAGCTAGATAAACTGGGGTTATATAAGTAGGTCAGGATTGCACAGTGCATCAGCACATGGGCAAAAGGAGTGTAAAATAATAGGGTGGAAATTTGGCAGCAAAGTCCGGGGAATTTCTATAAATTTTAGTCTAATTTCCTAGGGAAACGAATCTTATGATACCCATCTCTCTAAGTCTGATAATTTCTTTAAGGTTTAAGAGGAAACAGTGCTGGGATATGCAACATAGCTACAAGCAAATATCTGCATAGCGGCCAAAGTGGAAATGTTTTTTTAGGAAAAAAAGACACCTTTCCAGCATCGAACAAAATTAACGTGGCAGAAATACCTTTATTTGGGAACATGGAACGGCACCCTTTGATGGACTTGACCTAAAAAGTGGTGAGTGCCCAGTTTATTCTGCTGGTAAGTTTTGTTTTAAGATTATCAGACCTTTCTGAGTATCCTAGCATAAAGACATTCTGCCTCGAGTGGTGTTCATCGACAGGAATGCTGTGTATTGTCCCTTTTCTGTAGTATACAGCTAAATCTGGAATTTAGCCATATTGCAGACCTGACCCAATAGTCACGAAAATACAAAATTATAGTTATTTTAGACTTTGCAAGGCAGGAAATGGGATATTTTCCTCCTTCTCAGTCTCCATCTCTCCTTAGTGGTGTTAGGATTTACAAGAATTTGGAGGTTGTATGCTTCAGCAAAAACATTTCCCCAGATTAGATGAGGCTCATTCTTTGGTCTCCTTTAAAAATATTATAAGAAATTTCATCAGACCATGAAACTCAGAATATCAAATTAGAGTCTTACCCAAATAATCCAGGTTTGGGGG
This sequence comes from Anser anser, assembly GCF_964211835.1. Taxonomy (NCBI): domain Eukaryota; kingdom Metazoa; phylum Chordata; class Aves; order Anseriformes; family Anatidae; genus Anser; species Anser anser. Next base: position 21,001,060 of record NC_139732.1, read on the forward strand.
ATCTTGTCATGCTAAGTGGATTTTTTGGCAGCAACCAATTTTATTACGGATGGAGCCACAGTGGAACCACATTAGAAAAGTATATTGTTACAACACTTTCAATATCAACAATGCTACTTGGAAAGTAATAATGCGTTCCAGATGGCTAGAAAGAATTACTGTCCATTTTAAAATGGATTTTTTGTTGTTGTTTAGATGATTTATTTTGATAAAATTTGAGATAATTTAGATTTCTGTCAAATGGTCAGTAAATGTGAAGATAAGGCTGTTCACAGAGCATGAGATAAGCTTATTCTAAAAGGCTACTTTCATGTAGTTTGATTAGATAGAGTTTCATATCGGTCTTATTTCTTTCATCTGAAGTATTACAGCTAATTTTGCTTTGTGAAAGCAGACATTGAAACTGCTCGGTTATGTCCAGGGTTTTTCCACACCACTGGCAAGCAATGGGACTGCAGTTACCTGTCTGTAAGCTGTGTAATAACAGCCACTGATGTAGCAGGTGAGAGTTTGAGATGCTCCAATGAAATTTATCTCAATTTGTTATATATAGCACATGAATTGGAGCTGAGCTACTGAAACTGAAATAAAAAAAAGATGTTTTAAACCTGTCTTTGCTCTTGTACTGAACACATTTGAGGGAAGTCTAGGTGCTGTTAGGTGAAGTTAAAGTCATTGTAAGTTAACAGGGGTGTGTTTTTTTTTACAGGTTCCAAATCACCATGCTCCTTCATTGTCCTGGTGCACCAATACCCATGAAGGTCTGTGTAACACAGGTGGGGCCATACCTTGTAACTCCTTCCCATCACTGATGTTCTTCTGTACCAAATTATCCTGCAAACGAGGAACAGCAGACAATGCAAAGCTAACACCATCCCTGGATAGAGCAGGTAAAATATTGCCTGAGCAATCTTGTATGGAACATTTTTTTCAGTCCTGCTGGTTTGGCAGGGATATCGATGTTTAGTTTCTTGCTTGTGACATGCCACTGTCCCCAGGTATGGCAGTGTGAACAAAGGCTTTTGTGATGTGTCTTGGCCTTTTATTGTCTATTCTTAAGACCTGCTGTATCTGGGCTCTTCCCCAGTTTCTCTTTTGCCCATTGTTTAGACACTTTGAATCAGGTATTTATAGGCCCCCAGAGGCACTGGGAAATGCTAGGCACAGGGGCAGCTGCGGCATTCAGGCTGGCTGAATCTGGACGTGCCTTCTGCTGAGCCTAGTCCATGGTGACATCCCTTGTTATGACACAAAGCTCGAGTCTGCTCTATGCAGCTCCCTCTCTGCTGTACCCAGCAGCATCCACCCATCTCTCCGGCCATTGGACTTTCTCTCTGAAGACTTCATTTTGCTTTGTGTGTTTCTCCAGCAGGCATTAGTTAAGCTGCTCACTGAAAAGCTTTTGAAGACATTCCCCAGAGTTGGTGGCTGCTGAGCATCAAGCAGTGGAAGAGCTTGAGGAGGTTTTGTTAGTCCTGGCTGACCAGATTCCTGTTTCATGTTTGAAATAGATCTGCAGCCAGTTGGTTAACAAAATATTATTCTCAGGATAACTACCTGAGCCACCTCGCCAAGCCAAAGAGTCATAGTAGGGTTCCAGAAAGGCCAATATTAAATCCAGAGACATCAACATTAGTGAAGTAGGACTAAATTATCTCCATCTGTCTCTTGCTCTTGCCTGAGGCAAAGAAATAAGTAGCTCCCTTGAAAAGAAGAAAAGATGAAGGCTGTGTTAATGAGGACCATAACAAAACTTGTAGTTCAGGTCACGTTCTTTTTCCAGTCCTATCAAGTTCAGTCAAAGAATATCTCAGCTCCCGTTGCTTGCCTGCCAGCTGCTCTACCAAAGCCCAGTTTCCTTGGCAGTAAGAAGAACAGCCGTGCCACCATGCAGCATCAGAGACATGAGCTGACCCTGCTTTCAGGGGTGGCTTCATATAGGTGACACACTGAGATTCTTTTCAGCTTGCATTGTTCTTGATTCAGTTAGCTGGTTTTAAGTGTTAATTGCATATTAAGCATAAACAGAAGTTGCTGCTAAGTGCTTTGAATCACAGAATCATCTAGTTGGAAAAGACCTTCAAGATCATCATGTCCAGCCATTGACCTGACCTACTGAGTCCCATCACTAAACTATGTCCTTTAGTGCCAAATCCACACATCTCTGAAATACCTCCAGGGTATTTAATACTTCCCTGGGCTTCCTGTTCCAATGCTTAACCAAGCACTCCATGAAAAAATTTTTCCTAATATCCAATCTAAACTTCCCCTGGCACAACGTGAGACTGTTATCTACCCACACTGACCAGCATCATTGAGTGTAAGTTTTGAAATGTATGGGGAAAATTATATGTAAACACTGGCCCTTGCTCTACCCTAAATGCATTTAAGGATAGAATAGAAGCAAAATAAAAATCAACCTTAATGTTAATTAAGAATGTTCAGAAACTTTCACTGTGTCTTTCTGTTCAGTTCTTATGACAAAACTGCTTGTAGAAGTAACACAGATTTCAGATGTGAATTGTGCCTCATTTAGTACTGCAAAGTATCTTGATTCCACTATTAATTTCAATTAACATCCATAGGTTCTCTGGAAAACTCTACTTCCCATATGAATCTCTCTATATAAGTAACCACATCAAAAATGCTTGTATTTTAACGATACTTCATTATGATTAGGGACTTTTTCTTCTTTTTGAAAGCTTCATGATCCCCAAAAGCCCATCAGAAGCAACACTTTGGGGGAAGAGCTCTACGAGGGGCTTTACTTTTGAAAGATGATATGAAGTAAGGTAGAAAAAGCTTCCTAAATATAGATAGAGGTTCAGAAGGATGTAGCTGTTCATAAAAGTTTGCGTTTGTGCAGCACTTTGGTGCATATTGTTGGGCAAAGTGGAGATGTGTATAATGAGGCATGGAAAACATAAATTCAGTTGGCTAGGATCATGGGGTAAGTAATTATCCCTGTGGGAAGATAGCAGGTGGATTAGTTACTGGGCTGCATCTGCAATAAGCAATTAAAGGAAAACATCTGTTTCACATAGTCCATTTCTTCTTTTCCAGGATACTCCTCCACTGTGTCTCTCTGATACTGCAACCTGGAGACAAGTCACTTCTCTAATGAGGCTGTGCAAACATCATGTGTTCCTACGTGGAAAGAGGTGGAGAAGGCCAGGAGCAACAGGACACAGTAAGTAACATCTGGGAACATCTCCTGACTCTCTTGTTTTATTTTCTATTAGATTCTGCCTTGCTCCAACACAAAATAAATCCGTTTCCAGTGACTTAAGAGTAGACCTATTAGAGGTGCAGAAAATAAATCCTAGAGCCAGCTCTGCTAAGTGACTCATAGTATCTCTGCTGCCATCTTGAGTAAGAGGAAAGTCTGAGCATCAAATCAACATTTTCCTGTTTGACTGAGCTGCTCAGAGTGGCTTTTGTTAAATTAGCCAGGCCAAAGTGATATCTGATGTGCAATGTGTTGTGAAGCCTCTGTTTGAGCCAGGAAAGGTTACCATGAACTCGGTGCTTCATGGTATCCGTGGCTGATGACGAGTGTCCTTTTGCCAGTAAAAACTAATAATAAATGAAACGTAAATGCTACACTTTACATGCCCTTTTCTTCCTGTATCATTGCAAGCAAGATTTCTTTTTGTTCTGGATGAATTTAACTGGGCTGGATTCTGTTCAAAGTTATGATAAATCTTGAATAACCCTGTTTTAGGTGAGCTGATTTCTGTAGTGCTGGTGTAGATTTACACATTCATAATAAAGAGAATGATTTTTTCCCCCCATTTTTGGTAATTTCTCACTGTTGGTAAGTTAGCCAGCAACCTGAACCTAATCATCTATAGATTTTCAAGATGCATAGGGATTTGATTACATTTGTCTATGTACATAGATATAAAAACAATTTTTGAAGGTGTGGACTTCATTTTTTAATGTATCCAAGTTGTGGACTTGGCTGAATAAGCATTTCTTTCTCTGAAAAGCCCCTTATCATTATTGCTTTTGTCTGTGATTTATTTTTCAAGCAGGGATTTAGATTAAATTTCTGTAAAAAGATCAAGTATATTTGAGCAGTCATATGTGGTTTAGTGATGCATATCAGAGTGTCAGCAAGTGTTTATTTGCTTCTAAATATTTTGAACTAAACTCAGCTATCAGTTATGTCAATATACAACTGGAATAACTCCAGTTACAGCAGTGGAGTTGCTCCTGATTTATCCTTTTACTTTAAACAAGGATAAGATTTGATACTACATATTCCTACAGTAAAATGGGAACAGAGCAAAGACAGTGTGAAGGGCTTTGGCATTAGGTTGTTCGTGGAAAATATCGTCATGTCATGTGTCATTGATAACAGAAATACAAAAGGGAAGGAAAATTATCCACCCTTGCTCAGGATCACAAAAAGTAATGAATCATACTCTCTCTTTAAAATAGAATGAAATTGCCTGGCATTAAGTGTTTATGCAATACGAGAACTGTTTCCCTAATCTCTATTTCAGACAGATTAAAATGCAAATATTTCCAGTGCAATAAGAGTTCACTAAAGCAGACTATTGCCTAGGGAAATATGCCTTTTGGCTGTGCTTCCATTAACTCTCCTGGAAGAAAAAAACAAAAGAAAGAAATGAACCTAATTAGTGTTCCACATTTTTCTAAGTAGAAAAATGGGCCAAAAATCCCTATATGCTTGAACAGAATATTGTGGTTATGGAGTGTAAATTGTCTTCTCCTGTTGGAATGGTTTTTCATGGGGGCTGATGTAGGTTAGAAAGTCCTAACTGGAAGCAAGCAGAGCTGCTGGAGGTCCTGGAGAAAGGTGCAATGATCTATTTTATAGAATCAGAAAAATAGTAGTGATATTTATCTTCTTTTATATTTACCTTCTATATGTGTCAATGAAATTTTTGCCAAAATAGATGTATTTCATTTCATGCTGTTGGTGATTCACTCTATCTAAGCTTGAGGACAGCTTCTTGGCTTGTAAGATGTTGCTAAATTATTTTCAGTACTTGTCATGGTCTTTTGCATAAAGGAATCAGTACTGATGATCAGCTCTTTGGTGCCTCTTTAAGTTTAAATGATTAGATGCGTGATCAAAAATTCTCCCACCCTGTGAGGTGTAGATTCAAGTGCATCTCATAAAGCAGCAGAATGATTTGTTGGACATGGCGACATGCATCAGTAGCTGAGCACATCTGGCCTCTGTTTTCAGCCTGGACAACTTGTTTCACACTTGAGTTTTCCTTTTTACCTTCTGTCTGCTTTGTTTATCACAAGGAGGGACTGCTTCTTACTGCATTTCTGAACAGCACCTGGTGTAGAAGCATCCAACCCCTAAGTGCTGCTGGAATATAAATAAGAGTAATAAAGAACTTTTTCCCTGTACTAATATTTCAACAGTGTTTTTATGCAGAAATTTGGCTTGGAGCAAAGTATAATTGGCAGACAGCTTTTAACTACGAAGGCCACATTGACCTATGTCAGCAGGGGACCAGAGAATAACAAACCCATGTTATGCTCTAAACATAACTGAATTGAGAAATAAAGCTTGGGTCTAAGCACTTCTCCAGGATTTAAGATGGTTCCCTACCACCACCACCCCAAATATCTGGAAAAAAAAACAGGAGGTCAGAAGTCAGGTTCTTCCACATGGCAGGGGAAAAATAGCTGTCATACTAGGAGCCTGAGTGCATTATTTGACATTGCACTTCAGCTGTGCCCCCACAGATCACTGTGTTAACACAAATCCTGCCTCTCCTTCCCCCTGTGTGTGGAATTCTAAAGGAAATTATTATTAGAGCTGGTGAAGACTTTTCATTTATCTTTCATTACTTTTTCCTCTGTTAATTTTTCCTTTCCTCTTTCAAAACTTTATGTGATGTGAGGAGGCATGATCAAAACAGGTTAGACAGAAAAAGTAAAGGCATATGTGGCCAGGTTGTAACTGGGTTCATCAGACCAGCACCTGCAGAGGAAGCCACAGACTTCCCTGTCCCTTCTGCTCCGGGCCGTGACACAAGGTAGGAGGCAAAGCAAGGGTGGGAAAGACACCTTTTACATCCCATGTGTGTACTTGTACATATTCTAGACATTTTTCTCCTTTCTCTCTCTAAATATATTGTAAATGTCACTTTTTTTTTTTCTTTGAATGCATTTCTAATTTACAGCAGGTAATCCAGTGACACTGAGCCTGTGAGCGCAATGGGACTTTTACCCCTGGGGTCACTGTTGCATAAACACAACTGCCAACATCTAAGGGATAACTGCCCTGACTGTCAAGGTAAGCAAGTGCAGAGCTTTCTAGGAACTGTTCATTAAAGTGAACAAATGCATGAGCACACCTAGTAGGGGAGAAGGAAAATGCAGACAAATTTTTTTGTTTCCTGGTCTTCATGGATTAGCAGCACAGACTGCAGGATTGACAGAATCATTTTCTGAAATGCTGGTGGTGTTCAGAATTTGAAGTTTGGTGTGAAACATAATTTTAACCCCCCCACCTTACTCTTAGGAAAAGGCAGATGATCATGAAACAGTTCAGGCTGAAAATGACTTCAGCATCTGGAGGTTGCAAATGGTCATTTTTGAGTCAGAGAACTGGTGGAAGGGTGCTGTGGGTTGTTGCATATTTGGTTCAGCCTAAATCATCACGGTCATAGTCATCATAATAAAAAGAAATTCCTTTCCCAGTACAACCATGAAGAACGGAGATGAGCTTCCTCCTTTGCACTCTTCCCAAACTATAACTATTGAACTCATTGGGTGAAGTCTTCTATTAAAATTGATAGCTATGCTCACGGTGTTGTCTGCACTGTGAGATAATGGTCACCAGCTTCACTTTGATGAGTGTGTACTGCTCCAAATTAGGAAGGGCTTTTCATGTTAGAGACGGAATTAGATGATGGAAAAACTTGCCTCAGGTCCATGAGATAATTTTGATAAAAAGAAGACTTTTGTGCAACTTGCCTCCTAATAAGCACATCTGTTTAGACTAGATTTAGGTTAGATCTGAGTGCTTTTTGAATCCATGCAGTCTTACAGGGCTAAGTGGATCAGATTATGACCTGCAAAAACCTCCCAATTTCCATCTTTTTCCCTTATAAAATACATGTTTCAGCATGACCCACAGTTACATAAACTGATTGATGGCATAAAAACGCATGTAAGGTCTGTCCCTGATGTGACATTTACTGTGCATTTCGGTTCAGAGGATTTGTTAAAAATTCTGCTATGAGCATATTTTGACCCTGTCTTTTGATGGTTAATTCCAGTTTCTAAATAATTTATTTGATGTCACATACTCTTTAAGATATGAAATTGGTCTAATTAAAGATGTGCAAAATATAGCCTATATGACGGATATAAGGAAAACATACTTTTCTGTGTGAGTGGTAAAGCCCACAGCCACAAACACCTCTCCAGTTTGGTAGCCTCAAAAATGCATCCACAAATATTATTCATCTCTGTGGTCTGCAAAGAGTTATCAGGGGTTATAACTTCCTGGAAACATCTGTGAAACTAGGAGTTTTGTATATGGATGTATTTGTCACTCAGTAAAGAGTCACTTTCTTTTACTATTCCCACCAGTCTAAGAGAACAGCAATTATGAATAAGGCAGTCTGGAAAAGACTAAAATATTCAAAAATGAGTATTATGGGGAAAATATAGCCTGATGTTTACAATAATTTCTCCAATTTAAACTCATAAAAAGCATCTTTCCAACACGTCAATGTGTTTACTTAACACATTTTTTTGTGGGAGAATCTTTAAGAAAGAAAATGTCTGAATTTGTCCCAAATAGTTTTAAAATAACTTCTCAGTTTGGATGAGAAGGCAGAACATATCCGCCTGTAGGTGAATGCAATAATCCTGAAACTTCAAGAGTTGAGCAAGATGCATCTTGTACTCAGTAATTTTGATGAACAACTACTACTCAGTTTATGGATGTTGTTGAATCACTACGTTATGTCAGATTTTTTCACAGTCACTAAGGCACTTTTTTAATGACATGCCTACTAGAAATAAGAAAGAGTCCTCATGGGATATAGGACTGATGGTTTAGTAGAGCTTTTAAGTGCACTGGACTATGTTAAAGACTATAAGGTTAGAAATACGCACCCCAACCGGTGCTAGCATTTCTTTCCAGCATTCACAGAGATTGGAGCACTGTTAGTGTTACTCAGAGCTTTGGATCGTGAAGGAACCACAGGATAAACTACTGAACGACACTGCTGGATTAAATATTTGCTGATGATACTCTTTTTCCTATCTTTCAATGTCTAGCTGAGACGAATGGTTTATAACGACCACTTCTGGACATATTTCTGTAGAGGGGGAGAGGCACTGATTCTTAAGGACTACTGTGTTTCCTTGTTTCCTGTTTTAAAAGCAGAAAAAATGAGGGATTCTCCCATTGTCCAGTTCCTTAGGTTAAACTATCTTTTTAAATATTTTTTTTTCATTTTTCTTATTGGTTTCTCTCTTTAACGTTATCCATTAAGACTCTCAGATATCACCCCCAAGCTGCATTAATTTTGGTACAACAACCAGTTAAGATAATCCATCATTACTGGCAGAGCCCAATCAAATTAGGTCTTGTAATGTCCCAGAGAAAGGGACAATCCCAGTGGAAAAGGCTCACTGTTAGGAGGATGAGAGAAAAAAATGCAGAGGGAAGGGAAACTAGAGAAACAATCACGAAAAATGATATTGCTAAATGTTTTCTTAGGAAACAACACTGAAATGAGTGATATGGAGGAATTCCACATTTGTTCTGAGCTATTAATTTGTCTGCACAATGGCAAAGCTAGAAAATCTTGGGGCCAAGAACAGAAACCAAAACCACTCTCCAGAAACGCTGCGTGATTTTCCAGGTAAGAAACTTGCTTTCAACTCCTCTATTTACTGGAACACAGACAATGATTCACTTGATCACAACTAAAGGTCAGTTCATATTCTTAACAATTCTCTGCAACTAAGCCAAAAATCTGTTGATTTTTATCTCATATAATGAAAATACAACGTGAAGATGCCGAGTGAGGGTGGAATCAACAGCTTACAACCAGAAAAGGTGGGTTTGAAAGAAAATGGAATACTCATGGTATAGAGCTGAATCAGATTTCACCACAGAAGTCTTAAAATACAGAAAAATAAAAAAAAAAACAGCAAAAAAGTTAGATACCTTCAAAACCAGAGGTAGAAATTTATAAAGTACAAGCGAAAGTCTAACAACTGCCAGACTAACTCTTAGCAATGTGAAAGATCTCATTTTAAGTTATGTGAACATGATTTCGGTAGGTTACCTTAAAAAAGGTGCTTTATATGACAGCAAAGGGCTTATAAAATAAAGGCATCCCCTAAAATAGAAAGAACAACAGTGACATAAAACATTCATCGTGCTTTCAGTGTGAAGTGAGAATTTGCACTCCTAACCTCCCACATTGGATCTGGGTCTTGAATAGCATTTCTGTTTTCTCTTCAGCTAAGCTAATGACAGATCTGAAGAAGTGTCAACACTGCAACCAAAAAAGCTTGAAGCAGCAGGAATGTCGTTCACAGGGGAGATTGGAGTCATAGCAAATACACTTTTCAAGGTTGCTTACTCCTGACTAAAGGCATGTAGTTTTCAGCAAGAAAAGCCAAAATCTTGGCAGCGGTGCTCTGCAGATGAGTCCCATGCCTACTCTAAGCAGCATCAGGTGAGGTAATGTTGCTCCCATCTCCCTGGCTCCTCTCTCCTATCCCGCTGCCAGCTCTTGTTCAGGCTCAGGTATTTGCTTTAGTCAGACTTTGTCTTCATAGAAAGCAGGTGGAAACAGATTATCTCCCTGTCAAAGAGGGGAACTTTGTGAGGAGTCATATCCGAACAAGACATACTTACATTAAAGTAAATTCATTAAAATATGTTACATGGTGAGTGAGCTGCAGTTTCACAAACATTTTAATATCATTCATAAACTGATGGTATCAGATACAATCTATTCTGAAACCCTTATGATTTCAGACATAACATGCTGTACACCAATAGTTATGGGGTTTGCTACATGGGACATAACTTTCCACTCAGTTATAGAAAGCAAAGCTGAAAGCAACTTACCATCAGCCTCAAATGTTAATCAGAAGCTGTACCATGGCTGACAGTTGCAAACAACAGCAATAACTGTTTTATTTCTGTCCTTTTAGTACATTTCTTTTGGTTCACTACCAAATATTTAAACTTTCACTCCTTTCTTCTGTGACTTTTAAACTTCAATAAACTTTCGTTTCAATTTGAAATGAACAGTCATTTTGAAATCAACAAACATTATTTTCCCCAAAAGGTATTTAACAAAGAAGCTTGTTCCCTTTCCTTTATAATTGATTTCAAGTGTTGACCAATTGACCTTTTTCAAGTAAAGAGAAGAAACAAGAAGTTCTCTGTAATATCTCCAAAGAATTCCCTCAATAGAAGTATTTTTTGATGAGAGGAAAAAGTTGCAGTTTGAAAAATATTGGAAGCGTTTCCTCTTTCTGAGAAATTGTTGCTGCTTGTGGAGAAAATAAATGCAAACTGGTGTATGCAGGCAACAGGTGTTTGCTACGAAGCATCTGCCAAGAAGGGACAAGTCTGCAAGGGGCATCAGACTCCAAAAGACCCAAGTAGGCCAGGAAATGAGATTTTACTCAGGTGTCCAAAACAGGGGATATATTTGCAGAACATGAATGGCCTGTGGCTACATGAAGATATCTACAAATTCAGTCATTATTCCCAGTGGGAGCTCCTGTTTCTCGACAGATGTGAAATTCAGGCTGTTTCATATTTAGAAACCTAAATGAGCACTTAGCACTTCTGAAGTTCTGGCCTTGGCCAAACGCATCATATCCAAGAACAAAAGTCACATGAACTCAGACAGAACAAACCATCAGGTTAATCCTTGGTCACTGCAAGAATGTAAAACATCTCAGATTTATTCCCCAAATCCAGTACAGGTTTCAGCTGTGTTGAACAGTCAGTACATCACTGAAATAATTGAGAATTTCATAAATTCACTGACCTGAAACCATTGGTCAGTATGGGCTTTGTGATTTATGTTTGACGATTTGTAAAGACAAGAATCCATCATTCACGCCTGGTGGAAAATGCACCCAGCCCCCAGAAAGGTCTTTGGATTTTCTGTTGTTTGATTTTTAAATTATCCTAAAGGAATTGTTTCAGCATACTGGTTGAAGCTTGCTTAACTTTCTATTTTCCCCAAAGGGTTACTATGGAAGATTGAATTTAATTAATCTAAAAGCAAAATAAGTAATTGCTAAATGAACGTGTTTGGCAGCAGCAAACCAAAATAAGTTCGTCTGGAGAGAGAGGGGGTGAAAGTCCAGGTCCTTATGTCTAGATTTTCTGCTCCTGGTTGTGTGCTAAGGAGATGCGGTACCTATGGAAAAATTACTGCCAGAGATTGGCTCATGTAACCAGTGTTCCAGGGAGCCTGGCTCAAGTCCTTGAGCTTCTGTGTTGGCTCTGCTGCTCCTGTGTACACCAGTGATGGCTTCTGAGACCTCTAGGCTCTTTTTTTCCCCCCACCATAGAAGGGTCTGTCACAGAATCATCTAGGTTGGAAGAGACCTCCAAGATCACCTAGTCCAACCTCTGACCTAACACTAACAAGTCCTTCACTAAACCATATCACTAAGATCAACATCTAAACGTCTCTTAAAGCCCTCCAGGGATGGTGACTCAACCACTTCCCTGGGCAGCCCATTCCAATGCCTAACAACCCTTTCGGTAAAGAAGTTCTTCCTAACATCCAACCTAAACCTCCCCTGGTGCAACTTTAGCCCATTCCCCCTCGTCCTGTCACCAGGCACGTGGGAGAATAGACCAATCCCTACCTCGCTGCAGCCTCCTTTAATGTACCTATAGAGAGTGATAATGTCGCCCCTGAGCCTCCTCTTCTCCAGGCTGAACAACCCCAGCTCCCTCAGCCGCTCCTCGTAAGACTTGTTCTCCAGACCCCTCACCAGCTTCATTGCCCTTCTCTGGACTCTCTCAAGCACCTTCATGTCCTTCTTGTAGTGAGGGGCCCCAAACTGAACACAGTACTCAAGGTGCGGCCTCACCAGAGCCGAGTACAGGGGGACAATCACTTCCCTAGACCTGCTGGCCACACTGCTTCTTATACAAGCCAGGATGCTGTTGGCCTTCTTGGCCACCTGAGCACACTGCTGGCTCATATTCAGCTGCCTATCAACCAGTACTCCCAGTACTTCCCTTCTCTGCCAGGCAGTTTTTCAACCACTCATCTCCCAGCCTGTAACTCTGCTTGGGGTTATTGTGCCCAAGGTGCAGGACCCGGCACTTGGCCTTGTTGAACTTCATACAGTTGGCCTCAGCCCAGCCTATCCAGATCCTCCTGCAGAGCCTTCCTACCCTCGAGCAGATTGACACATGCACCTAACTTGGTGTCATCTGCAAACTTACTGAGGGTGCACTCGATCCCCTCATCCAGGTCATCGACAAAGATATTAAAGAGGACCGGCCCCAGCACTGAGCCCTGGGGGACTCTACTAGTGACCAGCCTCCAACCAGATTTGACTCCATTCACCACAACTCTTTGGGCCTGGCTATCCAGCCAGTTTTTAACCCAATGAAGCATATGCCAGTCCAAGCCATGAGCAGCCAGTTTCTTGAGGAGAATATTGTGGGAAATGGCGTCAAAAGCCTTACTGAAATCAAGGCACACCACATCCACAGCTTTTCCCTCATCCACTAAGCATATCACTTTGTCATAGAAGGAGATCAGGACCTGCCTTTCATAAACCCATGCTGACTGGGCCTGATCACCTGGTTGCCCTGTAAGTGCCATGTGATGACACTCAATCTGCTCCATGAGCTTCCCTGGCACTGTCCTTTCTGAACACCTGGAAGTGTGAACATGGGAAGGTGCTGGAGGACTAGGATACTGGTTTGTGGTAGCAGATGCACAAGGCTCACTTCAGCACATACATACAAGTTGCTGGTGATGCAGATTATATTCTCAAAATATCCAGAACTGTGCAGTTACATCTTCACTGCTTGCTAGAGCTGGCACAAGTACCCATCCTGGGCCACCTCCAGCCACAGGAGCAAAGCAGGCTGGTTGTGAGCATACCAAAGGATCCCTTTGCTAGAACAAATGTTGTACCTGATATTAATTCCTCAATCTTAGAAGTATGTGTTTTTTGTTGTTGTTTTTTAAGCTAATTATGAAGGAATGCAAGAAATAGAAAAACAAGAATAATTTTATTTTTTTTCTAGCCATTTTCTTTGATTCAAAATAAAATGGCCAGAGCTTTCTGTGCAGTAGGCACTGTGATACCCTCCACCTTCAGTGGAACTGTTCCTCCTTCAGAGAGGGTATCCTCCTATATGGGTGGATATTGTCCTGCCATGGGTGATGTTATCCCACATCCACCACATCATCTATCACATTCAGGTCCATCATGAAGATTTGAGGAATGCTGGATGGTTAAAGCCATTCCAGCTACAGATGCTGTCAAGGCATTGTGGAGAAAAAACCTATGTCCTTACTCAGGTTTTGTTCACTGCTGCAGGATATGACTCATTGGCTGACCATTGTCCGGCTCCAGAAATTTGGTCTCTAAACAACCCCAGATTTGGTGGACTTAAACTCTGACGGATCTGTCACATCCAGAGGTCTTTGAAACACAAAGACTGAAGCATGGATTTCCAACAGGGGAATCAAAGGAGCTCTAATGCAAAGCCATCACCGAGCCAAACCAAAGGTTTGACAATTTTGGCTAACTTTTTTTTTTGAGGAGGAATGTGTTGTTAGTTGGCTGGTTGCCATTAGCTTCAATGAGAATGGTATTAGCTTGGGGGTGGAGTGGCCTTTTGGGGACTATAGCATTCAGAGACTCTTGAGAAGTGATCGACCTGCCCATCATGCTGTGCAGAACCCAACATCCCCAAATGAAGGGTGAAAATAAACCATGGAGAAACTCTGCAACACTCCCCTCTCCAAATGTAGTCAAGAGCAAGAAAATAAAACCCACCTAAGTAACTGTCATCTTTAAACCTTGTGAGCCTCCCCCATGGATAATTCAACTTTGCAACTTTCAATTTAGGCTGTGGTGACAGACATTCCTAATGGGTATCTGCTGTCCTGATTTTTAAATATTCAGTGAGTTTACAGCACAGTAAATGAATTGGCCTGATGCTGTTTGGAAAAACAAAGATGCTGGCCAAGAAGCGTATTAAGCTGTTTTTAACTTTGCAAGCAATTTAGGCAATACAACTGGAAGAACAGGCAGCCCTTCACTATGCAGTAAAAGTCACAGTACCAAATGATTAATCATAAGAAGTGCCTGATAATGTAAATAGATTCTGCTGCTAGTGCAATTCAGTCTTATACGCCATATGAAACTGCTTTCAAGAAAATAGGGAATGGATCTAGTAGACATCTGGTCTGGGTAAATTTGTCATGTCTGCAGTTGTAATTATACGCTAATGATATGATTTCACACTGCTTACAATCCCAGCAGCACACTGTTTCTAATTATACATTACCCAGAAAAAAAAAAAGGCCTTACTGACTTCTGCCTTTCAATTATTGTTTTTATTCAAGTTTATGGGCTACTGATGCTTCTGGTATCTGAGAACCACCTGAGGATTGTTGAGTACATACTCACAAAGACTTGCAAATTCAGGAAAGAATATAATTATTGCCACTTTTCAGGTGAAGAAAATCTATAAATTAGCAATAGGGCATTTCAGTGTGCTTTTAAGAATGAAGGAAGAATACTTAAATTTCTGTGCCAAAAGAAACAGTTAGGGTCTGAAGTCTGCCTCACCATTTTGTATAGCAAAGGTCTGTCCTCAGTTTCAGTGTCTTTGACACCTCCCCCCATATGCAGCAGTCTCACTTTCTTTGAAAAAACAGCATCCACAGACCAGCATGCAACTGCCATAGCTTACAAACATCTTCTCCCACCACTTACATTGCCAAAAAAGTGTTGCTTCTGACAGCATGTTTTTGGTGTTCTGTGTTCTTACTTAATTCATCAAAGAGTTCTTATCTTTTCTGCACTTCAACTTGTCTAATAAGAACTCCCAAAGACATCTGATTTTATTTCTAGGAATAAGCTTGTTGTTTTATAGAGACCATGTGCTCGTCAGAGCTTGCCCTCTGTCCTTGCCACAGCACATATAAGAAACCACATAGATTAATTCCCAGAGCACTGCCTTTGAACATACATATTACTTTTATTAAACAAAACTCCACATTTTTTCTCCATTTTCCCTGCACTCTCCAGCTACCTCCAGTCTCAGAGTCAAAAAAGTGAAAAAAAGGACAAATCAACATTAACTCCCTATGGAGATAAAACACCAACAAGATGTTTTGGAAAAAAATGAAGATATTAAAACACACAATACATTGTGGTAAACTTACCTAGGTAGGTATCACTTCTACAGCCCCAAAGGAGTGCCCTTACATAAAAACTCTTCCCCACCTCATAAAACAACTTGCTAGGACCCATGTGTGGGACATAGGGGCCCTAACTGGGGGAAATTACCACTCAAACACCACCCCCCCTCTCCCACTTACCACCAGCCTCTTTCCTGGGCATATTTATATGTCTAACACTAGCTTGAGATCAGCTGGAGAGAGATCCCTCCCTAGCTTCCCAATTGGTCTGCTCTTAATTAAAGGTTAAATCATTTTATGGTAAGGAAGAAACCAGAGGTTTGCTGGCTCTTGGCTGGGACAGGTGTTTGCTTCATAGGGATAATGAATGGTGCTGAGTAGATGTGAGGGCACCTCAAAGTGAGCTAGATTTCTCCCAAAGTTAATAAAACTCAATCCCAGCCTTGAATACATCATAGCGAAGGTGTAGCTGTGGCTGAGAAATTGATGCAAGAAAACAAAAAGAGGAAAAAGAAGAAATTGTTCAGCCCTCAGCAAAGTTTCAATACTCTTCAGGGTTGCTTTTGTGCTGGCAAAGTTTGGAACAGGGTGCTGACTTCTGTTTGAAATGGGTAGAATTTCATTTTATCACTCCAGCACCACCTTCCATAAGTCAACCCTGACATCAATATGGATGCGATGTTGAAAGCCTGATCCTGAACTGTAAAATTTGCTCAATAACCTTTTCTTGTTCCTAATACTTTTTTCTTGTTCCCAGAACAAGAAGTGTTCAAGCATGTCCTCACTGCCCAGATTTCTTTGGAAAAGAGACTTAACCCTCACTTTGTACTAAGAAACTGAGAACAGCAGGAGCCCCAGTGTCTTCTCTCTGGGCCACAACTGCCTGAAAGCACGGTGAATATATAGATGGCTATTTCAACGGTGATTAACCCATACAAAACCCACTCAAAGCAGAGAACTCTAAGTCTCTTTACTTGGCTGTGATAGTAGCAGAGTGCTGAGAACCAAGCAGGATCATGTCCATAGCTCAGTTCAAAAAAATGTGCCAGATTAATAGGCATAATCAAGACTGACATTGAGTAAGAGGCAAGAACGACTAATCAGATGCTAACTTAGCTGATGCTGGCATTACTGAAAGCCTGGGGGCATAGTCCAAGGATAAAAACATAATGTCTTATCTAACCAAGGAGTCATTTGTGCACCACTAGTTACAACATGTACTTAAAAAAGGAAAGAAAGAAAAAAAATATCTATGGCACATGAAATTATTTTATGCCCCAGAAATGATAAGAAAATAAAGTTAAGTGTTCCTGCACCCAATCTTTATAGGGGAAAAGCCCATCTACAGTTAACCCATTGCAAAGTCTACTGTAAGTCCCCAGGATATGGACAAATCCTGACAGCTTGCATTTAAAATGGAGACTGCGTAGATGAAATAAAAATGAGTATATCTAAGATATTTCAAAATGCAGTTTTGGCACATTTATTGCTGTTTGGAGTTTGCTAGGATACATGGGCTGCCCTGCTCTTTGGTTCAGTGAGAGTTCAGGCCGTCTGGCAATCCCCTTCCTTTGGCCAAGGCTCTTTTTTTTCTGGCAACACATTTCCCTGTTTCTCAAGACTTCTTTCCTCCAGATTCAACAGGATGTTGAACTGGATCTCACAGAACAGCTCATGGAAAGGAAAGGCTCTCTGACACAAAACAACGTCACTGGAGGGTGAACTTTAATGTCAGGGAAGGCATCTGGAGGATGAAACCAGGAGCAAACCAACCACTTCCAGGTGTAATGCTATGGGGAAATTCATGGCTGTGTCTTATTTCCAGTCTTTTTCAGTACAACTCATGAGTCCCTAACAGTGAAAGAACTTCTGTGCAAAATTCATTAAATTAAAAAAAAAACACACACGGTCCTGGGGGAGAAGCTAGAATTGTACTTCCATAATACAGGCCTTTCCCAGAAAAGCCAGGCATGGGTCATCATGAAATGCAACACCACACATCTGTGAGGGAGTCTACCCGGTTCCTTCCAGCCTTTCCCATTTCCATCATTTGCCATCACTTGAAACCTTCTGCCGTAGCAACCTGAAACCACAGCCAAGCCTTTGTTGGGTGGGAGCTCTGGGAAACTAGGGCTGCCTGGAGGGAGGAGGAGGAAGACCCAAGTGATGGAGCCAGTGGGAGAAGTTACCTCACCTCTACGTGTGGGGCAGGGTGAAAGCATGAAACCGGCTGTAACAAAACCTCATTTTTCCCTTCCAGTTGTTCCAAGAGGCACCACTAGTGCCTATTGGCAGTACCTCCGGCTCTAAACACTGACCTGTCTTAATGGTCTTTAGCCAGTGGTGACACTGACTCATTGTCTTTGCCAGCTTCAAGTGACATCACTTGATCTTCTTCCCAAGGGCTGGTAGCCAAGCAAGGTGACACCTTCGCGGCACGGGCATGATTTGACGTGACCACCACTTCACCCTGGAAGAGCAGTGCATGTGTGAACGCCTCTCTGCAGCCCTTTTCAAAATGTTTGTGCAGGAACAGCCATAAACCAGGCTGTATTGACCCAAAGATGCAATCCAAGTTGTTTGAGTCTAGGCCTTATCTACATCATATTATCAGGACCGAGAGCACAGATGCACCCCGGGAAGGGAGGGGACTGAGCGCGAGAGAAGGAAAGGCTTCGTCCCTTCTCTCCTGGCACGGGGAGGGGACTGCGGGCAGAGCTGGGTAATGATTTGTCAGCGCAAAGGCTGGGGTGTCTCTTTGTGGAGGAAAAACTTGGCCGTGATTGACAGCAGGGCTGTTTTTGCCGCTTCCCTTGCAGTTGACAAGTAATAATGAAGCTTTGTCAGTCCATCATGGACATGGATATGCCAGATTACGTCGACTCCTTGGACTCCTCTTATACCATGCTAGAATTTGAAAACCTTCGGGTGCTTCCGAACAATGCTGGTGAGATTTCTGTTCGCTTCCTCTTGAATAACCTTTATTGCCTTTGTTAAAAAGCTGAACGCCTAGGAAAGACAGGTAGGAGGTGTGGGGCAAAGGGTGGAAAGGGTAATATTTAAGCAGCTGACCTGCCAACCTCTCTTGCATCTGCAGTTACATTTGGGCTGAAATGGGCCCCCTTCACTTCCTGGTCCTTTTTAGGTTATTCCTTTCCTTGGTGTGCTGAGCATCATGTCCTGAAGAGCCAGCAAGGTATTTCAAATGTTGGCAGAGCTCTTGATGGCACACCATGCATTTGTCTCCCTGTATGACTTATGTGAGGAGTTATTATTAATATTTATGTCTTAAAATTTATGTTTTATTCCCAAATATGACTTAGGTTCGTATTTAATCCTTGGAAAAAAATGCCACCTGCATTGTAACTCACACAATACACCATGTGTCTGATGTAAGTTGTTCCTAGGTACTTAGATAGAGAAGCGATATGCAAGTGATCACTTGCCTTTTTTATTATTATTATTATTATTCGTTGCTACCAAGATTGTCCGTAAGCCCTTAGGCCATATAAAGAACTTGGCTAGGAGTCATGAAGTTTTATATAAAGAGACTTCCGCTTGATCACAGAAATAAAGCGTGTTCTGTGATATTTGGGATTTGAATAGTCAAAGGTATTCTAACTTAAAGCAAACACTTTTATGGGACATTAACTGTTCACTGCCTGAAATATAAAGGACACTTTAGCCATATAACATAGAACCAATCATGTAACTGAATGAAATCCTGATGTTAGCAATGCCTTTGAAGAGTTTTGGCAACATTTCGTTTAATTTGTTAAGAAGCTTAGTGAACTTGAGATGGGATTTTGTTTCACATTTTCTGATTAGATGTCTCATCAAAAAAAATCAGAGTTTCAGAAGGGCTATAGCCTATAACATAAAATGTTTAGACTTATTATTGTTGGACATGGAATATGTCAGGAGACGAGTAAAGTTAAAAGGCCTGAATAAATTTAAATTTAAAGTTGACTTCAGGAAAAGCTCTCTCTGCCCCTAAATAAAGGATTTTTTTTTTTTTCCCAGATCCAGATAGACTGGATCTTATTTCTTATTTTTGAAGGAAGTTTTACATCCAACACTCTACTCCAGAAATGTTATTTAACACAAATATTTCATTTTATCACTCACTGCTGAAAAACTAGATATTTTTACTTTTTGGAGTGGTACAGATTTCCTCCAAATCCAATATAATTTTTCAGATTCAGTACCAAAACCTGTTTGGAGTTCTTTATGTATTTCTTTTTTTTTTTTTCATTCAGTGGAACTGACAGGTTGAGTTTTTCTGAAGTTTATCTAGATCAGTCTTGGGTTATTTGTCTAGCTGTTAATGAGTAACTGGTTCTCTCAGGAACTAGCTGTTTTGAAATTAGCTTGTTTGTCTTGGGTAAGTGTCCTACAGTTTGTAAAAATAACTTTAAAAAAGACCTCAAATGTCCATGCATTGAAATATATTGCTAACCAACCAAGTCATCTCCTGTAGGTAACCTTAAATAGCAGTTGACAGAAATTCTGTGGTTTCAGAAATATTTTTAAATTGTTTGAAATCAATTTTAGTTATTTTTTTAAAATATATTGGTTTGTTTTAAACCATATCTTTCTTATGAGAGATATATTTCTTTGTGGGAGATTATTCTGTACTTCCCTTATTAAATCTAGTGGTAGTTTTGCTGTGTATGTAAAAATGAACAGGATATATTTTAATAGTATTGAAACTGTTTCTTACACGCTAAGCAATGTTAAAGTGAACATATTTTCAAATAAGGCAATTCTTCATTAAAAACAACTCTTTCCTTCTTTGGAACATTATTTCATCAAAATTTTGAGGTTGATTAATGATGTGGAATAATTCTGGTGCTAAGTTTTCTGCTTCAGGAAGCTGCTATAGTTTTGAGATTTGCCTAGATATATATTTTGTATTTTCTACCTCTAAGTTACTCATAATTTGCCAAACATTTTGAGACTAACTAATTCAAAATGAAGAATAGAGTCCTTTGTGGGAGCAGAGGGGGAGTTTAAAAAACTGTTTTAAATAGAAAGAAGGCAAAAGGAAATGAATGAAAATCAATGCTAATCCTTTCTTTTTCCCTTTATAAAATATGTGTTGTAACTGCAGAAATTTTCCCGTTTGGTACAAAGTTGTTTCCTTTACCTTGGCTGACATTACAAGCTGTATTCTCACTTGGTTTTTATGTGCTGCTAATACCCATTTCCTTGCGCTCGTCAGAGTTGTCATCTTGCTTAAAATATGAAGCAATATTAAAATATTGCACTAATTCTTTAGTCAAGTGTCAGTGAACACTTTCTCCCCATGGTTGTGCTCGTTTTCCTTTCTCAGCACTCAAGCACCATGCTATTCCCTGAGAATTTGGCACAATGTTGGCAAAAAAACATTCCCAACTCCACTGCAGCCTGGCCCAGCTCAAACTGTGAAAAAAAACGTCAAAGATATTTTGCCCATTGGAGGGTGCAAATTATGTGCTTCCAAGATATGAGCCAAGACTCACTTGGATTTCTGGGTGCATGTAAGCAAAATCTGGAAAGTACGGCAAGGTAATTCTCCTTCACAGTGTGCATTCAGAAGAGATAGGGATTACCTTGAAGAGCTTAATAGCCAGTAACGTAACTGAAAGGAAAAGCAGCAAAGAGCTCTGAGGGGTCAGGTATCATGCAGAGCTCCAACTCTGAATGAAAGCCAGATATCACTCCCCAGCAGCATGAGACCATCCTTACTGCTATTTCATATCATTCTAAAACTTGGCATCCTCATTTCAAACCTGGTTTGGTAATGACCTACATACTGAGGCAGTATGTAACAAAAATTGTATGCATTCTGTTTGCGAGCTTGGTGCCCCCAAAGGTGATGAAGCCACTGAGATGCTCTTATCATTGCTTGAATGATAGGTAGAATCATTGAATTGGTTAGGCTGGAAAGGACCCTTAAGATCATCAAGTCCAACCATCCAGGCAGGCTGTGGTTCCTGCACTGCACACTGCTTATACGTAACTCAAAAAAAAACATGTACTTGAAACCCCAAGTTTTAATGCTGGTGAACGTCAGGGACAATCCAAGTGAGGAGTCTGGCCGCAACCACAGGTCTTCAGCTCAGCTCAGGATTCAAACCATGTTGAGATGAGTATCTGCTGGGGGAACATCATCGGTTGCGCCTCTCCAGCAGAAATTTCAGAGATACTGTGTTGGCGTGGATTAGTTGTTTTTCTGTAATACCACGGTGATTAACAGCTATAACTGATGCATGTCTCTGAGCATCTCTCTCCTGGGTGGCGAGGACAGTCGTGAGCTTGTTTCAATTGTGAGCCAGCTGTACTCTGACCAGATTCATCTGAACATCTCAGTGTGATGCTGAGCTCCAGGCAGCAACCCCTCTAGAGAGGCACAATGTGTTAAATAACACTGAGCAGGTCATTGGCTTGTGTCAGGCAGGGCTGAAATAAATGGTCTGCAGTTTTCAGCTAATTTCACAGGCACACAACAGTGCCAGCAGGGGTCTTGGCTTTCCTCTGCCTTTCTTAGTAGTGATCAGTCCAGGAAAAAGCCAGACATTTCCCAAATACTGGGTAGGTTTGAAAGCCCCGCCAAAAATCAACTGATGCATACGATCTTGTTTGTGCCTTTTCTTCTGAGCTAATTCTCATTTGGAACTCATTATTAGCTGGTGACAGGATTTTGTAATTAAAATTAATCATCGTAAATAACGTGCATGCTGGCTTAAGGCTTTCCTTTATCTTTAAAAATTTCTATTCTCATCCAACTCAGCTGAACAGCACATGTGGCTACCTAACAGGGACTGAACTATTATTATGGTGCTTTCATGGGTAAAAGTGAGGGCAAAATTTGATTCGATAACTTCCATGGGCTCTCACGTGCTCAGAGCTGATGGTCTTGCCTCCTGTAATACTTGGTTTAAAGCTAGATTATGAATTTCTTACTTGCTTTAACAAATAGTTCCTCACACATCTTACTCACGTAAGGGACAAAAAAAAAAAAGAAAAAAAAAAAACTTCTCTGGTGAGTAAATGCTTTCCAGCATCAGGGAACATTTTGCAATCCGGACCCAGCTGAAGAATGAAGAGTCCATTGGAAACCCACATTGTATGACCTTGGCTTGATTCTGAAGTCAGAAGAGAAAGCATGGGTGGAGCAAGGATAAAATTGGCTTTCTTATCATCATTTTTGTTGTGCAATTTTTTAATGGAATCCAGCACATTCAGTGCATTTGTTTGTGTTCGTATGTTCCTTCAAAAAAATAGATGGAGCAACAGACGCAAAAATGTTTAGCAGCACAGTTACCCTTGAAGGAGTGTCCTAGTACAGTCTATTTAATAAAAAGTTATCAAATCAACATAAAAAATAAAATAAATATAAAGAAAAATAAAAATCAATTTGAATTACCATTAAGCACCTCTGACATACAATTTTTGCAAAGGGCCCAAGTGCCACTTACCTACTGACAAAAGTCAGAGCTGGAGCATCTTACATGGATTTTGGGAGCAGGTGAATCACAATTTCTGTCATTACAACCTAAGAATTATTTCAGTGCTGTCATTTTTTATTCTCATGATGCTCCCATCTCACTACAACCTACTTACTTATTCATCCCTATGTTAGAAGCTGAAATAAAGATGAGAAGTGTCTTTTTGAGGGGGCAAAAGAAGACCTGACCTTCACATTTGTCAAGTCTTAGCTAAAAATGTCTTCATCTTAGCCATAGCTAACAAACTTTCCAGTTTTTGAAAAACTAAAGCTTTATTGGCTTTTTTTTTTTTTTTTTTGGCTTTTGATTACAATTTTCATTGCATAGCAAATATTTTCCCTAGAAATCTTTGATGTGTGTTCACATACAAAAATAACATTTTCTCTCTGGGTATATATAAGTGTTGTGTGAGGATGACCCAAAGCTATTTTTATGCATTATGCAGCAGAAAACTTTCTCGAGACTACCCAGATCAGGTGCCAGTTCCTCCCGTTTGAGCAATTTTCTCGTTTTCTCATTGCTCAATACGACACCAGCTGAGCTGTTCTCATTTCTGCCCAGCTCTAATGTGAGGCGGGACATGTCTCATCCTAGAGCCTTTGCCTAGGTCGTTGTAGCACGAGATTGGCCCCTCTGGAGCAACGAACATGCTCCCAGAGGAGTGATAAATTCATAAATCATCCTGCAGCGAGTGCCCAGGTCAGGACAGACTCCACAAACATTCCTCCTCTCAGCAAGATGTAAACACTGTCATCTGCGCCTTCTCATGTGTCTCCTTTTTTTTTTTTCCCCAAGCTGTGCCTCAAATTAGGAGGATTAAGAGAGCAGCAAGTCTGGTGGTTAAGGCCAAGGGAGAAGTTTAAAGGGGAGTTTTCAGTGGTGTACACACATGGCCCGGGCAGAGCTATTCCTGCCCCAAATGAGTGGCTGCAAACAGGGGACATGACAGTGGGCATTCATGCGACCTAATTTTAGGTGCCTAATTTAGAAGGCGGATCTTCCTGCACCCCTCTGTATCCAGTGGAAAGTAATGGCACCCTTCAGAGGGCAAATCGGAGAAGGAACCAGACTCAGGAGAACCCAAGTGCCTCTTGTAGGAGCTGCTGTCTCTCCTGAGATGGTCTCAAGAGGAGGTCTCAAGGTGTTTTTCTTCTCTGTCACTTGTCCTGTGCATGAAGCAGTTCATCCTTTCTGTCTCTTCTGTCTCTTCTCTGCTTTCTATTTATTCAAGTTAATGATGTTTTTTCCACTATATTTTATGGATACACTGCACTTGTCAAGAAAAAGTAGTAGTAATCATTCAGTTCTTGTGAGTGAGCTGGGTTAGGTGCACTGAAATCTCTCTGTTCAGTGAGGTGAAGGTAAATACTGGTTTAAGAAGCAAAGCCAACGCTCAGCTGAGGCTGAGAACAGCAGGGCTGTGATCTGGAGGCTTTACCAGCAGCACAATGCGTGCACACATGTGGGGAGGGCAGGCTGAGTGTACGATCTGCTTGAAAAAACCAACCTGCTATCAGCTCCTTCTGGTCTCCACCACAGAGACGTCTAATGGGCCCTGTTCTCTGCCCGCAGAGACCATCGCAGCCGAATCAGCAAACACCAACGTGCTCGCCAACGGCATCGGCTCCCTCTGCTCCATCTGCGGGGACCGGGCGACCGGCAAACACTACGGGGCATCCAGCTGCGACGGCTGCAAAGGCTTCTTCAGGAGGAGCGTCCGCAAGAACCACGTCTATTCCTGCAGGTACCTGCCCTCTCTGTGATAAATAACTACAATTTATTGACACTGTAAATAAATTGGGGTGAAGATCAGGTTGTACAATGGGGCTCCTGTCCCAGAAGCTGAATCACCATGCCATGAATGCAAGCATCAATACTGCAGCTTAGCCTTTGGCCAGAAGACAGGGAGCTAAGCCCTGTCTCATCTTAGATGCCGACACCTTTTGTGACACTGCACAATCCATTTTGTGAGCTGTCACTGCTTTCCTCATGCTATGACTCAGGGGAAACATAGTCCTGAGGTTTAACTGGTGTGTGTAAAACCCAAGTACAGCTTCCAGGTGTGGAGTGACACCGCAACCTCGTCACAGCCCAGCAAGGGAAAGATGTGCTGGCAAAGGACCAAAACTTGAGAGATTTCTTCTCAAAATGGTCTTGATTTTCCTAGTGACACTCAACATGAAAGCAAGAAATATCTTAGAACGTGTCACTCCCAGAGCCGCTACCTCCCCCACAGCTTCTCCATTTTTTATTTCAAACACATTAAACTATGTACACTGACATATCACTGATTATTTTACAATCATTCTGAGAATGTAGCATGGACCAGAGGTGATTCACAGCCACTTTGGCACACAGGTATACATTTGAGACACTTTTTTTTTTTTTTTTTTTTTTTTTTTACCAGGAGGACATTACAAAGTATAAATTTATATATCTAAAACTATATCTTGGTTGACCTTAGAAAAATGGTGTTTATTTTAACAGAGGAAAAAGGAAAAAAAGAAAAAAAAACACCACACAATGATCCACCCTCAACCTTTTCATCTCTAATTAAAACCTGGAAGTTTTCTTTCTGTTCCAGGGTTCTTCCTCCCAGGCATTTCACATTTTTGCAGCGCGAGTCACCCTCCTTTTTCAAAATGCTCCTGGGGTACTTATCACCCTTGGACACACCAGGCACAAAAGACACCCAGTCTGATATCAGTGTCCACATGCACAGGGCCCATCCCTGGCACTGTGGGATCCCAGCAGGAGGAAGCAACAGCTACTACTGATTTCTTTGAAATTTTGGCTCTTATTCTCCCGGGAGCGGAGTTGTTGCCCCTCCCCAGGAATCGATGAATCACTGCAATATTTGGCAGTTTGGGGAGGACATGCAGGGTCGAAGCCAAGGGAATGGTAAATGCTTGCCTGTCTGGGAATCCTTATTTGGTGAGCCGTGCTCTATTTAGCCCAGCTCGGAGCTCTGTTGTTTATCGCAGACATGAATTCCTTGGAAAGTCTTCGGGCCTTTGTACCTTTGGCTTTTTACCAGCCTGGGAGAGTGCCTCAGCTTTTACAGCCTAATGATGGTCCCAGAGCAACCTGCATTGTCTGCTCTCTGCCTGGGAGATTCCTCTTCTATCGTTTCACCCACAAGAGCTGCCCAATCTACATGTGCCACCCCTTGAACAGCACATGCGCTCCTAAATCTCCTGTTGAAATCAACGGGAATTGGGAAGCCACTTGCTTCAAACCTAGGCTATAGATACAAAAGGACTTGGAGGCCACAGTACAATTATTCTACGCAAAGTAAGACAGTGTTAACAAGAGGGACCAACCAGCCTCAACAAAAACCACCCAATAACCATCTGAAAGTAGGAGATGGAGTCCCCGCACCACCAGGCTCCAGCACAACTTGAGTCACAGTCACGCTTTCACAGCCAAAATCCTCACAGTCCTCACAGGGTGGGTGGTCTGAAATCGCTGCTCTCCCAGATGGATGTGGGGAGGAGGAGGAAGTGGGCCAAGCCAACGCTGATTCAATTAATTCCTTGCAAACCCTTTGGCTCTTCCCTGGGCTAGAGCATTGTATAGCCCAGTGAGGACTGGGACTGTATTTGGGGCTGCTCGGGGGGAGCAGGGTACAAGCCAGCCTGGTTGCTCCATCTTTTCCCATCTCTTCCCAGGTTCAGCCGACAGTGTGTGATAGACAAAGACAAGAGGAACCAGTGCAGGTACTGCAGGCTGAAGAAGTGCTTCAGAGCTGGCATGAAGAAGGAAGGTAGGTGCAAAGAGGCTGTTTAAAACTGCCTGCTGCTGTTTCTGGCCCTACTCCCACTGCGGAGGATAGCAGAGAGCAGCAGCAGCCCTGGCCCACAGTGGTGCTTGTGTGTCTCAGTGAGAGATATCTTCGTGTTGCGGCTGAAAACCCTGATTCCCATCTCTTCAGATTGGAATTTCAGCTACAGCCCTGTGCCAGTATTCACACATCCTGGGAGGCTGGTCTCTTCAGGATATTTTAATTCTGGGAAAGGGATTGTCATCTTCAGGGAATATTTCAGGGCACCTAAAACCAGATTCTGGCTCTGGACTGCCTGTAGGAGGCATTTCTCAACTAGATGAATCTAGAGATCTAGCTTGGTGCAACCGCTAGAGAGAGGTTCAGCCCAAACACGATGCTTTGCAGCTCCAGAGCTGCTCCTCCATGGCACAGGGCACACAGGCAGCACTCCTGGAGGCAGCTTACTCGCGTACCCACCCAAGATGGGATCTGAGCCAGAGTCAACCCCTTCAGTAGTGCTGTCCTCGTGGTGTCTATGGCATGACTACAGGGCCAAGCAGTACCAGTACTGATGGGCCAGCCCAATATCGTCTGGTGCCTTTTGGTGCCATTCACACTGGCTGTACTAAGAGTTAGGTGTTGTTGAACATCTGGGTATACCAGTGACCATCAGGAAATGTCTTTCCAATGCACTGAAGGAAATACTAGATGTTATAATGCCTAATGCTTAAGTGAGGGGAAAAACCTTCCAGTTAACCTAGTCCTTAGCTCCCTACGAGCACCTTTCCTGGAAAAGTTCGGGACATATCATAGCACTTGTGATTTCTGGTCATTTGGTGTTTGCACAGAGGGAGAGAATGGGTGATACTCTTTTATTTACTCCAAGCTTCCTGGGCAGAGACCGACCTACTGTGCTAAGTACTGAGCAAAGTAGGGGCCAAACCCATGGCAGATGGGACATCCCCCCCCCTGACATGCAGGTAGTTGGGTGATGGCTACAGCAATTCACTCTTCACTTGGGCAGTTTTCCAGCCCACCAGCAGTGTAAGAATTAGGGAGCTAGGAGGAAACTAGACAGTAAAAATCCATATTACCTAGTTAAATAACCCTCACCTAAGGGGTTAAATCACAATTCCACTGAAACCAGGGAGAAATTTGTCACTTATTTCTGGTAATCCATAAGATTTCATGAATGATGAAAAGAATCTCTTTCCAAACTTCTGAACATATGTTTTTCTGTAGAACAGGGTGTCTTGGAGTTTGGCATAGTTCACAGATGTAGCAAAAATGTCTGTTGGCTTAATTTAGGAGAAATGGAGTAAATACAATATCAGGGAAAAAACGTAACCCTCATAGTAAAATTAACAAACCAAAGCTGATCTGGTGAGTTCTAGATGGAGACAAAACCAATTGCCAATGCGGTATGCTCTACAGCTTGGAAAAGCTGAAATCTGGTTATCAGCTCCTTTCTTTCAGCTGAAGCATGATTTTTATTGGTTTTATAGTAAAAGTTATAAAACCTTGGCTCGTTCCTCCATTATTGATTGCAGCTTGATGGAAGATGACTCATTTCAAGTTCCACATAGCCACATTCTTTGCAACGTTTTTATGAGTGCGTGGTCAGGTTGTGTGCTTGCAAAGTGCTCATGTGTTTGGTACAGAAGATTTTTAAGGCACCTTGAGCAACTGCTTTGCAGAAATTAGCTTAGCTGACCGGAGCTGTATCCAAAACGTGTGCAGAACTGTGAAAAAAAAAATATTTCTTGCACAATTGTGTGCACAAAAAGAACACAGTTATTTGCTTTAGGGTGGTTCTAGATTAATATTAAACAGTATTGCAAAGCATTGGGGGAAAAAAGAGAAGCCACGTCTTAGGATAGAGCAGTATAAGGATGATACAAATGTTTGTACATAATCTTTTTCCAGTGGTGTTCACTGATTTATGTCAGAGTTGTGACATCCACACTCAGGTTGTTATGTCAGGTTGTCCCAGCACTGGCACACAGCACCTTGAAACTTTTTCTCTGTCGCATCATTTTTCAAACAGCCCGTGTAATAGCAATCAGACTTTCCAGGGTGTGGTAACAACACTGTTTATTCACTGTAGAGGGGAAGAAGCTGGAAATGATCATTTTCCCGGCCTGTGCATGACAATACACCTGGGGTGGGGCCAGTGGGGTTGTGTCACCCTCACCCGTTCCCACCACCAGCACCCTGCTGACCCACTGCTCGATGGCTTTATGTGCAATGTTGGAAAACTTGCTGCTCCCCAGATGTTCTCATCCTGGAAAAACTAACTGATAAAATGGAGATTTGGATTCTGAGATTTTTTTGTTTTTTATTTTTCCCCAGTCTTCCTGTGTTGTAAGACGTGACGTGACACATTTGGATCTTTCTTTCTCTTTGTTCCCCTGCTGGAAACTTCTCTAATGCATATGAGAAGGAGAGGGGCTATATTAACCAGCCTGGCAGAATGGAAATTTCTGCCTAATGAAAAAGCTGGATGATGCAAAAACTTGAACTAGCTTTAGACTGGCTCTCTATAGTGGCAGTGATGTAGGTGCATGGCTGAAGGTATCGTTGTGGGCTGGTCCTGGGAGCATGGTATTTCCAGGCTGTATGTTCACCATAAGTTTGGGGCAGCTGGGCAGAGTTCATTGAGAAAAGCATCAGTAGGGTTCTTTAGATTGTCCTGGTTGTATGCTCTGGATTTGATTCTGCTTTTGGAAAGGACCAGGAATGTCCCACATGAACCCTACGCCTCCAGTGAGAAATCTTGGAGAAGGAATGTCCAAAGCATCCAGCTACTGGTCGTGCCAGAAGGGATCCAGGTCCCATCGGAGCCAGCAGGAGCAAAAAGGGCCAAAACTTGAGGCTTGTGGAAAATCCCATCTCCAGATTTCCTAGAAATTAGCTCATTCGGAAACACTCCTATCGCAATTACATTTTTGATATCAATAATTCATTTTAATAAATAACCAATCATTAAAATTGAGACAAATGAGGAGGAAAAGACTTATGATTATGACTGCGGTTAAGGGTTTCTGCAGGAGATTCACTCCCTTCGTCTCGTTTTGTGATTAGGGCTGGGACAGTTCCACAGGATGGTCGATGTGTAACAATGGCAGGGCTGGGTGTTGGTTTTTTCTTTTCTTTATTCTTCTTTTTTACTTTTCTGTCTGTTCTCTCTACTTTTTTCTCTTTGCACAGGAGAAGGTTCGATTTCTATTGTTTTGCACAATGCTACTGGACAGGTTTTTGGTCACTACGGTGCCAGTGAATGAGGAGTGCATCTGATATCTAACCACCCCTCAAAAAAATATACAACAGGAGACTATTTTTAGCATCTTATTGAGATCATGTTTAACCTTGAATAAATTAGCAGGGTGTGATTTTTCCAACGAGCCAGGCTACCAGCTCACATGGAGCTGGGCACCTAATAACCTTGAAGCCTTTTGAAATGTCCAACACCGCACTGTCAGGATTCAGTTTGCTGGTGAAAAAAGAGAGGTTAATATTTAACCTCTCATCCCCTTTAAAGTAGTTTATGAATGTAGATGAAATCCTTTAGATTTATGCAGAAGTAGAAAGAATTATTGTATCACTGCCACATCACAATAGGAGGACTAGAGGCTATTATTCATTTATTCTTGTTAAATGGGATAGGTTTATGGAGTGGTTTTATTAGTGTTTCACAGGGCCTCTATCTTGTTTCGTGCCTTTTCTTTGTGAGTCTCTTCTGCCAGCTTGCAGCAGTCTGGGACCACAGTTTATTGGAAAGGGAGATGGAAGAGTTGAAGGATCTTCCCCACTTTGCGATAGTCATAAATCAGCCCACAGCACGTGAAAGGATTAAACGTGCATGTACCATTGGGTTTTACGTGCAAATAAAATATACCACACCTACAAAATCAGAGATAGCCTAGGGAAAAAAAAAACAAACTTGTACATATAAATTAACTCAGCAGCAAGAAGGAGTAAATCTGTCAGTGGAGATGGAAGCACTGTGAGAGCTGGTGAGTGCCAGCACCATGCTGGGGCACTGCATCTTCCTCCTCCTGCTCTCCATTTGTGCACACACACATGCACATCTCATTTAATACACTTCCAATCCCATCAACACTGAATGGGGATTATTTTTTTTAGCGGATTAATAATAGAAATGGTACCTCCCATGTAGGCAGGTGGCAAAGGAGGGTTTTAACCTCAGCAGTTACCATGGAAAGTTACTGGTTTGGTGCTGTTCCCATCAAATCAATGCCTCTGTTCGTATTTATTGGATTCCCCGGAGGTTCCTTGTCACATGCTCTGAACCGATGTGCCAAGGTAGCAAGGACAAAATGTTTGGGAAATGCGGGCTTGTTGCAATCCCACAAACACACTGCTGTTTGCTCAAGAGCTGCAGCGAGCTCCACAGCCCACCCGCTGTCATCCTCGATGTGCTCATGGCAAAAGGGCCTGGGCTTGCTCTGAATATTAAAATGTCAGATGGAGGAGATATTTGTTTTCCCGTTTGCTTCCCACAGCTGAGATGTGTCAAATTCCCTGGAGAGCGCTGTGGGCATCGTCCTGCCTTCCCTCTAAATTCCCTGGGGGAAAAGTCCGGGCTGGGGACACGCTGTCTCTGGCCAGCAGTATCACAGGGACATTTTCCTGCTGACGTCACCTTGCGCGGGGCTGCAGTGGCCCTTCCCATCCCTGGCACCCAGCTGCATGGCTCTGGACTCCTTGCGGGGCCCCCGAGCTATTTTGGGCTGGGGCCCAGAGCCGCGCACACCGCAGACATCATGGGCTGCGCATTGCCCCTCCGCTGGGAGCCTGACCATGACCCTCGGATGTACTGGCTTTGGAAACCAGAGCACTGGGCAAAGGACGGGAAGAGAAAAAAAAGATGGGGGAGAAAAGCTTCTTCTTCTGGAAATAGTGGGAGACAGCACTGGGGTTTTAGTTCTTCCTACATGTTTGCTTAAAGTTACTCACTGCACAGCCACGATCACGTCTGAGCCTGAGCGCCCTCAGCACCAGCAATGCCTCACCACGGGTGACCTACCCCTTCCCTTTTACAAGCACAATAAATATAGCAATATAATTACCCCACAGCAACAGATTAATTTTTGTGGCAGGTAAAATATTAACTCCCTTTTGTATCTAATTCCACAGCATCTTGGGTACTTTCAGTGATAACACCCAAATCACCTTGAGAAAGTCGGCCGGTGCCATCCACTTACACTTGAAGATTGGTCTTATCAGGGCATGAGGGAAGCACTCAAATATGTGCCATAAAAGCACCCAGGAGAAAAACAGGCTGCAGGCTCTTAAAGGAGTCTGTCAGGGCCCAGGACTGGTTTGTGGGACCCGTGTAATGTGTGTTGTTTGATTAGAAAGGCAGAACTGGTAACTTTTCTGGAATTGCATAAAAGAGCCCATTCGCCCCCAGAGAGCATCTGCTACTAAGGCAGCCGTGAAAGGCTGGGCAGGGACTTTCCAAGGATGGCAGCGATGCCATATGTGCAGGCGGGCTGGCTTCTGGTCAAGGCTGGATGCTTTTTGGTGGACAGAGAAAAGCTGTGAGGGCTTAATCTGTGCTGAAGATTAATCATAGGCAACGCGTGTATTTCCTATAACCACCCTCAGACTTGGGGGAAGCCCTGCCCGAGTGCCTTCTTCCACTGCCCCCATGCTTATGATAACACATGCTGATATCTCAGGTAGGTTAGTGGAGCCTCCTACCTTAACCTACTATATATATATATATATATTTGTTTAAATCAATATTTAATTGCCTCCAGAAAGTATCTGTAGACTGAAAAGGCTCCATGGCTACATAAGTGTGCATCACACCTTTTCCAAATCGATGTACCCATCATTCAATCTTTCATGGAGGGGGTGAAAAAAAGCCCAAAAGTGGCTTTGGCTTTTGATCCCAGCAGCCCCGTGCCCAGCACGCTCTGTTCAGCCGCCAGCAGGCCCAGGCTGCCAGCAAGGCTGTGTCCCAAATCCTGGAAAACAAACAACGCGCTTCTGCCAATAATGGGAAATATTGATCTTGTCGCTGTTGCCTGTTTTCTGCCCTTTCACTTTGTTGGCCTCCCATCAGAGGCCAGTTGGGAAAAGAGATAAGAGGTTTGACCTGAGCAGGCAAAAGAAGCCCATAAAACCAGCCACCTTCCCACCCCATGTGAGAAAGGGTGCCCACGTCTCCTCTGGGAACTCGGAGAAATTAAGGGCTCTCGCTCTGAAGCAAGGCCCAACATCGAGGCAAATTCTTTGAAAGAGGGGCGGGCAAATGGGACAGATTTTGCTGAATCTGAAAAGAAATAAACTAAAAAAATCTTTGCTGGAAAAATCTGCAGCAGTTTTGAGACAAATGCTGCACTGGTTGGTGGTGTCCGATGAGTTAAAGCCCATTAAGGAGTGCTGTGACAGCTCAGCCTGAGTCATTCCCCCTAAAAAAAAAAAGAAAAGCAGCCTGGAACTGCTGGAGGAAGAAGGAGGGCTGTGCTCTATTAGCACCACATACTCAATCTTCCCGCTCCCTCTGCCCTGATGGCAGTCGCCTTTCGGAGCTGTACGTGGCCGAGATGGAGGAGCTGTCAGGAAAACACCAAGCCCAGGTCCTGGCTCCATCCCCCAGCCCCTGGGGGCTTGTTTGCTGCTGGACAGAGCCAATAGGGCTCAGGAGAGAAACTAACACTGAAGCCACGGCTGCTTTAAGTCTAAACCCTGCACGTTCCCTTGCTGCTGCTTTGCTCGATGGCTGCAGCAGAGGCGAAGCAGTTGCATGGTGCAAAAAGAAGCTGCTGACGTGCAGTGAATCCCTGATGTCCCACATGCAGGGCTGGCAGAGCAAGAAGCTGGATGCAGCTTGTGTTTCTGGGAAAGGGTGATTTAAAGGGTAGAACAATCTTAAACCCCAAATCAGCCTATTTTCTAATTTTTCTAACAGCCGTACCTTTCTGTTTGCAAAGACCTGGGGCTGATCTTCAGTCTGCAGGGTCACTGTAAGGTGTCCAAAACCTGCTGCATCACTGTCAGTAAGGCACGGGCTCCTTGGGGGTCTCAGGAACAAGGGATGATACTAAGGGGGTGCCAGTGGATTGAAGCTTTCTTTCCTTTAAGCTGCTTTAACAAAGTGACTCTTCCTGCCCCCTGTGAGCAGCAGTGATGTCCCCTGAGGACCCCCCCTGTGAAGCCTCAGGGACAGGGGGACATGGAGGCTGTGAGGTGGGATCAGAGAACGACTTTTCCAATGCCGTGAGATGAGATGAGGCTTGGGAGCAGACGTCCCAAAAGCCCCAGCTCCCCCTGAGCCCTATCAACCCTGCGGTCAGTCGTGCAGGGTCTGCCAGCTAACAGCGGCGCTGCGCGCTCTCGTTTCAGCCGTGCAGAACGAGCGGGACAGGATCAGCATCCGCCGGAGCAGCTACGAGGACAACGGCTCGCTGTCCATCAACGTGCTCACCCAGGCCGAGGCCATGGCGCAGCAGGTATGAAACTTGGGTTCAGCTCCTTAGATAAGTATATGGCCTTCAGCTATTCCTCCCGGCTTAGGAACTCGCTAAAACCCACCACGTTTTCCTCCTTTGGCTCTCTCTTGCACAGAGCCAGAGGGAAGAAAATGCTTTAAAGATACCCAAAATCAGGCAGCAAAAATCCTCAGCGTTTTCTCAAGACAGCTTGTCCTGAAAGAAGCAGGTGGGGTCTTTGGGGTGTGAGATGCAGAACTGAAATTCCAAGGGCTGAGGGGTGCTGCAGAGCCCAGGTCCCCTCTGCCCCCACCTAAATTATTGCCACCCCCCCTGAAAACTCCCCGCATCCCGTGCAGAAATTTAGCCCTCTTCATGTGCCCTGGTCTGAACACAACGTTCCTGTCATGCTCAATTATATCTTTCATTTCTACTTTTTTTTTTTCTTTTTTTTTTTTATTGCCAGGACAAAAATTTTAGGGGAGAAAAATAAAGCTAATAAAACCGCTGGGCCTAAACTAACGCTGATAGCTTTCTTACTTCACGTTCCACAATGAATCTCACCCTGCGTGGCCTTTAAATTCTTATGCAAATAGCCTTTCTCCACTGAGACACATGGTCCAGATGTTACATATTACATGCAACAATGCGTCCGCTTCCTTCCCAAAAATTATTACATTTTAACCCTCTCCCCTGCTTGCAGCAATTTAGAGAGCAAAATGGATGTTTTGTGTCCTAGACAGCCACCTTGGGGGGAAAAGCTGGATGCATTTCATGCATTTTGCTGGCTTGCAGTGAAGCTGAGCCCCATATTTGCTGGCTACTGTAGTAGGAACATGAAGCAAATTTTGTCCTGAGGCAGCCGGGGGGAAGAAGCCGGAGGGCGGGTGTCTGCTGGGACCGAGCACCACCTCGTGGAGGCTTCGCCCTGGGCTGGGGAATAAATGAGCAGCCCCAGCTGCAAGCCTCTGGTCAACGGCCCGATGAGGTTTTTGTCCGGGAATGCTCCCCACGTTACCCGTGGATGGCTGCTGTTGAGGGAGGATGTGGTTAAGAGCATGGGAATGGATGCTCGGTTGGGAAAATCATGCTGATCGCGGTCCCAGCGCTAAACGGGGTCGCTTCTCTTTCAGTACGCGTCGCTGAGCCCGGTGCACAGCGCGGACATCGCCATGAAGAAGGTTGCGACAATCAACGACGTGTGCGAATCCATGAAACAGCAGCTCCTGGTGCTGGTCGAATGGGCAAAATACATCCCGGCGTTTTGTGAGCTGCCGCTGGACGACCAGGTAACGTGCAAATGCCTTGCCCCTGCACACCTACTGCCTTCCACACAAATTCCCAGCCCTACCTTCCACCCTGCACAGAGCAATAAACTTGCAGGAGAGGAAGAAGAATAATGGACAAGGGAGTGATTAACAATGAGTCCAGTAGCCAAAATGCCCAAAAATATAGAGCTCATCACTCCAAGATGCACAAGGACCCAGACAAAAAGGTGTTCCCTTTATTGAAACCTGGTGGATGAGTATAAAAACCATTTATTTCATAATAACTCCAATAAACCAAACTCTTCTCTGCCCTTTCAGCTGAAAACTTTTTATTTGTCGTGAACATAGCACTTCTGAAAAGTGAAGATATCCCAATAATTTCTAGAACTTCTGGAAAGTGAAGATTTCCTAATAATTTCTAGCTCTTAATAGTACTTAATCTGTCGAACTGACATGACTAAATAACCACTGAATTTGGCTGACTCTAAACAGCAACAGCTCACCATTTTGCTCTCTGCTTCTAAAACTTAATGCCATTTCTGTCTTCTGTGCCACCTCCAGGTCGCCTTGCTCAGAGCCCACGCAGGGGAACACCTGCTCCTGGGGGTAGCCAAGCGATCCATACCGTACACTGATTTTCTACTACTAGGTAAAGTAGTGAAAGCTTTCCTGCTTTTATAATTTGCACACATGAAATTGTGGCTGAGAGAACCCCAATATTAAGTGGGATCTCAAACTGTTTTGCCTTTTTTTTTTTTTTTATAACAAATTGCCAGAGTCCAGGCAGTGAGCTATTTGGGTATCGGTGCTGAAAAATTTAGCGCGCAGGCCTATTAAAAATTATAGTGCGAATAAGTAGCCTTTTCATGTAACTCTCTGCCACCAAAAATACAGATGGGATTATTCTTGGGAATAGGAGAATACTGCCCTTGACAGCAACATGTTAACGCAAGAGTGGGAGGGAGAATATTGTTTAAAAAAATGCACCAAAAATAAAGATACAACACCACTTGCAAACAGATGCTAGGTATAACAGAGGGTAAATCAGAGCAGAAGATGGAGCAGGCTTTGTGTATGGTGTGACTGCACCGACATGTGCAAAATAGATAATTAAGGACCAAAGAATCACATCCATGGCTTGCTTCTCCATCAATCTGCGTAGCAATCTGCATACTGGAAATCTGCTGTGCGTGGGCAGTGGGACTACTTGGCAATAGGGGTCTGGGTAACTTTTGGGTGAGGCCGTGTCTGCAGAGCTGGAGCAAATGTCCAAATCCGGATTTCTCGTCTCCCCAGGGAATGACTTCATCATCCCCATGCACTGCCCGGAGCTGGAAATCGCTCGCGTGGCCACCAGGATCTTGGATGAGCTGGTGAAGCCCTTGCGGGACATCCAGATCGATGACAATGAGTATGCTTGCCTTAAAGCCATCATCTTCTTCGATCCAGGTGAGCTTCCTTCCTGCTTGCTAGGGCAAGCTCGGGGCTTGAGAAGGAGTTGCTGTGTTACAGAAAGATACAGGAAATGGGGCAACAGGTGGGGAAATGCAGCTCTTCCTCCTACTTTTGCAATCCTAAATGTAATGTCTAACTTCAGATTCACATCAAGGTTAGCGATCTGTTCAGCAGAGTAAAGGAAAATCCCTGAACTGCTTTCTTGCCTCTTGGGTGAAGCAGGAGCTCTACAGAGCTTCACCCCATGGATTGGAGTGCGATGGGTGCCACAGGCACAATGCAGGGAGTTACTGTTTCACCCATCAGTGTGGAGCATAATATCTGGGCAGGGAAACATCTTTCATGACATTTCTGTAAAACACTGCTCTTGTTGGTTCTGAGCTACATTCCTTTCTCCCTCAGAGTGCCCTGAAAAGCACACTTGCAAAAAAAGTGATATTAGGAGGCAGCAGAAGCAGTGGGGGAAGCTGCCAGAGGTACAGGCTGTGAAGCCCAGGGAGGTTGAGGACGCTCTGATAACCAGGAAAACCCCCTTGGCAGCAGCTCTGTATTTCACTCTGTCTCTGCTGTGATGAGCAATATTTAGCAGTGCAGTGAGGACATGTTGGAAATGGCCTCTTCCCGAGCACTTTACTGTTTAGCAAGTAGTAACACCAGCCAGACCAATGTGCAAGTCTCAGCAGACCTTAGAGGAGTTTTTCTGCTTCTGTAGGGTGGCTTCAGGAAAGCCCATCAGTCTGAAATGAAAGAGATGCCTACTGAGGATATATATGCTTATATTGAATTATGCATAAGCTAGGCGAATCAATTGAGCGGCAGCTTGAAGCATCCATCAGAGTTCAGAAAGGAGTTTTAAAAACCACAGGCAGCTGGACTGTTTGGGGTATTGAGTACGCAGAAATATCAAGGATGTTTGTTAATGGATCTTTCTGGCAGCCAGTCCTGGCCGAGGGCAGGGCTGAGCAGCTCAGGGTGGAGAGGGGAGCAGGGAAACACACAGAGGCAAAGAAAAGTTTGCTTTGAGCCTTTGCTATATTCTCATTCCTCAAACATGGGGGTTTTCATTCCAGCTTAGGTACGATGCCCTTGGTACCGCATTTGAACCCCTTTATTGTGTATTGCCTTGTAGCTTGGAGAAGAGATGGGAAACAATACCAAGTTGAGAACAACACCCTTTTGTCTTTGGCATCTATTAGCATGGAAAATTACTGTATAATCTCCCATTAATCATTTTTTGCTGTGTTCTCCGATTTAAAATCGAGATGCAGGAGTTTTACAAACATCATGAACTTTGGCTTGCTAAAGTTTGGCCGCAAACCTGTGTGAGGATGGGTGTAATCAAAAGTAGTCTGACAAATTACCTTCTCAGCTGATTAGTATCTCAATGAAGCTTTAGATCATTGCAACAATGAGCTGTGATTTCATCTGAAAGGAAAAAGTGCAAAGTTCTACAGAAGTGAAATTCATTCATGCTAACAAGTAGGCTTGTCCATGGAGTTACACATTGACATACAATAACTTGCTAACTACTCTATTTAATCTCTTGGCATGATGATCCCTAAAATGTATTGCTTGGCGGTTCTTTGTAGACTGAAGGAAATGGTCCAGCGAGCCAGAAATCTCAATTTTAGATAGCAGGAAAAGCAGGACAGGAAAGCTGTAAATCCTGACACTTCAGCCTACCCTTGAAAATTTACTTGATTAAGCAAAACTGGACTGGTTGTGCATGGAAAATGGATTGACCACAGGTCAAAGACAGGAAATCCAGAGAAGAATCTGATGCTAGAGCTCATGTGTTTACAACAGATAAACTCTAAACCTGCATGGATTTAGCGGCAGTAGTTGGGACTCAAAACTTTCAGGTGAAAATCCCAGGCTGTTTACTTAGAAGGACAAATACAGTTCAGCTTTTAAATCCTTCCTCTTCACTTATGGCAGTTGCAAGACATATCCATCTGAACCAAGCTCTTACTATTTCCCCTCAAACAGCTTATTTCATGTAAGATATGAAGTAGTGACAGCCTAATGTAAATCTATCAGATAAGCTTGTACACTCGGAGAGAAATTGTCGAGTCACTTGTGTCTCAACCTTTTTCCTCTACAGAGCCCGAGTGCCAGAGTAACACTTTTTGGCTGCAAAGGCCATCAACTAACTTCATTTCTTCCGCCCCTCCCCAGACTGCAAAGGCCTGAGTGAGCCCGGGAAGGTGAAGAACATGCGATTCCAGGTCCAAGTCAACCTGGAGGACTACATCAACGACCGCCAGTACGACTCCCGAGGCCGGTTCAGCGACATCCTGCTCCTGCTGCCGCCGCTGCAGAGCATCACCTGGCAGATGATAGAGCAGGTCCAGTTTGTGAAGCTCTTTGGCGTGGCAAGGATCGACAGCTTGCTGCAGGAGATGCTGCTGGGAGGTATGAACCCTGCTGAGAAAGGACGGCAGAGCTGTTTTTATTTTGAAGCCATTATGGGGCTTCTTGCCAGGGTTTTTTTCCTCTGGCAGATGTATGGTAGGGAGAACACGGTCCTGGGAGGAGAGGAAGTGAAGGCTCAGGTTGAATTTTAGCTCAAACATGGGATCTTCTCACTCAAGTCCAATCCCCAGGCTGTTCTCTTCCAATCTATCTCTGAAAATCTGACCCAGGGACAGTTTAGAAGCAGGTACACCCTGTGTGCTTCACACCACTGGGAGCTTGACTTTTTGGCAACCTGCGAAACTGATGCAGTTTGCAGGGAGACAACACTTCTTTGCTAGCACTATGCAAAAGTCATAACTATATGGGAAACCCTGATATGAGCGGTAATTGCAAAGCACACACAGAGATGAACAGCGCAGTTGGTTATTAGCTGAAACCCCAGCCATCCGGGAGGGCTGTCTCTGGACAGTGAAAGGGCTGAGAGCAGGAAGGAAGCAAAGAGGAGCCAAGACATTAACCCCCACCCACAGAGGTCTCCCGCATTCCCTGAAAAAAAGAGGCTTGTGCCAGAGCATCTGGCTTCTCGGTAACTATGCAAAGAACGATGTCCTTATCCAATTCCTCTGCAGGATCCACCATCGACCTCCAGTACCAGTCCGGACCTTCTAGCCTCAACCTGGAACCGCTGCCAGGACACGTCCTCCCAAGCAGCATGAGCTCTGTGATTCACACTGTCCCAGACCGTATGTGTCCATTTTTACGCTACTAGTGTCAGCCTAATGAAGGGACTGGATAGGAGAAATGGTTAAGGAAATGAAGTTTAAGTTTATTTATATATTTAAGCATTACACTTAGATCTGAGTTCACATCTCCCCCTTGCTGACGTCCTTTACCGTGAAGTCTGGAAACATGCTCCACAGAGAAGCTGAGATTTTCAATTAATAGCATGAGCCAAAGGGATTTTGAGATGCTACTAAACATCACAACAACAAACAAACAAACAAACAAACAAACAAATAAATAAATAAAATCAATAGTGGTGACGGTGAGTGTCTATTAATGTAGACAGCACTGGGGAATACCACAATGGTGCACAGACAGTTATTAGTGGCAAGAGTTTCCTTAAGTAAAGCATCCTGGTTGCTGTCAGCCACAATACCATACAGTCTGAACACCTGACCATCTTCAACAACTCCAGACACTGCTGCCAGGCAATCGCTATTTGTTAAGGCATTTATCCACTGTAGTAGCAGACTATGTTATTTAAAAAAAAAAAAAAAAGGCAGAACATGATTTGTAGTTTCACAATTACTGCTGCCATGTAATCACAATGTCTTACACAGTTTCCTCTTGCAAGTTTTGCTCATACACCTCTTATAGTGTATTTTCCTGCTTCTTGGCCATATAAATGCAGGTATTGTGTGTTTTAGCTTTCTGTCTCTTCTTTCTTTTAAAGCCACCTTGCAGCAAGGGAAATTAAGAGCAATGATGATGTAGACACTGAGTTCTGTAAATGAAGTCTAGTTGCCAGCAGGTTGAGCTTTCTTCTGATTAAGAGCATAAGGAATAAAAAGCAACTGGGTACAAGCATTTCCCAAGGGCAAAATACTGGGAAGAGCTGGTGTGTGCCTATCAGCACCCCCCTAGGCCTCTTTACAACCCAAGAAGGAAGAACATGCCTGAACTGGGGCTGGATTCCCCCCACCACCCCAAAGCTCCTGCTCCTTGGTTCATAGGATGGTTTGCTGATTTTGTACGGGCACTGCTCTATTGACCAGCAGCAAAGACCATTCTAATTCTGTTTCTTTTCTCTCCCACAGCATCTCCTGAACCATCCCTTCCATCTCCTTCTACAAGCACAGGCAGTGAAGACTATAAACTAGGCCCTAGCGCAGGCCCCAGCGCTGTAGCGCAGCTCTTGCCTCAGACAGTTATACCCAAGCAGGAGATTTTATAGGGAGAGTGGAAGGAGAAGCTGGGAGCAATGTGGAAACCGTGCTGAAAGTGAATCGGGCCCTTTCTTTTTGCAGAGGCAAAGCACGGCAACCCCCTGCCTGTCACCGGACCTGTCGGTCACACTCTTTCCTGACCGTGAGTAAAGCACCAGACACCAGACTGCAGCAGGAGCCTCGCCATGGGTCATCCCGCCTCTGCCACCCTCATTTGTCACCCCCAGTTCACAAGGGATTGGGGTTAATGCTCCTTTCAGTAGGACCAAGACTGTAAGCTCTTTGGAGCAGGGCTTTTGACTGCATGTATCGTCACCTAGCTCAGTGTGATCACCACCCCTTTGAAGCCTTTGGCTGCCATCTTGTAAAAACAAATGCCTTACACAGCTCCTGTTAATTGTTAATGAATACAGTCTGTCTTGAATTGTCAGTATGGAAAGGCCTATCTCCATTAAAAAATTAATTACACTCCCATTTCTCTTGCTGCAAGTTAAGCTTTAGGATGAATATCTTCATAACCCTTACACGCTTTCTTACTCCACAGTGATGTGAGTAATGCTTATCCCCTGTAGACCAGCCAACCTTTAGTGCTGGTCATTATTTTGTTGTATTCCATGATTTCCAACATATATGGAGTCCATTTGTGATTCATTTGCTGCATCCTACTTTCTTGTGTGTATGTCTAACACCACTCTGAGATGGCAGAAAGACCTCTGCATCTGTCCATGGCTGCCCAGTCTGGTAAAACCCACAACTGGCAGCAAGCTCAAGAAGCCATCGACTTACCAAATCACTTCTTTGCCTTTCCTGAAAACTTTTACTGCAACCATATTTGGAAGAAGCAACAGTCCTAGCAAAAATACCAAAAAAGCTTTTCCAACTACAGAGGTGTGATTTTGCTGCAGTTTTCTAAATCTTTGTAATGTCTGTAACCTAAACTTCATAGCTCTGAATTTGCCAGATAAGGAGGAGGCAGGTCTTTTGTGATCCATGCATTTAAAAATGTTTGTATTTAAAACATAAGATCTTTCTGAATTTAGTGTAAATCTCAGTCAGCAGTGACCAGTTATTAACTGTGCTACAGCTACTGAAAATAATCTCAATAGATGCATATACAACCTCTAAAGTTCCCAAGGAGCAGTCTCTGCGGTACAGCATTTATTCATATGAATTGACCATCATTAGAAAGACAACTGCTGGATTTCTACAAAGCTTATGTTCTTTTCTGCAAAGTCCAATGACCTCCATCGGGCAGCTCTCAATACATTAAGGATGGTCTCACACTGAATCTAGGACATGATGGAGAATTCTTTGTTCCGTCGCATCACACAGATCTGCCACCCCCCAAGCACCATCCCTGCTCATCACAAAGATGAAACGATGGTGACCAGCCACGGCTTGTTTTCACTGACGCTTGTGAAACACTTTGAGGTCCTCGGATGGAGGACACCATGACAATGCAGTCTGATTGAGTGAAAGAGGAGTTGGGAAGAGCATCCGAACCTGCACCAAAAGGGGAACACTTTGTACTCAGGTCATTTCAGTGGTCGGGGAGATATTTTAGAGTTGCCATTCTACAGCATAAGAGAGATTTGAAAACCATTGAGGACTGGGTTGAATTTGACCTAACATCACAATGTTTTATTTTTCTACTGTCTATGATGAACTTGATCTGATATAAATGCTGATAACTTTGATTAGAAACAGCTATATCTGGAAAACAAGTCCCACTGCAAGCATTCCTGCTGCATCTGTACTTGTGTAACATTGCTTCCAGTTCCTCCATCATGCAGATTACTTTTCTAGAAATTAAATGTACATTTATACTCATTAATGGTAAGAAAATAAATCGAGTGGAAATAAATTCCATATGGTCCACAATTCTCAAAGGAAAGCTTGGCTTTTTTTTTTTAATTCAAAACCAAGTTTTAAAGTTTCTCTGTTGATTTCTCCATCACAAATACCCTAGGGATTTTCACCTGTTTCATAAAAAAATAATAATCTGTGGCTGCAAAGCCCTGATTTCACTTGACACTGATGTCATTAACTCAC
This sequence comes from Anser anser, assembly GCF_964211835.1. Lineage (NCBI taxonomy): Eukaryota > Metazoa > Chordata > Aves > Anseriformes > Anatidae > Anser > Anser anser. The sequence continues at coordinate 21,044,340 of NC_139732.1, forward strand.
AACAGGCCTGCATTTAGGGCCAGAATAGATTCATAGCAAAAATCTCCTCCTGGCTTTCCTATGTCAAATCCCACTCTAAATTAAACCTATGTTCTTGGAAGTCAGTACTTCATTAATTTCTGCTTTATTGGACTAATAATTTCTGGTAATGAAAAGCTCAAAACCATAACTTAAAAATATTTTAGTAGTCCAGTAAAATGCCAGCTGTTTGTCAGAAAACATGCACCATGCATCTCAAGTAATAAAGTCTTACCTATTGCTCTGTAAGGGATGCATTTCCTTGCCAACTGTAACATTTGGCTCTGTTTGTTTATAGTTTGCATCTCAAACTACAGAACTGGGGGAAAAAGGTCAATATTTGGGTAGAGAAACTAGGGAGTCCAAACCTGTTTTTACAGAAACACCTTGAAGGTGTAAAGCGTCTTCAAACAGAAAGCATTCACTGCATGTTTATCACACTTGCCTTAGACAAGCAGATACTAGTAAGATAAGGAGTTACTCCAGAGGACGCAGTTAAGCCTTTAGCATAGCCTAAAATCCTTACTAAGCAGAGTAGCATCCTTAATTTGTAATTAGTATCTACTGTTAGTTGATAGATTACAGGCCAAAGGATGCAAGACCATTACTCTGCAGTTTCTGAAATCTAAATACATGTGAATATGGATGTATATGTGCAAAAACGCAACATATACAGAGCAGAAGTTAATCAACTGTAAGTCTTCAATTCATTACTTTATTTTTTTACATTAAAAAATTACAACGTAACAAGGGTTTGAAAAGCCAAGTAAACCTGATTTCACACACGCACACACTTGCTAAGTCACAGAGTTCATCCGCTTGAAGTGATATTTTCTGATTTTCATCAGGATATTTTATTAAACAATATACACATTAAGAGCCTCATGACAATCATGACAAAGCCAGACACATTTTTTCCCCATCTTTAAGATGTGCAACTGAATATGCAAAGATTCTTGTGGAAGTTCCAACATTCCCCTGACTTACATGAGATGTACTTTTGTTCATTTGGCTGCAATTCCATTGGATGTGTCCACCTCCAGATTCTCCAGCCTTACACACCATCCCCCCCAAGCAAAGTGAACCTACTACGTAGTATTGCACGGTTCTGTTTGCAGGGTCGTCGATAATAAATGGACCCCTTAGTAAGTTCACCCACCTAATGGTATAAAACCTGATGAAGCAGGGACCAAGATGCCACAAACAGTTACAAAGAAATGGAGAAGCCGGTAACTGAAAAAAGAAGGTATAACTTCTGTAGTAAGTAAACTTACTAAATGCAAGATTCTTCAGCACATTGAACTGCTTGAGGTGGGACAGATCAGTGCAACTCGCAAAGCAAAAGCAAGAACAGGACAATTTTAAGGCAAGTCCCAGAACAGGGAGCTATTTACTTTCTAGGCACGATTTCAAGCTATGCATCAAGGCTCCTGTTTTATCCTTTATATTGTCAGTAATTTATAGAACAAATTAACAATACAAAAAATAGTCTAAATGTAATTTTTCAAGAATCCACTGTTAGTTGAATTTCATTACTTGCAGTTTGCATTTAATTACTTGAAGATTTACAAACATTTCTTAGCACTACTGTTGTTTGTCAGGCCCACATAAAGCAGTTCTAGATCTTTTCTTAGTTTTGGTTGGAAAACGGTGAAATTAAAAATAATTTTATTGCAGATTCTTCTACATTTAAAATCCTTGAGAAAGAGGCAAGTTCTGTCAGCACTAGAGGAACCTTCCTTGTTCTTCCACTCTTTGTTCACGGGATAACTGAGTCAATAGCTTTCCATCTATGAAAAGCCTATACAGTAAAAAAAAAAAAAAAAGGGCACAACAAGATCTTATAGACAACTGTTTTCAGTCGATTAACTCCAATCTCCAGTATTTTCATTTAAATCCCGCACAGGGTGATATAGCCACTGGTCCCACTTACCCCTGCTGAAAGGACAAGATACAATCCTCAAACACATACACTTCAGTTCCTCTAGAATCAATGCATTAAGAATTGGAGATGCATATCTGAGGGCAGAACTCGGCCCGCAGTTGTTAGTTAAAAGTGTTGTTTACTGAGGATTTAGAACTTACCGAAATGCCACACGAGATTAAAACTGCCAAACACAGGACATGCTTTTGTGAGCCTGGGAAGACATTTGGCAGGGGTGTAATAGTGCCTCTGACGTGTTATGCTGTCGTGTGCACAAGTCCCTTGAATCACTTGCATATGAGGAATGTGTGTCTGAAGTGGGACACAAGTACAGCTCTGTTTATTAGGACAAGCTGAAATAGAAATCAAAACTGAACAAACCACTATTCCCTGAAAACTGGATTTAGAAAGCTAGGTCTCATTTGAGATCAACTTTCACCATAATGCTCCTCCTTGATTGACAACTGCACCTAAGTATATAATTTTTATAAAAACACACTGGTAATTACCCAAACATTTGTCAAATAAAAAGGGTTTAACAAAAATGCATAATTAATCTCATAAAATAAATTACAGTAGCATGACAACATTTGGCTTCTTTAGTGTGACCACGTGCTTTTCCTTTGTTATCTTGCTGTTAAGACCATTACAGATCCAGTTTGTCTCTCTGAAAGTTAATGAGATGTCTGTGACGATAAACGTATAAAACTCTGCTTGCTACAAGCAAATGTCTGATATCAGTTTCACCTGGTCACAGATTATATGTAGACAGCCTTTTCTGGCCCCAAATAAATATTATATAGTATTCTTGCAAGTTCCAGCATAACTAGACTCAAACAGAAAATTCAGGTCCTCCTTTCTTTGCTCTCAGTAGAATTCGCCTGATTCGAAATCCTGCAAAAGGATTGATCCACAGGAGTGAAGGCTGACCCCCAAAAACAGATTTCATTCCTTCCCAGCGTAGTCTCCGCTCCCATGTTGGCTTTTCACTCTTCAGTCTTTCAATCTCCTGTATGTAAACAGACATGCAGTGACACACTGAAAGTCCAAAGTTTAATGACATCTAATCGGAATTATCAAAGCCAATGACAATTTCACATTCTTTTAATTAATAGCTATGAGCCGATTAGTTTCTTACTATTTATTCAGTAAGGAAGAAATAAGAATGGCTGATTTAGCCTTGTGGATACGAGGCAGAAGACTTGGAATGTACAGTGTATACAGGACAGCTTGGTCTACCCCTTCCTTTTCCCCCAGCCTCCCAAACTGAAAGATAAAATGAGCAGAAAAGCTGATCTGGAAACCAGAACATCTGCACACGATACGTGTACACTAAAAGTTGTTTACTCATTTAATGAAACCATGTAATAAGGCTTCCAAGACGACTTTGTACTCTAATTACTGAAGCTAGGCTTACTCTCCCAAATGCATTACTTCAATTTTTTTTTTTTAAATCTTTCTCCTAATGAAAGCTGGATATTTACCCATTGTTTTTCATTTCTGTAACACACAAAGCTCTTCAGTACAAAGTACATTTTTAAACAGCCCCAGATGAGAAAATTCTCAACAGTCACAATACTCAAATTTCTTACGTTTCTAGTCAATTATCTGGCGCAAAACATCCTCTCAAGGCTTAACACTGCAGATCTCAGGGCAAGGGAGCCAAATGTCCTAACTATGGGTATATTCTAATAAAATATATCAAAGTAGGAAAGGGTGAAGAGTTGAAACAAGATAGCTAGTTTAAGCGAACAGCTGAAGAAAGCAGTCACTTCTCATGACATTTTAGGAGTTCGCGATGGTTGAGAACTAGAAGTCCAAACTGAAGTTGTGCAATCTGTGTAACTGAAAACCTAACTACAGAATTTGTCAGAAGAGCAAACAATACAAGAATGTCTGTTAGAAAGCAAATACCAAAGACGTCTCACCATTTTACAACTGTAGAAAATAAACACTATATTTCAAATTATTTTCCTACAAAATAAGAATTTTCCCTCATGTAAATAAAAATTATATATTATCACATTTTCCCAGTAGAATTGTCACAGTTTATAGAAGTAGCAGTCCTTACCGTTTCATCATTGCATATTGAGTGGATTTGGGTGCCAAACATGACTGCAGTGAAAGTGAGAAACAGAAAACCCTCAAGGCACAAGAAGATCATCAGGATCACAGTTACAGGTGGGGAGAAGTCACTGCATTCTGTGAAAACAACATATGTTGTTATAAAAAAAATAGATCTATAGATTATGTTCATGCTAAGACATCTCTTCAACAAACCGCAATAAAAGCTAGCTATTTGACACTTGAAGCAACATTTCACAATTTTAAGAAACTTAACAGGTTTCAAAATGTTTTTAGGACCTCACTTGAAGTCCCATAATACTTCATACATGGGACTGAAATAAGTGGAAAATGATGACTTTTACTTAGTACCTGCTGGATTAAGATAGTGAAAGTTAAGTATTTGCTTACCAGTCCACTGCCCTCGGACACAGGAGAAAAACTGAAACCCACACAGTATGAGCGCATGAGCTGAAATTAGGGCTATGTACATCTGGAAATGAGAGAGAGAACTTAATTTTGACTGCTGCCAGGTAGCAAACTAAAGATTCTTTTCAGCCAGCCTTCACCACTGCACAATGAACATACCTTCCCACTTCAATTTTTAATCCAATCATTTTACAATGATGTAAATTTTAATTAAGTCTGAATCTAAAAACATGGGCAACGATGAAAGTGTATAAAGATCAGGTCCCTAAATCACACTACAAATTCACTAATTTTTACTATACAAAACCATGACGACTTAGAACAGCACTTTACAAAACATACTAAAATGAATATGGGTAGAAATATCTTCCCACCTGGAGGATATCTTGGGTAGAAGGAGAAAAAAAACCAAACAAACAACATAAAGCAGTTGTGCCCTTAAGCCATTACTCTCTAATAAGCATAACCAAAATAGTTATAAACAAGGTAGGTTCAAACTGAGATCATGCTGCTGTTGACTTTCACTTACCGTAAACAGAACAAAAAACCTCTGATTTTTCTCCCCCACACAATTATTCACCCATGGGCAGTGGTGATCCATCTTTCGAATACATCGTTTGCAAATACTAAGGGAAAGGAAAAGAGACATTTGTTGAGAAACAGTAAGATTTTGAAATAGAAATCCAGTTGCCAAAATACAACAGGCTGAAATATATTTTCCTGACAAACTGAAAACAGTGATTCCACTACCAGTTTCTTTAAAGTAATGCAAATAAAATATTTGGTCACTTTTGCCTGTTTTAAAGCCGACCAAATAGGTAAGATGCTCTTCACATAAGATAAACAATGTATGTATTCTCACTTACTCCAGAGAATCATTGCAGACAAACACACAACCAAGTGAATCCAGTAACTTGTTTTAGACACTTGCAGCACTGAATGAACAAAGCCTCAGTCTTTTCTAGATTCAAGATTATTAAAAAACTTTTTTTTTTTTAAAAGACGAAATCATTATTTCCAATCTATAGGGTTACAAGCTGTAAGAGTAGTTTTTGAATGTGGAAAAATATTTTACACGTTCAAGAAAAAAAACGTTACTCAAGGTATCAACTGGCCATACAACTCCAAACACATACAATCAAAATCTCCAACAAACAACTGCTTACTATGTCACAATTCACTTCAACATAAAACAAGAAATTAAAACTATACACGGCACACATTCTTTGTCTACTTATTAATGGATACTTAAACACTAATGGTTCTTTGTTAGTTCTGCAACTAATTGCTTAGTTTCTGCTCAGTTCTGAGTCACGGCTATTTCCAGAAAAAGTCAAATATTTCAATAACTCCATTTTGCATCTGCTAGGCCATAAGGCACTGGAGGGCTCATTACTCTTACATTCAGGCCCATCTGCGACCAAATGTGAACAGTTATGCAAGAAAAACAGAACAGCTGCAACGTGTTGAACTTCTTCCTTGTATCATCAATAGCTTAAATAACGCTATTACTTCATTTTCCTAGCTTTGTACTTTGGATAGGCACAGACCCAAAGCGTTTCATATTCCCCTGCAAAACATCCAAACTGTTACGCATTTTCATTTCAGCAAACAGAGCCAAATAAGCCTCACAAATTCAGACACCGTTATTCAAAACCCTTTGTTTTTAATATTTGTGTGTAATATCTACGAGTGCTGCAGGAACAAGCCACAAAGCAAGGCTAGATGATTGTCACTAGAGTGAAGAAAGGTGGAAAATAATCAGTACTCACAGGCATAAAATCATTTTTAAGTCATTGCATGTGCATGACTACAAAGTAATTCAGCAAGAGGCAGAACGTGCTCCTGTGCAGGTAACAGAAAGGAGTCCCAAATCTCAAACTGCTCTTCCAAAGCTCCCATCGCTCTGGGCTATCATGACCCAGTCCCTGTATTCCTGCTGCCTCTTGGTTTATCAGCACTGAAGACGATAACTCCGCTGATGCAAATTGCTTTTCAAATGGTGCCAGTCACACACAGAAAACCAACACCACAAGCAAACACTGCAACCATTCTCTAGCACGGAAGAAGCAGGTACTGTTCAAGAGGAGGCATTCAGAAGGCTCTCCAGAAGATTCTCTTTTCACAGCGTGAGCCTGTAAGTCAGCCCCTCGTTACCTCCCGAGAGGCTGGGGAAGGTGAGCTAACGCTAGCAGAGCCATGCAAAACTTCTGATGTAACACAGAAGATATGCTGTCACCCTACTATTTATTAATACGACTATTAAGGTAAAGTACTGAATAAAATCATACCCGGATTCGAACCAAGCCAAACATGAAGGATGCGAAGTGGGCAGGACTCACTTTTGCTCATTCAGTATTTCTCACAAGCCTACTCAGCTCTTCCAAGACATCAGATGTCTGGAACCCTGCCTTCATTTCTCATTTAACGCCACGATTCAGCCAACGCTTCCAGCCAACAAACAAACTGGCAGTGATGCTGCCGACAGCGGGGCAGCTTGCTTCCTACCCCGGTTGCCGGTATTCTGCTCCTTCCCTTCTCCCAGCACAGATGTTCGTGCAGCAAAGAGTTTGGGGAATTCGCTCCTTTAGCTGCAAGAATCCTCACGCCTACTCAGGAGGAAGGAGCAGTACGGCAGTGAGAAAATGCAGCTGTGGTCAAAGAAAGGTCTTCTCCAGCTCAGTGCTGCTGCTGAACACGCTCAGGCAACTGCAGGTGAAATTATACTTGAATGCCGAAGGTACCTTTCAGAAAGACACAGCTAGTGGCTGAAAAGAAGCTTGTCTGGGTGACAGAAATTCACAGAAAAACTCATGCAAACATTTCAGTGACCTGGTTCTGAATAACAGTTCCCTGCACACAAACACAGGCTGGAAATAACGACAGCTGTGCTCCTTCGGTGAAACTGATAAAACATTCACGTGGGCTAAGCCTCCTTCTTATGCTGAAAATGTTAACTGCTCGGTATAATCTTAGTTTCAAGTATTTCATGGAGGCTACTTAGCTGTAAATAAAGGCTTCTTGCTTGTTTTCCCATTGCTAATGTGTGTTATGAAACTATTTTTCTTCCTCAAAAGAACTTCTGCAGCGTTGCACAACAGTTTTGATAACTACAGCATAAGAGCCTCTTCTATTAATAATTTACTACTCAAAACCTGCGCTGTGGCTTTGAGTGTAACTATTTCCCAACAGGAACCAACTTCAATTTCCATTTTCAACTCTCTTCTATCACAAAATTGCCACTTTGACTATCTGGGACTAGACTGTCTTTTTAATATCCTCGGAATGGGTTTGTAAGCCAATAAAAAGCTGGCAGTGTAATCAAGCAAACCTTTTTTTGCTATCTGATACACTTCTGCAGCGCTAAATATACAGCAAAGAAGCAGATTCTGGTATGTGATTTCCAGCTCATTTGTCTGTCCTGGCATCATGTATCCAACATTCAAGAAACTACAAGAAAAATCCTTTGTTTTACTTTGGAAAAGTTAACTGAAATTACTAGCAGCATGCTATGGGTAACAAATAAGTGGAGTTAAACCAGATATCCAACTCCTGAGGAAAAGATGACAGCAGGATTACAACAGATAGCATGTGCACTTCCAGGCATATGAAGTCCTTCCTTAGCATACTTTTATTATTTTTCCGTGAAGAAATACTCGTTTTTCAATCAATATTGCCTCCTCTGGGATCACAGGCTACTGCAACACCCAACGTAACGGCTCCCGAGGTTGACAGCCCAGATGTAGCCCAGGGACTCTGCAGTACTCATCTGAAGCCTCTGTAGCTGTTAGCTGCACATCCACCACACAAGCAGAGCCTTGCAGCTGTACAGGCTCTAGGCTCTCCAGTCCTCCAGCTTCTTTATTCCTATGCAGAGTTCAACGTAAGATGTCTTCATTTAGGGTTATTTCAAAATTAGCCAATTCTATAGGGAACGAAGATGGGGGAAACACTTCACAAAGATACCTGCAAAGTCCCCGTGGAAGCCGGCCTAAATCTAAAATGAGCAAATCAACCAGATCCAACCTACATGCAGCAGAGCCTCTGCATCCCTTTACTGCATCCCATGAACACAACGCTCAGACACGTGAGCAGATTGCACAAAGCTATTTTGCATCCCCAGAGGGTAACGGCTTACATTCTGCCACAAGAAAGCAGCTGCCCTGCTCCTGCCCCCAAGCCTGCCCAGCAAGCAGTACAGCTGTGTTCACACAATGCTCGGCTGGAGCTCATCAAGGCGGCTCACTGCACATGAAGCCAGGCCCGGTACCTGTATCCATGCTGCAGCTAACCTGGAACACAGATAAATTAACTGAAGAGCATTCTCTACTCAATTATATATGAAACTTCTCCCTTCACGCTCCAGATACACAAACCCACTCACATCTGAGATGAGAACAAGATTTCAGTGCCAAGGCAGAATATTTATAGTGGAAATGGATTCTCAGCCGTAACTTTCACACGGATAAGTGACATACACTGAGACTTTTAATTTAGAAACCACACATTTACAGAATATTTGAGAGCCCTGACAAGACTTCTGTTCTTTTGACGGCTACTAACTCAGAGACTTAAATTGAATACGCCACACAATTCAATACACATCACCCCTCACACCTAGGAAGGGCCACTAGAATATTTACGTACTTATGTAAGCCTTAATTATGCAGGCATATCTATTTTCAACTCTCACACTATAAATATTACAAATGCATGTCCACAGTGCCTGAAAACTCAAAAGACTGAGAATTAAAAATGGACACATTTACTATCTCTTGCATAGCACACTAAGTTCAAATTATCATCACTTCTGTCCCAATGAAAATGAAGTCTCCAACAAGCAGCAGCACATTTAACTGATTTTTCATGCAACTTTGGGAAAATAACCAAGCAATTCACATACAGTTTCAAATGAAGCACTAAAAAGACAAGAAGAATACAAATTAAAGCAATAGTTAAAAACCCATCTGTATCTTTTTTTAATTTAAGATTGCAGGAGTCTTCTTTAATCTGCTTCTATCAGAAAATTCTTTGACGTTCTTTCCTTTGCCCTGCGTTATCACAAGTATGGCACAATTAAATTAGAATGATGTACAGGAAATATTCGCAGATCAAAAAATATTCGAGATGCCACACAGATTTTTTTTTATTATTGTATCTCTTGCTTCCTTCCTCTCATCCATGTTTTCAGTCATAATATGCTAAAAGACACTCTGCAATGTACAGATCTGAAAAGTTTATTGGATACTGAAAGAAATTTGTGGGCAAAAATTAGCATGGAAAACAGGAACATTATTCCAAGATTAAACATGAGTAATTGCTTTAAAAAAACTATGCCATACCTGCAATGGTGTGCACGTTCAGGTTTGATACTACAGCACTTTGGACATTTGTAGATCACTTCTCCTGGTTTTAGTTGCAAATTATCCATGTATTCTTTAGTGGCATTTCCTTTGGGTACAGCCCCCTGAAATCATTTCAATTAAAAGAGAAAAAGCTGCTTAAATGGTATAAGACCATTTAAAAATACATTTTACAGACTTCAGGCCAGTAATCTCCACATAACTGCTGAAATAAGTTAATTTACTTAAAGTTAGTCTGCCATAAGCCAGAATCACTTCCAAATGAGTAAGCTACCTCTGCTTGACCTCAAGTTCAGTTTCATTTCAGCGAGTCTCACCCGTGGCCAGGTATTAGCATAATTCTGATGGAATCTGTAGTCACTTAAATAGGATGAAGAGGAAGGCATCTTTACATGCAGACATAGGCATGGCAGGTACGCTATTTGCTTACAAGTTACTCCAAGCGAGCACTACTCAGCACTATGATTTCTCATGTTAATTGTGACTTTCCGTTATTAGGCCAAGCCATCCACAAGTTAGCTCAGCCACAGCTACTTGTAAGATTTCACTTCAACTCTCCAAACCCAAGATTTTGCCACCTGCCCCATGTACCCAAGTTTTCTAGAACCACAAATCACCGTTATTTTCCCCCTTTACACTCAAAGTTTTGACTTGTACGCTGTCATGTACCACCATCAGCTTCTTCAGCCTGCACCTAGCATTTCCTTCTGCCTTTTGCTACTGTTAAAGTTTGCGTATATGCACGGCAAACATGCTGAAGGAACTGATCCAGAAGAAAAATAAGCCAACAGGAAAAAGTTCTTTTTTAGGTTATTAGTTCTCTGAATTTTCACTGCTGCATTTCAGAGCTGCATTAGCAGCTGCTCTGACACAGAGAATGACGATGAACAGCCAGGAAGAGGCAGAATTGCTTCTTCCAATAACACTATTGGTCCATAGCCTCAAGATATCAGAATATAACTTTGGATTAGTAGGAAGAAAACAATGCAAAGTACCATTGTCACTTTGCTTATTTATGGAGTTAAACGCATATCTGTGGCAGGAAGTGATTTTGAAATAAAGCATGATGTGAAACGAAAGTGCTACTGCTTTTCTGTACCAACTCCTCCAGGCCATCACTTACTTCACACAGGGATAACTTTCTCCAGCTTGGCTTGAACCAACTGCAATGGTCTATAATTGTCTCTCAGTAGAAAAAAAAGCCCACTGGCAACATCATCACTTATGTACACACCTTAAGTTTTTGAGACAGGATTAACAAACCAGCAGGCACTTTACATTCAACTGTAAAATAACTTTAGACTTGGGCAGACTCTTCACTTGTTTTTGTTGTCCATGGCCTGGAGTAACAACCTTGCGTTTATCCTGCTTGAGAGGCAGTCCAAGTCCTGACCCTGACGGACTCTTCGCACCACAACAGGGCTCTTTGGCTAAATGGTGATTCAAACTTGAGCCAGCTGTCTTTGAAGGGGTACAAAAGAGAGAGCTTCTAAACACCATGGTGTGTTGCTTTTGTGTTTTGTTTTTCAGTATGAATGTTCACATTTAAGTTAGGAAAGTACTTTACTGTAGACATAGTGAATTATCTCGAAGAGATAATTCCTAAATGCGTAAACTTATCTTGTTCTGGGTAAATTTAGCCTTAAAAAACATCTCTCAAATTCACCTATTCACTTGTCAATAAGGATTGCATCCTCAGGTCACGCCTTTAGCATTTTGATGATAAAATACACTATTTCCATAATATCTTTTCTAATCTCAGACTGTTAATTGTTTTCAATGAAAAATACATATTTATGAGAGTATGTTATAATTCACATGTGTTTACAGGTGGTTTATTCCTCCTTCCTTCAATCTTAGCATCTATCACATAGTCATGTCTTCCGTTCTGGGAGATGGGAGAGGAGTGAAGAAAAAAGGTGGTGAATCATCTCAGTTTCAATCATGTTTTATCCATAAAGAAAAACATGGGTCTAGAAAGACATACAGTATTAACAGTACGTATTTTTAAGTAACCTAACCTTAAACTATTAACTTTCGTAGCTGTCACAGTCTGTAGAAGTCATAACATTTTCATCACTGGGTGTGGACTCAGAAATAAATCAACAATCTAGTAAACCATTAGCTGTAACACCCTGCTGTGTATTTGGGCCACTCCCTGATTTTTATATACTGTTACTGTCTCAAAATCATGGAGAAAATATTTTTTCTCCCCCTCAATCCTCTCTCCACAGATTTCTTTCCTAGAAGAGTGATAGATTTTTGTACAACATAAACAATTTAACCTCTTGAATTCCTGAATGTAAAAGTCCTAAGAAATGAATGCTTCTGAGACCTCTCACATCAATTCTTACAACCACATGCTTGTTAAACTTACATCTTGCTTCCCAATGACTCCACATATCTAAATGAGATAACACAAGCGACGTAGTACAGTACTTGTGACTTTATGTGGGTATGTGACTGAGGTTTTTCAGCATGTTTATGTCTAAAAGTTCTTCCACATGCCATAAATGGAAGACATTTCAAACGATCAACAGGATGTAACTACAGCTTTTTATGAAGTTTCGAAAATAAATCTGGGGAAAAAAGGAGAAGCGAGAATAAAAAAAAGCCTAAAGCTTTATCAGTGTCTTTATCAGCGTCTTCAGATACTGGGTTAATATTTAACAAATGTAATGCATTTCTCATAAGCCTACCTCTCCCTTGTAATTCATTTTACGCCGCCGCCTGCTCCTCAAGTCAAAGCTTATTTGTAGTTTCACTGACAGAACAATATGCAAAGCATAAATACGGTCCCTCCAACTCGAGGAGTTTGCATCTAACACTACTTTCTTTCCCTGGCAGGAAGGCACAGATACCACATTTCCAAATCTGTCTGCAGCCGATGAGCTATATGAAAGAGTACTCCAACACCAAGGAGCGATCGCATACTTACTGGATCTGTTAGCATAGTTCTCAGATGCGATGACAAAGCTAGCACTGCCAAGCAGTTAAAGAGAACACCGTTGATCACAGAGTACCAAAAGTCTTTGGAAGGCAGCAGCATGACAAAAGTCACTACGAAGTCTGCATAGACAACCAGAAGCCATGTCATTATAGCACAGACCATACCACAGCCATCTCGGATGAACCAAACCCTCTCTGCCATGTCAGCCTCTGAGGAAGAGGAATCGTAGCTGTCATTTTCGGCGAGAAGCGGGTGGTGCTCAACATCACGGAACCTGTGCCCTGATGACTGCATGGTTTTCCAGACTTGCCCTGCAGGAAGCAAAGATACCATTATTACGCGTGAGGAAACCAGAAATATGGGCGCTCTCCTTTCCTATTTTTGTAAGATAAAACATATCCAGCTTCAAAATATTTAATGGGATTTTTTTTTTGATCAAAAACTAAACAGTTCTGCGACAGCATAAGGATAAAATATTTGTCATCAGAAGAAAAAAATTGTTATCAGAAGAGACTCATTTACAAAGTTTCAAAGTTTCTGTAAGCTATTCACTGAGTGTTATAATCCCATAACTATATTTTTTTTTTTATCATGCTACTTCAATGCCTGAATGATTTTATTTCCACCTTGCTATGCCTGTAATCCATTCTCCTTGTGTTAAAAATGCAACCTCTTTCTTTTATCTCGGACTATTCCAAATGGCAAGCTCTTCCTAAAATTACAGCTTATGTTTCTCAGAAAACAGCAAACTATGGCACCAGCCTGTTGAGTTTTTGTACTGCTTCTGCAACCCGAGGAAAAAGCAGAAGGAAAAAACAGAATGGAAACAAAGCTGTTCCAGTACACTGTTAATGGAAAACAGAGCAAGTTAGAAAGCAAGTAAGTTTGTTGACAAAAGTGCTATTGTATTTAAAGAAAAAAAAAAGACAACAAAACAGTTACAAAAATACATTGGATAACTGACAAAACGATTTCAGATCAGACCAGATTTAAGGGAAACAAATGGCAGTGGCTAAATTAACGTGGCAACAGATTACATGAATCAGATTTTCAAAGAACATATTAATTAATTTCATGAAAACGCTTTTAGGGCTTTGTTGTTGTTCCAATGTGGAACAAAAACATGACTTGAAGCCTTAACAGCCTTCAGGAAAACAGGATTATTTTCCAGACAACTCTAACAGGCAAAGACACGGAATGGTGGAACTGAAGTGCTACCAACAAACTGGAGACAAATTAAAGCTTAAATAGCATGCATCAATATTAGACTGCTGCCTTAGAAGTATACTGTGCTCTAAAAATTATATTGATTCATCCTATTAAAGGCCATATCGAAGGGAAACTTGAAAGCATTATATTGATTGCTGGCAGCTACGTAGAAGTCTCAGGTCTTTCCCCATAATAATAGCAGCCTATACGAGACTTCAGGTTACATCCCAAGACCTTGAATACAGGATCACTTTGTTAGTCTAAAATGGTCAAAGTGACCATCACCAAGACTCACATTTGACATAGGTTTCAGATGAAGCTATACAGTTTTAAACCCTTTAAAACACTCCCAGTCTTATCTATGGGAATCAAGTCAGATAAACATATTCTGATCCTTCAGGTCTAATGGCTAGAACCAGGCTGGGATAATCTTAAAGACTAGAAATGACAGCAACGCATGCAGACTGCAGTGTGAAGATTCAAACACAACATTTTTAACTGTTATTCCTCCAAGACCTCTTGCTGTATAGATGCTTTGAAGTGTTTTAGAGGAATCAATGAACCAAAAAAAAAAAAAAAAATCAAGCTCCCAATCTGAAGCCTCATATAGAACACAAATTTGGAATTCCCTCCACCTAGGGTGCGACAGCAGCAGAAACATGCAATTATTTTTCAATCAAGGCAAGTTTTCAGTTGCTCAAACCAACAAGTTATCATAAATCGGGACATCAAGATTCTGAAAAGAAATAAATCAATAGTTGTGTACGCCATGACATGAATTTTTGATTAATTCTGCAAACAACTACTGCAGCATGCAAATAGAATGGCATGAAATTACTGTATTTATTTTGTTTAACCGCATAAAAGGCAAACGAGAAATTTTTAACACAACAGGAAAAAAAACTGCATACCTCACAAATGTTTTGTATGTTATTCTGACATCATGTCCTTCCTTTGGGCTATACTAGGCTATTCACATAGTCATATCTGATGTAATCTGAAAAGACATCGTCAAAAAACTCATTAGTAAAGGACTCTCGCTTCGTCAGGAAAATGTCAAGCACAAATAATGCACGATGATAGGAGCACTTTGAAATATGCTGCATGTAATTACAGCAAGCAAGTTTCTGACCACAGGAAAAAATTTTTACACTGCTTAAGCTATGATAAACAACATTCTAAAAAACTCTAAACAGTGTTTCGGGTAACACTAAACAAGATCTATCCTGTTCATACTTTTGTTTTAGACGAGTTGGGTATCCAGATTTTAACATTACAAACTAACGTAGTCAAAAAGTTTGTTTTTCCTGTTTGCTGTTCCCCTATGATTAGGAGTTAAAGTATACCAAAAAATCCCAGACTTTGACTGACTTCATTGCTTACAGTAAGCTTTTTTTTTTTTGGTAACAGGCATGAATAGCACTATTTTTGTAATTTTAAGATAAACTATGAAAATTTATTTTAAACGATTATTAGACCCAGCTATGGCCAATTTAAAATAAAGAAGCTACTCCTTCCAGAATCTGTATATAAAAGAAAATGGCCCACAATTATGCAAAGGGCAATATCCACTCTGAAAGTTCTCCTTGCTGGAATTCCACCAGAGAGGCAAATAACTACCACGAGACTTACGCTACACAGGGCAGCATAAGGACTGAAACGCTGGCAGGAGCTGTTCTAACCATGCTGATTTCACAACATGAACATTTCGCAAACTTGAATCACATTCCTTCTTTTTCACAAGGACGCAATACTCAAGCCCAACACACAGACCGTGTGAAGCGACGACATTTTTTTAAGCAGTCTAGAGGTTTACTTTTTTCCATCATGAAAGAAGAGGAGAAAGTTTATTTAGAGAGCCAGGTACTTCAAAGCTTGAAAAATTCAGTGGTTAAAGTTTGGAAATCGCCACGTGGCATTTGAAGCAGGACTGGAGAACAAAACCCTGAGTTAAATGCCTAGTTGGGGAAGAGAACGGCAGAGGTGTGAGTCTGAGTTTCTGACTAGAAGTGTTAGCGAGAACACGCACGCTCACAAAGTGTTGCTGTTCCCAAAAACTAAGTTGGGATCCCTGCACAAGGACTTTTATTGCCATTGCCCTTCTCTTACCCAGTCCTACTGCTGCAAACAAACATCTGCCTTGCAATTAAATCTCCCATACCCAACCAAGGATGACTTTTTCCTTTGTTTTTATGTAGTACAGGGTAAGATGACCAGCTTGTAGAAGGAATTTCAAATTTGTGTCTAACTAGGGCTGAGGAAGTACCTAGGTTTATTTCCTCTGTTGTTTTATAGTATTTAAAATAACCTCTGTGAAGCTTCACTCTTACTTGGAAGGATTTAAATTAAGGCATTTTGAGAGTAATGTAAGGATTCTGGCATTTAACAGCTAAAGCAAATATGAAGCCACTTTAATGGAAAGCTTCTGAAAGTAGTTGACTATTTCAAATGCAACACTACTGAGTTCTTCAGTACTCATGTTCAATTTTTCCCAGTTCAAAGAAAGTTATACCAAGACAGAAATCCCCTGGAAATTAGAAGACTCGTGTCTTATTTAAACAAACTTGTATAATCTATAGAAGCCTAAAAGGTAAGGGAGTGCTTTTTATGCACGTATAACTAAGCAAGGCTCCTGACTGCTTTCTGTTTTGCTTTATAAATAACCTTTTATATTTTTGTTAAACAACTTTTCACAATGTTGTGAAACCCACAGTCATTAAGTTGTCATTGACATGGCATTTTGTGGAGGCAGAGCAGAAACTCACAAAAAGAAGACACGCTGAGTGTATGTCACATTCATTTGCAGCATCACCCACCCGCTCTCCGAGCTGAGGATGACAAGCAATAGAAGACGACTTGCTAAGCCTCTGCAGGTGAAATATTGAAGTCAGAGTAATCATTTGAAATTATGAGCAGCGAACTCATTGACAAGACAGGGACATGATTCGTTTGGTCAGTTCCCTAATCATCTGTGCAAAATGTCAAGGTTCCTCGTAGCATCCCCCCGACTGGTTTACATGGAAGCGCCATCACGCTCCAGCTTGTGCAAGAACGGATTCATTCTCATGTGATCCCTCCCTCCACGTCCACCTCCCCTGCTCCTGCACATTGTTCTCCTCTCTGGCTGTCTCCACCGTTACCCCCCACCTCGGTCCCTCTTCAAGGGGAAGGGGATCAACGTCTGAAAAGCACTTACACTTTACAAAGAGCTTTGCGCCCCCACTGAGATGCTCACAGCTTTCCCGTTGACTGCGAATTTTTTTGCCGCCTGTCCTAACCAAAATCTACATCGCATCTTTGTTACACGTTTGAAGTCCAAATCTCCAGGCACAGCGTGATGCTTTAAACCCTAATACTCCGAGCAAAGATTTTCATTTGACCTTTTAAAAGTCATTAGCTGGCACTGGAAGATAACACTGAATTATTCAACATTTCATGCAAAATGTCCTCTATTTGCACAGGTGATTATATTAAATCTAATCTGATATAGCTCCCCTCTTAGGTGTTATTTGAAATTCTCAGGTTAAGTATGTCTTATCTGACCTGCTCTCATTGTTAATGAAACACAGGCCCCAACAGCAGAGAGACCATTGGAATAACACTACTAAGAAGTGACAAGAGGACTGCTTAGAAAGCACGTGGCAATATATAAAAAAATAAATCTGATGTTACGTTACAAACTCGAGATCACTGGAAAGATGGTCTTGTAAAATGACTGGGCCTAACGTGATTGTAGGGCTCCAACGAGGCTAAAGAGCACTGCACCAGTCTCCCTTCAGTAGGTTTAGTGAAATAAGGGTACTACAGGCTTCAGAAGGATGAATGATATCCACAACTATTGCACCACGAAGCCCCCTCTGCTGTCAGTTAAATAAAAAAGAGCACTTTAGAATTAAGTACAGTCCTTTTCCCCACCGTATTTTGGGGAAGAAAGCAAAAACACTGATCTAGAAGAAAAACACTTTTTTTAACAGATAAACAGATAAGAATTAACGTACAGGTTTAAAATCTATCAGTCATTAAAGCCCAAATCTTTTTTGGTTGCTTTTTCTTTCTAGTTATACAACAAGACAGTTCTTATGATTCCTCGTACTTCAGTTTCAATGAAGCAAAGAGAATGCTTTTATTTCAACTTTGCTGACTAAGTACTGATAAGTGAAAAGTCGTAGGGATGCTGTCAGATACCGCACACTAGGGTAACAATTGCGCAGCACTCACATACGATTGATTTAAACCCTACAGAGCAAACACAGCATTGGTGGCAAATCGAGATTACAGAACCATAGTCTCACTAAAACAAGATAGCTTAAACATTAACTTCAATAAAACTGCAGAATTTAGAAGTAAGCCAAATGGGCAAACCTGTTACTGTATCTGAAATCATCAGCAGTTTGGACCACTCACTGCTGACAGATAAATAAATATCCATCAGCCAGCATCTAGAGGTAATCACGCCTGATTTGGGTAACTTACTTTTCACTACAGATACATACAATCCCAACTGCAAAGCCACTTAAGTCAACTGTGGCTCATTTCAACCCCTGCTCAGTGACTTACCTGGCAAACAACCTCCCAGCAAACAAATAAAGCTACTCCAATAACTACATTGACCATTAACTGTACTGAAAAGCCTTTAGGTCAGCCCCAGCAACAGCCTAGCTCTGCAGCAGGAAGCTCTGCAGCAGGGAACTCTGCTCGGTACTACGACTTCAAGGTTAAGCTTTCTCAGCAACCATGAAATGTGCAAGAACTGCTTGGAGCAGCCAGCGCTCAGCAGGACCAGTCCAACAAATACAATCCAAATAAATCCATCAACTACAACCCCGATCCTGTCTCATGCCCTCTGTGACACGGCTCATCACCTCTCTAAAAACCTTCTTGCCTTTGCTCTAACGTATTTTGTACTGTACTTATCTTGGGAATTTCTCGTTTATGCCTTGTAACCCTTCCTTTTACTGAAACCCACCTGCTCTGCTGCAGGCACACTGACGATTTACAGTGGAAACACAGCACCAACGTGATGCTGTCTACATGCACACATCCGTGGACGAATTCAAGAGATGATCTTCAGTAAATTACATATTTCACAGGCAAGTTTAAAACTATTGTAATGGTTCTCCTTACGCCAGTCTCTACAGCAAGCGGAAAGCCACAGAAAACACTGGAAGAGTTTCTTTTCAGCTCTGAAAAGGGGATGTGCTACATGACCTCAGAAAAAAGGCATACAGTAACTCAGCGTAAGTATGGATGTCTTACAGGTAAGCCGCTCGTCTAATTGCTCGTGTCTTTATGCTGGCAGCATCTTCAGAAGCATCCACAAAAAAACAGAAATGTGATTTCTGGGTAAAACAAAAATGAAAAATGCAAAGTGAAAGAAAAAAAACTCTTCACACCTTCAGAACACACATCTATAAAACGTATTAAAGCGCTTTGCTTGTCAGCAACAAACCTGATAAATCTGCAGTACCAAGTCACTTTTCCATATTCAGCAAAATACCAAGTAGCTTCTGAGATGCTGCACAAGGCATCTTTTTTTAATAATTTTTTCCCCTCCATGAATATGGAAATCAAAGGGAACACATTTCACAAGACTTCAGAGCCCACCAAAGATGTACACGATCCAATACACGACGAGTTCACTGAGTTTCTACAGCAAGGACAGAACACTTCTGGATTAGCAAACAACCTTTACTCCAGAAAGGACACAAGCACGGTATGTGGGAGCTACGGCTGGGGTTTGTGTCTTACCTCTTCTGGAACAGGGCCACAGGCTCAAGTTCAGATTAGACTCCAGAAAGCTTAAGCAAATATCACATCGCTATGTGGCAACTGTAAGTTTTACTCCTTTGCCAATGGCAACTGCCTCACGTTCTTCTTTAGAGTTTATTTTTTTTTTTATTGTGGTTTTTACATCGATAAATTTATTCCATATCCTCACGTTCACTTGAGGATGAGCCTGGGTATCTCATTCACTGAGTGCACTGCAGTATCCAGGTGGCAGTACCAGGGACTGCCACTTATTATATCCACATATGATTTTTCCTTCAAGGTTACAGAAAGTAACGTCACAGATCAAAGCTAAAATATTTGCACTGGCGATTTTCAACATCGATTACGAGAACGCTAAAGCCTTTGTTTTCAACGGCTCCTCACAGCAATTAAAAATAAACTCTCACATTTTCTTTCCATTCTTTGTCTTCAGCCTTCCAACTGCTGCAGTACACTACCGATTTGTTTCCCTATGCTTTGAGAAAAAGCATAAACAGGGAATTCATGGGAAAAGTACGGCACGAAGTATATTAAGCTAGGGCAAAAGCAAGAGAAGTTTAAAGAGCGATAAGAAGTGTTATCAATCTCTTTTGGCCACCACGAGCTTTCTGCCATTAAAATCTGACCTAAAAGCCCTAAGTTCCCATTTAATTTACTGACGGATTAGCACAGCCCTCCTTTACCGGTACATTTCCGAAGCAGGAGAGCGTCAGCTCCCAAAGACCTCCTCTAACCCCGTTAACGCGAGCAGCCACCGAGCCTCCGACCCCATCACACCCGCGGCGAGGCTCGCAGTCACATCCCCGTGCCAGAGCACCCGAGCCCGTCACACAGCGCTGCAAGCACCGCAGACACCACCCGGCGTCCCCTCAGGGCCCGATTCCCCCCCTCGCAGCGCTCCGGGGCTCGACCCCCCTCCTTCCCACAGGGTTCGACCCCTCTCCTTTCCAGCACTGACCTTCCCGGCTCCTCACCGACCTTCCCGGCTCCTCCTTCAGCGGCCTCCTGGGGCCGAGCCCCGCCGCTGCAGGGCCGGGCCGGGCCGGGCCGGGGCCGCCGCCGTGCCCGGGGCCGGGGCCGGGCGCTCGGCGGAGCCGACGACTCCCGGAAGCGGCCGGGGCGGCGCCGGCGGGAGGCGGAAGCCCGGAGCTCCCCCCTCCCCACCAGCCCGCGCTGCGCATGCGCGGCGCAGGGCAGGGTCCGTCCCTCTGTGCGCTGCGCAGGCGTTGGTTAGCGGAGGGGGTTTGCGCAAGCGCGCGACGCCGGCGGGGAGGTTTTGATGCCCGTGTGGGCGGGGCTTCGCCTCAGTGGTGGGGAGGAGGGGGTCTGAGCTTGGGGGAAATGGGGTGCTTTCCTCCTTGTGGCTCCAGAATCTTGGCGTTTTTCGCCGCAAACGTTCAATAAAATCATAATTTTGGGTTAAAAATGTGTTTACAGATTCTAAAGTGATACCTCTGTATGGCATTACAGCCCAGCAGAACCACATCTACCTGGCACTGTGATAACTGGCTGCAGATCCCAGGGGTTTTACCTTTAGATGTCCACCAAGGCTTTTCTTCTGTGATGTCCTACGCTTGGTGTCGCAGTGGTGTTTCTTCGTGTCTCTTCTTTAGTTCAGGAAATCTTGTTTCTTCGTGGCTCTTTAGTTCAAGAAGTCTCAGGAGAAGGATTTGAGGCGCCTAAGTTAGCAGCTTGGCGTTTTACCCCACAAATGTTCAATAAAATCATCATTTTGGGTTAAAAGTGTGTTCACAGCTTCTACAGTGATACCTCTGTGTGGCATTATAGTCCCGCAGCATCACATCTACCTGCCCCTGTAATACCTGGCTGCAGATCCCAGGGGTTTTACCTCAGGATGTCCACCAAGGGTTTTTGCGTGATGTTCCATGCTCAGTGTCACAGTGGAGTTTCTTCGCGGCTCCTCTTTAGTTAAGGAGAAACCTTGTTTCTTCATGGCTATTTAGTTCAGGGAGTCTCAGGAGAACGATTTTAGGCACCTAAGTCAGCAGCTTTTTCAGTTCCCGTTTACTAAATTTGGTGAACCAAAATTGGTGAACCAATTTGGTTTAGGCTCAACATCTGTAGTTAAATTAGATGAACTGTTTCACAGGGAAATACTAGCACATGACTATCATTCAGTATTTTCCACAGCGTATTAGGAAAAGTAGATACCCGGTAGCCTTGAAAATGAGATGCAAAATAGCAATCTTGCCAGTGTGTGAGCTGAAGATGCATTTTAAAACACATTTAAAAAAAATGCTGAAGGATGACATTATCACAACTCGGGTACACTTACCATCCTGATTTTTTTCTTCTTGTAGCATGAACACCATCTAGTGGGACATCGGCAGCAAGTGCAAAACGAGTTCTGCATGCTGATAAGTGCAATAATATACAGCCGCCTACATGTCTCTCTGTGTTCCTATTTATTTATTTATTTATTTTCATTTTCTTCTGCTTCTGTCCTGAAATATTAAGGATTTCAGGAGAGCTTGCTTTTGTGTGTAGTCTTCTATTTCCCAACAGCTGGGCTTCAGCTGGAAGAAATTATTCTATTGCCAAACTCTGCTATTGAAATGACAGTATGCAAACATGTATGCACACAAAATCATAGGAGTTGACCTTTTCCTAAAACTTCCTTCTCTCTCCATATTCTCCCTTAATATAACGAATACGTCATTTATCCAAACAAAATAAAGCAAAACAAATTTTCTTGGATAGATACTTAAGATGATGCAGCGCTCAATAAGCTTACCCCTCAAGAAAACTGAAGCATACTGCCTTGCTTGTGCTTCTATGTTAGGATGACTGATACACAACAGTTACCCAGAAGACACAAAAAAAGATGAATTCTCTATTTTTTTTTAATATTTAGCAGTATTGACAAGACAGGACTCTGCATGTTGTTGTGCCCAAAAGGTTGGTTACTTGCTCCAGCGGTTCCTGCATGTGCTTTACCAGGAAGAGCTTCTAAATCAGTGGAAGTGTTGCAATCCATTTCAGTGGAAATGATGTTTAATAACTTGTCACTTCAGTGTCCCTTCATGTCACTGCTTTTGTCCACTGGATGGTGTCTCACTTACTTCCACAGCTGTAGGGCATCTTAAAATGTGCTAGTCTTATGCCGTGCTGACATTGGCAGACAGTGTACACTTCTCCAGATGCAAATTGAAGGAGAAAAGGTGTAAAGACAAAGCAGTTATTTGACAATTAAAAAAATATATTATATAATGTCACGTGACGTGAAGTTAGGCTGAAACTAGGACATTCTCTCCCACATCTGAGCCTTCTCAAAGTTCAGTCACATCTGGGTCTTGTACTATACACGTGACACTAGCCATTATTTGTGGATGTAGTTCTGAAAATCCACTTTCATTTGCAGCTCTCTAAGGATTCGAGACCAGGAAGCATTTTTTTTCATGTTAGCTCTGATTTCTGCTCAAACACTGCTAGAGAGATTGGATAGCTTCGAACAGCAAATAGTTTGTGCAAAGATCTAGAGAACCAGTTTGGACCTCAGAGCTTCCTTGAGGGACTCAATCTGATATTGCAGAATTTTTAACCTCAATTTCTGAGGGTGCTGAGGCATTTTGATAGAATATAGTTGTACTGTACCAATTTCTGTTGCCAGTCAGATGGTTTTAAAAGGCGCAGTGTTCACTATGTTGACTACACAATGGGAATTTTCACAGTCAATATGGCAGATGCTTAAGGGCAAGTCAGCAAATTTATGCTAACCAGAAAGCCTTAGATTCATCTTACTTTGTTCTCTGTATTTTTAGCACTGTGCAGGTTTCTCATTTCCTCCTGAACTCAAAAACAAACAAATCAGTCAAATATTTTCCTCCCCACATTTTTGCTAAGTGTGCAGAGCAGAGCTTAGGCAGGCTCATTTTAATATGCACGGTGTTGTTTTTGCCATGTGAAAAGCATTACCAGACATGTCAGGACTTCGGTTCTTCTGCAAGTCCTGCTGTTTTGGAACCCACTTCTCCGGCAAGCAATGCTGCCAAGATAAATTGTTTGCCAGAGATAACTTCAAGTCCTCAAACAAATTACCTAAGAAATGTTGAAACATAATGCTGTACGAAGCAAATTGTTTCCATGCTTCCTGTCCTCGTAGGAAGGAACGGGGCTTATCTCTGTTATAGATTCCACAGAGACAGCCACAATACCTTAACCAACGTGTTGTTTAAATTGCGGGAGTTTTTGAATACTTCACGTATCAGAGGAACATATGAAATATGCATGTCCCGTTGTCCCTGCCCTTAGAAATGCAAATACTGAAATTCAAATGATTTGTATAAGGACTCCAACGGTTTGGCAAAGGGCAGTAAAGCTGCTCGCAGATTGCATTAGGAAAAAAATAAAGTGTTTACAGGAATATGTCGTTTGCCATAGGCCCTTACATCTCAAGCCGACTAGCACTGTTGAAGGTTTAATTATGCATGTTTGCAAGGTGCCAAAGATTTGTTATTTGTGTGGATGCTTCCCCATTAAACGCTGCTTTGTGTCAATGTTTTATTTACATTTTAACTAAAAATAAAAGCTGTTTTTCATAATCCGTTCCCTTGCAGCCTTTCTCTGTTTTGAACTATTATCTACTCTGTTGCAGGTACAGAGTGATAACATTGTGACACATCTCCTATTTTGTGACTGTTTTCTGTCCCTCTGTGGCACAATCTGAAACAAGAAAATAATCTTTTTTTTTTTCTTTTTTTTTTTTTCCTCTCTGGCTCTCTGCCTACTGTTGTGTGGTTAACTTTAACACTTGCTCCTTGAATATTAACTGAAGCGATGGCGATTTACCGAAATAAATTTCTGAACCTTGTTGTCTCTGGTGCCTTCTGCGTTTCAGTTCCTGCCCTTCTACTCTTGATGCCTGATGATAGCAATAAAGCAATAATTTGCTGTTGTGCCCAGTCTCAGAAAAAGGGAACTGCGTAGAAGTAAGGAAGCTTTTT
The DNA here is from genome assembly GCF_964211835.1 of Anser anser. Taxonomy (NCBI): domain Eukaryota; kingdom Metazoa; phylum Chordata; class Aves; order Anseriformes; family Anatidae; genus Anser; species Anser anser. The sequence goes on from NC_139732.1 coordinate 21,069,030, forward strand.
AAGAAGATAAAATGAACATTAAGCAACTAAAGACTTTTGAAGGATAGAAACATGAACATAGGGGCAGAGGAAATGCACTGCAGTTCCCTAAAAACTGTATAATCCCAATGAGAAATCTGTAGGACTAGCAGAGCCCAGACACTCAGAAAATGAAAGCGTGGAAGCAGTGAGCCCCATCTTTCTCCAAAGCAAGAGCATCTGCACTTCAACCTTTCCAGAGACTGGATTTAATGCAGAGCAGGGAAATGAGAGGGGGAATAAAGGGACCTATTGTGCAGCCTGCCAAAAGCCATCAAAAATACGGCTTCCAGAAATGGCACCTGCGAAGGAGGCTGAAACGCTGCCTGCTGCCAGTCTTGCTCGTGGCTTGTCCAGAGAGCGCTGCCAAGCCTTTTCCATGCCCATCGCCTGGAGCTGGCAATGAGCACCCACAGAAGCTGAAAGCCGAGCGAAACCGGTCCAGAAACCCCAAACCAGCCGCTGATATCCCGACCCAGGGGCCGGGAACGGCCTCAACCTTCAGCCGTAGGGCCGAGCCGACGAAAGCGCCCTCAGCGCCGGCTCCGAGGCGGGGTTTGGCGGCAGCCGGAGCCGGCGCTGCCCTTGCGGGCGAGGCCCTGTTGCGGCTCCCAGCCCGGCTCCGAGCCCCCCATCCCGGCTCCGGGACCCCCAGCCCGGCTCTGAGCCCCCTCATCCCGGCTCTTGGACCCCCCCGCCGGCCCGGCTCGGGACCCCCCCAGGCCGGCCCCGCGATGCCGGCGCTGCTGGCGCTGCTGGCGGCCGCGCTGCTGGCGCTGCTCGGGGCGCTGAGGGCGGCCGGCCCCGGAGCTCGGGTCCCGCTGAAGCGCTGGGCTCTGGCCGGGCTCCTGCTCTTCCACGGAGCTTGGCGGCAGCGGGTGGTCGCCGGAGGGACCGAGGAGCCCCGCAGGCCGCGCCTGCTCTGGCCTGACCCTCATGTGAGTGTCCTGCAGCGCCCCTGGCACTCCTTTCACTGGCACCCCCTTCCCTGGCACCCCTTTCCTTGGCACCCCTTTCCCTGGCACCCCCTTCCCTGGCACCCTTTTCCCTGGCACCCCTTTCCCTGGCACTCCCTTTCCTTGGCACCCCATCTCCCCAGCACCCCTATCCCGCTGCAACCCCATCCCCAGCACCACCATCCCCTCCATCCCCATGGATGCACATACCCCCAGAGCTCCCATTCCCCCTAGACACACACCCCTAGGAACACTGTGTGCAGGACCCGCACCCCTCTGCGTCCCCTGCATCCCTCTGCGTCCCCTGCACCCCTCTGCATCCCCTGCACCCCAGCACCTCTAGGACCTGCACCCCCAGGAGCCCCCAGCCCCTGCATCCTGATGCTGGGCATCCCTCACCGCCTCACCCACATCCTTCTTCTCCGCTTTACACATCCCTGGGAGGGCACGGTGGGCATTTCACCTTGACTGTCCCTTGCAGTTTTTTTCCAGAAAGGAAACCTTCCAGAAGGAAGTTTTTTCCAGATCATTTTTTGACCTGGAGCAACATTTACAAGACAGGCCAAAAAATGATCCGGAAAAACCTTCCAGAAATGATCCCTCTGGCATCCAGTAGGCTCACTCTGTGCTGTCAAAATACCCCCTTACCTGTGTACATAAGTACTATAATCATCAGGTTTTAGTATTTTTGGCATCTTACGATGGATAAATTTTCGGAAGCAGAACTTTATCCATGCCCAAACATGCATACATAAATCTTAATTTCCACGTTCCAGCTTGGGAAAGTTCACTTTGTGTTCCGCACATATACGTTAAAATACACATCTGAATTTGAAGTTGTGGACTTCTGTCCATAGCCCAAGTGGTAATCATGGTAGTGAAGTGCTAGGTTTTCTATGGCTTGCTCTCTTTTCCTTTCTTTTTCACTTTTAGTTCTATGTTTCCTGTAAATATAAGTTGTCCTGTATTCAATTTGGAGCTAGATGGGGGAGCAGCATATTTGAGGCTCAATTCCCTTTACACAGACAGTCTTTTAGGACACATTTTGTAAGGATTTTGGTCGAAGGAAAATCCCATTGCAAAATAGTCATCTTACTTCTCAGTAATAGTTCTCCTTGTCTGTGGCTATCATGCAATAATTATGGTCCCTCTCTAAAACTGTTTCTCACCTGCTCCCTTTCTGCTTTCCGTGTTGGTCCTGATGAGGAAATGGGCAAAGAAGAAAGGGATAAAGCTTTTGGGTCAATGAACGGTGTGGTATTAGATAGAGAAAGTGAAAGTAAAATTCAGCTCCTAAAAAGAAACATGGAAAACAAAGAATTACTCGTCTTCTCCCCCTCCCTTCCTGCCTCCAGCTGGAGCTGAAGTCCATTTCCTTTCCCTAGGCGTTCGATTCGGTTTACTTCACGGGCTTTGTGGAGACCAACAAGACCTTTGTGATTGCTCGCCTTGCCAAACGTCCTCATGGGATCTGTGAGATGTGGCTGTTCCTGAGGGTAGATGGAATAGGAGAGTTTGAAGTAAGTGGTGGAGTGGGCTGACATTCAAAAGCAGTGCTTAACTCCTATTTTGAACTTGTGTTAGGGGCCCGAGCAAAAATTAATGTGCTCTGCATCTTCACTACATTAACATCCTAGCAGTAAAGCGTTGGTGCTGTGACTAAAGGCACTGATGTTACAAGTGATGCTTGGTCTTGTCTTGCTTCATAAAGCCTGTCTCTGGAGTTCCTTTCCAGAGATAACAGCAGCAGTCACTGGCAGAAAAACAGGCCCTGAGTCCTGTATCTGCTTGGATGTAAGTTTGACAGAGTCACTAGCATAAGTAGCTGGGCTTTTACAGTGGCCTCCCTCCACACAAGTAATTCAGTTGTATCATTTGAAGCAATAACATGCTATCTGATAACTCTGGTGTTTTAGATAGAATTTTCCTTTTCCAATATGTGGTTACCAGAAAGCAGGCAGAACTGAAAAGCCAATTCAATCATACGTTCCTCCTGCAGAGGACTATCAGAGACAAATTCACCCGTGTTGCATCCCCACATATGACTTACACAAATGTTTTCCCTGAAATGTCTTTTTAGCACCCACAACATCCAAACATGATGGTGAGTGACGAATCTGAAGAGATTTGGAGTGGAGGAGGGCTCACTATTGAGTACTTAGAGCTCCAAGCACGCTGGAAAATAAGCTTCGATGGATTACTTAGGTACTACAGCACTTTATCGTTTCATACACAGAAGACCAAGGCTTTGTGAACACTACCTGAAAATTTAATTAACCAACTTGAACCAAATGCAACTTGGTAACAATAGCACACGATGCTTTCTATGCAATGAAAATACAGCTGGTAATATCTACAGCCAGTGTTGGGTTGTAATAGAGGATTACTATTCTACCTTAGCACACAATGACATCATTCTTCTGCAGTGTCTTGTTGATTCCATTATCAAATGTGTAAGGAACATTTAGCTCTCTAGGGATGTTACAAAATTATAGTGCTTTGTCTTACAGAAAAGGTCCCTACCGACAGCAGTGGAGTGAAGAAGAAGGAGAACTTGTACCAGTTAAATTCTCTTTTCAGTAAGAGCATTTCACTTTGCTTTGGGATGTATAGGAGGTTTGTGGTTAGAGGTTTGGTTCTTCAGGAAATGAAACCAAACTGACTGCAAAGTGGTAACCTCAGTATTTGTTATTTAGGAAGTTATCACACCAAAGACTTCAATGTCTGGTGTATTTTTATTTGGAGAAACTGCTTTAAAAGGATTTTAGAGCTTCTACAGAGTGCTATAGTCCCAAAATACATTGGTGCTGTTGTCCGGCATTGTTTCCTGCATTTTTCCTATTAATAGTAGAAATAAAATGTGAGCAATTAACAGTCATGGAATGATTCTAGCATACATTTCCATAGGGGCTCTGTTCACACAACTAGGGAACAGTACATAAGAAAGAGAGCTCCAAACCACATTCTTTATTCAGAAATATTTATTTGTGGTTTTGTTTCTCTTTTCCACATAGTTACTGTTTTCAAAGGGTCATGTGTACAAAGTAAACCCTTGCCTCTGCTTTCTTGTTCTGCCATCACTTCCCAGCAATGCAAATTCTACCTGCTTTATGGACTCTAGTTGTCTGATTAAAAATGATTTGCTATCAAAGTAGCTCAGCATTTCTGGCACAGTGCTGCACGTGTACCTCTGAACAGACCACATGAGAGAAAACAGCATCTTTATCCTTTTGCTTGAAGCTCTGCCCTTCCAGCTTCCCTTCCTTGGTAATCTGTGGATCCTTGCTGTGCTGTTCTACAGGCCATCATTTCCATGCTCTGTTTCCTTTCATTTGTTTTCTTGAAAACTAATGAAACACTAAAAATTACATAAATCAGAAATTTCCTAACACAATAACATGCAATGGTCACCATGGTCAGAGTAGCGAGTGCACAACTTGGCCTTGTGCGACCTGCAAGCTAATAATGGCTTTTGGTTTTTCCCTTCTTTTCCTAGCTGGGAGAACTTCACAGAAGTCTTCAACTTCAGTGTCGACAGTCACCCCAGCACATTTGCCCGTGCTTTTGCCCAGGAACCATGGACCATTGAGTTTTTCCAAAGGGTCAAAAAGTGAGAGGCAAGAGTAAGGTCTTCTGGGGTTAATAGTAATTAATCTACAGACCTCTTGAGGGTCTGGCCTCTGTTGTTACAGGTAACAGGCATTTTGTACTATAACTGGGAAATGTGAAAGTGGTTGCTAATGTGTAGAATCTGGCATAGCTGTGGTCCAGATGCTCTTGAAATCTCTCCTTCATTTTGGGATGTAAATCCAACAGATCATCACTGTGGCCTCCTTACCAGCAGCTTTTTTGATTTTGCCTGTGTCAATTCACTGTTTTCTTTCTTCTAGACAAAGGGAACAACATTTCCGACATGAGCAGTGGGGCCAGTCTGTTGGAGAAATTGAAATAGAAAATCATGAGAAAACTGAACTTTCCCTCAAAGGCATTCGGAGCCACTCTTATGGTAAGAGCAGCAGAAACAATTCCCTTGCTCAGCAGCCTTTACTGCTTGCTGTTACTGCTAGGACAGTCAGGCTAAAGATTGTCTTTAGAAATAGCCAGTTTCACAAAGGGGCATAAATAAAGACATTTCACAGGAAATTCTATTTTGATGGCTAAATGTCATTTGTCAGCTGGGTCAGATGAACGTAGAGATTTGCGATGGAGGGAATTTGGTTCATTCAAGCCTCCTGAGCTGCTGCAAAGGCACTGACACACTTGGAGATATTAAAGTATTTTTGGTGACATTTTCCTAGTTTTGGTCAATATGTAAACCTGTTGCCAGTCTGACTTGGCACGTTACTCTGCTCCCCTTTCAATTCTAGTAACCTTGAATTAATGGAAAAAGAGGAACAATTCCATTGCTGTTTTGGGGACGTGCAGATGCTTAGCATGTATCAGCTAGTGGAGGACTTCTTTATCCAAAGTTAATGTTAATTCAGGTATATTGTTTCATGTTTTCCAGCAATGGCAAACTTGAGGGTCGGTGACTTTGTTCTTCTTTGCAGGTGTCCGGAACTGGTCTGAGATTTACCGTTATGTTATGATTTTGGCACGTTTTGAGGTAGGTATTAACATGCCAACATGCTATTTAACCATGGCATTGGAGGTGTTTCTGAACTTATCAGTCATAGTTGAGTATCCTGACATAAGGCATTGGGATCACCCATGGTGTGCAATCAGCAGTGCTAACTGGTGCTCTCATTATCACGTATCAATGTTGCAAGCACCTCTCAAAAGCAGAGCCAGGTGTGTAAAAAATGAGATTTTGCTACATGGGTTGAACCAAGAATTGTTTTGGCAATTTGAAACTGTTTGGTTTGGCTTTTTTAGGAAAAAAAAAAAAAAAAGGCAGCTTTACAGGACAGATTCTCTCCTGCTGCAGATACCCAGGGCTCAGTGGAGGTAATGCAGTGCTGATTCACAGTAACTGAGAGCCTGAGATATTTGTAAGCATCTTAAGCCCTTATGACAACAGTCAGCAAATATTTCTGCCTGTGCTCAGCTCTAATTCCCTGCTTTGCCGTTGTGGCTGTGCTGGAGGAGTGGCCGCTGGGAGCACAGCCTGGGGAAATTCTGAACCCTGGCAATACAAGCTGGCATGAAACCCGAGCAGATGCTTCTGAAAAGGCATTTCCTTCACCAGTGCAGGCGTAAAGAAGTCTAAACTCACTGTTAGAGGCAGCATTACAGAAGTTAATACAGAAGGCAGAAGAAAAAATCTTTCCTGGGTATATGTTGGCCAAGAGAAAAACACACCTTGGAAAATCCCACATACGTGCAGATCCAGTCACTGATGTGATTGAACTTAGGCCTGTGTACCTTGTAATAAGACTCTGGATTTGTGCTGTGGTGTGCCTAATTGGTCATTAACCTCTCCTTTTTCTTTATAGTTATTCAGGACTCAAAATGGCTGTTGCTTTTCCCCTCCTAATTAAAAGCCATCTGACTGTTTGTTAAAAAGGAATTAATCACTGATTGAAGTTTGGAGTATGTGTACATTTGTAACATGGCAGCATAGGCTTAGACTTGCCTTCAAGCAGCTCCAGCAGAGCATGGAGGGATTCAGACTCAAGGACGGAATAGAAATGAATAAAACCATGAGATTCCAGCTCCTTCTTATTTAACTTTTTTTTCCTGCATACTGCTCTGAGGCATAGAATAGTAAGGTTAGAAGAGGTGTCTGGTCAAAGCAGGGCCAATTTTGAGAGGCTGCCCAGCAGTTCTGAATGCAGCTAGCTGAGATCTCTGCACGTATTTTTTCCCTCCTTTTATGTCTGCCTTCTGTGGACTTTTAATTGCATTACTGTCCTTAATTTGTCCTTAATGTGTCTGGTTTGTATTCTTGGACTCTCATTTGCAGCCAGATTTTCATGGAAGATGTACTGAGAAGATTTAAAAGTATCAAGTAATAGCACCCTGCGTAATCTGAGTTGTATCCAGTGTCTTCTTAGTCAAGTCAGCATATGATCCATACAAATCAGGCTGCTTTTTCTTTATTGCTGTCTTTCAGGATGGGACTGCAGCACATTTAACAGTTATAAATATGCCAGCTACCACAACTAAGTAAGTAACCAAGGAAGTTTACACGGATGAAAACATGCATCTCAAAGGTGACAGAAGTTGCTCTGCAAGATAACTTTATGCACATTCTTGCTTTAAACCTGCGTAGCCAGATTTCCATCCACACCCTTTTTTTCATGCCTTCCACTCCCTCTGCCGAGTTTTCCATTTGCAATTAGTTAGAAGGACAGCTTTTACCTCTGATTGCTTCCTTTCCACTCAATTATTGTTTGGCTGATGCAGCTGTCTGTCTTACTGTCAAGATGATTTAGAGCTACAAATCGAGCACTTCCAGCTATTTTTCAGCCTAATGTTACGCTTCTGGGAAGGGTGGAGAGCTTAAATCCCTGCATTCCTGGCCCTTCAGCTCTGTGACCAAGTGGGACCAAGTGACCTGCCTGTCCACCCTTCCCACTTCACAATCCATCCTGCGCTCCTCATCTCCTTTTCTGCATGCATGGCATCCCCTACTCAGCCTTCACAAGATCCCAAAATATAACCATTTTTATGTACTCCTGCTGCTGGCCAGGGTGAAGGCCGTGCTTGATGTTGAGCTCCCCTGGAAGGCCAGCGTGCTGGTCCATTTGAGCTTTGATTGAACTTTAGCTCTGCTCCATTTCTTTCCCCTTCAGCCTTACTGTAGGTTATGTTTTTTTCCCTGATGGGAAGAAGGCCGGGATTGAGTGGTCCAACGCCTCGCTGGCCGAGATGGCTGATGATGGTGTTATCAGGGATGAATACAGAGTCAGTTTTACGGCTGGTAAGCTAAATGCGGTTCTGAAAATATGCCTTGGTCAAAGATCTTAGGCAATTTACAAAGCAGAGAGGAAAAGTATTGCTCTTTACTAAAGCATCAGAAGAGAACCATAAGTAGAAATAGTAGGTCTTGTAATTTTTGTAGATTAAACATGACTGAAGACTGGAGACACTCTTCCCTTTTTACTCTTACCAAAGGTGGCAAATACTTTGATGTTTCTGCGAGGCTGGATAAGCAAGCTTGCCCTGTGGTGTATAATGGCCTGACTGGAAGTGGCGTTTTCCATGAGTGCATTGCAGATTTCCAGCTGAACGGGTTAACGCACGGCTGGGGCTTGGCTGAATTTTATTACAGGTAAAATAATGATGGGCAAGAAGAGGTAGAGAATTCCCATCCTCTTCCATTGACCCATGTGGCTACAGCTCCATACATAGTTGAAGTGTACGTGCACAGATTTTTTATTTTGTGTAAAGAAATGTTTATTTAATGCTTAATGTGTTTATTAATTTGAAAAATACCTTATTTGAAAAAGAATGATTGTGCAAGCACTTTGTGCATGCAAACAAACCATAGGCACTTGTTCAGCTGTTTGTTATATAGGTTTATGTAGGTATTTATATAGGTCTCCATATAGGTTTGTATTGTGAGTGGATGTTTTACTCTGGAGAAAATCTTGTTTAGGCAATCTTTCACATTTTAAATAGAATGAGTTCTCTACCTGAAACAGCAGGCTAACCATTTATGGGGTGAAGTTTGCTCACACAAGTATGTGTCAGGCTAGAGAACAACAGATAAATGTTCAGAAAATCAATACAGGAATGCCTCTTCTAGGGGAGAGGGTTATATCGACAAAATACATGCTTTTCAGTGAGTTGCTGTTTCTCCTGCCACAATTACCTCCATCTTTTACTGGAGCCTTTTCCCTGTTGAGTCTTTTCTCTCATAAAAAAGACAAGTTTGCTTGTTTACGTTTAGAGTGCCTTTTAAAATAAACACCGATAATTGGCTGTCAGAGCAGATGCCATGGATGACTTTCAGAAAATTGAGAGCTCAGCTCCTTCTGAAAAGCAGACACTTCTAAAGCACATAAAATAGGCCACTAAGCCCCAAAATGCACACTGACTGAACTTGAAAACCTTGGCCTGTAGATGCTGCCAGGTATCTGTTTCACTCCCTTCATGGGCTGTTAAATGCTGCATTGTGGAGGAGATGACCCAGCATGGAAAGTCTTGGGTACAACTTAAACAAGGCATGCTCTCTAAGTCCAGACTGTCCTGGAGATTTCTACACCTACCCCAGGCAGGCTTAATTTGACAATACTGACAAAATCTGCCTAGTCACCTATCTCATATCTACTTCCAAATCAAAACCATGTCAGAAAATACAAAGGGCGAGAGGGGGGATCTGGTTCTACCCCATCACTGCAGGATGCCAGCTCAGCATCTCTGCTCTTCTTGCAGGGATGAAGCCGCCCAGCTGGTTCCGAATTTGCAGCTCGGTTCCAAAGCCAACGGACCCAACCTTTCCTCCCAGCGCCCTGTGAGCGACGGCTCTCCTCCGTGAGCTTTTGCAAGCTTGTCCCAGCGGTATTAACAGGCAGCAGCTTTCAAGAAATGCTATTTCCTGCAAAATGCACAGTTTTGAGTATGGGACTCAAAGTCACAGGAGGTCAAGGGTGTGGAAGGATTTGGAGAAAAAGAATTTGTGAGAGGATTTGGAGAAAAATGAGATACATTTTTACTTGTGGATCTCTTAGTGGTTGCTAACCGTGGTGGTCTGGAGGCGATTTAGAGGAAATTTCTGAACAGCTGACTGCAGAAAGTTTGCACAAGGAAGGATTGCTCTATGCTCTGTCTTTTGGTATTTTTCCTGAACTGCCATCTGCTCCCCACCGTGAAGACCAGGACATGGGGCTACATGGAACTCTCACCCACATAGCAGTTCCTCTGTCCTTTCAGATTTGTTTTTGAAATAAAAGCTCTGTCTTTCTGAACTCTCTGGTTGTTACAGTCATTAAAACATGGGCATAAGCTTTTACAGGAAACTACACTGATTTGACAGTCTTGTCTATAACTGCATGAGAAGTTGAAGAACTAGGAGAAAATGCATCTAAATGAGGTGTCCTCTAGGAAAAGCGTTTATGTATAGGCTAATGAAATAAGTGATACAAACACATTTTCCCTTGTCTGAAGGGAAGCCAGGGTCTGGTAGTTCAATTACAATAACAAGCTGAATTTCTCATCATTCACTTGAACTTAGATGCCATATTCATCACAACGTCCATGTTAGCCACTGGCCAAAGTAAACTACAGTCCATTCTCTACCCAGTTACATCTTGCCATTATGTACTGCAAATTAAGCTTACTTATAATACGTCAAAACAGAAAATAGTTACATGGAAGATTATATACATATATTTTATACATGTACATATACATTACATACATATTTTAATATCTGCTTCTGTTAACACTGAAGGAGATTTAAATAGACTTTAAGAAGACTTTCTCCTTTTTGAAAAGAGTTTTTGCACTTATTGCTACAGCAATGTTATAGCAGAAGAGGTGTCCAGTGCTGGAATGTAAAATCATTGAGCCTATGTATACCACAGCCATGATTTCAAATTTGGTATGTGTTATTGAACAAAGGGCTTTGGGCAAATATGGCTTTTGTCATTTATACAGCCCTCCCAGTTAGCAGTTTCTCAAGGCTGTGGTGCTATACTGGTGGAACTGGTGGCCGAGAGCTGCACCCCACACAGATTTGGCCATGGAGCCCCTCCTTATCCCCCGAGCCATCGGCTGTGTGCATGAAGCAGCCTTATGACTGCGTCTCTTTTGGGACAGGCATTGATTCAGAGCTTTGGATCTTAGCCGGACTTCTCCGATAAATACATCTCTGGTTACAGTGGTATTAAGAAACACATTCTTGGGAGTCTTGCACAAATTTAAAGGTGTCTTAAATCTGTCTGTCTGCTGGAAGCCTCATTGCACTGAAACAGAGAGCTTCTAAATTATTCGAGACAATGGTACTTTGACAGAAGCAAAGGCCTTATGCCTCTTTTTACACATAAGAAATCAGTCAAATAGGTAATTTTAGAAAGGTTAGAAAAATAACAATGTTGTACATCACAATTTGTTCCTACTAAGTATGTGGCTTTGTTTTGCTATGATCTCAGGAACATCTGCTACTTTTTCTGTGGAATTTTTATCATCTCTCCTTTTTTTTTTTTTTTTTTTTTTCTTTTTAGATTAAAATATTAAAATTTAGAAGAAGATATATAGGCACATAATCAAGCAAGGTCTTTTGAGGTGTGCTTCTCTCAGCGAACGTAGATAATGAGAAAAATTGTGAATTGTTACGCTGGAGTCATAATTGGAGAAATTGATGTAAAAAATTTCCCCGTCCAGGTCAAAAACTTAAAATCCATCTCATCAAGCAAGGTATTGGCTTTCTAACTTGCAGTAATTGGGCTACGTCTAGGAATACCGTGGGACACACGGCAGTTATCTCCCCCAAAATATCATCTCTGAAGTTGTTCCAGCAGTGGAGGAAGTAGAGGAGGAGGATGATGCCTTCACTCCTCTCCTTATGTGCTTTTTACTTGTTTCTTTTGGTACCAGTGGATGGAGAATTAGAGTACTCCCGAGTTCAGTTTAGAAAAGTTCAAGTAGGGTACAGAAAATGATTAATAAAGTTTTCAGCTGGCAGGTTTATTTGCCAGGTGATGAACTACTGGTAAGGTATTTCAGCTTGAAGGACTGAAAAATTGACTGTTGGGGGTTTTCTCCATGGATTTCAAATTAGTTTATAGTGAGCTTGTGTCCAGGACACATGGAAGAACTTATTTAATTTAAAATAAATCTACCAAGCCCCACGCTTTGACCGTATGAAGTGGTCCTTCTCTTGTGGCTCCTTTCTTGGTGGAAAAATCCATCTTGGGAAATGCTTCTGCAGCCCAAAAGCATTAATTTTGAGCAAAAAAGCAGTAAATGGAGGAAAATCCTGGCCAGAAGTGAAATGTAGCATACGATCTGCTCTCGTCCGGCACGAAGGGGGGCAGCTGGAGCGTTGTCGGGATGAGCTGCTCTCCAGCATCTGCATTTTGCACATCTGGGAGGAACCGAGCACCTGTAATTCCTGCTGCTGTCAATGGGCCAGTGCCTGACACGGCAAAATCCTTGCACAAAATGCTTGCACGTCCCTCTGGAGCTTGTGTGCACGTTAAATTTCAAGACTGAGACACTTGTAACGAGGTCATTTAGAGGCTGTCAGCCCCAAACTAAGCATTTCCCATCAATCTGGCCCTGGCTACTGATGTCTAGAATGGTAAATATTTTACTAGGCTTATTTATTCTCCTTCCTTTTTGCAGCCTTTCATGTATGCATAGATATAAAGGCCATTTGCAGCGATGCTGTATTTCACTGGTAAAAAGAAAGAAGAGAAAAAGTTATTTTTTTTGTTTGGATTTATGTCCTAGCTTTACAGTTGGTGAAGCAAGGTGACTGATTAACTGAAGCCCAGGGAGTTCCATAATTTATCAAAAAAAAAATGCACACTATGGCCAAATTATCTCGGCAAAGCAACCAATTATTTCAAAAGTAGACTTTTCCCTCCATAAAAATGAGCTCAGCAGCCAAATGACTCAAAGACATTCCAGACTAAGTGACTGATAACCACCCACTCCCTTCTCCTATTTACTGGAACCCTTGTGCTCCCTCTTGTTTACCATAAAAAGCCACATTGGTCTTTCTCTGTCCAAAATTGCTCTTCCCTAAATTGTGGCTTTTTTTATTATTGCTGCTTTCCTAACATGCTTAGACTAAGAGCTCAGGTGTCCGAAGCAGGGCCTCCAAAGGCATCTGTTCTGGGGGTTTTTGGGTCGTCCCCCCCTCCATTGGAGGGATTTTCCTTTCCTGGTTGAGGTTGTAATTAGTTACAGCATTGATTTTTGCTTTTATTCGGCACAAAAACCTTCCTAAAAACACAGTGCAAGTGAAGTTCATTCTAATCTGGCCATAAAATTTTACGAGTGATGTAAATCAAAGGGAGGAGTGGCAGCTAATGCTCTGGAACAGTTGAGCCCTGTTCAGGCCTTCTCAATAGAGTTAAATCCCTCCAGGAGCAATTAGCCTAACAAGCTGTTTGGTCCACTTATAAATAACGTCACCGATGGAGACGTCTGGAGGTGTCTGCTCTGTGTACAAGAGACTTTCCAAATATGCTGAGCAGTGAATGGCTTTTTTTTTTTTTTCTTTTCCTTAATCCGCAGCAGGGGGTGGAGATGCTTATCTGACATGTCCCAGCAGCTTCGCTCACATATTTATCGTGTTTTCCAGGAAAGATATCGAGTGGAAAGTAGGAGTGCCGCGCTCTTCTGGAGTGTCCTCTTATATATTGCTCGGTAGCTGCATGTGGGACAGCACGTCTTGAGGGACGACCCCAAACGCTTTGGTCAGAGCAACTCAGAAATGGCCCCGTGCAGGATAAACCTGGGGCTGGTTCATGGCTGAGGCTCTTGTCACATCCCCTGTGACATCTGAGCCTGGTGAGGGACTTCTGGAGCAATGCCACCCACTTGGGAGAGGTGTCAGAACTGGGGTCTGCAGACGGACGCCCGTTGGATGTGATTTGAGCAAGACGATGTTGACAGAAGAGAAGGGATGGTTGCAGCCCATGCTGTGCCAGCCCTGGGGTGAAGTTTTGCCTCTGCAGAATGACTTGCCATCTGGAGAGGCTCAAAAAGGTGGAGATTTCTTTTGCATGTGACCAAGTGACTCTGGTTTCCACATTCATAGGCATCTCCAGCATATCCAGGCTCCATCACGACTAACTTTTTGCCCTCCTTTTTTCCCTTCTGCTTGAGAGCTGGCCTTAGTTTTCCCACCCAGCCTTTAGTCTTGAAAGCTTTTTTTTTTCGCTTTTTTTTTCTTTCTTATTTTTTCCCTTTATTGTCATCTGTTTGTCTTTTATTTTTTCTAAAATACATTGTAAATTTATAGCCTTTGTGGTCTCATGACTATGGAGGAACCTTCTGTGGCACGCAGAGAGCTCACTCCGTAAAACTGCCTTTAAAAATTGTTAATTAGAAGTTTTCAATTGCAAGTATAAATAGCCGCCCATATCCCTGTAAAGTTCAACTCTTCAAAACAGGGCTGAAAGGGGATCTTGGCCAATCTCTGCCAAAGCAGGAACTCAGCACTGGTGAAAAAAACACCCACACAAGGAGAAGACAGCATAAGCTAATTCCGGTAGTTTTAAGGTGGTGCCATTCACCACCAAAAATTGAGACTTTCAAATTCTTTGTTATTTCTTGGACTCTTGATCCTGTCTTTTAAGAAAAGACCAATTTAAACTCAGCAACCCAAACCATAATTTAAGATTTTTTTGGAAATTAACAAAATTATAAATGTTAAATTATACATTAAAAAATATAAAAATTCCTGCTACTACATGAGTGACTTGAATACCAATGAACACCATACAAATGAGTTTCTCCTAGACCTGGGATGAAGTGAGAGGTAACCTTGGGTGCTATGAAGAAGAGACCTGTAATTTCCCAAACCTCTCAGTCTCAGATAGGAGGGAACATCACTTTTATAAGCTAATAAACCTCAGCACAGATGCTACCTTGGTTTCAACCCTCACACGACTGTCATTTGAGCAAGCCCTGCTTCACCGAACCCAGCAAATTTCCATGTGTCAGGAGGCATGAAAGGATGAAAAGGATGGGAGAAGGATGAAAGCCTTTGGTCTCATCCTGCTTGCACCTTGAAGGGCCAGGAACAACACATCTCGATATGCCTTAAGCCCAGCTCCAGGAAGATAAAATATCTAGCTACCCAAAAAGCACAGGGCTGAGCAGCTGGGGCAGGAGCACCCGTGAACAATGTCACGGCTGAAGGCACGGTACCAAGCAAGGAGATAATGATGTATTTTTATTTTCTGCAGTCAATAAAAGTTAAAATATTTAGGTGTTTTTTTGTTCATTTGTTGGTTTGTTTCAAACATGAATGCGTTTAAGTCTGTGAACAGTTCTCTTCAGTCAACATTCAAAAAATGTTGCATTCTGCTGCATTCAAAAAAATTAGGCATTAGATATTTGCTGCTGGTTCTGTGAAACGTTTTCCTTGGAAAAGATCCTTTTTTTCCGTCTGCAAAATGGCCCAAATTATGCACACTTAATACATTTTGATTAACTTTCTAACCCTTCCTTTGGGATGAAGCATGGGAAATTCGTTCAAGTAAAGGCTGGATAATCAGTTGATAAGGAATTCAAAAAAAAATTAATTAGGGGCCCCTAAATTTTAGGAATATTTAATCGTATTTTGCAGAGATGAGGAGTGGGAAACGCTCTGAGGTTACACGATGTGCTGTGCTGCTGGTTGTCTTTACCAAAGCATCCAGAGCTCAATGTTTCCTTTCCCAGTCTTGTTTCTGCTGTTATTCTAAGGCATGTAGGCTTCTACCACATGTTTATAAGCTGATAAAACCATAATGCCAGGAATGTTTTGCTTCCTCTATTAGATTAACAAAATGAGTGACTTTTCAGATACAGCCTTGTTTACCACACTCTCCACACCAAAACAACAGTTGTGAATAAATGTCATAACTCACAGAGAGGTGAGAAAATCAGAGTTGCTTGGCATCGATGCAGATGTAAGACTTATCTGTGCATCTCAGTTCTGACGAGAAATGTTCTGCTCTCCTGATGGTGTTCTCCTCGTGGGAGCCCCAGTATCGCCTTGCTGCTTTTTGCTGGGCTGACAGAAGGGGTTACGCATTGTTTAGTCCAAATACCAAAGGATAAGTCCCATTAGACATGACTGGGTCCTTCTGCAGCTGTTTGTGGGATATCTGGTCAATAGGACTAACAGCGCGATTTGCTGCCACGTGTTCATGGTGGAAATGCAGCAAGCCTGAGTGGGAAGAAATTTAGGCAGAAACTGAAAAAGGCATTTTTCTGAAGCTGGGACTGTGAAGGGTCTCACAACCCCCTGGTGAGCCTCTGTCTCTGGATATGGGGGACAGCCCGGTTCCTTTTATGAAGTACAGGAGTTCCTGGTACAGAGGCCCAGACCTAAGAAAGTCCCCAGGTGAAAAATGCCTGACAACTACACACAGAATCCATTTGTCATTTGCATGACAAGTTACTCTGGTGTTCATGCGGAGGTTGGCTAATTGTACATGTCAGGCAGCCTTGTGACTACATGGGGTTTGACTCGCATGAAGACAAGACAGCCACACAAAACGCTTTTCATAATATTTTAAATGATCTATAATGAGATTTTCCCAAAGCCATAAATACACTGCTCTTGATCTGGTGTGCACTTAGAGCAGCCATGTGCTGTGTGAGGCTTTCAGAACAAATACCGACACAAAGGAGTTTTGGGGATGAGGAAGAGCCTTGAGCCATCAGAGCCAATTACACTAACTCCCAAAATACATAAAGCATTTCATCAAAGGAGATCAAAGTGCCTTTCATGGGAAGGAAGAGCTATGGTCTGCATTTTACCCATGGGAAAACTCTAGAGAAGAAACCGTCTAGCCAATTCTATAGCAGCATTCTTTAGAAGTTAACCCAAGAGTTTACTTTCCTTTCGTCGCAGCTTCCCTGTGGGCCCTCGTGGCCTCTGGTGAGCTCTGCCCAGACCTACAGCAGCCTTTACATGTTCTGGGGTGGGACATGTGTCATGATCAAACTATTTTTGCAGAGGTTGTATTGCATGTCCTGGATGGGAAATTATTGTCTTGGACTGTGGAGAGCCCAATGGTTATGAATAATCCCCCATTTCGAATGTCCACTTTGAATACACCCTGATGGTAATACCAAGGTTTTTTTCCTTCAAATCACTACTGTGTTTGGGTTTCATAGTGATGGCTGGATCAGCTCAAGCTGCAGTTGGCATTTTCTGGGTATTTAGTACAGCAACTTGCTCCTGGATGATCCGGTACCCTGGAAAGAATGGAGAAGTACTGAAATGAGTGATGATTAGCTCAATTATCCCTCATCTTAATGAACTGTGGATAAAATGTTCCTTAAACATTATTTCCATGTTGTTACATTTGCCTCAGAGAGAAAATATTCATCACATGCCCCGTAGGATAATGGAAGTGCTATGTGCTACTCTGCAAGGGTGATGTGCAATGAAGCACTGACAATTATTAAAGTATTTTTGGAAGGATTACAGCTTGATAGTAATGATATAAACATTTCCTGATCATCACTAGCAGGACAAAGTGGCAAAGGATGCAAAATGCAAAAGAGCTCTGGACACAAGCAGGCATGAGATGATGTTCACAGGAATACTTCAGCTCTGCATTTACATTTATCATCTCTTCCTTCAAAACTTGGTGGTTTCCCATGGACAAGCCAAGTAAACAGCAAATGTTTCTGCTGTGACAGGGCAAGTGGATGCTAATTGGGTTCATGGACTTCGTCTGACTGAAACATCTGGTTCTTCCATTGTTCCAGCTTGTGCTGAGTTTCCTTCACCAGGACCAGTCTGGGCTGAACTCTTAGGACACTCATTTTGCTCTAATATTCAGGAGTTACCGATAGGAACTTAGTGTAGCCCAGAGCTTTGCCATGCCCCGGCTCCACTGACTAAGAGGACTGGAAGAGGGAAGTTCTGGAAGTGGGTTTTTTCTCAAGGAAAAAATATCGAAGCATTATTTGAAGACTTTCTGATTTTTATTATTTTTTTTTTTTTAAATTTAAATCCTTTCTTGCTCACATGTACACGGTACATTTGTTTAAGTACTGTTTGCTGTGATTGTTCAGCTGTTTCTCATGGTGTCTGTGGCACTTCATCAGCTCGCACCGACTGAGGAGCAAGGACCTCAGATAATTTTGTGCAAGTGGATGGACGAACTTGTGCAGGAGCAGGAAAACACCCAGATGTGTTCATTGCCTTCCATGTCAGCAGTTGTCACTGCACAGTCACTGCTGGCAATGCGGTCCCACAGAAAAGCATTCCTTCAGGTTGCGGCCTTCTCCTTCCACGAGTTCAGGATGGTTTTGCTGTCTCTCCCCCTTTGGCCAGCTGGGACCTGCACTTCCAATTTGTCTTTTCGAACAACTCCGGAGGGTGTTTCCGGTAGGGTCTTGTCTCTTGAATTTGTTTCCCCTGTCTGATTCACAGAGCCTGAGCTTGTTTGATCTCCCAGGGCCAGCATTTTCAGCAGCTCCCTGGGGCTCCATGAAAGGGGAGAAAGAAAGAAGAGTTCACATATGCTACACAGAAATCTCCATATTTTAAAGGGTATCCTGTATCCCTGCTGGAACGCTTTTAATGGTCCACAAATCAGGAAAAAAAAAAGTCGAAAACCACACTTAAGGCATTCATTGTTCGAAGCCCAGATCTTTGGGGGGCCTCTGCCCTTGTGAAGGCTCCACAGGGCCGTGATCTGAGGAAGTTGGTGCTGAGCACCGAGCCCCGCGACACCGCTCCCTGGGGCCTGCGGGTGCGCCGAGCCCACGCTCTCACACACCGTGTTTATCTTTCAGAGATCTGTTTCCATTTTCGGTAAAGGAAACGAGCAAAAAGATTTCCAGGGAAGAATATTCAAAGGTATTAGCTATGGAGATTTATGCCCTGCTTACGACAGCCGACAGGGATTTGGTGAAATAAGCGTTACAGGAGGTAAAGGTTTATTTTATTCCTCTTTCAAACTCGAGGGGTGGAGGTCTGCTGTCCTTGTGGCATTGTCTGATGAAACTTTATGATTAAAAAGGCTGGCCAAAGGCAAAAATGGTTGCGGGGCCTTTCAAAAGGCCTCCGTCTTGGTCTGAGGCCTGTGGTGAGAGAAAGCTGAGCTCCTCCCCACCTTTTCTCTGGGCCTTTTGCAGGCAGTTCAAGTTTCAAACCGTAGCCCAAACTCAGTTTGAAATGGTCACCAATATCCATATTCTATCTATGTTTACATGGCTTTTTGGAGATCACCTGCACTTGGTAAAACCAGTGCTAATTCAGCATATTGCAGCTCCTGTGCCCCTTTGGGCCTCGATTCTTACCGTCTGTGAATCCCAGTCACTGTGACTAACAGAGAAAATGAAGAGCTACAAAAATAGTCTTGTGTTGTTTTTAAAAATAAGTTATTTAATTTGTTTCTTCTGTTTTACTCTTTGTTCACAGGATGCTAGAAGGAATCTGTAGGTGCTGAGAAAGGTGGCTCTTCAGGACAGAGATATATTTTGTGGGAATCATATACGTAGGCTGGATTTCGTCCTTCCCTTTACTCAGAAGAGCAGTTACTGAGGCTGAAGAAACAATATGCCTCAGGAAGTAAGTGATGGGACTAGCAAACAATATGGATCTTAAAGTTTAGACAGACAGAAAGAAACACAATCATTTCTTGTGATGTTTTGAGAATAGATCCTCAAAACATCACATTATCATGTATAAATACTTTCAGAACATGTTTGTTCTACAAAGTCTTCTTGGATGGGGATTTACATATAATAATGTTTGCGTGGTAAACATTTAGGAACTCTGCTTCCTGGTCAGTAACTAATTAAAGCAGAAATATTTGGCAATTATAGAAACAAAACTTAATGCCATTTGATTTTTAAATGTTATGAATCAAAATGTACCATATGTGACTATTCTGCAAGATGTATAAAAAAAATGTTTGTAAGGAATTCAGTATTAATGTTTCAATAATAAAGTTTTGCAAACTCTTAAAAATGTTGACAGTCTTGAAAGGTCAACAGCTTCTAGGGAATTACCATTATTTTGGCAGAGAAATTGCTAAAGTAATAGCTTATTTGTTAAGACAGGATCTTTTGCAAACGTCCTGCAGCATATTAGAAGTCTCCAGTTAAAACTGATAAAAAAAAAAAAAAAAGACTTGGCACTTCTCCCAGCTTGCAGTGCCACCACTGACCAGTTAAAACTGATAAAAAAAAAAGGACTTGACACTTCTTCCAGCTTGCAGTGCCACCATTGACTGACCAGTTATTTCGTACTAGTTGAGATGCTTTCACAAGGAAGAATACCTTTTCCCCTGGCTAGCTGTGAATGCCATGGGCAGCTTTCAGTGACCTGCTCCTTCTGGGTTGGCTTTATGATGTGCTGCTTTGTTCTGGTCCTAGAGAGCATCAAAACAAATCTTAAAGCTAATATTGCCTCTAAAGAAACTGCCCCAAAACTTATAAAATGTGTAATTAAGTAATGCATCCCAGAAACTGGGAATATTGAGTGATATTTGCTCTCTTCCTTAGCTGCTTTTTTAAAAAACCATGGGCTAATGTGTATTTTTCTGCCCTTGGACAGCAGAGATGCAACCATTTGCTGTCACAAATTGTTTCCCCCTTTTGGTGTTATTTCCCCACCGCTTCTTCACATGCCTCATCCGTCCTCTTCCTCCCAGCTGAGGAAGGCCAAAACAAGCTGGCTTCATAGCGGGCTCGCATGGGGTTCACCATGAGCTGATGAGGGGGCATGAGCATCCAAACCCCCCTGGGAAAGTGCTGGTGCAATGAACAGAGGCCCCAAAACTTGCTGCTCCCTCTGCATCCCAGTGGCTAGTCTCAGGCTATGGTGGGCTGACCATGGTGGGTTCAGACCATGCCTGGCTCGATGCTATGCTATGGGCACATACATGAAGGAGGATTGAGGGTTAACCCATCACTATGAGTGCGTGGTTGTGAGGACCTCTAATGCCTCTTGCTCTCCTCCCTCCAAAGGTGCATGGGTGAGCAAAGCTAAACACATCTCAAACACCCCTCGCATTTCAAGACAAGAGGAATTCATGGAATATCCTGCGATTATAAAGGGCTCTGGGGACCTCTCGTGGACAAACACATTTGTTTCCTTCACGCTACGTTTGAATTAGAGATAGGGTGCATTTATTTCCCAAGCTTTAACCCAGTTTGGCATCATTGGTGGTCCATGGTGACACAACAGCTGATCCTGGTCCTGTGGTGCTGCTCAGGCGAAAGAATCTTTGAATATTTTTGTCTACTTTCTCACTTTACCATATTCTACAATTTTTAGAATACTTTTTTTTTTTTTTGTATTCTAAAGTGGTATAGGCAGTGAAATAATTCAGATTTATGTAGCTGCCATATTGCCCTTGATAAAAATGGGTTTGAGAGTTTCTGTATATTTATGTTTATATATATATATATATCCTTGTTAGACAATACAGATGCTACAGGAGGACAAATTAAAACAGCAATACTAAATATTATTCCTGCACACTCATAGTCAAGCAGGCTGATTATATTGACTGTTTCCCACCATTTTTCAATGATATTTTTTCCTCTGTCAAAAAGCAGAAAATTACCATCAACCAGGGAGAAACCTGGAGGTTACTGCGCATTTCTCAGGCTGCCAGGAAGAGGTGTTATATGGTTGAAAAACAGCAGTCTTAAAATAAATAAATCGGCGTTTAAATTTTTATTTACCGATGAAATTTTTTCAAAGATTTTCACTGAGAAATGTGTGAAGGTGATCAGATCTGGGCCCTGAGAGGTGCCTCCTGTGAGACAACTGTGTTGTCCCCAAATCCACATGTACACCCTTCTGTCCGTACAGGGATAATTTATGTTTTTTTCCAGAAGTTATTCAAGTTTTCCAAAATCCACCTCATTTTTCAGTTCCATCGTGTCCTCACCGATGTGAATTACTGGTAACACTCAAAGTTTTCTCTTAACAGAAAGCAAAAGGAGAAGTGGTTGCTTTCTTCCCAACCCTGGCTTTGCATGGAAGTGCCATAAAACCAACGGCAGACAAGAGGGTTTATATTAAGGAGATATAATTAAAAAGTGCACTCAGTTCTCAGTGCTTATCTTCGGCCTCTGTGAGTAGCTCACTGTGTGGAGCAAGTAAAAAAAGCAAGGTAATTTTTCTTTTTAATATTGCAATAACTCTAAGCACTTTTAAGAGAAAATCTGCTGACAATTTTGGGCAGAAAGCAGCATTTCAAAATAAATTAAAATCTTGGCACAAAGTGCCTGATTTCTCAGGAAAAAAGTGCAGTGTAGCGGAGAGCTGAAAACCAAACTAGCGGGACGTATTTCAGCTGAATACATTTTTATACATGCCAGGGGAAAAACAAAGATTGGATTTTTTTTTTTTAATATATTTTCTGCTGGTTCGCTACAGGGAAAAGGACCGAGCAGCACTTTTTCATCGGCCATTGGCAAGTGGTGGCTTTGGTTGTCAGTGCAAAATGCTAATGGAGGAATTTGGAAGAACGGGATAAAGTTGTCGAGGTTGAGAGCTAGCTCTCCTTTTCTGAAAGCACGCTAGGAATGCTTTAAATACTGAGTTTTAAGCCTAAACTAAAACAAAGTTATGACCGCCGTTGGTCGAGCAGGAACAGTGGGAAAGGATGGGAAGTTCTGACACCCAGATTAAGCTAAAGGAACCACGGAGCACCTGCCAGCTTTACCTCTGCCAAAATGTTGCCTTTGACGTGGTAGCATCCCAGGGACTCTGATTCGCAAAGACTCTCCCTTTTGCAGTCCTGTGTATCGACCTTAGCCAGGCCAGATCTGGGTCTGGAATCCCAAATTCTTGCCCCATTTTGCTCTCTGTCTATGCATAAAGCTTTTTCATTTCACTTTGACAAACCACCAAGAAGTTTGGGTCTGGATATTATTTTTTGTGGTACATCTTATCGGCCAATTACTGTTTTAATTTAAATGTACAAGTGCCTATCTCTCCGTTCACAGTTATTCTGCCTGATATAAAACAATTGTTTGGTTACAGGCTTCATGAATCAATGTTATCACGACTCATGAAGTATCTTATTTGCTTTGTGATATGAGTGTTTAACGTATTTTTAAATTCTATTTTCTTGGTTTTTACTTTTATGTGCCATGAAAACCAGAGTGATCTCAGCAGGCTATTTTCCTGTTGTTAAGCCCTGAACCCTAATCTGAAGGAAACAAACCCAGCTCCTCTTATTTTCAAACAGATAAGATTTGCGAGGCTATTAATCACAGGTTCAAATGGCTACACTGGGAATTGAAAATGATATACAGTTTTATATAAAACTTGTCAACATTTATTACAGAGACGGACCATCCGTCCAGTGGGAGCCTTAGAAAGTCATTATGTGTCTGGTGTATGATAAAGAGCGATTTAACTGCATAAACAGCCATGACATCATGCTGAACTTACATGTTCTTTCATCTGCCCCTAAATGATACCGTTTCTTTTTGGCTATTGCCCCAAGCTTTGATTTTGGTTGGGGGAGTTGTTTCCCCTCCCGTGCATCATTTAATCTATCCATTTATACTTCTTTTTTTTTTTTAAAAAAATAGAGTGAATTGCTGCTGTTGGTTTTATTTTTCTCAAAGATCTGAAAATGCTTTCTGTCCAGGTTCAGAGGCTTAGCTCCTGTGCCGGTGTAAATCAACATTATCCCATTGAATTTGGCGTCCATCAGACAAGGATTTAGCTTGCGGTGTTTAATCTTGGTGAATTCATACACAGGAAAACAAGAAATTACATCTTCCCACACATCAACAGACGCTGGTGGGAGCTGAAAGCACTGAAAGAAGATAATTTTCAGAGTGCTTTATTACCTTCCTCAGCCTTGCTCTTCAGAGATTAAACCTATTTCAAGGGTGAATGATACTTGAAGGCTAACCAACCCACTGGCTCTGCTGACAATTAATGACACAGAACGTACAAGGAGATGAATTTCTTCTTGCTGTAGCTGCCATAGCTGCAGGGGCTTTCAGCGTGCAGTGCCACATCACCATTACTCTGACAAAATAGCTTTAAGCCCTGATAAATATCCCAACAAAATATTCCAGTGACCATTTGGTGCTGAAATAAACTGGCACAACTGCTTGAAAAGAATGATTGATATCTCTCTATATATTCATATATTTATATTTAAATTTATATATTTATATATAGGTACAGAGGGACTTTGCAGAAGGCTGTGATGGGCTGGGACCCCCTTCACACTTGCTGCCAAGGACTGTGCTGGAGTAGCTGGTGATAAGATCCTGGTATGCAATGAATCCCCAAAGTGCCTTTGGAAGGGACAAACGATGGGAAGTGAAGTGTTTTAAGTGCAGCCAGATCTCTGTCGCAGGCTGGGGGGAAAAAAGGAAAAGTGATGAAACGGGTATTTGGAAAAAGTGGCCTCTGAACCATGTGAAAACACTTGGATTTGAGAAATTAAGCTATGTGGAGAGTGATAAATACAGCTTTTTGCAACTGGTGATGCTGCAGCCTTGAACTGGCAACCCTGGGGCTGCGGATGCTGAAAGGCGAAGATGCACTGCATCTGTCCGTGCCAGAAGTGAAATGGAGAAGCTGAGATAAAAGTCTTGACAAAGATTTCTCCTCTTCCTTTCAGTGATTCCTCATTGCAGGAGGACAAAGTGCAGGAAGACTGCTAGAGACGTGATAGATTTTCCCTCGGACATACAAAAAGGTTGTTGTTAGAACAAGAGAGGAAAAGCTGTGTGTCAGATTTTTTATTTATTTTTTAAATCCTCTATCTAAAAAAAATAATCTCCTCTGACAGCTGGCCATTCTTTCCTTATGCGTACACTTATTAAAGACTCTTTAAATTACTGCTTGGAATACGTCACTTCTAAGTAGAGGTGGATGGTCAAGTCCAAGCTCTGAGAGGTGGATGCTCAAGTCCTTCTGTGTCCCTTGGCTGCAACCATAGCATAGTATCCATAATTGTGTCAGGTTCAAACTGGTTGTTAACTAAACACCAAAATATGTACCCCACATCTCAGAAAAGTTTTAAAGCCTGCCCTATGGCTTCATATTGCCACAGCTAACTATATCTGACCTCCAGGTGTAAAACTAGCCCAAACTAGTGTCAAAATGACGGCAGAGTGGCTCTCTTCTGCAGGGTGGATATCCAGTGGGGAGAATCCTCCCTGCAGCCATCAGCTGAGTTTTTCCCGTTGTATCTGTTGTTAAAACGTTATCCTTGCTGTTATTTGGATAAAGACATTTTCATGAGCAGGCTGCTCTTCAGGTCCCTGGAGGTCATACATAGCTGAGATGGCTGTATCTGAGGATAACATTTTTCAGGGGAATAGGAGAGATTAGCATAAGTAAAGCATCTACAATTGGGTCTTATCACAGTCCCCACACTGTGTTTAATGGGAAAAACATGTGTGTGGGAGGAGACTTTTTGTCGAGGCTTTCTCCATTAGAGTTTTAGACTTACTATAGGTATTTTCCCCTGAAACATGCATATAATTTTGAATTTGAAGATTATTTTTTTTTAATGCAAAAGACAACTTGATTATGGGCTAAAGCTGATGCTGTAAAATGCTCTGCTCTTTGGTAGAAAAAAGGTTCACTGTTTATGCAAGTCTAAATTCTTCCTTTTAAAATAAAATTTACAGCCTCCTGAAATGGCTTGCACAGACCTCCCAGGCTTTGATTTCTCGCAGAGTTTTTGAAATGCATATGAACCCTGAGACTGGTAACAGACTGAAATAATTACACTCAATGGTAGGTGTTAATGCCTTTGACATTGCCTGCCAGTTGTCTTCATGCTTGTGAGAAATTTATGCACCAACTACCCAGCGTTTTACTGCCAAACTGTATTCTTTCCACTCCTCTTAAGGATCACCCTCCATGCCACGAATCTGCGTGCTCATTTATCATACCAATTCTTCAAGTCAGATTTATTTCAAAGAACAAACAAGGCGTGGGCTACAAAGCTGCTCACTTGCAGTGTGGGATGGGTTTCCAGAGGTTAACGTACCCCATGCAGACACTGCTCTGCCTCATGCAGTTGCTGTGCATTTATCACAGGGTAGAAGAAAAGCTGGTGAAGAAATCTGGGATGTGCTGGAAATTCAGGCAGTGTGCTGAAAGGCAGCCTCCAGATCTGCTGACACTTGGATCTGGGAGGTCATCTGATGGCAGTAGCTTGGTAAACCTCTACCCTCTGGTCTTCATCTTGGCTAGTGAAAGTGATGTGGTCGGTTTTCTGATCCCTTGGGTTAAACACTGCCTCTCCCACTGCAAAACTTTATCGGAGATGAGAAAATTCAGTGTTTTGGGGAAGTAAAATGGGCAAGCTCAGCTCTGATGGAGCTTGGTCCATCCCCCAGATGGTGTCAGCACGCCTGGAGCTCATCTCTCCCCGCTTGGTCTTATAAAAGCCGAGCAAAACTTCCCTTCACAAACCTCCACCTCCATTTCCCATTTTACACCGTGATAATGCATTTGTTATCTCAGTGTTTAAAAACAAGACAACAAGAGGGGGCGGAAGGCCTTGTGCTGATGCACCTCGCTAAGTAAGAGCTGGAGGGTGGGCCCAAGGTGCGGCAGCGGGGGCCCTCCACCACTGCTCCGCATCAGGGTGCATCACAGCACCTACCAGAAATAGATATGGCTGGGCTTTTACACCTGGGTGGGACCACATGCCCTCTCTGATGTCTAGGAGAGCCGTGCCAAAAAGCCCTGACATGAAACGATATGATTTCACCACCCTTTTGTTTCCTGGCACGTGGTTTTGTGTGCCGTGGGGTGGGAGCACGTTTGACCTCTGTGCACCAGGCGATTTTAATTCTCAGGGCTTTCGCAGTGGCTTTGCTTCCAAAAGGCAAACGTGCAGCTGCACTGGAGTCATTTCCATTTTGATCATCTAAATAGGGGCAGGGAAGTGGAGTGCTCATTTCCAGTAAATGATTTTGCAGGGAAGCTTCTTCATGCATGTAATTGGCCTTCAACATAGAAAAGGGACTTCAATTTGAGAAGTTAGGGCTTGAGGAGGTTTTGCATTGCAGCCTGATTTCAGCAGAGCTGAAAAAGCTGTTTTTTGGCCCGTGAAAACTAGCCCTAAGGGGTGGCAGCATCTGCCATTGCCTTGTGCCGGAGTTGCAGAGTGAAGCACGAGGCACTGATATCTCTGGAGGAAACGTTGACTTGTGCTGGGCAGATTGGTCTGGATTTTATTTTTCCAGGTGGTCGTGGAAGAGGCTGGTTTTGTACATCGTGGTGATGAAGGCAGCAATTTTCCTATCAGGTTCTGACTTGTTAAACTCTTCCGGGTGATACTGAGGAGACCGACAGGATTTGAACACCTAAATAATTATAATTATCTGCAGCCAACACACAGGTCTGTCGGTGCTGAAATGGGAGGCATTGAGTGAGAACTGAGAGACAAGTAGCAAAAAAAGGAGACATAGAAAAGGAGGAGCAACATCTCTGCACTTTCCATGTTTCCCAGAAAGGATTTGTTGGGCATATGCAAGTGTCCCGTAAAGCAGCATCTGCAGCCCACATTTAGGGCTCTGGTGCATTTGAGGACGGGCTCTCCAGGAGCTGTGTGCAGCTTATGCAGACTGAGTGCAGGGCTGGAAAACAAATACAGCACGATGGAGCATTTATCACCTTCCACAAGCATTTCACCAACTGCTGTGCTCGCTGGTGACATCTCGTTTTAACCATTAGCTTAAAAAAATGTGATGCAATGGGCACCTTGTAAGGCATGTTCTGCTCTCCTGGGGTACACCGGTTTTATTCTCTCTCTCTTTTCTTTTTTTCTTTTTTTTCCTAGACAGGGACTTTTCTCATCACCCTAGAACATCGTTATTTCAGCTGCTCCTAACATTCATGTACCAGAGGTAACCCAAACAATGTTTTTTGTGGAGTATTTCCCAAACTATCATTTAAAGTCCAAGAATATTGATAACATTTATTTCATCGCTCTTGATTTTAAATTTATCAGATTTGAGGAACGTGAAGATCGGTGGAAAGCTGTGCTCCTCTTGAACCAGGGAATTTGGAAGAGTTTTGCTAAAACAGTAGGTACTTTAACAATGTTTTCAGCTACACACCATCAAATAGCGTGGCTAAACAGGGAAACGGCCAGACCTTTGAACTACTTTTTGTGGCTCCTCATCACTCACTTCTGTGCAGAGCTCTCTCGTAATAACGATCCTGGATAGAAAGGCAGGAGACATTTAAAATATGAGTGGTGTTTCCTGCCAGCTGATCTCAAAGAAACGGTAAATGATCCTACATCTAGGCAGAACCATGGGTCACATCCTAGTCCTTTTATTTTCATTAGTACCTTAATCTGGGGGTAAACCCTGAGGAGGTCCTTTGGCTTAGAGCTCTGCAGAGGATGCAATGCAGATGAAACCTCCCTATGGGTTGAAAGAGATCCTGTGAACCAAAAGCCATGGGATTTACGTTAAAAAATGAGAGCTATCCTCAGGCTCATTTATCTCCCCCTTCAGTGAAAGTGCCACAAGGACTGGGTTTCTTTGAAGTCTGAGTTGAGAGAGGAGTGGGGAGGCAGGTACCTGGGGGAAGGCAGCGCTCCAAAGAGCAGTCTCTGCTGAATTAAGAACAAAAAAGCAATGGGGTGAGCTGGTGAGCAACAGCTATTTTTGGACACGAGGCCCAGCAGGTGGTCAAACAGCAGAGAGGTCTCCAGACCTCCCACCTAACTGTGCAGGAAGCTTGTGTAGAAAACCGCAGCATCCTGGCGTCCACCTTCCACCTCCTCTTCCAACTTAGCCCCAGGCTCCCGGTAAGCCTTCCTGGCTGAAAAGCACCCAGAATATTACAAAATTAGCCAGAGATTGTGTTTCCAGTCTTCATCTCGATGTGCAGGAGGTCTGAGGGCCCTTTTTGGCAAGCGGTAGCTGGAGGTAGTTGGGTGTTTTGGGTCCAGCTGTTGGCTGTGGGCAGGAGACAGCATCTCTGTGTTTGCTACGAGATAACCAGCTCTTGCAGGCTAGCAGGGCTGAGCCCAGAGCAGCAGCCTGCACTGCCGTGGCTTGTTTCCTCTTGCAGATTAAAAGCCCTTTCTATAACCTCAGCAACACCCTCTGCCAGGAGCATTGTTTTGGAGAGTGCCGTAGATGCTGCCCATTAAACAGCAATTAGTCTGCGCTGGATGCACAGCCCGCTCTCTCCCCCAGACGGCTGGTTATTAAGATATTTATGGTTAATATGAATTTCCCCTGCCATAAATCACCGGTCTTTATACCTGCAGGGAAGTCATGGCAATCAGCGACCCCGCTCCGTCGGCCCGGCCAACGAGCGCTGTCTTGTAAAATAAAGATCGTAACAACTTATCGTCGCCGTAAAAACAACAGGAGAGGGAAAAATCCCAGTGCTGGTATCTGATAACGTGCTGTAATCAAGCGCTTGCATATCCTCTTCGAGGAGGCTGGTAAATGGAAAGTTACACAGCTTCATTTGTCACGCCGGGACTTCTGGCCGAGGATCCGGAGCCTGCTGCAATTAGATGGGTGGGAGGACGGAGGAGCAGGGACGTGGAGAGCCGAGCGGCTTGCAGGAGCCAGCCTGGGGAGGGCTGCATGCTCCTCGCCCACGTGGGGAGATAGAGAAAATGCCAGCTTCTGCAGGGAGCTGGGAAACACCCTCTGGGACATGCTGCTGTAGGTGCTGCAAGCTGCAGTTTTTCCCAAACCAAGGCTCTTCTGAGATGAGTGCACAATTTTTATGTAGTTTGTGTACTTCAAAAACTTGCTTTATACATGTATCTCAAAATAAACCCTCCTTACTGTTAGTAGGCATGCATACATCATGTTGGTTTGCTCTTGGGGTTGACATTTGGGTGACTGGGGGTTTAAGACATGAAAACATGCCGGGTGTTTTTACCTTTGGGGCTGATCTCATGCTTACCCCGTGACTTTGGTGTTATCAGAAATTCATGTTCTTTGCAAATGTTAGCTTATGGCTGTTTTAGTACCAGCCAAACAGCATGCCTCTGAGAGTTCACCCAATGAGCAAGGGATAGAAAAATCAGCTCTTGAGGTTTCCTGCTGAGTACCCAGCGGTTGTTTCAGATGTTTGGGAGAGCGTGGACATGCAATGTCAGTAGATGGCACTATTTTATACTTTATGAGGACAGTACAGGTAGGGAGCGAGCAGCAAAGCTCAGGAGAGGTTGCAAACACCGGTCTCCTCTTTCTCAATGCAAAAATGCTCCAGCAAACCCAGCGACAAAGAGGTGAGGGGTTTGCTCCATGCAGCTGCCACTCGTTCTTGCACCGAGCCCCTTGCACAGGCTCAGGTTGAAGAATGGTCTCTGGCATTTACAGATCTTGTTATGGGATGATAAGCTCCCATTCCTGCGAGATGAATTTGTGTATTTATTAAACATCTCTGAGCTAATTGTGTTCAGAAAATATCCCTAAACCACTACATATGGTCTCGTGTGCTGGCCCCAGGCAGCAGCAAATGTCAGCATCAAAACTAGTAAGAGGATGTCTTCTCCCAGAAAATTGCTAAAACTGGGATAAAAAAAGGTGAAACATTCCCCTGAGGCTCACAGTTACTGATGGAGTTGCTAAAATTAGCTTTTTGTTATTGCAAGTATTTTATTTATTTATTTATTTTATTCAGCTGTGCTGGACTAAAAGATCTTTAATGTAAAATGGCTCTGTGTGTTCTATACCTGGGCATAAAGTCTTCTGCGATTAATACAGACATAAACCGGGCAAACTGGAGGAGGGAAGAAAGGTACAAAATGGGGCAAAATAGGGGCCTTTCTTGTATTGCTTGCAAAGGAGAGACAAAGCCAACCAAGGGACTGACTCTGCCATTTGGTGCCGTTTCTTTAGAGTCGCCCCGGGTTTATTTTGGAGGCTTTAAAGGTCAGAGAGTTCAAAGTTCAAAAATGCTCGTCAGAGTTAACATATATTTTGCCTTTAAGTAAAAAAAAAAAAAAAAAAAAAAAGGAATCTGTCCTTCACTGCTAAATCCCTTATATTAGGAATTCCTGTCATCCTCTGAGGGTGATGTTTTTATTCCCTTTAGTAGCTGATTTTTTTTCCCTTTCCCCAAGGCCTCCCTTGTTTTAACTCTTGCCGTTTATTACTTTCCTTTTGATTTGACATCTTGCGTGCTGCTCCGTTCCTTCATCCCTATATTGTCTCCTTTGCTGTACTGAAAACACACAGGAGACGTGCCTAAAGAGCAGTAAAACTTGCTGGTCTTTGCTAACGCTGGTCAGCAGAAAGACCGAAACGTGCTCATTTATACACAAGCCGTTTCCCCCTCTCTGCCCTCCCGCTCGTTCCCTTTCGGTTGCTGCTGCAACGCTAGATTTGCAAAAACCCCTGACTACTATACTGTTTTTATCTTGGGGAACATCTAAATCACTTAGAAGTCTGTTGGCTGAACTCAATAAATAAATAGCCGTGAGCTCGCTGGTAGCGGTGAGTTATGGCTCTTCTGTCACTGCTGCGCGGGGCCGCGCACAGCAGCTGCGCCGACAGCCAGCCCGCCATTGGCACATGTTCCTTCTAAGCCAGCTCAGAAGAATCAAAGCAGTGTTCTCCACGTCGGGGAGCAGGGGGTTGTCGAAACGATCCAGGTAATAGTTACCAGGATTCATCCGCGGGCCCGTCTTGCTGCACGTTCCCATCACGGGTCAGAAATAAATGCCCTCTGGTCCCCACCAGGGCCGGCTCCTGCTCTCCCTTTTCCCAGTGGATCTGCACAGAGCTGGACGGGTGGCACTGAATGAGAAAAAGGAATTGCTTGTGCTGAAAGGCAGGGAGAAAGATCTGTTGGTGCTCCCGCGCTGCTCAGCGGCGTGCAAGGAGATGGATGGGCTCGGCCGAGCTCGCGGCCCCGCTCTGATTTACGAGAAATCAGCTGCTATCGTGACCATCTCCAAGCAATTGGCAGAGCCCAAACTGAGCCAGAAAGCAAGCAGTGCCCTGTCCTGCCAGGGAAATAAAGCCAGCTTCATAAAAAAAAGGAAAGTCAAGCCATGCCTGATGCTCTGAATTGCTTTCTGTGTCTCTGTACATATATAGTCCCACAGATGAAAAAGTCAGTACGGATATTGTCGTCCTGCCCATAACATAAAGGAAGCATAATATACACTTTTCACAGTGAATGCACACACAAGGAGATTGTATAAAAACAGGTGGGATTTCTATCCTGGCACACGCACTGCACGTGTCAGCTATATCATATCTTACAGGTGATGACGGACAAGTCTCGGTAGGGCAGAGATCTGGTGCATTATGCATTGTACGGAAAGTACTCGACATCCATGACTGAAGGAAACTAACTCTCGTAATATTATTCACTTGTCCTCTCCATACTGGTTAAACAACCCTTAATTTTTAGTTATCTCCATTTTGAATATGCTTTAAGTGCCACCGCACAATAATGGTTTTGGTTTTGAAAATATTCCGCATCTGTTGCCTTGCATAAAGCATGCTAAGATTTTTATTTTTATTTTTATTTTTAATTCAGGTTAGCAGCCGACTCTGTCCTTTTTTCAGCTTTTTACACAGCTTTCAGTTTTAGGTTCATTTCCAGTTTCTTTTATTATGACCTCATAGAGTATTTACAATATTTCATTATATTTTAAACCAAAAGCAGTGAGAGAAATGGTTTAAATAAAAATGCCCACAATTTTCCTGTTCCCTTGTCACTGTCTGAAAACCTTATCAGAGTTCCTCATTACTTTAATGGTATAGGATTAAGGATAATGAAGAAACATTTAGGGTTCTGCAGATCGCTTTGATTTCATTGTATAATGTAACAGCACTTCTCCTTGATTTACTGCTCAGTTGTTTGAAATAGCTTATGGTATTTATCAGCCTTGGAGGAAAATCTGTTTCCTTCAACAACTAACTAACTACACAGCCTAAAGTTGCGTAACTCTTTTCTTTTGCCTTTTTTTTTTTCTTTTTTTTTTTTTCCAGAGCATTTATGGATGAGAAATAATGAAAAATAATGAAATCCCTCCCCTGGATCCTATCTTGATAACTTAGTGAACTAGAGATAAGTTTCTCACAAATGTTTTATTTTCTAGACTTTTCCCCCTTTTTTGGTGATTACAGCAAAGATCGCAGTTTATTGTAAAATTAAGTTTACTTCTATATTTTTGATAATTTTATTTGCTCAGTTTGATTTTCATTTTTCATTTGGTTTTGTTTGGATCTGTTTTCCTCATTGCCCACATGGGTTTCTCAGTTTCCTCACCAAGGGGGATGTTACTCAAGTTAAAAAGAAAAATGTTTTGAAATAAAACCCTCACAAATTCAACCAGCACAACATTTCTGACTATTACAATGCCAATAACGTAAAATAAAAAATCAAAAGAGCCACCAAATCACCAATACATTAAAAAAAAAAAAATGTTGCAATTTTCATGACAATTCTGATCTTTCAGCTTTTCCTGTTCATCAGCTGTTAAAGAAAGAGTCATTTCTCCATAGATTCACCAACTTCTGTACAAATAGTGCAGGAAAATGCCCTGCCTCGAGGTGTGTATGGTGACCTAAAGCCAAAAGGGGTGACTTCTTGGTTTATATTTCTCATCACCTGCCAGCATTTCTCATCCCTCCTCCCAGCAGCATGCTGGCATCACGTCGGAGGTGCTCCAGTAAGCTCCTTTAAGCGATTTAACAATTGCAGATTAAAATAATGTGGCTGTGGTTTTGCTTTTACTACAAGGAGGTGAGTGTGAATCAGGAATGAGGAATTGGCCGCGACATAACTGCGGCTGCATAAAATGAACGCTGCGGGATGTCCCCACCCATGAAGGGCTGATCAAGTCAACATCTCGGGAGCTGGAGAGGTCTGAGCAGAGCAGGAGGTGGGGACAGGGCACCAACAAGTCCAGGCAGACCCCTGAAGCCTGGAAAGTGGTGAATATTGCTAATAAGGCAGGTGTGTCCTAACAGGCATGAGGAATTTGGTACGGAGGGGAGAGAGAGAGACAAATTTGTTGTTGGCTTTGATTTGCTCTCAGTGATGCTGAAGGGATGCTGGACAATCCCAGTCCATTTGCTTAATGGGTGTTAAAAAAACCCTCTGTATCCAAGTTGCTGGGGAAAGGCATCCCTCTTTAAGTCCTGTGAGCTACCAGAGAGAAATACATAGTGCAACAACCTGGAGGTGGTTAAAGCACAACTGCTAACAGTGATTTGGCAGTCCGTCACCTGGGAAAGATGCTCTAAGAAACAGCAGCTATTGACAGAAGGCATCATAGGCGTCTCATGACAATTTTTTTCCCCCGGAAACCAAACACAGAACATGTTTTTACATCCAGTGAGAGCGCTGTCAAAAGCACATAAACAATGGAAGAGCCTACGAGCTACTTTGAGTCTAGTTTTGTGAGGCTTTGAGAAGTTTAATCCCATGTCTGAGAGTCTCTTTGCTGGATTCCCTGAGTTCGGATTAGTGTCTATTAATTTCTAGTTATTTGCTTTTCAGATTTTCAATGGTTTCTTTTTAATATCCCTGGTCTTGCAAGAAGAGAAGTAGCGTACAAACCATAATATATAATCTGTACATTATACCAGCAGGATAATCCTATATGGCGATTGGGAGATAACAATATACTCCAGGACTTAGGGAATCACAGAACAATTTTGCTATGTAATCAGTGCTACCAAAACCCCTCGCCCAACAATTTTTTTTTTTTTTTGAGGGGGGGAGTAGAAAGAGGGAGAGATTTCAAGCTAATTCTCTCCATCTGGGCTTCATTTATGGATTATGTGGGAAAAGGCGAGATTAATGCAGAAGAGGAATGAGCAAGCATTAATTTGCCATCTGCGGATGTAAACAGGAAGCCCAACGCGTTGTGCCTTAATACGTGCTTATTGGTTTAGTGAGGAAAGATGAGTTGACGCCACGGGTCTTATGCTGAAAATATTTTAGTAAATTCTAATAAGACATTATAAACAAACGTCTGTCCAAAGCTTTTCTAAAAATGGGAAAATAACATTGTCCTTGGATACAAGAGCAGCTGATAGGAGGGAAAAAATCCTTTGAATGAATTTGGCAAGAAAATCTCACTTGTTTGAGATTATTTTTCTTGAAGTTTGACATTAAAAAAAAAATCTTTGAATTGAACATGTAAATGAACCCCCTTCAACTTCTGAGCATCTGCTGCTCCTTTTAGAATACAATAATTGGCCTCGAGATCTGACAATGCTTTTAAAACATAAGTTTATGAATAATCCTCTTGTGCTGTGATGTCTGAGTGAAAGAGGGATGATTTTTCTCCCCTGGCCTTTTTCTTTGCATTTCCCATGTATTCATTAAACTGGCCAGGACCACCTACGTGCAGGGAAAGCCGGAGGTCTCCCTGCTTTGCTCTCAGGTGACGGGAGCCCGTCTCTTTCCACAGTTTCACTCCCTGCAATGTATCTCCCCACCTTTCCCGAGCACGTTTCCCTGGGGAGGTGGCAGCGGGGTGGCTGAGCAGAGATGACACAGGTTCTGCTTTCCCGAGCCTTGTGGCTCCGTTCCCACTTTCCCCTCCAGCGGCTGGGGTGGCTACTCCAGCCCCGTAGCCCCACCGCAACACCACGATGTCGCTCCCCATTGTCAGCACACATGCTAAAAAAAGCCTGCATCATGCTGGGTTTGATCCTGGGTTACCCAAAGGATGTTTTTTGCCTTCTAACCTTATGCTGAGCACTGTCTCCTTGTCCCAGCACAGTTCATAAATCCTCTCACGGAGAAATGCTCAGCTCTCTGCAGACAATAGAGTCTTTCAGGCCAGGAGTGTTTATTTGCTGTCCCTGATTCGAGACAGTGATCGGGACTGTGGACAATAAATGTCGAGCCCTGACATTCGCAGTTTTATACAAAGATCAGTTGAGAAATTAGGGCAGGTTGCTCTTATGGCTGCTCCCTCCTCACGTTAACCCCTCCCGTCTGCTCTCAGGGTCTGCTGGGGACACGGGCATTCCCATCCAATGTCCAGCAAGCTGTGTAGGGTAGGATGCTCCTTGCACTTCAGTGGGGTACCCTTTCTTCACCCCCATGCACTCCACATTGCTCCCTGCCCAGGAGTCTGCTGCAGGGAAATGGAAGCAAGAATTTCGTTGTTAGGGAACACGAGGCTCCATCAGACTGCTAGAATCCCAGAAAGCTAGAAGATAACTCATACAGACCTCACAGCAGCCTCCTTTCCTCTCCATATCCCATAATTATCCTCAATATTCTTTTTTTTTTTTCAAGTACATATGCGTATGTGCATGTGCATGTACTCATGTAACGATAATTGCAGTGTTTTATAAATTTCCATTTTCCATTCCCGTCTAATGACTTTTTACAGGCAATGTAATTACCTGTTCTTTTTATTGTTATTGTAATGATTCAAACATGAATATCCCAAAAGTTTAGTCCAGCTAAAGAAATGGCTGCTGTAAAATTCTATATATATTTTGTCCGCATAGCTTTAAATTAATCCATTTTTATTAGGGTGTTTGGCAAAAAAATTAATCGGAAACTGAGTCCAAACAGATTAGGATTTATTGCAACTCTGTAACTCTGAAGAGTGACTTGATGGATTTAAACCATTTTTACAATAAAAAAAATAATAAAGCAAACAAATTATCCTGGCTTAAAAGCTGGAAAACCATTCTCCCTTCTCGTGCTCTGCAATTTGAACCAGCTGAGATGATAAACTCCAACTCTCGAGTCTTTCAGCGAGGAAGACTGATGAACTCTGACCAGGCGGCGTTTGGGAACTGGGCTCTCTGCAGCTGCGAGGTCTCCCCACGTCCCCACAGTTGCCGCTCGGCGTCACAGCGCAGCTCCCCCAGGACCCGCGGCCGAGCAGCCGGATGCTCTGCGGGCAGCACCTCAGGCCAGGAGGGCGGTCGTGGATTGCTTTTTTTCCAGGGGGGCTGTTAATCAAATGTGCAGCAAGGCATCGAAGCTTAGCAATAAGCACTCTAAGCCTCAAGGGTCTAAACTACTCCTTCCCAACCTCTGTAAATACGACATAATTTTGTGTCCCTTCTATTTCCCTCGGGTCTTTTGTGTTCTTTTCTTTGTGTGGAAAAGCAAACCCAGTTAAAGCAAGGAGAGGTCCTGTAATTTCTGGTGCCTGTCCGTGTCCCGCCTCGATGAAAGCTCTTTCTGGAGGTAAGTCAGCGGTGCAGAGGACTCCCAGCACTGCCTGTGGTCGCAACGGGCTGGACAAGTGTTAATTAATCCTCTGCTCCTTTGGAGGAATGTTTTCCAAGACTCATTTTACATGCTTTAAATCAAAGCACAGAGAGTTCCCTTTGTATGCTTTGATAAATGCTTTCTTATTATTTATATTACCATGGTGTTCAGAGGCCTCGGGAGAGATCGGGGCCCTATTGCAATAGGTGCTTTACAAAACCCCCCTGAGCAGCTGACAGTTTAAACAGATAAGGCAAAAATCAGAGATAGGGAAATACAGGGAAGTGACTTTTCTAAATTATAGTGAGGCTGGGAGCAGATCTCTGTCCCTGTCATCTTGGTCACCCCATGGTCAAGCTAAGACAAGACCCAGGTGGCAGAGGCATGTGTGTTTGTGACCACAATGCCTCCACAAAAATCATTCCTCTTCCTCAGATGTTGGCTTCAATGCTTCACTGGAAACCCCTCTGGGGAAAACCAGGTCTTGCAGTGACGTTCAGTGGGAGATAAAATTCAGGAGCTACAGGGACAGAGCATGCGGGCATAGTGAGGAAGGAGAAATGATTTTACAGCAAACTGGGAGCCACCCTGCTCACCACGTTCCCCAGAATATCTCATTTAAGCAGATCTTCAAGACTATAGCGCCTTTCATCCAATTCATTTAGGCTGACTTTATGGATTTTTCCACCTTAGGAGAACTAGGAAACATTTTCCACACTCCCTGGGCAGTCCTTCAGCCAGTAAATGGTCACACAGCTTCTTCTTGCCCGAAGGCAGCTGCCTGTCCCTTGTCTGCAAGCAGTGTGACTTGGACTGCCTCGTGCTGTAACTGCTTTTTGTTGCGCAAACGAGTGAATCCAGTCACTCAGACCTCACTGGGGATCTGGTCTTCATAAAGGAGCACAAGGTCATTTATAATAACTGGAAGGGGCTGACCCACATGCAATATGTGAAATCCCAGTGTACATGTACATCTGGCCATCCTGGTTTTTTAAATGATGTATTTTCCTCCTTCCCCCCGCCACGTTGTCCATTATTCTGATCAGTGTGGACAAGACAAATAGCACCACACACCAATGCGTCTCTGTCAGAGGACGGAAGCGGTAACGAATGCTGCAAATGCCTTCTCAGAAGTCACTGTTGACCTTACTACTAACACAGACGTTTCTGATTCAAGAGGCGACTCCCTCTGTGCTCCATGAGTTCACAATTCCTGTATTTGCTTGGTTATTTTTCTTTATCTCCCTGCTTTTTCTGCTAACTTCTTCCATCGGCAATGGCCATCACTCACTGGGTCAGCCCAAGCCAATCTGAATCGGAGCATTGGCAGCACTTCGCTTATTAGTCAGCCAACTCATGGGATCCTGGCAACCTTTTTCTCTTTATAAGGATAGGGTCCAAGCTGCTCTTTGATGTTGTCAAACCATGACTTCCACTGGTCTCCCTGCTGATTTCTTTGCTCTTTCTCCCTGGGAGTAGAAAGCCACAGGGAAGCATTTAGTGTTGTATCAGGCATCGCGCCAATACGGTTTCAAGTCTTTGTTACTGTGCGGAGCAGACAGCCTGTCCGGTCCTGGATCTATAAGAGGGATGCTTTCATCTTATAAGAATGCCCTGTGTTTCTGTTGTTCAGGTTGTTCCACCTATAGAGCCCATCCAGGCAACCCCTGTAACAGTCAGTCTTCCTGAAATCCAAATAACAAAAATCTAAGTCAAACACAGAGTTCAAAGTTTACCCAGAATTTATGTTTTATGGATTCAGAAACATAGAGGACAAAGTGAAATCTGCATTTCTGATGGGGTATTGATTTATTTCTACTCCATTTGCCTCCTAAGGCTTGAAATATGTGGACAAAAAGGAGTCATTCTCCATATCTGAGGCAACACGAGTGAAATTCTGGCCCCTGTTAAAGTCAATGGCAAAACTCCCATTGACTATGGTGGGGCCAGCATTTCACCCCATGATTTCTCATCTTGCTTTATTTTATTGACCTTTCTCGTGAATACTAGCGAAATGCAAATATTTTTTTCCAGCACAAGTCTTTGTACTCTATGAACTCTGCTGGATCCAAAGTACTTCATATGTATATAAGAAAAACAGTTGAAAACAAAAGAGAGAAGAGATAACCGTGCAAATAATGATCTCCGCAATCTATAAAAAATGGCCACATTCAAAAACATATAGTGGTTTAAATGGTCAGAATAAATAAAACAGGCCTAATGTTTGCACCATGAAGAGCATTCTTAAGCCTGGATGGTATGGACCACACTTCTTGGGAACGCAGATCACCTCCAAGGCCACCTCAGCTTGGCTCTGTGGTGGCCATGAAGTCACAGACACTTCAATATCATCGGAGAGTGTACAAAGCTGAAGGAATCCATCACTTCTGAGCTGAGGCGATGGAGGAGGATTCCATTCTTTCGGCTTTATTTTGGTGAACTCTTCACACTGGAAAAAATGGATATTTCTTTCTCTGTGGGTTCAGTCTTAACATGGAGTGAATAAAAACAGCTGATTTCAGAGAAAAAGAATTACCCTCCTTGCTTTCTCCCAAACTCTTGTCTCATCCTTCAAATACTTTAGAATAATCCCCTCTGTTTTGCCACTATGAATCCAGGAAAACTTCACATTTCATGAAATTATTTTGTTGTTTTCTGGAAAAGCTCACTTGCAGTACAGAATTGTCATTGCTCTTTTACACTTTTCACAGTACTCGTCCCTTGTGCACCAACCCCAGATTTTCACTACAAACTTTACAACCAGGATCCAATGTAATATGAAAGGGCTGTGATGAACCAGGTACTCAGGCAGCACCACTGGAAGAGACCTTCCATCGGTATGGAAATGACAGGTATTTGCAATCAATTTGCACTATTTAGACAGTCATGAAAACAGCAGAAGGAGGAGAGCCTCAATAAAATGTTCTTGGTTTTACAACAAGCAAACAGAGGCACAAGAAGCCATATAAGTGACAAGTGAATTAAGGCAG
Source organism: Anser anser (assembly GCF_964211835.1). NCBI lineage: Eukaryota > Metazoa > Chordata > Aves > Anseriformes > Anatidae > Anser > Anser anser. Next base: position 21,108,737 of record NC_139732.1, read on the forward strand.
CTGTGGTGGGAAGAAAGCAGAACTCTTGACTCTTAAAGCTGACATAGTATTATACCCAACACCTCAGTACGATAGAGAAGGCAGAAAAGACAAAAGCCCAACAGTTTGGATACTTTGATATTGCTCCCAGTGCAGAACAAGAGCAGAAAGCTTCTCCCAATCCAGTCTTCATTTTCATCCACTGCCCCGGTGCTTTTCAGCACTTAAATCCACAATCAATCTCACTTTTGCAGGATGTATAATCCAAGGACCATCGTGTGTAGTGCTGCTGTAAGAACTTTCCTTTGCAACCAAATAAAAATCAGGCTACATTTTAAATGCTTCAGGCTTACATTTTCTCCCTTTACACTTATTTTGTTTCTCAATATGCTTAAAAAAAAAAAAAACACAACAAAGAAATTGCAATCATCTCATGGTTCATGTTTTGATGCCTCGTGGACCACCAGTGGTTTGCAGACCACAGGGTGAGTAATGGTGCACGAGAGCCCATTGCATGTTAAGTCCTCTGCTCTGACTCCTTCTGCCAAAGGAACTCTGTTCACACCAGCGTATTCGTCCATGCTTTGTCAGACCTAATTCTGCCTGATTTGAGTTATGAAGCTTCCATCATGTCTTTGGGGAAAATTATTTCACTGTTTGCCATGTCTCTCAGGCCAGAATGTGGACTCGTGAAGCCTGCGGTGTGTATTTAGTAGAAGAGCACTTTGAAATTAATAAGGTTGAGGAAACAGGGCCAAAATTCTGTCCTCAGCCTCACTGGTGTGGTGCTTGTTAGAGCAGAGAGGAGCCGCCTGAGTGACAACGGATGGAGGGTGGGGGACTTCTATGAGGGTTGATGCATCACTGAATGTGCTTTTCCCAAAGACCTTTGGGAAATCCTTTGACCTTAATCACCCCAGCTGGGAAACCGAATAAACCATCAGGACCTTGCTAAAAAGCCAGCTCCTGCACTTAAATCAGTGTTACCACTTACATAAATAACAAACAAATCATATGATTTGGGCCCTATTTCCTGGCTGGAAGGATCGTGAAGACTGATCACTCACACAGAGCAAATTTTACACCAGTTTTGCTTTATAACAAGTGCTGTATTGGACTTGTGAACTTGGGTTAACAATATTGTTCTTTCTGAAAATATTAGCGCTCACTCAAATGCTTCAGACAAACATCCTATGAAGACTTAGTGGCCTCAGCTTGTTTGACTTGGAATCGGACTTGATTTCTAATTAGCCAATCTTCAGCACTCTGTCAGAAAATGCAACGAGCTGCCAATTTTCACACCTTAGCCCAAAAAAAGATCCCAATAAAAATCTGAAGAAAAATGGCCTATCACTTCTACTACTAGGAAATTCCCAATATGTTCAAGGCTCTTCTCTATTCATGCACATATGCATGCAAACATTCACTTATATGTATATTCCTATGCACTCACAACTAATATCCAAATCTTTATATGAGCTTAAAGAGCCCAAAGTAAGAATATTTTCTTAATTTACTACAATTTTCCATAGACAAGGAAAGAAAAGTTTCAAGTATTTGAACAAGCCTCGACCATTTAAAATAACCAATGCAAACCAGCATTTTAGCTGTTTAAATCAAAACACATGCACTGATGTTTTTATAATAAAAAATCAATAGGGAAATGAAATAAAATCAAGAGTGTATAAAGCATGCTGAAATATAAGCTATCAAACAGCTGTTTCAGTCAAACATAGAAGTGGTACAAGTAGCATAGCTCAACAGAGTTGAAACTGCGCTCATCAGTATTTTATAGGCCTTTCAAAAATTCCATTGCAAGTCCCAAATGTATCCATAGCATTTTGGTTCCAAATTTTGTTCATTTGGATTAATTGTCAGTCATTTTCCACAGCCTTCAAACCTCAGATGTAAGCAGCTTCTAAGGGGACACCAAAGTACAACCACTTGAGTGGGGAAAAAAAAAAAAAAGGTTTTGCTTGAGAAATGGCTCAGTAGTTTGGGTCTATCACAAATTAATTCAAACTTAACTCAGATCCAGCTTAGAGGGAATCCTTGAGGGTGTTGACCATGTCACAGATATCATGCGTTGTCCCCTTCTACAAATGTACATGAGAAGGAGCAGCCCCTACTGCTCTGTACTCTGATCCTTCTTCTTTGCAGTTGTTTGGAGGAGTAACCTTTTCACCACAGAGATTAAAAATCTGAAACCCATTTAAAAAAAAAAAAGTATTACTCCTCAAATGGTTAATTTTCATGGAGGTTACTTCTCTACCTAGAGGTTATTTTACCCCTGGGAACCAGAATAAGCTAACATGTTGTTTTATGGAAAATGGTAGAAATGGAGACTAAATAGCAAAATTTATGCTCTTAATGGTGTTGGCATACCCAGAAACGTCTCCATCTCAGTTTTGTTTCACATTTTCAGGTACGGTTCTGTCTTCTTTTCTACCACTAATAGTGTTCAGATACAAGGGAAAATATTGTTCGCTGTCAGCCACAGTGGTTGTACAGCTTCACAAGCCCATATACTTTACGTGCCTATAAATCGCCTTATGGGGACCTCTTGACACTTATTCAGAGCATCTGGTACAAGAAAAGACAGTGGGTTTTAGTCCTGAAGACCTTTTTCAGCTGTTACAGATCTCCTACCTCCAGCAAATTCCAACTGACTTCAAGAAAAATTGGCCAATTAAAGTCTAGGTGAGAACTCCCAGATTTGGCCAATACTAATAAAATTATAGAAACGTGATTTGCTTCCTCAGCTAATAGTTTCCTTAAAGGGACTACCACATGCCACCACCTTTCTCTAACATCTCCCTGCAGGCCAGACCTGGCTCCCCTTCTTGCAATTCCTACTCTAATAGATGTCAATGGCAGTCACGTCTGCTAAGGATTATTTGCATTCTTTACACAAGCAAGACTCTTCTTTGAGCCCTCATCTTTAAATTCCTCTTTACGAAGGTTTTCACTCATATCACGATCCATTAACTAAGCCATATGTAGGATTCTCCATCCAGAACTATTCCACTCCCAGAAACACAACTGCCAGGGAGAAATGAATATTTGGATCCATTCCTGTTTTCCTTTCTGGCTGTTTATTTAACACCGGAAAGATTATTGAAGATGTTATCTCAGAGAGAGTTCACTGGGGCATTTTTCTGTGACTGTATTATTGCAAGCACAGTCGGCTGGCTCTTATCTTCAGCTAATTAAGGTGCATTAAGCAGGCAAAATTGATCAAACGTGCACTGACCGTAATTTCGTTTGAGCTTTTTTGGTAATGTAAACATGCTATTTCTTGCATCTTTTGTTCAATTTGAAATGGCTCTGCTTTGCTTCCTCTACCTATAAACTAGAGAGGTTTCATTGGGGAAAGGGCTGTTTGTGTGTCTGAAACTCCGTTCTTCACAACCACTAACACGTATGTAAGATGGTGTAATACAAAAAGGTCCACATGTCCCCCATCAAAAGCTCTGTAGAAATCCACAGCAAGTGTAAAATCCCTGCTAGGAGAAGAGCAAAGTATTTATAAACTGATAGGAATGCCCAGATGGGACTAAGCCACGATTTACAATCCAGACTCCTGCGGAAAACAGCTTTTCTCCACCCCAGTCTCCCCAGAGACTCCTGTCCGTTTGAGAAGAGGAAATACGTATTTGCCACTCCAGATATGGCTATTTGTGGTCACTCAAAGCTGCCAGGGCTGCCACAGATTGGGAAGCATTTTTGGTGCCCCTCAGAGCTCCATCAGTGCCTGGTCCAGCCGTTCTGATGCTTCACCGTGGGATTAACCCATGCAGTAAGGAAACATGGGATTAACTCTATTAAAATGACATAAATAATATGCAAATAATGTCAAGCAGACTTTAAGACATACCTCAATGTCACCTTTTGGATACATAATGTTTAACTGTACAATTATTATTATTTTTTTTTTGCTGCATTTTCAGCATTTTTAACAGACCGAGGCTGAATTTCATGGTCTGTTGGTAATTTGTATGCATTGTTACCACTCAATGATCGTATTATTTCTGGTGACCCCACTTGAACTTGCTTCCCTTGAGTCCATGGTGGGTCCAGGAGGCGAGGGCTTGGTTTACTGCAATGAGCCCTCAGTGGGACTACACCTTTGGACCACCCAGGAACAGCAACAAGCTGAGCACAGCTGCCCATGTGTTTCATAGCATTGCTCATATCTGGAGCCCACCTGCGCTCCTTGACCCATACTGTGGCTTCCTGTTCATTGCTGGTCTCATTCAGACCCGCTGTGCCCCCGCGGTTTAGCTCACAGGTACCTCAGAGACCTCACCTCTTTCTCCCTCCCTCTCCTCACAAAATCCACTGCAGAGGTGGAGCTGACTTTATTTAACCGAGAGCAACTAAATGCAGGTGGTGTAAATGTGGCGGGCTTTGCTGGAAGCCATGGGAACTCCCATGCCAATTTGCATTCTCCAAGAGTCTGGCCCAGGATGTTTTCTATTTTAATTTTTATGTCTGCACCTAACCCTCCAGTTGGATGTATTTTAAAGTAAACAACATTGATAAATAAAAGCTTGTGCATTTCCCAGTCATCCCAGAGCATTTCTGTTCCTCCGTCCTTGCTTCCCTCCTCCTGGTCTTTTACTGCTTGTTACAGATACAACAAATAAATATGCAGCCAGCATCTCAAGTTTCCTCTTGCTCAGTCGATTCATCCTGAAATCTGGTTTTTGAATGGCCTTCTTCTAAGAGAAGAAGTGCCAAAACAGAGAATTTAGGTTCTTGGGTGGAAAACTCCTGATGCAGGACTTTTCACCCCAAATTAGTCATCAATCATCAACAGCCGCGTACATTTTACTCTGACCTTGGGCTTTGCTGGAGCCAAAATTTAAAGGCTTAACTGGCAGGATGGGAACAGAAACACTCAACTGAACAGCAGCCAGCAAGTAGCCCTGTGATTTCTTCTGGATCTGGATGGTGGAAACAAGGGGGGAGAGTGCCCATGTTCCAGGTGGAGGTAGAGGGGTTATGGAGCCAGGGCTGCCTTCCCTGTCAACTCTCATGATGCTCACCTTCTCTGGCCTCCTACACCACCAGCTCCACACTGTGTGCTTAGGCCCTTTTCCGAATCTGTGACTTCAAGAGAATTCACCTTAGCTTGAAGCCCTGGCCTTTGATCTTGGTAACCAAGGTCTTTATTTAAGATGGTAATTAACTGAATTTAGTAATGGAAAGATTTTTGAACTTAACGGGCCTGTAAGTGTTTGAAAAGCACTGTTTTTTTTTAAATTTATAAATCTCACCCTTTTCCCACTTTGTGAAACTATTTTCTGTTCATCCTTTTCATTAAAGACCTCAGACTGAAATGCTGGGACTTGTGACTTGGGAAGCATATGGATTTTACAGCCCATGCAAACCAAAAGCCGAGGCATTCATCCACACAGACCATTTGTTTATTGTCCCAGCAATGGGACTTTTTGGCTCAGCAGCCATCACAGGACAGGTTCCAGACTCACAGCTTTTCAGCCTCTCACTGTGTGTCCCAGCTGCATCAAGACCCTGGCAGGTCTAATTCTTCTCCAACAGCCACCTTCCCTCACTTAAAAGAAGCCTGGGGATCGTCAGGCTTTGGTTCATTTCCAAAGCCTATTAATTGAACCTGCAGGGCTTGGTTCTCCTAACACACAAGGAGCCCAAATCTGGAAGCTTCACACAGCTGCTCTGATTATTGCAAATGCAGAGCACATGCCAGTCTTACATCTCTACATGGGAAATAAGGGACTATTCCCAGCCCTGAGGGACTCAAATGGGTAATTTTTTTTTTTTAAGAAGGTCTCATTGAGTGCATGTTTCCTGGCTCTGAAGGAATTATTCCTGCACAGAAACTGTGTTTGTGTCCAAACAGAGCTGTGGAAAGGGTGGGGTGAGAAAGAAGCTTGCCTCAGAGGCCGGCTGAATAAAGGGAGACTTTCTCACACCCGGACATCTGCTGCCCAGAGTCCATCCGTCTCTGGCCATAACCAGAGAGAGCACATGGTGATGGGAGCACCCAGGGCCAGGGGGCAAAGGGACAGGAACTAGTTGCCTAAAATGGCCCTTTTGATGCAACATGTGGCAGCTCAAACATGAAATGTCCTGAGGGCAGCAGAGAAGCTCCTGAGGGCCTTGCCCACCTCAGAGCTTCCTGTAGCTGTGCTCTTTTTTTTTTTCCTTCTTCCAGGCACACAGGGGAAATAGAATTAGGTTTTACATCAGGGCTTCTCCTGAGGCACTGCTGGAGAGTTGAAGCTTCTGCAGACACTGAGTGAAACAGTCCCTTACCAGGCATCCTGCTCTTTCCAAAGAATCTGTTTTGTGGATGAAGGCCAATATCTCCTGCCTCTGTGCCTCCTTTGTGTTTGCCCAGTTTGAGTAGTGGCCATCTCTTTTCTGTTTATCTTCCTTGGCTGGGGATTTTGAGCCTCTATGATTCCAGCCAGCCTTCAGACAGCAGCTGAAGTCAGCAACCCCCAAGTAGCTGTTTAATGTGGTTTGAGATGTCCTCAGGGGTCTCCCTGACCAAACAGTTACTCCTAAAGGATACGGATCTCACACAGGTTCTGTATCAAGTTTGGCAGCCCCATGTAGGTGTCTCAGACACTTCAGGATGTCTCAATGCAATATACTCAAGCCCAACTATATATGGCTGTGTCAAGGTCAATCCCCCATGGCCCTGCTTGGGCATTGTTGTGTCCATAACTCCTTACAAGACATGTTTCACCTTCCAGGCACTCTGCTTAACTCTGAAAAACTAGAGGTTCCCCTCATGAACACTAATTTCACTGAATGGAAAGGGGATGAGGAGCAGGCTCAGCCTCGGCCTACAGCTGCTGTAAGTATGCAAGCTGTCCCCAACAGCTTCTGCCCAGGTAGAACCAGTTCCCACAGATGACAGGAAGGCAGGGAGCAGAAGGGAACAAGCACACAGAAAGCCATTTGTCTGAAAACTGGGACACACTGACTGCAAATATTTTGCAACATTCACTCAGCCCTAATAGGAACTCACACATTCCTTGAAATGGGCTATTCATTATACCACAGCTAGTAAAAAAGAAGGGATTTTTTTTCCCCCTAGCCCTTAAACATATGATTTTGAGCTCCAACAAGGACTTTACGAAGTTCACATGGAGAAACTTCAACTGCAGCGTGCCCTGCCTTCAGCCATGTGCCGGCTGGGGGCACTTGCTTGGGGCTCAGCAGGCCCAGTGCAGGCCTGTGTTCATGGGCCCCTTGTGCCTAGGAAGCTGTGCCAAAGCCATGAGCTTTTATTAGCACTAACTTTCCATTTAGTCGGGAGGGACCGTTCCATTTGCTTCCCCTACAGTATAGCACTGGCTCCACCTCAACATTTGCACCTTATAAAGTGTTGTCATGACCCGACTAGAGCAGTTTATACAAGGCCCTTCAAGATCCCCAGTAATGAAGAGTAAATAACTGAGGAAAGCTTTCTCTCACTTTGCAGCTTTCTTTCAGTCTCAAAAGAAATAAAACAACTTACTTAACAGCATTCTTTAATCTTTTGCACCAGTGGCCTCCTTTATAGGGTGTTATACAGAGCCAGTGTAAATCCAACCTCTGTAATGGGGTCAGTGTTTCTCAACAGGTGTTGGGTGGATACAGCCTAAGATCTATTTTTTCAATAAATGTCAAGCCAGAAAGCTTGCTGTTCATACACAGGCAGCTTTAACATGTGGTTCTCTCACACGCTCACCCCTCCCCAGTACCCCCTTCCCAATCTTTTTTTCCCCAGCAGCCCACCAAGGCCTCCAATTTAATAAAGGAAAGCAGTGAATGCCCACTGCCCAGCGGTAGGAGCTAGAGCCGCTGAGCTTCAGGCACAGACTGCAGAAAGGATTAAAGGAATCCATTTGCTGGAAACAAATCTTTCCTTCTGCTCTCTTTCCACCAAGGGGCTGCAAAACAAACTACTGGGGCAGGGGAGGTACAGCAGAAACTACTGGCTCGCCCAAAAAGACTTGCTGCATGATTTGGAAGTAGGCCCGGGCCTGATCCTGAGGCTCTTAATTATTCTTTTGCTAAGGCAAAATGCTCTTCAGAGCCAGCAGAAAGCTCACCTGTGTAAGGATGATGTTAGTGGGCCCACAGCCATCGAGTTTCATCCTGAACCAAGTTTGTTGACCAACAGATTCCTTCCAGCAGGGGCACAATTTTACATCTCCTGTGCAACTGTGCAGCAAAACATACCACAGTGAAACATGACAATTAGTTACAAAATTAGCTCCTGGATAAGCAAGTTATTTAAATAACACATCATTAATGCCCATGCATACGACCAGTATTTTCTATGGATCATCTTATATTTATATTTAAATGAAAGTATTTAAGTCTTCAGATGAGTCTTCTTTGAATCAAGCTAATGTTCCTTCACTGGTGATTGCCAGGTAATTAGTAATAAAACAGGTCCCTCAGGACTGCTGCTGCTTCCCTGGTGCCAGAACATGCTGGGCTCCCCATTTCCCTGCATGTCCATGCAAAGTATGGGTCCAGAGCACAAAGCCTGCTTCGCAATATTTACTTGTGGTGTGGCAGACTGTGCTGCCTCCCTGCTTTCTTATCCGAATAAGATAGGGAAATTAATGCAAAAATATTTCCCTGAGTATTCATACAAATCTGTGGGCAAAAATAATATAAAAATCACACTTTGTAGTTACTTGGCTTATTCAAAGTATTTCCTTATGTACTTACTTTAAGCATGGTTCTTAAGTCTTTTAATAAAAACACTTCAATATCTAAACAAATCCTTAGGCACTTGGCTTAATAAGAGGCTATAAGAATTGAAATATACTGAAAATATTTGTGGAAAGCAATTTGCAAGGTATTATAGAAACCAGACCTTAAAACATTTGCATGTTCAAGTGTCCTTGCTAGCTTTTTTTTTTTTTTTACTAAAAAAGTATATGTGGTTGTCAAAAGTGAACAAAGTTCTAATTTCAATATTTCTGAACAAACATGGGGGCTGATGGAATAAGATATCCAGATAAATTGCTATCAATCAAAATAGCAGAACAGATATGAGGGTATTGAGAACTGTTCAGATATTCCATGAGCCAATAGAAAAGCACATTTCAAGAAATCTTAGATATTTGTTAATTTTTATGTGGTGGTGGACATAAAATTACCAGTGGTATTTAGCAAATAAAAACCCCTTTTGTTTATATCAGTTTTGATTATAATGGTATTTTGTGGCTGCCAATCCAGCTTTGTCTGGCTAGATGTTAGTCAGTTAAAAAAGGAGTTTCTTTCTGTTCTGTTTTTATTTGGTAAACCAGAAACCAACTTACTCATTATACATTCTGAAAACAGTTTTACTAATCTCAGTCAAGTACTGCAAACATTTATATACATTTTAGGAGTATGAAAATGGGTTATGTACAGTAAAGCACAGGATCCTTTGGACTAGTGGAAGGTGGCATTTTCTATGTTTTCTTTTTTAATCCAGTTTGAATAGTCAAAACACTAAGAGTGGATATCTACCATTGTTTTTGTATTGATGCTGCTCAGCTCCTGTGGGGTTGGATCTTGTCTCTATAGTAGACAGAGTTGCAGTAGAATAGAATGTAATCCAAGGATTGGTATACTTTCACATAGATTAGGACAAAAACATGGACAGAGCAACAATGAGGTAAATAACAGCTGTAGGAGCAAGCCTTATCAATAACTTCCAAGAATGTTTGGACAATGCCAAAATCAGGAAGGACCTCCATCTAAATATTTTCATGCTTGAGTAATGATGAAAACAAATGATTTCTGATGAAAAACAATAAGATATTTGAAGTTAAATTGGATTATTAGGCTGTCTATTATGCTGTTGTGAATATATTTTTTCCCCAATAAAATTATGTTTTGACTAAGAACTTAGTCTTGATCAGAAGACTACAGAATTTCAGGAGGCACAAGAAAATACAAATAATTCTGACAATGCAGTGGGATACTATTACTTTTAGATTTAAAATAAACACATTGTTTAGAATAAGACATTTTCAAGATTCAGGAAAAGATTAAAATGCCAGAGATATGATACCTATATGCTTCAAGTGAAACTGTCTTTGCAAGGAAAGAAGTGATGTAATTAGTGACTCACCTTGCAAAGGAGGAGCTAACGGGAGAATTCAAGCAAATTTTAACAAACCAAATGGAGATATTTACACCAAAGAAAAGTATTCCACAGATATTTGATCTTGCAATTACATTAAGGTTCAGAGAGCTGGGCAATAGGTGCTAAGGGTGATTGTACTAGGATACAGCCTGGGCAAGAGGTGCCACATAAACCATTAATGTATTATGTGACTATTTAAATTTGAAGAATAAAAACCAACATGGCCTTATCTTTATATCCTGCCTCTGTTAGCAGCCAACACTTACTGGTTAGGGAAAAAGGTTAAAAACCAAGGACAGGAACAGAATGATCCTTTCCCTGGTTTGTCCTTCCAACTCCCAGCAGCTTAGGAACAAAGCAAACCAGACATTGCATCCAGACTCCCATGTTCAGTAGCCACCAGTGAACTTATCCACCATTAATTTGTCTAATCCCTTCCTGAATGCATTCTTTTGGCCCCCAAGACATTGTGGCAGAGATGCTGAATAAATATGATCTCTGGATATTTGCTGAGATTTTGCAAGCATAAAACAAACAGTAACATTGGATTAAGTCGTGATTGTGCAACCCAATCTCCCATGTATCTCAATGGGAGTTGCAGCTCTTCAGCTTCATTTGCAGTTTGGCTTTTCTGTAGGACAGGGGCTGTTTGTTCCTCACAGGTTTGAGAAACACTGAGCTGGCATCACCGGGAAGGAAAAATGGAGCTCAGTTCCGTATAGAACTTGGGCATTGGCACATTGTTACCCCAAGGATGTGTTTGTTAAAAAATGGAAAAATGTTTTCCTGAAAGTTACTCATGCATTTACAAACTTTTGCCACAAAATCAAAATGCTACTGTAAATACAAAAATTGAAAAGTGACTAAGAAAACCCACATCTCTTGGTTTTCATTGGAAATATGTAAAAAGTTTGTAAGCTTTTAATTAAAAAAAGAAGGCAGCCAACACAGACACATTTTGGAGAAACTCACTGTATTAAAGCCTGTAATTTTGGTTAACTAGTTGTTTGGAGAATATTTTCAGGCAACCCAAGTAAGAAACATCTTTGCCTTTTTTTTTTTTTTACTTCCTTACAGGAATCAAACCCTTTGACAGTATCATAGAATTTTCTTTCAACCAAGAAAGTAGTTCTGCTTTCAGGTGTTGGGACAGCCATAGCTCAAATGCAAAAGCACCTCTGAAACTAATAATTATACAGCTCAGACTTGCTCTATGTGCATTTTCATTTGAGATTTAAAGAGAAATTGTTTTTAATCTCTAAGCATAGAGATTCAAGTTACAGAGGATGTAAACAGCCATATGTGAAGATTATTCCCAAGTTCAATACTAGCATCATTAGTATTTGGTAAGCTCTTGAGCCAAAGATACCTTTATTTTATTCATTTTATAACACCCTAATTCCTTCCCTTGTAATACCCTAGTCCATTGATTAAAGTTCTGCCATGTTATCTATCATCACAAAATTAGTGTTAAGACCAAAGTAGTGACAAACCTAATTCTCAGAAAATCTTTCACATTTCAGAGTTTGAATAGAGATCTGAAGTATTAGAAAATATAACACAAATTGTTTCGACATGTGAGCATCTAACTGCCATATACACGAGGACAAACATTACTAGTGATGGCAAGACCTGGATGGTCTAAGATGTCATTATCACTAGATACCTTCACCAAATAATCACAAAATAAAATAAATTTTCAGCTTTGTTTTGGCACTTAGAGGGGACCTTCTGGCAGAAGAGACAGAATAAAATTTCAGCCACTGTGAGATGGAATAAGATCCAAAAGTGTGTAGCTATCAGGTCTGGTCGCATACTTTTATTCCAAAGCATGATCTTTAATAATCAAAGGCTCTGAGTAGGGCAATTGGCTCCAGCACAGCTTCTGGTGACATGTTTGTAAGATTTTTGGAAATTCTGTGCACCAGAAGTAGGAAACTGATGTGGGATTTACACTGCAAATATGAGAAAAACTTGGAGGGTCCAGAGCTAACTGGGGAACTAGTTAGCTTCTGCTAGGGACAAGAATGGGGAAAAAAAATGAATCTGCAAAGGAAGCTGCATTTCAGAGGTCAGCAGGCATAGGGGTAAAGTAAGAATTGCCAAAAGTCAAGCTGAGTTAGACCTTGCAAAGGATATTAAAATAAACAAAGTTCTATAATCAGAAGAATAAAAGAGAACAAGAAAAGACATGGGTTGGCTGTGCAGTAAGGATGACGCTGAGATTAAAAGAAAGCGCGTATAACTCCCAAATTAAATGAACACATTACACGTGCTTTCAGTGAGAGTGTATGGAATACAGGGTAAAAGCTGGACACTCATAGGAATTAGTGGCTGAAAATGGTTGTTACCACATCTGAGAAGGGAAGAAAACTCAGAGGACTCAATATGCTGAAATCAGTGTACAGAGGGGAAAAAAGGTCACCCAGAAGAGTGGGAAAGCTAGCACAGTCCACTAGTCAGGATAGAAATAAATGCATTCAGCTGGGGTGACCTGAACATTTACACGTGCCTGCTGCTGTCCTCAGTAATCTGAAAAGCTTTAGAAAAAAATGAGTGATTACAAACATCAAGGTAAACACAAAAGGAAGAAAATGTGAAGTGAGTTTACCTGAGCAATTCTAACATGCCATCTTTCCCTGATTTTCTCCATTCTCTGAGCAGAGCTAAAGAAGCATGCAGTGCTTCAGAGGAAGTCCCTGAGTAGCAAAGATGATGGGAGCTGGCACCAGACTGCAACCCAGTAAGAAACCAGCTAAATAGAAACTGATCACATTGTCTGAAACAAATGGTAGGAGGTTACAGGCTGTTCCCAAAGATCAATCATGAGACCAATACAGTGTTGTTCTATCTACCGTAGTACCAAAATTCAGACAAAATTAGACAAAGAACCAAATTTAACCCTAGAGAGCCTCTTCTGTAATGATTAATTCAAGAAAGCACTTAGAAAGAACTAGAGGACCTGGACAATTGGAGTAGTAGAAAAGAGATTTAAGACTTCAAGGTATACAAAAAGTTGAGGAAATGAGTGCAAATTTTCTCAAGTCAGAATTTATCAGTGAGAAAAGACAGACCTGAGGTATATACTCATTCTCAATAAGACTACCAGTTGCTAAAGTGGCTTGATTATGAGAGAGGCAGGGGAACACTAACAAACCAAGAGGAAGACAGGAATGCAATCGTGAAAGATACTGGTCCTCACCTAAAGTTCACCATACCTTCAAGTCACTGATCTGAATGAACGCAGAGGGTGTGGCTGCTCAGTGGAATAGCAATCTTGCCCTCTTCAGTTTGGCAAAGCAGAGACTGAGCAGACAACTATTCCCTGACATTGCATCCAGGGAAACATGCTGGTGAGGACAGAGAACACTCTGGTAAAGAACAGCATCAGCATAAGTGTCGCTTGCTGGCCAGAAAAGCATTTACATGTTCAGAAGGAGCAGAAACAATCTGAGAACATCTAGCTCACTGAATGCAGTGGTCTCTTCACACCGAGTCATTTCCATTGGCAGCAAGAGGCCCTGGAACAAGCTTCCTGCAGAAGTAGTGGAGTAAGGAGCAAAGTAATTAAAAAGCCTAAAGAGACCCCAGAAGTTCTTTGCAGTTCCTTATTTCTGGACCAGTAACTGGAAGCTTTGTCCAGAGCTTATTAAATTGTGCAGAATTTCTTCCATTGCTCTCTGTCAAGGCCAGCATTTTATACCTGTCCATATAACAGCCATCAGGGATCAGGAGGTACTAAATATAGCTATTAAGTAGCCTAGTGCTCTGAAACACTGGGTTTCCATTCCTTCTGAAACTTCTGAAGTCCTCTCCTTCCCACCCCTACTTTTTGAACAGACATATTAACAGAGAACTAGGAATGAGCCATAAATTAATTTTCACGGTTTCTAAGCCAGTTGGCATAAATCATTGCAGCCAAGCTGCTGAGCAAAAGAAACATACATTTAACAGATAATTTTTGTGGAACAGTGATATTTACAGTTTTGAAGAGCTACATAATTTTAGCCTCTAACAAATATTAGAAGGAAAGCTTTACCCTGTTTAACCTCGAGGCACTATCAAGAGCATATTTTTAATGTGTTTTTTTGTTGTTGTTGTTGTTCTGTTTACTCTCCTTTCTAATGTCATCACTAACATTTAAAAGTTTGTAGAGCATTGACATGGGAAATAATGAGAAGATCAGTTTTTAAAGATAGAAAAATCTCTTTCCATTCATATGAAATGTTTTCAAATTAAATAAAGGAGTTTACTCTGAAGTTCACTTTTGGTTTTTCCCAGTTCACATGTCATGAGCAGCCTGTTTCAATGTTTTAAAATTCACATTGTGTGATTTTCAATTGAGATAAAATCTTTTAGAATGAAGTGAACTATGAATAAAATCTCAGGAACACAGGTTTAAGTGATCTTTTTTTGTAAGCTCTGTCCAAGTCAGGATGCTGGATAGTCGCTTCCTGACTCGATAAAGCAATGAAGCACTGTCCCACAGTATATAGACTTAAATACTCACTATAATGAATTGCAGCCCAATATTAAATCTGTGCAATATCCCAAGCTCCAGATATGCTGACCCAATCACAAGACCAATAAATTAAGAAAATGAGAATTTCTCAAGAGAAAACATTTAAGTACTATTTTAACAGTGGAGTCAGGGTAAAAGCTGTCTTTTTGCAATTAAAAGTTGCAATTCATTCTCAGGCTAGAGTTAGATCAATACAATATACCAGACTCCATCATGTTCTAGATGCATAAAACTGAAGACCCAAAAGGAACTATCTGATCATTTGCAAACAACCAGACTCTTGCATTTCACCCCATTCCTCCACTGTTGAGTCCTATAGCTTGTACTTGGTTAAATCATTCCGTGTTCGAGGTATCCCCATCCCTGATATAAGACCACAGAGCTCATTAATTCTGGAGATGAAGCTGCTCTCATGCTGATAGCTTTTTATTTTGTGGAATGACAGTTTTAACACACAAAACCCACCATTGCCTGCACAGGCAGGCACACAAAAAACCAAACCCTGCACCAAAGATTTCTCTATATGGCCAGTTTTGCTGCAGTTAAAGGTCAACCCATAGCTGTGGGATCCCAAGAGCATCCTGATCTTTATCTCTGCCTGAGAAAATGGCAGAACGTAGCACATAAAAACGTGCTTTCTGCGCAATAGGACGAAGCCTGCTTGTTCGATGACTGCAATTTAGGGAACATGCCTTGCATTCTGCCATGGCAGGGACATCATTAACCTTCATTTTTTAAAATCTGTAATTAGGAGTATCAGTCAACTTTCTGTTTTAAAACAGTGTGTTCTCATGAGAGCTCCACAGGTTGTTTGAAATCTGGGCCTCTTCCCAGTATTTTTCAGCCAGTTTCCTGAGCTTGCTGACAGAGCTGTCTGGACGGCCACTGGCTCGCATTCCTCGCAGTCTCTGCTCCAAGCCAGCTTCTTTGGGCCCAATTTCAACAAATACAGACGGACCACCACAATCCAGAGCTCAACGTGGGACTGGCACCACATGCCTTCAAGATATTAAACATAAATCAGCTGTGGTGAGCAGAGACAGATGTGGGCGTTAAGAGAACTGCCAGCTCCATACACTAAATATGGAGTTTTACATAGGGAATGCCAAAGATCGCAGGTCTTTCTTTAATGCAAATTCGGCTGAAGGAGCAAGAACAGCAGCCAATTAAGCAGCTTGCAATAGAAAGCAGGCACTTTCTATTGAATTTGCAGATGGGAGGCCTGGGTTCAAGTCAAGAGAGAGGGCAACACTGCAAAGGCAAGTTGCCTTGCTTGAGACCAAGGAGAAAGAAGTCAGTTCGGTATTACGGTAACACATCCTGGGAGAGCACCATGGTTGGGGACTCCTGTAGTCCTACCGGGGTGTCCAAGCCTCTCTCCCCTGAGTGGGGGAGCACTTTCTCCTCTGAGCCCTCAGAGAAGGGGCAAAAGCAAATCTGTCTCACGAAGCCTGCCTGAAGGGATGGGACTTTGTCAAATATGCTATGAGACATTAGGAGCACGGCATCAGCTTGCTCATTGCTGGAGGCTTCATGGATTTTGTAACCAGCACCAGGAACAACCCTGATTCCATGCCATAATGTAGAAATCTGATAGATAACATTTATGCACATGAATAACTTCATGTGCCTCAGTCCCACTGATGCCAACAGCTTTCTGGCATGAGAAACATAACCCAAAGCATAGGGTATGTATCAATAGTACATGCTCTGAGATGTTACCATTCTGATAATGCATTTTGGTTCCAGCATACTGGCTGGTCTCTATTTGATATCTCACCTGACAGCTCTATCCTGTTTTAAAAAGCATAGATGACAAAGATTAGAAGCCGCTTTCTGTTCCAATGCCTTAGCTAAAGCAGGGCAACATTACAATCAAAGTAAAGCACTAAGCGTTTCATCCAGAAATCGGGATGTTCCACCAGATTCTGCTTGGGAAGTTTACATTGATTACAGACCAGAAACATCTTGTTAAAACTCTGAACCAAGAACGACTCGAGCAGCCAGCAGCTGGCAAATTGCAGAGGTGGACTCTCATGTTAGCATCTTAATACCATTACATCAGGTGGCTTAGAAACACAGAAGTGCTGACACACGCTCCTGACTGCCATTACAACTGACAGCGCTCCACATACAATCAGACCTCGCTTGCAGGATTTCTCCTTCTAGGAAAGTATTGTTACTGCAAAAGATATTGCAGTGAGAGGAAAGTTGACAGTTTTAAGAGCTCTGTCTGCATTCACAGGGCAGAGGTAGCAAGTTTTGCCTCATTGCAAACATTTATGGTGCCAAATTTATCGACAAAGCACCACTACTGGTGTCAGCCCAAAGGTGCTGTTTTGAGTGCACTGTATCTGAGCATCAACACACAACTCCTCACTGAAAAACATTCCTCCATGTTACAGGATTTCAAAGTTTTCCATCAGATTTCTACATTATGGCATGGAACTTAGTAAGAAAGGGGAACTCACATGAAATACTTTTTCCCCCAAAAACAAACATTAAAATTCTTTGGACAGGATGATATTTTATTTCTAAACAGGATTCTACCCCTCCTTCCAAATCTTCACACTCTATTCACCCATTACCAGAATATTTACAAAATATTCAATATGAAGAATAGGAAGTACTCTGCAGAGTGTTAGAAAGGAGGTGTGTTTGGAAACCTTAATCTGTAATTCAACTACTTGCACAGCTCTGTGGCTGATATCAGTGAATGCCCCCTTCCCCCCCCCCAGCAGTGACAGGGTTTCTTGAATTCTCAAGAAGTCAGCAAAAACCATCAAAGGCTTGACTTAATATCTCTTAGCAAAATATTTTTTTCTCTTCGAAGAGGACAGCAAAGATATCCATCCTCAGGAGAGCAAACTGATGATGTATAGGATACATTCTGCTGGCTGGTAGGATAGTGCTATAGATTAGGGTGTTTCTGAACTGGCCAGAAGAATAAATGCTACAACCCTAATGTGTGCCAATATTTTCCTTTTCAATAGCGAGACTATTTAGGACATAAGTTCAGAGTGTTGTTGTGTTGCAGAATTAAGACAGAGGAAAAAAATGTATATTTTCATATATCAGTAAGCTTCGTACATATCCATTCAATAGAAGCCAAATTTTGCAGCCAAGGACATACAAAAAAAAGAGAACAGGATGTTGCTCTAGGGTTCATTACAAAAGGTGAGCCCATCAGCAATATTTCCAAGGAAGTAGATGTTTTCACTGCTTTTATTTTCTGAGAGGCAGCACTTTGCACTCTTGGTGAATTAGGAAGCAAGATAGCAAATTTCTTTTTAGCTGGAAAAAAGGAAAGAGTGGAAGGGGCAGCTCTTTCTTTTCACATAAGAAGAGTAGGAACTTGAAATGATCCCTGCTGTACCTCTCTGCAGCCAGCCTCTCATGAGAGGAGCCTCTCTATTCCATCTCCATTCCAGAACAGTTATCTTTCCTTTATTTTTAGCATTTTCCCTGAACCCAATTTCCCTCCAACAACATAAGCATGTGAGATGCAGGGAATAAGATAAAAATTGTAATATACCCATCAATTTTCTTATCTCTCATTAGAGATAAAGAGAAACAGCTGAAAAGCTGAAATCTTCCCTCACTCTCCTACCAGAAAACAACAAAAAAAAATTAAAACAAAAAAACTCACCCTTTTGAAGGTGTTATTTATTTGTTAGAGTATTACTGCAGCTGGGTTAATGTTGTCAAGACAGACAAAAAAATCATCATAAGAAGAAAGCCTAGAAAATAAAATTTAGGATGTTTAAGTTCTATCTGCAATGCTTATAAAAATAAAGCTACTTCCTTGGAAACAAGAGAGAAGAGAGATGATTTTCTGCATCAGAATGAAAGAAGAAGAGAGAACTGTTACCTGCTTCCTGAGAGCTGGTTTTCAGCAAAACTTGGAAAATATGCCTACCACTAACATAGGAGCAGCCTCAGCTGAGGTGACCCTGCAGCAGCACAACCTCCCCGTAAATCTTTCAGGCAGAAGCTGCAAAGAGCAGCATTGCACAAATTTATAAATACCTCATTTAAAT
This sequence comes from Anser anser, assembly GCF_964211835.1. Taxonomy (NCBI): domain Eukaryota; kingdom Metazoa; phylum Chordata; class Aves; order Anseriformes; family Anatidae; genus Anser; species Anser anser. The sequence goes on from NC_139732.1 coordinate 21,127,413, forward strand.
CTAAGCAGCTGGCAATTATGGAGACAGATCAGAAGGGTAATGCCCTCGTTTCCTTCCCCCCCCCCCCCCCCCCCCCCTTTCCTCATTAACATAGCTACATTTAAGGAGCAATTATTTTGCAAACCTGCCCCACCTGCTTTGTCAATAATGCATGTTGATGCCAAGCTCTCACTGTTTGATGAAATTAATTAGTAACAGTGGTGAGCCATGGAAGCAGCTTTGTGGACCTACCAGTGGGGCATGCAGAGGTGATGGACAGTCCTCCCCCTCCCCTCCTCCCACCTAATGCATTTCCAAGCACGAATGTGACACAGGGTGGGCTTGCACAAATAAAAGGCTCTGTCTGGTTAAAAAGACTTATCTGGTTAAAAATAAAGTTCTTGTTCTGGAGAACCCCCGGTGCATTCCTGTTTTGCAGTGGTAGCAAGTAGACTTTTTCTACAACAGACTTACCTACGGGCTCAGAGATTCAGAACATACAATGCCTTTACCTTTCTCTTTGAATAAAAACTGAACGATGGCCCCTCTTGTTTTCTGTTACAGTACATTCTGGTTTTGAATATGTTTCTCACCGTTGTTGAATTCATATCTATTAGCAGCAAAGTTAGGGAAAAAAGATGAAGAGCACTGTCCCCTTCTTGCGTTTTGGGTTTCTTCCTTTGCTTTGTACCATTAAAAAACTTCTGGACAGTATGAGCAACTGTTTTATTTCAGATCAAGTCATAAAACACATTGGATGAAAAAGACTAAGGAGTGATTTATTTTAGCACCATTTAGAAGTATTAGGGCATGCCAAGAGATTATAATATGCCAAAAAGTTGCAAACATTCAGTATAAAAACAAAATCTGTGATGACGCTGTTGAAAATCAGGTTAAAAATAGAAACAAGGTTTGCTAGGAAAAAACTTTCAACAAGAAAAATACATGCAATCGTTTGACTGGTCCATACAGGGGCACAGGTGCTACAAGGAAAACTGGTATGTTACATGAAAATAGAAGCTAGGTTTTAAAGGTTAACAAGGTCTTAAAGATGAAAACCACAATCAGGGTTTCAATCTCTTGCATTTTGTTGCAATACTGATGCATTTGGAAATAAATAGAAAGAAAAAAAAAAGCAATAACTGTTGCATTTTGGTTTCAGACTGAGGCAGCGTGGCTGAATTGCTAATTGCTAATGAAAAACTTAGCATACTTTATGGATAATTTGAAAGGTCTGAATTTTGGATGGATATTAATTCCCTGTCACATTGTTATCACTAGTTCTGGGGGACAAACATCTTTTTTAAAAAGTTGTAATGGTAACAAATGGTAACAAGTGAATTGTCTCCTGTAATCCTGTAGAAATCAACCAAATGAAAAAGACCCTTCCTTCACCACTTCTTGATGGGTCTCAGCCGATAAATCAATGCTCCTTGAGCTCTCAGTTTTACCCTCATATTCACCACCTTTCCATATTTCAGCCCTATTGCGTTTATAGAGAACACATTTCTTGAATGGGATTCCTCGGTTTCTGGAGTTTAAGCTTCGCTCTCCAGTGTTTTCAGCTGCTGCTGGTTTTACTAGTGGATATAATGGATGCTAAATTTACCATGAGCATGATATTTCCAGTTTGAGCCGCCTTTGATTAACTGGCACTCCAGTAATTCAAAATGCTCATGGCTGTTGCACCTAGCAGACCTTTGGCAGCTTGCGTTGGCTGCCCGTTTTTCTTGGGAGTGTTCATGGGGAAAGGAATTTTATGTTTGCTAAAGCCCCTGATGGTGAAAAATAAAACATAGCGGGGCACAAACCCCCTGGAGAGGTCAAGAGGGCAGAAAAAAAGTCCTGACTCGATTGTCCTTCGGAAAGATCTCTGTGCAAGTTGTAAATAAGCGCTCTGTTTCTCTGCACCTCTGACTGAACCTCACAATTCACAGACTGCTCGGAAATTGGGTAAGTGTTTTTTTACCCAAACTTGAGTAACCGCTTTTAAATGTATGGTTGGAAAATCTGGCTTGCACAGCAGACCTCACAGTCATTCTCCCAGTGAAATTCAATCCTCTTGGTTTATTTTGTTTTACCTAGGACACCACTGAAGGAAAAATGGTTTTGGAGGAGATAAATCTCTTTCCATCCATGTCTATGGCTTTTTTACAGAAAATCTTGTTCTTTCTTTCTCTCTCATGATTTCTATTTATTTATTTATTGGCCTTCAGCTGTAATTTGGATAATCTGTTTTCTGCCCCCTGCTTCACACAGAATGTAAGGCAAAAACCCCTTTCAGGAGAAGACCATTGGACGTGCGATTTCCTACAACCATGACTGGGTGTCCTTGCTTGCTATGTTTGATAAGTAATCCAGACAGCCAGAAATGATTTACTGTGAGTCTGCCTTTGCCCTTGTGCTAGGATTACAATCTGGGAGGTTTTTCAACAAGCATTCTCAGCCCCCATTTTTAATCAGTCTTTCACATGGATAGGCCAAGAAAAAGTTGTAAAGTCAGAAGAAACGCTGGCATCTGTTCTGTGACTCAGAACAGAGCAGAGGTTGTCTCCCTTCCATTTTCTGCAAACTCCAATTTTTTTGTTGACCACACACAAATGGTTCTAATCAGCTTCCAAAAGGCTCTTGCTGGCATTTTAAGATGTTTGCTCTTTGCATTCTTCTCAACATCCCCCTTTCCTTTCTCATCTGAAAGCAAAGAGGACGTTAAAAAAGTGGACAATTTTTTTTCTTTTTTTTTTTTCTTCTTTTTTTTTGTGCTGAGCGATTTTGGTTTTCCATTAGCTGAACACTTCTATTGAAGGGTGTTGTGCAATGAAAGTGCAACGGATATGGAAACCTCTTTATTATGTTTGGAATGTCAATTCGGACATTTGTTTTAGTTGGACCATACGAAACACAGTCATGGCAAGAACAAGCCAGCAGTTTGCTTCTTTAATGACCCTTCCTTCGCTAATGGGGCTCAGGCTGTCAAGCAGTGATGCATGTTCCTCGATCGCAGGTGAATTCAGGTGCTTGTCTGTCCGGAGCCAGCTGGGAGCTGACAATACCGATGTCAATCAGCTACCCAAGAGGCGTGATTGGCGATGCCTCTTCGAATGGAGCATCCTTCAATCATGCCATTGCAGCATAGGAAGCCGTTAAAGGCTTTTTTCACCTCTGGTGGTACGGAGTTGCTGAAGACATTGAGAGAAGTTGAAAGCACTTTGGGAAGAAGAAAAAGAAAGGTGGTTGTTGGCATGAGAGCTGTTGTGACTTCCTGTAGTGAGAGAGCACGGAGGTTGCTGAGAAATAGAAAGCACAAAAAAGAAGAGGATATAAAGCCCAGCAACCAAACAGGTTTGTCTCTTCCAAAGGATTTTCTCCTCTGCTATAATATTAACAGCGAAATATATTCCTTTATATAAACAAATATAACCCCCAAAAAATGAGCCTTTGGCATAGGCCAATAAAATCACACGTTCTGAACAGGGCCAGGCTAAGATGGAAAAATACTCAGTCTCTTTTTCCTAAAATTTACCATATTTCTCCACTCTCCTTTTTTTTTTTTTTTTTCTTTTTCCTTTTTTCTTTTCTTTCCCCAACATGAATGTGGATGTAAGACCTGCAAGATTTTGCAAGTACATTTCAGTGGCTCACAGCCTCAGTGCCAGAGAGTGAAACCGCAGTGGCCCTCAGCAGCCTGACTTCTGTGTGGTAGCACCCAAGAGTTGTTATAGCTTGAAGAACATCAGATGTTAAGTTGTAAATGTCTCCAGAGAAAGGATCCACAACCCCTTGGTAGCCCCTATGGGCAGTCTGATATCACAGAGTCCACGCCAAAATCCCTGGGCTCCTGAAGCTATTTTGTACCTGAATGATCCTTGGTTCCAGCAGGGTTTTGATCAGACCTTACACATGAACTTCTACCACAGCAGATGAAGTTCAGCCACTGATTCACAGAATTGGTCAAAAACCCACAGAAAGAGTGAAAAGACTCAGATTTTGATCTATGACAAGATGCAACAGAATGGGATGACACATGGGTAGAGAAGCTCTAGAAGCTAATGGCTCAAATCAGTGTAATTCACAGCCTTGAATAAGAAAGGGAAGATTTAAAAGAAAAATACTTTTATCTGAAATTTCAAGCAGTTATTTGCACTTTTGGAATTCAATAAGAGATTCAAAAAGCACATAATGTTAACTAACACCTTCATAACCAGAAAAATAAGCAGGAAGTCACAAATCTACTGGCTAATACACCCTAAACCATTTGTAGTTCAATATCCAGTTTGCAACCAGAGCAAATTGTTCAAAGCAAAGGAGTCACCAAAATTAGCAGGAGTTGTTCTCATACCATAAAGAGCATTTTAAATTGGTGTCACTACTGACACCAGCTGAAAGTATGACTTCACACCCCTCAGAGCCTTGTTTCTTGATGTTAGGGTGTGTAGACAGCATACTGGATGTGTGAGGTGTGTAATACTTGAGTGTTTGATGTTGCAATAGCTCCCAAAGCCATGGATTTCAAATTTTCCTCTGCCAACACCCTTTATAGACAAGTGGCAAGATTTCTTTCACAACAAAAAGAATTAGTTCACAATTGATCTCACATCTTTCTGTGGGTTGGAGAAACCTAATTTACTCTGAATTAGTCATTCCTGCATCGTTTTCTCCTTGCGGCACAGAACAGTTTATGAAGGTAACCACATCAGCCAGGCAGAAGATGTCCACTATTAATCAATGTTAGCAAACCTGACCTTCAGATTTTTCCCCTTTGCACAGTTTTTCCGTCTTAGATGAGGTTTGGGATGAATCAAAGATGAATTGACAGAATGTTTGTCAGGTCAACTGGTGTTTAGACACCCCCGGCTGGCACCCACCACCCAGAACCCCACTCAATCTATAGGAGGGTCCACCATCCTAATTCTTACTGTGTTTCTCATTCTTTTCCTAGCCTATAGATAGCCAGGTGAAGCAGGTATAGTAAAGCATAGTTTGGTATGTGAGGCAGGTCTGTAAAGCAATGGAGAAGTGACAAATGCAAATGATGACATACATGAGAATGGCAAAGAATCTTTTCTCTGATAAGATAGGGTAGGTATCTGAAACAACTTAGGTACACAAAAAAATGGAAAACTGAAATTTTGCCCAAAAAGGTTGTTGATATCTACGGTCCATTGGCAGTGTCAGGTTTTTTTTTTTGTTGTTGTTTTTTTTTCCCTTTCTGTCTTCCTCAATGCCAACTTGCCAACTTTCAGCAACAGAAAGGTAGGTAGCATAAAAATATAATGTTCTGTTTTCATTATTTTGAACTAATTTTCTTTTGCTATTTTTAACTACTATGAATGCTATTGCTACAGGGAATAGAATTATTTTGCCATTTTAGCAGACTGGAAAGAAATTGAATGATCTTTAGCATGCAGTGGGATCTTACTCTTGCCAACACTTAAATGAAATAGGTTTGCCTGTGTTATTATAATACCATAATAATGTAATTACGTAGTACTCGCAGGATGTTTTACATCTCTGCAGTAGTGTGACATTAATCTGTGCAGTAGCTGAATATTATCTCCATTTCCCAGATTAGGAAAGAAAGGAAGAGAGCAAATCTCTAGGATTATCAAGAGTCTTGAAAGAATATTAGCACTACAGCACAGCTAGGAGCACAGAATACTCTCTTGAGGAGCAAAAGACAATCCATAAGAATGCTCATCTGCCTTATGCAGTTTTGAAAGTAAAAAACTTTCTGAGCTTTTCTTTTTTTTTTTTTTTTTTTTTTTTTAATCTTGACACAGACATATCAACCTGCTTCAATATCTTTGCAGGTTTACAAGGATGTTTGTGACAAAGCAGAGGGGTTTATTTGGTTTTCAAGAACCCATATTAAATTCTTTTCGTGATCAGTGCCCAGATTCATCCAGTGCCCAGATTCATCCAGTGCCCTCATTTATTCCCCTCAAATCCACACCCCATCTTCAGGACCACTTGCTTCACTCCCCAAAGACAGCTGCCTTTCTCCAAAATCTCTTCTGCCTTAGCACTAAGCAGTCTCGTGTGCTCTGGATAAATGTCCCTATGAGCATTTCCGTGGCCAAATTGCATCTTCCCCTTCTTTCCTGAACATTGACCAGTCGGAGAGTTTGCCAAGTTAACTGAATGACACCAGCCCAGTCCGTCACTCCTGGTGGAGGGACACGGGTAGGAATTTCTTGCAGCCTCACTCCTGGGTGAAACAGCCTCTGCAGATCCATAATGATTTGTCATTTCCTCATTCCTGGAGGCCTGTTCTTCTCCAGCATCCATGTGTGAGGCCATTTCTATTAATAGCTCTCAGGCTTTGCATTTCCTGCATCCAGAGTGCTAATGAAAACTCCTTCCTGGTACTCCTCCAGGGGAAAGGCGGTTTCCTCTGTCTCCCCATCCCTATCTGTACATCTGGTCATCCGACCTTCTGGACATTCATGTCCTATGGCAGATTTACATGAAACATCTGCCTCGTTTTTGGTGTGGTGGGTATTCTACAGTGAAAAGGCACACTCTGTCTCAGGACAAAAGCTGTTTCTCCCTTCCCATATGACTCTTCCCGTTCTCCAGAAGGGAAATAGCAATCAGACCTTTTGCCCTGGTTGACTTATCATACTGCTGCTTCTGCCTGAGTCAGGCTTCCTCTAGGGTCTGTTAAGTGAAATCCTTCATCCTGCATAATTAAAACTTCATCCTGATTCTGAAGGCTGTCTTGACAGGTCAAAGAATATGAGCTGGGGATTTTGGTCTCTGCGGTTGGTATCATTTGACAAGGATAGATGTATGAGCTACGTCCTACCTATGTAAAGCTCTTCACCAAGTGACAGAGCAGTTTCACATGGTGGAGGGCTGCACCACTGCCTCTGCTCAAGTCAAACAATAAAAACTCCAAAGGCAAATGAGACTTAATATTCTGCTGACCCCGTAAGAGCTTTCTAGAGCTGGTCCAAGTGATGCAAGAGTTAACTTCCCCTCCCTTCTGCTCCCCTGCCCTCTCCGAAGCCAGAGCCTCTCGGTGCTATCAGACTTCCTGGAGCGATTGCCATCTCTGTGAACTGCAGTGAGAACTGCACAGCTCAGGGCAAATCCTCGCTGCTCCTCACTAGGGATGCTGGACTGCTGCTGCGTGCGTGTGCCTGGCAAGCCACGGGCTGCCAGGGACCAAGATGCTTCCCGCACTCTTCATAGCAGTGCCAAACTGTTCCGAGGGCATGCAATCAAATCCCAGGGAAGGGGCAATTTGCGAGTAATTTTTGGTTTCCGCTCATTTAGGAACTGAGGAGAAAGGGATGGGATGTGTTTTGGGAGTCTGATGAAGTCTGGCACTTTTGAGGTAAATGGAGTAGCCATTTTTAGGGGGTACATTTCCTAGTTTTTGCTAAGCTTGTGTTTTCTGTAGAGAATGTGATGTCTAAAAAGCCAGCAACATTTGGTTTCCATTCCCCCCAAAGAGACACTTGTCTCCAGACTAATAAATTTGAATCTGAATTTGCAGCCTTGTAAAAAATCTGGTGCCAACATGACCTGTTTATGTTTCCTTATGTTTCCGTTTTCCTGTTTGAGGAACAAACTTTGTTAGAAGTGACAGGTTTTGAATCATTTTGGGGTTCCAAATCAATACGTCCACTGAACTAGATAAAAAAGGAACATGGAAGGAACCATTTCAAATATAAATCAAAGTACTTTTATGAAGGATCTGTCACCGACATGGTTTGGATGGTTTCACCTCAGCAAATTGTTGGCTGTTGAATATTTTCTCCTGAAAAGAAATATCTCAACAGCAGCTAGTTAAATATTGTGATTTCATACGGCGCCTTTATTTACAATGTGGCATTATCTTTAACAGCATCTATTTATAATGATCTCTACGAGATAATAAACAGTACTATCCTATTAACAGGGACCTCAAGGTTCAGCCAACAGCAAGGGGAGCTTGCCAAAAGAGCTAGGTGGCCTTCTATGCAGCTTAGTGGAGCACAGCTGATGGTATTTTTTATGTCCCTATATTGCTGTGTTCCCACTCAAATAAATATGCTTTAAGGTGTGAAGAAAAGTTTATTAATGTGTGTGCAATCTCATGGTCATTTGGGGTGTTCCGTAAGGGGAACGGTGCTACTGAGCCTTTCCCATCAGGCAGCTCCATGAGAGGTAAACAAGCAAGTAAAGCTGGCTGTTTAATCAGGAGAAAATCATGTTATTTCCCTGAGAAAGCTCCCTTCTCTGTAGTTGCCCAGTGTCATGGACATCATGGGCATCCAGGGGCCAGAGCCCATCTCCACACTAAATCTCCTGAAAATTCTAAATCAGGAAAAAAAAAAAAAGATGTATTTCTGCCAAAACATAGCCCATGTGAGATGAAGAAGATTCTCTCTTCAAGATCATGGATCTGTCCCACATTTCATGGGTCAGACAGAGGCAGCACTCATAACAGAGGATTATTTTTGGTGTGGTTTCCATGCTTTTCAGACCGGAAGATGTTCTGCCTGTTCCCTGCCATGACTACTGCTATTGCTTATTTTCCCCGATGTTGAGTCCACCTCAGTAGAAAGGGAATTTCGTAATCAGACTGGGAAGCATCTAAGACAGATGGAGGCTTCGGTTGGAAAACTATCTGCAGCAGACAGCAACCCTTGTGTGAAGGCAAGCAGAGGGTTCCCGAGGTATCCCACACAAACAAGTCCCCTTCTATGCAGAAAGCTCAGCACCCCCCACCAGGGAAGAGCCCATCCTGTTCCAGTGCACAGCAGATGGCACATCCCATCAAAAAGCTTTCCACTCCTTTCATCATGTTATTTATTGCTTTGTTCCACTCGTGGAGGAAGAGACGGCTTTACCCAACATCTTCAATTTTCAAAGCCAAACAAGCTGCTATAAAGGCCTTCTGTCACCACTGGGTTTATGCATGTTATATGTTTGACATCATGAGCCATGGCTAAACACATCTGGGGCTATAAGCAATAATTATGGAACGGTATGGCATAGGAGGTTTTATTGTTTTAATTACAGCCTTGATCCAGCCTTGGACAAGCACCTTGGATCTCCTGCTATCCAGAGGCAGAAAGTCCAAACCTTCAGGAGTCCTCCCTGTGTCACACAGCACCTTTCATACTGCACCGTCCTTAACTACTGAGGTCATCTGGGATGCAGGACAAGCGTCCCACTGAAAGGCAGCTCCTGCTGTAATGGCTAGAAATTTCCAGCCTACATTTACAGGCAGATGGTTTATCCTGGAGCAGGTTTGGCAACAGCAGGGATCGTCGTGGGACAAAACAGCCTGGGAAGTGTATTGTAGACATAGGGCACAGAAAGGGCTATATTCTGCCTTTCTTCTCCGAGATAACATGGGACTATTATCCACACTGTAAAATAAATGATAGCTTGGAGAAATACGGGTGAGCTCCTGTATGGGCTCCCCAGACTGCCTGCTGGGATTTATAGCAGCATGTTTCTGTGCTGGCCAGCAAGTTCCCCTGCTTTGCTGGATCTCCACTGCCGTGGGCCGGCCCTCAGAGGGGGATTGATGAGCTCCAAATGGCCTTGTCACTGAGAAGTCCCAGCCATCAAAAATCTCCGCTTAAACAGCCTGGGAACCCTTAAAACAGGAAGCGTGATGGAGTGTGTGATGCACAAAAGCATCTGAAACCTGCCTGCTGAAGGACACAGTGTTTGAGAAAGCAACTTATGTGAATATTAACACGTTATATATTAATCCCATTTGCCAAGTTGCTCTTTGAGATTAGTTCAGTCCTCTCCATTTCTATATTGGAAATGTATGAAAAAACAACAAAGCCTCACTTCTCAGTTGCAAAATGGCGATGAAAGCAAGCTGTGAAGGGTGGCTTGTCATCTTAGACGAAAAATGTGCTCCATGTCCAGGGGGTTCAGACTGTGCCTTGGGAACCCACGAAGCATAAGATGTTAAGACAAGGACTTTTTAAGATGGGCTTGAGTGGATTTACGACCCTGGAGCCTTCACTGAGGCTTTCCACAGGTCTCCCTGCAGTTCGCATAACAACAGAGTCCTGATTCACAGCCCAGTACTAAAAACTTGGACTTCCCTCAAAGAAAATGGAGGAGAGAAAAAAGATATCAAAGAGATCAAAACCGTGTTTGCTGTAACATCAGAAATCAGATGGTGGCAAGATCCTCTGAAAAAAAATGCTTCAATCTTCTCCTACTACCAGTGGCCAACCTGTAATTATTAATGTGTCAACATCTCCAAGAACAAATTATCTCAGTGACCTTCCAATTCCCCTCCTCAACTGGAGGATGCTGCTCATCATAAAAATGTTTTCTCTATGTTATTTCTTGTGATAAATTTGTAGATTTGTAGAAAAGGCAATTACATTAAAACAGTTTTAATTGGTTTCCTGTGTAAAATTGCCTATAAAATATTTTTTATTCAGTGGCTAAAAAGACTGAAATACCCCCCTCCAAGCCTTCTGTCCTCTACACACAGCCCTGAAATCCTGCTGCTATGTGACCTGAAATATCAATTCTTTTTGGGGTAGGGAGGCAAGTTTGTACTGTGGCTGAAAGGGCACTTTTCATATCCTAGTCCGTGGTATTAATTTGTTAATAATGCATATCCAGATGAAGACTAACACTGAACTTTAACAATGGTTGGGGAAAAGTTACTAGCAGGGTGATATATCGTATCTTTTTACTTCACATATGGGCTCTCCCTAGTTCAAAACAAGATGAGGTCTCAAGTAGCCTGTTCTTACCAAAAAAAAAAAAAAAAAAAAAAAAGGTTGACTTCAGAACAATGGTATGTGCCCTTAGGGCTGCTTTCCAGGCCACGCAGGGTTTAGGGAGGGGCAGAAGATATATCCTGAAATCCATGGGTGAGCTTCTGTCCACAGCCCTTCTGCAAATTCCACCACGCAGGTTTGGCAAAACACTGAAAAACTGCTCACAAAACACCATAGCTGAGGGGTTTTTACCATTAATTACAAGGGGAATAAATCCTTATGGATTACAATTAGCTTTATTCTTGCCTACCAGTAGTACCCTACACCATATTCCCTGTCACAGCAAATTTTCGAGTCCTAAAACCTGGCACACAGATTAGCAGATTACTGATCAGTTTACTTCGCAGATTGCTGCGGTCAGCTGAGCTGCGGTAGGTTTGAAGGGATGTTTTTGATCATTTCTAGGCAAAACGTAGGCCAAAGATGTTTCCCCTCGGTTTCAAGCCTGTAGCCCCTGCTTGTGCTGGAGCCTTTGCTGTTCAGAAGTTCGTCACACTGCACTTAGAGCAAGGAATTTGCTTTGCTGCTCTTCACAGGTTGAGAGCGTTGGCAGTGAGCAAGTCAGAAATTCAACATTTCTGCTATGGTATCATAACACTTTCTATTAATGTTGCATTTATAAATAGTTAACAAAGGGTAAGTTTATTTATTTGTACCAAATAACCATCTTAATAAATGGCAAATCATTTTTATAGAGACCAGAACCTTGCTTATAACCCAGGTTTATAACTAGCTATAAAACCTTGTTTGACGTGTTTAAGCTGATGTTTGACACATTCTAGTCATGTTTGCAATTTTCTTATAAAAATCTCTTAAATATTTATTTGCCATTTATAAGTCATTTACAAAGGGAAGCATTAATATAAAATATGACTACTGCATACAGATTTTAGATACCCAAATAATTGAATTGTTTATTTGCTCTCTGTCCTCATTACTAAATGAAGTGACATGATTTTTATTTTTTCTTTATTCAGTTTTTCTGGAAGACAGAGTCTCCAATGGAAAAGGATTAGTGCAATATTTAAGGCCTGAACTAGCCTTGATTTTGTGACAAAAGCATTGGTTATGGATGTGCAAATTTTTACCAGTATTGCTATAAAAGGAGTCTTTAATGTGCCCCTAAACAATTTTACACCATCATATAGCATTATAAAATATTTAACCTCCAGCCCCAGAGAAATCTGTTATAACAAGCTCCCCAAGCGCTGCCCTCTTGCTTCTCTCCCCATTCCCTGGCTGCAGAGATGGACCATAAAGGGAGCATCCTCCCTCACATCCCCCAGACCCTGGAGGGAGATGCTGTGATGGATCCAGCTATACCAGAGTGACCACCTTGCCTCTTCCAGGCAGCTGTATGAAAGTATCGGCTTAGTATTTTTGCTTCCCTTTCTGCCTATAAATATAGTGATGTGATATACTTTGCTGGCTAGAAAAACCTCTTCTCCCTTCTATCCCCTCTCTGCAGAAAAATGGGTAATAATAGACAAGAAGATAAGAAAAAAAACAGAAAAAGATGAAAAAGAAAAAAAGAAAAAGAAAAAGAAAAAGAAAAAGAAAAAGAAAAAGAAAAAGAAAAAGAAAAAGAAAAAGAAAAAGAAAAAGAAAAAGAAAAAGAAAAAGAAAAAGAAAAAGAAAAAGAAAAAGAAAAGAAAAGAAAAGAAAAGAAAAAGAAAAAGAAAAAGAAAAAGAAAAAAAGAAAAAGAAAAAGAAAAAGAAAAAGAAAAAGAAAAAGAAAAAGAAAAAGAAAAAGAAAAAGAAAAAGAAAAAGAAAAAGAAAAAGAAAAAGAAAAAGAAAAAGAAAAAGAAAAAGAAAAAGAAAAAGAAAAAGAAAAAAGAAAAAGAAAAAGAAAAAGAAAAAGAAAAAGAAAAAGGAAAAGAAAAAGAAAAAGAAAAAGAAAAAGAAGAAAGAAACATGACAAGAAGGGAGAGTGAGTTGCTAAGTGTGGCTGCTAAGTCTATGAATCAGACAGAAAATTCCTGTCCAGGCCTGGGAATAGGACACAGAATGGGAATTTCCACTAAATCTGTCTCCTTTACAAAGGCCCCCACATTTCCAGTGACTTTCTCACCTTGAAGGGTTTTGCAAAATGCCAGGGACACAAACAAGCAATTAGTAGTGATTTTCTTGTGCTATTTACCTCCTGTGGATAACACAAGAAATCCTCCTGCTCCCATCCTGTACCATTGCAGGGAGTTTAATTTGTCTCTCTCTAAATAAACACATTCCATTTTCAGTTCTTCAACAGAATTTGGTGAGATTTGGCTGCCTGGTGAATTTCTCTTTCTTCAGTCATTCCAAAGGTAAGAGTGGGAGAAATCACTTCCCCCTCCTTTCTGATAACAACACACTTTCTTTTTTTCTTTTTTTTTTCTTTTTTTTTCTTTTTTTTTTTCTTTTTTTTTTCTTTTTTTTTTCTTTTTTCTTTTTTCTTTTTTTTTTTCCTCATAAAGTATATGTCAGATCTATGTTGGGTTTGTTAGTGGGTGAGAATGGATGTCAGGCATTCAGATGGACACAGCTATATTAGGACGTGGGGGCTAGCAGACTGGCAGCAGGAGGATGGAAATGCATTTTAAGACACTGAAACCATCTAGGGGGTACGGAGCACTCCAAAAAGCACAGAGCTGGTACACAGCACAGTGAACCAAGACACAACCTCAGCGTGCACGGCAGGACATTTCTAGGGAGGTTTTTAAAGGTTGCTGCAGAGCCATTGAAACTACTTTTCTTATAACCCTGCCAAGAGAGCCAACACCCCCAATAACCTTTGATTTAATACTGCCCTGATTGAAGTCAGTGGTAAATTTTTTTGTTGCTTGCAGTGGAGTTCATGACTCTGTAAGTATACAGGGCTTAAAATTACAGAAAGGGTAATTTAAATGTCTAAAATATATTTTCTAGACAAGTCCAAACTATAATTTTGGTGTCTTGGTGTTCAAAAGCTGAAGAATTTACCAAAGACCGAACATGACCCTTTGTAAGCCCCCAGTAGGTACAGGATAGAGTGCAAATACCACATGTGAAATAAAGGTAGGTAGTTCACTGCATATAGCTTGTTCTTATACTTCTGCAAATTATCTTTGCAAATTACTTTTGCAAATTATGCAAAGTACTATGAAAGGCTCTTTGTGAGCTAGAAAGTCCAAGTGAGAAATATATTCTTCCTGAATTATTTAGCCTAGAACTAATAATAACAAGAACAATAAAAATAAACCTAAAAAATGAAAATGGCTGCTAAGCTCTGTAATCAATTCTTCCCTCATTGTAAATCTTGTGTGGTCTCATTTCTGGTCAGCGTAGAAACAGGAAATGTTGTTTTCAAAGGAATCGTTACAAGGGACCTCTTTGTTATTCGTCCATGCAACACTTTGCACAACGAAGCCTTAATCTTGGATTAAGTAGGTGCTACTGTAACACAGTAACTAATTACATCATGTGTGGGAGCATTATTATTGATAAGCATAACGATAGTAAAAGCAACAATATTAGTAAGGGACTATTAAGTGGAAGACTTTAACTTTGGAAGGGTTTTCTTGGGAAATCAAGCCATGTGGATTCTGAACAGTTGAAGGGACCAAAAAAGAAGAATAAATGTTCAGAGCCATGCCACACACCCAGTGGTTGTCATTTATGCTCTTCTCTTGGGATTTTATATAAAGGTTTTGCATTGGCTGCATCATGTTCCAGAGAAAGCAAACCTGCAGCAATTTCTTGTCTTGATGTCTGGAAGGTTTCTGTTGGAAAGATGAATTTGCATGGGAAGGGTCCAGTCTGGACAGTATGGGAGAGCTCAGGAACCAAGCTTGCCTCCCTAGTTCTTTTATAAATCTGGGAAAGAGGGGTTCAGGATTTCCCCCAGTGGAACTTTAAATATTTGAATCTCTTTCCCTAATAAACTGCTTTCCTAATAAAGTGCTACCATGTGTAAATGCTAACCGTTCACTGACTCAATACCCACCTGGAGCTTCTCACTGGGGTACTGCTACCCTTGTACACGGCGCATACACCCATCCCTGTAAAAAGTAGCAGACTGTGCCCCTTTAATAAATTACACCATAAATTTTACAGACTTTACCCCGGTGACTTTTTAAATCTCACTTTGGTTATGCAACATCATCTTGCAATAGGAAACATCCTTCAAATGTTTAGGTTAGAGGAACAGAATTTAATCCACTCAAGTTATTTTAAAGTGTAATAAATAAATAAAACGTACCCTCTCTTCAGAATGAAATATGACACACACAAAAGGGAGACAAGTACTTTTGATATCTGATAAAAAGGGTCAGTATTTCATTTTCATTTTTTTCATTTTTTTTTTTTTTCATTCAGCATATGTTTTTTGTCCTAAAAATCTAATATCTATGACACTGACAAATTAACTAAAAATGTGAAGCACTGAAGAGGTTGTTTTGGCCTGAAATCTTCTAGCCTGAGAATTAAGAAGAAAAAAGAATCAAGTTATTTAAATAGTGCTAAAACAATCCCACCCTGTATGAGATTCTTAGTAAATGTCAGTGCCCAGGACCTGAAGTTAGGGAGAAACAAAAAAATTCAAAGCCAAATAACTGCTACAGATGTGCCCTTCTCTTATTCCTATAGTAGGTAAGGCTATGGACCCAAAATTTAACTGCTACTTTTGCTAATATGGTGATAATTTTTGGGGTGTGGATGAGCAAATTTTGCCTTTTGTGACTGCTACCACCAATGTCCACAGGGATGGCCATGCTACCGCAAAGCCTTGGTTTCCACCATGGAAAAACAGGCATTTGTGCTGACTCCAGAGGCAGATGGAAAACTAATAAACCTCTGGGAACCTATGGAAACTGAGACACAACACTGAAAGGAATGAGCATCATGGTAAAAAAAATAGACAAATCCGAAGTAATGCTGACACCAGGGTTTGTAAGCTGTATAGGTCAAATTCAAACCCAAGAAAAGGAGGAGGTCCCCCCATTTAGACCAAGGTTGAATTTGGCCATGATTCTTGTGCTCTTTGGAAGTAAGCACAAGGCCTACAGACATTCACGAGTGATCAACACTATTTTTGTGACTTTCAACATTGCACTTCATCTTGTTTTCCATTCTGCTGCAGTTTCACAAACAAGGTCCCAAGACAAGGGGATGCTAATTGCAATTTAGGACTGGGGAGAGAGAGGAAGGAAAAGATATTTATTAAATACCATTGCCCACACAAAGACTTGTGTGTGAGCATACGCATACAGAGAATATGACAACACCACAGCCTTCCCGACATTTTCTGTTTTTTTTTTTTTTTCTCAAATGTTGTTCCCATTATCAATAGTACTATTTATAAGGTGTAACTGTCAGTGCAGCCACCTGTAGTTTAATAAATACAATTAACTAATTTTCTTCTTCCCAAGAAGAAATGAAGACTGAAAGTTTTACTTTTGAAAGAAGCAACACCCAAGAGGAAGCAGAAGACACATTAAAGTTGCTCATGCTTGTTTCCATAATAAAATTTAAGAACCACAAACAAATTAAGCAAAACCCTTGAAAAGATAAAAAATCTGTATCAGAAAAAAATACTATTAGCGATGAATTAAGAAACTGAAAAGTATGCAGGAGACTAACAGCAATGTGCTCCCACAGCAGAAAATAAGATACCTATTGCATGGGGGTGCAACCTGACTTAGTCTTGATGCTTCCAGACAACATGCTGAAGGATTGTGAAGAAATGGCTCTGAAGACCAGGAATTGAACATTAAAAAAGCTGGGATAGAAAAATGATCCTCAGAGCCTCTGTAGATGACACAGCACTACCTGGCCCTGCTCATACACCACTGAGCAGTAATTAGCTTCAAGCCAGCTTTAAGTCGTGTCTCACTTCTGGAAAGCACATGAGCTTTAACCACCTCTCTTGTTGTTGGCCTTAGGACTTTTTGCTTTGCTTTAGCAGAGTAAAGGGGCCTCACCTGGGGCTCTAAATCTGGGCTTTGACATAGCAGAGTTAATCCTGATTTGGGAGGAGAGTCAGGCTCATTAATTTCATACACCTTTGTTTACTTTGAGAGTGAGCTCAGAACTGCCTTTGAGCCCTGCACTGTGCTTTTGACTGTCCTTTCTGTACGCTGTACACAGTAGTTGGACATGGTCTGTAGACCTCTGCTGTTGTTATTTTTCATCAGGAAGATGGCTTTTAGCTGCAGGGGTAAACCTCACTCCATGCTGGGCAAATGTTGGGTGGAAAAATATTTCACAATACGAAACAAGTTGGAATAAGTCAGAAAAGAGGAAGTCGACCAATCCACAGTGCTGTTTGGTCTTGGTGTAATATTTCAAAGTTCCCTGTTTTGAAATTATTAGACCACCAAAAAAGTGAAAGGCTGCCAAAAATTACTGTAAAAGGTAATAATTGTTAATAACTTGGCATCTGCTTGCTCATTTGAGCTGCATGGTTTTGGCATTCATTAAAGACAACATTGTAAGCAAATAAAAGAGCAACTGCCTGGCACATAAAATTGTTAACCACATCATAACTAAATATTAAATGCGAGTTTTTAATTCAATTTATAGTTTAAATAAGGATCTTTGCAGTAACTTTAAAAAAAGAAGAGTCAACCCCATAAACAGTCAGTCATAACAAGATTTTAAAGAAGTAATTGCAGTGTCCTTGACCTTGAAATGATCCTTTTTCTGAATTAGCACAGGAATTTAATTAAGACTTCAAAAAAATAAAAAGCTTTCATTCTAGATTTGAGTTACCAAATATTTAGAGATCCAGTGCCCAAGCAAGCCAATGGAAACATTCCTGTTCACTTCAGTGAGCTTTGGATCAGGCCCCGCATGGCTTTGGGTATCTCATTTCACAGGATGGACCCAAGGTCACTGCAGGAGAAAATGTCCTCCCTTAGCCCAATGTTATCTGAGGTTGTGTGTCCCAGGGACCCTGAAGGTGGTTGCATCACAGGGACAAGTCAGGGAGGAGCAAAAGCTCGGCTTTCTTTCGTCTTGCCTTGCCACTACTCTGCAGCAGTTCCAGGGGATTGCATGAGGCTCTGAAGCCCCCTCTTCTGTCTTTTCCAGCAGCTGAGACCATTTTGATTTGCTAGCAGGTCAATAAATCTCTGCACCCAGCCGCTGCCAGAGAAGCAGCGTGTTTCTGCCAATGAGCCTCCGTCTCCCTTCTCTTTCCGACAAAGAGAGTTGTAGGCGTTACAGCTCCAGCATGTCAGAGATTCATCCAAAGGTCACTGAAGTCAGGGGACACCTTTTCTACTGAGTTCAGTGGGCTTTGGACCGGGTTCTTATTCACCATTAACAAGTCAGCATTTACCAGAAGTGATATCTGAGGCCTCCAGCTATTTCCTGTTCTCAGGAGAGGGTAAACGGCGATAGCTCGGGTGTCATCCAGTGGTTGTGTTTGGTGTTTCTGACTTATAAATGAGATACTCCATCCCAGTCCAGTGTATCCAGGGCTCTGGCTTCATGGCCCAGTGTGCAAGAGGAAGGGGAGAAAGCTCCATGAAGTGTGTCTTCCCTTACTCATCCCCTTCTCATCATGATCCCAAGCAGAAGATAATTTTAGGGGGCTGTAAATCCCAAACGAAGACTGGTTCTCTAAGCTGCTGATGAAATTTCTGCCTAATTCCTCCTCAAGTCGGATCCACAGTGAAGCAGATGACAATTTTTCTTGATTTAGGACAAAATAAGGACAAACTGGGAAAGAAGCCCTTTCCCTGAATGCTCAGTCCCGGCACACCGTCAACAGTGTCATCTTTCCAAAGACATTTCTGCGCACTCAAAAGGATCAGTGCTTTCTTATTTTGGTTCAACAGAGGCCTGGTTTATTACACAGCTTTTGTTTTTATTAGTGAAATACACTAAACTGTTTTCTCAAGACTTGCCAAACAGCTTAAAACGTAATACCATTAAATTTGAGGTCCTACTGGGAAAAGTAATGCAAACTTAATTAAAGTTAACCAGAGTTTTCTCTTTCTGCTGCCCTGTGTTTTGCTGGGTTGGAGTTAGCTCATAAAGCACTTGCTTGCTCAGTGTGGCAGCAGAGCTCAGGCTGGAAAGGGTGATGCAATTTGCCAACGACTGCCAGGGCAATGGGAGGGAGATGGCAAGAGGAGAAAGGAGGAACAAGCAACAGAAATTGGTTGGGGAGAAAGGAGAATGACTGTTTTCTTTCTCTTGTGTAAAACATACCAATTTTCATGTTAAGCTTCATAGCATCCCCACAGCTGTCAGCAGGATGAGGTTTGTAAGCAGTGCTGTCTCCAAAGGGTGTGAGGGCTCAGACTTCAGAAAAGAGTTTATTACATATAGTGTTATTACAGCATCAACCAAAAATAAGCAAAAGTGAACAATTCCTATTTCAATACATTTTCAAAAGAGACACGCATAATTTGTTTAAATGCTTGTTGTTTGTCTCCAGACCAAGGGATGTTTCCAAGCCATATCTCCTGCAAAGCAATAGATAGTGATGAATGTGCTACATTTAGCTTACAGTTTATTGAATTAGAAAAAAATAAAGCTTTCTTGTGATATATCCATCCAGTTAGAACTCCATGAATTTTGAATAATATATATATTAACTTACTAAGGGGAATGAATTATTTGCCTTAGGTAAAAAGCATACGGGAAACAAGCAAACAGAAATGGAGGTGACATTTGGCAATTAAATAATTAATTATAAGTTTATATATATATATATAGTTGTTACCCATCTATAAGATATATCTGTGATAGCTCTGACCAGTAATTTCTTTGCCATCACCATTTCTCAGCTAAAATTTGGAGCTATAAAAATATATAGGGTACCTTGTATTTAAAGTGAGTCTGAGATACTTTATTGCTGAAGAACACCACTACAGCTGAGGCTGATATTTATTTATTTGTTTAAATGTTATCAATAAGACAGAAAGCAAAATGACATGGCCTTGTATAACTCATTAATTTGCTCATTCTCTCCCAAATTGTAAATTAACTCCACTTTGTTCCCTAAGTTGGAGAAAGAGGGTGACTTCTGCTCTGCTAGTGAAGCAGTTGGATGCTATTGAAATAAGGGTGTAAATGAGGGTGAAATATTGACACTATATAAGCAGAAAGCATTCTGGGACAAATTTCTTGTGGAGGACAAATGTAATTCATGGGACAGTCATTTTTTTCCTTGCTGCCACCTCATGTAAACCCGAGGCAGCAACAGTGGCAACTTGTTTTTGTTTTTCCCCCACAGCACTTAGACTCGAGCCCTGCTGAGAGCACTGCTTGCTATCTGCGTGTTGATAAGAGGGACAAGAATAGCATTTTGGCCCTCAGAGAATTCATTTATTTCCTAAAAACTGCACCGGTTGCAAAGCTATCACTTTCCCTTTTATTCCAACCTGGGTAACACCAAGCGTGAGCAGCACTGCAAAGCCACACGTCCCTGTCTGCAGGGGCACTTCCTGACCAGAAACGAGCAGTGGGACATCTCTTTCTTTCCACTACCCCTGGAGAACAACAATTTTTTGGGAGCAAACTACGCCTACATGGAAAGTTCCCATTTCCTCCTCAAAACAACCAAAAAAAAAAAAAAAAGAGGCTCTTGTCTCCTCTGTTCCATGGCTGGGGCAGGTTCCCGCTTGCACTATACCATGGCCCTTGCCTTGGCCAGGTGCCCAAAACTCCCGTCTGTTTTCCAGACAGGAAATATGAATCAAAATAACATGACATAAAAACAGTAATTAGCTTTTGTGTGTGAGGCTGCTAAGGCCTTAATGAGGAACAGGCTTGTAATAAAACTCTTGGCTACTCTCTCCAAACCTTACTCTCTCGCTTGCTCTCTTTTCAGTTCATCATTTATTTTCTCATAGGGAGAAGTGAGGAGAGAAAGAGACGCTATCTGTGAACTGATCCTCCCCACCCTTGCTTAATTATCAGGGAGTCTGTAAATGTTTTGACACTTTTTTTTTTCCATTTGTTTTGAGCTATTTCCCTCCCACCCACAATGCTCATCTCTGCCCATGATCCTTCTCTGCCATTAATGGCATCTTAAGAGCTCTGGCTTGAGCAATAGCTGAGCATTTAATGGATCCTGTGGGTCACCTGGGGCTACCACACTCATCCAAGGATAGTTGCTGGATATTTTCTCCATCAAGTGACATGGGGCAGTTGTGGTGTCTCCAAATGTCATCATGTGTTTGAACAGGGTGAATGGTGTTGCAAAGCAGCAGGTTCAGCATGAGGCCAAGGGAGCACCATCGGGTCACCTCTTCCAGCACCCTTTGCACAGAAAACTTTCGTCTCAGAAGGGAAGTAGCATCTTCAGCTTTTTGAGTGCAAGGATTAATTTAATTTCTGTTGGAAGAGGCTTCAAGCTGTAATAGCAAACTTTTGTCTTAAAGCTGGTATCATACAGACTAAGATTAGCACTTGAAACCTGCCTCAGTAGCAATACTGACAAGAGTGCTTGCTGAGAGTACTCAGAGGCATGCAGAGGTTTGCAAGCTCCTGGGCTTGTCTTCAGCAATACAACAGTTTGACTATAAAAATTGCTCTGCCTCCTTCCCAGACAGATGTGTCTAGTGATGACTGATAGGATAACTCCATAGAAGTTATAGGACTACAAATCCAAAGCATAAGCCTTACTTTTCCCGATATAACCATAACATCTCTTTGTATAGACCCTGACAATTTTCCTGTGCATGTCTCTGCCTGAAGGCTTCCCACCAGTTTTAATGATTTTCAGTTTAAATGAAAAGTCCCCTCATGGCCAGACTATTCAGAGCCACAGAGCAATGATGCAAGCCAATTGCACAGTTTCTAGCAATGAACAGTAGTGCTTTTCTAGGCTCAGTCATCATCCAGCCATATATTGCCTAATTGGCAGATCTAATGGGCTTCACCAGGTGGAAAGAAAGAAGGAAGCTGAATACCTGTCTCCAGATGGTTTGCTCCTATTTGCATGTATTTATGGGGACTTTGCTTCCTTATGGGACACCGCACAGGAAAAGATATCAGGGACCACAAGCTGCACATTAGACATGCCTAGAGAGAGCATCCATAGATTACCTATTTCTGAGGAGCCGACCATGGACCCTCTTGGAAAACTAAATTCCGTGGTGGGACTAACCTCATGCCAGTGCTCTGAAAAGTGATGCTGACCAATTAATTAGCCATCTGTAGGAGCACCTCAGCTGCTGACGGATAGTTTCCATTGCTTTGAGCTCTACCTCACAGCTGGCAAAGCCCAGCAGTGCTGCTGGAGTCAGAGAAAATATCTTCTGGGAGACCTCAAAATGCGCTGTAATTTTTAACTCTAAGTACTGCTGTACATGATAACATCAGAACTAGCAGGGAAAAAAATTAAAAAAAAATAAAAAATAAAAACTTTTCCCTGGCAATTTTTCAATGGAAAATGCCATCCAGTTGAAATCAAGACTTCCGATCAGAAAATGTTGTTGTCAGTGAAGTTTTGTTTCAGTTTTTAGAAATGAACTGTTTTGACTAGGTTGAAGTATTGTGTTTGGACCTTGCTGGAATGAAATTACTTGATATTTTGTACTAAGTGTCTTTTCATAACAAATGTGATTTAATTTTACACTTTGAATAATGTATGTTTAAAAGAAAGGTATTTTGTTCTGATTTAGTTTTATCAGAACAGACTATTTTAATTCATCCCAAATAATTTTTATTGTGGTTGAAGAGAAAATGTGGTTTTATGTGGTTTTCAAAAGTTTTTTTTTTTCTTTTTTTTTTTTTTTCTGATTTGGCACTATACCAAATTTTGAAATGTCAAAATTTCTAGTGGGCTTCCAGTGAAGTTCAGCCCATTCCATAGTGTAAAGCAAGAAGAAAACCCACATAAAACAATCAAATTGATGTAGACATTTATTACTTGTGAGAGTTGTAAAAGCATCACATGGCTTTCTCATAAAAAGTCATAAACCCTATTTACAGTCCCTGCATTATTATTCTAGTAACTAAAACCAGTGACTCTATGAAGTGCATGAGTGTTCAGCTAACTCTCTCACAACTAGTTTGGAAATGCAGAAAATACTTACTGTTTTCAGGGCAGAGAGAATTGCATTTTACATGTATTTATTTATTGTGTTTACCTCTTACATTTATGGCTTGGCCTCTACCCAAAAGGTCAAAGCTATAATTATTTGTACTTCATGATAACAAATTCAGAAATTAAATCGGTAAGTGCACTCATGTTTTTTGTGAAAATTAGTGGCTACATTTCAGCATTCAATAGGGTTAAATGCTTTAGTAGAAAAAGCTTAACCCTCTAGACAATGGAGCAACCAACACATGCAGCCTCAGGCAGTGTGTGGTTACAGGTGAAATTTATTTCAAATGATCATAAAGTCCAGTAAGGCATGTGAAAAAAATTCTTCAAGGTTTTAGATCAAGTCCAGGCTTTTCCTATTCAGAAATATATATATATATATATATATATATAATAATAATAATAAAGAAAAGGATAGACATTCAGGAAGATTCATTTATTGTTCCATGTTCTTTGCTCAGTGAAATCAATGAAAAAAGGTCAGCTCCAGAGAGAGGTTTTGGTTGTCCTGTTAACTAGCAGTGTTGCCATTGCAAACACATTGTATTTGGGTGTTGTCATCTCTGGCATAAAGTGCCGAAACTTTTAGACTGAAGCCAAAGCTTCCCTCAGACTCTTTAATGTGAAGAGCTTTTACATTGCCTGTAAAAATGACACCCCCCTCCTTCTTTAGCGAAAGTTCAAAGCAGCTCCAGAGCAGGATCAGCTGGAGATGTTTGCAGAATTTTGCTTTATTAGGGGTCTAACTGAAGGAAAGTCCCTCTCCTCATGTTGGCTTTGAACCTGCAAAACTTGGGCTTGTGGAACATGATCCTCTTGACTCTAACATAAATGCTAATGTTTTCTTACTTTTATTTTCTGTCATTTATCATCCTTTACAGAGCCAACAAGTTCATCTAAGAGGGCAAGTGAGCTTTGCTGTTTGTCAGTGGAAGATCTCTGTGGCAGGCTCTAATCTCTCATGGGTTTCCCACTGGTGTCACTTCACAGGCATCACTATTGCCATGACCAGCTACAGCAGCTTTTTATAACCTTGCCATAGTTATTTTCAACTTTTTGCCTCTATACAGGGCCCATATGTGAGCCCAGGCCTAAAAATACTTGATTCCAGCCAATTTTCCCCTACAGATCTGGGAACTTGCATCTGTTGACTGAGCTCAGCCAGATACCAATTTCCAGAGGCCGAATCTCAGCTCAGTATCTCAGCAAAGTGAAATATTGGAGGACTGCCCTATGCAGTTTATAGATCCATCACTACACTCCCGTGGATATAGCACAGCTACACAACACCAGTTCATCTTGTTTGAGAGTGCACCCAAAAATCAGCATACGAGCTGATAAAATGGTTAAAATATCTGAGCCAAGGAAAGCAAATGCGTATGTTTTCAAAAACAGGTAAATCCATTCAAAGTATCTTGTTTAAAGGTAGCAGAGATCCCTTGTTGGAGCGGAGATGCCCCTTGGGCTACTTTGGAGTGCTCTGCGAGAGGCATGCACTGTTTTCCCATCTGCTTGGGAAAAAGCAAAGATGACTGTGCCATGTCCTCCCGTAATCTCGCGCCTGCCCGCAGCTTTCCCTAGCTCACATGCACGCACAGAAGACACGTGGTATTAGTCTTTATGGTTCAATTATTCTGCGGTAGAGCTTGGACGTGTGCAATATATTGAAAGCCTTTGGGAGACTATCAAAATTTAATAGGGAAAGTATGGCATTTTTTAATTTTTACTTCCAGCCCTTGCTGTCAAATGATTTGTTTGCTATTTTTATAAACACACTACAGTACCACTGGGGAGGTAAGGGGACAAGAATAAACTGAGTTGACTAATCCAGTCACAAAATGTAAGGAATGAGTAACCCTTGAGTGCCATTCATTGGGATTTCCAGATGTTCAAGACTTACAATCAGCTCTGACTGGCATTTTGCAATGGAAAACTGTCCTTCACTGGGCAGCAGGGCATGGTGAGATAAAAATAGCGGGTAAATCATCTTGTATCTAAACTACACTTGTTGCTATGCTTGTGGTTAACTGTCTGTACAGATAATATTTTGTAGGCAATTATTCTGCAGCCTTGACTCTGCTCTCACTCTGGGATTCTCCTAAATACCACTGGATGTGGATATGATTCGTTGTGCCCTTCCTATTGCTGGTGCTTCCTCCATTCTCTCAGCTTCCTCTTTTGCTTGTTTCTCTTGGAATTGCTCATCCAACTCTTCATTTTCTTTTGGTTCTCACAGGATTTTTAAGATTAGCTGTTGGGATCCTTTATCACCACGTTTGCTAAGGTCTTGGAGCTTGTGTCTTTCTTTTCTTCCGTATGCTTCCTACCCACTAAGTCCTGCCCAGCCTTGCAGTCTCCTCTTGTTCTGGACAAATGTCCCAATCTGTTCTTGTCCTCTTTTTCCTTCTTTATTCATTCCTCCCATTTAGCTGTTGTTCATCAGGTCCAACCTGCTCTTTTCAAAACAGCACTTCTGAGATCTTGGTCATCTGCCACACAATAAAACTCACCTCTCTCTAACTCCTCTCCTTCAGGACCCCATTTCTACCTCTGTCTGTGCAACCCTTCTGTCAGCACCTGCAACTTTAAAGTCAACTTTTAAACACTTCTTTGATTTCACACTTCTCGCTCTACTTACTTAGACGCTCTGCACTGACATCTGGCACAGGTAATGTGCAAGCCAGAACTTTATTTTACACTGGAATATTCAGAAGTCCACCTCCCCACTGCCTTATGAGTTTTTCTTTTGAAATGCAAAGGTGCAAGTCCACTTCTCCTTTCCCATGTTGACTTCACTTTTATGCTTGGGACAAGTGGTGTTCCTCTACCAAACACTCAGCACTTCCTCCTCTTCCCTCTTATTCCATTCAGCTTGCAAGGAATTTGCTACACACTTCCTATTGGAGATCCAAAAGCTACACGACACTAATGTAGCGTTGGACTCGTCATAGGTTGGCAGCAATGAAACACCTCTTAGTATTCAGTACGTTTAACTGGCTGCTTCAACACCACCTGTTCTCCAACCCAGTCTACTTATATACCACAATTTATTTTTGTACTAATGGGAAAATACACTGAAAAATAAATTGTGTGCTTTTCATGTGCAGTTATTTCCTTGAAAGGATGGCCTTGGAAGAGAACCCTGAGTGGGTCTTTACCTATGAATCACTGTCTGCAAAGAGCCTATAACTCCAACTGCAAATCTGCAAAACTGCGCATAAAGAGGAGGTATTCTTGAATGTGTACATTTATATAGGCAGAGAAACATTGACGTTTGCATCTGCCTTTGATTCGAGGAAAGGTCAGAAAGAAGCAATATCACTTTACACAGACGGGAGACAGTTCCAAACCATGTTACTTTTCTTACAATAATGGTTTTGAAAGATGACTCACTCAGGCTCGTCAAATTAGCCATTACATTTGCATAGCTGTTACGGGGACTGTTTGAGCCAGCACAGAAAATTAAAAAACAGCACACTGAAAGCAATTTAAATGGGATTTCTATTTTGCCTTTCACCCTTAGCACTTAGTCTAGTTGCTTCCAATCAGAGAAGCAAAGCGATAGGTACACAACGCAGGCAAAACAAGTGTCCCAGACATCTTCTTGGGAGCATGTTGGAGATTTGAAAACGCTTTGGCAAACTTCATTTCATGTCACATGCCTGCAATTAAATAGCAGCTTTCTGACAAGGAAGGAGAAGTTTGTGCAGGACACAAACACACTGACCTCCTGGTCGCTCAAACACTTGTACAATATTCCTTACAGTTTCAGGCCATAGCATCGGGTCTTGGCACTGTGACTCTGGGCTCTGCAATCAATCTATAAACTGTCCTCCCCCATGGACCCCAGCTTTCTGCCAAGGCTGAACTTGAAGGGTTTGGGGCTTTTTAAAGCCAGATGTCTCTGTAATCCTTGATCCCTGTTAATCTCTTCTCTCAAGAGGCTTTGGGATGATGAGAAAAGCTTTCCTAACAAAGATGACAACCTGACGAGAATTGGGCCACATGGGAAGCGGACTCTGGGGGGTCCTTCAGAATTCTTTCACTCAAGTTTGAACATTAACATGTGGGTCCAGATCAGGCAGTCCTTTGTGCAAATGCCTGAGTCACTGCCCCAGAAAGGTCCTTTGGGAAGTCTTTCCTGCATGCATCACAGTGTAGGAGATCCTGAGGATCACTTTCTCACTGAGAATGGTGCTTACTCATTGAGTTGCCTGGGAGGAGGGCAGGATGGATCCTTCTCTCTCAGCTGCCAGCTCAGAGACTCCCAACGACTTTACAGGAAGTTATCTCAAAAGATGTGTGTGATGCTGAGCATAGTAGCTCTGCCTCATGCTATCTATATGTTTTGTCATGCAAGCCAGCTATGAAGTCGATGTTTGAAACCTGTTTTAATTAGCTTCAGTTCCAGTCTTGGAGAAACATGAGTCTCAGTACAAGCAATGGACAGAAAAAACAGAATTTTTTCATCATGTCTTGGCATCTGTCTCTCTTTCCCTCTTATTCCTGATCTCGATACTTACAAAACTTCTTTTTTCCTTCATTTTTTCATTTCAACCATGACTTGAAAAGATTAAAGCCTGACATTACTACTTAGAAAAAGGGATGTTTTCCAGCAGGGTATCCTGCACAATGCAAATGGTAAGGAGCTGTGGGCGATTGAAGCTTTCTGAAACGACATCATTAATACTTGATGAATGCATTGCACACACCTTTTTGCCTGAAGATACAGGGATTGTATTCTCTCTCCTTCACTACTGCATGGTAAGACTTTCAGCCATGACTAAACCTCAGAAGGACAACTTGCAGAGTAAGGCAGCAGGTGGAGGCTGCCAGACTGTTAAATTTGTAACTTAATTTAATGAAAATCTTGCTCCATTTGAGATTTTTTATAGCATGTCATTCATTTATATGTCTTTTTATTGTGGCTGCTTTGCTTAACCTAACACTGAACAAGGTTTGACTGGTTTCCGGTAGGAAATCACAAGAAAAATGGACTCTGTGGAAGAGGGGAATCTGTTCTGGTGGAGCAGTGGAGAGAGGTGACCAAGTGGTCTGGCATCCAGAGGGCACTCAAGCTGCCACGACTGGCCCTGCAGCCAGGGCAGTGGTGGACCTGCAGCATGACACTACTGAAGACTTCATGTGTCATCACTGCTTGAAAAAAAACTTTATGGAGGAGCTCTGCATGTTTAGCTGTTGTTGTCTGAGATCTCACTGACCCTTATGGTGTCCTTGTCTTTCTGCCAAGGATTGCTAACCTTGTAGCAAGGGCAGTGGGAATAATGTGTTTCTGTCTCATTCAGGGTTCAATGAATTGGCTGAAAGTCACAGATGAAGACATTACATGAAGATACAGGGGCTTGAACAGCCACAAAGGACACATCTACCTCTGCTTCTTGCTTTGTGTGTAGTGATGTCTTGCAAAGGGATGGTGACCACCTAAGTGACACTATTGCACTTGGACAGTCAGAGCTGGTTGCCTCACACATGCAAGACAGAGCCTTTGTTATTATTTAGGACCACAGCCAAAGTGAGCTCCTTGTTAAGTGTCACCACTGTGAATTTGCTGCTTAGGAAAGACAGCTCCCTGTCATATGTGTTATATAGACAGCATTTAATTTTGGGTTTAGAAGCAGGAGAGGAGAGCGGTCAGCACAGCTGAGCAAACAACATGGCTGATAGACCTACTTGGACTGAAAAGAGTTGTTTCAAGGGCAATGTCTATGATTAGTCCCTGGTGTAAAGTGGCTGTGAGCACACACACATCAGAAGGAGCCAGTTTTGAAGAGTAATTAATACTCCTCATGCTTGCTATATCAATGAGGGTCAAGTGTGCGCTATCACACAGCCACAGGGCTGAGGAATGAATCTCAGCTCCCTTGCTGTCATTCCCTGACTTGAAGCGCTGGTGTTTAAAAGCTGTCTTGTTCCCTGATGTATTATTACCAGTTCTTCTATAGACTTGTCAGCATCATGGCAGGCTTCATGATAGAGCACTCCCCTCCACAGAGCCAAGAGACAATCCTTTGATCCCCGCTGATATCACACAGAAAACTCCCTTGCTCATAGCCACATTTCTCCTGCTTAACAAACCAGGGGGCTTCTGCTTCTGGTTTACCTCTGACACCCTCCTTGTTTTGCATTAGCACTGAAGGGGCTCTCATCTCCTTCAGTAGTTTCTCCAGCAAAAGTGGGGAGCAATGCTGAAGACCCATGAATGCTGTCAGTGTTTTGGGAAGATGCTGTTGCCAATGCCTCTGCCCTCAGATTCTCTGCAACTGATCAAGTCAACTATCACTGCAATTATGCTTTATGCAGGTCCCCTGCTGAGTGTGATCCCTCTGCATTAAAAATAAAAATGAACAAATGTCTCCAGCTGGCTGTGGAGGCTGTTCCTCTAACCACAACCCTTTGGTATTGGCACAGCCAGTTGGGGCCAGACAACAGTTTTAAGAGACATTAAACATAAATTGGACTCATACTGGGTTCCACTGAGCAAGGACTACTGTTTTTACCCCCTTTTCTGCTTAATTTCCATAAGCCTATAAACTTAGTCCTTACTTTTCCCATTAAATTCAGCCTTTCATCCACCTGGGTGGGGTTGGCTGGATTCCTTTCACAATTTATCCTTTTATCTCTCCCCGGTTGTCCAGGTGGTTTATTTTTGTCCTCTATTTCATTAATGCCTCAATCCATCTCTCTTTTCTCCCCATCCCAGGAAAAAGTGGTGTGCTCAAATAGGAAAGGCAGTCCCTGAGTACCAGTACTAAACAGTATTGCTGTCAGCAGTTGCATTTTTAAGCCAAAATTTTTCTAGCTGATTTTAATGATTGATATAAACCACATATTTTATTATCATTGTTACCTTAAATTTACATATATCCCCCTTTCCATTTGCAGATAACATTTAATTTATGCCTCTCCTACAATATCTTAATTTTAGAGACAGAACTGCAATGAATTTGCTCTTCCAGAAAGAAATAAATACATAAACCCATGGCTAGGAAATAGCTAATCTCTTGTTAGACAAGAAAGACTTCAGTGAGAGGAAGAAGAACCATTTTTGAATCTGCTGTAAAAGGCAAAAACACAGAAGAGTGCCAGTGGCACCTGGCTTCATTACAAAAGCAGAGTTTACAGTCAGTTTGCCCTGGTGCAGGTCCGTTTTACAAAGCCGTGAGCTTTACACAGCTCTGTGCTCCTGCACTGCATTTACGGCGGTCTTAGGTTCACTCCACCAAATATCCTCTTTGCTCACCAGAACAGCCATCAGACTAATTCATGTAGTCACGCTATTTAGGCCTTGAACAATTTTTCTCAGCTATGGTTATGTACAAGGTCTAAATATTTTCCTTGTGAAGCACAAACACCCTTTACCCTTCTGCTTACACACCCTCCCGAGGAGCTCACACGAGAACCTTTAATCAGCTCCACATTTTGAGGACAGTCTCTTTTCTTTTCTATTTCTTTATTTATATTTTTTTCAGAAAAACAAGCAGTCTCTGGTCCATGATCACATTTTTATTTTCATGTTGCCGTTGATGCATGGAATCCTGACAAGCCAAGTTGAATTAATTTCCTTGATTGGCACCAAAAGTAAATTTACAGCTCGTGTTTCATTTCCAGTCTGCTGTTCTGAATTTCAGCCCCTTCAAGTAGTAGATACAACCAGAAGAACTTGGCGAACTCCATTTGCTTAATGAAGACCGGGCTGCTTGACTTATCTCATACTTATTCTTCCATTTGTTCTTATTTTCCATCAAAAAGACAGGATTAAAGATCACCTGGAGTGTGGAGAAAAAAAAAAAAAAGAAAAAAAAAGAGACTTCTTTTTCAGAAGAAAGATTTTCTGTTTCAAAGAAAACAGGCATTGCAGTAACTGTGGGTTTCCTCAGACCCTGGAGATTGTGGTGACCTTTGAGAGAGATTGTGGGCCACCAGAAGCTAAATATGCTTACTTTGGTTAGCTTGACATGAGTTATGACTCTGGAATGCTGAGGTCCATGTTCTTGATATATTTAGGTATAAAGAAGGGTTATAACATACATAAAATTAGATCAACAGATTGCTATCTGGCGAAATGAAGACTGGGAAATGTTACATGCCACAATGTAATGGAGTTACAGTCAAAACCTGGTAGCTCACTTGCCCACAACAACAAAATCTGCAATCTTTAAACTCATTTTCTCACCTGCATCCATCTCATCATATTGGCATACAGAAGAAACAAGAAAAAAGAAAAATCTTTCCTAATCATCCAGTATATTGGAATATAAGACAGGACTCTGGAATTTCTGCCAGGTGTCCTAATGTTTAGCCTCTAAGAAAATGTTGGGATTCATCCACCAATGATTTATGAATATGGGAAGACAATCATGAAGCTTTTCTTTGGTGTATGAAGGCTCTAGTGTGCATGAGTTCATTCTGAACCTATCACTAGACTGTCTCTTGTTTGCGTTTGAACTATAACCAGTGTCCATTGCAAACTGCCTAAGGACAACCACCAAGGTCCTGTGTTACGTGAACAGCCAAAAATAAACCATAAGAGTTGTTTCATTTTACAACTGCAGAAAGCAGAGATAGGTCTCCGTCTGAATTTGAGGGTGGCTATGGTTTCAAAATTTGGTTTCATGCTCATGACCAACATCTGCTTGGGCTGAGCCCTGGTTGGAATACATTGTTTTCCTTGGATTTTAGAAGGTGCTAAAGTTTTTCTGAGCAGTTGTGACTGCAATACCTTTCCAAGGAACACCAATTCTGACTTTGCTTCTTGTAAATTAATGTTCTTCCACTCACTCCAGATCAGAAATATGCACACGAATGATTTAGTGCTTCATGTCAGCAAACCAGCCTGTTGCTCTTAATTATGTTTTCATTACCTAACACATGCTAGAAGACTCAGACATGTCTGTGAACAACTTTATGTCAGGTAGGATGTGAACGCAAGCTAAAAAGATGATCTTTTCCTTCCTATTTTGTAAATCAAATATATTTCTTACTGTGTAGCCTCCAACATCTTCCCATGTCAGCAAAAATCCCCAAGAACAAAGCACGGAGCAACATTACAGCTGGGAAACTTTGTCTTCTGTTGTCAGAAGTTTTTGTTCAGAAATGAATAAAGGAAATATCATGTGTGACATGGAGAAGCATCCTTCTTAAGCCTTTTGTTTTTCAGCAAGAATAAAGGGAAAAAGACATCCAGTCTAAGTTCACCTTTCTTTCTGGGGTGCACAAACAGGTCTTTGAAAGCCGCAGAGGATGTTTGCCATGCTCAGTGCCAGCATTTGCCAAAACAAAACCGGAGTTTGACTTTTGGGCAGAAGAACAACAGGAATCGGGGGGCAGAATTTCTTGTCGCAGGCAGAGCTATGCAGTTCTGTTTGCTCTGGCGCACTGCCCTTTTATTTATATGAACTTGCAGCCGTTTTTCACTGTGCAGGGCCATCCCCTAGAGAGTCTATTTCAGAAGGAAATCTGTCTAAACTTTGATGAAAACTGTCATGTTACCTCCCTCTCCTAATTTGCCTTGGGTATATGGGCCATATAAAAATGTAGCAACCCACAAAATGGTGAGAAGAAATCCATCTACTGATAATAAAACTGTTCAGTGATTATTATTATTATTGTTTTATTTTATTTTTTATTTTTATTTTTTACTTTACTTCTCTCTGGGTTAGCACCTACACAAGCCAGGCAGCAGTAAAGCTGTTTACCATCAAACAAGACTGGGGCCACCTAATCAACCATTGCTATAGCCATTTTGGCTCCTGGTTTGGCTGGAAAATAAGTTTTCAGCAGCACATTAACGAAACAGAGCTACCACACAGCAGCTGTAAACACGTGTTTGCTGCTGTGGCCATCTGCTCCCGAAGGCCACCGAACAAAAGATATTTTCAGGAAAATGTTCAATTTCTTATTGGTAATGTCTTTAATCAAAGCCAACCCAATAGGGAGATCATATGTTGGTTGGTGGGTGGCCTTAATGATTTTACCATA
The DNA here is from genome assembly GCF_964211835.1 of Anser anser. Classification (NCBI taxonomy): domain Eukaryota; kingdom Metazoa; phylum Chordata; class Aves; order Anseriformes; family Anatidae; genus Anser; species Anser anser. The sequence continues at coordinate 21,160,180 of NC_139732.1, forward strand.
AAAATAATTCCAAAAATATACATATCAGGCGCTCCAGCTAATTCTGTAGCTGTGTTTGTCATGTATGAACCAATATAGTAACCAGGCAGTTATTAGTGGTAGGGCAACAGCATTAAAGCTACTAAAATTGTCTTGGCACAAAAGCCACTCTGGTGCTCCTGTTTAAAGTCACACGGGAAGCCTGATTTTCATGCCATTTCTAACATTGCCTCTTTTCTTGGAGAAAAAACCAAGGAGACAGCACGTGCTGTGGGCTCATAGGATATTATCCGGAGTCTTTTCCCCCATGGTACATGGTCAACGCCCTCATTGCAGGGATGATATTGGCATGTAGAAATGGTTTTTCTACAGCTCTCCTGAACCTTTGGAGATTTATGGAAATCCCTGGGGTTCACAGCCTCTAAGGGCAGAAAGGACCTTGAAAGTCCATCATGTTAAGAGCTGCTGTGGGAAGACCCCATGGGGACACTGACACGATGGTGAGCAAGTCTTGGAGAATGGTGTGTAATCCTGCTTCCAAATGGCTCTCCCTTGCCTGTTTTCTCCTTCTCTTCAATCTTTTAGTATTTCCAAATTTTTCTTTCTCTTGTGTTGTCTCCTCAGCCTATCACTGGCCTTGTCCCCCATGCATTAGGGAAAATTAGGAAACCTATTTATCAAAGACACTTGCATGGTCCCCACAGACTAACTGAGCACTTCCTGCCTTTCCTTTCTTTTCTCTCTCTCACCCATTGGAGATAAAATTGAATTAGTATCCCCATTTCAGAAGAAACAGAGTTGAAGTGACATGCCCAATGTCACTTGGCAGGTCGGTGGCAGAGGAGGGGCTCTGTGCCAAGACCTCAGCAATGGGTCAAGCTTCTTTTTCCGTCTTTTATGGAAAATGTCTTTCCAAACAGGCAATCTGAGAAGACTAAAAGGTAGCACACTTACACCATGAGACCATTTCACCTTTCCTTCACAATGCTATATAACACATAAAAATGTGGGCAGGTCAGCTCAGGGAAAATATCCAAGCGATATAATAGCCAGTTTTAATAGCCAGGCTGCAAACCAGAAACCCAGGAACCTCATCCTTTACTTCGAACAGCGCAAGCTATGAGAGCAAAGAGCAAGAACCAGAGGAGAGGAGCACTCCTGGAGCAGCACGGGAACCCCGTGGGTTTCTGCTGACCTCAGGGCATGCAGTAACATTAGCAGATAGCAGGGCTTAAGCACAAATCCAGAAAGTACTGTTTTGTTCACACCATGAGCTGCTCATTGTCGCCGGATATTGGAGAGTAGGAATGGCTTGAAAAAGAAGTTTGAGAAATTCCCCTGGGATGTATCCATCAGTGACCATTAATAGTAATGGCAGCCTCCAGATGAGGAAATCCCTGCTCTGGTGCTAGCCATAAACTGGGAGAGTATTTCAGAGGAAAGGCTGCTCTTGGTTTTCCTTGTTCTTGTGGTATTTCCCTTGGTGCCTGTAACTGGTCATGTCAGAGGAAGATAACATGTTCCTGTGTGGCCGTTCTTACATCCTTGCACATGTACATGGCCAAATGCTTTGAACCCTAAATTTGCTGTCAAGTCTAGTGGGAAGAAGGTTTAGGGCTAGAGCATTGGGGAACATCTGTTAAAGCAGTGTGTGCACAGAGCATCTCTCTCTGTACCTGGGCCACCTTGGTAAGGACCTCAAGCATGTGCACTCCGTGCTTCCCAGAAAATTATTTTCCTTCACATTGAGGGAGCTGAAAATGCTTTGTCCTTCTCTATCATGCAAGTAAGACAAAAGAGCCTGAATTACAGTGAGCACCCATTAATTTCAAAACAGATGAAGGGAAAAAAGGATGTTGCAGTACATCCCAGGTAGCCCTCAGAGCCAAGCAATGCTGTTCATGCTTGTAGTTGTGCTGCACATCAAAGTCACCACCTGCCTCATACAGACCCTTCATCTCCAGTTTTACTTTTTATTCACAAGGATACCTTAATAACGCAATTTTTTTCTTGTTCTTCCTGGCATTGGACAATGCTAAAAGCCTTAAGAATATTACAAAGTTTCAACAGGCTGGTTTAAAGAGATATATGTGTGCATGCGTGTGCACATAGAAGTATTGTGGTGAAGGTAAGTCATTTTGTTTCTAATAGGCACAGTACTTTGGGCACATGCATGTGCACAGAGACAATGCTCTCATTTTTCTGCTGAGATACATTTTGCTGTGATTTGTGTAACCTTTCTTTTCAGTTTGTTAATCAATTATACTGCTGGCTTCATCAGAGGGGTCCAAACTGTAACAGCAGCCGCTATTGTTACGAGGCAAAGAACAAATTGATTGATGGTAGGTAATCAAAGTAATATAGAGACTTGGCATGGGTAATATTTACTTTACATCTGTCACTTAAGACATTTTACTGCCAATCAGTGCCTTCAGAAGGCTGGCTGGAACAATAGAGGTCTTTCTACTTAATTCCTCCTATTGACTAGGGCTTACGCTGACAAAGTTCACTTGCTATGTAATCCTCAAGGCATGCACTCACTGCCGCAGCCAAGTTTTTAGATATATATCCCCCTGTGTCAATGAATTGGAAAAAAGCAGCTCTTCGGAGCCAAAGCATTGAAGGTGGTCCCTGAAACACAGCCCATGACAGCGTACAATTGGCGTTGTCCACTTCGGAGGTGTCAAAGTGATAGGAGCGCTTACAGGAATCCTCCCTGCAGCTGCTGGAGATGTGAAAGGCCTTTGATGGTTCACTGGTGACCACTGTTTGCAGGTCAAGTCTGGCCAGGAAGATCCAATGCAATAACAAATGTGAGGGGCGTTGGTGGGAAGCAGGAGGAGGAGGGGGTCATTTTTCTTCTTTTCTCTCACTTTTTTTTTTCTTTCTTTTTCTTTTTGTTGGTCCCGCTTGCTGCAGGGACTGGTATTTACAAGATGACTCAGAAAAGCCACAGAGCAGGCCTGGAGCGGGCGAGGGAGAAAACGATGAAAAACACCCTGTGTGATTCCTCTGATATTTCATCCCCTATCCTTGTTCATGCATGATGCTGTTGTTAGATGCCCAAAGCCAGAGAGGAGGGATGCCAGCCAAAGCTGTCATCTCAGGCACCACTGGGAACAGGACAAAGGATGAAGCTGTTTTCACCCTTCTTGGTTAAGGGGAGGAGTGTGGCAAGTACAGGAAAAGATGCAAATGACTCTTTCAGCTGGAAGTCATTTGTACCTCCAGTGCACTCATCTTCCCTGACCTGGAAGATGAGGACACCTGAATTAGTGAGCATTTTGGGATGGTGGGGCTGCAAGACTGGACTCTTCCATGTTTACAGGGCAACCTGATGCCTGATCAAAGTCTACATGAACTCAACAGAAATGCTTTTTTAAACCAGAATTTGAGAGACATCACCTTGAAAAGCTCATACAGATAAATTCAGTTATTCTCTAAAATATCAGAACAAACACACTTTTGAAGGATTTACAGCCTTAACACAGATACAAGTCTCTTACTCTCCACTTAAGAAACAAATGTATTTGTTGTCACTGTTCTTCACAGCCCCAGTGGACATCCATCCACAAAGGTCTGGTGCACATTTTACTTGGAACTGGTTCTGACCCAGTTTCCCATTGTTGCTGGCACTCAATTCCTGCAGCAATTCAGCTCCTGGGTTAAACACTGGGTTCAAAGCTTTTGGTCACAGGCTTTGCAGCCCTTTCACTTACACAGCAAAACCAAATCTCTGCCTTCCCTAAAACACATGGAGCTGTTGCAGCACACATCTGTTGAGAACTTATCAGTGAGATTGCAATATTTCACTAAAGATTAAATTGAATGAAAGAAGCCACAGAATTTTTACACATTAAGCTCCAAAGAGAGCCTAGCTGTTCTAGGGGTTTCTCTTATTTGGAGTTTTCTGTCTCATAAATGACATCGTTTTCTGTGTGTAACAGCTTGATGAACAACAAATATCTTCCAGAGAGTTGAAAGTGAAGCACCAGTGGGACTTCCTGGGTTTCAAGACCCTCTGCTCCAAAGACTTTTCCTTTTTTTTTCTTTTTTTTTTAATCAGGGTGGTGGGGAAGAAAGGAAAAAATATCTTGGGTCCCTGCCAAAATAACTAGCTAACTTCCAAGACATGTCTGTCAGTAAGCTCGTTCTGGAATTTCCTCTGCATGTACTGCAGGGTTCAATTTTTCCATGAAACCCAGAGCTCAGTATTATGTAAGGGGCACTGACAAATATTTACAGTTGGACCCTGGGATTGCAAATGTGCCTGTGGAGAACTGACGAGAGATAGAAGCCCAGATTCCCAAATCAGTGCTGTCACCCAGTCGCACAGAGAAAACTCGCGGCTCTTTTACTTCTCCAGGAGTCAAAAAGAACCAGAACTTCAGACTCCTCTTTGTTTTATAATAGAGATAAATAAAGCTTAATTGGATTTAAGAGTCATTTGTATGCAAGTGGCGACACAGTGGCCACTCAGCTCTCCCAGTACCTGGAGCCTAGCACTACGTTTGCAAAACAAATGTGATTGCTCTGAAATGTCCCCGAATATTGCATATCTGTACACAGCAGGGATTTCAGTGTCAGCACATTTTTCAGTTTTCACTGAGGGCTTGGAATGGCAGAGGGTGTTTCAAGGTCAAGGCTGGGAGACATTGGCAGAGCTATGCGTGGGAAAGCTTGACATTGCGATATGTCTGGCTGTAACCATCGCAGTCAGACTGACCTCCCCAGGAACCAAATCCATCTTGTAATTAAAAAGGGGAAAGTAAAAGTTAACTGGCATTGAAGTTTGCAGCTAAGAAAGAGTCCAACATGTAATCGTACATGTATATTTATAGACTCATGTGCCATCTCTTCCATAAAAGCCACATGTATAAGAGCAATGCTATGGTATGCGAAAATAGAAGTGATGTACATAGATGAGAAATTATAGGATATCTGTCCATGGTTCTTTGCCCTCTCCCAAACATTTCTTGAAGGACTATAATATTAGCTGAAAGACTTGAAAGACTGAGCTGATCTGGGACATATTCATTCGTGATCGCTGCATTACTTTCTTTTGTTGATGCCTTCTACTTAGTGCAAGAGGGGTTGCAGCAATGCACAGGGGCACCCAGGTGTATCTTAAATGTGTCTCTCTCTCATTTGCAAAGTGCATTTGTTGTTTGCTTCCTCCGTGGCCCATGTAGTCCTGGGCACTTTGCTGGGAGTCCCTTGAGGTATACAATCCCAGCGTGCCTCCACGAGAAGCTCTGGTGGGTTTCTCCGACAGGACCTATGGACATGATGGGAGCAGTGTGCTGCCATCAGCTAGTCAAAAGTGGTTTGTAATGCAACACAAATCAAAAAGAAATAAAAATGTGCTTGGAAAAGTGCAGGACAGCACAGGAAGGTGGGATACTGCCCCAAGCCTGCTTCAGGCTCCTGTCACTACCCCAGACTGCCACAAATCCTGACAAATCCTGCTGACCTTTGAGGCTTCAAACCCCTCTTTGAGAAAGCCTCCTGACTCCTCTTCTGGCTGCTGCTGTCACTCAAGGGAATACTTCATTAGATCACCCACACCATGCGAATGGGCTTTAACCTGAAAACCCACCCAAGGTCCTGAGATACTCTTCAGTATTTCAGGTGGCAGCAAAGTGTGAGCAACACAGCAAGGAAATCTTGTAGGCAGGGAGAAATTTTGCCATGAGGCTATGCTGGAGACCTTTCTATGACATGGTGAGGATAAGGTCTCCACTGCTCCCTTCCAGCTAGTTCAAGTGAGTCGCACCAAGGGAGAGAAAGGGTGAATGAGCCGCAATGCTGATAGGTAAAAGGTAAAAGTTCACAAGTCCACGCACACACATGCCGAATACCTCATGAACTTAGAGGGATACGGTTTCAGATCATACTGCTGGAATGCGGCCCCAGCTGCAGTGGCAGGGAGCAGGAGGGATGTCTTATTAGAAGAGGGGACAAAGCCAGGACTTCACACAAGGATGGTACACAGACAGGGGATGCGAAAAAAGGAGAGAAAGGGAACTGCTGGGAAGAACAGTGCAGGGAAATGTTGCGAGCATCAGCTCCAGCTCACACCCAAGTTCTGGTAGTTTTAGTGATCCCACCGGGAGCAGGCTTGAGCCTTTTCTCTCTGAACCTACCTGCCAGCCATGCCCAAATAACTGGTCCTGGTAGGCTGCTTAGCCAGATGATTCTAGTTAAAAATTCAATAGTAATTTCTTCCCTCTGAATAAATAATAGTAATTCATACAGTCACAAACATTTTTTTCCCCCAGGAAAGCTGTCCTTCATATTCAGCCACTGGTTGTCAAACAGAGGCTTGTTTCCTTTCCCGTTAATAAGTACCGTCTTTTTTTTTTTTTTTTTTTTTTTTTTAATCCAGACTTTTTGGAGCATTACATCACCGTGCACAAAGTTATGACAAGCCTGGATGGAGATAATTCACATCCTGTCAGGTCTGACATAAGAGAGTGGGCTACCTTCCAGCAGGGTAAAATATGAAAGAGAAAGTAAAATGGGTCCATTCTAGTGTAAATGAGGACTAGCAAACACCGGACACACTGTCTGGGGAGGTAATTAGGGAAGAAGGTTACTTATTTAACTTCTGCTCACTTTCTTCTCCCCTTTCCCTTTACTATTTATGCCTTAAAAGCTTAATGTCAGGACCGTTTGCCATCTAAATGCCTACAATGAGTTACAACTTGGATTATTACTCATTGGCCGATGGATATATTAAGATAGTTTTGCCACTTCATTGCAAAATGGGAAGAAAAGGTAAAACTGAACTAAAATGATCAGAGTCAAAGGTTGTGACCCAAAAGTGGCAAAATGAAAAAGCAACTTTTCATGTCTCCTCAAAGCTCTGTATCTGTCATTTTTAATTTTTAATTTTAGCCTTCCTTGCTGCCCAGCCTTATTTCTTCTTGTCCCGTCAGCCCATGAATATACAGAAGGCACCATTCCATTCTCTGTAGATGTTTCTAGGCACTCAGACCTAAAACATTGCTAGTATGGAAAAAAGCCTGATTGTATTCCTATTTTAATTAACAGACGCCTACTGCTGATTTCATTATATTCAGAGTGAAACCAAAATCTGAAATTTGCTCTTACTCCACAGTTACCAGAAAAAGGCCACCAGAAACTGTAATTTCAGATCCTGGTGACCATGTTTCTCCCTCAGGGCTCAGTTTGGCTCTCTTCTGCTCTGAGATTAAAATAAGGAAGAACCTCAAAGTCACACTTTATAAAAGCGACTATAACTTTGCATCAGGACAGTTTAAAATACAAGCTAAAATAACATGAAATAAAACTCCTTTCTACAGATAAGCCCTTGTTATTCAGTGAGTGAGATTTCAGTTTGAATCTTCCCCCAGCTCACCTCTGTATCGGTGTAAAAGCAGTGAAAACTTAAGCAGTTGAGAAGATTTTGTCTGGATTTACCATAAGTAAGGAGGAGGAATACCGCACATGCATCTCAAATATAGCCGGGAAACTCAAAATAAATTTTCTAAGTACTTGAAATTATAACCCTGAGTTACTACTATGTGACAAATTTCAAGGGTATCTGAAACAGAAACAATTAAAAAAAATTGTCTAAGCTATTTTTATTTCATGTTTGTACTGCAGACTCTTCAGAGTCCTTCACATCCAGTTGGTTTCTGATTTTTAATGAAGCCATCAGAAACCCACAGCATATTTAGTCCAAGGAATTCCAATAAAGTCTTTACAAAAAACCTTCCAACATGCTATATCTGAAATGACAAGTGTGTTATTACAATCAAATACAGGCTGCCTCATGTTTATTTGGGGTTAAGGAAAAATGGGTTTTAATTCATGACAGCTGATTTTTTTTTATTATTATTTATTTTTATTTTTTAGTAGAAATAAGGATTGTTTACCTGTCTGAATCAAATTATGTTTTTTTGTTTGTTTGTTTGTGTTGGTTTTTTTTTTTTAATGTGAACAGTTAAGTATCAGGGAAAGGCAAAATGCAACTGAGAATGGTTATCCTCCTATTTTAACATTAAAACAGTTAAACAAAGAGCCACATATTTAAGAGTGAAAGCAAGACTATGTCATTATTGCTCATGGAGAAACGTGCAGAATTAAGTAAAGGCGACTGAAACATGTTTTAGCGTGTGCAGCACATATGGGGGTTTCATTTTGGAACTTTTCACTACCTCATTTCAGGCACTTTATTGCTCCTCCAATTTCATTTTCTGTGTAATTTGACAAAATTACAAGTTTCTAAAAAGAAAAAGGAAAAAAAAAAAAGACTTTTCTTTGAAACTCTAAATGCCTAATTTCAATCTCCAGCTTCTTAATGCACATCTAAAAGAAATTGAACACATATTTCCACAGCTAAGGGGTTAGGTTGGAAAAAAAAGGAGATTTCTCGTGGAGGGGTATGTGTCGGTTCTGGTAACTCAAAACAAATAGGCTCCATGTCTTACAATTTTGCAGTTTACCACAGATCACTCTCTGTTATGCATTAATAAGCATTAATGTGTCTTAGTAATAAGATAACCCTTTTTGTTACAATTAAGTTTCACAACTGCAGTGCTAGCATACATCCTGACAAAACAAGCAGAAAATTTTCGCAAATGACTCAGAATATATCCATCTCCCCTACTTTGTCTATTCAGTCACTCCATTCTTCACTTCCTTCCCCTTTGCAGCTAGATACTCAACTGTGAGTCATCATAAAACTTTCATAGAAATGGTATTTTCAAAGAATGTAGCTTTGTTCACTAATTGCAAGTGCATTGGAAATATTAATGAGTGAAAAAGAATCTTTCCAATAAATATCCGTGTGAAGGAATGCAGGAGCCATCTCCTTGAACTGACGATGGGCAGTATTTGTTCCAAACTTACTATCAGAGGTGGGTACCACTGTTCTGCTCCAAAGAGGGTTAAGGAGAGCTACAAGCCACTGCAGCAAAGCCACAGCAACCATGGGAAGTGCTTTTCATGCTGCAATGCTGTGGAGGAAGATGAACGTGGTAAGAAATTTGACAACATATGTTGATTTATCTCTAAGGTAAAGTGATTAACCCAGTGTGGGTATGCTTAGGGTGGATATGTCATTTGCAACCACAACTGCTGTTGATGTTATCATTGTTAATACTGTGCCTGTGTTTTAGATACAGCATCATTTTTTTTTCTCCCAAGAAGGAAGGAGAAAAAATGTATTACAGAGCTGCGTATTACAAAGTTGGTCTTAACCAGGCTGTGGGCAAAACACAGTTTTTGTTGGTGATCAGTGCCTGGGAACATGTTCAGGTCTGCTTTTGTTTTCCAGGCTGATTCACTGACCTCTGTATGAATGCATGTGGGGTGGTCTGCTGGCTGGCGCAGTGCTTGGAGACCTTCTCCTGACACCTTCTTCCTTATTTCAGCGCCTCTCTGTTGGGTCTCGGTGGATGGATGCTATGGGAAACGAGGCCTTGGAGTTCTTGGAGGGGTTTTCCTGTTGTCCCCAGATGCTTCTTCCAAGTAAATGATCTGCAGCCACTGAAAGTATTGGTGGATTTACATGGCGTTAAATTATGCTGGGTGAGGATAATTAAAAAAGTTGAAGCGTGAAGTGTAAATCTGTAACGGAGAAAACGCAAAAAGGAAAACTCCATAGCACCTGCTTCGGAAATTATTATTTAAGTCAAGGGCTATGTGCCATAAAAACACTGTTGCTGTTATTGGCTAATCCACCAGTATACTACCAGTGGGATTTAGCACAATTCATCAGCAGATAAAAAATAGTGTGATCCCAACTGGCGTTCAGATCCCTTGTGGGAGGTGGAAGTCTGCCGTAATTACAGGAGACAGTGAAAAGAAAGATTTAATTTCTTTTAGCAAAAGACCAGCATAAGATCATTGGCCTGAGGGGGTTATTTATTTGTTTTTAGACATCTATAAAAAATGAGAATTAGTGGCAGGAGCACTTATTCATACCCTTCTTCCCTTCCAAATAACAGTAAAAGCCTCAAACCTGTAGCTTATTCCCTTAGAAATGAATCTGCAGCAGGTTCACAGGTCAGCCTGCAAGATTCGAGGTGATTTTCTGAACTTTGAACAAGTTACGAGTTACAAATACTTCCTAGAAAAGCAAATGCAATAAATATCTCAGCAGAAGAAATTTCTTTGACTTCTTTCCCTGGATCAAATCCAGAGAAGAAAGTGGGGCCAGAACTGTTACATGGTGAAAAGGAATTAAGAAAGTCGGTTTTGAGAACCTCGACAAAAAGCTAATCTCAGCCTTCATGTGAGTTTTTGATGAACATTTATGGTGTCTTGAAACATTTTACTCGTGTCTGCTAAATTTGGGTTACGTCTGTTAAGTCAGTCAGCAAGGAGCCATTATAAATGCAAAAACCAGAACAACCTCCACAGAAGGTTCAAAACCATTTTGCCATACTTATCATTTTTAGGTGAAATTGAAAGCTTGTTTTCCTTCTGTCTGGAAGTATAACATACAAGATCTTCTAAATCCTCTGTCCTTAGTACTTTGCATTTCTATTCAATTGGAAATTTGTCTTGAAACTCAGCAGGGTGGGCTTGGGGTGGGAGGCAATAGCCAGCTAGCTTGTCTCCCATGACAGATGGCCCTTTTAGAGGCAGAAGATTTATATCCTATATTTATGAATAATGAAAGTGAGAATGATGATGAAGGGGGAATGACATATTTTCCTTGACATACTTTGTCACCCAGAGCTGTTGGAGCTGTAAGCAGTCGAATTTGTTTAGGCCTGCAAAGTGAGTGATGTGCCCTTTCCTCCAAGGTAAAGAGGTATTTGTAGTGGCATGAAGTGAGCTGGGAACATTTCTTGTAAGATCGCCCAAAGGAAATAGCACCATGCACAACTGGCTTTTGTATAGAAAACTATATTAAAAGAAGAAAAAAAAAAAAAAAAGCTCACATAGTCTAAAACTATATTTATAAAAAAGGGAAGAAAAAGAAAAAAAGAAAAGATGACATATTTCAAGCCCTGTTGAAACGCCTGAAAACTTTCCCTGTGACACTAAATGATCTAAGTCATGTCTCCAAAGAGTAGCTCATCATTTCTCAGACAACAGCAGGAATTTGTGGCTGACCTCCTGAGGGAAATGGTCAACTTTCTCCATCTTTCCTCTCTATGCCAATGTTTGGCTTTAATTTATGTTGGTCAGTTGAAAATGGAAAGTTCAGTACCAAAGCTGAACTGGGGGAAAAATACAGCATGAGAAAGGATTTGTTTGTGGGATATGTTTCCAAACAGACTATGGTTTTACACTGCCTAAGTTTCCGTATTCCTTCCAGCCTGCTTATCACCCCAGTGTAGCACAACTGTGAGTACGCTCCCCAGATGGAGAAATGAAAGGCTTCGGTAATTGAGGTCAGTTGTCGTCCCTGCTAACAGTTTGCAAAGGGTTTTTTACAAGCTGTCAGGCCACCTCCATCTGGTGAGAAGCTCCACATCTCTTCTAACCACTGCGCTGTGTTTTCTTTCAAAATATCATAGAGGAAACATATTGCATCAGGAAAGATATAAGCAATTTTCAGCGAGTCGGGTGCCCTGACTGTGTGACGCACTTTCGTATCTCAGCCGTAACTCACTTGTTGGTTTGTCTGTGGCACTGCTTAAAAAGTACTCCAAAGTAACACACGCAGGGTGCATGCCTCAGAAATTAAGCCAAAGAAAATAAGGTGCACAAAGACAGCATCCAAAAATGATGTCGCAGAAATCAATACTCCAGGTTATGAGAAGCAGAGCAGGGTGAGTATGTATCTTTGGTTTGTTGACCCTTCTCTGGTGGGATGTGCATGGGGTAACCCTGGCTGAAGGGGCAGGTGCTGGGGTGAAGCAGACCCTCCTATCTCACCTGACAGCAATTGCCAGAGCCAAGCTGGCAGCACCCAGCAGAACAAAGGGCCTGGACCTTTCCATGCTGGTAGAAATAAGTGCTCCAGGCTCTCCTAGATGGCTGAAAAGGAAGTCATCTTTCCTTTAAGACTTCCATGCTGAGGACATATTTTCAAAGCCAGCTAAAATGACTCTGTGGTTTGCAGGACTTTGGTACGTGCCCACCTTGCAAGTGTCTGGTGTGATTGGAGATGCTGCCAGCTGGCCCTTGCTTGTTTCCAGTGCTGAACAAGAGAAAAGAGCAGGTACGTGAGCCCTCCTCAGCTTCTCTGGCACCACGTCAGCGGGTTTCTCTCCCACTGCTGATGGTGGTGGCTTGAGCTGAACTGGCCACTGGTTTTGGGGAGGGCTGGGTGAGAGCACGTGTGTGCTCGGGACTCCTGTTGGCACCAAAGAAAGCGCCAAGGGAGAGGGGAAACCAGCCATGCAGCTCTGTCTGCAAAGGCTCTAGAAAAACATTGAGGACTTAACTACTCCAGAAAACAATCTGCTTACACATCTACAGACCTGATATTTAATAGCAGAGCTTTCAACCAAGCAGATGGGTGTTATTTTCAAGTGGGCTGAAAATGCCCAGCATAACAGCCCAGCATAGCACCTACAGACCTCATGCTGTGACCTCTTCAAAAATTCCCCTCATAAAGTACAAATAAAACTCCAAAAAGCTCGCAGAAGCTGATCAGATTAGAAAAGCTAATATTCATGATTGGTGCTAAAGATTTTTTGTCACTGGATAAAGAATTTCAGGGATGCTATTTACCAGACAGACAGAGGTACAGATTTTGTCAAAGACAGTTTTGGAGAAAGAGTTAAAAGTTGTGCTCTGGCATGCTTTGGGACAAGTCTCCATCTTATGCATATTCATTACTTTAACAATTCATTGTTTGCTTTTTTTTTTTCTTCCTTAGGGAGCCTTAATCAACAACCCATGAAGCGTTTTTATCATTTTCAAAAGTTTTTGGCAAAATACTGGGACCAACAGCTTGCAAACTGAGAACATAAAATGCACTCTAGGTTTGCTTTCAGAGCAAAGTGTATACAGGCATGGCACATACAAATGTAATTTAAATCCCATTTAAAATAATACCTAACCCAAGATAATCCCTTGAATGGTATTATTTTACCCAGTTAGGAGAAAGCGTATTGTCATGAGAAGCTTAATTTCTGCAGCTCATGCTCCTTTCCAACTTCAGATGCTAATGAATAAGCCCAAACTCTATAAACACAAATTACAAAGGGGTTGGATTCTCTGTTTGTATTCTTGGTTGTTTTTCCTCTGTAAAACCCAGACGGATCATGCTGTCTCATGGCTTTCCACACCCAGGACATTTGAAAGAGATTACTTAACAGCACAGCTCCTGTCAGCAGCTCTCAGTGACTCGGGATGCGAGCTTGCTTGTTGGGCTTGAGAACACCCAACTCTTCCTGTGATGCCCACCACGGAGGAATAGCTGCTGGGGGTCAGCTCTGGCAAAAGAAAATTGGAGAGGTTGGAAAGATCTTGGAACATTGGCCAGATATACCTCAGGTTTGCTTATTGCAATAGACTTTCCCAAGCAAAAAGTCTCCATTTGATGAGGGTAAGAAGATGCACGTGTTTCTCAGCAAGATGAACAGGACCATCCTCCATACCCAGCACCACCTTCACCTTCTCCATCAAACCCCAGAGCTCAGGTGAAGCACAACAGGCTCTCACAGTCCGCTCTGCAAATGGCAGGGCTCTGTTGGTGATGGGAGCAAACTGTCAGGTTTTGAGGTCAAGATCTTCCCCTCTGGAAGAGCACATTGCATAGGCTCGCTGTTGGCAATGGCAGGCTTTTCCCAGCCATAGGTGCACCAAGAGTGGGCAGAGGTTGCTTTTGTAGCACAGGGCATCTGCGCATTGTCTTTAACAGCCCTTGCAGTAGCAAATTGGGATCTGTATATGAAATATAGTATTTTCACACATCTAGTGAATGCCACAATAAAAAAGGGAACTGGTGCAGTTTACGACTGGGCCTCATGCTGAGTCCAATTAAACCTACTGTTTCCAATCAGGTTTAATGTGAGGATAAAGTGAATGCTCCCTGAGATTTGGAGGAGGATAATTTGTCAGTAATAATAAGTGTAGACAAACAGGATGTTCCACAGTGCAGGGGCCTGATTAAAACCAAATGTGTTTCCAGGGATCATCTCAAAACTCCTGGAAGCAAATGTGGTCAGCATTGCTTGCAACTTGCAGGATTTCTTTTGCAGAGGTTTGCAGCCTTTGCAATTCTTCCTACATCCCATGGAAAAAATAGGAGCCAGGCCACTGGGTCACCCAAGAGCCATCTCTGTGCATTGGGGTTGTTCTCCCCCTCCCCCCTTTATTTATTTATTTATTTATTTGAGCAGGATTCAGCTTTATAACCTGCCACTGCAGGGACATCCTCACAGGAGAGGGAAAAAGTCTTAGATTTTCAGCCTGGCCCTATCATACTTCCTGACAAGAACCTGTCTAGCTGTACTTAACATTGACAAAAATACATTTCCTGATCAAAATGGAGTTTCCTACAAAAAGTGAATTATTTCTTGGAAAACTTTACCATGGAAACAAAATTAGCAGTCATCAGACCTTAGTCCAAAAAGTCCCTTCAGCTTTGGAGGTTTGTTGAAAAGAAATGAGGAAGGTTTCAAACAATCTCAGGCTTTGGGTTTTAAATTAGGCACGAGATCATTCTAATAACCTCTTTTCTTAGGGGATGGAGAGGGTGAATTTCCCAAGAAGGATTTTCTCACTTCTTGGCCAGATGGGAGACTTGGTAACTGAATGCTTGTTAGTTAAGTTATAGTCCCTGAGAAATCAGTGGTTACCTGTTGCTGGAGAGCTGCTTTTGTTCATTAGAGACGAGCCAGCCTGAGGTCAATGTGCAGAGCAGTTAACATACTAGCAAACCACTAATTAACCTAACACAGAAGCAGGAGCCCGTTTCCAAAATGTGTCTCTAATTCACCATTGCTCAGTGTTTACAGCGGTACAATGGATCGTGTGTAAGCGGGGGCTGTGGCAAGGCCCCGCTGCAGGGGGGGTCTTGTTGGGGGACCATTTCTGCAAGTCTGCAGGAGTCTGGGGAAAATCAGCAGTGTGAATGCAGGTCTGGATGTTATGCCCTGCCAACATCTGCCCTATTGCCCTAGAGGGCCATTGCCTCCTAAAGTGCCAACTCTTTCAGCTGTAGTTCCCCATCTTGTTTAGATTTAGCAGTTTGCCTTCAGGATGGTTCTGGCTTAATGGAAAGTTGCTCTCTGGACCTTCTCTCTCCATCTGTCCTGGAGGCACTTGCTTTTTTCACCAAATCATGGGAAACACTGAAGTGCACAATGATGGAAATTCTTTTGAAGGTCTTTATGTATGACTGCTTGTTTGGTGATATAAGCAGTGCCATATGTCCAGTAACACATCCCCATAAATTGGCATTACGTCCTTGCATCTCAATCTTTAGTGAATTCTTCTCCTTTTCCTTCTACAAAGACTTCCCTTATCTGCCATTCTTGAATTTCTTCAGTTAGTCTCCTTAGGAAAGTCCAATGAGCTTTCCGTGCTCCCAGGACCAAAGGCCACCGTGGCCATTCCAGCAGCTTGGTACCTCAAGGGGCTTGTGTATTAAAAACAAACAACAAGAAAAGGATGTTATAAACTATAAACAGAGAAACAACCTGGTCATTTCAGTACCAAACACGCTCATGGATGAGTTCACATTAAATAGGGAGCATACAAAAAATAATTTTTTTTTTAAAAATTGAAATTTTAGCATCCCAGAACAGCCTTCTGGTGTGGCTTTGTGGCATCTCCCTGGTGAGGGTGCTTTGCAGGATAAATGTACAGGTACTGAGGGGATGAACAACAAGGCTGAGTTGGGAAAAGGATCGGTGACAACCTTCCATGCTCCTCTCATCTATAAGTTCAGGTAAGATAACAAAGAAACTGAAATTTTTCTTCCTGTGGGGCTGTGAGATAAAGCAGCCTTGCTGAAGTGGCTGTGCAGGGAGCTGAGCAAAGCAGCCAGGAGATAAGTGCAAAAATGCAGAGCCCTGGCAAATTTCAGTCTCAGAGGACAGAAATCTCCCTTGTTCCTTGCATCCTGGAACAAAAACAGGTGAATTCATGGGATTCTTCCCCAGAACACACTTCTAAGGTCTTTACCTGCATAGAGTCTGTTGAGAGAGGTCTGGAAGAAATCAAACTTTGGGAAGAAGGGGGTTTGGGGTATCTGGAGATTTGCATGCCCCAGCATAGAAAAATGTTGTTTCAAAAAGCAGACTATAAATGGAGACCAGAAAATAGCATCAGTAAAGAAAGAAGACCCATCCTGAGTGGGAATATTTCCCTTGAGGGAAAAGAAAAAAAAAGGCCCATGGACAGAAATGCCAATCTGACACAAGCACCCATGTCTCTCCGGTTCCTGATGAGGACTGACAACTGCAAAGACGTACTTTCAGATGGCAGCAACTTCTCTGAAAAACCACATGATATATCTTAGCCAAGCTGCCCCAGATGAATAAATGGTTTGATTTAATTTAGAGCCACATCTTGTTCCCAGGGAAGGGTAATTGGATCCATGGCAAAGAGCTGGGAAGGAGGCCTGAGATGGAACAAAGGAAGCAGCCTTGCTGCATGGGATACTTGTTTTCTCCAGTGGAAATTTTTTAAGGGACAAAACCCCTTCTCTGCACAGCACTACAGTTTTATTGACCTAACTTCCTGCTACTGCTTCTTTTCCTCTGACAATGGGGAAGCGTGTTGGTTTTCTCTCCCTACAATTAAAAAAACTAAGCATAAAACTAATATTAATGTTTAATGCAAAAAGCCCACAGGTGGAGAGTTTCTTCGGACTGAAGACCTTTGCAAACACAAAGTGATGCTGTTATATGATAGTGTCTGCCACTCCTGTCCTGTAGCATCCAAGTTTGGAGCATCAACTATTTTGAAAGAGTCTCTTAGGTTTTAGGAGATGGGCTGCAGCGAAGAGCTGGGAAGGAAGGCGAGTTGCCCGTGCCTTGCCTCCTTCCTTCAGGAGCTCATGAAAGTGGTGAGGAGAAGTGAAGTTATCAGCCGTTGGTTGTTGTTGCCCATGGACTGGCCCCTGCTGGCTCTTGGCATGACACATCCAGCACAGCTGCCATAAAATGGAAACTTGGTCCTCATGTGGGCCAGGGGGTGGAATTGGGGCCACGTTCTTGGGTGGGGTTGGTGCTGGGAACTGCACCAACTGCGGGATGGTACCATGGACAGAGGTGCGCATGGGCCAAGTGCTAATCCTATCGGCAATTAAAAGAAAAAAGAAAACAACAACAACAACAACAACAAAACACGAGCACAAGATGATCTTGGTACTTGTAAAGTCCTGGAAAAATTTTAGCTGTATCCAAATCTAGTCTGAATCTTCTGGAGTCAAACCCGTGTCTTTCTGAACTGGAGTAATCAAGCAGTGACATTTGCTTGAGCTGTCACCACTTTTGGCGGGCTGTGGAGCTGAGCTACCTGGATATAGCCAAAAGGTGAGAAATTTAGAGCTTTTGTCTGGTTGGGGATTGATGGAGAGGGGATACCACTGCAGTGTTTTTTGTTTGTTTTTTTTTTAAATCAGGGTATAAATTACTGTTTCTATATAGTATATACAGATACAGTAAAAAAAATTACTGTTTTTTCCTCTTTAATTTTCCCCGCTGTATATTATTAAGTGCTCAGCTCTGAACTGTTCTTCCCTGAACTTGATACATTTAATTTGCAGTTTTTAAATTAAAATCCAAGGCAATTTTGGATAAAACAGCAGTTGTTTGAAATTTTAACACATAATATAAACGTGTTCCTTGATGCTGGATTTCCTTTTTATAATCAAGTGCTGTCACTAGAATTGTTTTAAGTCTGTGCAGAATTTTCATAAATTTATATACTTTTTTTTTTTGGTAATTATGACCACTTTAAAATTCATCTTGGATACTATAAAGAGAAATTAGAAATGTCTCCTCTTTTTTTCATTGTTTAAATTTCAAACCCAGGATTAATTGAACAGGTTCTGCTCACAAGGCTCTTTTATCATTGTACATCCCCCCACGATATGAGTACTCAGACGGGAATTATTTGGGGAAGATTACTTTTAATAAGAGCCATACTGTTATAAGATATAATCAAACTGTATTAACTCTTCTTTAGTCCTTTGCTTTAGACTGGAATTCTCATGCCTGGCAAATGGAAAAAAAAAAATGTTCAGCTTTCTTCCCAAAAGGGAAAAAGGTGTTTGCTTCAGAGGGGATCTTCCATCCTATGTGTTTTTGTTGTTGGTTTGGTTTGGTTTTTGTTGTTGGTTTTTGTTTTTGTTTTTGATCCCTTTTGAAAAATAGCAGGCTAGTGCCCATACAGTGGGTAAGATTTTGAAAAGTTCTCTCTCCAATGCGGCAGAGAAGATGTTGTAGAGCTTTCTTTCAGCGGGAGGCTTCATGAGGGTGGAAGCTGCGTATAAAACTCTTCTCCCACCTTTTTCTAAAAGGAAATGCGCTCCGAGTCCACTAGAGGGTACAGCTCAGGAGTGTGCAGCTGGGTGCACAGCGGATACGGGCGGGCTGGATGCGATCAGCTTGGCAGGTGGAGCTGGCTGGGAGATGTTGAGCCCCACTCAGACACCACCTGCAGCTGGGGGAAGGCAGACACCGGTCTGGACATTTATCCAGCTGAAAAACGGGTACTTACAAAGGAGCCAATTGCTCTTTAATTCATAATGATTGGATACTCCCGGAAGAAAGTTACGTACAGGAATCGTAACTTCTGCTCGCTCTGATTGTTCCCATTTTTTCTCCTCACTAATTCCTTTGGCTGGTTAGAAAGCTCCCCAGCCCTTTAAAAATGTAGCCTTGAAGACCTGGCTTTGTTTTAGTTTTGAGCACTTTTCTTACAAACCAGGGGGAAAAAATGAAAAATGCATAAAATCATCTGGAGCCTTTGGAATTACTGTTGGCTTGCGTTGCACTCAACAAGTCAGCAATTATAGCCTGAAATATTGAGCGGCAAGAAAATTTATGTCTTACCTCAGCATTTTTTCAAATTATTTTGAAAGCACAGAAACGTATGAAATAGACCTTTCTGTGGCAGACTGAGGGCTGACACAATTTAATGTGATTACAAGGCAGGGCTACTCAGGGTCATTGTGGATCCCAAATGAGTGATGGCAATAAACTACTTAACTGGCCCACGCGTTTCGTTTCTAGCACCTTTGCCAAGACCAAATGCAGCAGAAGAGCAGAAAGGGGTGGGGGAAGCTTTTGTGGGATCAGAGACAGGAGCTGCCTGAGGCCCTCAGGAATAACATTTTGGGCAAGAAAACCTGTTGTAGTTCAATCTTAACAGTCAGTCATGCAGCTTACTGCAAGGAGAGTGCTAGGTAAACAGGGTGAGATAGCAGATGGGATCCCATGGGAGGCACAGCTAAATGAACTTTAATGTGGACACGGGGAACAGCCCCACATCTCTTTTCCCATAGCTCTCAGGGGACACCTTTGTAGGTTTGGCCTAAAAAAATAAAAAAAAAAATAATAAACCACACTTCTGAGAAAAGAACTCAGTGCCCACAAATCTCACTGTTGTCAGTGGGATGGGGGAATGCCCTACACAGGGCAGAGTAGGTGTCCTGTGCCCTGATGCTGCAATTCTAGCTTACTTTGCTGATGAAGTTAATGAGATTCCTGTGCCCAACGGACTATTGCTGAGGCAAGGCAGATTGCAAACACAGCAAAAACAACTGTAATGGAATATTGTTCTTTTAATGAGAGGTTTCATCTCTCTTCTCATTTAACTCAGTGGCAAAATTCTCCCTGCTTTCTGTGTCTTTGGATTTTAGCTTCTTCACAGGGTTAGGAAGGTAGTGAGATGATATCCATCACCTTATCCTCAAAGCTGACAGCTACTGAGAAAAAACTGCTTTCTTGTAATCTGGCTCCATTATACTGGGATTAAGTTAAGGCATGTAAGATTCCTATTCATGTCCAAGCTCTGAATTTTGTGTGTGCAGTATCATGGAAAGTTATGACTTGGCTTTCACATGAATAATTCAGTCTGCTCTTCTTAAAAATTCTGCTGCCAGATAAAATGTCGTATTTTAGGGTTTTATAGATGGATCAGAAAGGGTGCCTTTCTAAAAATGTGCAATTTAAATTGAGAGAAAGTGTTCAGATTGCAGATGTCCTCTGCAAAAGCTGCTTGGAGGACTGGTTGTTTAATTTTCTTCTGGACCATGTCATACCAATCCTCCCATTTTTCTGCTGCCCCCACTCTGAACGCCAGGCCCCTGATGGAGCTTGGAGATCTGCTGATGTTAAAAAAATGAAGAGTTATTCAGAAAGGTTTGATAGCAAGAGATCATTTTCCAGTCTTCTCAGACTTTTCTTTGAAAGCAGTGCAAAATTTTCCATGGACTTCAGTAAGAACCAGACAGGATCTTATCTGAAAGACAACGTGGCTTTAGGATAAACATACCAGGCTCGGATGCAAGTAACCTGTGCTTTAATCTTGTGCTGCAATTGTACCTTGGGGAAAAAAAAAATAAAAAAAATAACAATAACAAAAACATCTCTTTTCCTCATGCCTCACTTCCTTTAACTACAAATATAAATGCTACCAATCTTTGTATAAAACTTTGAAATTTACAGGTTTTATGTAAGAGCTAGGAAAAATAACATCTTTCTACGGATCTCCTAGATTGGCTTTTACTGCTGTTGTTGCATTAAGAAAAGCCCTGTGTTGGAGCTCTTCAGTACCCTGCAGTCCATACTGCATGAGAGCATCCCTAAGTAAGTAAAACTGCTAAAGAGAAAGATATAGGATCAGGACCCAAATCTTGTTAATTCTTCTTAATCCACTGAGCTGGCAGCACGCTACTTTCTGAATGGACCAAACAATGGATGTGAAGAAGCTGTGTGCACTGGTGGCAGCTTGGAGATTTCTCCCAGGCTGCTTCCTTATCGTGTCCTCCTGTTGGGCCTGATCCGGAGGATGCTCAGATCCAAGGGAGTGTTGCTGCTGGTTTTGCAGTGTGCTCAGCTGGACCACGTGGCCCTGATCCTGTGCTCCAGTCTCAGTGACAGCTGGCAGGATTAGCTCCTAATTTTTATTTATTTACTTATTTATTTTACCCTGAAATATACACAGTTTGCTCTATCAGCAACCTGTACGTATGGTCAAACGATGAATTTTCTCGAGAAGGAACTTCAGAAAAGACACTGTATGTTAAGACCCATGTCACTCCACCAAATAATCTTCTGTTTGTTTTGTGGGCGAACAGTAACCCCAAAGCCTTTAAAGGATTTTAATCCACAGCGTTACAACCCACCAAACACAAACAAGGAATAGTTTTTTTTCCTGGCGAGTTGGGTGGGAGTGGCTTAAACCCTCCTGTCCCAAAGGGACTGGATAAATAGCTTCCTATAGGGGTCGACACCCCCAGCCTCTCACCATGCTAAAGAGGCAAGTGTGGGTTTAATGCCTGTGCAGATAAGCCCTTATCTAAAGGATACTACACTTGGCTTTACAGCCCGCACACTTACTTACCAGTTGCTAATGGCTACTGGGTTTTATGGCACTCGTGCCTCAGTCACGGTGAGAACAGCCCCGGTTATCTGTGGCAGGGAGCACGCCGTGCCCTGCCACCCTAAAACGGCACTTTTTGGTGGAAAGAAGCACTTCAGAGGGAGCTGACAGAAAGAAAAAAAAAAAGGAAAAAAAGGGAAAAAATGTTTTTCCGATGCCAAAAGCTGCTGTACGCGAGCAACGTGTGCGCTGGGCATTAAGAGCCCCGTGAGGGGGGGGGGCAGAGGCGAGCCCAGCTTCAGCCGCATTTGGGAGAGCCTGAAGCTTGTTTAAACTTCTCGGGTCAAAGCGATCACAAAGGGGCTTTATTATTATTATTTTCTTACTCTTGTTTTTTCATTATTATTATTATTTTCCTTGCGGAAAAAAAAAATAAAAAACTTTTTTTTTCCCTATGCGGAGTAGGAAGGAGGAGGGAAAAGGGTAGCTGGGGGGGAACCGTCCCGACCCCTTCTCCCCGATGCTGCCGGAGGAGGGATGCTGCCCCCAAAAGGGGGCTGCGGCACCAGGACCCCCGCCCAGGTGATGCTTCTCACACAGAAAAGTCCCAGCATCCCGGCTCACAATGGCCACACTGTAAATATGTCCTTTCCCATCATGTAAGACGTTAGGATCGTTAGTTTTGGCTGGAATCAAACCCTATTACATGCAAAGCTCTCTGCTAGTGAGCTGCAAATGCACACCGCTGCTGTAATGTTTCTCATTATATTTCCCCTTTGTTCATAAAAATGACTGAGTTATTGCATAATGCAGGGATCAAGGAAGAGGGAAAATAACATAAAGATGGAAACGAAGACAGCTTGTCATTTATAAATGTAAATGAATGCTCGATTGCTTTTAAAAAACGATTTCGCTATAAAACTAATCTTTTAAGTGAAAAAAAATCCTATTCGGACAAATAAATAGTTTGCCTCTCCACATTTAAACCAACCTTGAAAAATCTCCAGAAACTCGTCAGAGTTGTTTTTTTTTTTTTTCTTTTCCTTTCTTGATTTTTGATTTTTTTCCCCTGAATTTTGTGCGCGTGCTTTTTATCGGCTTAATAAAACTTGATTTTTCAGGGTTTTGGGCGTCTCGGGGGTACAATGAGCTCGAATGTCAAATGCATCAAATAGCTAATGAAGGGATTTCAAAGATCTCCAAAGTGTCCATAGCAGCAATTTGTAGTGTCTTATAAAGGTAAAACCCGTTCTGACTACGGTGTGTTTTGTCTGACGGTTTTCCGGGTTCTCCAACCCCGGTCTGTTGTTTTATTCCGAATTTTATATCTCTCTTCAGTGCCCCAGTTCCTCTGCCATAGGGACTGTAGTCAAACCGAATCATCATCTACCTCAAGCGAGCTCACTCCAGTATTCCTCAGAAACGGCAAAAGGGAAAAAACAAAACAAAAAATAACAACAACAAACTATCGTGCATTAAAGCAAGGATTTACCAAAGGGGTTCGAGAGAGCAAAACGATATGGGGGAAAGTCCTTCCCAAAGGAAACATTTTGCCATGTAAAGGTCTTGTTTGCAAGGGGGTGGGTGCGAAGGCGTGGGGAGAAAAGCAGAACTACTATCCTGCCCCTCCTTTTTTTTCCCCTTTTTTCCTTTTTTTTTCTTTTTTTTTTCTTTCTTTATTTCTTTCCTTTTTTTTTTTTTTTTTCCTTTTTCCTTTCTCTTTTCTGGTTGCTCGTATTTCAACTTACTTTTGGCTAACTGCATGCAGTTTCTGGGGGCTGAGCCCGGTGCGCAGGAGGGTGACAGTGAGGGATGGGGGGAGGCTGCGGTGGGTCCCGGCTGCGCTCGGCTCTCACCCGGCCCCGGGCTCTCCGCTCTGCCTCGGCTTCTCCCCCCAAGATTTGCAATTCATTCTCTCCCAGCCTGGTGCTATTTTGGCAAAAGAGAAAAACAGGCAGCCCCCCCCCCCCCCCGGGACTGCGGGTGGGGGGTGTTTGTGTAATTCCTGGGCTAATGAACTTGTCATTGCTGGCTTTCCCCCGCTTTTTCACAAATGCGTTGCCGGAGCAGAGCTGAGCTAGCAGAGCTGCAGAGCAGTGCCTTGGAGCTGCTCTTCCATAAGGAATCACCCCGCACCCCCACCTCGCTGCTAGCGCTGCTTTTGCACCCCCAACCCCCCCACCCCCACCCCCCCCCCGAGCCACCCCTGCTCAGGGGGAGCCGGCCGGGGACTGCTGCAAACCTGATGGGCAGCTGGTTCGGGTGGCTGGTGCCAGCTCTTCTGGGCTGCCAAATGAAAGATACCACCCATAAAATGGATAAACGGATGGATAGATAGATAAATGGGTAGATAGATGATAGATAGATAGATAGATAGATAGATAGATAGATAGATAAATGGATGGATGGATGGATGGATGGATGGATGGATGGATGGATGGATGGATGGATGGGTAGGAGGATGGATGGGTAGGAGGATGGATGAATGGATGGATGGATAAATGAATAAATAATAAATACCCAAACAAACCAACTCCTCCGGATTTTTGTAGCAGCTCCTTTTGCTGCGGGGGCCACCCGGAGCTGTGGGACTCCCGGGCAGGGGAGGGACAGTGATGGCGAGGGGCCGGGGCCGGGGCCGGGGGCCGGGGCTGCGCTGAGGATGGCAGGGCTCGGGGCTGTTGTCACCCTTAAAACAAAAGGGCCATTATGAAGCCCATAGATCAGCAGCAGCAAAAAACTTTCATAAGGCACAGATCTCTCTATGAGGTTATAACAGCAGTGTTAATCTTCTATTCAGTGTTTACAGAGCCAGCTCATCCGTGGGGTGGGTGGAAGGCAGCCAGCTCGCAAGAGAACGCTCTTTATTAAAAAATACGGAGTTGTGTTGCTTTTAGCAGTGACCCCGGAGCGTGTCCCGCATTTCTGGGGGAGGCCAGCTCCCCTAGCCCGGGGCTCCCCCAGCCCGGCCCCGCACCCGCCGGGAGGCGGCAGGATTTTGGGCAGGGGGGGAGGCGCAGCCGCCTTCAGCAGCATCTGGAGGAGCCCCCCCCCTCCGGAGAAGGTCCCTCGCAGGGACTCGCTGCGGTACCTTTGGCCAGACGGGAGCCTAAAGCCGCCAGCCCGCAGCCCGGCGGAGCTTCCCGCTGCTGGCTCACGTAGCTTTTATCTGTGCCCTTATTTGTTTGCTTTACGCAAGGAGAGGGGGGAGCCTTTCGGTCCTTATCAGCACGCAGGGACCGTCGTTTCGAAGCGGGAAGAAAAGGGGGGAAGACAGGGAGAATTGTGGAAAACTCGGGAAAAGCAGGGGCGATAGCTGTGCAAAAATAATTAATAATAATAATAAAAACTTTTCTCCTTGCTAACGCTCGACGTTGTGCAAAGTGCGGGAGGTGGAGATGCTGCCTCTGCCCCGCGGGGCTGCTGGGGCTTTTTTTCCGTGGGGTTAAAAGAAAAAAAAATGCAAAACAAGAAAGCAAAAAGCGGCAGCGAGAAGGGTGAGAAGGGAGCCGGGGCGCGTTGCGCTGCGCGGGGCTGCGCGGGGCTGCGCGCCTCTTGCCTGCCCTCGCTCCCCTCCCTGCGCAAGCTGCCGGCCCGCTCGAATTTGTTGCATTTCCTCGATTGATTGTTTAGTTAGAGATTTTGCCAACTTCCTGATGGTTCATTTTCTGATTCTGAAAAAAAAAAAAAAAAAAAAAAGAACCGCATTTCCTTTTTGACTTAAGAGGGAGAGAGAGAGAAGCGGAGGCTGGGGGCTGGTGGACGCATCGAGCTGTATGTACTGGACTTTTCTCTTCCCTCTCCCCGTCCCGAAACCCTCCTCCTCTTCCTCTTCCTCCCCTCCGAGCCCGGGGCTTGCACCAGCCCCTTCCCCGCTTGCAGAGCTCCGGGATCGGGGAGCCCCGGGCAGGGGCAGCGGCACTGCTGCTGCTCAGCCTGCTCCGCCAGCTCCCTTCGCCTCCGAGCGCTTTTCAAAAACGTGTTGGCTTTTTTTTTTTTTTTTTCCTTTTTCCCGTCTTTTATTTCCCATTTCGCGTCCTATCCTTTCAGTTCTGGCGGCTACTGCAAGGGATCCAGCTACAGAAAAAAAAAGTAAACACAGAAATCTGTTCTGCTCTCTTCTATTTGCTTCGGGTTTTTGTTGTTGGGCTTGTCTGAGTTTATTTTATTATTGCTTCAATTTTTTTCTTTTTTTTTTTAGAGAGAGTAGCAAAGCTACTCTTTGCAGCGCTTTTCTTGGCTCTACTGGCTTTTACTGCTACCTATAATCCCGTTGTTTTTAAAATCATATTTTCAATAGTTGATTTTTACTCCTAACCTTACCATACCAGAATATGCTTGAAAGAGGTGTGGGGGTACTAATCTTGGAATAAGCACAGCACACTTTATAGTAAATGACTGTCTTTTTTTTCTCCCCTTTCTAAACTGCTTTCTGTGGACTGATGTTTATCATTCAGATCAGCACTGACTTCAGAAACGTCTGCAGCAGGTCAGGAGCTGAAGACGCGCAGGGCCCTATCCCAAACCTCCTGAAATCAGCGGGAGCTTTGGATCAGGCCCTACAGAAATAAATTAGAGGAAAATCCTGGGTACAGCGTGAAGGAAAATATATACGAGCCAGAGAGAATGGTGCTTTGTTCAGCTGCAAGGAGGAAAGGGGGGAGCAAAATCCAAACTGCTTTCTGATAGTCCTGCATACAATGGTGTTTAACTAGGGTGGAAATCTTAAGTCAGCTTCAGATTAGGGCCTGGTTGGGGAATCAGCTCTAAAAGTTGGTCAAACTCTTATTTAGTGCACTGGTGAAAATGCAGCATAATTTGGTCAAATTAGGAAGAGATTCCCCAGGATTTAGGTAGCTGAGTGGGATCTGATCTGTACCCAACGTGCCCACTGTACCTACAGACGCGTGTGTAAGCATCCACGCACACGCCTGTCCTCACTGATGCCTTACCTGCCCACAATCATGCCCATAAAGGTATTCCTGGGAAGGTGCAGACATGCAGAGACTTTTGTAATGCTACAAAAAGCAGATAAAATTCATGAAGGGCATATTTACCCCATCTCTGCGCTCCAGCCTGGGTCTCTCCATGGGCAGCTCCCTGTGGATGGCCATGCAGGAGGGCGAGCGTGGGGGCATGCGTGTGCCTGTGCACGCCCGGGGACACGCGAGCATGTCACGGCCACATGTCGGGGAGCAGGGGTCAATGCAGCTCAGCGTCTTTTCACATCGCTCTGCAAAGCGGGTCACGTCTCCAAGTTTTCTGCCTACCAGGAATGGGGGATTTCTGCGAAGATAATAAATCTAAGCTAGCACACCAGGCGAGCACCCCGTATAAAACCACGGCTCGTACTTTAGGGGCCACGTGCATCTGTCTGTGAGACAGGGATGGGTTGAGACAACGGTACTCATTTCGAGTGTTGACATCTAGCAAGGAAATCAAAATATTTGTCCAGCCTTTGCTACAGGATTTTGTTATTCTTCCATTGAAACTATTGCTTTGTAAATCTTTTTAAAAGCTGTTAAATCTAAGCAAAGATTGCTATCAGGGAAATGCCTGCTTGGCTTGAGAGAGGTGCGGGGTCTCTCCATTAGATGGCATTGCTACTTTTGCAGTGCAAAAGGGAGAAAGCGGCTTCGTGCACTCGGGGACTGGTCAACTTCTACTGCCGGGGCATGTATTTGCATTGCAATTGAAAGCGTATTTATCTTTTCAACACTTGTTATATACTTATAGTACAATTTGCTTTATCTACACAGTACAATAATTTTATTGGGTAGGTTTCTGTAACAAGAAAGAAAATTAGTACCTGCTTGCCCTAAACAGTGCACATTGCATCTAGTTTTTATGTTATTAAAATTATTAAAATAATAACTAGCTACTCTAGAGCACTTTAAAAACTTAACAATCAAGCATAATATGTAACAGATTACACACTATCCTTTCCTGTTTTGCAAAGGTTCAAACACCTGATAATTCAGCCCTTATCTTGAGAGGTAGCTGCACACATTGGCAAATAAACTCAGGCAGTTACAAATTGTGGGTATGTTGTATGCTGCTCAAAGACATGAGGACAATAAAAGAAAAAAAAAAAAACAAAAAAGGGTTTCGAAATCGTTTTTGACCTGAGAGACAGAAGATGTAATTTTTAATAGGAAAAATAATTTTAAAACAGAAAAAAGAATTACATGTAAACCAATTAAGAAAAATATTTTTCTGCTCGCAGTAATATTCTGTCTGTGGGAATTTTGCTTTTACAATGCAAGCCAGAATTTTTTTTTAATTTGGAAAAAAAATCTTTAAAACGTTAAAAAAAAATCTTTTTGTTTGCAAAGAGAGAAACAGATTTAATCATAAAATAATTAACTTAATTTAATTTACACTGGTGAAATTTCATTATCTAAATTAGAGCCAGTCCCTTATTTACAATGAGGTTAGCAAGAGCAGGATCAATCTCAAACTGTTTGCTATTGTTTGTTTTGTGTTTTTTTTTTTTTTTTTCCTGACTTCTTGCTGTCATTTAATTTAAAGGGCAGACTTCACATTTATTCTAATTTGAGAAAAATGTTCTAAAGAGCTATATATGCCTTTAAACATCAAACTGCTCTATTTTAAGGAGTTTCCCTAAATGGCTTTAAAGCATCCCAATTCACAAACAAAGAATGAAAGGTATATTTTGTCCAAGTTTTGACCACTAAGCTGTATTGGAAACATTAGCTTGCTATATAGATGATGAAATATCTACTCATGCTTATGGCTAAATAGATCTGAAAGCATTTGGATTTCTTTTATCTAGAAAAATTGTTTTTATTTAGCATACAAAATTTTCTCATAGTGCAAATAAATAGTTTATCACTTTTGTTTTCTTTACTGTGCCATACTTTCACCAAATTAATTATCTGAGCAAATTTTAACCATCTGTTTTGTTGGACTTCCTTAATTACCCATGCTGCTTGCTTGTACTCCTCATGTGAGGATATATTCCTGGTATTTTGGTATTTTGACAACCAAAGTTTCCTTTTTTTTTTTTTCCTTTTTTTTCATAATTAAAAAACAATTTTTTGAATATGTGAGTCAATGAAAATGAACAAAAGTTTCATTCGAATACCTTGGGTTTCTAGACTCCAGCAATAACAAATTGAGCGTTCATATCTCAGATATATTTTTAAATGTGTGTTTTGAATTCTTTCCCTCTAAACTTTTACAAGAGCCCAAGGGGGTGAATTAATACCAACATCTATATCGGTGTAGCTGAAGAAAAGTGGCTCTGGTTCTCCAGAGCCCAGTGGGATCACGATAATCCAGTTCTGTGCCGATTAAGCATATTGATGACCAAGATTTTGTTTGTTTAAAGGTCATTTTTGCCCCTTGCAGATTCCAGGGGAGACCATAATGTTACATGGCTCATTCCAGCAATTCATGTTGTGTTATCTACAGTTGCAGAAATGCAAACCAGTTTTTTCCCCTGTATCAATCTTCAGCTAACCCCAGGAGGGCTGCAGCCAAGGAAGAGAGCGACAGTCGGCTAAAACAAAACAAACAAAACCGGAGTGAAGTGTGACTTCCAAAAGGAGAATTTAAAGTCATAACAGCGGTTAATTCTCTAACACTGAGCTTATTAGCATGTTCTGCACAAAGGCACAGTCACATTGCATGGCGGCTGATAGAGTCACTTTTCAAGTTTTGCTAAACTGTTTTTTCTTTTTTCCCCCCTTTTTCTGAAAGTGCATTTTCTTGATTTTTTTTAAAAAAAATTATATATTCCCCCCTCCCCTTCTTTCTTTCTTTCTTTTTTTTTTTCATAAGTAGACTCTGTCACTCATCACAAAGACATTGTTCTAGCAAACTGGAGTTTTTGCCCTGCACTCAGTGTGGGAATAATGCTATCACCACACTGAACTGAGACAAAGCAGGACTTCATTTTGGGAGCAGAGGGATATGATAATCAGGGAGAAATCAGAGAGCAGATCTTAAGCTAGGAGAAATTGGTGAATTTCCATGAAAAATCAATGAGGAGCTGGAGTGATTTTTTTTCCCCCGGGTGGAAGAAAGCTGATATCAAAGTCAACAGCCTTAGCGCTTGCCCCTGGTCGGTGGAAATTTCAACACACATTACCTGCTTCTGACCTTTAGCAGGGCAGCAGAATAAGCAGTGTGCAAATACTGGGGGAATGGCATGGCACCCAAACACAATTTCTCTTTCATAAAGCAAAATCCTATGGCAGAATTTTAAATGCATTTTCCTATGACAGTTAGCTGGTAGAACCATCCGCTCCTAGAAAATACCTACAGAAATAGTTAACGTGTTGATACGCATTAAAGCATTTTTGCATCTTTGTCTAGCATGATATGGCCCCGGTTTTGATTGCAGCTGAAACTCCTGGAAAGTTCAGCAGAACAAACAAACAAACAGAAAGGGGACGTGCAAGCTCCCAGGGGTCAGGTTACCTCGCTTGCCTATTCATATGTTGTCTCCTCCAGTAATTTTTAACCTCACTTTAGGGTACTTGCACACTGTAAACTGTTTGGTTAGATTCCTCTTAATGAGAGAATCGAGTGTGTGCGGTGTTCAGGGGAGGAAAAAGATCGTGGGATGAGGCTTGAGAGGTTCATATTGCGGTCTTGGGCAACGATGCAAACCTAAATAACTGCTTAAAAACTCCAGAAGTAAAATTCTACACAGTCCTTCTAGTTAAAATAAAATAGTAATAATAATTAAAAGCAAAACAAAAACAAAACAAAAACAAACAAACAAAAAAAACCATGGAAGGGCCAAACTCTGCTATGAACTACCCTAATGGAAATTACACCATAGTAGTAACAACCAACACAGGCCAGGTTTTAATAACATGACGATGGCAGCTCTGTATTCTTGCATTCAGAGCATATGAGTAGAAATAGATGCCCTTGCACAATCCTACAGAAACACATATGTCTTTTCCTCAATCTAGGCTCCTGCCAGATCAGGGCGCTAGGGTGGCTGCCTTTCCCATCCCTGCTGGTCCCTTTGAGGCATATTTTTGCTGTATTCACGGTTCTATAAAAAAGAGACACAAACCAGACTGGCCATGATGCTACCTTAATGTGCTCAAATCCGCCTTCCCACCAGCCCTGAGATGTGTTTCAATGTGAATGCCCCCGAAGCAGAAATACCATCAGCGGCAAATCTCCGGGCTCCCTGTGCAGCCGGCACCAATATGGGGGGGAAGTATTAGCTGATGAATGAAAGCAAAGAAAGTATTTTTGCCCGTGATTAAGAAAATAAATTAGTTTTAAAAGAACATATTCTATTTATTCAGTTTTGAGTTTGGCTGAGGTTTGTTATAAAAATAGTGCAGTAATTTTTTAAGAAACATTTTCTGTTTGGATAGATTAACTGTACACGCAGGCACTTTAGCTTTTGATTCCTCTCAGTAATATAGTAATATTCATTGCTGGCATCAAAAGCTGCTCTTAATAAAAACGTTTTGGGAAATCTTCTGTGCCAGGCAGATAAAATCTCTTTGAAACATGGGGCGGTGATGAGCAACTCTCAGGGGCTATAGCCCCCAGTCCTCTGGCCCCAGAGCTGAAGGGGCATTGCCTGCAGAAGTCTCTGCATCTTCTCTGATGCTTCTCTACAAGAGAGCAGCAAAATGTGTTTGAGAACGATATTATTACCAAACCAGTCGATTGCAATAGTGAATGCTGGGACGGGGCGGGGGGGACGACACACGGACAGACAACAAAAGTAATACAGGTGTGATGGCAATGTCCTCACTCTCTCCCTGTACTTTATGCACCCAGCATCCTATCACAGGATCCTGGTACATCCATCGCAGCCCACCTCACCTCCTCAGCTTGCCTCAAGATCTCAACAAGCATTTTGCTGCTGTGAAATGTGGGACACACAAAGCAAAAGCAGAAGCAGAAGGGGTACTCACTGCATCCCCACTGTGCCTGTCCTTGTAATAGTTCCTTAGGTAATTCCCCATTTACCTCAGCTGCGGCTGCAACCCCAAATGTCCGTGCTGCCACTAATGATGGGACTGGAGTCAGGAGAACCAAAAATCAAAAAGAGAGGGTTAAAAAAGGAATATACTGCAAGAAGCAAGTATTTCTCTCTGTTCCCTGTGCCAGGGGTAGGTGGCTGCCCCAAGACCAGACTGGGTCCAGTTTGCTCATGCTACCTGCACCAATCCAGCCCATGCAGCTCTGCTCAGCCCCAGCATCAGCGTGCTCGAACATACGGGGCTTTAAAGGAAAGTCTGAGGAAGCAGCTCCCTTTGACTCACCCAGATACTGAAATCATTCCTTCTGTAAATCACTTTTTCTTCGCCTTGAATCTTCTGTTAAGCTTCAGCCTGTTGCTGGCTCAGTATTTACTTGTAATTATTTATGCTTTACAATGGTGTTTTGTAAATCCTGCAGCATTTTTGAGCTGCTAATTTCAGTCCTTTGTGAAAGTTACGTTTTGAGGTTTGCCACTTCGCAGTGTTTTCCCTTCAGTGCATGCACAGATGCACTGACAACACAACCATGGACGCACCCAAAAACGCAATGTTCAGTTAAGCAGATCACTGCTCTTTTGACATTTTAATTTCATCATCTTCTTTTTTTCTTTTTCTTTTTCTTTCTTTCTTTTTTTTTTTCCTTTTTTTTTTTTTTTTTTTAAGAGAATTAGTGGTAACTTTATCTCTCATCAAATTCCAGGATTTTGTGTAATTCAATTATACCTGTCTAAATTCTTTTCTGATTTCTTTGGCTTTACTGAAGTGACACATAAGATTGCATTTATGTTACTGAGAAGATTCAAATCACCTTGGAGTTATTTGCATTCTTTTCATGTGTGCCCAATAATATGTCTTACGCTTCTTCAAACACAGAAAGTTCTGATCTGTTATTTGTTACATATCATTATTAAACTGTTTTAAGATGGTCTCTCTTCTGAGCTCAGAAATTTGTTACAGCAACACTGGTGATGATAATAGAAAAAATATTAGGAAACAACAACTCCTTGCATTAGCTTTCTTTTCTATGCTCACTGTCAGTCTGCATCCACTTCTCCCCATCTGTGAGATAGAAAAAACCTTGGGACTGGGAGAAATGCGTGTTTCTCATAGGAATGTGGGACAGGAAAGCCTTTTCTTTAAATGAAAAGCAGTTGGCTTCTTGCAGGAGTTTTCAGGCAAAAACTCTGTTGCTGAAAGCATGTATCAGCCCTTCCACCTGCCCATGGGCAGAACTCACTGGGGTTAACATCAAACCCAAATTCCTTGTATTTAACATTGCTGTAATCTGCGACCTGCTGCAGAGCCATCTGCTTTCCCAGGGAGACGATGGGTGTGGTACCAGACTGGGTTTTCCAGGTAGTTTTGGCACCAGGACAGGTTATGAGGGTGTTCTCCCCAGAAAGCACCCAACTTCAGGAGCTGGTCCCTGCTGGGAAATCTGACTGGGGTTTGTCCAAGATGACTCTGCAGGAACCAGACACCCTCGATCAGACTTTTTTCTGCATGATGTGTCCAGCATGCTTGCTCCAATGACTCTTCCTCCATCACACACATCACACAGACAGCTACAACATGGCATTCTCACCTTGCAGCTCTGCTTACCGTGAACTGGCAGTGCCCAGGGGGACACAAGGGTTTGGATACCCCTTTTGGAAGGGAGTTTCACTGGTTTTTCTTCTGAGACATATTTTGTCAGCCAGATGTTGAATTAAGATTCTCTCATCTTGCACAATTATTTCTTTCATTGGTAGATGGGAGGTCTGTATTACCCAAGGGAATAACAGGGGGCATCACCCCTTCTTTGCACTCCAGAAACTTTCTGTATCAACGTGCATTAAGACAGATGTGAAACTGCCCTGCCCAGCACAGCTGTGCACTGCCCCCGTTCACACAGCAGCTACACCCAGCTCTGGATGGATGTCAGTGTCTAGTGTCTGTGCTGCAACTGCCCAGCTTTGAAATGCCAAATATTTAGAGGAAATACTTTCCTCCAAGCGTCCTGGTTCCCACTGTGAAGCAAGGCACAGAAATTTTAATTCCCTGAGCTGGCACATCCACAGACATTGCCAGTGGCTGCTGGCTTGGCATTGGAGGATGGTGCAGCCCGAGAACCCTATAACATTGATGCTATTTACATCATTTTTACATTTACACTATTTTTCACAGCTTCACTCAAAAATTAAGAAAACCAAGGATGGGCGTCAGTGCACATGGCTGGGCGTAATGGGAGTGTGGGTTTTCGCAGACCTCATGCACCGTGCAGGTGGATGGGTATGTGGAAAGGTCACACCTACCAACTTCTTAGGCCTCTGGTGTGAAAGATAAAACCATCTGGTCACCATTTGACAGCTTAAATTGTAATTGCACCATTTGGCCTATGAATTGCTGTGAGCCACTGTTTGAAGCTGCTGTGATTCAGCTCCTCCAGTGCCGAGATAGGAATCGAGTCATTACCCAGAAGCTGAGTTACTGGAATTCATCTCGCTTCATCTCCTTGGCCCGCTTTTTACCTTTCTAAAGTTATCTCTGTGGATCTTCGTTATGATTGTGAACTTGGCAGCGATTGTTTGGTGTAAATAATCACAGTCGCCGATAACCAATAACACCTGCTGGCCCATTACCCGGAACAGGAGGAGAAGATGGGCATTTCCAGCAAAATTCTACCACTGCAATATGGAAGTGTTTAAAGGAAGACCTGCACCGCTCAGGGTAGCAGAGATCTGAACCTTTAAATTACAGCCATTCCCGGCCTGACGATAAGTAAATAAACAATTCACAGCTGCATGGGCTAAACACAGAAACACATCTATCTCTTCCAGGCGTGATTGCTGAACAAGTAATTAAGTGCGAAATGTGAGCCCTCAATGTCAGTGTGAGATGATAAAGGTCTCCAGTTGTAAATTAACTGAACTCTGGTGAGCCCTCGATATTAACCCTTCAGGAGCCCTTGGGTGGCAGTGGGTGCGTTAGCATGAAACCAGTGCAATTTGCATGCAATTATTCCTGACATTTGCCCCTGGGAATATGGAGATGTTATTTTAACAAATTTAAAAAAAAGTGAGGGAGTTGCTTTTTCTGTTCTCTGAGCTAGCACAGGGCACCCTATAAAATGGAGTCCCAGTTCATGGCTCTGCCACGATCTTCCGTCACAGTCCCCCATGGCCATTTTCCTCCTGGCAATAGCAGAAGTGTCACAAGAACAAAACACATTCAAGACCAGGAGTGGCTCGAGCACGGAGATAAAGAGAGCTGCCTGACTCAGTTGGGCAGATACCCATCAAAGCCCCAGACTGAACGCACCAAGATTCACCTCAAATATAAAGATTCAGTGGGCAATCATAATTGAAATCTCACTGCTTTTTAAGTAGTGCATCAAACAGGTTGTGGTTTGGCTTTATTGTTTGGTTCATTTTTGTCAAAGAACTGGTCAAAAGGGAGCTTGTGATTTTAGTTTGCATGGTATTTGATGATTTGTCTTAAGGACTCAGCTCCTACAATGATATGATCATACCCAGTGTCCATTTTTAGATGCATATTTCTAATTCTTTTAGGCTGTAATGGAAACTTTGAAAATGTACACCACGTATCTAGTTTTCAACTTGAGGGAACTGGAAGGTACAAAACAAATAAAATTAATTCAAAGTAGATTGTTTCTTAGTTTATCTTTTTTAAGCCATACAATAATTTTTGAGGCCTAGATAGAGAATTTGAAACTTCTGGGGTTGCTGTACTTAATGCAGTTTTACTCATGAGATGATTTATGAGCTTAGAGGACCTGTTTGATGCTGGGGCTGGATTAGGCTCTGAACCCTGACTGTGAAGCAATGTGTACCTGTGCTGCTGGAGGGACAGCTCTGAAGATCTCAACCTCGGACTCTGCCGATCCCAAGAGCCCTTTGATGGTACAGAACACCGCACGTGACTGCTCACTCCTCGGTGACTAACAAATGCAAGACATCAGCCCAGTTTTTGCCTACAGACACTACTGAGTGTCTTTTCATTTGTTTGGGTGAGCTCAGCCCAGCCACGCTGTTATATGGGTGAATCAGGGAAGCAGAGGGGAATTTATGGTCTGCTTTGCAAGGTAGAGTTGAAATTTAGGCAAGATCTTTTGAAATAATGCTTGAACTGTGTCTCAGCCCTGGGTCAAGGAGGTAACTTCTCAGGTAGAGCCAGTTTTGCTCCTTCTTTCATATCATTAGGGACTGTAGAGAGGAACAGGAGACAGAAAGGAGGACATGGGCAGGAGAGAGCATGTAGTCTCATTTCAGTCTCCAAATGCAGACAAAGGGACTCAAAACTAGGACTGTAGTTACTCTGTGGTCCTTTTGGAGCTCCAGAAAACTTAGGACCATGGTAAGAAGTCAGAAAGTGTAGTTCTGGGCTGGGTTCATGCAAGGGATGATCTTTTATCTATTGGGCTTAGCACAGAAGCGACCCCAATGGCATTTTGTGTGATGCATCCCAAGGTAAACCAAGAGGTTAAAGCTAAATCGAGAGGTTATGTTGTTGCACATATGAGCCTGTTATGAGTATTTTAACTCTTGGACAAAGCTTGCTGACCTTGGCTTTTGCGCTGCATGTATTTAATCCTTTTATCTAAGATTCCCACATGTCCCTATCATCTTTCTTAACACAGTCTCCACAGGTGGGTAGAAATCAGCAGATGTTGAAATGAGGCTTTGGAGTCACTGCAGTAGGTAAAGTCAGGGCAAATAATTGAATTTTTTTTTTTTTTTCTAATAAGTAAGTTTAGTGACATTATGATGGGAATTATTTGACCTAGTACCTACCATAGAAGGAAGTATTTCAGGTGGTTCAAGAAGTCCCTTCCATTCCCATCTCCTGCTTTTCTCTGACTGTGGAAGACAAAGAAACAAGAAATGTGGACACGTCTTGATGTCCTACTGTGTTGTTCTTTGTCTTGATAACTCAGGCATACACTGAGCAGATACCTACATTGAAAGGGAGTCTTTATAAATCTTTCTCCTTAAATGGGTTTACTTTCCCTGTTTTAGCCCCACCAGCATGCCACCCTTTCATTGCTCCATCATGTTTGGGCATCATTTTTCATCCTCAGCCCAGCAACAACACATAGCTCAATCTGGGGTGCACTCTTATAGGGACCAAGTGTATTTCTGGGTTCACTGGGGAAGGGAGAAAAGCAGAGTGGGATTAACAAGCAGGGAGGTTATACTTCAGCTTCTTTGTTGCTGAAGCACCTGGTTGTTTGGGACTCCAATCTTCATTAGATATTTCCTCAAATTTTAGTTATGGGCTCTTGAATTTGCAAATCCATGAGTCCATTTCTACACTTTAAACATCTTGTTTCTCTCTTAGTGCATTACTTAGTCATCACAGGGTATTCTTTTTTCTCCCTGCTCTAAAGCAAGCTGCCTATGTTTTGCAGCTTTACTTGAAGCCACATCAAAAACAGTGCTCAAAACGCTGGAGCATTCGTACTGGGAGTCTGTATCGCAGTCCAGGAAATCAGACACCAAATCCCTGGTGTATCTCAGCATCTGGGCACACTCCAGCCTGGCCAGACTGCCGGTGGGGACATAGGCGAACCAGGCTACGGATCTCCTGATTAACCAGAAGGGCTTTATCTTTCCTCTGTCCCAAACTGCCTATATAAAAAATACCCCATTTAACACAGCTGTATTTTTCAGAGCTGAAGCCATCTAGAAGCATGGATCAACCATTTTAGGTCCTACTTCCAGCGCAGAGCCCTGGGAACTGGGCAGGGAGACAGCAAACTTTCAAAAACCAAGCTGTGAAGGAACAAGAACACTCCTAAAATGTCCCTTTTAAAAGGGAGCCTCCCTTTTGGATTTAAAATGCTATCTTTGTTACCACCCTCAGTAACCTTTCTAGCAAAGAGATGAATGTTATTAGAAAAGAGTTGAGTATGGGTGGGAAGACAAGAAAACAAAAGGAAATGGAAGTGCTGGAAATTAATTTTCCATTAGAAACTATTCTTTTTCCTTATTATTTTTTTAATAAGATATTTTATAAAGATTATTGCCCTGCTTTCTATTTTCTTTTAGGGTGTGTTATCTTTTGTGACTTAGTTTAGACTAAAATAAACCTCAGTTACTAATTAAGGATAGAAATGGAAATCCAAAGATTTGCTTCTCATCAATGCCAAGTGCTAAATCCTTTAATGCTTTGGGATTTTACTCTATAGCTCTAAATTTCCCATTGGTATTTAGTAATCTGCTGATTGCATTTACTTTAATTCTTTGGTCTTCAGAGTTTTCATGTTAAGGCACTCACTTACAGTAGCTCTGCATGTTAAGGGCAACAAGTTAAAAGCTATAAGTATTTTTTTATTAAATTCCAGCTTTGTTTTTTCTATTGAGTCCTAACTACTGTGTTATGTCATACTAATAAGAGTTGTACTCTGGCTGGACAAATGGCAATGTATTGCAGTGTCCTGTGGGATTCATGACATCATTTTGAATTTGCTTATCTGCAGTAATGAACTCCTTTGAAATAGGAGGGTAAGTGGTGGGAAACTGAATTACGTTTTCATTCCAACCCACTTCTTGCTATGATGTTATGGGAACAGCATCATTGCATAGCTTACACCCACTGGCTACTTGCTGGATGCCTTCTGATGCACCTATCCCCATCACCTCTAGAGGGAATGTAAGTGTTTACTGACCCATAAGCACCTCTTCCCATTCCCAGAGGCTAAGCAGTAGCAGAGTAGTAGAGGACACCACTTTTTTTAATGCATGTCCCTGAAGGTTTGCCTGAAGGCTCAGAGGTCCCAATGAAACCTTCCAGGCAGTTTTATGATAGTGTCTCACAACCTACTTGATACTGGGGTCAACAGGAATAGAGTCTGGTAAAATGATCTTGAGCAGCTTAGATACTTTTGGCCATGTTTGGACTGCATTAATCCAAGAAGAATTTGATTTTATTTTTTCTTTCATTTCCTCATGCCAGCTTAGATTGAAAAAGATGTACACATTTCATGGGAATTAGAGAAAGGCCTCCTGACAGAACTAGTATAACCTTTGCTGTGGGTGCTTCTTTGGTTTTGGAAATAGGACTGGAGGGAAGAATTTTAGAATTGGAGAAAGATTGTGACATTTTCCATTTTACTCATATCCTTCTGGGTAATAGCTTACATACAGTGACCCTTGGATAAATGGTTACTAAACCATTAAGTGCTTTTCTAAATTAACCCAAACTTCTAACCTTTTCTGAAACTATGACTATCTCTTCCTCAGAAAAGTAATCTAGACACTAAGTCTTTAATAAATCTGTATCACTTATCTATTTGAAATAAATCATTTTCCCTAGCTGAGGGCCTGGCCATTCTATCCATTTTCCTTTTGAAGTGAGCACCTTCAAATCAAGAAGGCAATGACATTTTTTAAAATGTCATTTTTGGCATTCACATTCTTATTGCATTTCTCCTTCTGGAGAATCATTCATGATTCAAAGCTTAAGCTTGTACATTCTCACTTCCAATTCGAGTCCACGTTTATCTGATCCCTGCTCAACCCAGCATCTCCTGTAACCAGCTCTCCT
Source organism: Anser anser (assembly GCF_964211835.1). Taxonomy (NCBI): domain Eukaryota; kingdom Metazoa; phylum Chordata; class Aves; order Anseriformes; family Anatidae; genus Anser; species Anser anser. The sequence goes on from NC_139732.1 coordinate 21,199,143, forward strand.
CATCCTCCAGCGAGGATGCACTCATGTTCTTTTAAGTTTTGGCTCTGAGGATCTGGCTAGTTTAGTGTTTCTTAACAACTCAGGTAAAACAGGTTTGAAGAAGAGAGCTAAAGCTGTATTTTCTGATGACTTGGGAAAAAAAAAAATCCCTGTATCATTCTAGGCAGTTTTCAGTACACCATAAACTGTGAGGCAGCTGAAACAGCTGACTAGACAGTACAAGTGAGTGAGGAGTGAAGGTTCCAGCTCCCTGCTATGGGGATGACATAACTGAATGAGGAAGACCTGTTTACATCACTGAGATAACCTGTTTCTTTAAAAATAGCAAGGTCAGGCAGGCAATAAAGCTGTCAGCATGACAATCACAGCCATGCTTGCGTTCCACCAGCGGGAGGGAGGTGGGGATGCTCACGGCGCTGGGGATGAGGAGGGTGGGGAATTAACAATGAGGATGGCCACGTTTGGGTAAACAAACTTATGGCAATATCAGAGTGCTATTGTCTGCTGAACAACTCTATTTGTGCCAGCGATGTTTCCAGGTTAGCTCCTCTTAGGCCCATAAAAATCCTGACTTTATTCATTTTTGCTGGGATTTTCTTTTTTTTTTTTTTTTTTTCCTCAATGCAATGATAGATGGAGTGCCCATAAAACCTCACAGCACCATGCACGAAATCCCCAAGCCCCTGAGCCAGGTGCAGAGCAACTGGTCACTGTGCAGGCTTCCACCTAGTCCTGGGTTTGGCTCATGTACGTCTGTTTTCTGGCCACTGGGATGCTTCGCTTCTTGTTCATTACGTAAATGAGCATCTGACTGTGGGAATATTTCACATTGAGGTCCAGGCCAAGAATGGAAAATGATCAAACCTATTCAGCTAAGCAGCCTTATGAGGTACTCACACAGTCCAGGTGGGAGCATAGCCCAATATTTTTATTGTGTTAAGAGTATGCATTCTCGAAAAAGGAAGACATTGTGTAGGGTTCACATCCTGTTGGTGCATCGGATACATTTCAGCTATTGCTGCTTTCCTTTGGATAGCATTTCCCTTGGCCGAGTATTCCATGAAGCTGTGCCTGGACAATGAGTCACAGGGACACAACAGACCTGGGGGCAACTTTTGGACATGAGTGGTTTGTGTCAAACTGCACAGTACTCACAAGGACTGTAGATGTGAAAAGCAGCGTCTAGGAATAAAGTTTCCCTTAACACACACAAAATGAAACATAGACTTGTGCCTTTAATACCAGATCTGTTATACTAGGTTAAATACCAAGTCTTCACCAAATTTTACTTTGGGCTTTAAGGATACTTTCTATGTTAAAATGCTGATAAAATGTCAGGGATGAGTTCAGAGAGGAGAAGGACCTAAAAGAGACATTAGCCTCATATTAAGTGAAATTCTGTTGATGTTAGTGTAGCTGCTGTTGCCTTGGACAACTTCTCCATTCCTCAGGCAACGGTTCTCTATAGCATTTAGCACAGCTCAAGGCAGTGAAAATATACAGTTCCTGACACCTACACACATCTTCTCCCTCTCTGTCCAAAATCAAATGGATGAAATAAATCCATTAGAAAATGAAGCTCCAAATCCAAACCTCCATCACTGTCAAAGGTTAGAGGGACAGGATGTGATTCTGAGTATTTGAGTAAAATAAAGTCATGGTTGACAAGAAACTTTAGCTGCAACTTGACTTCTCCAGAGTTTTCTGTACAGCATTGTTACTTTGTGTAATATATATATATATATATATATATTTTTTGCATCACTTTCACTGATTTTGAAGGGGACCATAAACAGAAGTACTGTGAGACAAGGCTATTTCCATGGACTATTTTTGTTCTGCACTACAGGGAAAAAAAAATAGAACAAGTAAAAGAAAAGAAACCTGTTCTTGTAGGATTTCCAGCTCAAAGAGAAATCAGAAAAAAACATTTGTGAGTGCTTTTCTAAATGGAATAGTTCATATGAAGCTTGCCTGTCACCAGGTCCTAATTACCGGTTCACGTTACAGCTAATTACATTGATTCTCCATAGGTGAGGCAGACTTCTATTGCGATGAAGGAATTTAAACAGAATGATTTTTCAGTTTTGGTTCTATTTACAGACTGTGGTATGTCAATTTGAAGAAAAGCCAGAATATGAAGCTGAAACACTAGTGTTTTCTTCTTGCTATAATTGGAATCTTTCAAGACAAGATTTCAATGTTTGAAGGTGTTCACTGCAAGGTTTAGGTCCTTTCCCACCAATCTTTCACTGCTGATGCATAAAGCATTAAACTCAGTGCTGGACTTCTCCTTCTATTGAACTCTGCTGCGAATTTGTTCTTTGATTTCAGACAGGGCACAATCAGGCCAAAAAGGCTGTCCAAAAGACACTGATATCCAGATAACCTGCTCTGGATCTTCAGGCTATGTTTTGCAGGTATTTCTGGCTTTTCTTGAGTCATCACTAAAGTGTAGCCTTGACTGAAAACAAATATTTTTTCCTTCAGTTGAGCAAACTTGTAATGGTCAACTGAAACACTACCGTTTTTTTGATGCAAGCCTGCTTGGGAAGGAAATTGAACATATTAATTTTTGTGACGATAAAATAATCTTTTAGTGGAGGGATGGGTTTGGCCTACAACTCCTTTGCCTTAGGGAGCGGGCGTGAAGTGAAGTAGCTCATCATCCATGGGTTTGCCATGCTATCTGTAAGGGCGTGAGAAGAATTGCATTTGTACATCTGCCAAGCTGTTCCCTGATGGTCTTTAAGAAACCAAGTTGCAAAAAAGCTCTTTCCTGCAGAGTGTTGTAAGGCTTGTCTTGAATTCAGCTTCAGGAAATGTTTTAATTCTTTTTTTTTTTTTTTTTTTTTAAGCTGGGTTGCTTTACACTGTTAAGAGAGAGAAAGAGAGAGAGATTTATATTATGTATTGCATGAGACAGAGGACCTACATCATCTCCACCGATGGTGATGGAAGTGGCAGTTACTATGTGCAAGAACAACCCGTCAGCATTATTTTAAATCCGTTCTTTCATCCAATGAAACAGTAATACCTTCTAGACAACAGGTTTTGGAAAAGTTGAAATGTTTGCTTTACAAAACAGACATAAAATTTCTCCTTCAAGGTGCTAAATTTGTGCTGAGCTGGTCCAAAACACGACTGCATCTGGCTATGTCTCGTGTCTGCTACTAAAAAAATGTCCTAAATTCCAGACAACCTCTTGGGTTTTGAAATAAAACTCATTAATCCTGCATTTGAATTTAATATTTGAAATTTTATCCTAATCTTTTTTTCTTCCACATGAATTAACTTTAGAAAACTTGGAAAGGAACACAAGGGTGTTTTTTTTTTGAGAGAGAGAAAGAGAGAGAGAGAGAACATTCTTAACAAAGGGTATAAAATTAAACTAGATTTGACCTCTGCCTTTAGCAGATTTTCCACCTGGTCTGTGCAGGAAATCAACTTCTATATAGCAGCTCTTTCATAAGCAATAACATACATGAGTCTGTAAGTGACAGTTTTTCTTGGGTGGACAACAATGTTAGTTACTTTTTATGATTAATTGATAAATGTTTTGATATGGAGCCTGGGCTCTGAGTCAAAAATCACTCTAGTTAGATGATCCAACACTTGGGAAGCTGAGCCAATTACAGCTCAGGCACAGTGAAAACAATTCTGAAATTTTTGAGCCTAAAAATGTGCATAGTTGTTAAGGAATCTTACACGTGGGTGTATGGTGGTATCCTGAATTACAACTACTTGGTGGGCCAATTGCTTGAGGAATGCAGGGATGTGCAGGGATTCAAGACTCTTGCATCTATATTTCAAAAGACTTGGGAAAACAGAAGAACCACACGGACTCTTGTGGCTGGGCACGTGCTGAGGAAAACCAGACCATGGGCCAAAACATGCTTTTAGTCCCCTGGGTTACACAAATCCTTTTGCTTTTTTGGGAAAACTTTAGGTTTCCAGTCTTTCTTCTCTTGACTCCTAGTCTTCTGCTTTGAGCTTTCTCTTTTCTTTCTTAAGCTCCAGAACTTATTACAGCACCAAGCTTACTATCTTGTCCTCAGATCTGTACCCTGACTTTAATCCCTAATGTCCTTCTAAATGACCCATGAGAAGTAGGACTTCATCACGTCTGTGGCTATATATCAGGTTACCACTATCAGCAGTATAGTCTGGACTCTGAGGTTATGCGTGCACCCCAGCATCTCTGCAAACTTGCACTTGAAACAGCTGCTTCTTGTAAGAGAGGTCTCCTAGAAGAACAACCTTCATTGCAGTTGAAGGATGCTTTCTCAGATTATTGAGGGAAAGAAACAATACTCTGTACTTTTCTTTCCACAGGTAAGTGAATACAGAGGAATTTTTTGAGTAGATTTTTGGGATCATCAGCTCTAAGTCCATTTGGAAAAGTCCTTATTGCAGTTGATAATGATTTCCTGTGTGACACTGTGCCAGCTGTTCCCAGCAAAGTCGAGTGAAAGAGAATATCTGCCATCTTTTCTGGTTCTCCAGCCTTCAGTACCTAAAACATTACATGGAGGTCTTTAGGGGTGCATGCCTGGATTTCGGTGCCACCACAGACCTGGAAACTGGGAGGCAAATTCGAAACCATCAAGTCCTGCAAGACTTAGATCTGGACATCTATCAAAGTCATTCACATAGGCTTAGATCTGGATATTTGCCCATCTTCTTATGACCCTTGGACACAGGGACTTCTGTGTTTACAGAAGAAGGTGAGGAGACCTGAAGAGTATCTTTGTAACAGAAGAGCTTCTATTTTATCTTTATTTCATAGGGAAGATCCATAAGGAAAGATCTTCCAGTCCACCATGTGCTTAAAAACACAACTTTTCAAGTAATTCTCTCCTTTCAGACACCATTTCAATGACATGACTCCCCCACACACACCCCTTCCCACCCTCCCTCTATTCCTGACACTCTGTTTTGATCCTGACTGCTGGATCTAAACACACTCCTGCTTTCACTTTAACACTGGAGGATTTCATCGTTGCTGATATGAAAGGAAAATTTCTAACAGCATACTGTAAGCTTTACTGCTCATGACTTCTTAATCATGCGGATTTTATTTCATGTTAAGCTAGCAACCGAACTCTTCTAATAAACAGAGTAAAATCTAATTAGGCTACTGGAGGAGAATAGAAGAATTTATACTCCTCCAGACACACAGACATTAGGAATTCTTCCTCAAACATACACACAGGCTTCCTGGCAGCTGTCTCATTCAAAGAAAGGCTAATGATCATGCTAATTTGCACTTAGCTGATACTGTTAGGAGTTCCTTGCAGATGGAAAATATACTTCTTTCATGAGATCATACAGGGTAGCATGGCCTAGTGGATTGTGCGTGGAGAAAAAGAAATCCCAATTTCTAATCCCATGGCTCACACTACTTGCTGTGTGGTCTCTTTTTCTCTCTCAGTTTCTCCATGCGTAATCTTACTTATCCGGCTCATTCATGGGATTGTTGTGATGATTGCTCAGTCATTTGGCTGTAATATGTTTCAAAAGAAGAAGGCACAATTAAAGCACTGAAGCACTGTGATTAAAGACTCAAAGGCAACTCTAAAATACACATTTAATAGATTGACATCAAAGATGAATTTGGCTGGTTTCTTGTCTTCATTATGCTCATCATTATTTTAAATATTGGTGGCGTGAGAGCTCAGAAAGCAGCAAAGCTGCTCCCCATCCAACCTTGGGGGAAGCCAACCCCCTTGTGGTGGGGCACATCTTACCACAGAAAGGTCATGTAGAGGTGCTGCACACAACATGTCAGGGACATCTCCAGTCACACTGTGTTTCCTAACCTACAGACCTGTGGTCCACCCAAAGATGTGATGCCCTTTCCACTTTTATCCCTTGCACTCCAAAGCATCTCATCCAGCTGGTGGGTTCAAGCTTGAGGACCCTGCTAACTTGGACAAGAATTTATGGTTCGTGCAAACTGTGACTTGCAGGGGCAAAGAATCCTCCAGCAAAGTTCATTGCAGTGCCCCATAGAGGACAGTTGAGATGTCTCACAGCTGCCCCAGCTGTCTGGAAGGGACCCCAGAGAGCCCCAGCCTTGGTGCCCATATGATTCATGGCCAGAACTGACTTTAAAAGTGTGAAAACCACGAAGACAACAAATAAAGATGACACATGCAACCCTCATCAAGAATCAGTGCTCAACGTTTCTCCCTGAGCCCGCGTATTTTCCAGTAGCCTTTCTTCATCTGGAGAGTTGTCATCTCCTTCTCCAAGACTGTTTAGATATTCCTATGTTGCCTGTCAGGATCGTTCCTATAAAACCATTTATCATTCCTTGGGTTTGAATGAAGTGTAGGGGGAGATTATAGGAATAAATGTTAAAATAAGACTGGGGTGAAAGCTGGGTTTTGTTTATAAATAAATAGAGCCTGACCCAGCAACTTCAGAAGACACCTTTCTGTGCACTGCAATACGGCAGGGTGCCAAGAAGCTCTGGCCTGGGCGACATAACTGGTCCAGTAAGGATTCAGGTCCCACTGGGAGTAGGTTTGTTCAGGGAAGGGTGTAGCCCCAGGAATGGGAGGAGGAGACCTGCATTCTCCTATTTCAGATTTTACTAAATCATAGCCAAAAAAATAAAAAAAAAAGGGGGGGGGTGGTGGGGGGGAAATTGCAGTGGGCTGAAGCTGATGTATCTTTTTATAATACAATGAGTTTTTGTGAAATGGAAGTGCTGGACTGAAAGCTGGAGGCATTGCTCAGTTTTGACTTATACTTTATTCAGGCAAAACTCCAGCTGATGTGAGAGAGCACTGGGTCATATTAGGATTTGGCCCACAAGGGCGGAGGAAAGCCAAGCTCAGAATGTCACAAAAACATATTAGCTAGAGACTTGGCTTTCTCCAGGATCCCAGGGAAGGAATAGGGCCATGATCTAGTCTTCTGCAAGGCATATAAGTAGGTTAAATTCATCCTGCATAGAACATTAAGAGAACAGGATCCAAACATCTGCACAAGCATCGGTATCATCTCTTCCTTCTCCCGGAGATGTCTGGAATATAGTCCTATTTGTATGGCAGGTAGAAACCAAGCTAAAAACTGCTTAACCTGTTTCATGTGGGTGAAAAAAAAATAGAAATGAAATTACGAATTGTTCTTGCTTAAGTCGAAAGCGTGTTCTTTCTGGTGATGAGGTATGAAGAGGGCATATTGTTCATTTAAACCACACTCTATGGTTTTTGCAGCAGCAAAGTATTTTTGAAAGTTTACAGCTGTAGTAGAAATTCCCTGGAGCTTAACCATCAGTTTTCTGCCAATCAGAATGCTGAAGGCACTCCGTTTTGGGCTCCAAAAGTGACATTTTAGTGTTACACATCTTAAATGTGGAGCGGTTTCGATAGAGCATCCTGACAGGTTTTGAACTCTGGAGAAATTATTTTCTGGTGCCAAGCTACACAGTCTGGGAAATGCTGCATGCTGCACGCCACACTCATTCCCTGTAGCTCTGCCAGAAACCAAAATATATACTAAAAAAAAAAATGTATAAGAAATATGGCCCAGGACTAAGGCTTGCGGGTACATTTCAAGTAGGAGCTCTCTATAACATTTAATGTATTAACTGCCCCCACAGCCATCAGAAGTTGACACAGAAGAAGGCCCATATGCATATATATCATGTAGCAACACAATGGAAAAAGCAGGAAAGAGAGCACCTCAGGTTGACTGAAAAGCATCAACATTATGGAGGAAAAAAAATGTGCCATTTTTTACCTTGGCCACAGAGGTTTCTTATCACTGTAACTGTGTCGACCTTGTAGATATTAAAGCGACCTCACAGTGGTTCCTGAAAGGGAAGAGACGAGAGTCTGAGAAGGTGTGGGCGGTAGTGCAGTGGTGTGGGATACATACACCAGAAGGGTACATTTCCCTCAGAATACAGCAGCATGTCATGACTATCTTCACAAAACAATCAAAAGGAGGAGACTGAAGAAAGTCTAGAGATACTTCTTCCACCCAAAAGGGTGGTTTTGAGATAGAAAAAGAAGTCATTCTGCTACTTGTACTTGCTTTATTTAACCAGAGTAGAAAAGAGCTGGGAGAGAAACAGGCAACCTTTTAAGATGTTTAAATGGATTATAAGAATAGTACATCTTTAATTAAGGCCTTGGATGAACCACCAAGCAATAACTAATTTTAGCTGGTTAGGCCAGGATCTGCACTGCCGTAGGCAGGTTTATCTCTGGGGGTATCAATGAAATGTGATTGCTTACGTCAGGACAGCAAGCAGCTCCCGATGGGGAATAGCTGGGTTGTGGTTCCCACACCTCTCCTTAAGTGCCCTCCACTGACAAGAGCAGGGCCAGGACACCACGTGGGAGATCTCTGAGCTCTGACCCTTCTGATGTCCTCGCTTGTCAGAGGTTAGCATTTTTTAAAGCTGTTATGGATTCAATGAGTTTGGCCTACTACCTTCTGTTTATCATGAATAAAAGTCAATCATAGAATCATAGAATGGTTTAGGTTGGAAGGGACCTTAAAGATCATCTAATTCCAACCCCCTGCAATGGGCAGGGACACCTCCCAGTAGACAATACAAGTGAGGAAAAGTACAAAAGTACAAAACATCATTCTGTGATCTCATGAAATCCATGACCATAGAGAGAGAGGAAAGAAAACCCACCCTTTGGGTCATGCTTTGTCCTTCATGCTGTTTTGTGATCCAGAAGTAAAAAATCTGTTCTCAGAACTGGGGCTTAGAAAGTCAAGAATTTTGTCTCTCTTTATTTTCATTACAGTTAGTTAAATCCTTAGGCTCCTGTTAACACTGAGCTCCAAGTCGATTTTTTTGTTAAAATGCTGAAACCTAATTTTTGTTTAACAATTTTCTGTTTGAGGCCAACATCAAATTAGTGTGCTTTCCACTGGCAGACCCCAGCAATTTGGTAGGCAAGAGGCTCACACATACTTAAGTTATTCAATACATTTTGTTATACTCTGTACAAAAAACCTAGTCAGAAAAGTCTGATTTATGATATTCCTCAGGTTTCCTGTTACTTTAAACCACTAACATCCTATGGCCAATGCCTTCATAGGCAGCCAGCACATCTGGCCCAGAGTGGTTCTGTCGCCTATCGCCAAAATGCCATATTTACAATCAAGTCAAAATGGAAAAGAAAGAATTGATTATGGTGAAAAAGAAAAAGAAATTGAAACAGAAAAGCACAAAGGTATCAGTGGACATTTATAAACATGATTGTGTTTTTCTTCTATGTCCCAGACAAATATGAGCACATAACGTACTGAGCATGCAATCATCTTTCCTGGCCCACGTATAAATTATTGAAAGTTCTGATTCTCCCATTTCACACATTTTTAATTTCTATTTTGGTTTTCATTTATATAGACAAAACACTCCTGAAGCCAAAGCTACACAGTCCATCTGAAATCCCACCTGCAGTTCTGCGACTGCTAGTAAATAAGTGAGTCTGTTCCTCACAAAGTGATTTTTAGCTGGTCTCCCTAGGGATTTAAGGCTTATACAATCATTCTGTCTGTGTTGTATCTATGTATCCATCTGTCAAATCTGATCAATGAGTCAGTCTCCCAAAATATTAACTTCCTACATGTTTCATTAAATAGTTAGAGGTAGAGACTTGGTGAATGTGTTCCCTAAAAGGAAAGCTGTAGTGGAAGTCTGTGCTGGATAAATCATATGAGAAACTGCAACACAAAAAATTTAGCTCACAACACAAATCCTTAATTTTTCTCGTAAAACCCCATGCTTGAAATACAGCTAAGTAAACAAGAGAACTAAGCAGAATGACCTGCAAATTTCAGACTGGTGCAGGCTGTGAAGACAGGCAGCGGTTTGCAGTTGCCAGTATGCATAGGCTGGCAAGTAGGCTGGCACAAGCATGGACTGAAGTTGTGTGCATTTCTAAAGGGCACAAGCAGAGCTGACAATATTGTCTTCTCCAGGAGATGAATTTACAGGGATTCATGTTTTTTTTGTTTGTTTTTTTTTTTCCCCCTAAGGGAGTCATAAAAAAACATATAAATGATAATCAACAGATTCCCAGTTGTGTCAACCCCTGGAACATTGCTATGGAAATGTGAAGAATTTGCAGAGGTTCAACATCTCTGAATATCTGATCACTGAATATTTCTAGTCAGCTTCCTCCACCAAAGTGATATGAAATTTTCCAACTCTGCACCAAGCCATGATGTTCACGAAGAGTTTCTCAAGTGGATTTGAATGTTATAATCAATAACAATGAAACTCTCCTTCACTCTCCAAATTACATCTGATGGAGATGAATTTCTATATGGATAATACAATGAAAATATGAAAGACTATATTTGTTCTATACTTTTTTATGCAGTTGCGTTCTGACATATAGAAGTCCCTACAGTAACATGGCATAATCCGAAGAAAGTGTGTTCACTTATAAGACACCAAAGAGCTTTGCCTTTTTCTTTTTGATTATCCCTGTTGGATAAACAGGTGGAAAGACAAAGTCAGATTCTCCATTCTCAAAACCAATGGAACAATGTTGGTTTACATCAGCTGAAATCCTTGACTGTAGTTTCCAAAATAGTTATCAATTCATTTCCTTCATAATTTCTCCAGAAACACACTGGAAGAGCAGCCTGCCTTTTTTAACCTCCGATTCATCAAGCTGTCTTCATGTGGAAAGTCTTTTAAGCATGTTTAACTGCAAGCAAATGTTTAAACGTGTCTTTTACCCTTGTGCCCTTGAGTTTCAGAGAGGTGTCTGGGTGTTGTGAAAACAGCACCTTGGTGGAAGCATCCACCTGCTGCTTATATTCACTCAAGAAGATGATCTTTGCACAACCAAGAGAGGAATTTGCTTACCAGCTATTAATGATAACAATGCCTCTAGTTGCTTCTTTTGGCAATAATTTTGTAAGTCTCTCTCAGAAGAATTAGATCACAGTTAGTCCCACCTTAACTACATATTTGCTAGCTGAATAAACAGGATGAAATTGGACCGACGGTCATGTCTGCTGGCAGATTCAAACACTTTCAGTGCTGTAAGACTGGTTCCAAAGAAAGGTGCAGGGTATTCAACCAGCCTCTTGCATCCCAGGGTTTGCTCTCTGCCAAAATTACATCCCAGCAAATGTTTTCAGTGCTGCCTTCAGCTTCACTACCAATAATGTGCAAACCAGAAAGACAAATTCATTCAAATTTTAAATAGTAATCTCAGCAATATTAGTTGCACAATAAAAAGAATTTGTTCCAAATATGCAGCCAGCTATTTATTTGTGTTCAATTCTGAGTCATAAATCTTTATTTTGACATTTAAAGCCTATTTTAACAAACTGGTTTGTTTTTTCTTTTGCAGAGTGCCTAATCAGATGGGTTTTCTGAGCTGTTTAAGCAACTCTGAGAAATGCAAGGTCTCTGGTGAACATTTCCCTGCACTAAACATAATTTCTCCCAATGTAAGCCAAACCTGCGTTGTTCCTTTTTTTGCATGAAAGTGCTCAGAACTTTGCTTTTGCTTTTCAGTGTTGTTTTTAAAGATAAAAAGAAAATGAAAACAGCTTCTCAAAACACATTTTAAAAATAGGTGGCTTCATGAACAAGTTTCTATGCCTTCGTTCATACCACTTATTGCTCCTTACGTACTAACTTCTGAACCATGTAGTTCTTAAAAAATGATGTATTGGATCAGAAGGAGGAGGAAGCTGAGGCTACAAGCTCATGCTGAGGAAAACATGCTTTCTGAATCTGAAATTATTTATTTTTTTGGGTGACCAAACAAGGTACTTAGGCTGTGGTTCCACAAGCAATAGTACATGCACTAATGCTAATACACTCATAAACATATTCTTAAGGTGAGTTATCTTTTTGTTAGTTTCTAGTACCAACTGTCCCAGCTCTCTACCTTCAAAATAACATCATTTCATTTCTCTTGCTGGGCAAGTACATGACTAGAAGAAATGAGGTATTCACCTTTTTTGTAATGGGAAGCTAGAATGAATCTAAATGCAGTTATTCGTTATTATAATGAGTTTTCATCTAGCTTAGCAGAAGGACAGAGTAGATGGAATAAACTACTGCAGGACCCATTTTGTTAAAATATTTATTCTGAGCCGTTTGATTCCACAAGTAGCTGAAGAAATAATTAAGAACAAATAAGTTGTTATAACCTGAATAATCTCAAAAGAAACACTGCAGTTCTGAGTACATTTTGCCCTAGTGCCCAAAGCATGCATTTGTGTCTATCAGTTTTTGGGTGTGAATAGAGTGAAAGCACAGTTATGGTGCCATTCATGAGGATGCATAGACAGGAGATAAGTCCATATTCTAACCTTCATGCACCCAGACCAAATACTTACATATCATTGATAATGGTGGAATGAACATTTAATAAAACAGGAGCATATAAGTGCCCACTTGAAGACATTAGGTTAAGAGGAACTGGACTTAAGGGTCTAATGAGAGCCTTATCAGCTGGGAAGGACTGATAGAGGAGAAATAATGGCAGTTTATGTGCTTTCCAGTAATGACCTTTCTGCAGCCATTGTTTTTCTTTCAAGAGAAGAAGCTGTTATGAAATATTCAGCCAAAGACTCCAAGGCAGTCAGAGTCACACAGAGTTGTGAGACATCCCTTCATACCTTGGATGGCACAGTGCTCTTGGCAGCCAAGAACAGCTGGGACTACCCACTAGATAGTTTGGATTTTACTTCTTCCCTTCATAGAATGATATGTAAAATTTAAATCAGGCTAGTGGCAGCTCTTCGATAGACCATAAAGGATATGTATGGATTGGGTACAAGGAAGCAGTGGTCCTGGAAATTTTCTGCAATTAAATTAGTTCTTTGTGTCATTGGTTATGTACTTTCCTGTCATTGCACCAAAGAATCTGGTCTTTAGTGTTTATTAACTACTTTCAAAAAGCAAGACTCTATACCAAAGCTAACTACCATTATTATTTTATTTTATTTTTATTCAGAAAATTCTCTTGCTTTGTATTCAAATGACATAAATATGTAAAAGAGTGTGAAATTAAGGCACATGCAAAGAATTTGAGAATATGTTGCGTGTAGTTAATCACTTCTGACTACATTATGTGCATCAACCAGGACCATCACATACTGGAGCAAGGAGGGTATCAATTTGACCTTTAAATTCTCAAATTTCCCTCCTTTTCATACATTACTGTAGATTTTTGTGGTATGATTTTATTCCTTTCCTTTTTTATTTTTAATAATACCAATAAAAAAGTAGGGAAAAAATCTTCATTGGAAATATTTGAAATATTCTCCACTGGAAAAATAATATCCTGTAATAGATGGATAGTCATGTAAACACAGCGCTGCCTAGCACAACAAAACCAGACTGGATTCATGGGTATGACTTCAGATGGCATGGTGGGGAGACAGGAGTGCTTTTGCAGGGGATTAATACACCAGGTTTGCACCTCTGGGGATGCTGGTTCCAGTTCAAGCTCTTGTTGGGAGAGAAAATAAGTATGGTGGTCTCATTAGTCCTCATTACAAAAATCGACCACATGATTTGGTACCATTGGCAACCCTCTGCTAGATAAATCCAGGACTAGAATAACAAGGGTTACTGCAAGCTAGACTTGAGGTGCATTGGCAAGCAGGGGAAGTTTGTACAAAGCCTGTCTGTACCGAGGCCAGTCTTAACAGTCTCTTTACTTCCATTTGCTCTGAATTCACTCATATATTTGCAATCAAAACGGTTTTAAAGTCTTCAGAGAGAAAAAGAAAGAAAAAAAAAAGAAAAAAAAAGAGGGAGTAAAAGTGAGACAGAGAGACAGGTTTAGAATTATAAAACATATAACAGACCCCATTCCCGACAAGTTTTATTGCTGTTCAACTAAATCCCTCAAGTCTATCCTTAAATTAGCTGAATTAGAAAAGATGTAAAACTAATCAGAATACTGCTGTCTAGATAGCCCTTTGTCTGAAATATAGGAACTTTATCTTCTGGTAGAATCATTACATATGTTATCAGTTAAAAATAATCTTTTATAATGGACTAGTGAATCAAGTAGCTTTCATTTCTTGACAGAATGTATAATCACATTATTTTTCCCAATTATGCAGTTTCAACATTTTCATCTCAGCAAATTGTCGAAGAACTGTGTTTATAAAAAGTTCCCCAGATTTCCAAAGCATTTTGTTATGCAGTTTGCTACACTTTGCATCTGAACAAATTAGGGTGTATTTATGTATATAAGTATACCTCCTCTCCCCACAGAATCTCAAATGAGCCAAATATTCAGCTGATGTAAATCAGTGTTGTTCCAGATACTTTTAGACATGATATACTGCATTAAATCAACAGTCAGCCTTCTACAACTGCCCCCATCACTATGCCTGGTTGAAGCTGTAATTAAAGTTCATGTTGCTCAGGAGTCAGTACCCAGCAGCCTCGGAGGATTAATTAGGTCTGATATTTATTTCTTTTGATACGAAACCCAGATGTGTGCAGTTAAGCCAAAAACCATAGGGAGAGCCATCCTGCTTTTTTTTCCAATGGACAGAGGAAAAGCAGTGTTGCCCACCCAGAATTAAAGAACAGAAGCAAATAATTATCATCATGGAACAATTTGGCTGCGGCATGGTTTCATAATCTGCTAAGCCACTTTACCTGCCTGATTATGAAATAATTCAGATGACCTCAACTTCTTTTCGTTACCAACCGTTGTAAATATATATATATATTGATTTATTTGTCTGAAAGCTGGGAAGAAAAATATGGAGGGAATACTCTCATCCTCTAGAGTTGTTGAAATAAATCAGATTGTATTTCATTTTAAGAATATATTATTCAATGTGTTAGAAAAATATCTGTCCATTCTGTAAAGGGCTTTTCTTACAATTAATTAATATGTCTAGAAAATAGATGGTGAAAATGCTAAATTATCAGCAAGTGTAGTACCACCCTTGGTTACCTCTATGGAAAGGACATTTCCAGCAGGAAAATGTAGTTCAGGTTTTATGCTTAACAAAGATGTAAGATTCAGAGCAATTTTGATGCTGAGTTTTATACTGTGGACACTTCTCTGGCAGTACTATCTTGCTAAGAAAATTCACCATATTAGGCCAGCATCAGATGAATTCATATGAACCATGATGCAGCTTCATATATCAATTTATGCAGCATTTCTTATTCAAACTTTTCTCTAGTGGGAAAAACGGTCCAGTCCCATAGACATAATACTGATTGTTTCAGTGCAAAAAGAAAGGCAGTAAAAAGAATAAAAAAGAAAAAGTAAGAAAAAGAGGTGTGGTTTCCAGTGTCTCCTCCTATTCCAATAAAAAAAAAGCTCTGAACACTTTCAAAGTAACATATGAAAATTCATTATTTTTTCCTAATAATTTTAGTTAGTTCTTTCTTGTTGGGTACCTGGGTACTGATTCAGAGCAATGAAACTCCCACAGATTTTCCTGAGTTTTGGATGAAATCCCTACAAAAGATTTGAGCCAGTGATCTAACGATAAATGACTGGAAAGCCCATTCCTTTTCCCTGATGCAACTAGCCAGCATATTATACTGGAGATATTTAACATTTTTCCCCTCTGAATAATTCCTATAGAACTTTGTGAAGATTAGCTTTTCCCTCTTTCTCACTGATTGCATCAGTATATTTTACAATATCTGTGTATCTTTTGATTTACAAGGGAAAAAAAATAGAAAATTGTAGTTCTACCTTTTTTTTTTTTTCAGATGTTTCTGATATTTATTTTTCAGGTAGACTGTCAAAAGGAGCCTTTCACATAGTTTCCTGGAGCACTTCCTTGCTTCTTTGCAGCTCGTTAAGCTCCATTTTTTGTTGTTGTTGGGGGTTTTTCAGCCCATCTATGGGGCATCTCACAGGTCTCCACTCCAAATGTCAGCTGAAAAAACAAGCACTCTCTTTTTAGCTTGATGCAAGACACATCAGGAATCGGGCATAAGGAAAAAAAAATGCATACCCACTGCATATGGAGTTAGGAGCAACTGCTACTGATAGGTGTCCTGGTCCTCTTCCCCTTCCAGGTTCTGGAGAACATCAGCCAAACTGACCTCAGTGAACAGGTCCGACATCCCTCTCCGCTTTTCCCAGTTCTCTGCTATGCTTAATACTGTCAGAAAATTCTCCAGCAAACATTTGTAATTGCAGGGAAAAAGAACACTGCTGTCTTTATTTTTTCTAACTTGACATCTATCAAATTTAGTTTAAGTGTTCCCCTGGGTCAGCCGAGTTGCTGAGCTATAAACTAAAAATAATTAAAATAAAATATTAAAAAAACCTCAAATCTGCTTGCCAGGAGCGTATCTTGGGGAGTTAACAGCTTTCAATCATGCACTGCAGAGTGTTAGAATAGCCAAAATAAGACAGGCAAGTTTAATACAATACAAAACTCTAATTCTTTGATATTTTGATGCTCCAGGCTTGATTCTCACACTTCAGGGCAAAACTGATTTCTATGATAGGCTTTCAGAATCTAGAAACTTTTTTTTTTATTTTCATTGAATATTACACTAGTTAGTTTTATAGGACTAGATTAAGTCTTCATGAAAAAGAAAGGCAGGGAAGGTAGAAGGAATCTTCCTGATTAATATCTCACCTAATTAAAACCTTGCCCTGACAGTTCTTAGAAGGCAGAAGACAAGTTACCTTTTCGTAGTATAAAAGATGAATTTTGCCAGTTTATTGACCCTAGCTGATGTATCAGCTATCACCAAAATTGGAAATTCTAGTTATAATGACTTAAATTTTGGCTTAATCCTGACCAGACAGACAGCATGTTCCCAGACTGGTCACATTCATAAATGTCATAAAAAACATACTTGTTCTATGACATGTATGAAATAAAATTCTCGAACAAGACATCTCTAACCAGAAAGGCATGAAGCAAAAATCTTTAACCACGTGACAGGGAATGAGGACTGCTAAAAATGGTATTTTGACTTTGGTGGACTGCTGAAGCAAAACTTTTCCAGGCATAGCTTTAACATTGTTTTTATTTTTATTATTCTTATTTCATTTGAAGACCATAGAAACCAGGTAAGACCCCCCCCCCCAAAAAAAAATAAAAAAATCTTTGAAAACACAGTTCAGATTTTTTTCTGAGCTTCTCCAGTGTAATTTTAAACAGAAAAAATTAAGTCAAGGATCATGCTCAGGGGATTTGAGTTGAATCCATCATCAGGAGGTGCATAACATGCAACTGAACAACTAACCTGGGTTATCTAGCAGTCTATCTGCAGCTAATGTTTCTTGTTGTTGTGGTGGTGGTTTGTTTGTTTGTTTTTTTTATTATTATTTCTGTTCTGCATTTTACTTATAAATTAATTTCTGCATCTAATGAAAAAAAAGATATAAATGCATTTTTTGTTGTTGTTGTTGTAAGTATTTTATAATTGAAGAACACTCCTTTCTGGAAAATGACATTTTATACAAGAAGTTGACATTACCAACATTTTTATTTTTGTTTAAAAAAAAAAAAAGTAACTTCATATTTGCTGCAAATGCTGTTAAACAGAACAGAATTTTTATTTGAAAATGATAAAGCCATAAATCCAAGAGGATTACCTCCATTTAACCTTGAAAAACAGCAAATTCATCTTTTTCAAACCTTGCAAAATAGGAATAATTTTAATTCTTAATATGTGGCATTGCAACTAGCCCTAAATCAAAACCAGACACAATATTATTACTCTGCTCTTGTCAAAACTGCTGAATAGCACCCTCCTCAGCTTTAAACCAAGTCTGTGTCTCACCTCCAAATTGACTGCACCCTTCTCCCACACAGTTTACCTCCCCGTAACACCAGGTCAAACTCCCTTGCACAGGGGATGCCCTGGCGTCAAGGGAGCTACACCTACGGATGGCTTGGTCCACAGCAAGCTGAGGATTTGGAAGTGAAATGTGCTCCAGCGTACATATTCGAGGTGGTTGGGAATTTTCCAAGGTACTCATTTGGCGGGTGTCACAGAATGGCAATTTGTTGAAACTGAAACCTTTCACAAGGGAAGGTCTGTCTGAACAAAGCTCCCAAGTCAGGGTAAAAAGCAAAAACAGAAAAGCAAGCTGGAAAACAAAACAAAACCAAAAAAAAAAAAGGGGGGGGGGGGTAGCAATTAGAGAAACTGCCCCTTTCCAACAATCCTTGACCAAAAAGTCTGTGAGGTTCCCTCAACATGATTCTTACCTTTCTTACTGTAAATAGCAAGCTTTAAAAAAGATGATTTTAGAACAAAATTGCTAAGTCAAAATAGAACAGAATAACACAGTGCAAATTTGTTCAATGTGAACTTTTAAAATGAACCCTTGGGGAATTTTTAAGCTTTGATTTTTCACCCATTTCTGCAGCCAGGTTTTCATTGCCTTCAATACTCGATTGCCAAGGACTGAGCTGCCCTAAAACACCGTGTACAAGCTAATTGATCCAAAACTACTGATTCAGTCACTATTGCGTGATTAAGCAACTAGCATCTGCAGGAAATTTTCTGTCAAGCCTATGCTTCAGTGGAGAACCGGTCCCTCGATTTCAGCTGAATCCACTTTTTCAGAAAAGGTACCTGATATCTGGGTTGGGTTGACTTCTTGAAAAACCAAACACAAAAACCCCAAGGTACTTTAGGGCTTTTCGGCAAAATGATAAAGGAGAAGCAATCCTCCATAAGAACTGAGACATCTCAGGAAAGGATTTCCTGAGCTAGTTATGATAGAATAAGGTAAAGGGACTTTAAAATAGTGCCAGAGGGTATTTTAAGTGAGCAGATGCTTTGCCACTAATTTCAGTGAGATGCTTTCCATCTTCTGAGACTTTGCCTTCTAGTTTGCCAAGAAGCGAAGTAGAAACAGGCTGAAGTGAATAGGTACATGCCAAAAACAGAGTTGGTATGAGTGCAAATTTCCTGATGCCCAGTATAATCAACCTTTTTTTTTTTTTTAATCAGATCTGGTTTTGGTCTTGCATAGGTCAAACACATTTGCTACAGTCATGATATATGTCAGGCAGTAAAGATGCGAGAGTTAAAGCTGCTGTAGCAGCTCCTGCATGGTGGGAGGATGGAGACCTTCAGTCGAGGTGGGACATAAACAACTGGTATTGCACAAGTCATGAAGCTTTCTCTGTGTGCTGCTGGATGTCTAAATAAAGGCATAATATCTCAAGGGCTGCAAATATTGAGTTATTAACTAGCTGTGGGTAGATTTGGCTGCAGTTGGGGCTGTGATGAGTTTAACCCCTGGCCCAGTCAGAAGGGCTTCAAACCTCTGTTGTTCCCAGAGCGAGCACCTCTACGGGTGCTGTCACCAACGCTGCTTTTCTCCCTCTTTGTATCCCACACTCAGTGGAGGGAAGAGCTGAGAGTTGATGTCCCTCTGTGTTTGCATGCAAAAGAAAAGCAGATTTTAAGGTCTTTGTCACGCAGAAACATATTTCCTTTCACCCCCATATTCCTTCTCCCCCTGCTACCTTGACCCCCAGTCCTCCTTACCTCTAGCCCAGAGAGGGAGAAAACAGAGAAAAAGAAAGAAAAGAAAGAGAGAAATATGCTGCCTGGATTGGAAAAGTCATCTTTTCCCAGGAGCGGCGTAATAATGTTAATGGAAGGGAGAACGGGAAAGAGGAAATGTTTCGCTAACGTGGAGAATTTCTGGCCTGCGTTCTTTCTGAGGCCTGTTTGTCAGGGGGAAAAGGAAATTGGTGGCTGGATGAAATATGAGCTGATGCAGCTGCAATGCCTTTAAATACAAGCTTTTTTAGGCACACTGGTGCTTCAGTTTGGGGATATAAGCAGATGCTGAATGCCTTTCCCTACTTCACATGGGGCCTTTGCGTGCTGTGGTTTTAAGACCAGTGTTCAGGTGATAAAAAAAAAGGGGGGAATGAAATGTCATTTTCGGAGAGGCAAAAAATACTTCAGGCTCTTTGGCGTGTAAGTCATAAAGGGCTTTTTGTGCAGGAGTAGTCAGTGCAGTGTCAAGAGAAATCACTTGCACAAGGTGGAGTAACACTATATGAAATTAAATTCTGGCCTCCATTTACAAGTAACACTTTAAGGTAAGAAAAAAAAAAAAACTTATAAAAAAAAAGCTTTTTTTTTTTTTTTTAAGAAATTAAAGAGAACAAAGACACCCCGTTCCTTTCCTCCAAAAACATGCCCACAGTGTTCTTGCCATCCATAACAGCAGCCCCAAACAGAAGGTAATCAGCAGCACTCATCAGCCAGCCCTAATGAGCATACGGCAATTTTCTACCATGGGGTGGAATCTGGGTGGAGGTTTAGGGCTGCTCTGATCTAAAAGGGTTTGAAGTGAAAAGGTTTGAACTCTCATGCTATTGCCTTTCAGGCTCTTTGAGTCTGATTCTTATTTACACTACGTTTCCTTAGCATAAAGGGGCCTTCAAGTGGGCATGCAGTGAAGGAATATTTCAAGGGAAAGAGCATGCAGAGCGGGCTCTCGCTGCCCTCCTTGCACCTTCCTTGGAACAAGCCCCTCACTGTTTTCTTACAGGGGTGAAATGCCAGATGTAGCTCTAGTCCGAGGTGGAGGAGAAAGGCTCCGGCTCGCAGTGCTATTGAAGATCTTTTGCACTGCACTGGTGTGCCTAAAGGACCTAAATAATTACTTACAGGTTTTTGTTGATTGGTTTGTTTGTTTGTTTGTTTTTTCCTGCATATTACTATTACTTTTATTATTACTATTACTTTTACTATTCCTGCTGCTCAGGTTTTGATTTCTTATTCTTTATTGCTGGAAAGATGAAAAGTCACACTGGGCTGGTAGTCCAAGGTGGAAGCTGTGGTGATATGATCTGGAGATGTCATTGAAATTTAAACAGGTGATTAAAAATAGTTTGTCCCTTTGAATGATTCCTTCAGAATTGAAGAATTATTCCCAGCTTCTGAGACCTCCCTGACACACTCCTGGCTGGGACCGCTCATTTAATTTTAAATGCCAGGTTGTATTCCTCAATCCTAATGAAATTAAGGCACATTAAACATTTTTATTTTTTTTGGGGGGGGGGGGGGGGGATGCTGGTAAGTGGAGGGGTGTCTAAAGACAGTCACAAAATTTTCTGTGACAATATTTAGGAACTAAGATTCTCATCCAGTGTATCAAAGTCACTGAAGAAAACATTTCTTACTCTTTAAACCTGCTCCCTTGCAAAACAAAGAACTCTCAGAATGATCTCCCAGAAGTCATATTGGAAACCTGCTATAAATTGTTCAATGTAGACGAACTGATTAACATAGCTGGTTTTCATTTTTAGAACTAATGATTTTTAACAGACATGTTCTTCTTTATCCCAAAGTTCTTCTTTATCCCAAACTCTTGATTTGTGTACTTTCTTTCCATATTTTCATAATTTCTAGTGAAAGCTGTTGCTATGACTTGCTTACCCAAAATGTTCCAATATTCCATTTTAATCCAATAACCATTTCAGAAAGAAAAAAGAATCTGTTTCAAAGCATTATGATTTTTAAAGGATCTATTTTGACCTCAGAATATTGAAACTTGGAGTAATTGCAAACACAGGTTTTCAACAATCAAGTTTATTTTCTCTGCAGAAAACCTCACCCATATGCCTGCAGGGAATAGCTGCATTTGCCAAATCCAACTTTTGGTGCACAGAAGAAGTGGGAAATATAAATAGAAAGTGTAAGCTTTTGGATATACAAAATGGGTTTGTAATTTAAGGCCTCCCAGCCGGTGGCAACAATTGTCCATGTCTTGTGGGGTGTCAATTTTCCCTCTTCTCTTTATTTGGCTCAGCAAGCTGCCTTCTGCAATCACAGTTTAAAGCCTTGGCTTATGCGTCTTCTGTCTCCTATCTCACGTCGAGTCGCTGTCGTCCTGGGGAGCTGCAGGATGCTATCCACTAATCTGACGCTGCAGTCTCCAGGCCTGTGGTCGGATATTGAGAAAAAAAATGAAAAGAAAAAAAAAAAAGGGAGAAAAAAAAAGCTTTCCTAAATGATATACCAAATTACACATTATTTCACTTGACAAACAAAAACTCTTTTGTGGTTAGCAGAATGAATCGTGTACATCATAATTTTGACAGCGAGTACTGAGGTCGAACTGGCTCTTTAAACAATTTCCCTGTGTACGCATTGCTGTTCCAGTTCAATGCGAGCATATGGCAAACACAGAAACTATACTTACTGATGCCAGGGCATGACCAAAATCTATAATAATGTTGTTTACTTTCACCAGCTCTGCAAGAAAGAATGTAGCCTCATGCACTTAAACGACCTCAGAAGAGTCACACTTTTGCTTTGTCGATAATTTACTGAAAACATGCATTGTCCCTTAGAAACATAAGGACCCAAGACATTTGCACTAACCGAGTAGAGCTCATCTACACAGAGTCTCGCTTGTCTCCTGGAGAAAACCTAAGGAAATTCTCTCCATGACGTTGGTTAGAGTGGAGAGAGGCGGCAGAAAAACGTAGCTTTTGGAACACACTTGGCTCATGCTCTTTTTGTTGTTGTCATTTCTGATAAAAATCATAATATTTCAAAGTCTTCTACAGACAGAGGTCTGCCAACTTCCTTCTCCCACTAAATTGGCAGTTCTCAAGCCCTGCCAGGAAAGAACATATTTGAGCATCTTAGTGCTGCGTGGTCTGGCAGGCAAGTGTTGGGAGGCAGAGGTGGTTGGCCACTCCTCTGGAGAAGGTTGTAACATCCAGTGCTCAAGGGGGTTTTCCTCTGCACTTTTGTCAGGCACTAAAGCTGCCCTAATGACGTGGAGCTGTGGGACAGTGCAGGCTTTGAAATGCTGGGGGAATAAACAAGCTCAGCTAGCTGCTTGCGGAAACGCCAGCTCTCACAGAAAAACATCCTTCTTCACAACCCAAATCAGAATGTCAACAGGAGGAGAGTCTTCCTTTCGCTTTGGTCTGAAATATCGTAGGGAAAGGCGAGGGAGAGTCTGAAGGGATGGGATTTCTTAAATAAAGATGTGTGTTGAGGCTCTGAATGACATTGCAGAGACTCATTTAATAGCCCAGATAAATTTTCAATGACAGCAATGTCAAAAACTAGGGCCGCAGAGGTTCAGAATATATTAAATAAATGGATCTGCATAAAGTAGCTTCCCCACTGCCTGGAAAGCACATGGACATGGATTTCAAGTGCCAAAGAGGAGCTGAGTTTCACTAATTCCCATTCCAGGCAATGAGAATCAGGACCAAGCATCTGAGGAAAACAGATTGCTCCAGAATCTGACGATTGTTTAAAATCAAGACAGCCTCCACCTGAGACAGTAGATCTACAAGGCTGAAGCAGGATAACCTATCGGTGGAGATATAAATGTTTATTTATGTAAGGACAGAACATCACTGATTTACATTTCTTCCCTTTTACACTTCCTAGTTCATAGTGTCCTCTGCTATTTCTTAGTCATCGGACCCACAATCATAGCAAATGCACAAACACGCACACGCGCGCGCGCGCAAAAGATGAAAAATTGAGAAACCAATAAACCCAGTACTGGAATAGAAAGGAGGTATTATTCTAGCAGTAAAAACTTAATTACAGTTAGTTCACGTGTCCAATCCACCCAGTAGCTCATAAATTGGGCAATGAACTAACCAGGTTCTCAGGTATTGGATGGACGACAGAGGGCACTGCTGGGAGATGTGCAAATACCCATCTGCAGGGGCTCAACCCTTCAGGGTTTACCCATGCCACTGTCTCCGAGTGGAAGCAGATTTGTACTGGGCTAATAACCCCAACCTGGAGTCCCTCTGGCTCCGCATGGAGCTAACACATAAATTTACCCACACTAAAGTTAATATGCAAGAAAACAGAGCACCTTCCAATGTCTAAGAGTTGATTTGTATGCCTGTTTTGACCTAAGAAGGGGTAGATGTTACAGAAGCACCACCATCCCAAGGCAATCCAAGGGTTCAACTGCCAGCAATTCCCTCAATGAAAAAAAAAAAAAATGTAATTGAAGTATTAGCTAAGGGAATGCAATTACCAATTTCCTTAACTGGAGAGGTTTATAAATCTTTGCAGCCATTGCATTGACGGTGATTCCTTGCATGTACTGATTGAGATGTCCACATTATTTCAGGTCAAATGTATTCTCAATTACTGGATCCAAAGACAACCAAAGAAGTCACTGAAAGTCATTAATTTCAAAGAGCTTTGGGTCAAATTGGCAAGTACCATAAGCAAAATCCCAGTGAACAGACTTTATTGGAGCTACTGAAGCGTGGGTGGATACAGATCACACCATTCTGCTCATCTTGGAGCAAAATGAAACAATCCCATGTATTACTCAATGGTTAGTTTTGATTTGCACGTGATACATTCCTGGCTGGGACAGGGCCACTACTAATAACAGAAATGCAGGCATCAGCATGAATCGTGGCCCTTCTTTTATTATTTTTTTTTCTTTTGTGTCCTTTCCTTTTCTCTCTCTCTCTCCCTCTCTCTCTTTTTTTTTTTTTTTTTAATTTTAATTGAATACACATAATTTAAAACATAAGGTCCCATTATTATCCAGAGGTGCACACTTTTATTAATGTCAGGTTCTCTATTCTTTTAGCTCAGACCTCTTACAAATGATGTGTTTCAGTATTAGTAGTCAGGTCAGGCAGAACTTAACTCTTGGATTTTTTTATTTTTTCTCTTAGAAATCCAAGGATTTGCAGAAAAGACATGTTTTTAGCAATCCTAAAAGTTCATGTTTGAAAGCTAAACCATACTTTGCCCACTAGGGTTTAAGATTAGTTCCTCTGAGTTGACAATTTACTCTTTCAACTTGTAATCTAAGATCCTTCTTTCACCTCTCTGGTGATTCCAAGATGAATTAAGATTTCTCCTCTGCTAAAACCTTCCTCCCAGGAAAAAAAAAAAAAAAAAAACTGGCTTAAAGAATAGAGGACAAAGGAGAATCTGATTCATCTCTTAACAAAAGAAGTAAATGAAGACACGACACCACTGAAATTAATAAACTTTAACAGAAAAAAAAAAATCAAAGAAATATTTTTTTCTCTGCCACTGTGGTTGTTCAGATAAACCTACAGCCACATTTAAACTTTTCCAAAAGGTCAGCTAAATGATTCCCAATCTCCAGTTTCACATGACTTTGCAGCTTCTTGGTTCCAGCTCCAAGAAGGAGAGGTGCTGAAATACAGCAAGATAGGATATCCTCTTTGTGTCACTTTTCTTACTGGAAAGAGGAAATAATGGAAATCTTGTAAGAAATCCTGTTCTCATGAGACTTTCAGCTTCTTTATTCAGAGCAAATGATTCTGGCTAGTTCAGATAAGGTTACTTTGGCTATTTACCCATTGTAAAGTAAATTATCAAAAGTCTTCAGGCTTGTCCATCATTAGCAAAGGTTGAAATATCCACCCGCTTTCCCATGACAGGGTTAAGAAAACAACATTAAAATCTATTTCAGGTTCCAAGAGATGCACAGTTCAATATCAAAACATTCTAATAAATAAGATAGATTGTTTCTCTGCAGCTTTTCTGTCTACGCTTGTATTTGTTTCAGAAGTTGCAAATGTTATAGGGGAAATTCTTTGGGCACACATCTATCCAGTAACGCATACTGAAATCTTTAGCAAGTGAACATCTTATTATGATGGGACTTTCCTTCCTTACTTGTTATCTCTACCTTATTTAAACTGGACCTAGCCGTATGCTTAGGGCAGTGTTTTATCTCGTCTGGAAGGATTGTGCTGCCCCTTTCAGAGCTACAAATTCTCTGTGTTGCTGATGAACAATCTTCCTGTGAGCAGAATGAATGGCTGCTTGAGACAAGATAACTCACCAGCCTTCTCTCATACCTTTCCGAACAGCCCATCCTGCCTCTTCATTTGCACATTACCCCAGGCTGAGCTCCTACTCCAGAGCTCTTCTTCACTTGCCTTGTCTTAGGGCCTGGCAGAAGGAGACAAGAAGAGGGACTGCAGGAGGGAATTGAGCTCCCCCCAGCACTATGTATGGGGAGGCCCATGGAAATACCAGCAGAAGATTTGTTGCATCATTTAGTGGTTTTCACCGCACTGCTGTACCTCCCTACTCAGAAACTCTTTGTTTATTGTATGCCCTTCTAATCCTGGCACTGTCAAAGCCTGGTCCATTAAGCAAGCATTACTATGATTTATTAGCTGTGCATGGCTAACAGAGTGTTATGACAGTTGGGATGAGATTTGGTTGCAGGTCAACCTGCACTTTAGACTGGAACATTTTCAGGTCTCTTTGGATCTAAGCTTGAGTTTTGGACTTCGGAAGTCCCAGAGGAGAAAGAAAGGGAGGTATGCGGTGCTTCTCCATCCTATACTCATGACACGTCTGATAAATGGCAAGAGAAGCCTACTTGTTAGAAAGCAGAGGTGGAAAAATAAAGGTATTTGATGGAGGTAGAGGAACAGTGCTCCTTCTCTCAAAACCAGAAGCTCCCAGACCGAGAGAAAACACACTCACATTTTCCAGTCCATGCCTAATTTCAGACATAATTTATGAGATCAAAACACCTTGGTGATCAAAAGTAGGTACTTCTTGCATGTTTCTCATTTTTTTCCACTTCACTGGAAACAGTTGGGTAGACATTCAATCAGGCTCTTTTTATATGCCAGAAATCCCAGCTATATGTATCAGAGCTTTTTCGAAACTAGAACAAAAATATTCTCTGGTTTGCAAACTTCCAAGTGCTTTCTATTATTTTGCCGTGTAATTATCTCTTTGTTTGTCCAGGGGAATATCTAATAGCTCCCTGTTCATGGAAGGGCACTGACCTCTGAATGAACCAAAAATAGCCCATGCAATAATTTCAACAATATGCTGAATATCTGATCTGGAGGCTGGTTTTCCCCTTTGGATCTCATGCATTGCATCACTTCACTTGGGCCAGCGAGACAAAGTGGAGCAGGACAAAGTGGCGACCTTTTCCCAATGGGAGAATCAAGTGTTTGCTGGGTGGGAGGAAGGAGGGCTGACGTTTCTCTTCCATCAGTCATTCAGTCATTCAAAGCCGCTGTCGTTCAATGCTCACATCCAGTAAATTGTTTCAATCAAGTTGCGGTTGGGAGAAGTATGCTCCGTATAATTCACTGCAGCCTCCTGCCTGCGGACTCCACTGTTTATAGCATGGTCCTAATTGCTTTTTTTTTTTTTTCTCTCTTTCTTTTTGCTCAACTGAATTCATTTAGAAACACAATATAAGTTAATGATAAAATCCTTCACTAAACCACTGATAGCTATGCATTGCCTGACTGGGACAGACATATAGCCCAGTTAGTCTGGAATATTTTATGCTCCTATAAGGCTTATAATATGTCTAAATTGTGCAATAATATAGCATGGAGATAAATTATTTCATGGCAAAAGCTTATGCATTAAACCCTTCCAAAGTGCAACAGAGTGTAGCAGGCAAGGTGATTAAAATAACTGGGTTCTCTTCCAAGCTTTAAAGCTGAATTTTTGTGTAACCAGGACCAGTCATTCAGTCTCAGTGAGCCTCAGTTCCTTCCTCCTCTTCTATCTGTCATCTCGATGGCACTGGTGCGCTTCCTGCGTATGAAGAATAAGCTGCAACCTTATTCTTAGCATACATATTTATTACCACCTAAATACTGCCGCCTTGATCTCAATAAAGATTTCAGATAGTCTTGTAATAATTAATTAAAAATAGCTTGAGTGATATTTTGACTTCCATATAACCTAAATCCTTCTGCCTAATCTTTCAAATCTACCTGCTTTGGTTATATCCCAAGGCAGTGAGTGCCAAAGATTAACTATAGACTGTGTGATACTTTTAAAACAAATTTTAAAATGTTTCCCTTAAAGGTAGTGATTTTTCTTGATTTTTTTTTTTTTTTAATGGGCAAGCAGTCTCATTAGTACCAGGTGATTCATTTAAAGCACAATTACACAGGGAATTCAGCTAATTGATTGGATAACCCTAGATTCATTTGTAAAAACACAATCCTCAAACCTGAAGTGCTTGGACTTAGTGGTAGTCGTGTACCGAGAAGTTTACTTTAAAAGCAAACGTTTAGGTTAATGGGATCCATATGATATGAATTCCTAATAACTTTACCATGGGTGGGCTTATCGAACTGCTTATCATAACACAAGTCGGACCATTTCAAAGGATCTTTCTTCTGAGACTTTCTGAAGACTTTTCTTTCACCCCAGATCTATAGAAAATTCCACTAACTCTCCATTGAGAAAATATTTGAGCTGTCTCCCTCTCATGTCATGATTCAAAGGGGTTATTCTGGAAAAGTGTATTTTTTAACCCTTTGTTGGCTGGAAACAGCATTTGGTAGAGATGTATTCTTCTTCAAGGGGAAGAGCTCTGAGCAGGAGCATTTATGATGATGCTCTGTAGTCCAGGAGGTCGCATTTGTGTACAAAAGTGGTTGAGGGCTTTGACCAAAGGTCTGACATCTGCCTGCAAGATAAAAGAACTCCAGAGTAACCTAGGCTCCCTCAAAACCTAGGAAATCAATGCATATCTACCAGCTGCACCACTACATCTACTTCCAGAGAGGAACAAATGACGGCAAACATCCCCTAGAGAGGCATTTGAATATTTAGCAGTCAAAGGGACAGGGCCACCTGCAAGGTCCGAAGACAAAATTGTCTACGTAATGCAAAATTATCATAGAAAGGAGCAGAGAAGATGCTGGTATAGCAAGTACATGACACTTCTTATTTCATTAATACATTTTTTAGAATTAAAAACGCATTACTTTTGGCAGAAAGCAAGTAACAGAAAATATAGGTCTCCTCTCTTCCTGAATTTTACTAACACTGATATTCTACCCCTTACCCCCCTCCACAGTACAGTTTTTAAAAGATATATACAACTATTGAAAGCATTGGGAACAGCTAAATATGGCAGTAGAATTTTATATAAATGTGTGTGTACATGCATTTAAAGAGAAATCCATTATCCTTATAATTCTGGGGAAAGAAAATACTGCCATCTCCATTGCAGATATGAAAATTGCCATGAAGTTCATTGCGGATGGCACAATAATTCTGTCTTACATTTTTGGTATTTAATTAAAATAACAACAAAAGAAAACCACTATCATTTCACAGAAGAGGAGGACAACACCATAAAACACAGTCATATGGACAAGATTCCTGCTGAGGTAACTACATGGGGTGAAATGTACTAACCCATGAGAAAAGACGAAATCTGCTAACTGTAGTTGTATTTGGCATTGACCTATAGGAACATTAAAGTGATCTGCAAATAGGTGAAAAAGACCATTGAAGACTAATTATTTAAGATGACAAAAATAAACAGGGAGAGAATTAGAATGGTCCAGTGTGAGGGAAAAAATAAAGGTTATGTTTCAAGGAGAACTTCAGAGTGAGAGCTACTTGCTTGCAGCAGGGTTTCCACTGGCACACGCTGCCATCATCATTCATAATAAATCAAGTTAAACACCAATCCTCTGCAAGATTTTGCCAAAATCTAACCCAAAGATCTGTAATTTCATGAAAAAAAAATGAAATTATGATAAAATCATTATTCTAAGCTGAGCAACCTGTAAATGTTTCTAATAATCACTGTCATCCATGTCTGCAATGCTGGGTCATTCCCTCAAAGCCTGATTAGTGTTTAAGTCTCTAATCATTTACCCTATGCAACCAAAGTCTAAAACAGCTCCGTTTCACTGCTATAAATGCTAGTGGTCCGCAATATTTTTGCAAGAAGGTGTATTTGGGATGACTGTATCCAGAATGAGGGATAATGGTCTGGCACATTAGGAGCTGTACAAGGTGATGAGAGCCTGGTGCAGGAGTCCGGCGTGTTAATGTACCGAGTTTCCAAACATTAACTAATGCAGAAGGGAAGTCGACACTGGAAAGTCTTGTTCTTGACCGTGCTGGGATAGCCGAACACTTCATAACACTATCAATTAATTTGCTACAGACACTGGTCTCCTCAGAGGAGAAGGACAGGCTGGGAGCAGCTCGGAGGTGGGCATGTTACAGGAAAAGATTTAGGTTTGATGGCAGAAAGGTGTGGAAGATGCCTGTAGGTTGCTTGTCAGCACTTAGCCTGGCATGGACCAGGCACGTTAAATCATGGGATGCAAACCCACACGTGGATTTACATGAGCAGGCAAACAAAATGCCAGATGCTCTACAGCTGTGTCCTTCAGACGAACACTGCTTTACTGCAGGTTTCTTCCCTTTTTCTGGGGGATGAGGAGAATCTATTAAACCTCTGCCCCCAGAACACCAAACTCCGTCCAAAAAATCAACAGCTACCAATAACAAAAGTCCCAAATATGAAATTGTCTATGAATCTCACCCCTATGAGGCCTCAGAAGTAACCCAAATTGCTTGGAAGCTGAGATTGCTCCATTCTGTGCTGTAAGATTATTGTGTTAGAGACTTAACAGGCTTGAAAAAGCCAGGCTGGAGTGGCAGTGAAAGAGAGAACAGTGTTTATTGAGCAATAAAAGAAACATTATGTTTCATTGCTCAGCCAAACTGCCCTACAGAAGCAAATCCCCACGTCTTATAATATGGAGTGTAATAAATACTAATACTATAAAGGGGTCTGTTGGAAACAACCAGCAGGGCCCTATCACAGTGTAATCAAGCCTCCCGTTAAATTAGCGTCTCGCTCGTGCTCGCTGCTTTATTGTCCGACAGGACTGGCCGCCCTGAGGCCATCTCCGGTGGGGTTCACCTCCTGCACGGCTGCACTCTGGTTACCCTCTCTCGGGGACATCTCTCTGAGGCCAAGGGTTAGGTTTCCATCGAAGGATTAAGCGGTAGGCTCATGTCAACAAGGTGGTCGTGGAGATACCGGCAGAGCAGGAAGGACTCGGGAGGCCAGTGGAGAGAAATCCAACTATTTCAAGGCAGCAGATTAATCCTGATAATTCTGCACTGGGCCATTTTTTCCTTGGTTGGGTCAAGTTCCCCTAGCAACCACAAAGCCTGCCATTAATAAAATTAAAAAACTCAATCATAATTTCCAACCCCTGTGCCCTTTTCAGAGGCGAAAAGATAAATTGAATATAAAATGAAAGCTTTGCTTTTTGGCCTTTGTAAACCTATTCTTGCTTTTTCACTTTCCTCCCCATAATTCTGCATTGTTGACCTTCTTCCAGTCGCAACGGTCTTGAGAACACACACAACATATGGACCTCATTGTCCTACAGAGCCAAGAGGGCATGGCGATACCTTTCCCCCTGAACTTTTCCCTATGCAGCCCATGGTACGTTACTTATCCACATTACTGATGGCATCTGCACAACTCTACCTGGGCTGAGCTGCAGTGACATTTCGTCTTGAACCTTTGTCTGATATTACAATTATTATCACAAGTTGAACTGCCTTCCAGCACTTCTTTGGAACAAAAAAGGGCTTTTTTTTTTTTTTTTCTAACTGAATTTTTTGGCTAAAATTTATATTTCTGCTAAGATGATTTAGTTATTGGATGCTGTAAGAAAAGAGTGGTTAAAAACCAAAAGAGAGAAAAATATGAATACAGCTGAAGATGTTTTACTTTTCAGAAACCAGAAGTAACTGAATAACAGTTGTTAAAAAATTTGAAAAGTGTTAGGTTTGGGTTTTTTGTCAGTAAACAAGAAGGCTTCTGTGGAAATTCAGGGTTTTCCAGTTGCTTACAAAATCACTGGCAAACTACCACACTCCAACCACATCTTTTTCATTTTCTTTTAGTCATATAACACCAGGTTTCCATTTGCTGAAAATAAATGAGGAAGCCATGGGGTATCCCTGCTCTTTTTATTGACGCAAATAATCCCATTAAAGTCCACAGGAGTTCTTGTATCCAGTGGGCAGGTTCTGACCCCAATTGTTTTAACAGTTCTTTTTATTCACACCTCATATTCCAACGAAAAAATGTGATGGAGCTTGACAGAAGGCTTAAAATCATGAGGCTGCCCAAAGGTGGAATTAAAATTATGTGTAAGCTACTTGATTGACTTTGTTCAGGTAAAAAGGGAGAGAAAAAACAGAGGGAGACAAAAGCTGTTGAGGGTAAATAGCTGGCAGAAGTTTGCTGAGTCAGACTGTCAGCATCATAATCTTATTGAGAAACCATAGTCAACACATTATTTTTATCTGTGCCTCAGTTTCCCCACCTACAAAAGGAGATTTATCATATTTTCCTTTCTCAAAGAGTTCTGAACATATAGCCAGTTGTACAATCCAGGTTATGGGTTATAAAAGGGATGAGTGCATTTTTCTTCAAATAAATTGAAAATCAGTCCTCTTTGGTAAAATAATTACCTTTTTATTTTATTACCCTGGTGCTTCTCAGAGTTGTTGCCTTAGAAATGTGATGAATGATGCTACGTTCAGTCATAAATGCTGAAAATAAATCAGAGGTAACTGATTCAAAGCGAGTGAGCTCTGTGCATGTTGACACAATCCTATGCTTCTCTTCTACATCGTTCAAAGCACAGTCAAAAATAAATTTCTAAAACCAGTTAAGAACAATTAAATTTCTTCAGAGCATCTAAAAAACTTCACCTCCCTGTAGGCTGTCCCATTGCTAAAAAGTTTTTGATGCTTTCTAAGCTGAATTCAAAGACAAGCTTTTTTTTTTTTTTAACCCTATTTATTTACTTACGACACCAGCAGCATATACACAGTAAGGCATTCCACTCCACACATCTTCTACCTCATGTCTTACACCTTCTGGTAGACAATCTAATTTTATTTCATCTTTGAAGGAAATAAAAGTTACCTCTAAGTTCAAACTAAATGCAGAAAGTTGTAACCAGAAAGGATTTTTTTTTGAGAAAGTTACATGGGAAGGTATAAAAACAGTGGGTTAGAAAGGAATTACTCTTTCAGCTTGAGCTTATTGTGTTTATGGTATTACTCAGTTTCTGAAGAAACTAATAACCGTCACAAATCTCACCAGCATCCCATGTTTTACAGCTTGAGTATTCAACTTTCTGCTGGTTTAAAGCCTAACAACAACAACAACAAAGTTTTGGTAAAATAAGCTCTAATATTAAAATTGTAATATTTATAAATACATAATATAGAGATATATAACATTACTCTTGGGCAACAAAATTCACTATTGCAACTTTAACAACAAATGTCATCCCCTCTCTACAACTTCTCCTACATCCCATAATAGCCTCTATTTTTCAAGAGTAGAGTTCCACATCTGTAGCATATTATGTGCATAATTTGCACTTAATTACCAACCACATTGATTAAGCCATTGCACAACAATTAAACTTAATTAGTTTTTTTTACAGTGCCTTCACTATTTAACTGAAACACGTCAAGTGTCTTATCAGCTCTAATTGAAATGCTCGCTGGAGATGTTTAGCTTAAAGTGTGATCGCCACTTCTTTCCAATTTCAGGTGAAGGTAAAACTGGGGATTAACAAATGTGTGTCAGCCTGTGACCCAGCCTGAGTCACTTTGCATTCACAATTGTTTCCATGTGTATGCCAGCAAATGTTCATCTCAATGCTATAAATAGATGACCAGGCTGCCCCCACTCTGAAATTAGACAAGTTCCATAGCACTTAACAGGAATGGTGGGTTTTGGTTGTTATTAAAACCCAGACTGTGAAATTCAAAGGGTATATTGAATTTTTGGTATTATAGGTAATAATTTCAGGATTTATTTTTCTCAAGCACAGAACTGTAGCTGCTATCCAAAAGGACAGAATTTTATAGACTTCAGCTTGTGAGGGTGTTGAAGAAGTCCATTGGGGTGTGTAATTACTAAGAAGCTGGTAGTTAGATTTAGGGAACTAATCTTTCTTTCTTTCTTTCTTTTTTTTTTTTTTTTAAAGTTAGTGCAGTTCAGATATTTGCACGATTATGGTTTTGGGTGTTTGATTCTTTTTCTATATAGGAAGTAATGGAAAAATATTTGATACCTTGAAAGTGTAGCTCCTATGACAGAGGCTACCGGTAGACCTTTGAGCTGTACTTCATGTGAAAGAAATAAACTATCACTTTGACAATGTTCATTCTTAGTGGGGCTGAACTTGAGGGGGGAAATGGAAATGAAAGGGAGAAATAAAATAGATACAGTTCATTGGTTTCTGATCAATGAAAACAAATAAAGAAATGATTTACGTTCAATTATATTTCAGTGATGTTAAGTTACAAAAACAAACAAACAAAATAAAACCGCTTATCTGTAAACCTGAATGATGCCCAGAGATGAATGTAAGATGTTTCAGAGACATGGGCTATCCTTTTAATTCTGTTTCAAACTTGAATCTAATTGTGTCAGGTTGTCATTTTTTGTTCAGGAGCAAGTAACTGAGCCTTTCTTCTATTCAATTTCTTATGCAATATTAATCTGGATTTTTTTTAAAGCAGTAAGTTAATTCTGCTACAGATGACGGGTTTGATATATACAGATATGCAGTTTCTGACTTTCAGTAGCATATAAACAGTTTAAAAAAAATTAGTTGCTTCGTTGGCAGAGAAAGGCATTGCAATATTTTAATTGCCATCAGGTCCAACAGTGATTGAAATCTGTTGAATATATTCATCAGACAATGTTTTTGGCAGAT
Source organism: Anser anser (assembly GCF_964211835.1). Classification (NCBI taxonomy): domain Eukaryota; kingdom Metazoa; phylum Chordata; class Aves; order Anseriformes; family Anatidae; genus Anser; species Anser anser. The sequence continues at coordinate 21,233,682 of NC_139732.1, forward strand.
TTTACAATGTGTCTTCACTAAATGATTTGACTAAAATGATATTCATCTCTTTCCCAGCTGATAATACTGCTTTAGTAACTTGCCCATCCAATGAGGGAGAGGGAAAAAAAAAAAAAAGGTTTCTGTGGAATCTTTCAAATATAATAATTTCAAGCAAGAAATATTTTCCTTTAAGTCACCCAATGTGGTGACTGCTGAAACTGTAAGAAAAGCTAAGCTAGGAAAGTTCAGTGTACATATACATTGCCTCAGATCAATAGACATTATTTTAGTTTTGCCTCTAACTTTTTTTCTTCTCAAATGAGTTAGAAGTTATTAAAAAAACAGCATGATTTGACTGCAAACATGCCCTGGACACTTCAGCAAAGTGGGAAAAGCAAAACTTTCTCATTCAACGCCCACCCAGCACATCTCTCAGGGGTCCACCTTAAGAGCCCATCTGTAGGCTGGGGGCAGACATCTATTTTTAAAGAGCATGAGAGTTCAAGACCTGCTCTGTGGTTAACGTGGAGCCTTCTTCCAGTGTTCCCAGTGACTCCTCTCTGCAAGCGTGAAATGCCATAAAGCGCTGCAGTGATGCCGTTATGAATGGCCTGTTTGTCTCCCTCTCCCCTGGCAGCCTTTTTTTTTTTTCCTTCCTTTTTCACCCCACACTTCTCCAGTGGCCCAAAGCAGTTTAGCAGATATGGCAGCTCACATGAATTATGGAAATGTGAATATGACTTGGCTGCCTTGTACTCTGAGTGCTGATGCTTTGTTGGGTTTTATTTTCACTGCAAAATTTCTTTGTGAAAAGTTAGAGGACAGGAAAATGTTTGTATTCCTGGACACATAACGCCGGGTGTTGCACATGTATAAACAGGAAAAATAATTGGCCAAATTTAAATAGGAAATGTTCACATTTCCCAGTAGAACCTAAACGCAAGATCCCTCTCTGACAGTAGCAGATCAAACTCCGCTTATGGATATGCTCAAAGATGCAGTGTCTGGATCCAGGGGTAACGTCTGCAGGTGTTATTCATCTCTTAAATAAAACCATATCTGGGAGACAAGCAGGATCACACTCTTTCCCTTCCTCATGCCACTCTACAAAGTGACAAATCGATCTTCTGTGCACTCTGGGCGAGATGAATTTATAAAACATTGGAAAAGTTTGTTTAATTAAGTGGCCTAGCAGTGTATTTCAGAAGTATTACTGGCAAATCACCTAACCTTCTAGGGCTGATGTTAAAATCTGTTTCCACATGTCCTTGGGGTGGGGGGAGTAAAGGGAGAGGACAGGACAGGACAGAAATGAAAAAAAGGTTATCCTTCACCCTTTCCAGTGAGCCAGGAAAGCTTGAAACTGAAATAGTGGCTTTATGCCCAGACAGAGAGGAACTGAAATAAATATGAGCAGGGTTAAGAATTTTCTTTATTGAGAGCACCTGCTCCAACTTTATATGTAGTGTTGCTAAAAATTCCTTCATTACAGTGTGCTCAACTCTGTGGGAGTTCAGTGAAGCCTTTGGTACTGAAAAAACCCTAATGGGTCCTTTGGACCTCGCCAGAGAAAGGCTTTCCCTGCTTTCATCCAAATGAATTAATTTAATGTGTCCAAACAAAGGTATCACAATGGCAGAGGTGCATGTGGTGCTCCCAAAGCCACTCGTGGGCAAAGATGCATGTCCTGCATTGCTGTGTGTGAGTTACAGGCCAAGGAAGTGAGGAAAAAAAAAAAAACTGGCAAAGCCTCTCTGCTTGTGAAAGTTCATATAAAATGGCAATTTCTGCAGGTTTTTTTTTTTTTTTTCCCTGTGGCCGCACACCTAGATATATTGGGTACACCTTAAGATCAGCAGTCACTTTTGTGTCTGCTCAACCATCTAGTCAAGCAAACAGTACTGGAGGAGCTGGATTAGGAGTTTATTTTGTGATACACCAAATTTTGACATTTTGTTGTCATTGTGATGGAATAAAGACAAAAGACAGGCAAAGTTTTAGCAAGAGGAAATCTATTTGTATTAAATTGGTTGATGTAGCTAGAAAAGACATCAGGCAGACCAGATCTTCTAAGAGTCTTAAACAAAATGTTTCATGCTAATTTCTGGGAAAAATAATCTTTTCAAGTTTAAATTGATAATGTTAATCAATTAGCCTGAGACTTTGACTGAGACAGAGGCATACATTGTCTAAGGGTGAAAAAATTAGGGACTAATCCTGTAAACTGTATTACTGTTGGAGTCCAGGTTGATTACGCACAGATCACTCAAACCTTCTACTGCTGCTGTTGAAGTTTAGCTCTCCAGAGGTCTTTTGCTAAAGTTGTGATGATCCAAGGACATGTCTAAGAAAAGGTACAGCTGCTGCCTACCAAACAAATTCCAGCTAAAGTCTTTTTCTATCTTTTTACTTCATCTTGTGGAAAAGGAGGCTGTCTTCAACTTTGGAAGTTTAATCTCAGTGTTGACAATGGGTCTCTTGGTGACACTGGCTGAGTTGCTTGTTTTATGGCACCTTGCTTTCCCCAAAGACATGATGATTCCTTTGTTAATTGTCTAAAAATAATATTCACAATAAACTTTTCAACTAGATGGAAGCCTTTCGATAATAGATTTTTAAGTGTTTAGGAAGCATTGTTTGAACACTAATAAAAATAATTGTGTATAAGGAAATAGCAGCATGCTGGTGATGGCCAACAGATTCAGTCAAACTGCTGAGTCCTTGCAACACTTCCTGAAATTCTCCTGGAAAACTGGCTTTCCTCGGCTCAGCAGCCCTGTCCTTGGAGCTGATAGCAACTAGTTTGGTAGTCCACCTTGCTCTTCTACGTGCCATAAGGCTGCAATATATATATGTGTGAATGGCTTGCTGGAGGGGACTATATGGGGCTGCCAGTATCTACTGACTGAAGGCATCTGCAACATGCAGACCCATGGCAAGTCATGAGCGAGCTGCTACCCCATGGAGAAATCACTTCTGCAGCTGAAGATGGACATGAGCAGGGGTGGAAAACAAGTGCAGGAGGTTCCCTGCATCAGCTGTTTCCTTCAGATGTCTCCCCAGGAGCTGACATAGCCTAAGCCTAGGAACTGGCAGGAATTTTTGCTTCACTGGGACAGAAGTAACATTCTTGAACTTACAGAAACTGCAGTACTCTACTATGGGATAAATCTAATCAGATCATATCCAAATGGTTGATCTATAAATTTTAGCCACAGATGTATCTCATTTTCTTAATACCTAAGCCGCTTAGAAGCTTTAGCGTATTTATTTTCCTTTCACCCCTGCAACGTAGAGATACACTGTCTCTATTTTACAGCTGGGGAAGTTACTCACAGAGAGACTTAAGTGTATGTATTCACAGCAGTCACTGAGTAGAACGGAATTCAGCATGGCTGGAAAACCCACCTGAGAAGCTGGGTAAATACTTGGGCAAGTAGCTCAGTGGTCAATGCCAGGAGTACCCACGTTAATTCATTGAAAACAGGTTTAAGTGCATCTACTTGCACTCTCTGCAGGGTAGAAAGGGTCTGAATGTCTCGCTCAGAGTTATGCAGGGAAGCTGGGGCAGTCCCAAGAGCTGATCCATGTCACTGAGGCTGAATTCTGCTCCTGCCTGCTCCATGGGCAGGGGCTTACTGGTTGGGATCACTGAATTATGTGATGGGAATTGGGTATGAGGTGAAAGTACTAAAGGGCACTAAAAGCTCTGTTTCTTTTGTTTTGTTTTGTTTTGTTTTGTTGTTTGTTTGTTTGTTTGTTTGTTTGTTTTTCATTCTCACCTCCTTTTCCCCTGTAGTTGTGTAAGAAGCATCCACCAGTCCAGACCAAGTCATTAAACCTCCTGCCCACTCTGGTCTCCCAGTCAATCAATCAAGCTCAGTGTATTCATTGATTTTCCTTGGAGGTTTGAACAGGATCTTTTAGAGAAGCAAGGGCGCAATGATAAATCAGACCAGCAACACGTGTGTGAACCTAGCCACGAGTGTGGCACTGCAGCAGAGACCATTCCTTGAGTCCCAGGTCATAATTAACTCCCTGAGGGACAGAAACCTGACAGGAAATCCAAAATCTCTTTGCAATCCACTAAATATTACAGGAATGAATGGCTGGCACAGGGGAAGCAATGTTGGCTGAAAGCAAAGCTTTTTGGTTTGAGCTTTTCCTGGGTTGTGTTTATTTAGCGTATAGCTCGGAGGCACTTGCTGTTTCATATCTACCAATGGAAGTAGCACAGATAGCCTTGCACTGGAAGATGGAAGGGCTGCAGCTCAATCTGCTGTTACCTGGAGCTAATTTCTGCACTTGCACAGGACCTTGGGTGGTGTTTAAAGCATTTAAAGTATTTAAGTGCGGGTTTAAGACAAACAGTTCAAAATGTGGCCGCCCTGCAGGCCTTTGCACTCGCATTGTGAAGTCCAAGGTGTGATTCCTGATGGCTTTTCATTTTCCCTGTGTGAAATGGAAATGAAACCCTAGAAAAAATATCTGAGCCTTTCTCCTGCCAAACCCAAAAAACCCAATGCACTTCAAATCAATTTCCCTCAAGAACAGGACGAGAGAAAGGAAAGACATATGTTGTGTGATGTCATATAACCACTACCAGAAGATATTCAGATACGAGATAGTGAGGGTCCCATACAAATTAAAACAGAAGAGAGATTATTAATTTCAGTGAAGTGATGCTGTTTCACAACAGCTACAGATTCCCTCCTTCCTCGAGAGCTCTAGTTTTGCCAAGTTTCCATCTGCAAACATTCTTTGTCTTCATTTCTTATCCTTTCTCCCCTACAAGCCATCCTTGGTTGTGTTTGAGAGCACCACTCTCATCTAGCTCTTTTCTTATGCTCTCTGGAAAATCAGGGCCTGCCACCCCATGTAACTTTGAATGGCTGATGCCATTCGAATAGCAGAGGGCTTGATTTTACAGAGCATCAGTGAACCCTGGGTGTTGAAATGCAGGTGATGAGTTTCCAATCAGATAAGGCGATGGTAATTCCAGATGACCCTGCCATCAGTTGCAGGAATTGCCATGCAGGGTATGTTGGGATTAGGTTTCACTTGGAGCCTGGACACATTTATAATGTTTCAGTAAATGAATAGGGAGTACTGTGACCCAGCTGGGAAATTTATGGCCTTGGTTGTGGCTCTGACAGGACTTTGGAGTGAGATATCGTGGGCTTCAGGGGTGGAGGCTCATCTTAAACTTAAATTGGGGTGGGGGCAGGGGTGAGAAGCAGAGATAAAGCAGCTGTTGAAAAGCTTAAGCTGTGTGTCTCTGGCTAAAAGCAGCTCAAGAGAACTTGTTCACTGAGGTGTCAACCATCTATGAAGTACCCATTAATTGAAAAATGTTCCAACTGGACCCTGAAGGATAGATCAAGTCCCGTGTTGGGGGGTCCAGGCACTCGCTCGTAAAATCTGCAGACTGCAGTCTTCATGGAGGGAGGAGGAGGAATAGTTTCATGGGAGGAGAGGTTGTTCCTGACAATGTGCAGTCACTGCCAGGCTCGAGTCAGGGAGCTGTGCAACACAGAGACCTTTCACTCTGCAGTCTGTGGTCACTCAGCTTATTTTCTCTTGTGTCGGACGGAGGGATTTATTGCACCTTTTGGATTTTCAACAGCATCTGTTACATAACCTGAATGCCTGATTAAAATGAGCTCTTCAAGAAGGGGAAGCTAATCTTTGTCTAAGCCACATATGATGATATGCTGTGACCTCCTTGACTTATATTTAGAAAAGTTTTGCTTAAAAACAAAGGGTGAAAAGCAGGTTTTATATATTTACTGGGACATTTACAAGTATGATAACATTCTTCAGCCTGTTTGGGCTTATGATAAATCAGTTTTTATTGCCTAAGAAAACCCAGGAGATGATGTTCAGAAGTAGAATTTTTTTGGCTTTATAATTGGAAAATCAGACCCCAAATGTTTCAGCTATGAATGAAAGGAAATTTAAAGCGCAAAACAATCTTAGGTAACTAGTCAGAACACTTGCTGTTGCTATCCATACAAAACCAAAAAATGCTTAGAGGTAAACAAAAGATATATTTTGTAGGCCACTGAGAAGGCCCTTATTTTTTCCCCTTTTGATCTCAAAGAATTTTTTGTATTTTTTCCAAAGAAAGTAGTGAGGTCAAAAAACAATTTTTGTGTGTGTGAAAAATATGAGTGTTTGGAGAAAAGCCAACTGTTGATGATTTGTTTGATTTGAAAAATTTCAACCAGCTGTACCTATGAAACTGGAAACCAGGTAAAAATTGCCCTGATCTGGGATTTTTTTTTATATTTTTTTTTAAACTGAAAAGTCGATGAGGGTTCATCAGAATGGTTTTTGAACTGTCCCAGCCTTTCTGGAGACTCAACCTGTATATAAAAATCAGATGAAACCATGTTGGCTGAGCTGTTTCACTTTCTTTTTTTGCAGACAAACCTGAAATCCCAAGTTATATAGCATTTGTAACAAAACCAATATGAGATTTAGGCAAAAAAAAAACATTCTTGGCTAATTAATACCCCCAAAAAATCAACATACACAGAAATGAAATTGTGGTTGTATTGAAGTCATTACTTTTGTCATTTACGTGACTGGAAATTGGAGTCTACCCTGACCATTCACCATCAAGTCAACCTGCCTCCTGACATAATAAACAAACAGTACTAGCTATTTTCCAAAGCAATTGTCCCATTTTTAATTCTTCTAAATCTTCCTCTTGAAGAAAAGCTGATCAATACATCGCATTGAACAGCAATTCTTTGTTGAAAGCCAGCATAGCTTAAACATCTTTTAAGTTTAGAAGAAGAAGAAATAAATATGTCTACCTCCTCGTTTCATTCTCATAGTTTTAGAAAACTCCTTAGGGGAGTCACCTTTTTCTCTTCTGTTTTAGCATCCTTTCTAGTGGCTAATTCCTGATTTATGTGAAAGATTCATAAGCATTAGGCAACATGAATTGGGTGCATTAAAATAACTGAATAATAGAACGAGATTCATTTTCAAATGCAATTCTGTTGCAGATGTGTGTGGATCTTTTTTAAGAGCCCACATTTGCCTAATTTTAATTTGAAAGAGTGGTGAGCTACCAAAGCCTTGATCAACTTCAGGACCCCCTGTTGGATAGTTCACCTGCAGCGAGAAAATGTAGCTGGTATTTTGGATATGCTGCAAACCGAAATAAAATATTTCAGGGCTGTTTTTTTTAGGGCAATCTATACCTATGCAGTAGCTTTCCTGGAAGCTGAACCATCTCACACAGCACAGAACACTGAATTCCTGCCAGAAATGATAAACATATCCCATTTTTCTTTCCTTATCTGTTTGCATTTTGCTAATATCACCTCTCATCCCCTTCCGCTCACTTCCAGTGGCTATTATCAGCAGGCAGCAAAGAAATCCTTCCCAAGCAACGTGTCTGCAACTTATATGTGGGAAATTTTCTCACCCATGTTCTCCGTTCACACAAGACATGATTTACAAAAGCTAGTGATATGGGGGCTGATTATGGAAGTTTAATTAAGATCAAGTATGTAACAGGTAAAATATTAGGATGAAGGATGACACAGCTTCTTGAAAATCTGATTACATGAGACTCACCAAAATATATTGCCACAGCTATTGGGAAAAACATTCCTTTGACTTGCTTGGAGGAGGTTTACCAGTAGGGGAAAGTCCCATTTTTTTGAACATTGATGTTCATTGTTAAACAGGCTGTATGTATTATTGTAAAAATGAAAAATCAAGGAGAGGTTAACTTGTCATAGGCTATTAATTTTCAATTACAAATCAATTTGTTGTGTATGTTAGGATTATATATGTGTCAGAAAAAAGAAAAAAAATATTCTGTTGTAGCACATGGTTAAACAAATTGTAAAGGTCTTGTGTATTCTCCAGAAGTAAATTTAATGGAGTAAGCCTTTTTTACTTAATCTTCTAGATTTTATATTATATATAAATGGAATTTGCCATCAGTACTTCTTTATTAAGTGTACTAAATTATTTTGATAAATGTGGCCTGGAAGAGAGCAAAGTTTTGAGCGTAGTAGGTTCCCAGACTTAATGGAAACTAGCATATAGATCATTGGTAATTATACATATGAATTTTTATATATATATATATATAATGCTACAGATGCCATAGTGTTCAGGTAGGAATTAGAAAAATTTTAAATAGTAAAATCTAGATAGAAACCCAGCTCAATAGTGTTTGTTACAAATGTGGGAGTTGCCAAGGAAGAAGCCAATATTGCATTCCTCAGGTCTAGGGCAGAAAAAGTGGAGGAGTTAAGATGAAGCACAGATTTTCTTCTAATCAAATCCAGAAGACGTGCTGTAAACCTTATTCTAAGAGATCCGCTAAGTCTGCAGCATGAACATGACAGGCAGGCAAAATTGTGGATTTGATCATTTTAAAACCTGTGGATTCCTGGGGTTTTGGCTACGTTAAAGACTCTGAGAAAAGACATGCTGAAAATTGCTGAGGGGTGTTACCAAACCAAGTTGCCAAAGGCTTAGTCTGCCTCAGTAATACAGAGAGCAGCTGGTTGAGCTAACTCCCAGTTAATTACCTCTTCTTTTCTGCAATCACTCCATAGTTTGTTTAGGGCAAGGTGGACCGGAGGTTTCAGTGCCCAAATCATTCAATTTATTCATTTACTATAGAAAATTAAAGTTGGAAAATAAAGACCTCATTATTGTACATATTTTTTCATTTAATTTGTTATGGGCATATTACAAAATGGCTTTGTAATTTGGGTAATCATACACAAATGTTGAGTTTTGCTGCAGCATATTCAGATCAAATACTTGTTTGGCTGAACCTGGCAGGCAATGCTGGTGTAAGCCCAGCTCACTAAGAGTGTAGAGGTGATTGATTAATTGCTTCTGTAAATCTTACAGAGCCAGATTCTGACATCTTTTCACACTCTGAATGAGGTAGGACTTTCAGTGCCCATGATATGAAAGGCATTTTTTACAAGGAAGGAAAAAAGTCACGAGGAGCAAGGGGATTAAAGCAGGGGATACACTCATTTAACTGAGAGGGAAAATAAAGATATGGCACATCTTCTCGTTGCCATTTAATGGGATCATTGTAGGACTGTTTCACACGCTGAAGTTTTTCAGGTCATCTGTCCTATCTCCCTCACATTAAACACTCTTGGTCTTAGGTCTTGAGTTAACAGCAAAGACAGTCAGTCTTAATTTCCACTATTAGGTATAACTCTTGTAGGTTTTCCTAAATGATTGCTCTTTTTCTTTGCCATTTTTACACAATACCAAATTACAATCTCCTACAGCGCCAACCTCATTTTAACTCTGCAGAGAATTTTAAACCAGCATTTAAACAATGTTTAAGTTGTAAAGTCAAGCTTTGAGAAGATTAGGAAGTGCTTGGATCCAGAATACCCAAGCAACCTTAAATTGGCCCCATTCTATTAAATATCTGATTGCTACAAGATCACGCCCCTTCCAACTACTGTGGGAAAAAAAAAAAAAGAAAAAAAAAAAGAAAAAAAAAAAAAGATGAGAGACTTGCAAAAACTAGTCCACTTTGAGGCACAAACTGGATTCATTCTCACTTTACTTTCCATCTGAGGCTTTGAATGAAGCAGGGTGTTATATGAAAAAAAAAAAAAAAAGCCACAGTGTCACAGTGTGATAAAGTAATTAATATTTCCTTGTGTGGATCCACAGCAGCCCCTAGTAACTGGTGAGAGCAGATGGAAGAGAGTTCACACCCTCACTTTGACAACTTATTGTATGAAATTAGCCCAGCTTTCTCTAGGAAAACCTCTTGGAAAGTTGATATTAATTCATTTTGTCTTGGCAGTCAAGAGTTGTGATGGGGGATTGAAGTGTCCCTTGAATATTTGATACTCCCTTGAGAATTTCTCTCTTATCCATTTTACTCTCTCACCTGTTATTGCCCTCATAAAAATCAAACCTCTAGAAAATGAATCCCTGTTCTTCAAAGGATATAGAGGTTTCTTCCATGGCACTTTTTGCCTTATCTGCCATACACTGAGAGTTGGAGACCAGGTGTAGGATCTTTTTCTAAGATTCAGACTTAAGTATCCAGATCACCAAATGCATCTCCAGCTTCTGTCACTTGGTTCATCTATTTTAGCTCCAATTTAAAACAATCAAACAGGGAAACAAACAAACAAAGAACAACAACAACAACAAACTAACACAATTTTGTTTTGTTCTGTTTTGTTTTAAACAACCTCTTCTTCTAACAATGATGATGAGGAGGTCGTCAGCAGCCCTTCCAATGCCAGACTTGATATCTGTTTTAGAGGGATGTAATGGAATAATAGGCCCAACAAATGATCCAGATGGCTAAGGATACTTGGGTGTTGGATTATAGTGTAACAGAGAGTAAAGACATATTTGTGGGTCTGACATCAACGAGAAGTCAGAAAGTGCTGTGTGTTGTGAAGTGTTCCAATGCCACTTTGGGAAACTGAGCAGGTCATTGCAAGAAAGTCAACTATTTCAAACTTACATCTTTTCTGTGTTCTCCATAATCCCGCTCTCCAAAGAGGACAAAAAGATGCAAAAGACAATAAAAAGTTTTTCACATTGTATCTAGCTATAATCCCTGATAATTCCAGGCCAGTACTATGGAAGAAATGACCAAATTTTGTTCGTTTTATGTTGTGAAAGTTTTAAAAATCTTGTTTCCAGCTGACTTTCCTACTACTGTACTCACTTTGCCTGAAATGGTTTTGGCTTTCACAGTCTGGGTACAATCAACATGGCCTCAAGGGATTTGAAAGACCTCACAGGGAAGACCTCCTAGGATCAGCTGTGAATGCTGTCTCTTCAGTTAGAAAATGGCTTCTCAGCTCCAAGTAGGCCTTGAGTCAGTGTCTCAGGAGAGGAATCTGCCCTTGGAAGTTCTGCTTTCCTTGAGTGCCCTTAAGATCTTGACCACTCTTTCGCCAAATCATTTTATGTGAGCATTGTGCCTTTTCACTCCAATATCCTGTCAGCATCTGAGGCTGTTTCCATCCAGAATAGGGACAGTTATTTCCAAAGATGAAAGTTCATTATGGAGAAAGTTTTACTCATTTCCCTTTATTCAGAAATAATGAAGAAATAAAAGAAAAAAAAAAAAAGAAAAAAGAAAAAACATTGCTTAATCTACATAGAGCTTTAAAAGTTAGAACTCCAGCTTGAGCACAGCTCACAGGCCTCTGGTGATACTATATTGTTTCAGTGACATACCCAACCCATGAAGTGGGTTGACCAGCTTCCAGCTGATTAAAGGTGTTCTCCAGGAGAACAGTCTAATTTGGAGTTGACAAAGGCATGGAAACTATGTCTACTTCCAATAAAAATCCCTTTCTTTTTGCCAGGCACAGAAGAAAAAAGACTTGCCTTTAAACTCCTGGCCACGAACTTGTTGCATGTTTTAGCATTGCCATGCTCCTTTCCTTCTCACTGCAAACATTGCTAAGAAATTACCAGAATATCATCTGCATGCAAAACCAGTATGTTCTTTGACATATTTTCCTGTTTCTTCCTCCCCCCCAGTAGCCGCACATTAGTCTGATCTGGGCTACATGCTTCCCCTCTTCTTTTATGCTGGTCCAGTAAACCCCAAAGGCACAAACTGGAAAGCGATTTGGCTGGAGGTGTGATTTGTTCCTCTGTAGACATCCCTAATTTCACTGCATGTTGGCCTAACTTTTGAAAAATGATTTGGAAGAAGGTGGTGTATTGAAGTTGGTTATTGCTTTCTGATGATAATGCTGAAGGTGATGATTGCCCTGTAGTACAGTGTATCATGTTGGATTCATTTAGTGTATGTTATGTACCCTGTGGTCTGTGATTCATTCACTGCATTGCAACGTGCTTTTTGGAATCACACTCCAGCAGTGACTTTCTGACATGCGGTTCAAATACTCATTTCTTTTTAGACCATACTTTTATTACAGTCAGTAGATCTGTATATAGCTTTAGACTGCTGCAAATTTCCAAGGGCTGCGTCCCAACAAGTATCACTTTCCAATTTCATTCCCCTCAAGATATTCTGTCAACAGCTTCTCCCAATTCCATTAATCTTGTGTTTTACCATCTTAAAGCCTCCCATTCTCTCAACTCCCTTAAAGATGTGACCAGTGTTTCTCCTTGAGTGCTGACAATTGCTTTCTCATTCTTACGTGGAGCTGCTCTCCTTGCTAAGAACCACATGCAGTTTTCAATAATACCTATTCATCAGTAATGTATATAGTGAGCCAGGTCTGGATTTCCACACAGAGGTACTGATGTATTTTACATACCTTTCCTTTCTCAAAAGGGATTTTCTGTCTCTGAACACTAAATATGAGAAGCATTTTTCAAATTCTTTGACAGAATGCTTTTAACATATCAGCAGGGTTAATAAATCTTTTCCATTTGTTCTGTTCACTTTTATTCATAGTGAAGTATTGATCAGGAACAAGCAGTGATTGTGAGGACAGTTCTCAAATGAAAGTGATATATGGTACTACCAGGACGCTGATGCAAAAAGTTTTGCTTGGAGCTGTGGGCCATCAGCCCTGAGGATTTTCTCCCTGCAAGGAAACCCAGAAAAAGAACATTATAACCATGCCAGACCACCAACCTGTTGGAGCTCTTCATTGCATTAAGTTTTCACATTTGCTTTTCTTCAACCCCTTTTTCACTGTGGTGCTCTTAATTAACTCAAGTATTTTTTTGTCTCTGAAATACAAGCAATTGCTGGGTCAACATGACTGATTTCAAGCAGAAATGGAGTGAGATTGGGTACAATAATATTGATGCAAAAGGGAACACTTCTGAAGCTCAATTTCACCTTCTTTCCCTGCCTCAAATCTGGACAATCCAGGGGGTTATCCCTGCATTAATTTAATTTTCTCTCAAAATATATTCCTGTATGTCTATGCTTGATAGGTACCCTATGGCTGTGCAACAATTAAAGCTTCTTCTCAGACAGATAGTTCAGATGCATATTTGCTCCTGTTATCTTGGGTTGAAGGATAATTTGTCAGTCCTGCAAAAGCTCGTGCTCACAGGTAGTTCATGAGATTGGTCCTTGGGCCAGCATGGAACAGGACCATCACATACACAAAGATAAACACAATTGTCACAGAGACTCTTGGACAGGTCCTTGGATGAAGAAACCTGAAGGTGTGTCTTGGGGACCAGGACTGTGTCTATGCACAAAACCATCACTGAATTACAGCTAGAAGTAAACAGAATGAAAGGAGACAGGGAAGTTCATGAGTGTCCTTGCATGGTTGGAAGCTATGTCTGGAAGAAATAAAGAAATTCTCATGTAATAAACATTGCAAAAATTTTATAGTTACAGCTTTCTTCAGCTATACATCCCAAATGTTAGAGGGATGACAGACTTCTGACTGTGCTGTCACAGATGAATTTCTGGAGTAGAGGGGTCACACATGCCCTCCCATGTCTCACTAAACACTTGAACTTAGGCTCCACACCTTACCTGAGGTTTCTGTTCACTACCCCTGTTGTTCAAAGCAATTTAAAAAGTGTCCAGAAAAGAACAAACTCAGAAAAACAAAATCAGAAGTCAGCAAATCCTATAGAAAAGAATATCTAGAAATCTAGGATGTGAAATAACTCTATGGAATGGGGGAAAAAATGTTTCTTGTTTTAATCAATTTTCCATTTCTAGTTTCCACAATTCTGTAATTCCGTGGTTTGTTTGGTGTTTTTTTTTTTTTTTCTCTGTCTCTGTTGTTCTGCATATGAGAAAGCTTCTCCACATGCCAGTTTTTCAGAAGCATATGGTCATTGCAATTCCTGCGTAAAACTTTGGTGACACGTTGTGCTTTTGTCACTCTTGGCAGAGGCAGGGACAGTTCATGTGATCCACCGAGGAGAACAGAATGTCAAAACACAGTTGTAGCACAAGAAGAGTCGACAAAGTTTGGAGTTGGGAGTCTATTTTTAGTGGCTAAAGATTGTTCCAAGGTTAAAGGAACATACAATTCTGGGGGACGGTGGAGAGAATGTTTGCCCTCCCTGGAGGGCATCCAAGAGGATTTCAGAATAAGAGGTCAGAGGAGCAAAGGGAGGAGAGGGCTATCTGTGACACAGCTGTTTTTGAAAACAGAAAGAAAAAAGGAGTTGGATGGTAATGCCGAGTCCCATACGCTGTATCCCACTGAAGCGTTTTTCAGGCTGGTGGAGTGGAACAAATGTACAGTCATATTTAAGGCATCAGACCACCTACATCTTAACAGATCCACAAATTGACGTTAATGAAGCCATTTATGTTAAAAAAATTTAAATTCAGCTGGAAAAATAGAAAGATTGCTGAAACACTGGCTCACTTGTTCAAACCAGCTTTCTAAAGCAGTATTTGATATGTTTGCTGGAGAAAAGAGCAGAAAGGACAAAGCTTTCTAAGGAAGATGTAGCTTGGGCAATACTTTTCTTCAGCATGTTTCTGACCAACAGTGGAAGACCTGAGGGTTGTATCAATGACAAATGTTTGCACATAAAAAAAGGAAACAGCAGCTTCTTTTTTTTTGGCAGAAAAATGAACATTTGGGCAGTGTAGAACCCTTTCAGATGAATTTATTGGAGATGAAAACTGCTAATGCAGCAAGACCTATTCACTGTAAATTAGTGATGCCTAAACTGGGAAGATATTGTGATTTATTTTCTTTCTTTCTTTCTTTCTTTCTTTCTTTCTTTCTTTCTTTCTTTCTTTCTTTCTTTCTTTCTTTCTTTCTTTCTTTCTTTCTTTCTTTCTTTTTTAAAGAGACACTTATAAGCTACCTGAACCTTCTATGGTTTTTGTCATATATTTAATTAGAAAATGAAAACTACTTTTAATTTTTTCTCCTGCGACTATTTCAGTTGCTCACTTTTTAAAAAGAAAGCATAGCAACTTCATTTATGAAGCAGGGAAAGGCGGAGGAGCTACCTACTTTTGCTACATTTTGCTCTCCCTTAAAGGATTGCAAGCTTTCTCCAAGGAAGTACGTAGTCAGTGATCGAGCCACATATGAAAAGAAAACAGTACATGTAACCCAGTCTATGCATGAGTCAGAATGTTTTTTACACAGGTTAAGAACCTGCTCAGAATTATTTCTTTTTGCCTACCAATCCATGCTCAGCCATGTACATTTTGGATGTACATATGAGTCTTTCAAAGTCTTTCAAAGGTTGTCCTCAGTACTTAAGGATAGAGCAGAAAGCCAATATTGTCCATTCGAGGGCTATATTTGATGAATGCTCACAGAGACCTCTCTAGTGTTGCCATAAATATCCTGTTTGCTTTCTTTGTTTCTCTTTCATTTAGCTCCCTTGGTATCACCCAGACTATTGTTTCCAAAATGTTTTACTATATCCCTGCTGCTCCATTCAGAGGAGGAAACCAGGGAAATACATTTGCAGGGAGAAAGGTATATTTATTCAGCAATGAGTAACTTTTAAAAATAGTTAAATCAATTTAGAGCAAACTTTCAGCAGTGAACACTCACCTTTGGACAGGGATCAAGAATGGAAACTCTCAGACCAGAAGGAATTTGTGCAGGATGTAATGAGGAATAAAAAAATGTGAGTGGATCTGGGGGATGCCAGGACCGAAATAACGCCAGGTCACCCCAAACTGCCAGGCAACACGCTGCCTTTTTCCCCTCTCACACAGCACACAGATGTATAACATTTCGCTGAGAGAGTGAAGTGCAAATTCAGGCACCCACAAGGATTAATTTACATGCCCATATGGGGAGCTGTGCTTCAACAAAGAGGCTCTACCCTGAAGTCCTTCAGTATGTCACATATATGCATAAGTCCAGATGCAGGCGTTCAAGTGCCTGCAGAGTATTTCTTCTGGCAAGAGGTGCATGTGATATTGGGCTCATTAAGATTAAAAACATGAAATCAGATCCTCCTCCTTTTTTTCCTGCTCTGTTCTGTCTGTCTTTCTGCTGGGTGTCAGAAATGCAGATTGCATTAGTACAACCACTGCCTGCAGCATCAGAGCGAGGCAGGGTTTATTTGTATCTTCCTTCTATTTTGTTTGTCTTTACGAATTGTTGGCTTCCTCATTCAGAAGTTTCTGAAAAAGAGAAATTCTCCTAGCACTGATAAGCTTTTTTTTTTTTTTTCTTTTGCGAAGCAGATGTTATGTTTCTTAGGACAGCACTGCTGACCTTTTTCCCATGCCTGTTCTCCTGGCTGAGGGTGTGTGGGATGCCAGCAGCTCTGCTGACCACTGGCCCGCATGCCTGGGGCTGCAGAGCCATTCCTCACCAAGGAGGCTTTGCATCAGCCTCCCTGACAAGCTGGGGAAATGCCTGCAAGCAGCTCCTCTCACCTCCTAAAAGCCAGGGTGTGAATTGCCAGCACATGCGGGACACCCCGCAGACTCTGGGGATGCTGAACTTCTGTTCTCCCACCACTATGGCCCTAAGTGCTCAGCAAATCCTTCCCATCCCCATTTTGGTGACAACTCCATTCCCCTGTTGGATGTTTTTCTCAGTCTCATGTGGTGCTTCGGATGTGCAGGTGGTGACACAAGACAAGTGGGTCACTCCTGGCTTCCTAGGGCGATGCATAATTTTTGGTGCATGCAGCAATATGGCTTTTAGGGTCAGCCTTGACGCAGGCAGCCAAGAACAGAGATGAGACTTGCAGATGGGAGGTGGGTGGTGGTTACACTGCCCCAAGCATTGTAGCTGCTCAGGAGAATTGCTGCCAAAGGTCTCAGCATCTACAGGGGAGAGCCAGCAGTTTCCATAGTGCCAAAATGTGCAACGTGTTCCACACACAGCTACAGCTGTGTCAGTCCGACATTTGTGCTCCTCATGGATAGATAGCACCTGCCTCCCAAGAGAAAAATCCGGGGGAATTTTAGATGCTTTTGTAGCGTTGCCTGCCTCATTAAGTTAAAGGACTCCTGGATCTGCCTTTGCTTCTGGGTATCCCATTCCCCTTGCCCAGCAGGTGCTGAGGTATGCTGAGTTAGGATGATATATTCTGTGGAGAGGTGGAGAAGGGAATTGTTTCTTCAGACAAAAAAAAAAAAAAAGTGGTTTGAAAGTTCATCCTCTACTACTATATAACCATATCAATGGATATCAGGGGTTACACATTTCTGGTTATATATAGTTTCTAAATTTGTTGTATGATTGCAAGCTTAGCTTGCACAGATGAGCATGCACAAATGAAAGATTTTTGTATCCAAATAGTTAATTACACATATCTGCACATCCTCATCTGTCCAGGATGGACAGGCTATGAAAGGATAAGGGTAACACTGCTTGGACAACTTCTGCCTCCAAATGCAAGGAACGTCTAAACCCACATCTTGTAAAATACGGTGCCACTATTGCATTTAGCAAGATGCCTCTCAAGAGAGGTGGCTCCTGGACATCTGAGTGCTTCTGCCCTGCCTAGGAGTGGGTGAAAGAGGGAGCAGAGAAAGAGCAAAAAAAGGGAAGAATTCAAGACAGTTTGGCCTTGGTGTTTTACAGTTTCAGAGCCCAGAGGCTGGGGCAGATAAGGGCCCACACCACGCAGAGGCAGCCCAGAAGGGGAAGCACCTCCATCAAATACCTTGGTCCCTGGCCCCAGCATCCCCAGCAAGGGAGGCCTTGGGAAGCTTTTGACTCTTCTGAAGAGTGAAGATTCCTCAAAGAGCTGGGTGGAGAAGGACCGTGCTGCTGCCGGCAGGTCAGATGGCCGAACAGGAGCATTTATGGCAGCAAGGTCCCTTGGACATCTTGGGCACCAGCAGGAGATGCCACCATGTCAGTGACCTAGCGTTCTAGACTGCAACAGGAAATTTAGCTCAGGATTCAGACCCCAGCAAGAAGCTTGTCAGATGCTCACTAGTGCCCATGTGTGGGGGAAAGGCTCCCACCCCAGAGGCTTCACCCCACTGGTGATAATCCTCCTGGAGAAACTATCTGCAAGACAAAACCCTACTTTTTTGGGTTGTTGTTGCTGTCAGTGGTTTGCAGTGAATTATGGGCAGTGTGGTGTGTTTACACACTGTGGCCGAGTAAAAATACATCTCTGTGCCCCCCTAAAAACCATCAACACTCTGAGGAGTCAGCAGATGAACTGGAGTGGTTAAACTCATTAACATTAGGTTAACTCCCATTGTGAAGCTCCTGGCTCAACATCAGAGAGCAATAAAACACCGAGTGCAACATGATGACTGTTCTGATCAGGAAATATGGGACATGTGTCATTACAGGGAACAAACAGGGCAGCAGAGGTGTCTGGCAGCAGCGCTGCCGAGTGTTCGTTGCCATCCACTCCCCCTCAATGTTCCTCTTATGCCCTTTATCAGCTTCCTCCGCCGCTGGGTGCAAACAAAGTCTGGCCCTTACCTGAGGGTCAGAGAGATGAGAGACAGTGTTACACAGGATATTCCCAGCATTTTCAATGCTTCCTTTGCGGTGCGTTATGAATGTCTGACTGACATGTCCGAGCGAAAGTGCTCCAGGTTCCCGCGGGACCCGTGTGGCTGTAAAACTCACAAACATAATAATAACAAAGTCATAAATTCTGACCTGTGGTACAGTCCGAGTCAAATAACAGCTCCCCAGCTGTGGAATATGTGCCCTTGTTGTGTGAAGGTGGCAGACCCGAGGGGAAAGTTCAGGTCGTATTTGTCAAGTTGTGTAGAGCCAGGACTGTTTAATGATCCAAAAGCAGCCAAAAACCCTGAGCAGCAGGACAGATGCCCGACGATGTTTTCAGCCTGTTATGATTTACCCATTATTTTGTAAGTGGGGAAGGCTTAAAAAAAAATAGGGACAGATGACAGAGCCAGGGAAACAAGTAGCTGAGATCCTATCATGAAAGATGGGTTTATCCCCTTCAAAACACCCAGGATCCTTTTACTTTAGAGCTTTACCCAATGATGAATACCTTCAGGACATGAGGACTGGATGCAGCCCAGAAGGAGAGGTGCAATATCCCATGACTATTCCTGCTCCTTTCTGCAGTGATATCTTTCTGCTTTCAACCTTGCAACCCCAAACCCTGAAAGACCTTAGGGAAAATCCAGGCCTTACAGAGAAGCAGGGAACTGTGCTGGGTGAATATTAAAGATGCCTGACAGAGCCATGAGCTAATTCAGATCCTTCCCAACAGAGCAGAAATGGAGTTTAACATGCAGAAACCCCCTGAGTAGCCCATGCCTGCCTTTGGGATGTGCTCAGAAGGGTTGGCAATAAGGAGGTGTGCAGAGAAGAGGCAAAGGAGAAAGCTTGTTAAGGTCAGCCATCCTCAGGAGTGGGATTTCCAGGGAAAAGGGTCTTGGGAGACTTCTTCTTCATCCCCCCATCTCCTCTGTCAGACTGGGATCGAGTCCACCTCAAGCTTCAGTGACACGCCGGAGTGGGCTGCTCGCCATCCGGAGAAGGAAGGACAAGATGATTTGTTTTTGTGTGTGTTTTTCTTTCCATGTCTGCTACTTGGAAGGAAACATGTCTGCTTTTAGAGAACAATGCTGCCCAGGGCCGTGGGAGTCAGTTACTGATGTGTGCGAATCCTAACCCGGACCCTGTTCCCAGGCCAGTGCTCGGCGGTGCTCAGCTGTGCGCTGTCCCCATGCGGCACGTTAAATGTTCAACGAGAGGGACCGGGGGTAATTCAGCACTGCAGTCTCTTCCCCCCTTTATGGGGACACGGGTTTTCCTGAGCTGTTGTAAACAAGCATGTGTCGGGGCCTCTTGAAGCCCCAAAAATCCCCACTCTCCAACCCATGACCTAACTTCCCACCTCTGATTTTTCCTCACTTCCCTACCTCAAATGCTTTCTCTTGACATTTCCTACAGCTTTTTCTTCTTTTCTTCCCCATCTCTACACTGATGGACTGATGGGGACAATATATAGTGATAGGACAGCTACCAAACATCTTCCTCTTCTACAACCAAGCGCAGCAAAGCCAAATATCATCTTGAGACAATGCAGTGCTCTCCAAGGTTGTGAAATTCCTACCTTATCTCTGGTAATGACATCAAGAGTCACCTATCCCTATTCTCCAACACCCACCTTTGGAAGTAGGGAGGACTCTGCCTGGTTTTCAGCTCCTACCAGCCAAGTACCATTTTGTGCTGGTACTCCTCAGATGTCAGACTGTGAAGGGAAGCCATCTGGGATGCAACCTTTGTACTCCTCCTCTTGTGCAAAATCATGTTTTGAAGGATTCCCAGCTGGCTTTCCAAACAGCTCCTCTGGCTGCAAGTATTTGCCATAAACTAGGAAAGGCTCAGGTAGGCTCCGGTTTTCAGCTAAGTCTGAGCAATGCAGGATTGGGAGCAGGACATGTTTTAAAGGACTCATTACCAAGCACTATGAAATTGATATTATTAAGATGAGGGCAGCTTAACAAAACTGCAGAATTTTGCAGAGTTTAGACAACAGGCAAGAGCAGAACTGAGAAAATACATTCCAGCAACATGGGCTAACCAGGTGTTTTACTTATTTTACAGCATTTATCCTTGCCTCTCAGCCCCACCATTGGCCATTGCTGTCTTTTGAGCCCAACTGTGCCCAAAGGTAGGGAAGGCTGTGGGGGGAATGCTGCTGTCTATCCCAGCAAAATAGAGTCTGGCTGTCCCCATTGGGATCCTTTAAGATGATCTTGAAGGTCTCCAGGTCACCTTTAATATAAACCATTGCACTGACACATCAGGGAGTGCTTGAACAAGGCCCCTTAACATCCACCCGTCCTGCTTTGGCGCACCTCTCCTGCCATCCGCCTGCCTGAGCCCAGCTAGTATGGGTTTGAATGGGAGCTTAGTTTTAAGGATAAACACATCCATCACAAAGCTGCTCGGCATACGCCAGTGCTGGCACTCTCACCCCCTCCCTGAAACCCCTTTTGAGGACTCTCAGTCCAGAGCCCGCATCTCCGCTCCAGCCTTTCCACTCTCCAACCTGCTTTTTCAGCACTCCCCAAGCCTAATCCCACAGTTTACCGGGAACGCTGAGAGACGCAGGAAAACAAGGGGCGCTTTAACCCATTTTCAAAGCCCTAATTCCCTCCCAGTTCGGTGTATTTAACTTGGGCACAGTTCTGAAACAAAAGGTATAGAGACTCCAAGTTGTTGGGCAGGGGGAGGGAAGAAAGTTGGTTTGATTTTGAGAGCCCTGGAAGATCATTAAAATTTCATAACAGGCAGAAAAAAAAGTTGTTTGCTTATAAGGTCTCTAGTGTTTAAAGAGCTAGAGACAAAACTGCCGAGCAGTATATTCCAGTTTATCCTGTGGAATAGGAAGGAATGGCCCCAGACGTAATTACAAGTAAGTAGTGCACTGAGAGAGGGGAAAAGCGCAGGAAATGTGATGTCTAAGAACTCTTTTTTTTTCCTCTGGTGTTTAATCATTTTGCTGGGTGTACAGTAGGGATTGTTTGTTTGTGTTTTTCGTGATCTGCCTCCGTCGTAACATATTGGATTCTTTGATGGTGAATGTGCGGGATGGGAAGAATTTTTCTACAGCCGCTTCTGAAATTCAATGCAGTTTAAAGCAAAACCAGGGAACAAGGGTGAAATGTGAAGCTTGTTTTGTGAGTTTACAGAGCTGAAACCCAGGGTATGAAGTTTCAGTGGTGGTCTCACTACTTATTGACTTTTGAGTTTTATCCACTGAACAAGCAACATGAGAGAGATTTTGCAAAGCAGGGAAATGATATCTCATTAATATTCTACCTAGCAAAAAAAGAAAGAAATAATAACATTAGTGGTTATAAAGCAACAGGGAGATCATGATGAATGCTAGGCTGTGTATGAAAACTATACAAGCATGTATAGATTTCAAAAATATGTTCTATTTCTCTTCTTTAGCTTGACTTCCTAAAAATACATTAATATTAAAATGGAATTTAAAAGCACCGAATAACAACATTCGCAAAATATTTCTCAGAAACACGGAACTCTGGATCTGAAAAACAAAATCGGTCATAAATCACAGAACACATTAACAGTCACAATATAGAAATAGAACACTATAAAATATTCTTCTCGGTACAAAAAATCTGCAACAACCAATGCGTTAAATTGATGCAAACATGAGTAAAGGTATTATGTTACTGCAAAGGCTGCAGATATCAGTTCCATTTTAAAAACTCTTTAGAGTACTTTAAAAAAATCATCAATAGTGAAAATCTTGTTCTATGTTGCATCATATTTATTTATGAAAACAACAAAAAAAATGGATTATATTTTATTATTAACTTACTTTTATTTCTTTAATTTGTACAGACTTAATATGTTTAATGAAATGTTTGTTACAATAAAAGATACATATCTTAATTTTCTATTTTGCTTTACAAACAAACGACAACCCCTACATACAATTTCCTACAGTTAAAATGATTGTTAGGTAACCCTTGAGCTGGGTACAAAAGAAATACATTGAATTATATATTTAAAAAGCATAATATTTTCTGGTAGTTTTAATGATTATAGCACAATATCATGCCTCTGTGTATATCAAATATACATGTTTCATGCTTGTAAGAACAACTTTATAATTAGGGTAAGAATTTTTAAAGGTGTATAGCTAAATTAGAAATGAAGTCCTATGATATAGTGTGGGATTTGTACTCCTAAAAACATGGTGATTCATTGGTAAAATTTTGCATTAAGTTAATCCTCTGTTTTGAAATATTCATCTCCCAAGAAGAATTAGTTGTTTTTAATTAGGATATAATTTTCTCTTTATTTTTGCATCTCCTTGCAATAGAACAGTTTCCCTACATTTCAACTATTACCTATGCAATTGCACAAATAAAACACAAAGAGTAGGTCTGTAGATTGTACACGTGTAAAATCTCATCGTTGTTTTAAGGAGTTTCCCAGATATGAGACTGATCCAAGTCATGTTGAAGTTAATGAGTCATTTCTATCTGCTCTAAAGGGATTTGGATCCGAACACCGGACTGCTTACAAACTGGAGTCTGTACTTTCATAAGAACATGAATTTTATCATTGTGTAAAATCAGGCATAGTTGCCCATGTAATAGTTTAGACTATAGTTGGAGAGTGTGGTCTGATAATGATATTTTCCTTCACGTACTCTGGACTTATCATTAGCTCTGTGGCTAACACAACTTGTGTCAGCTTATTTCTCACCCATGGGTTAATAAACGACGTGCTTTGGCATAGTGCTTTTCTAGCAGAACATAATGAGCTTTTTTACCCAGACTTTCTTTTTAGTATTTTTCAAAAACAGAGGAGGTTACTCATATAAGAGTTCAGTCCAAATTTTGGTAATTAGCTAGGTAGCCTCAAATCTTATTACATTTATTAGAAAATGGAGAATTCTGAGGGCTTATAGGAATTCTGGAGTCAATGGAGCTTCAAATGCTTTTTGCCTCCTTTTCTTTCTTGCTTCTATACTTTTTATTCCTTGCTGTTCCTTGCACGTGCCTTTTCACAAAGCTTTCATTCGGAGCGGGGAGAGGGTCTGAAAAGGGTTAGCTTAGACTAAACATAGTATGGAAACAAGGACTATGTTGTCACATCAGGTTTGCTCAACACTTCAAATCTGCCTTGGGTCTCCATGTCCTGCCATAATGCAAATGAGAGTGTTCTTGCTGGGAACATGTCATTCCCGTGAACATTAAATGCTGTCATGCAAGCCTCGTGGGAGCAAGCTGCAGCAAGTCCTCCTGATTTAAGAGCTATTACTGATGCTGCTATTATTACTTTACAGGGGTACAGCAGGGATTCACAACCTCAGTTCTCAACCTTTCCCTTATTTCTACATGGGAGGAAGCGAGGTGGCAAGGCTCCCAGCGAGACATATTTGTCATCCCAGTATGTAGGAATAATTGGAGCAAGGCTCCTGTTAGGGAGTTTCACTTGTGTAAAAGGAACCTTCAGACCATTTTTCAGACAGAAAGCTTTAAAGAAGTGACTACTTAAATAAATAAATATATAAATAAAGCCACTACCCTTTATCACCAGGTGACAATAGGGTTGTGGAGAATCAATACGGGTGCACTTATTTGCATGTATGATAGATTATGTCATTTATGTGCACAGAAAGCTTCAGGGATTTGCAACCTGGACAGCTGGCGATACACAGGGATCCCACTCCTGATGTACAGATGGGAGCTGGCACAGATGCACTCCTTTCGCTGAGCTCCTGATGGCAAACTGTTCCAAACAGGCTGGAGGTGTTGGGGTGAACTGTGATGGACCGTTTCCAGGCATGAATCCAGCACCATGGAAATCCCACTACGTTCCCACCCCAGTACAGAAAACTTTGCTGGCTCGGAGATGCAGTTTGCTACCCCTCTGCTACAACACTTGTAAATAAAGACCCTTTTATCTACAGGTTTTCATATCCTGAAGAAAATGATCGCTGGCCATAACAAACATATCTTTCAGTAGTTCTGCTGAGGGCGCAACAGCCCAAGTCTTCAGCGTGGCATTGAAATGCATACTGCAGGCTAGGAGCCATAGATATGTCCTTATTCTTCCGTTTATCCTTTACACTTGATCCTGACCCAGTCAGTCATATGTTGTTCTTTCTGGAGGGCGGCAACTCAGAAAATGCCAAATCTCTGATTTATTTGTGGTTAAGAAAACGGCCCTTGCATGATCTGAAAGTCCCCTCCTTTTTATCACAGTACCTGCCAAAAACCTTAAACTCTCCAAAACCTTCCTCAGCCCTGGAGATGTTATTGCAGCTCCAGCACCCCTGGTAAGCCCCTTGTCCTTAAGCATGCGATGGAGAAGACAACGCCTGCCTTAGCACTGCCACTATCTGCAGCAGAGCCAGGACAGGGGGTGGGGCTGAAGCTGCTGAATGAGGTTGTAATAGATTGGAGAGCAGATGTAAAACCAATTCCTCCAAATTCGGTGGAGAGGCAGCCTGCCCTTTCGTACTCCCAGTGTAGTCTTTTCTCTTTGACAGTTTGCTGAAAGGACCTCCATTGTGTGTTACTTAACACATGTGTGAATTTATTGCAAGCTGATGCTTTCTGTTTTACATCTCAGTGGCACAACAGAAGAACAATTCACCCCAGATCTCTGACTCCACACTGCATCCAAACGTGGTAAAGCTCTGAAAGGCACTAATGCAGGAAGTCCCTGCTTGTCCTGGCCTGATCCTGAATGATACTGACACCCACTGACTTCTCCTTGTAACAGATGCTTAGGAAAAAGGAGAGAATTTGAATAAATAGTACAAAAAAGGAGGTTTATTTCCAAAACACAGCTTAAAATACCAGACACCATAGTGTTGGGTGGGGAAGATTGCATGCAGCATTAACCACATTCCTCGTGTGCAAGTCCGTTTGTCCTGAGTTTATTCCCCTACTGTTTGCCCAGTGGAGAATAAGGAGAAAGGGAAAGAATAAACCTTTCCCAGGGAGGAATAAAATTCAAATCTCAGCTTATCGAACTCAGTGGAGGAGCAAGGAGTGATGGGGCCTTGCAGACAGATGTTCCCCAGATATTTATCACACCTGTGCTGTTTTGGTGCCTTGGCACTGCCTGGCCAGGTCAGTGCAAACGGGGACATGCAGGGCACCCTGTCCCTCCTGTCCTCCCCACTGAGCAGTTGCTGAGCTGTGTTGTGCTATAGTGCAGGCTTTTTTCAGCTGGACAGCGGGCTATCCACCACAGGGCGTCCGTATCCTAATGCTTCCCTTGACCTTTACCTTGTTTAGCCCTTTTGCCATAATGAAATAATGTTCACAATGGCAAGAACACAAAATAGCTCATGATATGCCTCAAACTGTGAGAAAAGAGTATCCAATCCTCCCCAAACACAGACCTGCTCACTTCAAAGGCGGCAATATTTAGACAGTAATCAACATCGCGTTTTATTCCCTTTCCTGACCCAACGTGTATATTTGCTCAGCCACTCTTTCCACCCATCCAGAAAATCTGCCGTGTCCAAAACACATGTGGGGCTGAACAGAGGCTCCAGGCAATGCCTGGCAAAGCAGTCGCAGGGATAGTCCCAATGGCCCGGCTGGTATAGGGCTGCAAGCCCTGCCACCCGACAGCACAAGATTTGCTCCAGGGTTGCTTTGTTTATAGATATAACCCATAAAGCATTCTCCCACCTAAGTGAGAAACTTCCTTCTTGCCTTAGAGATGGTGAAATAGGAGCAAGCAAGATGGTGAAATGGGAGCAAACAACCAAATTACAGTCTCAAAGTGAGATCTATAACTCCCAGGAGGCAGAAGATACCCCTCGTGCCATCCCCATGCTGACTTCAATGTGTGATACTTCTCAGAACAACTGACTGTGGAGAACTGAGTGTCTTCAGTTCTCAGATACTGTGATAAATGTTTAATAAAGAATTGGATTAAAACCGAATGTTGCTTTTATTTTATTTTTTTCCTTAGGTCAGCATCTGCAGCTTCTCGTGCTGTTATTTATGAAACAGCTTTATTAACTTATTATGAAAGTGGGCATTTGTTTTGCAGTAAATTTAAGTTTCATAGTCAATGGATATTTTGTGGCCTGGGAAAAAGTAAACATAAACTGAAAAAGTCACTTATTCCTATTCTTGTTTTGGCCCAATGAGAATTAACATCAGATGTGTGAATGGTAAAATTCGTTGAAGGAAATGCATCTCCTTTGTTAGTGATTGTTAGCTAAAAACACCAGAACCTCAGATGATGTAATAGGCAGACGTCTGCAGACTTTAAGAACAATTGTAATTTATTTCCAGGAATACGAGGAAATTTCTTTCTACTCCTCTTCCCACATCACTCATCCTAGCAGAGAAAGATACTTTCCAAGGCATTTCAGCAGCCACTAATGCTGTAGATCTGTATGGGTCAATCCACTCGACAGATGGATTGGGATCTAACATCAATCCCAGGAAAAAAAATGAAAAATCACAATATGAGAATGGAGACAGACTTATGAGAACACAGTGCTGATAGCAGTGAATTATTCAGGGGCTAAAGATGAAGGCTGACTGTGATGAGGTGCCAAAAATCCATCTGGAAGTGCATGGCTGGGTGATAAATATCGAGTAAGATTCAGAATAGGTAAATGTCAAGTGATATACATGGGAGAGTAGGGTTCTTATTTTACCTATCCTCTAAACTAACTATAATGATTGAGGAGTGTTAGAGCTATAATTAAGAAACCTGTAAAAATGATTATCCCATGAAACAGATTGTAGCTGTCGCAAAAGTGAATGTTAGAAATTATTAACAATATAGCAAAAACATGATGGTGTTATTTTATAAATATTTTATAAGTATTTATAAATCTCATCTCCACCTGAAATACCCCAAATCTTACAACTCCTAAAGGAACTAGTTAACCTGGATGAGGCTCAGAGGGTGAAAAGGATAGACAGGGACTTAGGAAGGCTTCCGTTTGAGAATGATTCCATCTACTAGGTTTCTTCGGCCAGAAAAGAGATGACTGAGAGGATAGATGGAGGACTCTGGAGTTATGAGTGACAAGGAGAGAATAGCAAGCAGCTGTTCACTGTTTTTTCTTCTAATACAAAAACTCAGAAGCATGAAATGAAGCTGGTAGCTGGCAGTTTAAACTGAGAACAAGCAATCCTTCCTGACACCATGCTTAGTCATATCGTGGAACTCCTTGCCACAGGATACTCAGAGTGCTAAAAGTTTACTGGATATATTCAGGAAAGAAAAAAACATCTGAGGTTTTTAAAATCCATCTGGGTTTTGTATTAAATAGAAAGACGCCACGTCTGGTTCAGAAAGTGCCTGAGCCAGAAACCACCGTAGGTTGGGCAAGTATTTTGGGGAAGTATCACTGTATAATTGACCTACATTTGTATTCTTTCCTGGGCTCTTGCTACTATTGCAGGTAGGAGGTTATTTGGCATGGACTTCCAGTCTGACCTGCTAAAGCAGTTCGTGTCTTCTTCTTGTGAGCCTAGTCTTCGAAGTGATAAGTAATTCCAGACAAATGTATTCCTTATGTTCTCTCTTAAATCTAATTGTAATGTTAACTATTAAGTCAGGTGACGACAGGCCAATGAGTAGTGGCCTCAGGTCTTCTCCTTTCCCAGTTCCTAGTTTCCTTTGCACTGGGTTAATACAACCCAGAGCAACCCACAGGTGCATTAGGGGTATGTCCACATGGGTGGACATCAGCTCACTTTGCCAGTCTGAACACCACCTGCGTATGGCAGAGCAACCAAGAGACAGGGTGATTTAGCTAATGCACAGCAGGACACTAGCAAGGTAAATGTGGCTTCTAGTCTGGCTCTGGGATTGCATATGCAATAGCTGGTTCTGTCTGGTCAAGCAGATGTGCCCAAATTTGCTCTTGTTGCAAAGCAGCTCTGACATGCTGGTGCACAGGCAGTTGGAGCTCTGAGTGTTTTAGCAGGGAGGAAAGCTAGTTTAGAAAACATTACTTTTGGCTCTAAACTAGCACATCTCCATAAAAGGTATTGACACTCTTATGGCCAGCTACTCCAAATTTAATTGCCTGGCCAGGCAGTTTAAAATAGCTACATCAGGTTCTGGGCAAATATATCTGTAATTTAGTGAAGCGTTTGATAGTCTCATAAAATCTTATTTGAAAGATTTAGTCGAACTGGCCTGGATGTAAGTACTTGTCTGTGGTCTCTGCATTGGCTGAAACACCATAACCAAAGATAAATTTTGACATGTCAGGTTTGAGGAGATGAGGGAGGTTCTGGTGGGGGAGGAACAGGAGTTAAGCCTCACTTTATTTAATGTCTTCATTAATTAACTGGAAGAAGAAGCAAACAAATCGCTCATTGTGTTTGCAGATGGATGGGAAACACTTGTGAAAAACATTGAAACTGAACTACTGGCAAGTAGTCCTCAATAACTCAGGCTAAATCATCTCCAGCAGAAAAAGTCCACATGCATGTAGGGGTAACTACATGTGACCACCAACAGGGCTGAACATTTGATCTCTGCTGGCTTTATGATATGGCAGCAGAAAACCTGTCACATATGAGGACTCCATAGAGATGAAGCTTAATTGACCAGAGAGAGAACAGTTTTCTTAAGTGTGGTAACGGTGATGCTCTAAATTCTTGAATGCTGTTCCACCCAGGGAATCTCAGTAAAGAAAGAGAGAGAGAGAGAGAGAGTAATAAAAATAATGAAGAGACAGAGGGACTGGTTTACAAGAAAAGATTAAAAGATCAAAATATGTATAAATTGGCTAAATTATGACTAAGAGAAGAAACGATAACTGTCTGTATGTATATGAGGGCTGTAAACTATTAAGAAAGGAAAATATTTTTTTGATTAACATAAGCAGAAATTTAGGAGAAATCAAACAAAGAAAAATGTTGAATGAATAAAAGGAATTTTTCCTGATGTTAAACTTGATTAGAGTTTTTAAATATTTTAATATAAATTGATCAGAAAAAAAAAAAACACATGGAGATGTGAGAAAGCTGCTTGGATGCGAGTTATTAAAGATATCGGATTCTAATGCTTCCTGTAGCAAAGCAAGAAACAAGAACAATCGACAGCAAACTCAATGGAAAGGATTTGGCTCTCTTTGTTTTCTGTTGCAGGAGACCAATGATTTCAGAAAGTTCTGCCAATGAGCTTATTATTAAAAATGTAGTAAGCGCATCCAAAAAGCTCTCAGTCACAAATGAACATGGGTTTCTGAGGGCTTATGGCTGCACCATCCCTCCTTCCAGGGTTTGAAAATATTTCTCAGCAAACCCTGCCAGAGCGCGCTGCTCATGTGCTGTAATTGGGAGAACAGGAGGGCTGTGATAAAAGAGGAAAGCAGCGTGACTTACACACCCAGCACCAATACCAGGTGATGGAGGACGAGCTGGTCCAGGTCCAGGTTTCTTGAAGTGGCTTTCGACCAGAAATCCCAATGAGGTGCCCAAACGTGGGCACCAGTTCCCGTGTTGTCTTTGTGGTATGCCCAAACCACAGGTGGAGTCTATATGTACTGGGGTTTGTCCACATGACCATATGGCTTAACTTTCTAACTGGAAGCTGTTTGGAGCTGGCAGGAGGCAATAACATGGACTTCATACCTGGCACTGGGGCCCACATTCCTGCCACAAAACCACCTCCCTTACAGGAGGCAGGCAGCAAGTAGCTCTGTGCTACAGCAGGGGCTGCAGCCATGATCCTTGCAGGGTGTAAGACCATCTCATTGGGGTGTCCTTGGGGGTTTCTCTTCCAACAGGAGCCATGCAGCAGGTTGAAGGAGAGGTCTCTGACAAACCTCTTGAGCTATGATCTCACGTTGGCCATGAACAACTGAATGATGCTTCTTGATGCTGAGATGTTGAATAACTAAAAAGTACTGAGCTTGCAGGTGGGCAGATGAGATCTGGTGCTCCTCCGGGCACCAGGGCCTTTTTCTTGCAGATGTCAGCAAGACTAAGATTTTATTTTGAGATCATTGAGCTCGTAGGTCCCCGACTGCTTCTGAAAATCATATCTTTGGTCTTAAATGACTTGATTTTCCAAATAACTTGAAGACTGAGCATTTCCATTGGTGCTTAAACAGGGAGGAAGGAAGCACTCAACACCTCTGTGAATCACCGCACAATTTATCGTTTATGATTTGAGTCACCCCATTACCTTCCTAGAGGCTGTGCTCTTAAGACAGGTCTTTATCAAAACCCTGGATTGCCATAAGCCAATCAAATAAATATTGGTAACTGGCATCAGTTCAATAATATGGGTTGTATCAAGACTCAGGATTTTCATATTTCAAAGAATGTTATGATTTTTAAAATCACAAACAGGAACGTATTTATGCACAGACTCATGCTGTGTGCTACATTATCCACTTAGACTCAAATTACAAAAATAAGCTGTAAACACTTTTGATGAAAGGACTGGACACTTTGTTTACACCCTGAAAATGGAGTTTTGTTTTAATGCCCAATTTCAGTTTGGGATTTAACCTTTCCCCTCTGCTTTACATATATTCTATGATTTCAGTCCAGCTTGCTATTTATTTATCTTTGTGCAGAAGGAAAAAAAAAAGGAAATCACTTTTTTATATATATATTAAAAAAAAAAAAGATAAGTAAACACATTTATAAAACAGTGTTTGCAACTCTTAGCTAAACGAATACTACAAATCAGATTCTGTTTACCCTGGGAGTATTTTATTTGGGGTCTTAGATGCTTCCTGTTTACCATGAATGTGTATTAGGTAAAAGTAAAATGAAAAACCTTTTACTTGTCAAGACATTAATTAAAGTTTAATTAGTTCCTGTTTGCACAGTGCTTTGAAGATGTGAAAGTGTTTTGGAAGTCCTGTGCATATTAAGGCCTGCGTTGGTTACTTCTGCAGCAGTTTTTGGCATTAGAAATATCCAATCTGGAATCGGGGCTTATTGCATCGTGCAGCTGGCTTGCTGTCTAATGCCTATCCGGGCTTGTGATGGTAACTCAGAAGAAACACGGGGATTGGCAGCTCCATAAAAGCCTTTTACATATATATATGTATATATATATATATATATATGTATATATATATATATATATTTAAAGGCTGGAATCCACCCTTACTGGCCAGGGTTTTCCCACAAATTAAACCTTGCCTCAAGGCCACACAGTGCCAAAAGAAGTGAGTGTGATCACCATGTCTCTCCCTGAATGGCTCAAAGCATCCCAGCATGGATGAAATCTTCACCATGAGGTCCAGCTTCTTGGACACCTTATGCAAGACAGCCCATCCTAAAAGCACCTAAAATGGGGAAAAGATTTATTTTTTATTTTTTTTTGCATCCTTAGTGCCCTTTGCTCTCTGAGTATCCACACTGAAGGTTTTCCTTCAAAAATGGCTCACAGAGAGAAAGAGGCAAGCCGGAATTTGTCAGAAACATTGGCAAAATTATTTCCTCACTCTAGGAAGCCCAACTTTTAGTGGATTTTATTGTTCTTTGTAGGCACTGCAGCAAAAGAAAATGTTAAAGGAGAGCTTTGAAGCAAGGAAATAAGCTAGCTGGATGGATATTTATGGTAGAGTCTCCTCCCAGCTCTGAGAAACAGGGTGTGAGAAAGAAATGCAAGTGTTATGGTGGATGGTGCTGCTAACAGAAGAATGGTGCAGGGCTGGGTTCTTGTCATGGAAGGGGAGAAACAACCCCCTGGGTTGGATGGGGAGTCCAATAACAGAGTTTAACAAATGGGTGACCTGTTCAGATCAGAACCTTTTCAGAAGCATTTACAGAAAACAGAATATGAGGGCCTCCTTTCATTGTGCTTCAGTCTGATTTCTAGAGAGTATTTCCATAGATTTTTGATAATCATCTGAACTCTTCTGACATTTTTGTGAACCACCAAATTCTTCCTTTTTTTTTTTTTTTTATGTTTAGCCATCACTAATTGTAAATGAGCACTTTGTCTCCCATTTCTTCCAGATATTTAAACTGCCCAGGCACGATTATACAGTAAAAAATGTCACAGAATTCGCAGAGAGGGAGAATAATAGTGAAATCTGTTCCTCATTTTTTTTATATTTCATATGGGATGCGAACCGTTTACTCCATAGTAATTGCAGATGTTAGACTGAGACTGTAATAATGTATCTGGCAATAACTCTATTGCTTTACCACAAAAAGCTTCCCAGTAGCATTAAAAAGACAACAGAAACAATAGTTTCAACACATTCGTATGTACTAGTATTCTGGAAGCACTCAAGCTACTGATTTATCATGTAAACTTTTGCTGGTGTACGTATGAACTCCAAATATTTTCTCATACTGTTGTTTAAGAGATGACAATCCCATATTCTCTTCAATCAAGCAATCTCCTAAATTTGTAAGACAAGTTTTGCCTTCCCATGGATTAAAAAGATCTTTGCTTTGTATCTAATATATACCAGAAAAAAATGTCTTTTTGTTTGTTTGTTTTAAAAACACTTATGATTTTCAGTTTCTTTGCCCATTTCAATGTTCTGTGCTAGATTGCAAATTTGAATTCAAATCTAAAATTTACTGCAACTCTTGAAAAGGCTCTTACAACATGCCTGGGCTTTGAGCTGCTCTCTGTAACATGAACGTAGGTGGTACATAAAGAAAATACACCCTAAAATCAACCCTTCCGAGCTACGTGGATGCTCTTATCACACATTTTCATGTGTAAGACAAGACCGGGCGCATATCACTGTGCCTTCAAAGTACCACATATTTGTCACAGATGTTTTGCATAAATAAATGGTGTCATACAGGCTGATTAAATCAATACATCTGTATCAACTTGCAGTTCCTGACAGCCTGTTCCAGAGGATATCTTCTGCTCCCACTGTACCCTTTGAAATTTTAGATATAAACAAATAATAATAATAAAAATGCCTTGTTTTTCCCAGGTTAACTTTTCATCTTTATCTAATGATAACAGTAACGGCTCTGATGATGACAGAGAAAAATAATACACAGATAATGTGGACGAAGCCGTTCAGTGCAAGGTTACTGTTCTCGCAAGATATACAGTCTGGTGGTACTGTAAACCGCAGGAGCAGAGCTCAGCTCCAGTGTCATCAGATCCCCACGCTGGAATGTTCTTGTACTACAATTTTGGTTTTCCAGCCATTCCTTTCTAATCCAACACTCATACAGAGAACCCTTATTTTCTTTCCATCCATTGTTGCATATTTGTGTGTTTGGTACAGTAGTGAGAGATTAGGAAATTTCAATTTGAAAAAAAGCCTGGGGGCTGTGGTTTCTGGTTGTGTTCACATTGCGCAGAGGTCACTTCTCCATTGATATTTGCTGAAAGTAATGAGATTTGTAGCATGCCAGTAATAATATCATGTTGTGTATCTGCTTTGCGTGTCTGGATATCTTCAGAACCTCTATCTATCATGCGTGTTTAGTAATGTTATTAACAGTGTGAGATCAGGTCTGGGATGTGGGGTGTTAGGGACTTTACAGCTACCAAGGGAAAAAAAGTGTCCTACAGATAATATTCATAGTTTTCCATTTAAATTAAGAACAAGTAAACAGATGAGTAACCTACGGTAAAAGTACCAGTAACTTTTTGCTCAGAGGACAGACTCCCATTAGGATTTAAAAATAATATTTTCCTCTGACTGCCCACTTCTGCCTCACTTCCTGGGCTTCCATCACTTCCAGAGCACTTGATAAGCTGGTGTTGATATGTCAAAGTCTCTCTGTGCCATCCTTAGGTGCAGAAGGCAAATTGATCCACCTGAGCTCAACGAGAGCTACTAACAGTCTGCATTGTAAACCCCTGATGACAATTACATTGATTAGACTTATTTATATAAGTGATTGTATTGCATCTGGTTTTAGGATAACTCTAAGTCCTGACCCTGTATCTGTGGTTATGTTGATGAGTATTAGAGGTAAGCATTAATGAACAGACCCAGGACATAGCACAGCAAGTCATGAGCAGTCTTAAAAAAAAGTAAACAAAAGTAATGTTACCTCTGACTCTTACACATCTTTGGTGTCAGATATTTCCAAGACCTCGTTTTACTAAATGAAAAAGTCTTCTTGGAATTAGACTAGACAGATTAGAAGTACTAGCAGTCAGGATTTCTTAGCATTATCTTCCCACAGCTCTCTTTTTGTGGTTTACATGATCATCAACAGAGACAGAATCCGAGCACCTTTCATTTAAAACTAACAGCAACTTAGCGCTATAAATGAGCAAACAATTATGGAAAGAATGAGAGAGAAAGTGTGTCTTCTCTGTCTCAAGAGATATGATGTTTTATGGGTAGTTGGAATATTTCTGTATTCATTATCTGCAACTTGGCTTGGCTTATCTTCAACCCCCAAGTTCTACAGAAATGTATCTCTGTATCGTTGTGACCTTCCAAACACATCAGTCTGGCTAGGAAATCCAGAGAATTTCTGGCATTGAGGGTACTGACTCACTCATTGTTCCTGTTCATTGTCAGTTCAGGAATTTCCTCTGGTTTGGTTGGAAGGAAAAAATCCAGCCAATGGCAGTTATGGGTATTTTGCTGTTGCTTGCCAGGAGTCTAAACCCCAAAATATTTTCTCTTCTCAACAGCGTCGTGTTTCTGATTAATCAGGGCCAACTCTTCGTTTTCTCGCCTGACCTCTAGCAGTGACCCCAATGTTCCTTTTAATTTCCTTGATCTATTTGCTACATTCCCAGCCAGGTCTCTGGAGTGGTGAAGATTGAAAATAATTTCTAAACACCTTCAGCTGCATTCTGATTCAAGTTAAACTGGTCCAAATCAAGACACCCTCTGCAGTATTCACTGGGCAAAATTGATATGAGAGCCAAACCACAGTTTATAATGTTAGGGATTATGTCTTTCAAAGGGAAAAAGAAAGAGTTCTAGTAATTTCTGTAGTATTTACTTTTTCTTACTAATCCAGATCTCTCCCTGTCTTCCTCATCAGCACAGTATCTTCTTTATGAACATGGTTTCCCAGCTCCCTTCAATCAGCAGATATCACAAGAGGCAAACGGCCGTGCTGGATGGAGCTCAGTCACAGGGTGCTGGATCTGCCCCTGTGTCCCTGAGTGACTCCATCCAGCATCCTCCCCAGGCTGACAATGGGAACTGTTTCTGAGATGTCCGTCTAGAGTAAGGGATGGAACCGGTCTTTTTATTCTCATTAAGAAAACTAAGTGATGCAAAAAGTTGAAAGACTGCAAGGGAATGACTATCATCTTCACTTATTAAAGAGTATATTTCAGGCAGGATCACACCCTGTCTGATTAAGCAAGCCTTCTCCTAAGGATCAGGCTTGATAGATGTCTGTTGTTTCAGTTTTGTTGCATCTGGGACGTATAAACTCTATCAGAGATGGGCTCATGCTGTGAAGCTTGAAGAGGTTGGCTGGGTCTGAGCTTTTGGGGCTGTGCTCAGGACCTCAGGAGTCAGATACTGCTCAGTGGGATGCAGGGAGCTCGCTTTGACACAGAGGGTTTCTGCACAGGGAGGCCCAGATGATGGATTTGAACTTGAAAATGTAACCATAATATATTTACACCATAAGGTATATAATGATGTGCGTGTGTGTGTTCGTGAAGCAATGCTGGAAGGGGGTTCATGCAATAAGGCATGATTTATGTCAGCTGCTTAGTGGATCTAGCCTCCTTTTATCCCCTCTGAAGACCCATCTGGGAATTTCATCATGTTAGGAAAACAACGAGGTGAAAAGGCATCCTCACTTTAGGTGATCTAACCCTGATCCAGCTCAGTAGCATCTGAGAGCAGGTTACCACAAGCACAGCCCTGGTGCCAGGACTTATGTAGTTTCCATTTCCCCATAAAGGCCAGCTCACATTATCCAGCGGAGATGAACGAAATTTCCATTTGCCATGGTGGGCTCATTAGTTACAGGTAAAAGTTTGTTCTCTTCACTAGCTAAATCCCTTAAGGGCACTTTGGGTTCATTCCTAGTCCCATTAAAGTCAATGGGAGCAAGATTGGGCTCCAGAAGGTATTATTCTTAATTTAAACATTAATAGTTTAACTCTCTGTTGTTAATAATAATAACCCCTTGGAAAATTCAGACTGAAATCTGTTTCCTTGCTGAATTTCTTTTCTCCCATCAGGCATGCAAACTGGTTTGTTATTGTTGGGTTGCTCTTGAGTGCTTTGGGTTGCACACACTGGTTTGTTATTGTTGGGTTGCTCTTCAGCGCTGGGCCATGCACACTAACTAATTTGTTATTGGAGTGTTGCTTTAAGCTACACACTCCAGTTCATTACTGATGGGCTTTTCGCTGTGTGTTGGGCTGCTGTCCTTGTTTTATAATTATTACTGAGGTCTTTTGTGAAACTCCTACCCGCACAAATAGAAGGGCAGGAACTGTGGCAAATTTAATGCAATGTTTGGGGATTAATCCATTTTGTTTAACTTTTAAGAAAGGACTAATTAAGGCTTTCGGAATTAGGAAACCTGCTTCTTACTTTAATATGGTTTAAAATACCATTTCCTTCCCTACTTCCCTTTCTTCCCACATCCTTCTTTTGAAACATAACTTTTTATAGGTATCCTATCTTCCATCTTAATGCTTCTGTTAGCTTCCCACTGGCCTTTCAGGAAAAACTTCTTTATGGAAGATTTCCTTTCAGGTTCAGTGCAAGAGCAAATACTCATGACCCTTGATCTTACTACTTACTTTCTTCTTTAATGCCTTCATTTCATTTTAATTCAAATGCTGATGATCATCAAGGCAAGTGGAAAGAAAAACTGTTGGAAAATATGTGTTGGACAAGAATCTGACATATTTATATGATTTAAAACAGTGTTAATCATTGCCATCATTACTGAACAGCAAAATGCTGAATAAAAGTTTAATTTTCCCTTTTCCACAAGCAGTGCCACTGGTGATCTGGTAACGTTAATTTTTTTTTACCTGTTTGTTTTACCTGAGCTCTTTTACCAAGCCAGAAGTAACTATAAGAAAATAAATTATGACAAAAAACAGCTATGAGCTTTGAAACACCCAATGATGACTTCTTTTACTTTGCCATACAGCTAATTTTTGCACTGTTAATGTTCTCTTGGATTTAAGAAGAAATTTTCAGTGTGGTAGGTATACTGTTGTTTGGAAAAGGTGAAGTAAAATAGCTGCAAAGTGAATAGGACTGTTCTCCACAGTTGTAACTCTGCCACTGTTACATTAGCAATTATAAATAAGGAAAGAGAGGAACTCTGGGCTAATTCATGCAGCATTACCTGCAAAACCCATCACACTATCTCTCTTCCGTATACATAACTGGGCATGTGTGTGTACAATCCAATTAAAGGAGTGAAAAACCCAAATGTGAGCAAAAGGCGTAAGGCTGAAAAGACCTCATCACTAAATCTGTCTGCCTGCTATCAAAGCTTAGCACACCGACTTCATTGAGATTCATCTTAAAATAAGTGAGGATTTGATTTTGCACCCCAGCTCACCTGGACATTTCTGCACACAAGCCATGGACCAGGCACTAACCACAGGCATGAATGTGGAAATGCCCCTGAATCTGTCCACCAAACCCCAGAGGTAATAAAAGAAGTTGAGAAAGGGAAATGATTTTTAGGCTTATTTTAAGGAGAGCTAAGACAGAGAGGATCATCCACCAAAGTTGCGGGCAGATAGGGAGGAGAGCAGCCAGTACTAAGTGGTAGGTCTCTGTCTCGGACTGGCTTTTCAGCCCTGGTCAGAAGCCAGCCAGAGACTGAAGAAGCACTTTCACCATCCTGCAAAAGAAACGTTGTGCTATTGGCGCAAAAGTGCTCCCTGGTCGGAATAATTGCATCACATAACGGATTCTTTCTGGAAAGGGAAACTCATCTTAAACATGTATTTCCAAATAGCAACATCTCATGCTGTCTGCGGATGCAGCCTGTTCCTCAAAATAAAAATAACAGTATCTTTTGATTTTTCTAACCCAAACACCACTTGCTTCAAGTCTTTATTTTCCTTTCAATAGAATTCATTTTCTGAGGGATGCTGGGGCATGGTTCAGGCCGGTTGCCTTCAGCATCGTGCTCCATGCCTGAATAAATGGAGCGAGGGGGCTTGATGCCAGCTTCTGCCCTCAGATAAACACTCTCAACGCTCATTGACTTCTCCACAAGCTGGTGGCGCATATCTGAGGGCAGAACTTGGCCTACAGATTTGTTGTTTTGGTTATTTTGCAATTCCAGCGCAGAAATGGATTTTTTCCTCCCCGTTCAGTGCCACAAACCAGTCTGCTGGTAAATGAAGCCCAGCGGGTTTATCAGTGATGACTTTTAACTACCGAGCTGTGTTGGGATTCTCAAGTTTTACAGCCGGAATATAGGATCTCTGATATGAACACCCAAGGATTTATTGGTCCCACAAGAACTCAGGATTTTGCTGGCACTGCAGTTCAGAGAGTCAGGAGAAGTCAAAGGTTATCTTTTGTAGGGTCGTATGGGATTTACCAGTTGACCCCTCCCCCTCTCCTCTGATTCATCTGCTAAAATCATTAAAGAGCTTTCCTTTACCCTCAAGAACTGTTAGTGTCTTTTTAGCACTGAGATCAGGTTACTGACCTCTGCGTTGCCAATATACCTTGAGGATTTCAAAAGCTCAGGGGTATTTTCTGTGTTAAAAGGAACAGTGCGAGGAAAGATAAATAGGTAGGTGCATTGCCGGAAATGAAATTTAATGTTTTTCTCACTTGTTACGTGGAGGCCTTGCTTGTTTATACATCATTGTCTCAGGAGATTTTTCATTTGAGAAAATGTTTCACTCTTGCAGTACAATGGAAAAAAAAAAAGAGGAGGATGAAAATGGGATTTAGAAATGAATTGCAAGTGCTGAACTCACCATGCCATTCCCCATCCACAGCACCATGAGAAGGCAGCTTGCCACTGTCGTTCCAGCTCAGAAATGATGGGGGAATCATTCTGTCTTTCAACAATGCTGCTGGAGGACCTCATGGAGATGGAACTTTGTGCAGACAATTCCCAGGGTCTGCAAAGTCCTGCTCTCAGGAAAGAGAGCAGGAAAATCAACAGATGAGCATTGCTGTACCACTCTCCTGATAGGCTCTTCACCCCTTCAGGACCAACACCAGGTCTCCTTGCAAAGGCTTCAGTGAGTTTGTTTCCACTTGAACTAATTTTGGAAGGACACCACCAAAAAATTGGCAATGAAATAACAATGATCTGGCTGGGTTTTTCTCACAGTATCAAAGAGCAGCTAGAAGAGGTCATTTAAGGCTCCTGCTAATGTTTCCTCCTCCCTGCTGCTATCCCCTGCCACATACATCAGTGATCTAATCACCTGTGAAACCCAAAGCAGAAGGCTCTGATGTTATTTCATTACAAAATCAAGATTTATCTGAACATGATAAGCCTAGCAGGGTTTTATGATATGCATGGCGCCATTCCTTTCTGTTAACCTATTTGTTATATTTATACTCAGGAACTTTTTATCATTCTTGACACCCCTCCATCTGTTCCTCACCATTCAGTTGCTGAGGGTCTTGTTTCACGGGACAGCAAGGATGAAATCACTTCATCTCAATAATGGGTTACAGCAATTAAGTAACTGTTTGAACACTTGGATTTTAATCTGCTTTAAGGATAGAGTCCCTGGGCTTCCTTTTCTTCCCATCCTCCATAGAATTTGACACCCAGATAACTACAATTCCACCAATTATTGACTTTAAAATTTAATATATTTTCTTTTTTATTCTAATAACAAAAAGAATCTTAATATCAGATTTTCTTCTTGTAAAACTAAGGCAGGGGGCAAATGTTCTCAGGCATTAATTATACCCAGATTATCTGATATCAGGATCCAGAGAGTAGATTTTAATGTGCAGTATAAAGTGTGAAAAGAAGACAAGGAAAAAAAACTCTCTTTGTTTTCACTTCAGTGTCAAGCCATTTGGAACCTGTTAGCTGAGCAAAACAGCTCCAAGATGCTATCGATTAATAGCAATTACAGTGATGCAGCAACCAGCTCAGTGACATGACTGACACCTTCTTGCCAACACTTTTAACGATCTAGTCAAAAAGTTAAACTTTGTTTGCGTTGCATGGAACCCATCAGGAAATTGGAAAATATTGCACATGCTTCAAGCTCTACTGGCTCCATGCTGCAAGCCTGCATTGGCAAGATGTGAAGACGTTCCTTCATGTCTTGCCTTGGATGACAACAGCTAGATATGTGAAGAAAGGTTTGTGTGCCTCAATCATACGTCTTTTGCTTAATCTATTATCCTGCCTAACAAAATCCGTTACCCCTGGTTTTAAGCTCATCTTGCTAATTTTTACTTCTTGTTTTCTTGTAACATTTAATTTTCTCTTTTATCAAATCACTTCTAAGAAAACACAAACAGATACTTTCAGCCTCGTAAAAAAGAACTGGGTAACAAAGAAAGCTTGCTGAAATGAATGGGTACAGCTGCTTGCTCTTGCTTGCTATTTATGAGGGGCATCGGGAGCTCAGTCAAATAAAACCCTGTGATTCAAGCAGCAAGTTTGGAGTAAACACTACATGTTTTATGAGCCGAACTCAGAAAATACAGATTGAACTGAGGCAATTACTTCTCCTACTTTGAAATGCCCCACCAGTTCTTTTTCTGGCTGCTGCTGACGCACTTTGCAGACCAAGTTTCCTTCTCTTTGAAGGCTTCAGAGCAGTGACAGATGCTGGCCATCTTAACCCCACAAACCAGGCTCCACCCTGAGCTGCTGGGGCAGGTCCTTGACCAGCAAAATTGTTTGTATTAATTACCATCAGGTATGTGAATTTCAGATATGAAACCCTAAGAAGGATCATGAACAGTGCCTACGGGATACGCAAATACAGCTATATAACTGCTAGGGCCTGAGCTGGATGGCCTTCACTATGTGGAGGTATTTTTTGGCTCCCAAAATTGTTCTCCTGACTTCAGAGGGATCATGTGTAGCACAGAGACTTGCTCCACCTGACCATGGATGTGAATGTGCTGCAGACACTGGTGCTGAGCTAAAACATGAGAAGTTAAATAAATGTCTGGCATCTCAGTACCATTGAATTGAAAATTTCAGTTCTTTCTCCAGTTCTCAAGTAATGTGGGTCTCCGCTGGCTTTAAAATTCAGTTTAAAAGAATTACTATTACCTGCCTTATTTAGACTCCATGCTCCAGCCTCGCTGAACGAGAGAGCTGGGAGGCAAGGCCATTTAGAGAAGTTCAAATAACTAAACTGGCCGTGACCTGAACTAAAACTAATAGTTTGTGTTTGTGATGGCTACGAGAACGGCATCTGGCTTACATTTAAATAGAAGGCTATTCAATAAAGCCACTGCTTCTCGAAACTGCACAGAAGCAAAGATTAATTATTGCAGCTAATGACGTTTCAGCCATTCTTGCGCCCAAGGGAGAAAGGCAACCCCCTGCCCCCAAAACCAATAACAACAACAACAAAATCTTGCAGAAAGCTGAACAAGGGAGAAACATCAAGCAATACTGTTGTTCCTGATGTTCTGCCCAGGCATCCTAAACATGGAATTAAATATAATCTTTACCAGCAAACTCTTTCTGCTTGTTATCCTCCCAAAGGAGAACCAAGAGTTTCAAATGGGTTTTTAATAGCAACACTCTGAGAATCCAGCCTCTATGTCTTGCAGCGTCTTAGGGAGATCATGTTTCACATTTCACTCATTCCTCAGTGCGTTGGCACAGCCTAACACTGGCTTCAGACATTTGGTATTTGAAACAGAAAATCTTGGTGTTTCATTCCTTGACTCACTTCTCCCTGTGTTTCTCCAGCATCATATAATATTGACAGCCCCTGCCTGTAAAGAAAGGCCAGGTTCTCTCGTTTATTCAGCTGCAGGCTTTAAAAATGTAGAATAGGGGTTTTGTTCATAGGAGAGAGCAACTGCCAGTGAACTTTTTCCTTCTTTACATGAAAGTAGGATAGTACAATAAACAATGGTAAGAGAAGTTGGACTCTAGGTATGCATGTATGTATGTAATATTTAGCTGACCAGATTTTAGTGCCCCAGTTTCAGGGTACAAATCTGTTCCCATTTGTGTGAGTGACTTATATACTTTAAAAATCTCAGAACTTGCCCTTTCATATGTCAAAATCTACAGTAAAATATCTGGCCTGATGCATGGCTCATGTTTTGGTGAATCACATACTGAAGCATGCCAAGTGACCACAGTTGTGTCTTCAGAGATTTCAGGAGCAAGAGAATGCCGACATTTGGGGAAAAGAGATGAGACAGAGGAGATACAGAAACAAGTCATCACATCAAGTGGAAAAATTTCAATGACAATGGCTATTTGGAGATTTCAGCTCAATGTCCATCCTTACTTAAGGGATATTTTTCCTAGGACCAGGAACTACTGAGATTTTCTAGGTTTTCCTCC
This sequence comes from Anser anser, assembly GCF_964211835.1. NCBI lineage: Eukaryota > Metazoa > Chordata > Aves > Anseriformes > Anatidae > Anser > Anser anser. Next base: position 21,276,439 of record NC_139732.1, read on the forward strand.
ACATAGATCAGTTATGTACAGGACCTTCTCCCCTTCTCCTCAAACCAATGCTCTTTCTCTGGGGCAAACATGCTGCAAGTTTACATAGGAGAGGCATATTAGGCAAATATCTGCATACCCCTTTTTTTTAACATATTTCTTGAAGCACTGCTTCATCATTAAGAAACTGACTCCTATTCCATAATGGTGATGGGGAAAAAAAAATTAATCACCCTGTTTCTCTGTGGATATAAAACTGAAATCAATGAAGACCTATTGCTTTCCTCCATGCAATGGCCAGTCCTATCTTCTCCAATTCCTCTGTTTAATCTCCCCGTCCCAGCTGTTCCCACCACCTCCAAACCCTGGCAGAGCCAGAATTGGATGACCGAGTCACCCGAAGAGGCCACCTGTTTTGGACAGACCTCGGTAACCCCTGCTGTTCAATAGACATGACTTTGATGGGCATATGAGCAGGCTGAACCAGTGCGTTCCTGCAGCTGTGCTCCCATGGCTGGGGAAGACTTCCCCTATCAAAAGGGCGGTTTAGGGGAAGGAGGAAAGGTCTATATGGAGGAAAGAAGAAATGATGCAGTGAGCCATCACGAGATGCCAGCATTGAGGCAGCAAGAACAGGAAATAAATCAAGTGCTTGGCCTTGAGGGGCACTTCAGTGAGTTGCTACAACAATGCCGAAGGGTCGGATTTGTGTAATGTCCTCCTCAAGGCAGGGAGAGCAGGGAGCATGCTGACTTCATCTCACAGGCGTCGTTATGCATGATTAATGCTGTTTGCCTCTGCTTCTGATCTTCCTCTGGGGAATTTTCATACTCCTTTTGGCTATAAGCAGAAAAGGGATGTGAAAGGGAAAGCGAATTTTGGATCGTTACTGGGTCTGTTGTGAAGAACTTACAGCGAAGCTGTACTTCAGTGTGAGCCGCTTGCTTGTTAGAGTGTAATAGCTCTGGAGCTGTCATCGGGTGTAGTATTGTGTAAATATATATTCAGGCACTTCTTTTGGAAGTGGATATGTGACCCAATAGGCTTTATTTAGCTCCTTCTGGTGACTGCAGGAATGCATCATTTTTGGCATATCCATGAGTAATCAAAGTAGATTCAGCCCTGTAGAAGTAAGGGCCTGTGAGGGACGTAGAGATGTTACGTGCCTCATCTGGAGGCCAGGATTTTGCTGGAGAAGGAGGTGAAATTCTGACCCACTGCAGAAAATAGAGGCTTAATGTCTTAAGAGAGAGCTGAGTTTTGTGTGTGTGTGTGTGTGTTTTGTTTTGTTTTTTCCTTCAGATATGCTCATTGTGTTATTTGCCCTTAACAAAATAACGGGATGCTGCATCCTCGAAAACAATCTCTGCACTCCGTGTTAGTATGGAGAGTCCTGAATTTGCTTTAAATGGGTCTTCAAAAAGTAAAAGATCTCGTGGAGATCCACAGTGCTGCTCCACAGCTTCTTTATGGGGCCAGACACTGAGATGTTCCCCTGAGGCCCCGGAGAGCCCCAGGTGCCAGAGGTGCCAGGAAGTATGCACTGCCTTGCCCATCTACCCTGTGCTTGGAGGAAAAGTTTTGAAAGCCACACATCCATCTGTAAACGACTAATGAAAGTCTGAAATGTCCAACTCAGCACTGAATTTACAGCATAACAGGAAGGTGGTGGATTTTTTTCAGGAGATTTCTTTCAATTAAAAATGCCTTTTCCCCAATAATTTCCAATGATACTCTTCCATTCCATCTGTGAATTTTATGTCATAAAACGTTATAACCAAAATATGACACTTTGGAGCTGCATAAAATGTCCAAGTTTGAAGACAAAAAAAATATTTTTTTTAAAAAAATAGGATGTTTTGACAGGAAAAAAAATGTTTTCAATGAAGTAAAAAATACTTTGAGCTGAAAATGTTCTTAAAAAAGAAAAATTAACTTTTATTAAAATAATTATAATTATATCTGTTAATAAATATATTCATTTTACATGTTTATATTTATCCAAATCTTGTTTAAAATTCATTAAAGAAAACATCAGAACTAGTTTTAAATTTCAGATCACTCCTTTTCACTTCTTTTATTGAAATATGGGTTAACTTCTAATTCTCCTTTTTTGATGTGAAAAAAAATGAGTTTTTAACGGGTCCCAACTAATTGACTAATTTTTGGAAAAGAAAAATCCACAAGCTTTTACTGAGCTGCATCCAAAAAAAATCTGCCCTGGTGCACTTCCTTTCTTCAGTCTGATAACATGAAATTAAAATGAAATCAAACCGATAAGCACATCCAAAAGCCAGGGACCAGCGGCAGGGTTCGATAGCTTGCTCTCTGGAGGTCTCTGTCTCAGATATGGATCAGATTTCCTCCTGTTTACATGTAAGAAGGTTGTGAAGATCTGCAATTTCAAGATACATCTGGTTCTCGCATCAAATTAAACAGCAACTAAAGCCTGAGCACTAGGGCAGATTTTAAAATGTAGGAATGAATGTGTGTTTATATAGTATTTGCATTAATGCTTCCTACGGTTTATTTTGAAAGTGAAGAAAGAACATTGCATGGTAGGCAACTTAACCCAAACAATATCGGTTTAAAGTTAGGGGCATGCTCCTTGGAATATTTTCCTAGTGTTTTGAAGTGTCCACTTGAAGAGGGAACGGGGAGGGGGGGAAGAAAAGGATTGTTCTGTCTTCTGCTCTGTGTTTGGCCTGGCTCAGTAGGGCTATTGCTATTGCTCATCTGGTATGGATTAGGCCTTCTCTCTCACACTCTGTCAACTTGGGTGTTCTGCATGCAGGCTGTTTCTGCAGGGGTCTTGGTTTTGCTTTTTTTAACGGCAGGAAGTGCCCCACTCAGACCACATGTGAAATTGTGTGGGAACAGTGGGGGGGGATGAAAGAGCCCCATCAAACGTACCAAAAGTGTGGGTGGAGAGACAGGGAGCGTAAGCGGAGAGATACCAGCTGAGTAATTTAACCTCCTGGGCTGGCCAGGCTGGGGACACAGGGGAAGTTAGCTGCCCTAAAAGTGTCTGTTCCTTGGGACATCCATTTCTAATATTTTATAATATCAGGGGCTGTTAGATGTTTGAGGGATTACAGCTGCCGCTTAATTTGTTCTAAATTTCCTGCTAGCCCCACCAGACATGTACAGGAAATAGGCAGTAAATGTTTAATAGGTAATACCTAACTGGACAATTAACAGGTGCTGTCACACTGAAAAGCCAAACCTGCGTACTCATGCACACTTTGATGCTGCCAGCAGCAGTGAGCGAGCAGCATCCCAGTGCCATGGTACCCAGCTCCGAGAAGCCTGAGGTCCCTCTCCAAAATTCATCCCTGTTCCCATGTCCCTTGGAGCCAAGGAGATTTTGCTTCTTTTTAAGTCATTTGCAGCAGTGGATTTTGCTCTTTGCATGAATAAATGCCATCACAGAAACTAGTCCATCCTGTGGTGACGGATGGTGGAAAGCTTTCTTGAATCCAAATAACGCACAAACCCCGCTCTCATTATTCACACCATGGAAAAGAGAAGTCCAACACTCATCATGTGATAGGAAAGTGACTGTTTTTTCCAGGTCAGAATAAATGTCTGTCTGTCCTGCCACCCCAGCTCTACCAAAGACCAGCAAATGCTTGAAAAAAATATTGCAATAGGCAGGATATATTAAATGATCTTTCCCTTCTGGACTTTCTCAGCTTTTGGCAGTTGGCAGGTATGGGGTTTCCTGCTCCAGAGGTTGTATCTGGACTTTAATAGTCACCAATGGATGGTTTTTCCCAGTTTCAAATTATTTTTTTTTTCCTGGTTTCCATAAAATCCTGTGGCAATGAGTTCTACAAGTTAATAACCTGTTGTGTGAAAAGTACTTAAGCTTGTTTTAAAGCTCAGTATTAAATGTGACTTTAATTCTATGCTTTTTTTTCCTCAGTAGTAGACAATTTTAAATATATGTGTATTTAATATTTATATTAGAATATATAATTTATAAAATATATTTTTATATATAATAAATATTAGCATTCTGCAATTACTTTGTTGTTATAGCAGTTATCCTTTGCAATTTTTCATTTATCTCCAGGTAAAATATTAACAAATAATCCTTTTCAACTTCCAACCTTCTTTAATAGTTATAAGCTTGCAATTAAACTCTCATTGTTCAGAATAATTGTATTTCCAATGAAGGTAGAATTAGGATAATTGAACTGCTATTATTACCTACATAGCAATATTGGTTTAATATGTTTGGCCAACATAAAGCAAACCTCTCCTTTGGAATTTGCTTTTATTAAGTTCAAGTCCAATTGAGTTCAAAAGATCCTTCTGTAAAACTTAACTGTCCCCTAATAGTGCATGACTAATGTCTTACACTTGGCTTTCCTATAAATTGCTCTCTTTACTGAGCAATTTCTGTGTCAATACTCAGACATCCTTATCAGCACTTGATGTTCATGTAAACCAACTCTTGTTAATGACTACATGGACGGAGTGTGGGGGGGAAGTAACATTACACAGACCTCAAGACTCCCGCTCCATCCGAACTTTGAAGTCCAGCTGTTAATAGCAGCGTTGACTACTTACATAAAAATGTGTAGTAAACTGAACTGACATTGTCTGATTTCAAGTGATTGGTTTAAACCATCGCAAATGGCTCGAGCTTCCACGCTTTTTTCATCTCTCCAGCTCAGTGCCATCACTCAGGATGATTAACGTTGTTTTGCACTATGAAAGCTATTGTCCTAAGCTGAAAAAAGTAAACGTTTTTAAGGTTGGGAGCAAGAAAAATTTCAAACAAGTTCCCTTTTGCATGAAAAAAGGGATCCCCAGCTGCTGTTTATTATCTCTCTGTTTATATCACACATGTGCAAGTGGAGGACAAAGTAGTTCAATAAATTACTTTTCTGCTATCAGTTTGGCCATTACAGACTGGAAGGAACAAAACATTTAATGGCTCATCGAATGTCTTTCAGTGTTCCTACACTAATTTTTAACTCTCTCAAAGTGTTTGATCTGATTTCATCTGCTTTTCTACTTCATTTAAGGACAAGAACTTTTTTCACATTGCATGTAGTGAAATAAAAGTGAATTAGATTATTTCTACTGTTAAAGTGGTTCATATATATAGGCACAGACTCACATATTGCACTGGGCTATCTGATATTAAGGATGTGAATTCTTGCCGTGGAAGAGCCTGTGGCTTCCACAAGACTTGGTAAAGTTATTAATCCCTTATTTAATAATTAATTAATTGATTATTCAATAATTTACCTAATGCCTCCATTTCTGGGTTTCTTGTATTGAAGTACACCTCCATGGGAAAATAAAATAAAACAAAATATATATAGAAATAGCATGAAAATGGATTTTTCTCTATAATAACAACTAACAGCACCTGCCTGACTGTGCAAACACAGTCACATGCACTTGGCCGTCTTACCAGCCTTGAGAGTGTTTGGAAATCACTTACATTTTTTCATGGTTTAAGTCCATGTTGGGATGCCCCTGTTGCTGCTTTTCTCTTAGGCAGGCTGCCTGCAGCAGGGCATGGGGATTTCCCTGGTAGCAGGGGACAGTCTGTCTGCCCACTCCTCCTGAGCCCTGGCCATCCCATCCCTCCCACACCTCATCTTCATCCCTGGCTTTCCTGCCAAGTCAACTCTTTGAGGATCTTTTTCTAGTACAAGTCTACACGATGATCTACCTCTATAAAGGAGTAAAACCTAAACAGCTGTAATCGCTAGCCTCTTCTCCCAGCTCCACACTTTTCAGTGGAGCTATTACCAAATTAATTGTGTACCTGCCTACAAGCAGGAACCACACACATTCTTCAGCAAAACAACTGGCAAAAAAAGTATCAGTGAGATGGTCTGAGCTCAAGAGACACTTCTGAGCTTTTGTTTTGGCCTGGATTTCAGAGCTCTCTGCAGAAAAGCCCCTGGAGAGCTGCACAAATAAAGGTTTGGGTGGAAACTTCTCAAAGCAGCATCACCACCGAGATGCTCCACAGCCTGGTCTGAGCCAGGTCAAGGTACTATAGCAGCCCCATCTTCTCCCCCAGTTGTCTCTGCAGATACCTTCCCAGCAGACAGCCACATCCTGAGCTGCCACAACTTGAGGTAGAGCACAGGGGCTCTGCGCTGGGGTCTTCAAAGCCTCATATCTCCTTGGTTTTGTACGGTGTGATGGGCAGGCCCTGTGATCCGCCTTCCTTTCACAACCCAGCAGCCTATCCTGACTCACACCAGCTCCTGTGGTAACTCCTGAGCCCCTGCAGCACATAGCAATGACACTTTTCTTTTTTTTCTTTCTTTTTTTTTTTTTTCCCCACCTCCCTCAGCTTTCCCATGGGACATTTTCCCCCTCAGTTTTTTACCAGACATTTGTGCTTTTGTCAGGTGGATGAAGTCATCCCCCTTTGCACCTGAGACACGTATTACAAACCAGTTAATCATGTGCACGTTGTCATGTCCTATTGCTCACAGTTAAGAGATCAGGAGAGAAGAGCTGATGTCTCAGCTCAGCACAGAGCAAAGGGAAACAATGCTTTCTGCCCTTCCCAGCTACTCACCTCCCCACTGTGCCCATCAAATACTGAAGCTGTTTCAATATGGTCCAAGCTGCTGTCAAGCAGCCCTACTTCTTATTACACAGCAAGCTCAGTCAGACAGCAGGTGTAATATTAACATTAACAATCCACTTCCCCTGCACTTGCTGGCAATTCAGCAAAGAGCTGGAAAGCCCTCTTGATGGTCTTTCAGAAATAGAGGATACCATGTCCGGGACATATTTATAAATACACTTTAAAGCAAAACCAAAAAAATGCCCTATAGAAAGTCAAACTTGCAATATCATTCCAGATCATTGCTCAGATTAGTGAGAATGCATACTACTCGTAAACACTCATTCAGTGCTGCTGGGAGTGTTTCGTGGATATGCATATATGTGTGTCCTCTCAGGCAGTATCTGATGAAGACGCTCAGTCTTACTTCAGATCAGCCACCCCATCTGATGCACCGCTTTTGTATCACAATGAGAGGCCATGAGATCCACATCACAAGAACATTGTTGTGTCCTAGCAGCCATGCCTGAAGTCCCACACAAAGGAAGTTTGTTATGTCCATATAAGATGAAAACAATTTGAATGTCCATGTATAAGCTGGGAAAAAGTGCTTCAAATGGAGTTCTTATTTTGAAAATTATAATCCGTCTTTTTTTTTTTTATTGTTGGATGATATCATCAACAGCAGGAAGAATATCAAATGCTTGAGTAGCCTTCTATCTCCTGATAGCATGTTAATCTTCTGACTGTATAAAAATGGGAGAAAAGCCACAGTTTGGGGCCCACCTCAACATCATCTCAGAGTAATGCTGTCATGAAAGGATGTCCAGTCCCTGTCATTCTGATACAGGCAGAGGAGAAAGAGCTGGAGAGGGGCAAAAGCCAACAAGAGCTCTCTGTAGGTTGATGTAGGTTTTCAAAGGAGAAAGAGCGGTTAACCTTTATGTCACTCTAAAATACTTCAATACCTTTCTCTGGCATGTGTTTGGGCTCAAGTAGATGCCAAGTAGACAATGAAGAAGGCAGTTATCTTTGTAGCATCAGAAATGGAAGCAATATGGTGCAGGAATTTCCCACAGACAGCTTGTTCTGGTGCAATTTTCCAGCCCAGGTTTCTGAACTTAAGAAATGTGAATATTTATAAGCCTCAGGAACCAAATGAACTCTGGGAGGATCCTCTGACTGAAACCCAGCATTTTTTAGATTTGCCGGTGACCGCGTTATACTGAAGCTGCCCCATGTCTGAAGTTACACAGTAGTTGTAGTCAGTGAAATAAAGACACTGACTTTCTTGATTCGTTCTTGGCTAAGAGCAATCTCTTGTACATTCCTACCTTTCACCCCTTCTTCATTAAGTGGAAAATCCAAAGTTTCCTTTAATCAGGTTTGAGCTTGGACTGATGTGATGTTTACTGACTGAGACAGTGGTTTTCAAACGACGTCAGGAACATCTGGCCTAGTGGCTTGGCAGGGAGCCCAGCAAATTGCCAATCCGAAGGCCCAAGTTCACAAGCAGCTTTGGGGCTTTCATTCTGTAACAAGAAAGCCCTGAGGGCAGTGGAGGTGGTACCACTCCTCCCTGTTTAATCATGCTGCTTTACTACCTATGTGTTCCACTGCTGATCCCTGTGTACTGTCAGAGCCCTCTGATTAAGTTCCTGCAGGCATCTGTCAAGGCCATGCCATGCTGGCCTTGTCTCTACCTTCCTGTTGTGTCCCAGCACTGCCACCATATCCCACTCCTACGCGTGGTGGGAGCTGTGGGGCAGACGGGATAAAAGGAAAGCTGTTCCTGCTCCGAGCAGTGGCAGCACACAACACATCCCTGTGTATGCCCCAGCAATTCCAGCCCTACAATGCTTCCCATATTTCCATCTGCCTTTACTACTCCCTTAGGCACCCAGGAAGTCTGTGCCATGCAAAGGGTTGAACCCAGGTCTCCAGCCTCCCAGTGGACCAGCCTGACCAGGAGACCAAGCTGACATTGTGTCAGCAAGGACCGCCTGGAAAGCACAGCAGCAGCAGATGGTCTGCATACGGAAAGCATTTGCTTCTAGTGCAGTTTACAGCTACAGACACTTTTTAAAAGTTAATTCTCTAATGTTTTACTTGTCTGAGTTGCTTCTACTCCAACAAGTAGATCCATTGACTCCAGAAAATGGGTAAGTAAGACTTCAGATGCAACCAAAGATTGGATCTCACTGTGAGGGATCTTAAGTACTATGACCTGGGCCCATCTGGTTCAGATTGCATTCTCTGTAATGGGTTGTTGGCTGGAGAATGAAAGTTTAACTCATCCTACACTGCTGAAATATGCACTATAGTTAAACAAAAAGCAGGCAGTCTCTGTTTGCATTTGGGATGTATATCATTGCAACATACCTCGTGTAAGGAAACAACGGTGCTTGTTTACATGCAAGTGAAAATCTCTGAAGGTAGAGGATTATGTGGCTTTCACTGCATGGAAAATGGATGTGGAGAGGCTCACGGTCAAATTAAAAGTGTGTTTGTTAAAAAACAAAACAAAACACGGTCCTTTAGGGATTAGCACCAGTTGTCTTGAAACGGTTAGTGAGGTGAGAGGGAAAAGCAGCCAAGGGAAAAACAAGCCTACAAAAGTAAGTGACCAATTGCTTAGAGAACGAAGCGTCTCCGTCCTGACCTCCCATGAGCTCTGAACTCTGCCGGCACTGTCCAGCCTCCTTCACTCAGACATACAAAGCTTACGGAGAAAAAGTCATGTTTGTTCCACGAAATATTTACTTTAGAGAAGGGAAGGTCTTTTGTATATTGTCACTGACCTTGGAGGGAGGGGGGGGAGAATTGTAATCAGGTTTCATGATCACAATTTTCACAGCTGCAAATAATAATTTGATTCAGGTATTTGATTCATGCATTGAAGTTGAAAACTTGTCTAGAGCTAACAAATGCTCTGCTTTCCCACATATTGCAGAAAGAAACCTTCCGCCTGCCTATCAGCAGCTATTGACCCAGGCATGGACCGTGAGTGGAAACCCTTTGTCCTGAACACTATAAGAAAGGGAAAAGGAATAAAAAAGTCAAATGAAAATGCTTATGTCTAGCACTCTTTTGTGTCTGACAATTTTTTTTTTCTTCCAAAAGCTAGCAAATGAAAAGGAAGAGCTAATAGGAGCTTGGCTCCTTCTCCTCTTCCTGAGACAGAGTGGGGTCTACAGAATTTCCTGCTCCTGTGCAGCTATCTTAGAGAGGCTTAAAAACACAGCCAAGTCCAAGAAAATCAAAGGGAGATCTCTGAAAAGGGATACAGAATTTCCAGATCCTAGGGTGGGAGCTGCATTGATGTGGCAAATTACATGGCAGTGGAAAAAGGAAGCAGGTTCAGTGTAAGATTTCATGTGGATGCCCTTTAGTGCCTCAACAATGTAATGGGGAGAAGGGGTGGGGGTGCCTGGATGTGGGAGAGGAAAGATCCAGACTCCTTATTTCCTCTGTAACAAAACACAATCGCTTACTACTTCAAGTGCTGCCTTACCCAGCAATAACATGTAAGTACATTACAGAGCATGGTTGAAAGCTTTGTTCCTTCAGTGTTGAAGCCACAGAGACATTAACATGTCAGCCTGCTCTGCCTCTGGGATCTCCCACTGAAGTCATGCTGTCAAGGCACTGTGGGTCAAAATAAGGCAGTGCAGATCAGGAAAATTTGGATTCCCAAAAAGACCACAGCTGCCCATCCTTGATGAAAAATTCATCCCATTTATCTATTTATGTATGTGTATTTACCTTATTTACACACTTGAATTAGGTATGATCAACTGGGCAGCTGCAATTGCACAGGGTGAGCTTTCAAAAGTAGACTACACTGGAATTGGAAATCCAACCTTTCTGCAACCAGCTCTTACTAACACCTTATAAGGTGATCTGATTCACATCAATCAGAAAAAAAATAATAATTAAAAAAAAAAAAAGAGCAGAAAGGAATGAAGTAGAAGCAAGATGTACAATTGCAGAAACATCCTGAAGAGTTCAATGTGCTTGGATGGAGGTTGTCACAGCAGAACAGAGACAAAAGGTGTTGAAGAAGGTGTTCACTCACCAAACCCACAAGCAACACCAAATCCTGCCTACCAAGTCACCTACCATTAGCTCTAGTGGTATAACACCAGAAATATGTTTGGCTTTTTTTAGTCTTCCCTTTCAGAGGCAGGCCTGAAGTAGCATCCTCTTATTTTTAAAGAAATCTTATGAAAATGTTACAAAACTGGGAGTAGGTGTTTGGCAGAGAGTTTAGGTGTTTGGCAGAGATGTACAGAAAAGCCCATGACCTCTGAGCAGACAGTTTGCCATTTGTGTCATTGTCTTTCTGTGTTTTAAGCATCAAGGATAATCTGGAATGCACTCCTGCTTTGGAGACAGATGGCAGCGAGGAAGTAGGTTGGAAGAAAGGAATAATAAATATCTGAAGGTGAGTAAATGTCTTGGCTTTAGGCAGCTGCGCCTGTGGTTTTTCTCAGGGTGCACAAATGTCCCCACATTTACTGTGCTGAACGCTTCTAGTAACTTTTTTATTACGTGTTTCCTGTACTGTCTGGTGGAGGGTCAGAGATGTTAAGAGCTGGGGGAAATCTGAATTTGAGAGCACTGCATGATCGGGGTGTGATAAAACAGATTGATGGGCCCATTTGCTGCAGGCAAGGCAGAGTTAGCTAGGCAGAGCAGAAAGGGTTATGGAAGGTTTCTCTGCTACCCAGAGTGGTTTGTGGTTTTTTTTCCAATTTTTGGACCACTAAAAAGTCAGTTTAACTTCTTCACCATGCTGCTGTATGTATATCCATCAGTAGCTGAACAGCTGCAGGAAATCAATATTCATAATCTATTTGAGATGCCCTCTTGCACCCTTCATCCTGGGAACTTGGTGAACATCACAAACACTGATTCACCAACAGATAGAGGACAGACTTTTTCTTTTGTGAGTTATCTGGTGGCAGAAGACTGATGGTTGGACACGGATGTGGAGGCAACTGTGTGCTATAATGTACTCTTGGGAAGGTCTAAATGATGGCTTTTGCTAACAGCACTACAGAGCCATCCATCAAATGAAAATAGCTGGAACATGACAGCCAGCTTCCCACCCCCATCCATTCTCTGTCAGGAGGGAGAAGCCTAGTGGAGAAGTCATCCATCCACTGTCTGAAGAGCATTATATACTGTGAGAATGTGGAGACACTTATCTGTTCTTTGTTTCTTTATGGTGTAAAGTTTGCATCACAAACTGAACTGCCACCATAGGTGGAAGAAGGGTAATTCCACAAAGCAGTGCTATGCAACTGTTTAGAACTGAAAAATGGAGAAAAAATATCAGAGCCAAAGTACACTACATGCAGTTGACATAAGAGGCTGAAATGAGATAGACAGTTTGTAATTACTTACATTGGAATTTGTCCAGGACATCGAGGTTAACATCACAACTTCACAAGGACTTCAGAAGCAGCTGAGGATCTCTCTGAGTTGAGAAGACATGCAGGGAACTTCCCTGAAACCTCCTGGCTTGGGCCATCACATGCAATACATGCAAGCTCTCGCCCGGGCCAAGGCCAGGGAGGAACAAAATGGGTAGGAGCAAGACCTGATACGTCTTCATTGACATGCCAGAATCAAATAAACAAACAGCAAGGCTGTTGCTCTTCAGCCCAGGGCTGTTGGTCTTCTGCCACAGAGTTGTCATTCTTCTCGACAGTGTGCATCTGTTTGGGTAGTCCACCTTCTGAGATGAGAAAGCATGAGGGTAAGGAGTAAAAAAGGCAGACACAGCTGCAGCCCATGAGCATCCCACACCACAGCAAACACAACGGAGAATTTAAAGAAACTCTACACAGCCAAGAGATAACCAAATTTTTCTTTAAAGTAAACTTTGGTTTCAATAAACGTAAGGGACATCTCTGGGCTCGTGCCATCTGTAACACATGAGAGAAGCACAAGCTACCGGGTGTCTCTCCACCAATGCAAACATATTTTATGGCAGCTCTTAATTTGACCTTAACCAGACTCAGAGGCAATAATTTTTGAGTGTTTCTCTGCAGAAAGACCACACCTCAACTTTTTCTTGGAACTCAGCTACATTAAGAACAATCTTTTTCCTTAGGGGCTGGGCTGTTTTTTTTTGTTTTTTTTTTTTTTACATATATATATATATATACTAAGAACTCAGGTGTTTGAACCATGAACTAAGATGCCAACACTTCACCTTGTTGCTTTAATTTAAATAGGCTGCAGCTTCACAAAAGAAACACATGAAATGCTGAAAAAAAAGCAAAGATGGCATATTGACTGCGACGTGAGAGCAAAGACGTTTCTTCTATCCATTCAACCTCATGAATAGGGTGAGAGAAAAGGAGGCTTTGGCAAAAGACATTTTGCACACGTTAATAGATGCATAGATGAGCTCTGTACCAGTCAAAATAGGAAATACCACCCATTAAATGTTGGAGGGAGTGAAAAGCTTTGTGAAACTGTGCCGTGGAGTGCTAAGTAGAATGGAAAAACCATCATTCCTAGAGCTAGTCTTTAGAGATTTCTGGGAAAATTGGCTTACCCACTAATTTTTGCTCAAGTCTTGATGTGACTGGTCTTAACCCTGGCAAGTACTCTAATCTACTCACTTAATCTGGCTGCAAAACAATGCCGTGCTGCAAAGAGCTGAGATGCTGTTTAGGTAATTTAGCTTCACTTTTTCTTTCCCCTGTTGCAAGCTGAGCCAGCCCTTTTTGTTCACTTAAATGGCTTCTTCTTCAAAGGGGTTGTGGAAAAGTCTTATTTCTTCCCCCAAGTGACAGATTTTTAAGTAATCGCAAAGATATCTTGTCCAACAGAATTACCCTCCACAAATCTGACCCTGACAGAGCTGAGGTAAAGTGTGATTTTTAACCTCAAGCACTAAAACATGTCAGGAAAGTTGTAGTTGTGGTGGAAAGACCTTGAGGTGGCTAAAATTTATGGAGAAGAGACGTTAAAAGTTTTAAATTCCAGATGTTTGAAGCTCCAGCCATTTGGTGAACAATCGTGGAATTTTGGACCATTTCTCAAGCACTGATTTCAGCCTCAGAAATCTATGCAGAATATGATCCAGCTATTTAATTGTCTGTTTTTAATTTATGCAAATAGTTTATTCATACCCTGGGACATGAAACATTTACTGTTTCTTAGAATGACTGAAGAAGACATATCACATTTTCAAAGGGGCATCCATGTATTGTTACCACAGAATACCATATAAGATGCTACTCAGCTTTTTCAGTTTATTGAGCAAACCTGTAGGATGATGTATTGCAGAGCTATTAGAAAATGTATGCCACAGTTCGAGTCACTTTAACCTCATTGCTTGATTTAGGCTAAGTATGAGGGATAAAGACTGCCATTGAGACTGTATTTAATTTCTGCTTCAATTCTTGCCTCAAATTCTTACTTAAAGTCCAGCTCCCTTGAGTGTTTGTATTATGAGGGTCTGTAACAGCAGAGGCATGTGTTGTAAAGTCAAATTATTCACCTCCCATCCTGAACTGTGGGAAAAGGAAATCAGGGAATCTAATAAGATGGGAACAGTTTAGATGTAGATGGGATATAATAATAGACTAAAAAGGGAAAAAGAGGCTTAGACAGACAAAGAAAAAAATAATTTCGGGAATTATTTTTGTCTGTTTTAACCTTGGTAGCAGAGACACCATTCTGCTGGGACTTGGTCCCAAAACAGAGACCTGCTGCTGTAGCTCATGGAAACAAACTCCGGGGCAGCAAAGGCAGCCAGAATTTTTCTTCTTGACTACCGTTGGCTGTCTCTGTTGCAGCAAAGCAGTTTGCTTCCAGGTGAAGCTTTGTCACAACTGGTTGATCAGAGCAAGATGAGGCAGCAGTCGCTCAAGTACAGCCGGGTCTGGCTTTGTTTGCCCCACTGCAATGAGTGAGGCGAGGGTTTGCAGAGGAAGCAGCAATGGCAGAAATGCTTTGGGGTGAAAGGAGACAGGTCAAATCAAAAAGTGCCCACTCCTTAGCATCCTCAGCCTGTTTGGGAAAGGCAAATTAGAGGCAGGAAAATGAGCTGCATGGCAGGAGGAGCGTTGTGCAATAGATTACTTAATAACAGGTTGCACTGATGGACAGCTCTGGACTGTTTCCCTCCTTGCGCCTGCAGAAGGATGCTTGGATCCTTGTCAGTGAAGCTAAAAGATGGTTCCCAGTTGGAACATGCAAATAATCCATTGGCCCTATGCCTCCAGCACCAGGCCCTGGCCCTGGCACAGCCTCAACCTCCTTGCTCCCAGGGACCCCCTCAGCAAAAAAAAAACAAAGGGGTACTAGGCAAAGGGTCAGACAGGCTTCAAAACAGACATGGATTTGGTTTTAAATTTAATCCCTTTGTAGTTTAACTTCCATCCATATCTCTGTGTGGCCAAGCAGATCCATTTGCCTCTGAGCAGCCAGTGGGACAGCCTGTCATCGGCAGTGAACACCTGAACGTCACATGTGGAAGAGCATGGATATCTGCTCTGAAGGTCCTCAGTAAGATAATTTTACCTGACCCAAAAGCTAAGCCCAAAGAATATTGCTCTGTGGGCAACATTCCCTCTCATGAGGGAAGCTGCTCATCACAATGTGGGTTTTCCCAGTAATTAATTTCTACAAGGCATAAGAGAAGCTGTCATTAGTAAGCATCCTGACACTTTAATAAATAAAGTTTCCTAAAATAACCTGCAAGTATTTTACGACACATACCGTCTTTCCTGTGTGCTGGGTGTGATGTAAAGCACCAACCATAATCTGACATAATTCCTCCAGAGGGCTCTTGTTGAAGGCGTTCAGACTTTTTACATCCTATTGCTTTAGTGTAACAGCTGGGACTCCTCTGTCCCCACTTTCCCCACTCCCAGCAAATCCCAGGTCATTTTGTCCCCTTTCCCTTCCCAGCCTCCTCAACCGCTCTCAGTAAAGGTTACAGCCTTCCTACCAGGGCTGGAGAGAAACAAATTAGTGGGGAAAAGGAAATGTTAATGGCAGATGGGTGCTCCTGGGGCTGCTGGTGTTCCGTTGCTTGGAATGTGTTCACACCACAAGCCCCCAGAGCAAGAATGTCTGCTCTTAGCCCTCATGAACACAAATACCAAATAAAGACTGTAAATTTAGGGAATGGGCTTGTGGAATGACCCCAAATGATGTGTGGGCTAGGGAGAAAATATGCCCTATAAATTTCAGGGGAAATGAAAGCATCCCCTTTTCACTGAGGTCCTTTGCTGGATTTTGAGGCACATTCTTTAGCTTTCAGCTGGGCACTTGGGGCTAGCACAGATGCCGTCTTCCAGTGACAGCATTTTCCACTAGAGATGCAAACCAAAGAAAAAGAGAAAAGAATAGTTGTTCTTGAAATTTCCCCTGAGGAGTTTCCTCCCAAATCATTAAATAATTATTTTCCAAAATAAAATTGTTCAGCAAAATATTTTCCATCCCTTTTAAACCTAGGCACCCTGGCTTTTTCTGCATCACTTCTTCCCGTGCACCCTGTAGGTATGGGACTGTTGGTGTGTCGGATTGGTTTCTGCTCTACCAAGACCAGTAAACCTGCACAAACAAGCCTGACCAGTAAAGAGCCCTCAACAAGATGTTAGGCAGCTGCTCTTTTTGGACAGTTCTTGACTTTATAGCTACTACAATAAGTCTGTGTGTTCAAGATGTATAACAGTAATCTGTCATCGATAAAACAAACCAAAAAAAATGAAGTTATTCGTCCTGTATTACCCTAAAAATAAAATTAGATAGTCTCATGATCCTTCCTGCCTTCATCATTAATGCATAGTTTAATTATTATTAATAATATTTAAACATTCACTGTATTCACAATTAAAGACTCCTTTCCCTCAGGCCACATGAAAGAAGGGCTGGCTGCTCCCCAAAGACATTGTTGCCTGAGGACCAATCACCAAATGCACTGTGCATGGTCATGCCCCTACCAGATGGTTTTCAGCATATCCTGAGAGGCTGTCTGAAGGACGGCGAGGAACTTCTGAAGAAGCTATGCAAAGTGATGTGAAAAAGCAAGTCCATGGTGTAATACAGTAAAGTACTTAAGATTATAAAGAGATCAACATTCTTTTGGAAATCTGAGGAATTTCCAAATGGTAAAAAATTGAAAACTATCCCATCTACACACAAGGAACTAGAGAATTTGACTTAGGGATGTAATCAGTGGCACCAAGACAGACACATGGCATGCTGGAAGGGACAGTGAAGGACTAGCAGGTCAAGCACAGCCCTTTACAAAGGTGACACTTGTGTAAAAAGGCTGTGCTTCAACAAAAAAAATGAAAATGAAAATGAAAATGAAAATAAAAATAAAATAAAAATAAAAAATAATCAAAATAGAATAAAATAAAATAGAGTAAAATAAAATAGAATAAAATAATAAAATAAATAAAATAAAATAAAAAAATAAAATAAATTCAGAGCATCAACACCTGAATTAAAGTTCTGCCACTAGGCTGAAAAGTCAAGTAGTTAAGTGGAAGAAAACATGGTTGCCCAGTCCATGGCTGTGATGTTAATTATGGCCTTTGAGCTGGGCGCCTTGAAGACACGTGGGAGGGAGCTCTCCTAATCTGAGCTGACTGGTAATGACAAACGGCCGTAACAAAACTCCAGTGCACTGGCAGCATTTTATAGAGCATCTATAGAGACTTGGGGATGGGAAGCCAACCAAAACTTTAATCTCTGATTAAAAAAGAAAATAAAAACAAAGAAGGAAAATAAGTGGGAATTTTAAATGTGTTTACACACACACGCAATTGCTTCTTTTCTACTGCTAATGAAAACAGGATACATAGGCAGAGCTGGTACTTGCAGTAATAAATCCATGTACAGTAGCCCTATAATCCATGATTTCATGCTCAGGGTAAAGGTAGTCTGGCAGAGCTATGAGTCACACAGTTTAAAATAATGGGAGAGGCTCTACGAGGAAGAAGTCTATCCTGTAAAGTAAGTGAGGGGTCTTACAAGCAGCAAACCAAAACTGTATTTTGTTCTTGTGTTTCCAGCAGTCACATTTCTCACTCTTTAAGGACTGGGCACATAATTTTTTGACTGGACAAAATAGGGTCACGCTTATACTGGTGAAACTAGTCAGATGTAATTTTTCCCTTTCCTTCTTCTCATGAGCACAATACCAAATTAGTGTGGTTCAGAAGAGGAGGGAGATTGCCTTAAAAATGGCCTTTTGGCAAGGCTAATTCTGAGTTTGCAGTCAGATCTGAAGCCCCAAGAAATTAAAAGTTTTGGGCGTCTTTCAATGGAGAATGTGTCCCCAGCTGGAAAGATCAGCTGGAAAGATCAGCAGTTTAATGCAGGGCTCCAATGTCTGAATATTTGCCTACCACGCAGCGCAGTGAAATGCCCAACTTCTTCCACTGAGATCAGCCCAAACTGTCAGACTTGTCCATGATTTAAATCCCTTCCAGCCTCACCCATTTTGGATGAGCTTCCTTTGATCAACACAAGCAAGTAATCCCCAGTGTGTCAGTGTTACAATTAACCCACTGTGTCCAATTCACAGATGACGCGGATCTATCATAGTACTGCTTGAGGAACTTTAATTCAAGCTGTTACAACTCCCTTCTTAAAGCCTTGATGCAATTATGCAGTAAAGGATAAATGTAGAGAAATGGAATTATTCCCTACTGTAGCATTTGCCATTTTTATGCTCCCTAAATAAGTTAATATTTTTTTACTACTACCTTATTGTTAGGGGGCATTGGCAAAAAACAGTACAGAACCAGGCTGAATGGTGGGGAACGAGATTTATTTGATGCCCAGCAGATGACAGATATTTCCTCCCAGGGTGGGTTATTTATTTGCCCAGAGATGTTGGCATGCACGGATTTCTGACTCGTACAGGTCAGTTTGAAAAATGTGGTTTGTGAGAATATGAAAGCAAGCAGCACAGCTTGGTGAACACTCACGTCCGAAAGCAAAAGGTTTACCTACAGCTTTTAAAATGCTCGTTGTGTCTTTGGTAGTGGAGCTTGAATGAAATCATTTATATCAGCTGCAATATCTGGCTGACTCCGCTGATCTCCATAATCAAACGCAAGAGATTTGGAGGGGAGAAGGGGAAGGAGGTGGAGCAAAGCGTGTATAATTCAAACCTTGTTCTAATCCGGCTTTGATGCTTTTGCCAGGACAGGTTGGACTAGTCAAAAGCCCCAAATATTTTAGGTAGAGTCTTGTTTGTTGTTGTTGTTTTTGTTGTGTTATTTTGTTTTGGTTTTTTAATTCTCTCAGTGGATGCGAAGCAGCAAAGTGGTTATTAGCCTTATAAGGTACCAAGGTAAATATTTCAGATCCCCTGTGAATTTCAGTCTCTCCCGACTTGGTTTATTTGTTCTTGTCAGTGGACAGTGAAGTTTTGTTTGTCGAAACCAGTCGGGGCAGACAGTGACAGCAACAGCGCGCTGTGATTTATTTTCCGCCAGCCTGCCACTTCCCCCATGCTTCTTCCCCAGCCTGCCCTCGCAGGCCCTGCCCGGGGACATCACCACTGCTCCGGGCATGCAGCTGGGGGGTGACCCTGCACCAACCCCGGCGGCGCCAGGGCTTTTCCTTCTCTTTTTTTCCAGCTGTCTTGGGGCCCTACTGTTGGCTCATACAAGAGAGCGATGCTGGATTTCAGGGTGGCGGGGTGCTTCTTGCGGTGGCTTTGACTGCAGAGGGTCTTCTTTCCTTGCAGAACCATGGACTGCGGATGCCAGTGGCTCCCAGGGTGAGGATGCAGGACACTGACCTCCTGTGGCATGTCCAATGTGGTAGCTGGAAAGACACTGGCCAGCATGGGCATGGGGACCAGTGCAGACTCAAACTGCACACACAGTGCTTACAGACATTCTCATCTCACAAATGAATCCCAAGGTGGCTTGCAAAACTACACAACTTCCTCGCCCAAAATTCCATTGCCATATGATACCGCTTCAGCTTGAAGGCAAAGAAGATAGAGAATGGTTAGGGCAGTCAGGTCTCAAAAAGCCTTTTGGGGGTATTATTTTGGAGAGGGTCTTTAATGGATGTCAAAAGTAGAGAAAGCTCCTTTGCAAGAAAGAGCTTTCCTTTGCAAAAGCATTTGTTCAAAATGTAGGAGAGATCTGATAGGAACAGACTTAAGGAAATCGGTTTGTTTATCTTATTAAAAAGATCAAATAGATACTCATTTATAGCATATAAGTATTTTCACCAGGGAAAAATAACAAATATTAAAGATCTCTTTAATCTAGTGAGAGAGGAGAGCTGAGTTCCAATGGCTGAAAAAAAAAAAAGGCAGAGAAATACACACTGGTAATGAAGCATTTCATTTAATTCTGTTCCCTTTGTGGGGAAGAACAAGGTTGAATAACAATGACAACAAACAATTGCCGCAACCAAGTGCGCATAATGGAAGTGATCGGGAATGAAAGCCGTTCTGGATGACATGGCTTGTCCGGGCAGGAAATACAGTGGTAGAGCGGTTGTGAAGCAATGAGTGGAGCAGGACTCCAATGCACTTGGAAAGCCAGGCAGTATCAGTGCTGGTGCCCCTCTCAGTTGGTGGTACTGCCCCATTGATGGGAAGAACCTCAGCCAGACCTATGGCCAAAACACGAGAGGAGATGGTCACCTCCCAGGACCAGGTGTCGCTTCCAGTTCCCTCCACCTGCAGCTCTCCTGGCGTCTGGCACAATCTATTCAGCTTCCAATTCATGTCCCCTCCCTCCGATGCAGAGGTGTTTTGCAAGACACTCTTTGCCCTCTACAGGACTTCACTGCAAAGACCTTCAGCTCATTGTGATAATGAGGGGAGTTTCTTCTACCAGGTATGAGTTGGATCTGTAGCAATTCCATCTGTAAACTAGAAAGGGAACTTGGCATATAAAACAGAAATCTGCATTTATACAAACCAATGTGTGATAGCAGATAGGAAGGGAGAAGTCTTGTCATTAGGTGCCTGTGAGGAAGCCAATATCTAGACCAATTCTTCTCTCCCATGAGGACATTTATCCTCACAGACATTAGACCAAGGTGGAGAGAATCCCCAGCTGTGTTAGGGGAATCGTGTTGTTAAAAGACTCTTCTCAGTTTAGACACTTTCTGTGGAAGACAAATCACTTCAGCAACACTGCCAAATACACCAGCGGGGCTTGCCTAGTTTTTGCCCCTTTTCAAGCCTTGAATTCAACTCTACATCAAAAACCTTAGACTGTGGTCAGACTCTGCCCTCTCCTTATCTCAAGGAAGAATAATCCTAGCAACTACATTTTAATCATAGCTGTTGTACTGCACCGCCTAACACATCTTCCCCCACCCCATGATCGGTGCAAGGACATCCATCGCTGTTTTCTGACGAGCTGCAGATGTGAAGCCAGCAGGGGGAGTGCCTCATCGTGCCTTTGCAGAGTCAGCAATAATTAATAAGTGGTATACAGGAGAAAAACCCGTCTTGGTAGTGGCCTTGTGGTCGTAAACAGAAAAGTGGTATTTGGCAGACCCTCCTGGTCTGTAGGATGCGGCAGCACGAAACTTTGCTTTATTGTTAATTCAGACTAATACAGACCTGAGTGCAGAAGGGAAGGAAGGGGATCTCTGAGGGAAATGCACGTGCCCAAATGCATTGGTGCTGCAGGAGAAGAGGGAGGGTGAAAGTTCTTGATGGCAGCAGCTAGAAGACATCTGACTAAAGGCTAGAGGAAGCAAAGAGAGTGGCAAAAAGGAGAGGTACCCATCTCCATTCACAGAAGGTACCAAAAAACAATACAACAAATGTCACCTTGCAGCTCTGGGAATATGTATACGATAGTGTACTATCAACATTTTCCCCTACAACCTCCAAATAACATCTCTCACCAATTCAGAATTACCTAGTGATTTCAAATATTCAGTTCCGTTGAAAGAAAGGTGTTAACAGCCCTTAGGAAATAAATTGAAATAATAGCATAATTCTATGCACACTGATAAGAGTTTATTAAGCTGACTGCCCACTCCCAGCCCAGTTCAGCAAGATACTTACACTTCATTTTCTGAAATGGAAAAGACTTCAACTGAAAGTTGAAAGTATCTTCAACTACTTTGCTGTGCTGTGGATTTAACGGGGACATATTGTAAATATCCCTAATGCAGTAGCCAGAGTTGGCCCCTTCTTCCTTCATATTTCCTTTTCCTTCCTTCATATTGGCTGATTTCCAGAAAATGCATTGGTTACTTCATGTTCTTCTCTGTTTTGAGTGTTGCTTGTTTATTTATTTATTTTGGTGCTTCCTTGCTTTAAACAACACAAACCTCACAACTAACACAAAAAGAAGCTTAAGGTTCAAAGTTTTTTCAACCAAAAAATACAAATGAATTTTTCTTAACAGCATGTTCTGAAGGTAGAAATCTATAATTTAGCCTGACATTTTAAGTGTACATCACTTGAATTGCTGCCAGCTTTCTAGAGTGATTAGGTGACTTGAAAAAGGCAAATATTTTTTCATATGCTTCCACTGAATTGGAGGCTCTGCTGCTGAAAAGACTTCAATAATCCTAGCTGTATTTATTTCCTAAAGCCTCACTCATCATTGTCAAAATGTTATCAGCCATCCCCAGCTTTCTCTCCAGCCCAGAATCTAATTCCAATTATTTAAAAAAATCCCTTTCTGGAAATGAATCTTCTGCAGTACTCTCTATTTTTCATGTAAGACTTAATCAATTATTAACTGGAATGTATATGCCACATATCTGTTGAGCTTAAGTGAAACTGCTCTTGTGTGTTGAGGAGAGCTATGGAGAAGGGCTTCAGCATGCTTGCTGGGGAGCTGAAAGCACATGGCTCATGCAAAGCTGCAGCAGTGCTCTGGGACCTTGGGCACAGGAAGAAAATTCACCGCCAAGGATTGCCTTGGAAGGAGTATCGGCTGGGAAGTAGCCTATGCCTGACCTCTTTTCTTAATTGTGAGCAGAAATGAAGAATTTGGTTCCATGAACATATAACCTCCCTCTGAAAAGCACCAAGGAGATAAATCAATCTCATTTGCTTGACTCCATCAGCAGCGTAGGGAACTCAATGCTTGCAAAATTTGCGGTGGGATCATCATCAGCTACATCCCTTCAGGATCTTGGCTGCAGTTTTTTGTCATCTCATCAGCTGGGAAACAGGCTGTGTTCACTTGAGAAAAACACCTAGAATGAACATTTTGTACTTTTCTGGGCAGACATATCAGAAGATAGCTGAGAGACTGATTTGCCCCATGAGTTGCTCATGTTCATTCCAAAGATCATCCTCCTTAACCCTTAAAGGGTTGTAGGATCCCTGACCAAGCTGTCCCCCAGCTGCTGCTGGCCCTCAGGCTTGTAAGTGTTGGACAGGCTGCAGGGCTGCAGTAAAACCAGGAGAAACAAAGGAAGAGGTCCTAGTGAGGGACTCTCATCCTCCAGGTTGGCAGTTCAAGGGCACGTTTTAAACAGAGCCAAAATTCTCTTATTTTGAAAGGAGTGTCCACCCACTGATTTACAGAGGGTATCTGTAAAAATCCACACTTTTTTCTGTCTTGCTGGGGCTTCTTTAGGAGTAAAGATTTTGTCCTTAACTCCATCAGGATCAGGCTTTCCCCTACAAATACCCAAAGGAAAAGAAAAGAAAAAAAAAGAAATGATACAGCATCAAATGTATTTCATTTACTTCTAGATGATGTTATATGATGACTCTTTTATGTAGTAACTGCTCTAACATATATTCAGGGAAATAACCTTAGACAATTCAGTCTGGTGGTATACAACATTGTCTGCTCTTATACCTGCATGAAAAATGCAAAATAGCAGTATTTCTGTGCAAACTGCAGGAACAATTAGCTTTATTATAGCAAATGTCTTCAGACTACTTAGTGAAACATGCAGATTGTATTTGTTTGCCTCCAGCTAAATGAAGTTGTCCACTGTTTTTTAGTGCCTTGAATCATGAGGGTCTAACAGAGTTAAGATGAGACACCTTCTGTCCCAAATTTGCTGATAGCTGTATGGCATTGAGGCCATGTTTCCATATCTTACACGATGAACTTTCCATGACTTTCTGCATCGTGTGTTCCTACAGGCTGAACCTCCCCTGCCTGCAACGGGAAAATAGTAGTGAAGGAGTGAGAGGCACCGAGGCATTGAGTTAGCACATTTATACCTTAGGGGGGTTTAAGGAGTTCGTGCCTGTTTTTACAGGGAGTTTTTCAGCCTACTTTGAACTACCTTAAAACAATAAAGTTCCCTTTTCAGCAGCTTGGTTTAATGGAAAGATTTACTGTATTTTCATTCTCCTGCTGAAAAGTGATAATGAAGCCAAGTTCAGAATTCAGTGTCAAAGGGAACGTCTATTTAGGAGAATTAAAGGGTCTAATAACATTCCTGCCACCTGGATTGCCTTATGGGTGGGAGACGTGGGTAGTCCTTCATGGAACACAGCTTGGTGTAAGTATGACATTATTTTTATTTTAAAATAAAAGCACAAGTCCTTTGCCAATCACAAGAATACCTTGCTGAAATTAAAGTTTCAGAAAGTACTGAAGAAGTCAAAATAAAGCTTTGTAGGCTTAACATTTCATCATTGCTATATCAAATACTCTTCTGCCTGAGAGGGGCAACACAGTCTTGCTGTTATTACTTCATGCCTCATCCTATTATGAACTTTCTCCTGCTAAACAAAGAAAATTCGGATCCTGCAAATGCTTACACACATGCTTAGTTTTAAACACGTGAGTAACCTTACTGGCTCAAGTACAACTGCTTAAATGCTTGACATAAAGTGCGTGTGTACAGGTTTTCAGGAGAGGAGATATGGTTGCAAAGAATAACTTTACACGCGTGCTCCCAGATTCTCGAGTTGAGGAATCCATTAAGCTGCCGTTTGCTTTTTGTACTTTCCCTCCCAAAGGTTTGTACTAGAAATGACCCATTTTATGAACTGCACTTTTCAGGTTTGAACCCTTTAATACTTCACATAATGCTGGATAAGGAATTTTAGCTTGCGGAAACGTCTGCAACAGCAGCAACAAGAGAAAGTGTCTCCTTTCAGAATTTCCCTTGCCTGCTCGGTGGTGAAGGAAATA
Source organism: Anser anser (assembly GCF_964211835.1). Classification (NCBI taxonomy): domain Eukaryota; kingdom Metazoa; phylum Chordata; class Aves; order Anseriformes; family Anatidae; genus Anser; species Anser anser. The sequence continues at coordinate 21,301,081 of NC_139732.1, forward strand.
AGCAAAACAAGCCTGAAATTGGGTTCGTTAATTTTTTGACAAGTTTTAACTAAGCACAATGACAGGGAGCTTTGCAAGAGAAATTTTAGAAGCCCAGGCACCAAGGCATAATAAGCTGTCAGAGAAAAGATCAAGTAGCATTCTCTAATTCATCTAACCAACATCAATGTTCCAGCTAACAGTAGACAGTGTTAGCCAGATTCTTGCCCTTTTTATCTATGAAAAGCTACATTTATCAAAATAAGCAAAAAATGTGAGGTATGGAATGCAGTTCATTGGAGGGCAGGGCTTTATTGGTTGATTGGTAAATTGAAACACATGGAAAAGTGCTACATGTAGGAACACACTGCTGACTGTATTACTCATTTTTTATTGGTTAATCTCTAATAAGAACCAGCTGGTAATAAAGGACGGAGTTCATGGGAACCCACCCTTTGTTGAAAGCGAAGTTGGTGTCAATACTAGAAACACATGAGCACAAAGAAAACAGATGTAATTGGCTTCTGGAGGTCAGGTTATGTAAAGACCCCAGTGAACAGAGGTGAGGTTTTGGCTGAAGAGAATGACAGGCTAAAATAGCCATTATTTCTGTGTCTGCGAGTGCGTGTGTCTCAGGAGGGGGTGGCAGTCACAGAGACCTCTGTTTTGGGTAGGAATCAGGGCTTTACGCTCTACAGAAAACAGGGAGCTTCACCTTAAACATACAGTTACCAAATCAGGGAAAAATTGTTTTTTGGGGTAGGAAACCTGCAGCTTTGTCTTCAACTATAGTCTAAAATCTGCTTTGAGCTTTACTAGAATTAAATGAATTTTGTTAGACAAAACAGCGATGAGACCCACGTTCACCCCTACATATTCGTGACGTCTACAGCCCCGAAGAGAATGGGCTGGGGCTTCAGCACAGGTTTAAAGTTAAACAGATGCTTCAATAGCTCCTTGCCCAATAATGTCTACTTCTTCAATCAGAACATAAAACTGTCTTGTTAAACCTTTAAACTAATTCATAAGAGGGGCAGAGGGGACTTTTTTTCTTTTTTTTTCTCTGAGGGCAACGGTATACATTACATAAAAAATGTTCACATAGCAGGTTAGAAATGTAAGGAATCAAAATGGCAATATCCTGGGTTTTACCATCAGAGCATTTAATGAGGCATTTAAACCAAGCTCTGGCTCTCTTGCACAGAAGACATCCTTTGAGAAGAACCTCAGAGATTCTGTTCCTTAATTTGGATTTCTCTGTTCTTTTTATAACATGATGCTGCATGAACAATTCACGTGAGTAATGTGGGCAACAAGTGAATTTTCAGATACAGCCTTTTTCAGAATTATTTGCCAAAAATACTTCAGCTTGAGGATTGCCCAGGAGGAGTTCAGCAACAAGGATTCGAAATCCAAGCCTTGTAGGTGACATCTGAGCAGGCATGTGGCGGCGGCTCTGCCCTGCGGTTCGCTCACTGTAATCCTCAGATTCAGGATTCTGTTTTGAATATTTGTGGTTTGGAGTTCAAACTTCATTTTCTTCAAACATTCCCTAATGTTCGAGTCAAATGCACTCTTTCCCGCCTGCAGGCTTCTTCACTGGAATACCACTTGCAAACAAATTAAAAAGACATACAAATGCAACCCTGGATAAATCCAGATCTGGTCACTGATACTGTCTTACATTTACACGAATATAACTGCACTGAAAATTATTCTTGGTTTAATTCTCATGTGCACTGCAGCAATGTCTAAAAAACCCCAGGTCCCCCAAAAGTAGGCTTTCATTCTGCAAAGGACCATGTCAGAAATGAAAAGTCCATCTCAGCCTTCCTGAGATCCCTGCCCCCTGCAGAGGAAAGAGCTGAATTGCTCAGTGCATTGCAAAGTGAGGTCCAGCCAAGCTGTGCATGTATAGAGGAGGCATCTGGCAAAGTTGGCATAAAAAACCGTCCGAGAAGCACAAAAGTAAAAATGAAAAGGAGTTTTTGGGTGATTGGTTCTGAGCCTGTACGCTGATGTATATTTAAAATACCTGAAATGAGGGACAAGTACACTGTAAACTGCATTGGAAAGGTTTTTTGGAAAAGTGTTTGCTGCTGTTATTTTAAAGTCAGCTTAATGTCTTAATGCCTTTCTAGAAGCGGTGGTTACCAGGAAAAAAAAAAAAAAAAGGCTGGGAAAGAATTATTAACACAAAATTCAATAACATCCCCCTTGCTTTCTCCAAGGTATTGCCTGAGTGACTGCAGCATTTACAAAAGGGATTCTAATCTGAAATGAATTTGCAGCTAATTCAACCTGTAGGCTAGTGACTCTGGGATTTCCTAGATAATACAATCCAGACAGTAATGTTGATGGATGTTAAAGACTTGCCTGTGTAACTGTTGTAAAGCTCTGTCATAAGAACAAATGAGGCATTATTGCTTTAACAAAAGTAATCCCACTGCACCAGTAAATTCTGCACTCTTTCAATATCACACGATTATTAGTTACAGTGACTTAGTGATGTATCTTCCTTCAAAGAGGAACAAACACTTCACCCGTGGATTTTACATGTGAAAGACTCTCCACAAACCAAGTATTTATTTATTTATTTTTAACACAGAGTGAATTCAGAGTCATGTGTTTTCTTACCTAGACAGATGAGCTGGAAGAAATGTGGCCAGCGTATAACAATGAGTACCAGGGTAGTGGGGCTACAAAAGCGGATGGTGATTTTCATTGCTCTGTATTCTGTTCCTGACTCTGCGAGGGAGGTCAGGATGGCTGGGAGTAAAAACCTAGCCTTAAAGAGCTAAAAGAACATTTTATGTTTGGAGGACACTGAATAAAAATGGTTTAGTGGTTGCATATTTTCCTAAAGGCTTCTATTGAAGCCACAGATATTTGGCTAACCTGGACTAGACGCTTCTACGTTCACCCTAGAGCTAATGTGTTTTATGGATTTTGATTCCTGGACCAAGCCTCACTGACAGCATCCAGATTTCCATTCCTCTCTTTGCTCTTGAATAAAATGGCCAACCTGCCCTTTTCTTTCCTAGGCATTCATGCTCTCCAGCATTACCAGATATTCCACCCTGTGCCTACAATCCTTTTCGTCCAATGCTTTAGTCATCCTCTCACATATTTTATCATCTGTTCATCTTTCTCAGAGAGGAGGCCTTCAAAACAATTGAAGTAAAGCCAAAATAATTCTTTACTTTTGTGGGAGGGAAATATTGACCAACGGTGGGGAAAAAAATTAAACACGTTATACTTACCAAGTCTTGCTGTGATGTTAGCGTTAAAACCCTCCTTGTAAACTTTGAGAACCTCTTTTACCGATAATTTTAAGCATTAAAAATACCATTTTTCATTCCCAGTGGTCTTTCTGTTCCTAATGCTTTCCAGCCTTCTTTTTTTCCCTTGTAGTAATCAGCTGATGGACTCGAGCCTTCCGATCAAACACCTACTTAGTAAATCCTTGGGGGGGCGGGGGGGGAGGTGTTGTTCATTTCTCTTTTTACTAATGCAACCACTCAAAAAACAGCCCTATTGAAAGAGCATAAAAAAGGGATAGTACAGCCCAATTTTTCCAGTGGAGGATTCTCCTGGCATAAGAGATTTACCCAAAGGTTTCTGTGGCTTCTCAGGCTTTCCAGCTCCAATCAAGGCCTGGGACAGGTTAGAGTCATGATGTGAAGAGCCACCCTGATGTTCTCAGGGACCAGGGCTGAGCATTAAGACGTTTTGCATGTGTTGGTCTACATCAAGAGCCAGAAGAGGCAGTGGTGTAACCTGTTACCCAACTCCTCTCCCTGTATCAGAGAGAACTTGGCTGAGCAAAGTGAACATGGCCCTCACTGTGAGTAACACTGTGGTTTAGAAAATAATATAATGTTGGACTATCTAGGAAAAATCACACTTATTACGAGGCTGTCTGAAACCTGCCTTTGTGCCAAAGGTTAATGAGGAGAGGGCTGCAGGGGAATCTGGGCGGGAAGGGGGACGGGCACCTGATCTTCCATGATTAACTTGACAAATGTCTTCCTGGCCTCTGTCCAGTTCCTTGTGGAGATACAGCCCTTGGATGCATTCAAAATGACCTACTTTTCACTGCTGGCCAGGATTTTGCTGCATTGTTGTTATTGTTGGACTTTTCCGCTGCTTTTGGTACTGTTGCACATGAGATTTTTGTCCTGTGTCAGATTGCTGGTTTTGTGTTTGAGTACAGGTCTTCTCTGACTTCTCACATGCTGATGGTGACAATAAAGCATTACACCTTGAGGTACCTAAATTCTGAAGCTCTCCAAAGTGTTTTAAAACTATTTTCTTCTCCCAGTGCTGTACACTAGTAGTTAATACAGAGCTCCTAAAACCTGCTCATACATCTGCTTGCTCTGAGTGCAGAATGGGCAGATGTTTGACATTCATCATCACCAGTAAAAAAAGGAGTTAAAGATGATGGTACACAACAAAATCCACCAAGGAATTTGGCCCAGGCATGTGGATTAATGACTGACCAACAATGAATGACCACCCCAGGAATGTGTCATCCTCATTCCACCCTTTTCCCTAAATTGGACAGAGTATTCCAAGCTGGTTGCTGTTTCCAGAGCCACGGGAAGGACAGAGCAAGCATCTCCTTGGTCAGACCAGCTTGGGTCAGCTTCAACAACCCTGCCAAAACACACCGTTGTCTTGTAGTTTTAAAAACAGCTTTGGAAAGGATAAGATTCCTGGTTCACTCACACCTGCTGTTGCCCTTCAGGTCCATTTGCCTGAGGCTTGTGCAAACGATTTTTCTGCTCAAGCCAAAGGGGGTTTTGATGTATGCTTATGATAGGTTTGGGTCTTGATTGTATGGGTTTCCATTTTGCTGAACACGACAACAAACATTTATAAAATATGTACTGGGGTAATTCAGAAAGATAGCAATCAGCAGAGAGTATAGGCTCATTTAAGGTGTTACAGATGACTCTACAACCTGTTAAGCCAGACGAAGCCTCAGGTAACAAGTGCATTGAAGAAATTGTAAAATGTATCCCAGAATGGATAGATAGACAAATGAATATATTTAATGTTATTTTTTCTATTCAACATGTCATTTCCAATTTACTAGGGGACTAGTTCATTATTTATCTCCTGTAAAATACAAACATGATGGAAAGGCAAAGGTCTGTAGACATCTCTTTATTAGTCCGGCAATGCTGATGGCTATTTAGTCATGTTAGAAACTAAAATAATATTTTCTTCAAATGCTGCGTTTGCCAAATACAAAGTGAGCTGACATCTGCTTGGCTACAGCTGGGGTCACATATGAAGCAGTGCCTAAACTGAACAAATATTTCCAATTTAAAAAAAAAAAAAATCATTAACCTTTTGTCATTAGCATTAGTTGTTCTTTGAATTGCTCAGCAGTTTGAATCAGTGCACCTGCCAAAATAAGCACCAAGTGTTGTTACCCTCTTAGGGACAGCCCTGTTCCATAAATCACAGGATTTCAATGACAGCTAAATGTGTTTTATATCATATAGAGAGCCTGTGTTTATGAATGTGAGATAAAAGGGGTTTAACCAGTGCAAACATTAAGACTACTGTATGCGGTCTGGCTCTCCCTCATTTTTCCCCCTTTTTCTTAAATGTGATTTCTATTGCCCATGTGCATGTCTATCTCCAAATTTCCTGCCAGTTTTGTCTGTAGTTGAATTTCCTTCCAATACGTTCTGTCCTGAAGTGCAGCACTGAGTGCATAATCCCTGTAAGTGTCCAGCTGGAAGAAAAGTGGATTTGGAGACATGGATTCTTTGCATGAAATGAATTATTTGCATGGACTTTAGATCTTCAGCTGAAAACTAAAGATATGGCATTATTCATCTGTGAACATGTGTGTTCTCCTGACTAAATGCCTGTAATATTCTTACCTTGCAAAAGTCCTGACATAACCCCTGCCAGTCACAAACATCCCAAAATGAGATACTTCGATATGAGAATAGCCAAAATGAGATCACTTCTGTGTAAAGACAGTTAGGGGACTTATCACAGAAACCAAATTTTTTTCAAACTGATACTAGGTTTCCCAACTGCACAAAAACCCGTCACATCCCAGGGGTGCTGAAATGTAGATTATTAATGTTCTGAAAGTGTTTGAAGACCCTGAGATGTCACCTGTCCATTTTTTAACGTCTCTGTTCCAAAGTATCATATAAACAGAAAAAGTTACCTGAGACTAGTTTGCTCTTTCCTTCTGTGCTAGCAAATTCACCTGCATATTCCTTAACACAACTACTGCTTGACCAAGGACTAACACTATTGTAAAAATGAAATTATCAATAAAGTTTTTTGTTTTGTTTTGTTTTGCTTTGTTTTTCAAACTGCCCACTTTTTCTAAGCAGTTCAATTTCCATTCGTTGCTAGGAGATTCACCCTGTGAAATTAAAGTTTAAGCCACCCCCAGCCACTGGATAGAGCGCTTACTGAGTCATTATTTATAAAAAATCTCTATGTAAATAGATGAGAACACTGTAATTTTCACTTGTAGTCCAGTGCTATTTTCAAAGGCCTACAATTTATTCTAAAATTTAAATCTCTTGGAAAAGCATCATGAGAGAACGCACATAGAAATCACTTGCTGTCTAAGGCAGGAAACAATCCTCATGGATGTCTCCCTGAATTTGTTCCAGAGCAATATATGGAGTTGAAATGATTGAATGATTCGTTTTCATTGCAGTAAAGATAAAAGAATTTAAATAAAGGTCAGACAGGAGGCAGTTAACATTGAAATCTAGTACAAGAATGGGACTAAAATGTACAAGAAACACGTTTCTCTGTTAGAGGGCTGCGTGTGTGAATTTGGTTAAATCACAGTGTAGGAAATCCTATCCCCATGGAGTTTTGCCATTGAAGCCAGCAAAAGTCAGCTGCATCTCTCATTAGCACAAGCACCACTTTGGAGATGGTTTGGTGGTGTGGACCTCAGATGTGTTCCACACCTGGCCACCATCCTGCAGAAGGGTTCAGAACCGGAAACCGGCAATGACCGCCAGCAGATTTTAAACAGCTATGTTTTAATTTGCTCCCTTCAGATGAAATAAATATATCTGTGAGCTGGTATAAAAATCCACAGGGATGTTATATGGATGGCTGGTTTCCTCTTCCAAGAAGAACTTTGCTAGGAATCACAGGCTCTGCTACATGTCATTCTTCTCTGACGAGCACTGTTGTGTCAGGAGCATGGTCCCTCCAGGGAAGCAGGCACAAATGCCAATTCCTGTAAGAAATATGCCACCCAGCTGAGCTCTCTCATAACAGTAGTGACTTTTCCACTCCCTACATTTGTCAATGATTTCTGCTCGTGAGCTCAGTCATTGCTATGTGGCTAGGGAAAATTGTAGCCCTTTATCAAAAGCTGCTCCCAGCCCTGCCAGATGAGGTCTGCTTTTCATTTGAAAGGCTTGCAGCAAGCAAGGAAGTGTCTGAGCCATGCCCAGTCCTCCTAGGCAAATTCTTTGCCACCTCAGATGTTAATTCCTAGAAACTCTATTGTCAAGAGCGATAGTCCTGAGAGCTCTGCTGAGCTGCGGATCTTGGAGAGGGTTGGAGACATTTTCTGCTGCAGTCATTTGGAACAGCTCTGTGTTACTGCAATCTCCATTACAACACAATAACAGGAAACGTTTCGGTGGCCTCTACAGTACTTGGCATATTATTTCACTTTAATGCTCGTATTGTTTGAGCATTAATAAAACTGGAAACTGTGATATAATTAAATCCATTCTTCCTACAGAGAAGATGACTGTTTAAGATAGTGGCAAGAGCAGCAGACTCACATGTCGCCCGGAGAAGAGAGTGCATTCCCCTTGCCAAGGCACAGCATACACGTGCTTGGTTTTATATTCTCGTGCATAAAAAGAGCTCCAGTTGAGAGCTGGAGACCTCTTGCACCTCTGGATCCAGAGCTGTGAGACTTTATTGCTTGACCTATGAGATTATCCTGTTAGACCAAAGGATAAACTGTTCTCAGACCCACTGTACATAACCTGAGCCTCTTGTCGGTTAAGATTTTAGACACAGAGACCAAATAACTGATAGAGCCATGGCTTATTTGAACTGGCTGAAGTGCATATTTATATTTTGGGTGGAATCAGGAATATCACAGTGTAGAAATCTCTGTGCATCTTTCTGGTGCTGCACCACTGAAACAAGGCACTCTGTGGCTGTTGTCTCCACCTGCAATCATCTGCTCTGGTTGTGTGCACACACTGCAGCCAGCCACAGGGTGATGCCCATCCTCATATCTGCAGTCACAGGTCCAATCCAGCTTCCAGCTAAACACATGGATATAAGGGAAATAACCAAGCTGATAATGTAATCTCTCTGCAGACAGGTTGAGCCAGCAAAGTCCTTTGTGTGTCCAGACGCCTTTGCTGCTCCCTCAGTAATTTGCAGAAGTGTTGCAGTAACTGAGGAGATGTGTTTCCTGTAGTGAAGGCTTTCCTTTGTCCATGCCTGGCATTTATTCGTTTGCATTAGTCCATCTGTAATTAAATCTCTGCTAAACTTTTAATGTAGACCTGGGGTGTGCCCTCTTGATTGGAACAATGCTAAGAAATATACAGATATCTCCTCTATTGTGGCAGTCCACAAATCAGCTCAGAAAATTCCCGTGCAAGGTGTCACAGGTTATTAATTGTTAAACTGATATTTTTGAAATGTTGATGAAATTAAAACCTTAAAGAACATCTTGTGTTTGGTAAGCATTATTGGAGAAATTCATGGAAAGTTCCTAGAAACACTTTTTTTTTTCCAGTACAAAAAGTGAGTAGTGAACTGGTTAGACCACAGAAGTTCAGATTAGGAAATGTAAAATATTGCTCTGAAATAATGCTATAATGCAAGTTTTCAGATTTAACTCAATACAGTAAATGTCTCTGGGTGACCTCAACATACAGCTTTAAACACTAAAACAATCTATGTGTAGCCAGCAACATAGACAAAACTTACAAGAGAGTAGTTTTCCTCCTTCTGTGCTATCACTTTGAAAAATGGGTCTGCATAGTACGTACACTTTCCAACGTACTTGCTCTTAGGGTAGAGCAAGAAAAGAGAGATTATAACAACTATTAAAATTCTTCTTCTACTAATGAAATTTAACAAACAGAAAGAAGGTGAAAATTGATTTGTATATGTTATAAATATTTAACTCCAGCTGCAGATTTTGTAGTGCATATCCAAACTGGAGCTTTCTTCCCCGTTTCTCTGAAAAAATTCAGAGCCCGGGGGAGGAAACCAAGGAAGAGGGTGAACTGTTGACTGAGCTTCTCAAGGTAATTTTAAAGCCAAGTATCTGTTAGGTATGTTTTCAGTTCCTATACTTTGTTTTCCAATTCTTAGTCTACTGCTCGCTAACAGAGACGTTAGAGGGATAGGAGGAAAACTCAGAGCTTCAGAAACAACAAGTAATATGGGGACGAGTGAGAGATATCTATGTTGGGTTGTGCTTTCTGCTCCTGAAAATCGCCTTCCCAACATTGGCCAAACAGTAGCATTCTCCTCCCTTTTACCTCTATTACAGAGAGTAACAGTGGTACTGGCTCACTTCTTCCCTGTTCCACATGTGGGAAATGGAAACTCTTGGTCCAGTGTTGGGTTCAAAACAATTCTCACCGAGATGTCTAACACTGATCACAACATCCTCCGCTGATTTTGGTTAACCTGGGATTTCACACTGAAGTTCTTGTCAAAAAAAATAAAAAATAATAGGAAAAAAAATTGCTTCATTTAAGCTTGTTGTCAACTTCTTCTCCCTTCCCTGACTTTCAGAATTCAGCCATTATGCAATATCTCAACCTAAACCTTTGCTTAAATGTCAACAGCTGCCTTTGTTGGCTACTGATCTACTCAGAAGTTAAATTGTCTTCAGACCATGCTTTTAGGGATTGTAGATATTTTAGAAGGCTGTCATCAACATGTCCTAGGAGTTGGAAGAAGTTTTTTTCTTTTGTGGAAGCCAGTTAAGAATCTGTAATGCAGCACAACGCAGATTTTCAAAAAGGCATAGAGGTAGAAAAAAAGTAAATTTTTCCTGTTCTTGATGTGGAAACCAAGAGGAATCCAGGCATTTCTCTTGACTTCACTGTGAACTACACACAGCAAAAGGTTACAAAATTGGAAGTGGGGGAAAGATCAGAGGTTAAGGAGCTCATATTTCTACATAACATGACCTTATCTCAGTGGCAACTCAATTCTCATGATCTGCTGCTGTGTTCTCACAAAGATAAGTCTTCTAAAGACATGGAAGAGTGTTTTAGCAAGGAAAACAGGAGACTGCACTCACAGCAGTTTCTTTGAAAAGTTTGCCGGCCTGTGAGTTACAAGATACTGTACTTAAAATGTCAAATCAAGCAATCTGTTCTGAAAGGAAAATTACCAAAGCAATCACAGACCTTGATTTCCCCTAGACTCATGGAATACAGACAAAAATTATGAAAATCGCTTGGCCACCCAGAGCCTTAATGTTGAAGTCCCAGGTCAAGGAAAGCTCAAGCAATTAGCCTGCTGCACTAATGACATGCCTGTTTGATATAGTAGCTGAATAGCACCCTGATTGCCTATAATATGATTATGCACATTTTGGGTTCCTTAAAAAAAATTGATGCCTTGGAAAAATAAAATCTCATTTCTCTGGCATTTCTGAAAAACCTCTGTTTCCTGAAAAGCTAAAGGCATATTTCAGCTCCCTATGTTTCCACAAATATGTTATTAGATTCACTCACTGGCCTACCTTTAATGAGTAGAAGATGTCATTGTTGAGAAGGATATTAAAATATAGTTGCAAGACAATGTCATCCCATAGCAAAGCTGCTGTAATTCATGGGGCCAGCTTCTCTTCATGTCCCATTTAAAAAAACACAGGAAGGTTGGAAGAAGATTGCTCCAGGGTGGATAGTCTTAACAATTCAGTTACTGTATTCACAAGACAAATTCTGGTAATCAGAAAAACACTCTTCTTCCTCGCCCTTTATACAGAACTCTTTTTTTTTTTCTTTTTTTTTTTTTTCTGTGTGTGACACTGTTTTTCATTCTAGTTGGAAATAAAATTGGTGGCATTGAGTAAGTCAGGAGCAGGATTGGACTCAAATGTTCTGGATGTTCAACATCTTAATGAAAACCTCTTTAGAGTCAGCTATATATGTGTATATATATATATATATATATATACGACTCTGCCATACATCCATTACTACAGACAGATGAGAAAAGAGGCAAGGAAAAGACATCATGAGAAAATCTGTTCTATTCAAAATACACAGCCAAAACATACCAAGCAGGCATACAACAAAGAATACTACAAGGATAAGTCCAAAAGATACCTAAGCACTCAACAGTCTAAAGAAGCTTCTTTATTTCTCATATGTTGAATTAATGTCACAGGTAAAGCAGACCAGAAATCCAAGTACAAACAACAGCTTGAGATATTCAGTATTTTTGCAGGACATGGGGACAAAGAAGCCAGTGACACAGCCGAGACTAGAGCAGCACAAATGTGAGATGAAAAAGGGGATGGAAAAAAATCCTAAACCTAATTCAATATTTGGTTTGGGAGGTGATCTGGCTTCTTTTAATCTAGAGCTGTTTGCATATTCTGACCAGTGGGACCATCACTCTCTTCATCTGCGCCATAAAGCAGGGCTTGTAGTTTTTTGGGCAAAACCACAGCAGTTACCTGCACCTCCTGAGCGCTGACTCTGGAAACAGGTCAGAGTTCTCCAGTTTTGGGGCATTTCATTTTTTTTCCTGGCATTATGTCCCTGACAGTCTAATCTCAGGCAGCACTATTTATTGACATTAAAAGAAAATCCCCTCTTCAGAAAGAGGAAAGGGAAATCTAGAAGTGATTAATACTGTAGGTCTTGTGTACAATGAGGGCCTGTGTCTCACAAGCGCACCAATTAGATTTAAAGCTGATATTTTTGGGTTTCCCAAGGAGAGAAGAGTGAGCCTGAGAAAGCTCCTGACCATCTTCATACATATTCAGGGTTTCTCTTTGTTTTCTGATGAAGGGATAGGCTCTGTCCTCAGACTTTTGAATGGTCCCTCGACACCAATCTTGGTGATTTTTTTTAATTAAGCCTGCCTGGAGTGGTTTGAATTTGGATCTAATACTGACAGCTTAGCCCCTTGGTTTAAAAGGCGTTTTAACCTGAAAGGAAATGGAAATCTTATATAAATTCACTTTTGTGATTTGAAAGGTTTTTCTTCAAAAAAAAAAACCTTTCCCTCCTTCAATTTCTCCCTTCAAATCTATTGCTCCTGGAGATTATCAACGAAGCTTGTCAGAAGGATGGAGAGGGGGAGAAAAAAAATCAATAAAATAAAATAAATAAAATAAATAAAATAAAATAAAATAAAATAAAATAAAATAAAATAAAATAAAATAAAATAAAATAAAATAAAATAAATAGCTGAGGAGAAATTGTAAAGCATTTTGTGCTAGACCTTCAGCTGATCTTAATAGATGTTTATGTTAATATTTATACCCCATGCTCTGTTTCTCAGATGTAGCACAAACAACTCTTACATCTCCAGCTTCCCTCAAGGTGTGGGGTCAGCCCCAAAGCAATGTGGTGAGGGTACATGCGTGTCCCCTGTCCCAGACGAGGCATGGTCCCTCGCCCCCACTCACAGCCATGCTGTGTCCCCACCAGGAAATGCCTTCTCAGGAACAGCTCCCGCGAAAAGGCTTCCCAAACCACCCAAATTTTGAGGGAGGACCAAAACAGTGGAGACAAAAGGACAACCAGTCAAAACTCTAAATGAACTTTAAATAAGAAGAATGAGCCGGAATAGGTAATCAAAAACACATGAAATCCTATTCATTTTCTCTGTGGCTAGGCTCAGAAATGATCAAAACTTCTTTTTTTTTTTATATTTCTGTAAGACTTTTTACTAAAATATGGTCCATTTTAATCAGAAGAAAAGTCTGCAGCTGCTCTCTAATTTTACAACAGTAACATTTCAAATGTTGTTTTCCCTTTTTTAATATTGTGAAGGGAAAAGAAAACAAAGCCAAAGATGTGGAGGTCTCTTTAATGCACACTTGCATCAGTCTGCTGTTCTCAGTACTGGACTGACCAGTACATTGCTATATATTTGCTGAACTTTAATACACTACATTTGTCTAATAAGTTCAGATAAATGAACTATAGATACATTACTTGGGAAGATTTTACACACTCTTTTTCTCTCCTTCAGACTTGGAGACCATCATTAGTGTTTTACAGAAGGATTATTTGAAATTCAGACTAGCAAAACATAAGCTAAAGAGGTACAGCTGTGATTTGTCTACCGCAACATGTCTTATAATTATTGTGTCCCTCCCTGCTAATGACTTTTTGACTTTTTTCATCCACTTGGTACCCAAGGGATGTACAACATTATCTGTGCACATCAATATTTTTCAAGGAACATGTGTTTTTACTTTGTAGCAGATTTTCCTCATCGCTTACAAGTAGCAAATAAAGATCTAATAAAAATTGATGCTTATATCCCTTCAACACCAGGTATAGTTTTTTGAGCCAGCAAGTAGGATTGCACGTTGGAATCTGTGTTGCTGGTGTTCCTGGTTCTCCATGCAGCCAGGAAAATAAAATCAGGCTGTTGAGGCTTTGGAAAGGAAAAGCAAATCAACCAACAAATATTTGGAGAGGAGTAATTTGGGGAATATTAGATAAACTGTCTTTCCTTACTGTAGTACAGAAAAATTATCTCTACTTCCAGCCTCTTTATATCCCTAATATCATTTCTGTGTCTTCTCAGTCTCTCTTTTTTTGCTGACTCATCTGCCATTTGAGACGTTTTCTATGCCTCTAACTCACACATCCTTTATTCTATTTGAATCTATTTTAGAGCCCTAAATTCATCCTGTGGGATTCATTTAGATTTTTTTAAAAACACTCAAGCTCACATGAAACCTCTTAGTCAATATTTAATTTAGACTCTCATATGTAGAGACCCTCCAGTCATTCTGAGTTCAAAAGCAAGAGGGAAACATTGACACGGAAAAGAGCATGCTGCTGCAAGAGGCAAAAGGCCTCTGGCTTGCAGAAAAGATGCACTCAGATGAGCATGGAGGCCAGCATCTGTCTGGAGCTGCCACCATCAGCTGTAGCTTTCATTGTCACTCTCTTAGAGGGATTATTGGTCGCTGTATCTACAAAGTTTCTCTTCCATACTCTCCTCTTTTTGGATCTTTCTGCAGCCATAATCCCCCCAAAGGTACTCAAATTCAAGGCGCTTTCTATATTGGAACAAAAATTTAAACCAGTCCTAAAGTAGATTTGGCAGAATGAATGGGAACGAGTGGCAGAAGTCATTACAGTTTCTATATGTTACCTACAGGAGATAAGAGAAGATGAATTAGGAGTCTGAGGTTTTGCTTGAAGTTCAAGGATTATCATCGCCTCTCCCTGAGCAAATGTATCCCAGGGACTTGCACTACCAGGAGTCTCTGGCCTCTGAAGGCTCTTACACCCTTCCCGGTCCCAAAGGAGAGGCATCTTCACATGATCCTGCTTATAGAAGATGCATTTGCAGAGTGCTATGATCCACACCTGGACTCTTTCTCCTCCTTTTCTTCACAGGCAGGCTTCTGGGATGTTCTGCAGGTGTTGATCACTGCATTACTACCTACGTGTCTGGCTGCTTTTGGTTCACTTGAAACCATTCAATTTTTTGATTCTTCCCCATGCACATTTTGAAGGGAGATGAAAAGCTGTTGAACATGAAAGACCTCCTAAACCTCTGGTTGGTGCCCAGCAGATATTCCCTGTGGAGCTTTTATCCACCTCCACAACATGCTCTGTCACTTCAGTTCTTTCACCTTTTCATGCTATTCCTCTCCATAAAACCACCAGCCCAACCTGCTCTTCCAGCCAAGGACCCCGTCCACCCTACAAACAGGGCTCAGTGTTGTAACGGGCGCACAGGCTCAGATCAACACCTCGCTTCCCCTCTTGATCTGCTCCGGGGTTTCTGGCAGGGACATGCAGGGAGGCTGCAGGTCCACGAGGGACCTGACATTGTGGCAATACCTGTCTGCCCTCCAGGAACGGCAGTCGGGCTCCTCACCCTGCAGTAGTCAGAGTTTACCCTAAAGGTCTGTAGTAAACTCATTACCTCTGTGGCTCTCCTTCATCGCAACTTAACAGCTTTTTATAGATTTTTGTTGGATCTGAGTTAAAGCGCTTGAAACACAGTGATGTCCTGCCAGTGATTTAACTAGAACCTCAGACAAAAATGTTCCTTTTGCTCTCTGCTCAAGCCTGTGGACCTGGGACGTGTTTCTTTTTAACAGAAACACTCTTTTTTTTTTTTTTTTTCCAAAATCCCTAAAGAAAAAGGCAGACAAACCTAAGTCAACTATTTCACATTTAGTGCATCGAGTTTTGTTCTCTAGGCTGCCTGCCCGGGACAGTCAGATGGGCAAGATTCACTCTGAGCAGACTCAAGAACTCAGCAAATTTGTAGCCCTTTAAGATGGGACCAAAAAATTGAAACCAAAGGCTGAACTTACTGGAAACCAGTAAAATGCTGGTGTTCCTGCTGTATTTTTACAAGCCAGGTGTGCTGGCAGGAAAGCTGCAATGGTCCTGGGGGGCAGGTAGCTTGACAGCTTCTCTCCAACACACCTTTGCAGGTTCATGGAGCCTCTCCAGACCTGAACTGTGTTGCTCCAGGTGCCATGGTCCTCTCTGGTGGCTGTAGATTTTGTGTAGAGCAAGGCAGGTAGCATCCTGCTTGTCCCTCAATCCCTGCTTCTCTGAATTTGGGGCAGCCTAAAGAGGATCACTGCCTTGGGTGTTGTAATTGTTGGGAGTCAGGAGGAGGATTTTAGTAGTCACATCAGAGACAAGTGACAAGTTTCTGAGTAATTACAAGAGACATCAGCTGTTGGGAAATATAGATGGAAAGACTGCAGCAAGGCAAAGGACAAAGCAAAAGCATGGCCAGAAAGACATGAAAAGCGCAACACAGGGCCTGGGATGAAACGCTGGAGCAGAACTGCCCCAGGCATCCCCACCAATGCAGCCCCCAGCCCACATCACCCAGACACCCCTCACCCTGCAACAGGAGATGCTGAGCTGCCCTCAGTGCCCCAGGCACCACCCAGCGCCCCAGGTCACCTGGCAGTTAACACAGCTCTGTAAAACATGCTCAGATTTTTCCTATTGCCTAAGCATAAAAATCCCCTTAAAAATTAAAAATCAGTTGGGTTTTTCACTCTTTCCACTCACTCCTAACAAAGAACCGTTTCTTTCTTTTTCTTTTTCTTTTTTTTTTTTTTCTGGGAGAAGTTGGGAAACTCAGAGTTTGCAGGGTCCAAGCCAGGGCGAGCATCCCCATTTTTCCTCCCAGTGACAAGGGCAGCAGTGATATAATGAAATGTACATGTTCTAAGTGGGGCTTCTTCATTTTTAAACAGTTGCCAAAGCTACATAAATGGGACTCCTTCTTTTCTGACCCTTTGCCCTACTTCAAATGAGCTCTTAAACCCTTTGGAAAACATGCGGTTTTACTTTCAACTGCATTAACGCTCATAATGTGTTATTTTGGCTCTCCTTGTATATTCAGGTTGAAGGCATAGATTTCAGAGATTTCGCCTGGTAATGTTGACAAGCAAGCCTTACGCAGGGGCTATCAAGCACCCAAGTCAGCTTCTTTTAAAGCTCTGTTAGCTCAGCTGTATTTTTCTTTGTACACCCAAATACTTCTGGACATTACAGGAGTCTCCGCACTCAACATGCTCCAAACAGTTCATATATAATGCAGCGAGTGTCTGCCAAGGGTACTGATGGTGTCAAAACTCACCTGGGGTTTACAACACACTAAAGAAAATACTGGTGGCATCTAGCCCTGCTGGCAGCCCTCCAAAAACCCTGACTCGGTGCTCATGCCAGCACACAGAGGGACAAAGCCAGTGTGTACCGAAGTCTAGCAGACCTGTCCACCTTTGCCGTCAGTATTTATTCAGCTTTGTGCAAGGAGAATTTGCATCTTAAAAGAGTGATCCTGCAGCCGGAGTGCTTTGGACTCAGGCTGAGTATGAGCACGGAGAACTTTGCTTTGTTTTTTGAGGGCTTTGAGATGTTTCTGTCCCACAAATCCTCCATGCAGGAAACTTTGCAAGCAGCCTGCTTGCAGATATCCATTGCCCTATAGATTTTTTTTTAGTTGTAGTTATATAGTGACTTCTACAATCTGTGCTTTCTTGATGGTTTTCAAAGCTATAGGTAATGTGGCAGCTGAGCTGTTTTACTGTAAATCTACCAGAAAGTCATTTTATCATAAATAGCTTTTGACCTGACACATCTAAACAGTATCTTAGAGGGGAGTTACTGAGGCTATTCACACCACGCATAAGGAGTGAGTGGTAAAACCAGAATCTCATCTCCCTTGGTTCCCTCTTTAAAGAGCCAAGGGAGTTTGGTTCCTCCAAAACTGGCTCTGAGCATCCCAGCTCTCACCCACAATTTCTGGTTGGGATCTTTTTTTTTGTTGAAATATTTTATTAGCTCTAGGGAGGGGTCTCCCACTTCTCTTTCTCCCCCTGCACTCCTACCGGAGGGGTGAATGACATTTTGCACTTCTTCCCTCCGGACAGCCCAGGGAAGCCACAAAGCAACATCAACTACAAGAAATGCAACCCAAGCAATGTTACATCATCGGCTTTATACAAGAACGTGAACAAATTTAAGGCTGTGGGTGATGCCACGTGATGGTCAAGCATGTAAAGCAGCCAGTTCCATCAGAAATCCCAATATTTTATCCGCAAAGGGTTTTAACTTAAAAAAAAACAATAATAATAATAATAGAAAGAGGGAAAAAAGCCTTGCCGAAGTACATTTACGGAGAAGTGTCTTGGAGCACAAATGTTTCTGGGTATGTGACCAACATTTTAAAAAGTTATGGTGGATTTTGCTTTAGGAAAGCTTTTTGTTAAAGTAGTATTTATTTCTTTGGGCTTAAGTAATAACTTAAAGCAATCCCACTTCTTCTAGCACACTATTAACAGTATAATTAATTCTCAGCAACAGGAAACAGAAACCTTTCTTTTTCACTTCATCATTTCAGAGTCAGACCTTCGGTCTTCTTCCAGGTTCCCTATCAAACAGATGGCTTTTATACTCGTAAACATGTTGAGCTCAATTTTCCTCCTGCTGAGTGAGAGATTCAAACAAACCAAACTTCCATACTACTGCTAGGAAATTCCAAACATCTAGAAATACTTTTACAGACGTTTCTTGGCAAGGGTTTCCTCAAAATGTGTGTGGTTCAAAAAAGCCAACCCCAAAGCAGTGAATTTCAATTATGAAAATTGCTGATTTAAAAAAAAAAAAAAAAGGGGGGGGGGATAAGGGGAAGACTACAAAATAAGAGAGGAGGCAGACTTCTATCTGGATAACCAACTTTTGGAGGCCTGTAACGAAACTTTTTTTTTTTTCTTGCTCGTTTGTAAGATGGAACCTTTCAAACTAAGCAGGATTGACTTTTTAATGAACGGTGTCCAATCTTAAGACAGCCTCGGCAAATTTATCGGTTCAGGAATGGAAGTCGGTGGTTCAACCACACTTGGAGCCTAGACCAGGCAAATTTTTGGTGGTTAAGACTAATTTTAGAGGATGAAATTTAAAGGATGCAAATCCATGCTAAGTAAAATCCTCACTGATACGAACGATCACAGGTCGATGTCACTTTTTAGTGGAGTTCTCTGTGATTTAAGGTCTACTTGTTTTCATAAAGACTGTTCTCACTCCTGTTTACGAGACATTTATCCTGTTAACTAATCTTTTGGTACAGCTAATGCTGATACGTGAATGGATATCTCTGTTGAACGCTCTGACAATAATCCAGATATTTCACCTAGTAAATACATGAGACATTTTGCTGTCTGCCAAGGGCCGCATTGGCAGACAGAAAACCCATTCTCTCACTGATGGACGCAGGGGAATTTCCAGAGGGATTCAGCCACCAGCCATGAAGGGAGGGGATGGGAAGGGGGAAAATTTAAAGAAAGTCAGACGGATAAAATAACCAGGCAGGCCAGTGAGTTGGAAACTCAACAAAACATGCGGGATGCATTTTTAGAGGCAGCATTTGCTGAATGCGAAATGGCAGCATGACTGCAGCATGATGAATTTTCTCAGCACTAAACCCCCCTACCCGAGCTCTGGGCAAGCGACTGGATAAGTAAGAGGTATTTAATGAGGTTTGGAAACCTGCGATGCCACCACTTCTCCCCTCGTGTTTTCCACACATTAACCCTCCCTCATTTTTATTTTTTTTTTCTTATAATGACTGTCTGGTTTGGTGGGTTTCTCAGTATTGTGCATTTTCCTCTCTGCAAGCTCATGTTTGTTACATATGAAACCATCTCCAGAGCCCTGAGAAAGGCCTCATAAAAAGTCAGGAATTATATCATCTCCATGCTGTGTTTTAAGGAAAAAACAAACTGTTGTTTTGGAAAGGCTCTACTGAGCATTAGCAGCACTATCATCCACTCTGTGTGTGTGTGTGTGTGTGCACGTGGTTACCAAACAACTTCATTAAATCTCATTTAAATGCTGGCCGCGGTCATCTGTTGTGACTCCAGCCCAAGCTGGAGCAGAAAATCGACAGCCTTTAAACATAAAACACATCTCATTGGGCCAATATTATTTTCATCTTCCTGAACATCATCGTCTGACCTGTAGGTCCAATTACACCCCTTGTTAGTTTTGGCCCTGTGTCAGCAAAGTATGTGCAGATCAGACAAATATGGGGCTTCAAATACGCAGGCATATTTTTTGGCTAATACTGTCAGATAAGGCAGTGTTATCTGCACCTTTTCTCTGAGCTGGCTCTAACCCTATTGAAATTGTTCTATTTTACAAGCTGTATGTCAACAGTACCTGTTTGTGGAAGGTGACACTGTCTCCCCCCTGCTGCTGGTGTTATCGATGAGGAAGCACTAAGTGGGTGTGTGAGTATTTTTAAAGTACACTGCAAAAATAAAATAACAAGAAAGCTCTTGATTTATCCATCTGTTAACAAAATAATGATCCTGCCACCTACAACTGTATTGTTCTGTGCAGCATTCCCAGCTCTGCTGTGCTCTTTTTTAGAATAAATCCTTGTTTCTTCTCGCAAAAGAAAATATTGACCATATCTTGGAAATCAAATGATTTATTTTCCTGATATTTGGTGGTTAGACTTCAGCTGCAAGCCTTTTTATTTTTCCTTGTTAGGACAAGTGGCGGTGGTCCTACCTGTAGAGTGGGAGACTGTCTTCAGGGAAATCGCTGTCTTCATCTGATTTTGCTTTCTTGAAGATCATCACTGAATGTCTCAATGAATGTCAGAGAAACAGTGAGAAGTCAAGAGTTTCTTGAAATCCTACCTGCAGTGTCTGCACAGGAACCAGAGACACTTCAGTCATTTTCCATAGGAAGAGTCTTAATTACGTACTTTATACTGCTATCTCATGCACACATGTATATGATTTAATCGCAGGAATTAATCAATTCCAGTTTTTAATATCTCAGTTACATTCCTGTGTTGAACATCAACATGACACTGTTATCAAAGTATTCTTTAGAGTTGAATTAACTATTTCTGTCCCTATCTAAAACAAGCAAACAGAGAAAAATCCCACCTTGATGCTTGCAGGTCAGTGGCACGTTCTGTTAGCAGTGCTACTGTGCCCCGTTTTGGCTCCCCAAGACAGAGAAATGGCTTTCTTTTACATACATTCATAACTGCAACAAAAGCCATAAACAACTCTCAAAAGGGTGTAGCTGTGCATGGAAAAATCAGAGCTTCTGTTTCCCAGTGATATGTATATGTGGGTGGGTGTATATATGCTTCTGGATATCGATTTGTGTTTCAGGGCACTATTAGGACACTGCATGTGCTGGCAGCAAGCAACAACATAACAGTTATAGAAGACACCCATTTGGGATTTGGGGGATCGACATTCTTCGAGGAAGGAAAGCTGGGGCTGTTCATTAACCAACAAAAGTATAAGTAGGTTGTCACATTGTGTGTAAGATACATATACTTACATGCTTGACTAGTCAAAATATATATTCATATAGTGGTCAGATGGGTTAGAATACAATAATATAACATACCAATGTTTCCTTATCTACCTACACTTTTATTATTTTTTTTCTCAAAATTGTAGCCAAATTTATAGTGATATTTCTACATTTCTAACTCCTCTGCATAATTAACAAAGAAAACAACAGTTCTAGGTGTATGATTTTCTATGTCAGCTCCACTTAATCCATATGTATTTTTCCTACTCACACTCAGGCAATCTTCTAAACAACCATCTTAAGAAAGATTATTACTAGAAAAAAAGCTGATCTTAGAGATGGGGGCAAAACTATACAATAAGCAATTCCAAGCTTGCCCAAATCTAGGATCACCAAACCACAAGTTCCTTGAAATGTTCATGTTTGCCAAAATTAGAAGCAAACTTACTTCTAATTCTTTGAAAGTTTATTGATGTAAAACAGTCTTTGTTTTTGGCATGTTTGGTGCTCAAACATGCAAAATTACCAACGCCCTTAGACTGCTATTTTGAGTAATCAAGGAACTAACAGAGTGGCAATATTATTCTTATGTTATCATCAAAATCTGCTATCTTCTCCGCATCTTCAGAACAATATTTTCATCCCCAGGTGTGCTGGGCACTAAAGGAAGCTCACAGTGACCAAACTTTCCTTGCAATGACCAAGGACATTGCACATAAAGGTGGTGAACATGATTTTCAGCAGGGACTTTTGCTTGTTTTGCTAACAGAGTGTCCAAATGTGTTTTTACAGAGAAAAAAATGTGTGTGCGGTTTGCTATGGTCAGACAGCGGTAGCCTCTTGTTACATGCTTAATGAGCTAATAAAGACAAGCAATGAAGAGACCTGGTACCAGACATAGACCAGCTGTCCCAAAGATATTCATCTTACGTTTCCCTTTTTCTGTGAGGCTGGGCTACAACCGGGCTATCGCTCACCCCGGTCCAGCTGAGGCTTTCCATGGACCGCAATGGGATGTGGGTTAGGCTTACAGTAGTTGAAACCAAGCAATTGTAGTAGAGGGAGAAACGGAAGGAAAAATTGTTCAACAGCATGTGCTGGGCCAAATTCAAGAGATGCACTAGGGAAAAATCGTCCCATCGTTGCTTTTCTAAGGAAATGAGCGTCCAGCGCAGATACTGAATTCATTTCAGAATGATTTAAATTCAGCTTTCTGAGGGGGCGTGTGCACATGGAAAAGCTGGTTTGAGACATAAATATATTCCTTTTGTTGATAGTGGAAGAAACACTGTTTCCTTTGGTCATAGTGAAGAGCAAACAGTTACTTTGATAGTGTTGGCAAGTGAAAAAAAATTATTTTTATCGAATGGTGAAGAAAATACTGTACAACCCTTGCCAATATGTTATACTCTACGTGACACGTCCCATTTAGTCCCACTGCTCCCAGTACGAAATTCTTGCAGTACATCTGCTTAAGTAGGGGAGCCTATCATCACTCTGGGGGGCATGTCTAGGACAGTCTCTCTTGGCTTAAGGTAAGGGTTCCTCACAGAAATTAAGATTTTTTATTTTTTTTTAAAGCAGGCACCAAAGTCAAGGAGAGCACATCAGCCGGTGTTTCTTGTGCTGCTTTAAATAGTGCAACATCAATACAAAGGACATTTGTTTGAGATCTTTTCTGTAGTTTGCTTGCATTGTAATTAATCCAGACAACAGACGAAGGTGAGGATGGCGGGTCAACTAGTTGCGTACAAAGTACAGCCATCAGCACAAGCCTGCCCTTTGTCTCTCTCTGGAGGAAAGGCCTGACCACCTCGTGGCTCGTTTGGATCTGAACAAGGTCTAAGGCAATCACTGAAAGGCAGCGTTGGTGATACAGAGATGCTCCCATTTCTGAGCCTCAAAGCATGACATTGCTCCTGATAAACCCATGGGCAGCCCACCACTCGAGCTGAGTCCAAGCAGAAATAGGGCATTATACGTGCTGGTGCTTCTTACTTTTTTCTGAGTTTTCCTTCTTGAATATTGACACAGGAACCAGTGTTTTAAAAGACATGCTTTCACTGTTTTGCAACAAAACCTAATGAAAACTGCACAGATAGCAGCAGCAGCTTGCCACTGTGAGACTGCTGAAAGACTGGGTTGGGGGAGAGAAGGGGGGGATTTCTCTCACTTTCTCTCTCTTTCTTTCTTTTGCTCTGCAACAGCTGGCTCTTAACAAGCAGACTGGTGCTTAAACCATCTGATATGATGTGAGAAAGCAAAATAATCACCTGCCAAGGTTTTCATCTTCATAAAAGGCAAGGTGTAAGATCAAGTTTCAAAACGTGTAGGAGTTCATCACACGTTGTGACACCAGCATGAACTCTGAGAAACCAACTTCTGTTAACTTTAAAAACACAACATTCATCTCCTTGCCCTGCCAGACACTGCTGCTCAAATTTTGGCAACACTAGGCTTTTCTGGAGCCTGGGCTGCAAAGGTAAATCAATGGAGAATGGAAAAGAGAAGAGGGAAAAAGGGGGGAGGAGGATGAAGGTTCCAGAAACCCAACCAAAAACACAGCTCCACCAGAGCTGTGTGCTCCTGTCTGATAATAATATATAAGAGCACTTCTCATTTGCAACTCTGTCAAAAGTGCTAGCTTCACACTTGGTTACCCAGGGAGAATTTGACCACGTACATGGATGATGGCAAATGGAGAATAAGGGCTTTCTTCTCGGTAGACACAAGAAAGGAGTGGGTTCCTCCTGTGAAGAAAATTGTTTGGACGCAGTTTAAGCCTTAATAAAAAGTTGGCAGGGTAGCTGTCATGATAAAACTCCCCCGTTAAGCAAGATGTACTTGTGTTACCATTCCAGCTTTGGGGAATTTAAGAGGCTGGTTTATTTTTCATCTTTAATTAGGTTTTTGCCTCATTCAGCTTGGAAAGATAAAAAAGATTTAACGGTCTCAATTGCTAAGACTGGTTTTCCTGGCTGAATAAATATTTCAGTTGTTACATAGTATTTTCTATTGGTTTAATGGTGGATGGATGGATGGATGGATGGATGGATGGATGGATGGATGGATGGAAATAACATGTAATGTTTCAGTGAAAATCTCTCTGTCTTTTCCTTCATTTATTATTTTCTTAATTTCCATCTTTGCAGAGGAAAAGCCAAAGCAGTTAGCAAAGGATTTAATTCAGATTTTGTGTCCACCAAGCATTTTTTCATCCTTGGATCCTAAAGCTTTATCCAAAAGAGGGATCCACCCCCTTAGCAGCTGCAGAAAGAGGTGCCTGCTGCTGTGGACTTGCAGAAGATCACCCACAGATGTACACAGAGTGGCCATGCACCCCACTCCCCTTGTGGGGTCTTATCCCGCTGGTTGCAGCCTGGTTTGCATGGTTTAACCAGGCCACATACATAACCAGTCTGTGCAGATACATTTCCCAGTGCCTGACTGCAGGTTTCCTGTGGATCTTTAGCATCTGCACACTTGGCAAGCAAAAACACAGTGCTTCCTCCATCAGCCACAGATGATGCATTGTCAGCAGGAGCAATATTTTGGGCCAGTTGTATGCGTGGCTGAGAGGAAGAAGTCTTGGACCATTGGTTTTGGTTTTTTTGGGCATGCTCAGTGGCAGATGCCAATGCAGGCACCAATGACATCAGCTACTTACTTACAAGCTGAGAGTCCCCTCTCTCCAAAGCCATACATGGATGAACTACAGCAGGTAAATTAAAGTCCTGCTCTCTAAACTTTGTATGTAAGATCAAGTGCAGTGTGTGTACAGAATTCTCACCTTCTGCTCCAGATTGCCTGGCTCATAATTTCAAAAATGTTTCTCAACTACTTTCATTTACGTTTTCCCAAAAATATATTCTTTTTAACCATGAAGTCCTGACAGCCTACTGAAACTTTTTCTTTCTTTTTTTTTTTTTTCTGTAGGTCTCATACAAGTATGCTCCTGGCAGCATTTTGCTGTAGCTGTGATGGTCTTGAGTTAAAAACATGAAATCTGTCACTTTTTTTTTTCAGATTTGTGTGCCTGGCAGCTTGGCTGATTGTCCAGCTTGAACTAATAACAGATATTTAAAAATTAACTTCTGCCTTAAACTTCACCTATTCCTTACATGGCAGTTATGTTCATATTACAGTGAGTGATCAGCTGCAAAGGCAATCATACTGATTAACGGGTACTTGTATGTATATGTGTGTGTGTGCAAAGTGTATAGAGAAGACTTATTTGGGGAAAATTTTAACGTGATCTTTGTAGGGTGGTACACTGATAAGAGATCCAGGCAAGGCAGCAATTGGTTAAGCAGACCTCCCCTCCTCCCCTTAAATTTCCTTGTCTTGTCTTCTATTTTCTATGTTTCCAAATGAGTACATTGCAATTACTTCATTAGGAAACTATTAGAAGGGAACAAGAGAAGATGAGGCACTCGTTTTTTGTCTGTGCTTTTATCTGATGGTGAGAACTGGAGGAATTCTAAAAATCTTTTCTAGGTCACTGATCCTTCCGAGCATTCGTGCCCATCTTCCCTCCTCCCTCCCTGGCTCCAAGCAATTCTACAGATCCTGGTGTGTATCTACCCACAAGGAGTCATTTCCAGAGCCTGATTTTCAATGAGAAAACTGTTTCTTTCCTTTTCATATTTCATTCTTTCTAGATAAGGGAAAAAACAGCTGGTTAGTACCTTATTTTTTTTCCTTGTAATAATGATTTCTCATGTATGACATTCTACTTCTCCCAGAGTTTGGCTCAGTTCAAAAGTTGTCCCAGATTGAAAGTACTGGATGGAGAGATTTAAAGATGAGGGCGAACACTTCAAAATAAATAAAAACCTTTTAAAACCCATGTGGTGTAAAATACTGTTCAATTCACATCCAGATCCCAACTGTCAATATTCTCTTTCAAAAAAAAAAAGAAAAAATTAATGCATTTTTGTTACTTTCTTCATCATGAACATCACGGTGCCTTCATGCTTTCCTTTCAATCCCCATGTCAAGAGTATCACAAAAAGGAGCCCCCAGATCTACATTTAAGCTGTAAAACAAGCAATCTGTTCTTCAGAAATGCTGAGGGCTCTGAGTTCATGACTGGGGAGGAAGTTTTCAGCCCTTTTTAAAATGCAAGCCATAATATTTTTGCATCAGAAATGTATTTATCATCTTCTGGAAATGAGGTCTGGCACATTTTGGAGAAAGTTCCCTCAAAGAATGGGAACCAAGTCCCTTCCTGGCTATTTAATCACAGTATCAGTTTGCCTTGGTGTTTTCCAAGTCCCTTTACCATTGACTTGCCAAAACATGTGAGGTCTGCTTGCCCTAACTGCTGCTTGGATTAAAAGTGATTGACAGGGGATACAATTAAGGTCTAATTCAGAATTCAACAGGCCTGAATTCCTTTGGTAAGAAAATACTTCGATTCCAGAAAAAAAAGAATTACACTAGAAATACTCTTTGGAATAATAATCACAAACTAATATTTGAATATTTAGGGAGCATTACAGCAAAAGTCAAAAAGAAAATTAAAAGTAATGCTGTGAGGTGGCTGGTTACAGTTCCTTGAAACAACAACAACAAAAACATGAGGCATTTAGATTAAAATCTCTTTGTGTGTTTCCTTCTGTGCCGAACTGATTTACATATTGATATAGACCAGATGTTTCAGAAACAAATGCTGTTACATCCGCTGATGGATTGGCTTCAGCTGCTTGCAAACGGCCACTGGAAAGAGTTCAGTGAGGGTATAATGTCACATTAGCCATTCTCATTTACGTTATAAGTCCTATGTTGACCCAACGGTACCTGAATAATTTTTGTACTGCAGAGGGAAACCTATGGAGGCAAATTTAGGAAAGGGGGTATTTTTTTCCAGATGACAGGAGAGGCTGGAAGATGAATTTTTTTGTTTATTTTTACACTGTTTTGCTCAGCTTTCTTTCCTGCATTGGATAAAAGGCGTAAAATAAAAAGCAGAGGTCAAAATATTGTCCTCTTTCATTCTGCAGTGTTTTTCTCCTCTGGAGAATTCTGCAAAGAAGGAGAAATGCAAAATGAAGGGCTTTTCCCCCAAGGCTGCAGCATCCTTTGGGGCAGGGCAGAAGCCTGGGGCACAAGCAGAGGATGCTCCAGCTCTGCAGGGACAGGAGGTGACAACAGCTGTGGGCACTGTCCCCAGGGCCATCGCACTCCACCACCCTCCTTCCTGGATCACAACACATCCAGTGCCAGCAGCTGGTGACACTGGCTTTATCTATAAGCGTAGCTCCAGTTCACATCCTTTTTAGAGACAGTTCCCAGTCTCCCCTCCCCATAGCTGGGAAATTATCTCTTGTTTATCTCCGGATACTTTTTATTTTCACATCAGGTTGTCCTGATGTGTTCACTGCCAACCCTGTTGAAGGAGATACGTGAACACATGCCCATCCTGTGTCCTTCTGAGCTTTGATGTGTGAGCTGATGCGTATTAATCAAGAGCCTCGGAAGCAAGTGTTGCTCCAGAGTAAAATCTGGGCAGTGAAATGCTAGCGGCAATGGTTTAAATGCTAAATTTCTCATGGGCTTCATGGAGGCAAGGTTTCAGAAGCAAAGGCGAAGAGCATAGATGTGGACTGGCTGAACTTTCTTCCAAATAGCAACAACAAACAAACCAAAATCTCCCAGAGAGAGAAATAAGGGTGTGGGGACTCATGTGCATGTGCATTTGCAGCTCCTCTAAATGCATTGCAGCACAGTTAAAAACAAAATGAATGTTCATGAAAAAAGGGTGAAAATTCAGGGGCGTAAACCCTTTCAGTCCTGCTCTTTAGAAGAAAGAGTTTGCTTAGAGGTGCACACCATAAATGTGCTGTATAAACAATGCACAGAAACCTGCATTAGAGAAAACCAAATAATCGGTGCCTAAGGAAATAGCCAGGATTTAGAGAGCTTACAACCAGGCCCTGCTGTGATACAATAGCTTTATTAAGCGTGATATTTTATATACGCTTTTGAGAGTTTGAAGGTTTTGTGCAGTGTTTGGGTAAGGATAAGTGGGATTTCGGAAGCTGTGACCTCATCCTGCATTTGATGCTATCAGAGTTCAGCTGCCGGTGCTCGCCGAAGGGCTGGGAGGTTTGGCCAACGCAAAGGCAAAGCCAAGAGCAGCCCTGCAAGCCTCACTGTTTACCAGCTCAGAGGTTATAATTGTTGTTTTTTTTTTGTGGGGGAAGCTCAAGCCCACCCAAAGAGTGTTTCATAGTGCTCACCAAACCAATAAATGTAATAGTTATGAAAGGCCTCATGCTCTAGCTCCTGGCCAAGGTTTAGCTGCGTGGCTCCCTTTGACTTTAAAGCAAACTGTGCGGCAAAAACCTCATGTGCCTCTTGGAAAGCTTTGGGCTTGACCTGCCTACTGAAGCCAAAGCATCTGGAAGAGGGAAAAGGCTCCCCTGTGACCAAGCATGGCAATTTTCCTCCAGAGGATGAGTTCTTTGCAAGCTCAGGATACATCCTGTATGATCACACCTCTCTGGAGCGCTGTTGTCCTACTCTGCAGGAACCGATGGCTGGGATGTGGGAAGCAATATGGAAGCATTTATACAAATAAGTCACCAACAAGGAAGGATTCCTCACTGCCAAGGACTTTCAGAAAACTTGTATAAAGTTTTCAAAAGAGCAAAAGGAACAAACGCCAAAGCCTGGGGAGTACCACAAAGAGGGTAGCCTTGTAATGTCTGCCTTTGGGTGTGATTAAATCAGATGGCAAAGGACATTTTGGGTGTAGGTTTGGGATTTACAACTGATGAAATATCAGTTGTGGAAAACCGTGTCCGGATTTATTCTGCCTCATAAATTGGACGTTTGGATAAGAGACTACTTGGTTTTTAGGTTTGCTTACAAAGTTATCTTTCAGTATCCATGTAAACATGTTCTTCAGATTAAACTAGACTTGCCTAGAGGCATGGAGGTTTTTGTTTGTTTGTTTTTGTGAACCACATCAGCGTGATACAAACATGGACCTGAATATTTATTTCCTTAATAATTGAACATGGTCACTTGCTCTGACAGCATCTGTAAATCTCAGAGTATAAATACACCAAAATGTTTCTTAATGCACAGCACATTGAGCAGTTTGTATGCTGAATACCCATGGTATATACTGAAAGCTACTCTGTTTGTACCTTTCCTCCTTGTTGTATTCCATTTTTTTAATCCAGAGTGAGTTTCTGGGGCAAGGCTCTGGAGCTGCAGAAACATAGCATCATTGGGGAATTCTTATTTTTATTTCTCAGTAGTTGCATATCACAGTAAATTCTGTAGAACTAGGGAGCACCAGGCTCAAGGAATGGGGGGCGGAGGGTTGGCTCTGCAGTGGAGTTCATGGAATGGGAACAAGATGCTACAGCTTCATTGCCTGGTGATGATGCCACTGTTTTCTTCTGTGGGCATCAGCCAGAAAATTTACCAGGCTCAAGGTGAGAGTATCTTCATCATAGCAGAGATTTTCCTGATGTGCTGCTATTTGTCAATGGTCAATGTACATTAATGAACAAAATCTGCTTTATTTTGGACTTTTATTTTTTATTTAGATAATTAAATGCTCTTCATCATTAAGTGACAATATGTGTATTTCTGTTATTGGATGTGTTAAACAGGGCTTTTGAGCACAGAGAAAAAAAAACAGTCTTTGGGAAGTGTGATATGCATCTGCTCTCTGAGCAGAATTTTGGGTGCATTATCTCTGAAACCTGTTTTCACACATATGTACTCAGGAAACTCTGCTCATGGGTAGAAGCTAGCATGCCTACTTGAATCAAGAAGTTACAACAAACTGACCTGTTTGGAAGGTTCCTAAAACTGCATTAAAGAATTTGAAGTACTTATTGATTGCTATCAATTGGTGGCTATCTCTTCACTGGCTTTGGTGTCCATTGGGTCAATCAGCAACAGCTGAGATAAGTCAGACTGCCATCAGTAAAAGTTTTTTTCTCCCCGCAAATTAAATTAACAGTCTGATACATTTTATATTTTTGGATGACCCAGCATGGCCAAAGCAAAGTGGGACTGTACAAGCCATCTGACATACTTTGTCTTCTGCTGTTTTGGGAAGTTTCTCAGCTGACATGAGAAGCAAATGTTCTGCAGTCTCACAGGGTCTTTCTTGAGGCTGAGTGGTTTATAGCTGGAAAAAAAATCCTCAGCTGGTTTCAGTAGCTATTTGTTACCAACTTAAAGATCAGGTTCTTCAAGGTAAACTGAAAATGACAATTGGAAAATAAACATGAGCCACTTGGTGTGTGTCCTCTATTGGACTGAAATGTGACCCGTGTGCTGAGAGGTTAAGGGGTTAAATTGTGCTTTGGTCATTACAGCCCATGAAAAAAAAATCCTGGGTAAACTCAGAGCACATCACTGTGCTAGCAGGGTGAGGTAGCTCTGAAACCTATCACTGCTTGATGTGGCCCTCCTACGATATGTGATACCCCTTTTCTGTAGTGTCATGGTTATCAACTGCTTAGGCTTATAAGAACTGACGTCAAAAAACATTGAGCTGCTGTTCTCTTCTTGCTCTGGTTGTCACTCTGAGCTCATAAGAAAAGCATCAGGCATGTTTACACATGGAAAAGTTATTAAAGGCCCTTAAAGAAGGGCTTTAAAGAATGGAGTCTCACCTGGAGGATGGCTGGATTAATCTTAGCCCTTTTCTTCTGGCTGGAATACCTACCTCATAAAAAATGAAATGGGCCCCAGAGAACATTTATGTTCCCCAGCCTCATCCCTCCCTCTGATTTAAACCAGTTCCTAGTCAGAGTTTTTAAGACCACCCTGAATACAGTTGCTTGTCAGGCCACTCATTTAGGGTCAGAAAGCAGCAAAGCACTTCAACATGTGCCCAGACTTTGGGCACATGCTCAGTCCCATTGGCTACTGATTCTAACATGCTCTTGTCTCACAAACATAAAGCACTTCCCTAAAATTGGCATTTAAACATGTATTTATGCAAAAGCAAATTCTACATAGGGATTCATACAGAAGCTGAATTTCAGAAGTTCATTTCTGAGATTCTTAGCCACACACTTTATGAAGAAAAAGTCTAATCTAACGACATGCTACCTCTCCTCTTCAGCACAAAAATTCTTGTTTGGAAATTAGTTACAAGAAATAATTTACTGATGGAGAATGCATAGTGATGCTCATGGTGCTCAAGTCATCCCTGTTAACAAATATCCAGAGTCAAACTATTGGTTAATGTTCCCTGACGGGGTACATTGAACAAGCTTTGGAAATGCATATAAGGTATCTGCTTGCTATGGTCATGTTTTCTTCTTAACTACTGGATGTCTCCTTCTTCCAAGGAGCTTCTGAGAGCTTTTCCAAAATGCAAGAATTTAAAATGACCAATTCTGGTGTTTCCAAAATGTCCTGTTTGATCTGAAATTATATTTCCAGTTGTTTTGGTCTCTCCAAAACTGCACTTTTTAGTGACCTATTCATTTTTCCAACAAAATGTTGCCTTGCTCTGGTCATTAGCTAATAGTGGTTAAATTCTGGGCTGCATATCTAGTTAATGTTTTACACATGAGCCTACTTGACTTCTTTTCAAGAAGAAGCCACTGGATCTTGGAAAACATCACCAAGCTGTCAGCATTAAGAGTAAGACAAGTTAATAAGGGCTTGAATAAATCACGCAGAGCTTGTCTAGTATTCATGATGATTGGTGAAATATATATTTTCAGAGGTAATGAAATTTGCATTCAGACTGCAATTCCATTATTTTAATGTAGCTTTGACTCTTTGTCATATTAAATCAGACCCTTTGCCTCCTCATTTGTCATTTAAGTTGTGTAGTGCTCCTTCCTATAGCTGTTCAGAGCAGACAAGGATTAGGCCCAAGGTGAATGGGGAGCAATCGCAGCCAGTTTTGGTGTTTATGTTAGTGTAGTGTGTTATTCCTTCCCTCCTTATCTCAGCAAGGTGAAGAACCACATGTGGGCTTGTCAGAAGATATGTCCGTGACTCTTTCTATATTTTCCCTGTTATGTGTGCTAACTCATTTAGATTATGTGCAACAGAAATTGTTAGCCATGCATAATGCAAAGAAAGTTTTGAATTCATCTCAGGTTCTGGACTGCTCTTTTCTAGGAGGAGGCAGCACAGCTTCAGAGGCAGGAACCATCGTTTATGCCTATCCTCCCTGGCACACAAAACAGCAATGCGACGTAACAGGGAAATTAGCCTGTTCACAATCAGGTTATTTAGCTTCAAGCGGTGCCTTTGTCACTAATTTACAAATCAACTGTTAAGTTTATTTTCCCCTTGTTTTGGTTTCCTGTAAAATGGGTTTTATTTTATCAATTGTTGGTCTTTGTAAGGAACATAAATTGTAAAATCTCTTCCTCAAAGGGAATTTCACTATTTTAAGTACAAGTGTTAAACGTTCCAAAACCCTTGATTTCTCAGTGCAAACAGAACACCCGGCCAATTCCTTGTCACAGCCTAAGCTGCTTTATCAACAGCATGATCAATGGTCTCACAGCATTACAAGTTAAAGGCAATAGGGAAGAAGGCTTCTCCTGCAAGACAGGGTTCTTTTCCTCTTTGCTACTGTCCTGTGTGGATAAGCCATTAAAGGGAAGGCAGCAGTCCTACATTCTCCGTCAGCACGTTGCCACAGAAAATTATTCACGATCGGTATCTGGAGAGTCAAAAACAGAGATTCAAAAAAGGCGGCGCATATTGGAAACCATCCAGAGTGATTAATTCAAACTTATTTCATTGATGGACCATATAGATATGAATGGCCATTTCTTAACTGAAGGAGTAGGTTTCTCTGCAACACTATAAAAATGAAGTGCAGTAGCGTGACCTTTTCTGAACTGATCTAAACTTCTCAAATCCCCCCGGGCTATCCCATATCTGTGTGGTTCGCATTACCCACAGCTCTGCTCCCAGAAACATTTTCTTTCAAACAGCCAGCTAGAGTTAACTTTCCTCTCTTCATGGTGACTGCTTTTAGAAGTCCAACCAAGTGCTTTTTCTGTTCTGCCACTGTCTTTCCCTGCACAATTGTTTAAAATATACTGTTTTCCTGTTTCAGGTTGAAGGAGGTTGTATATTTAAATTTCTCACGCCTGTTAAAGCTTTGGAAGGTATCATTTACAAAGTCAATAGCCAGGAATGGAAAACATCTTATAAAGTTTCAAACAAAATCTGGCCATATTTAGAAGGCAGTGTGACTTTGCTCCCCATCTATAAACTACATGCTAATAGAAAGAGCTTGCTCCATCTCCATCTCGATCCCGCCCCGCCAGCCTTGGCTGTGATCGTAGATAAGTCTCGGCTGAGCTGAGAGCTGGTGATTGGCTCACGTTGCACGTTATACCCTCTAACCTCTGACACAGCGAACATATGATAACAAGCATGAGTGAGCTCCCAGAGGGACGGTGCTAAGGGCTGCAGTGGATTAAACGTTCTCAAGCATGACTTCTTCCAAAGGCAAGAGCAGGGGAAGAGCTCAAAGCAAGATGCAGAGACTGCCGATTAAGGGCCTTGAAGGATTTTCCTATCCCATCTCGTCAAGCTACTTGCTGTATAGCCACACAAAATCTGCTTTGACAGAAGATCAAGTTTGCTATTTAAAGATCAGCAACAGTGGAGGAAGGCTGAAAGATGTTTGTTTCACTTCGCCCTTTCACTCAAGATGGATTTTTTGCTAATATTTTAGGAATGTTTCCTTATCAGGATTATAAAAAATAAATACAGCAAGCATTTTGGCAGTCAAAAAGAACAATATAGATTAGAAAATGATTTAGCACCCTTATTTCTTTAGCTAACTTATATTGCCCAATCTAATGAACAATCATCCACATGAGTAATTCTCCTGTGTGAAGATCTTTGTTGAAATCAAAATGGAAATTTTCACATAGGCAAAACTACTCACATATTTATACTCATTGCTTAGTTTCCTAGTATTAAATTTAAGAACAGACTGTTTCCTTTAAAACTTATTTTTCAGTGAAACACAGCTCTGCTCTACAAACTGTCTAAATAGTTAAATGGAAATATTTCATTTTTCTGAAAACCCTCTGTATCCCTTAGCTACCTGTTAACAGAGTTTGTTACATAGAGCTCCTCCACCAGCCTTAACAGTTATTGTAAGATATCCTTAATAGGCTTATGAGGCAGTGACTAGCTAACACCTGATGCTTCTTGACCATTTTTATAAGCTTTGAGATCTACATAGGGCCACCGAAACATCTCCACCAATGTCCTCCAATCACTTATGGGGTGGTACAACGAAAGTCTGATAGCTTAACAAATGCAAAAAGCAAAGAAAACAAAACAAGAAGTTAAAAAGCATACAATGTGGAAAAAAAATGAACAGATGAAAGCTGCATAGTTAATAAATCAAATGAATCACTCAAAGCACAATATTTAGCCAAAAGATACAGGAAATGAGAATTTCTGCAAAGCCCACCAGAGATGTCGCTATTGCTACTGATATAATTTAGATTGTGCTTGGATATTTGAATGATAGACAGCTACACAGCCCCTGGGTTTAAAGGTTAAAACATTCTGAAGATGTGAATTCTGGTGATCTGGGGTTTTCACCACTTTGTGAAAAATGCTCCAGTAGCAATTCTTAAATATGCCCTCTGACATTCTAAAGGGGAATAATATGCTTTATATTATGAACCAGGGTGTCATGTCATGCGCTTCGTGTTTCATAAAGGATTCCAGAAACTTGGGCTCCTTACCGAGTACTGTTCTATGACAACTTATTAACACTTTTATATATTAATGCTTAAGGCAAAATAGAAATGCAAACCATGACCCTACTCACTAACAATATCCACACTCAGATACCAAGCAGATGACTTCAGCACAGCCCTTCTACACAGAATTCTGTGAAACTTCTTCTTAAAGAAAGAAAAACAAATTTTAAATCCACCTAAAAATAAAAGGAGGTTAGACTAGATTATTACAAGGTCCCACCTGACTTGGAAATGTATAAACGTGTTTGTATAATTTTAGAATTTTTGTGAAGCACATTTTAAGATAAGTGTTATGAACATTTGGCAAGCCTTTTTTAAACATGCTGTAAGATTTTTGGACATACACGTATACTTATAAACCAAAAAAAAAAAAATAGCATTCAAACATTCTATCTCTTGTTTTGTCTCAGCATTAATGTAAGATGATTAGCTACTCTGAGAATGTTTAGAAGAAACTTCAGCCCCTTGTTAGAAGATAGGCCTGGGAGCAGCATGCTCACCTCACTGTGGGACATTCTTTTTACTTTGCTTCAGATTTTCTCTGGTTTAAACCAATGAGAATTGCTTGGGAAGAAGGAGCTGAACCTGTTTTAACAGAAAAGCTGTATTTCAAAACCTTCGCTGTCCCAGCGTGGCACAGTAACACAGATGCTTTTGGGTTTCTCCAGCATTTTTACAGAGAGACTGTTAACTTGGATCCAAAACTGTGTTTGGCCAGACATTTCAAGTCCACAGAAAAGAGATCTGAAAAGCTTTATCTGAGCCCGATAACCATCCCAGCTGCAGTATGGCCTTACTCCTGATTTACATCATTGCAGAGGAAAGAGACAGTCTTGTTATGCCGTTAAAGCTCTAGCAAAGTGAAACTAAATAAATCCCTAAGATGCCTTTAACTTGTTTGTTTGCTTGTTGTTTGATGACATCACTCAAATGCCCAGTTTATCTCTATTTTTACTTGAACTGGGTTCTCACCATGGTTTGCCAGAACAGTGCCAAAGGCATGTAGCAAAACCACATAAAATTCATCCAGTTCTATGTTTTCTTTGTAAATGCTCTAAAATCGGCTTGACTCTGTCCCAAAGGATCATTAAAGTTCCTGAACTTTCTGGGGTAAGCGCAACCAAGTTCAAAGCAAATCTGGGGTTGATTTATGGTTCTGATCGGAGACCAAGGAAAAGTCAAATTTACAGTCTGAGTTTTGTGTTAAGTTTCTTGTGCGCTTTCAATCTGAAACTTGAAGCAAACATCAGGGGGTTGGAAGTCCACAAACACTGAAACCATTGCTGGTACGATGCTCAGCTGGCGAAAGCTGGCACAGCCCTGCAAGCTCCCTCGTGGCTTAGACATGCTGAAGACTTTGCTCCAGTGCCAAATGAAGCAGTAGGTTTTGTTGCTTTCTGTTAGCAGTGTTTAAAAGCTGAATAATATTGGACATTGGAACATGGCTAAATAGTCTAGAGATAAGGTGGGGTTTTTTTTATAGGAGCTGGGTTGATAGGACATAAGCTCCTAACCACTCCAAGCATTTTCAAACAGCCCAGGCTAAAGCAAAGAGCATTAATTACTACCAGAGAGAAGATCATGACAAATAGCTCCTGGTAAAAAGGTCGTAACAATTCTGAAAAATTCAGGAGATTTTGGGGAACATTATTTGACCATTTCAAGATGCAGATGATATGTGGGTACTCAGGACTTAGTGAGCAACTCCGGAAGTAGGTGCTTTGCTGTTGTCACTTTTTTTATGGATGGCTGTCCTTAAGAACAATGGCTCTAACAGGAGCCATTGGGAGGGGAGCCAAGTGGAAATATCATATCACAGCCAGTGTTTGCTCTTAGTCTGAAGCCATGACTTCATGGGCAGAAAGTGCATATAACAAAAGAACAATGCTTTTTAGGCTTGGAAGAGTAATCCCTGTTTGAATGCATAATAGTGCTTATTGGACAATGTACTCCTTGTAAGATCATGGAAAAATCATTGCTGAAGGTCTGGGATACCTTTTTGCTGCCAACCTTGGCCCAAATTTTCCTCAATTTTATTTTAAAGAGTTTCTGAAAGTTAGAATGTTTACTTTGTTTCAGTGGGAATCACCCCTGTGTTAAGGATTTTCTCTTAATTCTGATCTTTTCTTTGCTCCAACCTTCACATCCTGAGATGAGTTAATTCCAATCCAATGAACTTGAATCAGTGTTTTTCTTGGAAAAACCCATCCTAAGTCCCCAGCTTTCCTCTTGCCCTGAGTGCAGTTGTGCAGCACAATGAGGAAGTCTGTTTGAAGGAGCTGTCTGCTCACAGGGGATCATCCCAGGGGGAAGGCTGCCATGGCTCAAGCACGGGAATGAACTCACTCTCAAGCCTGCAGAGTTGCTCAGCATCAGGGCTCTATGTGAATGGGTTGCCACATCCTATCCTACAAAGAATCATTGTATAAAGCCATCCAAGTCATCCTGATATCCTACAAGTTGGATGGGTAAATAAAAAGCCTATCAAATGACAGGCTTAGGGCTCAGTCCTCACTTTGAGTTGAAGAAATCTGAGATTTCTTCACTCTTAGATCTGCCTGTGCAGCACAGTGAAATACAAGACTAAGGTTTAAGTCACGGCTTAACAGGGAAACCAGTCAGTAGCTAGGGTTGGTTTTCATTCTTTTCTTCTTTCCCTTCCTTTAAAAATTCCTTCCAAGACTGACACCTCCTGAAGAAGTCGGTGTCCTGTTATAATCTCCATAACCAGTCCTGTTCACTAGTAGGAAAGTCACGCTATGAACGATCACCTTTCCAGGATACTCTACAGCTCAGATGTTGTGGAAACCCATAGTCTACATTGGTATGTCACTGATGTTGTAGCAAAGTTTTAAGAATTCTTATTGATGTTTGCATTCTGCTTCAGCATTTCCATTCGCTTCCAGCAATCAAATTAAAGCTGCCAGATTTCCTGTGATTCTCCCAGATCTCTGCCATCCACCACAAAATTGGTATGGTGAAGAAGGAATTGG
Organism: Anser anser; assembly: GCF_964211835.1. NCBI lineage: Eukaryota > Metazoa > Chordata > Aves > Anseriformes > Anatidae > Anser > Anser anser. The sequence continues at coordinate 21,338,866 of NC_139732.1, forward strand.
AGCAAAAGCAGGCGGTAAAGCCTTGCATATGCCGCATATGGATCGGTGCCCAGCTGTAACCAGCAAGCAGATATTTTGCCTGCTGCCAGGCTGACAGTGAACCTGCAAAGGCTGGGCTTTTCAGTGCTTCCTGTTAACATGGGGTTTGATTTGCTTTGGATGGGGAGGGAGGAAAAAATTGCAGCATCCAGGACACTTTTGAACAGACAAAAACAGGACTCCCACTATGAGACATGATGCAAGTGAATAGCACCCTGATTATGCCATGCAGGGAATGAAAATGGGAGGGTGCACATGAAAAGCAATGTGTCATTTGAGTTCTGTTAAAGGAGCTGGAAAGCACAGGAGCATGTCTGAGGGTGTCTATACAAAAAGAAAACAAAAATGTTGGTGCTTTTGTAGGAGAAATTTCTGCCTTCTTCTCTAACATTTTGGAGTTTTTAAACACCATTCCAACCATCTTTCCGAGGGAGCAATACAGGCCTCTCTGAGGGTCAGAAGAGACTACCGGTTGCACAGTTGCGTTAGTGTATTAGCCTGGGCATAGCCTGACCCTGACACGGCCATGTGGCTTCCAGGCGCAGGAGAAACATATCCAGCCCAGATGACAGCGTGGACAGGTTTGCCTACAGCCATCTGTGTAAATAGAAGGACCTTCTGTCCCAGCTCCAGATGTGTCTTTTCCAGATGTGACTATGACCTTCTGCTCTTAGCCACCTACTACGTGGAGGCTGCTGCCCATTTCCTAACCCAACGTCCGGCACATTCACCAAGGTTGCTCCACATCGCCCTTTTTTAAATAAGGCTGCTACATCCTGCCTGACCTGGACTTGGGAGAGCCCACATGGCCACCTCTGTCAGGAAAGAGGTATAGGAGAAACAGAAAATGAGAAAAGAGCAGTGTTTGCAGGAATGAGGGTGGGCCAACAAATGCAGATAGTTAATCTCATGTAGTTTCACCTTGAACTTCACACAAGATCCCAACAAAAACAAGATTTGGGTTTAATGGAAAGATTAATGCTAAACATGAGCCATTCTTTTTGCATTGAGTTGAATGGTCAGTTAATTTTCAGTCTCCAAATATAATACAAATCACTCGAGTTATTTGGCATGAGTCGTGCCTTGATTAACATTTTTGGCATTTTTAGAAGGACTCTTAAATAATAGAAGTGGCATCTGGATGGAAATAGGAATAGGCCAGTGAGAGGAAAAGTGCTTTTAAGGCTATGGAGAATTAGCAAAAGCTTCCAAAATGTCAGAAGATGTTAAAATTTTGAAACCAGCTGAGGCTTTATTTTTAAAATGGTGTCAGAATTGATTTGTCCCCCATTTGTTTTTTTGTCTCCAGTGCTGCCTTTGTAAGTTAAGCAGACATTAACATTTCAAGTCCACACACAATACACAGCTCTCTGCCTCCATTTTCATGCAAGTCTGAGTAGCTAAGGTATGCTTCTCCAAGGACTGTTTATGATGCTTGACATACTTACATCATCATTAAAAATCTTTACTGATTTTTTTTTCTTTTTCACATTACTGATGTGAAAAACACATTCTGGAGTTTTCTAGGCCATTTACTTTGTCCGCTCTGTGGCTATATGGTGGACTGTCATCCCTCCCAGGCAATGATTGTGTAACTGGATCCAAAGAAAATTTTTCAAACTTTATTGGCCACGGAAAACTGAAGTCAATTGGTTAAAAAGAAAAGTGTTAATTATGTTTACTCTGGCACCTTAGCTGTGGAGAATTGTTAATCATTAAGATCCAGATACATAAAATTTGCTTTTCATTTTTTCCTAAGCAGGGCTTTGCCAATTCATTAAACATTATCATTAACTTAAAGTAAGCCTCAGTAAGAATGTTTTTTTCCTCATCTTTTAAAATGATTCTCCTTTATCACACTGCCTTACTGAACTCCATCAAAATATTCACCACTATATTCCTGAGGGCCTGGAGAGGGTAGAAACACTTCTTCCTGTGATCTTTTATAATTTTGCAGGGGTCCTGAAGATGGACACAAGAATCTTGGATCAACTTCCATTCATCACAAGTTGAATCAGACTGAAAAGTGTGGATTTGTCTCCTCTATCCGAAAGCCATGACTTGGAAACCAGATATACTGGGTCTCTTCTTTTTGGAAAGCGAATTAAAACCAGTGGGGTTCTTCTGAACTCAGCCCATATTAGAGGAAATAAATCCATAGACACAATGCTAACGAATCATGTTTGTCGTACCAGACCTCCATCCACTGATGAAAAGTTTTCTCTTGAGATCAGTTGCAGAGGTTTTGGAGGGAAATAGCCTCTCTCAGCCTCACCAGTAATCGGAGACTTGCCGCAAAAAGGGCTTCCAGTCCTGGCACATGCTCCCTCTTTGACTGGTCCCAGGTTATCCTTCAGGCTGGATGGTTCAGAGCATTATAGTTCTGGTAACAGAAGATTGGCACTATTCCTTGAACTCTGTTTTTATAATGTCAATATAAGTGCTGAAACAATATTTTTATTCCACTGACATATCTAAAAATGCAGTGACCAGGGCTGCCAGGATCACTTTCCATCCCATTCCCAACTGATGCCACAAAGGAAGAACTGAAATTGAAAATGAGTGCATCACCCAATCTGCAGGCTTCAGTCTCCTACACATTTTGCCTTCCTCAAAGGGATCACTCCTTTTGAACCTGCAAGACAGAAACAGAGAAATTATGGCCCCCAGTATGAACTAAACCATTTTGATTCTTGCAGTAACTCTGTATTTGGTGATATATTTGCACTGCTACGAAATCTTGAGGCAAGCCTTAAACAACTTCACCTGGGAGCAATAGGAGCAGTTTAGCTAAGAGAGTTTAGGATTATTCATCTTGCTAAAAGGTGGCCCAGTTTTGGTTTGGGACTCCCTGCTTGATGCTTAGACAAATCATGGTTTTACACTGAACTTTGGGCATAACGGGTAAAATTGTCTTTAGACCAATGCTGATCTTGATACAACAAACAGAAAGAGTAGGGGCTCATTTTCTCTCCTTCTTCTCTTTGCAAACACATCATGTCAGTTCTTCTTTCCAATGTTTGGAGTGAATTGTGTGCCTTTGTCACTGGTTCATTTTCACCCTGATACAGGCTGAGTGCAGGAGAGTGGGTGTCACAACTCTGCAGGTCAGATGTGTGGTATTTTGTTAGTTGTTCAGCGTAGACCTGGCCAGACCTTACCTGAACCCACTGGATGAGTCAAGAGACATCAGCAAATGCAAATACAGCAACTTCATCTTCCTGAAGATGTATGTCTCAGCATGGTGCCCAGCAATTGCAACTCCACATTGACATAACCAGCCTGACAGCCCCCAGTGAGGACATAATTCAGTGGTATATTTTATAACTTACAAAAAAAAGCTAAACCATGACCTTTCCTTCCTCCCACCCCTCCTGTTTCCCGAGGGGAAGGCTGTAGGGCTGTGTCTGGGAATTAGAAAGCAACATGGGTGGTGACCCCCTGGTGCCAAGACTGTCATGAAGAATAAACCATATGTTGTATCTTTGCATGTTGGGAGGTCCCAGCTCTGCACACCTAACAACTGTTTTTCAGCCTACACAAGTTAGCGTGCCCAGGAGAACCATTCAGGAAGCCGAAATGCCTGGGGAGCACAATCGAAAGGGGCTGACCTATTCCCTTGTTTTCAAATGCAACGCCAACCAGGCCAACACTATGTGCCACTAACCCCAGGTTCACGGCCCTCAGAGAAACCATTATAAATGCTAACTGCAGCTGTGCTGTGACAAAACTCATACTCTACCAGCTGGGAGCCCACCAGCAAATCCTCTCATGCTCTACCAGCATCTGGCAATATCCCCTTCTCAAATAACTGGTGGCCCAAAGGACAGCCAAGGGCCATGAGCTCAGGTTGGAACAATTTTGCCTGCCAAGAAGACCTGGCTACAGAGCCACAGGCTCCCACCACCTATGGAAAGAGCTGTGCTCCTCAAACCTAAGCAGCCAGCACTTGTGTGTGATAGTGTATCAGCCAGCTGTTTGAGATCTTGTGGAAGAGACGTGAGTAGGGATCTCCCCCCACCTTCCACCATTCATCACAGCCAGCTTTACTGGCTACTCGCATTTTTGTTCTCTAATTAAAGCTTCTGTCAGGTGCTTTAAATTATGGCCCTGATTATGGACTTCGGATCAAAATTCAGCAGGCTTTGGAACCTGCCATTTTATTTAATTACTTGCAGTAAATTATTTTGACACCCTCAATTAACAATGTCCGTCACTTCAGCCCAGCGACGATGAGTGTGAGGAATTTGCTATTTGATCTGTTTTGTCTGGTGGAAAGGTGGATAGAAAAAAAATATCACTGCATAAATGTAGCAAGAATTTTAGTGGTCTCCAAAATACAAATAAGAAAATAAAAATAAATCTCTTTATTATATTAAAATTTTGTTACTAAAGGCCAGGGTATATTTAGAATGGATACCACTGCTACATAGCCAGGATGGGAACTGGTTGTTAGTGGAAATACAGGATGGTTCTTCATACATGGGTGTTATTGCAAGATCTGTCATTTTGAAGCAGAATTATTAAATCTAAAGCACTTTTAGATGTTAAATTTTTATCAATGTACAACAGTACATGATCACACCCCAGATCATTAACCCATGCCCGCCAAGCCAAGGACAGCATCCATGTCTTCCCATATTGTCTCAGGGAGGAGCCGCTCTGCATACCCCGAAGGGCAGTGTGTCCAAGTCATCTCGTGAACCAAACGCTTCGCTGCCTCGCTGGCAATATTAAAATCCAGCATTCTCAGTCACTTTAACAACCTTGTGGGTGTTGATGATGGAGCTAATTAGCCATGTTCTTTAATTTATTAAAATCATAAATATTTCACTTCAAGGGGTTTTTTTTGGGGGGAGAGAAGAAGGGAGTGGGAATGTTAAAGGGAGACAACTGCATGAAATTCTTTGCCTGATTAAACTTTCCATAATATGCAGCAATATTTTACCTCTGTTAAGTGATTCGGTGGCACATCAGACTTGGCATCTCATTCTTTGACCTGTTTATTTTTAATTACCACTGTTACTTTATTTACTATGGATAACTTAAGGACACGGTATGGTTGTCTGGAAAAGTCAGAGAGCACAAAATCATTTGAGTCAGAAGCTTAAATAAGAGCAAAGGAGCAGCAAAGCTGTAAAACGTGGAGTTAGAAAGACATAACGTTATAGGAGATTATTCCACTGTGAAAGCTCTAGAATAATTGTCTAGACCCACAGTTAATTTGAGAAGAAGCAATCTGAAATCCAATCCTTACTTCCAACAGACAAATCTGCATATCGCTATTTGCTCTATTAAATAGATCATTTCCACATTTAAATACTGTTAAGACTTGCTGTAGGACTTGCTCATAGTCACCTTACAAAAACTTTGTAATTTTGTGTAGAACAATGCTATACATTGCAGAACGAGAGGGCAGTGAAAGAGCACAGATTCTCACCCTGCTATGGGAGAAAAATGTTTTTCTATGCCTTGTCATGTCTATTAGTGCATAAAGTACAAGCCCTGATCTTTCTGTGGATATTTTATACGCTTTCAGGAAAGCTGTGTAGGTTCTCCATGGACATCCATAGACTTGGCGCATGCTGCAACTCAACTGCTTATAAGCAGACTGGCCATGTCCAGCAGAAAGCTCACCTGCACTGGGAATGCAGCATGAATCTCACCTGGAAGGCTGTCCTGATGTGTGCTGTGAAGATATTGGACACAGCTAAGCGTGCCTCAGTTTCCCAGCTGCACAGTGGGAATGAATCCTTATCTTATCGTTTGGAGTGGAAGGAAAGGGAGCATTTGTTTGGGAAAGACAAAGGTTGTGAGGCACTCAGGTGTCCCAGTGCCTTTTATCAGCTGAAATGGCCTGCAGCTATTATAAATCATAAAGGAGGAGGAGGAGAGGAGGAACTGATCCTGGAATGTGATAGGTGAGATAAAATAAATGGAAAACATCAGGCCTAAAATCCCAGTTTATTCCAGCCCAGCCCTGGCTGAAACAAGGCATGTGATTTCCCTCGGCAACAGATAATGGTGCAGACAAAACGATGCTAAAATACCTGGGATTACCTGCCCTCCTCTCCCCATTCAAAATATTCCCTCCTTCCATCACTGGTGTGGGAGATGCCAGAGATATATGGGCCATTGTTTGGGGGTGCGGTGGTAGATGCAATCTGTTCCTCATTGTCTGGTAATAGCTTGATTATCTAGGGGGGAAAATGCAGAGTGGTTGTGCCCAATGAACCATGAAATTGCCACTGCTCGGAGGAATGATTTATCATCAGCCCTTTAGAGCGAGGAGGGCCGATGGCTCGGTGGGAGACGTGGGGCAGGTATTCATCCAGAGCTGGGCTGCTGGAATGCGCCTGGGATGGTCCCGAGCTGAACTTTTCAAGGAGCAAGTGAACCCTGGCAGCCGCCGAGCGGGGAGCCCTTCCTGGGGGACCAAGCGCGCTGCAGTGCCCTGACAAAAATGCCTGCAAAGTCTGAAGAATACATTAGGAGCACTGCCGGAGGAAGATGGCTGAGGCTTTCTTCACTTCCTCTTCAGCAGAGAGGAAATTTGGGCAAAGCCATTAAGCTTTAATTCCACTGGGCTCAGGCCATGTATTTTGTGTCAAACCCATGTTTAAAATGCAAGCGAGCAACTTCTAGAAGTGTACAAGGAATCTGGACACAGGCGGGCTTTCCGTCCCCAGGGCAGATTCCACTTTTAATGACCCTGGCCCCTAGCTTAGGAACTAATTTATAAACTAAATCTAATTCCTTCTTGGAAACTTCTGCCCAAAGCCATTCCTGCCAGGAGTTCCCACAGAGCTGAGCTGAGGACAGGATACATCCCCACTCATGAAGCTGCGATAAGCGAGCCCCCCCACAGGGTCAGGTATTCGTCCCAAAATCCTGAAGCTTATCTAAAAATCTTTGCTAGCATCACCAGACGGGAGGCAGAGGTTCAGTTTCACTGAGCAGGAATAGGTCCAGGAGCTCAGGACATGGGCGTCTTGTGCCAGCAGATCTTAGCAAATAAATCAATGCTATTACACCTCAAAAGCACAAAAATTTATAATTTCAGCTCATCTTAAAGGTACAAATTCATCCCAAGTCAACGTAACTGAGTTTCACACTGCTGGAGGCAAGGATTGATACTCAATGTTTGACAGCTGAATCAGTCCAGCAAGAGCTTGGTGAGCTAGATAGATTGGCAGAGCTGAAATTTGTGGGAGCAAAAGACTCTACAAATAAATAAGGAGAGTGGGGTTTGTGCACTCCTCCCTTCCAGCTCAAATCCAGGAGTTACGAAACTTGATACAGGGAATCCTACGGGGCCTTACAGGAAAGGAATTTACTCCCACCCATCCTGGGTTCAGCCTAACTCCTCATTTTTTGTTACTTTAGCCTATGGCCTGGAAAAGTGCACGTTTTCTGCCTGGAGACCCAGCCAGTCCTAACCCCATGCTCCTCAGTCCCTCTTGCAGAGAGGCCACCACCTGCAGCACAGAGATTCCTGTGGCTCGGACCCAGGAGCATCCCCCCACAGCCCCATGTGCAGGGGCAAAAAATCTGCTATTGGCAGGAATTTCCTCCTGGGTGCACACATACCAGAGCATGAGACACAGGGATCCTGTGCAAAGGGCCATTCTGCTCAGAAATCTCTGAAAACTTCCAGGAATTCAGTTCAATAAGTTTTCTCCACACTACATTATTTACTGAAATAAAATCCCCAGGGCTGTGGATGGTTTTTTGGTAACGGAGAATTGCAAATGACTGGGACTCTACTTCAAATTTTGCTATTTATCGAAAGCTCTGGTGTGTGTTGCCCTGTTAAATGAATGGTCATTGCCAGATCTCTGGCTGGATTATAACAGTCCCTTCTGATGAGTGTTTTATTAACTGGAGAAATGATGAGATTTTATGGTAATTCCAAATCCTGTGACCGTTTGTTGAGTAAATCAGATTTTACAAGACTTGGCACCCACTTATCCAGTTTCCATCATCCAGATTGTGACGTGGTGGATTTTACCCAGAGGAGAAGTATAAGGCAGATCCCTTAATTTCTCTTCAGCTTCTCAGTGCATGGTGTTACATCTGTGCTGTAGCTTGCTGCTGTGTTATGAAGACGTGTTGCAGCCTCTGAATATAAGAATACTGTCCTCTGTTGATCAGAAAGGAAATGACTGCTGTTCATACACCAGAAAATGCTGGCAAAAAAAAAAAACTCCCTGCTAAAACCTCTTGGTGAAAATCAACCTGTTCCTCATAATTCCCCTTTGTGGTTATTCACAGCCTGGAATACCTATGAAAGTTTGATTCTGTGTATATGCTGGAATTTGGGATTGATACATCATTCTTGTCAATCACATATCATAACTAGCCCCGTGTTTTGGTAAAAATAGTAATTAAGGTGAACGATCTAAAGATCTCCAGTTATTGATAGTTAAACCTGTAGTGGGGAAAAAAAGAAATATCCCATTCTCTGGAGAGAACCTCTGATAGATGCTGCAAAAAAGCAGAGAGTACTAAAATGAAAAGGGAAGTCAAATGGGTAAAAGAGAGTGCATTTTGGGGGAAAAAAAATGAAAAAAAAAAGTAAAAAAAAAAAGTGGGGTTGAGCTGCTGGAGGGTGATGCCTATGGCACTTTTTCAGGATGCAGTCAGTACGAAGCACAGCACCGCTCAGCTCTCTGCATCCCCCCGCCACCTCCAGCAGCTCGCTCTCCCCTTGACAAGAGAGAAATCCAAGCGGGGATTAATTTGCTGGGAAAACAGGCGGGAGCAGCTGAGTCAATAGCCGCGCGCTGTCACGGGGCCGTGGCGCAGCGTGGTGGGCTCGCTGCCACGGCCGCACCGCCAGGAGTTAGTGGCAGCACCGGGGACGTGTGGCTGGGGGCTCCTGCAGTGGCTTGAGGGGGCTACACCTACTTAGAGCAGCACAGGGCTGTGCTCAGAAGCTGCAAAGAGTTTGGAGAGCAGAGCTGCAGTGCAGCTGAATTATTGCCTAAGTGCTCAGAAAAAGGAGGCAGAGAGAGATTTTAAAGGAAGCCTCAACTTTTTGGGTTGTTTTCCTTTGTCACCTGATGTCACAGCGTCACGTTTTGTTCTGCAGACATAAAAAAGCAGGGATTGACTTTGAAAATAAAATTGAAAAAAAAAAAAAAAAGCCGGGGTTCTTGTCACATCCAAGAGCTGCAGCTTTAAGACAGGTACCATATGTTCCAAGACTCGCTAATTAAATCATGCAAATTAGCCACACTGCACATCTGAGGTTCAGCAACTCCAGGGTTCAGAGCCATTTGCATCTCAGGATTTTGGGTTGGCCCAGGCAGGCTCTCTGCAACTCTGATCCGAAGCCGAGTTCAGATTTCAGGCACCACTAGGCATGAACATGTTGACTGTATGCTTTTCATTTCAGCCTGTCCCTGAATATAATTAAACATTTCTTGCAGCTTTACCTGCTCGGCTCTTTTCTTTGCAGTGCAGTGTCAAACCCAGCCCCTTAGGCTCAGGCTGAGCTCGTCACAGCCTTTTCCCTTTGGGTTATCGTGTTGTTTTACCTGGATGTGACAAAGAAAACGATGACGCCACCACTTAGCGCTCTCCAGTCGAGTCTTGCTCTAAATTAGTCACTTGAAAGCAGCAGCCCAGTCAGCCGAGCAGTCAGCTGGCAAGAAACTCTGGGAGAAAAATTTTCCATGTGCTATTTTTAATATGAAATGGGTCTGAAAGCAAAGGCTGGGACGGGCTTTTGTAGCAAAGAAGGAGGTACAGATGCCAACTGTCCCTATTTAGGAAGGATAGTTTCTATTTTTTTTAAAAGCAAAATATCTCTTATTTTTCCATTCTGTCCTTCTTTGAAAGCTCTCACGGTCCAAAATATGTCAATGGACTTTAAAGGTGTGTCCCTATTTCTCTCTTCTAAATGTGCCTGTTTATAGCTTCACAAATGGCACTAGCAAGCCTGGAAGAGGGCACAAATAAGGGTTCTACTTTCTAACACATGAAATACAGAATAAAATAAGGAGGTCACAAAGAGTGGCTTATAGGTGGATCTTGCCATGACGCTGCACAGAACACCCAGAAAGCCCAGGTGCAAACTTCCTAAATCAATTGTTCTTTAAACAAATTAAAGCAAAACCATAACCTTTCAGATAAAAGAAACCAGCATCATGGTCCGAGAGCCCCCGTGGCTCCCATGCGAGGCCAGCCAGCCTTCTTGCTGCACAGGTGTGGGTGCAAATTTCCCATGAAGTCCTGGGTGTAGATAAGGCACTGAAATTTCTCTGGTACACACATCTGATGCTGCCTCCCCATGTCAGCTCTGGGCTCTCCATCCCTCTGAGCCCAGTGCATGGAAGTCTCTGCCTTCTGCTACCCAGCACTGCCGTTTCCCCAAATGACTCTTTCACCAGCTAAAAGCAACTTCTCTGCTTTGCTGCAAGTGCTGCTTTGGGTGTCCACAGGCTGAATGTGAAATCGGAGCTGTTTTGACTGGACATCGAGGTCCCCCTGGGCCGTCTTGTATTCTGAGGGAGTGCAATCATTTAGGGCAAAAACATGCCTGATGCAAGCACTCTTGGTTGTGAATGTGAAATCCTTCCTCTGTGGAAATCCCATGGCTGCTGGAAATTTGCTGCTCCCACAGACTTCGTTGCCAATGAACTCCTTTTAAGGAACCCCAGCCGAAAACAAAAGCAAGGCTGGAAGCATATTTATCTCACACGTCAAATGAACGGTCATGTATCACTCTTGTAAGATTTGCCCAGTGCTGCTTAACAGTGTGTCAGAGCCAAATTTGGGAGTAGTGGGAGGAAGAAGAATTCAGCTCCGTTAGTTCGTTATAGGTAAAATATGTTAGAGATATTTTAGGAAATAAAATATCCTTCCTTTCCTTTTAGGAAATAAAATATCCTTGGAAAGGAAAGGAAAGGAAAGGAAAGGAAAGGAAAGGAAAGGAAAGGAAAGGAAAGGAAAGGAAAGGAAAGGAAAGGAAAGGAAAGGAAAGGAAAGGAAAGGAAAGGAAAGGAAAGGAAAGGAAAGGAAAGGAAAGGAAAGGAAAGGAAAGGAAAGGAAAGGAAAGGAAAGGAAAGGAAAGGAAAGGAAAGGAAAGGAAAGGAAAGGAAAGGAAAGGAAAGGAAAGGAAAGGAAAGGAGAAAGGAAAGGAAAGGAAAGGATTCCTATAAATCATTTAAAAAATCTTTATTTCACTCTTCTTTTTTTTCCCTGTCCATTTATTTTCTGCATTCCTCTAAGATAAACACAGCCAAATGTATTTTTTTTTTCTAATCTGCAGGGAAAAATGACAGACTTTGTTTGCAGGCTGAGATCTCTCACCAGTTTTCAACTGGAATGGATTTCCACCACTGTGCTTAACTCCCTGACAAGAACTCCTTCCTTTTCTCAGTGACTTTCTGAGAAAAATAACAAAAAGTTAGAATCCCCGTAGGCCTTTTTTTTTTTAATAAATTTTTAAAAAATCAATATTTGTTAAAATAAAATACTGTTTTCATTGTAAATCTAATCAGATGCACAACACTGTCAAAGAGCTGCCCCAGAGCACCACGGGTTTAAACCACAGTATTTCTTTCTGCTGCTGTCCCAGGACGCACTTTACCAAAAGCTACAATATGAGTGAAATATTTCTATGCATTATAGCAGTTCTCCTGTGAACTATGGGCTTGTGACCAGTTGGATACTCGTTTATACTGGTGAGTTAACAGTTCTTCGCTTGCTATTTCTGAATGCACAAGCAATGAATTGCTGCCAAACTTGCTGCAGACCAGCGCAGTCTCAGGGGCTCCCGGTTATCATTCTGCTGAAGGTGGGAGTCAGAAAAAAAACACTTTTTGCATTTTCCCAGCCTTGGGGCCAGGTAAGGGGAAGGCTGGTATCCTGCAAAAAATGGGAAGAGACTGAAGTCTGTTGTATTTTGCATAGGTCTGTTATTGCAAGCAGTCATCCTGCTGATGGTGAGCGTGCTTTCAGGCTGCTGCAATGGCTTTTGCACCACTGAGGATCCCAGTGTGACCTCCTTCTGGCAGTTGCATATTCAAGACTCGCTAGGATTTTATCCCTTTGGAGATGTGTAACATTTATAGCAGCAGGCACACAGACAGAGAGTGGGACAGCCATAAACAGCAACGTTTGCTGTGCAAGGTACAATAAAGCAAGGAGCAAACTGCGTTTTATAGCGCTGTTTGCTGGGAAATCTCAACAAACATAAATTCTCCTGACATTCGTGAGGTCCATTTTATGATTCAGCAAGACAACATGAAGAAACTAGATAACATGCCCAAAACTACAACAAGTCAGTGGCAGAAATGGAAACAAAATCCCAAGGAGCTGATTCCAACCCCCTCCTCTAACTACTAGCCTGCGTGTTTTTTCATTACAGAAAATGTTTGGTTAAGTGTTCTGAATTGCCTGCAAGTTAAAGCCTAGGAAATCTATGGTTTTCATATTTGATGGAGTGAAATGCACTGAGGGATAATCAAAGCTTTATGTACCAGCCTTAGAGAAAAGCATTTCACAATGCTAAAAAACCTTATTACTTTCATAAGGGGGGAAACGACTAATGATACACATATGCTGACTCCCTTCCTCCAGCTAAAGCAGTGGACAAAAGTGTGTGGAGTGTGATGCAGAGGTGCAGATACAGCCAGAGGGGGCTTGTAGCACTATTAATTGCTGTGATACATATCTAAGCTTAGACAAGCAACTGCAGCCACAAACTTTCAAAACAATCTCCATTTTTTTTTTCAAGAAAGCGATGCCAAACTACCTGTTGACAACATAAGCAACAGGCAGAAAAACTCATTTTTTACAGGTGGAAGGTCTCTGGAGCTACGGTTGAAATCAGAGTGAGGTAAGTCCAAAATCGGGTGAGAGTCAGGGCCACTGTTTGCTGTGGGAGGAGGAGGTTGCTGTGGGTGAAAAGTAATGTTTCTCCCAGCCTAAAAATCCTTGGCACCGAGGCATCCCATTTCTCTTAGCAGTAATACCTACAGCAAACTGTCCTTAACAGTAAAGAGAATATTAGTCCAAGAAAAAGTCAGTTCAAGCCTTTCCAAATGCCTTTGAATTATCAGGGTAAGCTTTCAGTTAGTTAGTTAGTTATTATCGTTAAACTAGCAGGAAAACATCCTTAAAAACAGATAATGGAGTAGAAAGCTTTCTGCTCCAGTGCCTGTATTTTGTGTTTTCCTCTGCTTTGCAGGTTACATCCAGTGTCAGCAGCCCTGTGCGGTAGGGATCATTGCCTAAATAACTCTCAGAAAAAACAATACTTCTGCATTGACAGGCTGGAGGGAAAGGGCTTTGCAGAGCTTGCAGAGATTAATCCTAGTTGTGTGTTCACGTTCTAACAAACTCATCACCTGCAATAAGAGGTGTATTTTATATGCATATATACAATATAATCCCACAATGGGCTGTGCTGGGGTAGGTGGCATTCCTGATGACTGATACATATATATATGTACATCCAAGACAAATATGAAGCTGGAAAAGCTGAAAAGGGTCATGGTTTCTTTTCACCCTTCAGGTCCTCCCAGGCATCTGCACGGATGCACAATCCGGCCAAGAAGATCAATGACACGGTTCCTGTGTCGTGCTACAGGTTTGATCTCAAAGACCCTCTGCCCTCCTCTCACACATTTAAGCTTAAAGAAAAAGAAAATTAAAATAATTTTTTAAAAAGATAATAAATAAATAAATAATAATAATAACAATAAAACCTTTTCCTTGCTAGGAAGAGCGGAAGAACATGCTATGGCATCATCAACACATAGCCCCTCAAAGATGTCTTTTTTTTTTCCTGCTCAAGATCTCCTGAAGGCATTAAAGGTTGCTCTTTATCCCAATGGCATTTCTATTGACCACACATTAATTTCAATAACATTTGGCAGTCAGAGGTTTGGATGACGGCTCAGTGACCCAAAGCTCTTCCAAACCACTTCCTGGGGCCAGTGGCCATTTCTTTGCGTGGTCCGCAGGATTTCTGGGAAAGGAAACTCTCTTTGTTACTGTGCGATAGGTACAGAGAAAGTTATTTTATTTGTACGTCTTAGACGATGGTGGGCCTGCAGTGGCTTGAAAATTTCCTCCCCTTGGGTTTCCCTTTATAAGGTTAATGGTCATTTGGATTCACATCTAAAAGCCTTTTCACACTATGGCTCCTTCTCTTGCTCAAAAGCCTCTGCCAACACTTAATGTAGCAAAGGGGGGAAAAAATTTAATAAAGTTCCTTAAATCTCAGGAAATGAAGCTTTGCCTCCTTAAGTTCCTTTTCAGAATGAATGTTCCACTGTGGCCAGCCGAATGTGTGCTGAGGTTTTGAATGCGGCTCCTCTGGATACCCAAATTTATTGATAATGCGTTCCTTTGCCCAGCGAGCTGCTGGAGAGAGACGGAGGCTGCTGACCTTGTGGCCATCTCCTCTCCTGCTCCCACGGCACTGCCCTGTGACATGCCTCACACTTCGTGCAGCTCACAGCAGTCACACAGCAGAATCACAGCTTTGTCAGCCCCACTCCTCACCACGGCGGCCACCAGTAACGCCAACCAGCTGGGCAGGCACAACAGCTCAGGGAGAGCCCCGGCTCTGGGTCAACAGTGGTCCCCCACGCCCCGAAGTCCCAAATTCCTCCCTCTGAACTTAACCCCAGCTTGGAAAAGTGGGGAGGGAAAGATAAGAAGGAAAGCAAATCCCGTATAGCACTTTAAAGAAAATATGGGCTGAAAGGGCTTCTCTTTTCCTTTTCTTTTTTTTTTCTGCCTTTTTTTTTTTTAAGCACTGCCATTTGTTCCCTTGTAAAAACAGAGGGTTGAACCTTTAAAGCCACACAGCCCTCCTGTGGGAATTTCACCGTCTGAGTAATAAGTTCAAGGATTGCTCCCACAGCATTTAGGAGAAGAGAAAATGAGGAAAGATGGTTACTTCTGTCAACGCCTAGGAAATAACAGTTGTTCAGCCCCATTTTCAGCTCCTCTTGCTTTCAGAGTACAGCAGAGCTAATCACTATGACGTTTCCTCCTGCAGGCTTTCCTTGGGCTGCAACAACACAGTTCACTCACTGGTGCATTTACTCACCACGTAATGTTTATGGGGTTTTTCCACCATGGAAGCAGGTTTTATGGACTAGCAGATGGAAATGTCTTGTTTCTGTAGCACCCTTTCACAGAACTGTAGCAGTGGTGAGATTACTGGGAATGTAAAATGATGGTCAGAGCTCTGAGACTGCTCTCCTTATTGTGTTGTATTGTAGTGTGGTCTCCTCAGGCTTCCTTACTGACAAGGAAAAATCTTGGAGCTGGTTTCTGAGGTAGAGAACCAGACACCTGATGGCAGCACACATGAGGAACTTAAGAGTATTTCTAGTATCTCTAGACTTCAAGTTATTGCACAGACCATAGGGACTGGTTCTTCTTTTTTGTTTGTTTGTTTTTGTTTTTAATATTCTTGGAATTCAACAATCACCAAATTTCTACTTGGCTACTTGAGTCTTGTGTTGCTGAAACACAAGTTTCTAATTCTTGCTTTTCTGGTCCACCTACAATAAAATATATTAAGACTCCATTTAAGGAGAACAACTCTTCTTGCTTTCTGTGACTCCTCAATGATGCCTTCAGAAAGGAGAGAAAAAAGCAAGAAAGAAATAAAAAATAACCTGAAGCAGCCGAAGAACAGGATCTCAGTCTAAAGTAGATTAAAATGGACTGTAGACATCCAGTTCTTGCTGCTGCTTGATAGTGTCATATTAAGGTTACTCTTGCTCTGTAGTACAGTTTTATAGTTTATTCCATTGGTTTAGGCAATATGGCAGATGACCTACTGGTTTGGGAGCCCACTTACAGCAAATGTTAACATTTCATTACAAAAAGCTTTGTTACTAACTTTTTGGCCTCAGCCACACAACTGATTTCTACCAGGATGGTCGCCAGCACGTGAAGGATTGATTTCTGATACTCAGGGAAGTCCCTGTGCATGTCTCATCTCCATGCTGGTGAGCAAACACCACCTTTAGCAGTTCAACTAATGTATCTTCTAGGACAATGGAATATAATATTACCGTTATGTATTGCAAAATACATAGTGAGTTTTACGATAAATAACGTATGTTAATAGGAAGGGTCTAGCCATGGTAAAATGTGGCTTTGAAGGGTAGCATGCATGCTGGAACAGTCCCAGAAAGACAGTGCAGTGTGTGTGGCTACAGGGGCACAGACTTAATGGAGGGGTGTGGAGCACTTTTCCCATCCCGACCGAGGCCCATAGGACACAGCTGATTACCATGTCCCCAGAGATGTTGTGGGCACCAGCATGCAGCAGTCACCATGCCAGAATGCATCTGAGGCTCCCCCAAGGGTTTGGAGCAGGAGGTGGTGGGGAGGACAGGGGAAAAGTTTCTCCTTTGGCAATGTAGGACAGTTATTGGGTAAAAGGTTTGAAGAATGGGGTCAAAACAATCCACTGAAAAGCCTTGGGCTTTGGGAGGTAAGATTATTTTAAACCCCAAACCTGGGAAATCACTTAACTGAACAACGTATAAAGACTGGAGAAAATAACGTTGTCCTAACGAGGGCTTTAGCATATGGCTTTACAGTCAGGCACTGGCCTGGAGATCACTGGTTTCCACCTCTCCTAATGACGTCCTTCTAGGAGCAAAACGAGGCCAACTTTATTTAGAACATGTGTCATGAAAGCTGGTATGTAGTGCGGTTTGAGAATGCAAAACCCACCCATACATCCAGGGTGTTATTAGCGACTTTTATCAAACCAGCATGGCTAACTACTGTACACTCATTCCCTCTGACTATTCACTGGGCTCTTGGAGTGAGTTGCAGGGTTAAAATGTCTGCCTCTCACCCGCAGGTTTATGCTATGAAATGTGCTCCAACGGGAGCCAAAAGTGAGATTTGACAGATAGCCGGCGTAGGCAATTAAAAGTGAAAATACCAAGTCTCTCTCTCTCTCTCTTTCTGCTATTGGAAAAGTAGATCATGCAAAATCTTAAAAATGTTGCTTGATAGTGGTTGGGTTGGAAAGTATTATTTAGAAAGCTGGAAGAGAGGAAAAGTTTCAATAATCTCTTTGGTATCCCTTACTACTGAGCTCATAGATTAGTGTACTCAGAGTCATTTTATAGGAGCATACAAGCATATAGGAAAACATATGCTTTCTTTTTACCCAGCCTTTTCACTCTAGTCTCTTGCTGGGTCTCTGAGGGAAGATACTCCTCTTTAAGATGAAACTGGAAGTTCCTTTCACTTAGCAAACCAATGAGGTCCTCAGGGAAGGGGCGTATCAGATGGACCTGCTGGGCTCAAAGGAATGGGGCAGTTGGCCTTGTGGACACATTTCCCACTGCTCTCCCATGGCCCAGAGGGGTTGTCACTGGCAGCCAAAATAAGGGGCTGGTAGAGCAGCTCTCCAGTCACATTTAAAGCAACAACATGGCAGGGGAAGGTCTCAGCACTGAACTATCCTCAAAGGAGAAAAACTTCTACTGTCAAACAGAGACCCACACACTCATTCCTTCCTACTCATCGCACTCCATGCAGCAAGAGGCTCCACATCTACCTTCTGTCTTTTAACCTGTAATCAAAGGCAGTGAGGTGCCTGGACTGTGCCTAGGATTCCCATGCAAGGTAGGTGAGAAAAATATGGATTTCTTTGGGTTTATCTTCACCAAAGTGCTTCAGGTCCACTGGACAGTCAAGTGGAAAACTACAGCCCTGGAGTGAACCACCTGAAGTTCAGACCTCACTTGAAGGTCATCTTCTCCAAATCTTACTCCCTTGGTGCTGTTACGGTCCATTTTGGCCTCAGATCACCATTGCCTTCTCATAACTGATGGGTAGAGGAGAAAAAAACAACTTTACATGCAACACATCTACTTACAGACTCTGAGCTTTACTTTTTTGGACTCTTTCTTAAGGCACTGCTGTGAAACAACTGACTGCTTAAGGACTCAGTGCTCTGTGATTATATCCATCTAATCCAGCTCCCCATGGGATTTCAGTGGGAGCAGAATTGAATCCTTATGCAGCACATGGGCTTGAAAAGTTCATTCCCATTTTAGAGATTTCTAATCCCAGAGAGTCCCTAGATGGAAGGGACTCTTTTCCATGGGCTTTAGTGGACTTTAAATCAAACTGAAAATGGGGTATTTTGCTGGAACCAGTGTGACAAATGTCATTGCCAGGGGGGATTACAGAGCTCCAAAATATTTTGCTCATGTTGGATTTTGGAGACAAGCAAGGGAGCAGACCCACGAATCCTCACGCACAGACAAAGTCAGTGGTTGCAGCTCACTGGGACTGAATTTGCTGTTGAAGAGGCAGAAACTTTGCTGCTGTTGCCAGAGCTGTGTGAGCCAGCTTGAGTTGTGCAAGCTGGCTGCTGTGTGGACGGACCACTGAGGCCAGGTCGAGCCAGGCTACAGGGAGAAGAAAAGGGCAAAGAAGGGCAGAGCAGGCATGAGGGATGGGGGAAAGCCTTAGAGATATGGGCTTGCGACACCAGGTTCAGTTGTCGTCAGAGCATTTTAGGGATGGCACACCTGGCCACCAGCTGTTGCTGCAGATTAGCAGCAGTTGCCTGTAATTTCTGTGTCGTATCTACCAGTCCCATGCAGGTGCCCCAGTTACAGATAAGCTGTTAGAAGCTGATACATGGGCAGTTCAGTCCCCCAGGTTCAGGTTGGGCTGGGGTCTCCCAGAAAGAGATCTGCCAAATAAACCTGACCTCTACTTCTCAGCCCAGAAAGAGGATGGAGCTGAGGAATAAATTGACAAAGTCTGGCCACTAAAATGAGCAGAGGGTTTCTAGGGAGGCTGAGAAAGCAGTAGAAGTGGCTCTCTGCCAACTTGCATCAGTATCAGTCGATTTGTTTCCAAGTGCCATTGTGCATCACCAGACACTTAAATAGCTCTGACGTGGGCATCCGTCACCACCTCATCTCTTCTGGGTTCCCGGAGGGAGGAACCTCTGCTGCTCTGGACCCTGAAAGGCCTTTGGGGAGAAAAGTAAACCCATCACAGCTGAAGGCAAGGGACTGAAGTACTGAAGGGGGGGGGGTCAGGGTGAAGCAAGAGCTGCAGGGAACACCATCACTGAAAATCAATGGCCCTGGTGGAGCCACAGCAACTCAGCAGCCCTCTCCCTCTCTCTCACACCGTCTCTCCCTCTGCCAAGTGGCTGAGCTGCTGCACAGCACCTTCCCCTTCCCCATGGCGCTCGTAAAATTACAGTTCTGCACATATTAATGTCAGGAAAGTCACAATTTGTATATTCCTACTGTTCAGTGATGTGCCTTTGGGGGAATTCCCTCGCAGAAAGTGAAATAGAAATGTAGATTACACATAGTCTCTTGATGACGTAATTTCTAGAAAACTTCTAGGAAGAATCAACATTCAGGAAAAAAAAGAAGATTGATGTGTTCAGAGGCCTTGGGACTTTAAACTGGACATATTTTCTTTATCTGTGCTCTAAACAACCACTGCAGCTAATAATTTACCCAAGGTCATCTTGCCAAAAAAGTACTTTTCATCTTATAAATGTAATTGATCAAAATACTTATTCTCAGGCCCAAGCGGACAGCTCAATGAGCATAAATTTGAACGTGGCCATGGTTGGAGAAAACAAAATACTCATAAATATTCATTCGTATTAACAATGTAAGTGCTCTGATGTTTATATGTTTGTTAGACGTGATAATTAATTGTCTGTATGTTCATGGCAGTGGAAAACCAGCTAGATGATGTCAAGTAGATTGGGAGGAACTTGACAGGGCTGAGTGGAGTTACTTCAGGTTTCACATCAGAATCTGCCTTCTGAAATTAAAGCCAGCCCACTTGCTATCAAGCTTACAGGGCATTTTCATTTCTCTCCTGGTTTTGCCAGGCTGTTGAAAACCCCAGGAAATTTTGATGTGGATGCAAATAAAAATGCCAGGCAGTTCTCCTGTTTGCCACAAAACTAGTTAAATGAGTGCCAACACAAGCCAACTTCTCCAGCCTCTGCTAGAA
Source organism: Anser anser (assembly GCF_964211835.1). Taxonomy (NCBI): domain Eukaryota; kingdom Metazoa; phylum Chordata; class Aves; order Anseriformes; family Anatidae; genus Anser; species Anser anser. The sequence continues at coordinate 21,358,921 of NC_139732.1, forward strand.
GCATGTGTGCAGAACTGCCACTGCTCACATGGGGACAAGGGATCATGGTGCCAGGAGAGGCTACAAAGTCCATGAGGAGCTGGCCATGTGCAGGATGAGCTATGTGTGCTGCTCCCCATGCATGAGCAAGCGTGGATGAAGCTCATGCTCTGCAAACACAGTCTCACTGCTTGCTGCAGAGCAGTCATCCCTTGATGCAATATCTGCAGGCAGCAGTGAGTTGCACCCCCTCTCGCAGCAGGATCTGCTCCAAGCTCATGGGGAAAGTCATAAACTTCATTAGGATGGTGTTGCTCTAACACATTAACACAATTTCCAGAACTGGCTTGCAGCAGGTTGGGTTGGATCAATGCATCGCCAGATGATGGCTAAGGGCAAGTTGTCTCTGATGGGATGAGAAACTAAATAAAACTTTCTTTCAGTTTGAAAGGGAAAAAGAAATATGATTATCTTTCTTTTTTTCTTTTTTTTTTTTTTTTTAGCAATTATTTCTTGTTTCCAAATTGCTGTCTATTTCCTGGTTCCAGTGCAGACATGCCATGGGAAAGCCAGTTCTCACAGCGTTTGCACAAACAGGAAGCATGTGAATTTTCAAAAGAGACCCTATTTTTATGAGAGCTCCCGCTGAGTTTTGCTGACTCAAGAGACCTTGGCTAGAATTTAAATAAGCAACTTTGGAGTAACTGAACCAAACCTTTGCATTTCCAGACTGCTTATCGGCCGTTCAGTTTCCAAAACAAAGCAAACTGCCTGACTCAAAACGAAACCCTCTGCCGCAGCGCTATCTCACCGAGAGACTGGTCCAGAGCAACACTTTCCTAGTCAGAGAGAAAGGCTCTAGGGCTCTGAGCAGATATTAAAGATCTCATTTTAATGCTGGCAAATTGCTAGGGAATCCCTATTTCTTTCCACCCATGGGAAGGGGATCTGGCCGGCCGTCACGTGGAGCTGTCAGAAAGCTTCACCTCCTTCCGTCCTGACGCTGCGCAGAGCCCGGGATGTCAAAAGCTGTCAGTCCTGAACGGGATGTTTACTTCTGTTCGTGGTGAGGTAGAGATTTGTTATCCACTTGGCATCCTCCATGAGCAGCACGAGAGCACGTTGTTTCGGCTGCTTGCTTCTCGGCTCGGCTGGGTTTGCTCAGCCTTTCCATGGGATGGATTTTGATGCTCTCCCCACCAGCAGGTGCCATTTGTGCATGGAGAAATGAGCTCAATCCCACCAAAACCTGCCTGAGTGCCACTACAGGGTCTGCGGGTTGCAATTTTGTTCCCAGATGGAAATTGAGGCTTTCAGGCAGGTTGGAAGGAGCCGGTGCTCTGGAAAACAACTGGCTTTTTGAAGAATAAGGTGAAAGGACCTTTCTGTGGCTTAAATTCTTTATGCTAATTTTAACAACTATTTCAACCCCTTGAAAATTGCCACTCTGAAAAAATAAACAGGGACCATATTCAGCCACTGAACTGGCACACGGTCTTGTCTCGGCCAAGACCTGGATTGCCTAACAGTAGCTAGCCTTATTTCTGTATGCAAAAGCAAAGGGGGAGAGAGAAAAAGAAAGGCAGAAAGCAAGCAAGGGCTACTCCAGGCTAATTGGCTTGCCGTAGGATTGGGCTGCTGACATTGGTTTGGTTTTAAGTTACATGTAAGCAAGTGAAATGGTATATAAATAATAGCAGGGGGAGAGCTACAGTGGAAAAGCCAGCCAGTGTCTGTCTGACTTGATGTTCTGTTATTCGTCAAGTCCTGGTGTGGTTTGTGTCATTTTAGGCACGCTTGCCGGGAACCAGCGAGCTGCCTTCGGAGAGCACCCACTGGTCACCGCCGCGAGGCGCTGGGGCTGGGATGTCCCATCCCTAGGGACATCACCGAGCCCAGGATGTCCTCAGGGAGGTCTCTTGGTTTGCAAGCCCTGGGGGAAGCTGCTCCCTAATGAACTCCAGCTCCTCGTTGTCATCGGTTGAGGTGTTGTGGATGCTCTTTTGGCTTTGTGTTGGGCAGGGGTGGCTTTGCTTCAGGAGAAACCACTGGGCCACAGCATAAGTGAGCATCTTTATGACCCTGGTGACCCAGGGAAGAGATCTTCACATCCATCTGTTTTTTCCTGGAGACCCTGAGGAGCAGAGCAGTCATTTTAAGCTGGGTGAGAAGCCGTGATCAGTCCACTACTGGCACTCACAGAGCTGACAGCTCCTCAATCCCTGGGACTGGCAGAAGGTCTTCTATAGTTCCTCAGACTAGCTTCCTTTAATAAACAGTTCTTTCCTATAATTTTAGTCCATGCCTTTTTATGTCATGGATGATTCAGCTTTTCCTTTTTGTTTTTCCTTTTTTTTTTTTAATATAATTTTAAGATTCCAAGAAAAGGCAACTTGCCATTTGCATTAGATACGTTAAGAAACAAAAATCTCTATCTTGCCTCCTACACACACAAACATTTTCCCTTCAGGGACAAGTATCCTACATCCTACATTTACTCCATAGCCACAGTTCTGTCTCCTATTTCCTCCTCGGCTTTTGTTTTTGTTTTTGTTTCCCTGTAATCTCCTTAGTTTGTTGTAGATTTTTTTCTCTCTCTCTTTTTCTCTCCTACACTTCCTCTCCATTCCTCTATCATTTCCTGGCTGTTTTCTCTCTGCCCTCCTTTCCACTGTCTCTGCTGACAGGAGATTTCCCCCCATCCCTGACAAGTCACACTTCCCAACCCATTATATAAACAGAGTTGGTTTTGTTTGTTTGTCATTACACAGAAGACAAGCTAGAATCCTTTTATTAGCACTTATTTTATATCATATTTATAATTTGGGTCTATTAGATAATCTGTTTTTCTGGTTATCTCCATCAGTACATCAACTCCTCTTCTATTATGGGTTTTCCAAGATGCAGAGGACTCAGGACAGTAACATTCTTTTGTTGTTTCTGTTTTTTTGTTTTTTTGTTTTTTTTGGGGGGGGGGGGTGGGAATCAGAAGAAAAAATGTTCTGTAAGGAAAAAGGATTTCAAGGTGAAGCCACAGATTACTGTGACACCCCAAAACCGGGGCAATCCCCAGAGCACAGCACATTCCCGTGGATCAAAACTTTGCATCTACATGGCGTGTTTCTATGCCACCTTCCCTACCTGCCTCCCTGAGCACTGGAAGACCTTTGAACACAACTCCAGGCAAAATCTTAAAAGGCAACTCAAATAATAAAAAAAAAAAGTCTTACTACACAAGACAACTACAAATCCAAGTTTGTTTCAAGGTTTAACTATTGGGGAGTGTTCTTGTACGTTAGCAGCTCTCCCCTCGCTACCCAATGTCCACAGCGCAAGAAGGAGACAACAAAGAATCCTTGTGGGATTGTTGAGCCAATAATTATTTCTCAGACATAAAATCCAAGCCTGGCCGACCCCGAGCCAAACATTGCGAGTTTGTCCTGGCAGACATGGTGTTGCATCGCAAACACAATTATGTCATGTTTTAATGTGAAGCTGCCAGTGAGGAAGTCTGAGACAGCATCTCGGGGGCATGGGATGCAGGGAACAACCAGATCCTTCACCACCACTGACCAAGAGGAGGTGATGGGTGGCAAAAAGGGGAAAGCAAAGAGCTGGGGGACTCTACGAGAGACTCTCCAAGGCTGGATGCATTGTAAGAGCCAATATGGAAGAAGTTTGAGTTCTGGATGCCCATCACGCAAAAAGGGTTCAGCTTTGAAATAGGCAGGTGGAGAAACCACTGAGGCTCAATAGGCAAGAGGGTAAATCATCCATTTTTTGGTCTTTTTTTTTTTTTTTTCACTGTGTTGGGACACACAGATCTGCCATGCTCTTGGTGCTGGATGCTGCTGTGTGTCTTGACCTTGCATCTAGCAAAGCAGCTGAGGATAACCTCGAACTATTTTTAATCTTTTTTTTAACACGAATTCTCATTGGAAACAAAAATGACTCAGAAAGCTCAGATCAGCCCAGAAAAGGAGATGGATCAGTACTGAATAGTGCTTACAGAGCAGGCTGGGGATCAGTGAAAAAGCACAAATGACCACATAGGTTGGTGTTTACACACGCAAGAACATCTCTGTGTGTGAATGGCCATGTGCTGTGAGTGCACACCAGTGTGCCTAATACTCACATCTAAAGAGTCCAGGATTAAAAAGAGAAAAGGAAAAAAAAGGGGAGGAAAAAAAAAAAAAAGGAATATTTGGGCAACTGGAAGGAATTATTCTTTCTTCCATACCCTGGGCTCTATTCATAAATCATCCGTAATTTTTAGATGTCCAGAACAATGTCACCATTTGATGAAATAAAATATCGAACCTATGTGACATCATCTTTTATCTTAGGAGTTCTGCACACTTGGTCATGTTCCTGAGCCACATTTGTTCTGCAGATATTTAGGACAAACCTGACATTTTATAGACTTCCTTCAGCTTGTGCATGTGTTGGAGACAGTTGTTTGGATTAGCACGATCAAAAAATTTAACACAGCCTTTCAAGATCCCATTTTCATCTGGATTTGCACAACACATAAGAGAGCATTATGCCAAAAATATGTTTTTTTGAAAACACATACACTTTGTTGTGACTGTTTGTAACTGGTAAAATCCTAGGATGCCCTGATTACCATGACCTGTGTGCTTTCATACAAGCCTAAGATATAAAAGTACTGTATACAAATGAAAACCGTTAGCTTTCATACCACATGTGTTGTACTTATGCCAGTGGGAAATGACAGAGAATGTACAAGGTCATGGTTTACTAAAAATATAAAAGTTTAACATGTGGTGTTAATAGAACACACAACAGGGGTCACTGGTACAATGGAAAATAATTCATTTCCAATGTCAGGCCAAGTAATTCACTAGGAAGGAACATTCGAAAATGTGTTACTTATATCTTTCTCTTTCTGTTCTTTATGATGAGTTTAGGGAGAAAAAAACAAAATTACTACTAATACAAATGCATAAATAATAGGCATGATTCAGATTTCAACTGTGTCCATATAAATCAGGCACATAAGCCCTACTGGAGCTGTCAGAATTATACCGGGGTGCGCAGCATCAGCACTGCGCCCTGCCTCCTTCCCAAAAGTTGAACTACTAGTAAGCACTAAATCCTCACCAGGACGTGTTTACAGCCTGATCGCTGTCTCTGCAGTGATTTTGGTGCCTCAGCCCAAAACCAAGGGCCACAAAACCCCTGCTCAGACGCTGCCTGATGCAAGCAGTGCTGTTTGTCCAGAGCTGCATCCCACATGCACAGGGATTTGTCTGCACGGACCTGGCACATAGATGTTGCCAGAAATTATAAAGCTGGTGTCAGCCTCCCCATCTCAGCTCCCCAAAGTCACCCAAGATGCTAGAATTATGGAATCATTTAGGTTACTAAAGACTTTCAAGATCGTCCAACCATCAACCTGACCTTCCACACCCCCGTCACTAAATCACATCCCTCAGTGCCACGAGGAGCAGGGAAAGGTGGCAATGTCCCCTCCTTTTCACCACGGCACCCATGCTGAGAGTACTGCAAAGACCCCCTCGCAGGGGATTCCACCTCCCCTCCCCAATCTCCTGGGACTGCCAATGCCACCAGCACACGCACACATCCTGCTCTCAGCCCCACGTGCCCATCACCTGGGCCGAACGAGATCCAGCACTTCAACCTGAATCCTGGAGTCTCCCTGCCTCTCCAGCATCCCTAATTATTTGTGGAAAAAGAAATAGTTTGAAGCTGAAGCTGCAGAATTGCTTGTTACACCCATAGATAAGTCTGACGATGAAGCCATGCCAGGCACCACAGCTGATGCTGCTGATAGCACTGGCTCTCAGGATCATACTTCTGGAGATTAACATCTATTGCATTAGCACCAGGAGAGCTGTTGTGACCCCACGGCTGGCCAGCAGTATCCCAGCTGAACCTGCCGCAGAGCACCAGCCCCGGCTCTGCCTTTACCTGCCCCTTCCAGCACGCACACAGCTCTGTCAGCAGCTCTTGCCTAAAGAGAGCAGCAGGTGAAACTGTTTTTCTTTCCTTCACTCCCTTGTGGAAAGTGTTTTCGTTTCTGGGTTGGCTCAAGCCATTTATGTAACATGCATCTCCCCGTCTGAATAGTCAAGCTGATTGAAAACATGTTTTAACTGGCTGTCCTTCCCCTCCTGTCTCCTGGTGTTCCTGCTGCAGCCTCTGGTGCGCGCCTGGCACCGGCGCCTGGCAGAGCCTTGCTTTAACGTTTTTCAAGCAGGAGTGGCCATGGTCAAGCTAGAAAAGCTGCTGGAAACCATCTACCATCTCTCGGTGGCGCTTTCTCCATTCCCTGCTCTGATAGGACTCTGCTCAAGCCACAGCCGAGTTTTTGTAGGTCAAAATCTGAAGTTGTTTTCTTTCCCCTGGGTGCCCAGGGAAGAACCGTGTGCCAGGCTGCAGCTGACTTGTGCCCGTCTACATCACCCACAGCGCCGCTGAAGTTTGTGGGATTCTTCCAGTCTGACTCAGTCAAAGGATCATTAAAATAATACAGTGAGACACGTAGTCTAAAACCCACGATGGAGCTATTAAACCGAGCAGGCAGAAGGAAAGATGGATCAGAAGGAAACATATGCTGGGCATTAAAGGAATACAACATGGGGGCTGTGTATGTCTTCTCCTAAAAGCAACTGTAAGAGTTTAGGTCACCGACTGGAAAAGAATTCATTATAAACATTTGTTATCTTATCTCCTGCAGCCCTTTGTATGTGCTAATGCCAGCTCTGCTAATGACATTGGATAACGACACTCGTTTTCCCTCCCTTTGAGTTGCAAATGACAGTGTGAAATTAATCTTTCCTTTCCAAACGTGTGTTCAACACATCCTAGTTGCTTCGATTAACAACGTGACATAAAAAAAAAAAAAAAAAACTACAAAACATAGTACACTCGTAATAAATTCCTAGGAGATGATATTAGCTGCCTGTTAGAAAGACAGCCATTGTATGACATATTAGGCTTGACGTAAAGGATGCTGGTTAGTAAGGTTTCATTGAAATACTAAGGATGATATAGCTCAGTTTTATCCTCTGCATTTCTAAAAACAAACAAACAAACAAACAAACAAAAAAGATCAAACAAAAGCCCTCTCATTAAGACATGCTGTATGTGATATATTGCAGCATTTGCTATGGGGTTAGGGCGGCTGTAAAGCTTACAGAGTTTAAGGGAAGCTCAGAATATCATTTTACAAGCTTTTTTCCTAGTCTTGCTCTATCCTGAGCTGCGTTAAGCTGCCTGCATGGCAGCGTGCATTGTGGTGCCAGCAGTGCCCCATGGTTATTATGGCTCAGCTGGTGTTGGTAACCTGCTAGCCACACCACGACTGTTTGCAATCCAATAAACCCATTCATATGTCTTACTGAACCAATTCAAAAGTGAAAAGATACCTGTTTTTGCAGTTTTCTATATGCATTTACAGTGGTTTCTCATTTCCTAAGGAAAAGTAAAAATATTTCTCATTTTTCTTGGGAGCTTAGGAGCACATGAAATATTTGTTCCTGATGTATTTTTTTTTAATCAATTTATTTTGAAATGAAGCACTAAAGCAACTCTTGCAGATATGCTATGTGCATGCTCAAGGAGACAGATACCCTGGCAACTATCATGGGGACATTTTTAGAAACTATCTTAATTATCTGGCCCAGCGTTTTGTTATGACATGCAGCTAAGAGTAGGGAGAGATGCGGTTTCTTTGTCCTCTGCCAAACCCTCTGATTTTCACTGTTTGCTTTGTTAATTTAAAAATGTAGTAACAACTTCAAGAAGTTACCCATATGATCAAATACAACTGATAGTTGTATCCTCTGCTGGCACGGACTCTTGATAGGGAACCAGATGTGTGTGGGGCTGCAGGGAAGGCAAGGAGGGAAGGAGCAGGACAGAGGATGCACAAGGCACTGAACTGGAATGAATTCCTCTTGAAGTTCTCTCTCATCACTCCCCTATTACTTTCATGTTGTTAATCACATTTAAATGAATTATTTCATATAAATGCCAGCTTAATAATTTGGGCTACATACCTTTTACACCATTTCAGTTGGGATGCCCCTATAAATGAGGGATATGAGCAATGAGAAACCTTTTCCAAAAACATCCAGAAGCTTATCAGTCAGGTGAGTATTAGTATTTTAGGAAAGTTTTCCTATTGTTAAATAATTTATATAGAGACCATAGGCAGATATGTTTCAAAAGGGAAAGCCAAAAAAAAAAAAAAAAAGAGCTAACATAAGACCTCTATAGAAGAAAGCCCACATAAGGTTATCATATCATTATAAGGAAAAGCTGTTTTCTCCCGGCCCCATCCAGACAAACAGTGCGGACAAACAGTTACAGCAGCAAAGGTGCAGGGGGGGATCACTAGCAGAGGAGGGTTGCCACCCCATGCAGCAGCCCGGCTGATCGCATCCTTGCTCCTCCATCACTTTTCGGAGACACCCTCTCCCAGACACACGTGGTTCAGCTGTCACTCCTTGTCCCCACAGTGCTCTTTGCAGAACGGGGATTAACACAGTCCCACAGCTGCCCGTGACACAGGCAGGGAATGTGATTAACAAGCTGCTGACCTCTGCTGACTCCTTTTCCTGTGGCTCACCAGTGAATCTCCACCAGGCACAGCTCCTTTTGCAGAGCTGGCACCAATCCTACCTGTGCCAGCAGAAGCAAATTCAGTGTCATTAAGGAGCAAGGCATTGGGCCCCTCATGGGGGCAAGGATTTTCCCATGCACGTGCAGGGCTTTGCTGAGTAAAATGGGAAACTTGGAACTGATGCTAAAATCGGAGCCATAAAAGACACAGAAAGAGACAGGCTCCCAGCGGGCCATGTAAGATGTGCCTCTGGGACCTATAAACACAGCCCAGGAGAGTATTTGGGGGAACCCAGCGGCACCAGTGAGGACACGATGCTTCTTCCTGCCTGGAAAGCTCTTAAAATGTAGTGGGGTCAAGCAGATACTCAGTGTGTCCTTGTCTAGATGGGATCAGGGCTATAACCAAGGCTAAAAAGCATTTGTCTGCTTCTTACTGGGCTGTTGCAGGATTAACTTGCATCTAATATCCCTTAAAACAAACAAACAAACAAAACACCTATATTATTTGGATAAATCAGAACTTGCAGAAGAAAAGAACTCAGCTGGCATGAACTCAGCTGTACCCCTCAGAAATAAATCACACCCGGGCCTGAAATAAGAAGGCAAATCAGCCAAGGAAATGGCAGCAAATTAGCAAATTGCATCTGATCAGGAAGAAGCCGTCTGCAAGATAGAGCCCCGACCAAGCAGCCCGTTGCAGCGGGGGAAGGCGATCGCACAGGTTCAACACCAGGTTACTTTCCCACACATAACGTTCTCTGTTTGCACAGACGGATCCGTCTGTCTACATCTATATTTAACTAGTCCAGAAACAAAGCGAGATAACCAGGTTAAGGTTAGCGCTCAGGCTACATGTGTGCCTGTGTCAAATAGGGTATCCTGATTACATAATTAAATGCTTTCCTGTTGGAGTAATTAGGAGAGACATGCTGAGATTTATAGGCTTGTAATCACTGCAGACATTCTCAGCTCCATATCGGAGGGACTGAGCCTGTTGTTGTGCCAGATTCTCATTTCCACCACATTTTTACAGTTGCAAAATTAGATTAAAACAAAAAAAAAAATGAGATGGATGCAAAGGCTTCTCGTGAGTGAGAGTAAGCGGGCTGCTTGCATTTTTGTTTTCAGCGTACTTACACAAGCTTTGTTTATGTGCTGCTCCACTTTAAACAAACTCCCTCTTTGCCTCTCCCCTGACAAGGGCTGTCTGGATGGAAATAGAGATTCAGGCAGCCCTGCATTCCCTGGGCTCAGCTGTACCTCTCTGGCTTGGGAAAGGATGAAGCAAAACCAGCCCATTAGTACATGTGAAAAAGATGAAGACCGGCCTTGATATAAATCAAGCGGGGCAAATCAGAAAGCTCGCTGGCCATAGCCAACGTGGCAACGGCGCAAAAGCCTCGGAAGATGTGAAGATTTAAGACTCTGACTCACACACGGAGCAGATTAAACTCAGGCTTCCCACAGCTTCCTGCCCTGCCCCTTTCCAAAGGCTCCCTCCTCCACAGCACGGACGCTTCGGCCGCTCACCCAGCTGCCGCTGCACACATCGCTGCCGGTCCCGCCAGCAGACTCGGGGTGTTCAGCAAAGACATTTGCATAGCGCCTCCCCATCACCAATGACGAGATGTTGCTCGATTTTTGCCAACAGAGAAACTGAGGAATGGAGTTTTCCCAAAATTTTTTCGGATTGGTTGTTCAAAACTGTGTTTTTAATATGTGGATAGGCATCTACTAAAGGTTCATAAGCAAGTTCAGGCAACTCATAGAAGTTTCTCAGTATGCTGTTAGAAATTATGTTTTAGGCTTCAGTTTCTCCAGCCCCTTCCTCCCATGCCTTGTCTCTCATACTACAGTAAAGGTATTCAAGGGTGGCTCTCAGATGACATGTAAGTGCCAGCATAGATAAAACATTGCTAGCAGGGTGGGAAGAACATTTCCTCCCCATTTTCTTAGCCTGCCTGAGCACACAGCAATGAGAAGTCCAGGTCCAACCTCACTCACATCACCAGCTGTCAGGTATAATCTCAAACTCCAGCACAATGATTAGCAGTCCCATCTAGATGCACAGGTAAAAATCTCGGGGCCTTGGTGCTCAGCACAGTTTCCAGCTGAGAGCATCAATGCGAGTTAAAACTGATGGTGGTAGGGCAGTGTAAACCTAACCTGTGCATGGATTTTCCCTTTGCAAGATGTTTTCAGAAATCCATGGTGCAGTGGTGTTTCTTTCTGGGCTTTCCCCCTTCCCCTTATTACCATTCAGCATCTGCCTAGCTATTGAATTGAGATTTAATTTCTCGTCTATGTGATCCTGACATTAGTATTCTGCTTCAGTGCCGAAAAGTTCAGAGAAAGCCAAGAGGTTCCTGGAACCCAACAGTTAATGAGGAAAAGTTGTCTTGGCAAAAGAAATGGTCTCATAGGCTGGTTCGAATATATTAAAGGTGAAATGTTTTGCAATGGGGAGGATGCTCTTTCCAGCCCAAGCTTTTAAGGTTGAGTTTCCTGATTTGCATTCTTTTGAAAACATAGATAAAAGCTTGGAGTCGTTTCTGCTTCCTTTGCTATTTTGAAAAATCCAAGGGCTAGCGTGTAGATGCTGAGGGGTGTAGTTGGCACACACAAGAATATTGAGGAAAAAAAAGAAAAAAAAAAAGGGACAGGAAGAAATTAAGACTTTGGGCATGTGATGACAGGAGATACCATTCCTCTGACTCAAAGGGTAGTGAGTTGCCACCGATGTGAACAAGCTCTCCGTAATGCCATCAGCTTCTCTGCCTCATCAGGGAAACACGAAATAAGCACCCTGCTCAGACTGCTGGTACTAATGGAAGAAGGCACCCTGGTGAGCTCCTTTCCATCCTGAATATCTCTTGGCTGCCTCACTTGATGAGTTTCAGTTTTTGGTGTGGGGTTGGGGCAGAGGAGAGCAGCTTGGCAAGCTGGGCATCTCATCCTTGGGAGGTGTTTAAGGGAGATTTCCTAGAGGGGCAATCAGCGCTGGAGGAGGAGCAGCTCTTTAAAGCTTTGCCATTTACCTTGCAGCGCGCGAGTCCCGCCTGCCCGTTTTCACACATTCGTGGTGGAATACGATAAGTCCTAATCATGCTTTCAAGCCTGCCTGTTTGGCTCCCCTCTCATGGAGCGACCGCTTCGCCGCCCGCCTGCCTTTGAAGTGTATCCGAGCTCCCAGTAGCTATAAGATGACACTTAAGTTACACCTCTCCCGCATTCTTATCTCTGTCAGCGGTCTTTGAATTGCTGACACGTTGGCAGCCCGATGGCCCTTCTGGTGAGCGGGTTGTCCCCTGCGTGACCTCTGGGTTTCTGAAGGAGACACCTGAAACCCCAAATGGAAGGGATCAGAGGAAGGGGGAATCCCACCTCTTCTTCATCAGCTGCCAAAGAGCCGTCTCCCATTCCACAGGAAACAGCATCTGTCTTATCTCTTTATTTGTCTCCCTTTTTTAAACTTTTCTTTTTAGACATAGGGCCTTTTGAAACCACTTCTTGTTTTTCCTTCTTTCCCAAAGCATCGTTGAACCCACTCTCTCCTCCAAGTAAACGTTACAAACAGAAGGGTCACTGGAGGGAAGGAGGTTGTGCATTGTTGTTAGTGGGGCAGAATAAAGATTAAACCCTAGGAAATGTCCCGGATTTTGGCCAGCTGCAAGAACTTGGGGTACAAACGATACAAAACTGCTGCAGCAGAAGGCAGGTTTCCCCTCTTCTTTCATATTTCCTTTCATACCAGTATGAATACCACTAAAATTATTAACGTGCTGCTAGCATGTTAATAATTTTAAAGACAAAATATTTATGTAGAATGATTTAAAAAAAAAAAAAAAAGAAAAGAAAAGAAATCTCCGCACAGATGATGCTGCTGGATATCAAAGCACAGGTGTTGTCCCTCCCCACCTAAGTGTTCGCCTTCACTCGTTTCTCATTCTCATCCCTACAATATTACACTGATACTAAATCTGGACTTCATCAGCGTGGTGCTGGTGCATGGTACATGCAGGGGTTTCAGTCCCAGACTTGGATTTGCTGAGTACTGAAGGCAGAAGGTCCCTGGAGCAATACAGGGCACCACAGGGGCTCCTGGAGATGTCAGATGGGCTTGCACAGCACTGTGCAGACCCACTATTTGGGGCTTTCCTTGGTTTTCTTACCTGGGCAGAAAAGCAGGGCAGATCTGACTTATCCTGAGGTGACCAACTCACTACTGAAATCCTGCTGCCAGCGTCACTCACTCTTCTCAAGTCCCTGCCTCTCCGTCCTGTGCTGCAGACCCGCAGCCCCATTTGCATTTGTACTTTTCAGCCGCGTAACGAAGACCAGAAGGGCTGCTGTGATGGACAGAACTAGTTCAGCTCTTGCTGGATTTTGATGAAAGGCAATTTGATTTCCACAGCCAAGTTATTTAATGAGCCTCTAAAATTACAGCCACAAATTATGCACACACAAAACTATGCATTTGTGCACTGAAGAGGCAAGATTTCCAAAACAGGAAGCCATTGGTCTGCATTAAAAGAAAAAACCTTGCTTGCATAGCTGGTTCCACATATCAGTGCATAGAATTATTCAGTCTGCCCAGCTAACACAGTGGATTGAATGCACAATGGCTCTGTAGGTAACTGCACAGTGATTTTCACATTACAGATGTCTCCTGCTCTGTTTGCACACTTATTTCCTGCAACTGTGCACCCAAATTTATGTCTGGAGCAGAGAAGGAGCTGATCAGGAAAGAAGCATGTGCTCTATTTGCTGATGCTGAGTGGTGGGGTAATGTTATCTTAGCTGAACTCCCTCCTTTTTCCACCCTCAGAGATCCAAAGCTTGCTTAACCAACCTTCTGCAAGAGGTCTGAGATGTCTGCAAGTCTGCAAACAGCTCCAGCTGCCTTTGCACCCCATGCAGTGGTACCAGGAGAAAATGCATGCATCAGCCATGCTGTTATTCATTCATTCACTCATTTGCTTGTATGGCTGCAGTGCTGATCACAAGCAAGCATTCCCCAAGACCCAGTTTGAAGGCTGCTTAAGATTGCTGAGATGAGATGACAGATGGGGAGCTCCACTGCAGCGTGCAAGTCAAGTTGTCACAAGGCAGAAGAGGTGAGGTGCGGGTCCCCTGAATGAAATTGCTTTCAATCAGTAAACCCCACCTTTCACTGTTCCTCAGCAGCTAATGTAAGTCTGCCATCAAGGAGGAGTTTAATTGCTTCTTGCCTTATCTTTTCATCTACTTGTTTTCCTTTTATTCAGCTCCAGAGGTCTGATTGGCCTTTAATTATAACTTATCATTTTTCCCCTCTCGGTTTAAGTGGTTTAGAGTCTTATCTTTTTTTTTTTTTTTCCTATTTTTTTATTTTATTTATATTATTCAGAGATTATCACAAAAGCCCACCGAACACCAGCCTTTTATTTTAAACATGTTGGCAACCTCACAGCAGATCATTTTCCATCATATCTTGTAGCCCTCCTTTGCTTCTTTCTTCAAATTTCTTAAAAGAGCCCATGACAACACCAAGACTTTGTCAAGCCAAAGGCAAGGCTCCTGCATGCTTTTTCAAATCTCAGCGATCCTTCCGTTCTCAATTAAACTGACTCTGAAAGAAATAGCTTCTGGAATAGCTGCTAGAAAGGTGTTTTTTTGTTTCGGTTTTGTTTGTTTGTTTATTTGCTTGTTGTTTGCTGTGTTTTGTTTTCCAAATTCCACAAAGTTCAAGGAACTATCTAGGAATAGTGGAAAAAAAATAATTTTCTGTTCTCAAAATGATTTTTATAGCAGAGAATGGAGGTGCCCAACTGACAGACCAACAGATGAGAGCCGTCTTTTCCAGAGATGATAGAAAGCACACTGAACACTGCAGAGCCGCAGATATTATCTTTATTCAGCACGGTCCCCAGCCCTCTTACTCCAGTTCACTTTCCAGAAACTCCAGAGCAATGAGCTGCAAGTTTCTTTTTTTAACTCTTGCAAAACCTCCTGTAGTTATTTGAGCACTGTGAGCCTCTGAAAGATGACTGATCAGCCCTTTGTGTTTTGTTTGGTTTTCTCATTTTCTCTTTCTTGAAGCAAGATCATTTTTGCCAATTCCTCTTAAGACAAGCACAGGCTCAACCTTTGTGTTTAAGGGCTCACACAGCTGCTATCGGTGTGCAAAAGCCAACAGTATTAAAGTGACCTCAGTGCACAGTCAGCTTTTACATGTATTTATTTTTATTTCCTTTTGAGACAAAATGCATGTCTTTGTTTTCCACCATGTATTCCCTAATCCAACCTTAGCTGCTATTTAAGCACAGTGTTTTTATCTTGAATAAGTTCTTTGTACAACCTGACAATTTACCTAGTTGTTAGAGAATCAAAATTCCCCAAAATACAGCAGCAACTCCCAAAACTGGAGCTCCTGGGAGAGGGAAAGAGCTTCAGAAATAAGAAGAGCTTCCTGTGCAACAGGAAATGCCAACACGCGCACCTCCCTGGGCAGAGAGGTATTGGCCGACCGACCCGCAAAGGAAGTAACAGCGAGGCTAGAACGGCTGAGCGTGGCATTTCCTAAACTTAGCAGCACACAAAAATCAGAAACGGGCAGCCTCTGAGTAAAGCCCAGACTTTTCAACACAGCTATGATCTCAGCCATTAATATATGGGGCTGTGAAAGCTGGCAAGTCACTGAAAGGTTGGACAGAAAAATAGATGCTTCCCTCCCCCTCCTCAAAAAAAAAAAAAAAAAAAAAAAAGACAAAAAGGAAAGGAGGTCAGGGCAGAGTATGGAAAGATTTCATCACCAGCAAAGAGATTTGAGAATTCGTCTTCTTCCAGCTCGTCTCTGGATGTCTAAATGTTTTGGGGGCATGCGTGTTGGACAACACAAAATTCCCACAGCAAGCGCGGAAAACCCAAGTTTCAGGAATAGAAAGCCGGACCCAACACCACGATGGGGGCTTCCAGCCATGTGCTGGTGCAGGGAGAAGGGGACAAGCAACAGCCAGAAAGTTTATGGTCATTATGGCTCCAGCAGTGGGGCCAGAGGGAGAGCATCTTCTCAGAGGCAATTTTTAACAGCCAGCCCAAGAACCAGCACTTGTGTCCAAGCTGGACACGACATCCCACAGCTGAGCCTTGGAAATGTGCAGCAGAGCATCTCCAAGAGAAATCTTTTTAAAAAGCCTAGCAAGGGAGGTAACAGCATTCATTTCAACAGCATCGAGCTGATGGAAACCGCCACAAAGGATAGAGAGGAGTGGAAGGGACGAGTTTCCACCCTGTGTGCCAGCGTTGGCCCTAGGAGCTCATAACATAATGTAAAAATAATATGCTATTAAACATTATAGACTAGTTGACCCAAATGAGTCAAAGTAAGAAAATCAAAATTACATGTTTCTATGGCATTAAATTAAAATGATGTGCCATTATTAAAAAGAAATTAGGAAGCCAAAATTCCTCATCTCACCTTTTTGGAAGTTGTAAATTTCTCCCAAATTACTACATTTCTTGCATAATTTAGACAACGTTCCAGAGTGGGTGGAAAATTATTCCCTCAAAAACTGTTGGCCATCTGCACCCAAAAATTGTTGATATGAGAATGACTATCATTAGTTTAAAATGGACTTTGGGTTAGCATCTTAAGGAACAAAATGTTATGCAAAAAAAACACAAGATCTAGTCTGTTTTTTTAATTTCAGCAAGGACATCCTTTCAAATATTGCTCACTTGCCAGTGTCAGTCCATATTTAAAGCCAATTTGAAGGCTATGCTTGAAGCCTCCATCTCTTCCATGTGTTGCTCTGCACCTGCGAAGGGAAACAGGACACTGTTTGTGCAAGTGTTTTGAAAGAATGAGGTTCAGCAGAATCTGTATGTGATGTGGGATGGTTAGGACTGCAAAGGGAAAAAAAAGGTAGTTACGGTACCCGTGAGTAAGTGCCAATTAATTCCCACTACGTAATAAGAATGGGAATGGATTTTATTTCGAAGGTTGTCTGAAGCCATAGCAAATGTTTCTCTAAATACAGAGAACCGAGAGGTTCAAGTGCTTCAGGATGTATAAAATGTGGATTTTCCTCTCATATATTTGCTGTTTATAATGTGTGTGTGTGTGGCTGTGCCTTGCAGTGTGTGCTTAGTATGAGAAAGGAAGAAGGTTTCACTTATTTCCAGAAAACTTGCCAGTTCCCAATAACCTTCCATTTCTTTTAACACTGAGCTGGGAAACAATAGCCTCCAATTAACAACAGCACGAAGCAGCTGAAGTCTGAAATACACTGATCCCAAATAGTGCCGAAAGATCAGACTTCTCTGTATTTAGTTCACAGCCATGCAAACATGCTCTAAAGCCCCATTTTCAGTGGCTTCATGGAGACAATAGTTAGCATCTCTGCTGCAAATTGCGGCTCCAGAGCGCTTGGCACACACGACCTGGGTTAACCCTGAAAAGAGCCAAACATGTCTTGTGCTGGAAATATTGAGCTCTCGGTTGGAACAGCTCAAGGTCATCACCTGCAGGTCACAAAAAGGTGCCTTTTGCCATTCCTGGTGAATCAAGTGAGAAGAAGGTGGGATAAAGGAGGCAATCCCTCTGCATCGCCTACCAGGAAAGAAGCTGTTGTGCTTCCTTTCTCCTCCTGCTACGACATCTTCCATCCACATTTGATTGCTGCAGTGATAACTCCTCTTGTTTCCTTCTCCTTCCGTCTCTAATCCCTCTTTCCCTGAACTCAGGTCACCAGCTTCCCTCTCCCATGTGTCCAAAATTAAAAAACTGGATGTGTCTCTGAGCACTGCCTTGTCTTATGTCTGAGTGGCTGGAAGAAAACTTTTGCCCTCGGTATTTTATATTATTCAGGACACAGCAAGCCCTGTTTCCACAGCCCCCAAGATGGAAAAGAACAAGTTTCTGTCATGTTGCAGTTGTGTTTTATTGTTATTTTTTTTTAATTCCCCAGCCAAACAGGCAAAGGGGGAAAAATGATGTGGGATTTTGGTACACATACAACTTCTGAAACAGGCATTTTTGGAAAATCTTGATCGCAAATAAAGAAAGAGGTGATTTGAGATTTTCATATTTGCTTGCGCCTTTGAGGATGTTTTCGGTCTTTCATCCCGTTTTGAAGGCGTGTCACCTAATTATGACTCTTTCATCCCTCTATTCCCTGGTTAGAACATGCCAATCCCTTTTACGGCAATTGATTATGACTTGGAGGTTTCCACATTCCAGCCAGTTCAGAGAGCTTGGATATTTGTGAATACCTGAATAAACTCCTTTAATCCAAAAACAAACTCCACCTGAAAGCAACGCTATGAAAAGGCCATTCATACGGTGTTTTCAAACTTACTGGTTCATGGTTTTTTTGGATTTGACCTGGCTTCCTGTACTAATGGTCTCTGAATGCATTCCCAATTGTGGCTTATTGGTCTATAAGGTACCCAGCATTTACGGGGAAGAGGAAAAGGAGTTACACAGCAACTGCTTACACAGAAAGCTCTGCCTGAAAGAGCAAAAAATGAATCTGAAGTTAAAAGGAAACATAAAGTGTACAAACGGCTGGCTCTTTCAGCTGAAATTTTTAAAATAAATATTCCCTTGACGTTGCTGCTTTAAAAAGATCTTGGCTTCTTGCAGATGAAAAATACCTTTAAAATTACCGTTACAATTGTCATTCCCCAGTGTGAGAACTGACACTCTGCTGATTAACGTAGGACCGTGTTTAAGTAATCTGGTAACATAAGTGCAAATGTGCCGATGAGCTCACGGAACGGGGAGAGACCGCAGGCGGAGATCCCTGCTCCCGATAGCGGGGGCACGGAGCAAGGTCGCCGAAATCATGGGGAGGGGAGCAGCGAGCCCCAGCTACTGCCAAGATCAGGCCAACAGAAGGAGACTGAACACACAGAACCACCTAAAAGTAGTATTTTCAGAGGCTGTGAGAGGATTCAAGGAGATATCATTTGCTCTATTCTTATGTATATTCTTACACACCTCCTATGGGTCACCACCAGAAATAAGACTCTGGTGTATATGCTTTGTTTTCACCTGGTACAATCAAATCATTTAATTTTGGGTCCTGTGCTTCATCAACTATGAGGGTGAGTTCACCTTAATAAACCTCGTCAGCTTCATGAGTTCCTACCAAAGTCCACTAAACATACCCCAAAGTGTTCAATTTCTTGGAGACTGGGCCAACTAATTTGAAAGCTGCAGGTGGCTTTTGCTGGCTAACATTGAGTCCTGCCTTTAAAACATTGGGCCCTTGATTACAGAAATGTGTTGGTCAAAGCACCCTGGCCTTCTTCAGTAGGATGGGAAATGCCTTCTTCTCGCAGCAATCCAGCCGTCTTGTCCTGCCATCCCCGTCTGAAGATCTTGCTGATGTTAACACCACAAAGCTGAGGCTCAGCAGCTACATTCAAGACAAAAGTCTTGCACCCAGGAGACCTTTTAAAAAATTAGTCAGAGCTTTTTAAAACTTTGCCTTAATTACTGCATATCCCTCATGAAACTTTACTGGAGAATGTGAACACTTAAGAACCACAGATAGGCGCCTGTGTTTGAATTTCCATTATTTGGTGGTCTGAACTGATTTATCTGTCCGCGAGCACACAGCGCCTTGATTTCAGCATCCTGTGAAACACAGGATCTAATGAGGCAGAGGAAAGAAGTGACAGATTTTGGCTTCCTGCAGCCCATCCTCGGAGATGGAAACTCCTGGTGTTGACTGACTGCCTTGGCTGAGTGATAAGCCAAAACGGGCTCGGGCACGAGGCCAATGTGGGGACAGTACTTCGTCAGGATAAGATTAATGAGGGAGGGGGCACATTCAGGACTTGTCTTGCATCTGATTTCTCCTGACGCAGCGGTGACACTCGTGTCTCGCGCACTCAGGGTCGTTCTGCTGCTTTCGGGCAGGCTCGCTGGGTTGCCATCTGCCTCCGGATTGCTCAAGACGTTCCAAAAACGCCCGTTCCCTGGAAAACAGACATTCCAGCCTGGAGAATTTGGCAGTTCTCCTTCACATACAATATCCTTGGTAAAGGAGATTTTTGGAACTTATAGCTTGCGTTGCTTGCTGGTAGTGGCTGTTTGCCTACAAAATAAACAGGACCAGAATATGCCTCATTGCAGTCACACAGTGGGTTTTATTTTTCTCTGACATTTCAGGAGGTGGTGCAGAAAATGAGGCTCTCTCCAGAGTGAATCACGCAGTGGCCAAAGAGGTCTCTGTGGCTGACAGTAAACCGTGTGACCTGCCCATTTCCCAGTAAGGATCCAGCGCTCGGCGCCAGTGCGGGACAACGGGGGAAGAGGGAGCGAGGACAGGCAGCGGGGAGGGAAGGCTCCAGAGAGAGCGGACGGAGGATTTGGTTTGGAACCATCCCTGCGTGAATTCTGAATGCATAAAAAAAAAAAAAAAAAATGAAGGCAAAGTTTAAAAAACACCAAAACAGCTAAGCCCCCTCAAATTGAAGCCAATCTTTGATTCTTTCTCTGAAATGACATCATTGCATACCCCAAGCAGCCACAAAGCATGACAGCTGCCACGGGCTTGACTTGGGAAGGATATATCACTTCCCTTTGAGAAATACGGAAGGTATTGTCTGTAATCACCGCCTGGCCCAGGCCGGGCAGGGGGACGGCTCTCTGCTCTGAGATCCTTCTGCTGCCTTTTTGGTTTTCCCGTGGTCTTTCACACAAATTGCACGACTGCAGGACGCTGGAGGGCTCTCCGCAATGGCTGTGCGCATCCACAGGCATTAGGCGAGGAGGTCAGGAAAGGATGGAGCTGGATGAAGAAGCCTGATTCATGCGGATGTGGCTGCCTGCAGCCCCGAGGTGACGCTGCAGTGTCCCCTGGTGCCATCTGTTGCTGGTGGCATTCGCTGCTGGATGTCGTTCTGCTTAACCCCGCGTGTGCCGAGCTGTAGCTACCTTTTTTCTCCTTCCCTTCTTCAGTGAGGTACCAGGAGAAGCACCCAGGGGCTTGTTCTGCAGAGGGTATGGACGTGGGACAAGCCAGCAGTGCTTCATTAGAGGCAAGCAGACACAGGGATTTTATTTCAAGGAATCATCTCGTCTTGAAGTCAAAGCAGGTCATAGCAGAGAAGGAAGAGATTAAATCCCCTGCAGCAGAAGATGACTGGTGTGGTTTTTGACGTGATGCAGCATATATCATAGGCAGTGGGAGTTTTGCTGTCCATGACTGAAAGAGGGAGAAAAGGAGAATGTGGTCCCCCAGAGACTTGCTTTTGTATGGTAAATAGCCTGCGAGAAGGTGCACGCATCTGCCTTGCAACAGGCACAGCTGGCTCCGGAGGAAATTTTTTCCCAGAGAGAGAGAGAGCAGGGCACTATTCCGCCCCACAAACGGCACTCTGGCAAAAAGATGGACAAACGCCATAGGAATCTGAAAGATATATTATTAGGATATGCGCAGCTCATACTTCATTCTTCCAAATGTCTAGCTACATTAATGAAACCCATGTTTCATTGTTTCAGAGGATTTTAAGGCCAAAGGGACCATTAGATCATCTGGTTTGACCTGGGTAACATGGGCCAGAGAATTTCATCCACAGAGACAAGTAATGTGTGTTTGATTAAGTTCAGTTAACACAATGTTTCACCAAAACAATAGAAATGGATGTACTTTCATAATCCATATTTTTAGGAAACATCTTACCATTTACATTTTCCCTTTGGGATTAGGAGCTCAGCCTTTATTGTTCTTTTAAACAGCAGCGCTGCCCACACTGGTGGCCTGGCCACACTCCCAGTGAGGGGGAGGATGAGGAGCAGAAGCAGCAGCAACATCACCCAGCTCTGCACAGCATCACCCTAAGGGACCCCCAGCACCACCCAGGTCAAGTGCATGGGGCTGGTGGGGTCTGCCCACAGCACAGCTCGGCCCATGGAGCAAATCCAACCACGGGGATCTTCTCCCCAAAAACCAGCTCAAATGAGCACTGCAAATGAGCTGAAGACAGTTCTAAAATCTGCCTTTTTTATTATTATTATTAGCAGAAACAGAGTGGAATCTACTCAGACGTTCTGGCCACGAACAGAGGAAGATGCTTTGAAATGAAACATCATTATTATGGCTGCACATTTCAGCTGGCACTAGATTAAAACTGCTGCACTGGGCACTGCACAAGGAATTGCTGGAAACTGCGAGTAAATGGCAGAAGAAGACTGATGTGCTGGGAAAACCAAAATATCTTCAGTACCACTGGAAATTATTAAAGTTTTGACAACATTCTTCATGGCATCCCTCTCCTCTTTCATCAGCTATGGAAGTGATCAGCATTTTTTCTCATTTGAATTTTGGCAAAAAGCTGCCTTTTGCATCCCACAAAAGAATATCGCGTGTTATTATTTCCTTTTTCTAAGTTATTGAGTGACAAACGGAAGCACAAAGAGACTTTCCCAAGGTCACACAGGAAGCCTATGGAAGGGTCTGGGAATCAAAACCTGAATTTCTGGGTTTGAGTCCATCATTTCACTCAAAAGAGAAAATAATAAATGAATGTATAATAAAGAAAAAGTTATTTGCTATATGATATACAATGCACATTCCTTTGCCTGAATAGGCTATGTTGAGGATAGGAGATAAGAAGTTAAGAAGAGAAGCAGCTAATAATGAAAGTTTCCCAGCTATTGCCAGTGCTCATGCCATACTTTCAACTGTTTAAATGGGAAGGGGAAGGTGTGTCACAGGCTGCAGTCACTGCTGTTTGTCATCATTGTCCTGATCCACGCGAATGAGCAAGGATCGTGAAAGAGAGGTGTTTCTGGACATCACTTGTTGCATGACTTTTCTTTTCCAAACTGGTACAGATTATTCGAACAGAGTCTTTTGGTAACAGAGTAGTTCAAGATGCTCATAGCACATAGTGGAAAACACTGATTATATTGTCTTCTTTTTTCCTTTCCTTTATGAGCCTCCTCTTTATTTTTATTTTTTTTCATCTTGTGGTCCACATTACTCATGGACTGCAAATGATTCCCAAGAAAGCCACAGTCAGTGGATTCTCCCTCTGTCTGTAAAAACAAGACTGGATCTGACCTGCCGTGAGGGCATCACTAGCAGCTTTTTTTTGGCTGGAACCAGGCAGAGGAGTCGGTTCACACACACACATTGCCACCCCTCAGCAGGTTTGTGTTGCCGCAGCCTTGCAGCACTCCCACGGGCACTGCCCATGGCTGGGGCTGAGCATGGTTTCTCCGACCACCCCACAATCTGCTGTGCCACGTGGGGATTATGCTTTTAAAACAACTAGGGGTATAAATTAAGGAGGGCACAGAGGAGGACTAATCAGCAGCAGGGAGTGGGGATGGCAGAGTTTGGCCCCTCATGGTGCTGAGCTGCTCAGATGTGGTGGAGACAGGGCGATGGAAAGGGCTCCCGAGACAGCCGTGGGCAAAGTGCCGTTGCAGACCAGGATTATCTGGTTTCCAGTCTGCAGCACTGTGACCTCAGCTCCATTCCCTGCAGGCTTAACCCAGCAATGCTAAATTAGCACCAGCGTCCTGGTTGGCAAAGTCAGCTGAAGCTGTTCTCCTCCCTGGTGGAGACCTGAGTCACTCTGAGGGCTGGGAGCCAGGTGGAGGAGGCAGGGAAAGGTGTCAGTGAAAACAATCATCATTTGTGCTAATGTGCCCTGGGTACAGGGGGCTTTGTTCTTCCCCAGCTTGCACCAAGACGAGAGACCCACCTCTGCGAAGCACAGACATCCCCTCTGCCAAACGGTAGACCGAAGAAAATAGCCATTACCACCAGATGCGCCTTTAAAGGTGGCAGGTTTTAGCTGTTCTTAATCACATTAGAGGGGCAAATTAATTTTAAGTTATCGCAAAAGGTGACAGAGTTGTCTTGCTTATGAACTGTTGCTGATTCTGTGTGTACTGATCTGTCGAGGAGAAAAGAGCCAGAAGCCTTTATTGGCTTCGCTGTGCCTAGCGAAAGTGTCTGCCCTCTTCCAGAAGATAAGTTCAGCCTTGTTTATTTTCCTTTTAGCTATTCAGAAAGCCCCGTTATGTGCCGTACCAGACAATATCGCTGTGCCTTTAAAAAGGAAAGGAAGTGTGGTCCTGGCAAACGTAACCGGAGCAATAAAATATAAATCTTTGTAATTGTTGTGGAGACAGAAAGCAAAACAAACTGTACTTAAGTACATTGTAAGAAAATGTCAGAGATTTGAGGGAATGGTCATTAGCATACGAAATCATTTATCTCCCATGAGTAAGTGAGTTGGACGGAGCCCAACCCATTTAATTTTCAGTATTTTTCCTTTTGGGATTTCTTGGAATGTCAGAACTACTATTTTTTCCTTCAGAAGAGAAGCCTGGCTTCAAGGCTGGTGTTCGGAGACCACAGAAACAACCCAACAGTGTCGGCTCCCCCCGGCCTCCCCGCACCAGCTGAGGGTGCCAGCGCGCACAGGCTCCTGTGCAGATGCCCCGTCCACAGCATCGGGCCCTGCACATCCCATGGGGGCTGCTCGGCATCGTCACCCATCTCCCAGGGGACACACGCCGCCTCCTCCACCATCACCCCCGCCCATCAGGGCTGTCCCCAGGGTTTACATTTGCTCAACTGAAAATTACAGTTTCTCGTAGATTTGCAATCCCCACTGCATAAATGCATCCCGAGAGCAGCAGGATCCTTTTAGCCTCACCTCCGACCACCCGCTGTTTAGCTGGTCCCGCTGGCCCCTTCCCTGCCGGGAAGCCTGCCCAAAAACCACTTTCACAGACGGGCACTTCTTCACCGTGCCTGACTCAGTGTCGACCTACCACCACCACATCTACTTTCTGTCTTTATTGAAAAGTTAAATTATGGAGAGAGAAAGCTTTGGGGAAAAATGTGACATAAAAAATCTCCACTCTCTACTCAGGTCATATCAGGTGATGGGTGAAGGGTCCTACCTCTCCTCAGCCCCCATCTCCCAGGAGAGCCAACGGATGGAGATTGGGGATACGGATGGGAAAGGGGATGGGGATGAGGAAGGGAATGGGGATGGGGATGGGGATGGGGATGGGCATGGGGATGGGCATGGGGATGGGCATGGGGATGGGCATGGGGATGGGGATGGGGATGGGGATGGGGATGGGGATGGGGATGGGGATTTGGATGGGGATGGGGATGAGAAGGGGAATGGGTTGGACCTGACAGGGAGCCCCACACTCGGTTACACAGCTGACGAGCTGAAACGCATGAAGTTATTTGAGACAGTTACGGAAACATTTGGGTACCCTGAACTTCTCCCTGCTGGATTCCTGTCCCAGATGGAAAGAAAATGAAGTTCAGATCTTCTGGGATTAATATAATCAGAGAATCTGGGGGGAAAACTCATGAGTCGTTTTCCTTCTCTCTTTGATGAGAGGGGTGCCTCCAAAGTTAATGAACTGCATCCCTCACAGTAGGCAAAATGATATCACACGTGTTTCAGAGTAAAGCAAGCTTGGAGGTACCATGAAAAAGGTTTATTCTTTTAATTATAGAAGAGGAAAATCACGTTTCAGCTCCCTAGTAAGACTGTTTCTAGCAAGAAAGTACTGAACAGCACTAAATGCAAATATCCTTTTTTTTTTTTTTTTTTTTTTAATAATAAGGTGGTCAAAAGGTCTAAGGGGAAGCAGGGATTTTGGAAGTATGCACAAAGTCAACAGTGCAGTTAGCAATGGGATAGTAAGATTTCACAGCTCTGCTTTGATCAGTATTTCAGAAAAGTGAAGCCATAGTACAGAACGTCCTCTGAACTGAAACCAAGGCAGGCTTTGTCTTTTATCTCAAATATCAGCTAAGAAAATTAGAATGATATGAAAATGCTGAACTCATTACATTTTGTTTGCGGTTTCACAAAACTGCTGCAGCAAGGCATATGGTTTCTTAATGAAGGTAAAAATTGTTGGGACACTCTACATGCTTTGTAGGGGCTATGAGTGAGCCAAAGAAGTCATCATCTCCCCAAAATTTGAAGCTGCAGGCACTTATTAACTGCCCTTGATTTTTGGAGCATACTGGTGGTTTCACTTTCTTTTTAGAAGAGACTTTGAGAATAGTAGCTGCTAGAAATCATGTAGAAAGGGGCCGACAGATTTTGCTTTTCAGCCTAATTATTTTCTCCTTCCTCTCATTTTTAGTCCTTAATGATTTTACTTCTGTGCAAAAGTCTTTGTGATGTCTGCTTGAACAGACATGCAGGAAAAAAAAGTACCCATCCATAATTTGAAGCAGACACAGCTTTGGTACACATAGCTTGGATTGTACCTGAAGGTTGTACTATGGACCTCCCTTCAGAAAATGGTTACTGGTGCCTTTGGTGACTGGTGGATTTGGGTCAGACCTACCAGTTGTACAATAGAAATTTATTTGGTTCTTCCACAACAAAATGGAGTCCATCACCTGTGTTTTCACAGCAAAGCAGAAAAAGCCTTGTCTAGGTAAAGGAGATCCTAATCAGGTGAATCAAGCATGATATTAAGAGCTTTAGCTAACACTTTTCTACCTATTGTCTTTCTTCTAGAGAACTTTTCCTCTGGGAAACAAAGTTATTATTAATAAATAATTAATTGCAGCTTGGAAATGTTCTCTGCTTTCCTCTTATTCATGTCAATGAGTAATTTCAGATAGGAAAACTCCTGCCATACATCTTATCAGAACACCTGGTGACCTACAGCCGGCTCACACTCTAGTGACAAATCTCATCCTCACCTTGCACAAGAGGACCTCAGCCTGTGCCGTGGTGCTGGTCCAGATCCAGACGTCTCAGATGTAACAGGAGATCAGATGGAGCCAGAGGTCAGGGCCTATTTGTGTAATTAAGCAGGGTCTGTTGTTCTTAGCAAAACCACCAGACCTCGCCAGAGCAGCCTCACCCAGGACGCTTCTACCCTATGGGGATAACACGGCAGAGCAAAGAGTTTCATGAAAATCTGTTTTCTCTTCTTTAAAGCAAGCTGAGATTTTTAAATCTTTTCTGAGGCTCGGTGTCTTTGTTTTTGCCTGAAGTGATCTGCAAACAATGAGTGACAAAACCAAACCCATCCTGTGGGCAAGAGCCCAGCCTGGCTGGGGAGAGGAGCGGTAGGCTGTGGGGAAGGTCAGAGCTGTCTCCTCAGCACTCTCTGGTTTCTAATCTACAAATTTTATCAATTCCTCTGAACAGCAGTACCAGACTAAACAATTACTGAACACACCGTGGAAAATAAGGAATGAGACTGTCTCACTCCACGGAGTGGTCCCAGTGGATGCTCAACAGCCCACAGCCTTCTCCAGCCAGCTCAGGGCTCCCCAGCAGTGGAGGAAAACCAAATTTTGCTGTCCCAAGGATGAGGAGCACTTCTTCCATGTGGCAGTGAAGAAAAAAGGGAAACAGTGCAGGGATTGGGGTGGGATGACAATGCTGGAGCCCTGGTGGCATCTGGAGCAGGAACCTTTTGCATCACAAACTTTCCCTTGACACCAGTGCCACCGTCACCTTTGGTTTCCACGGCCACTCTGCTCTCTCCATCAACTACTTTGCTTTGGACTTTGCTAGAGAAAATATTTCTACATTGCATCAGCACATTATCAGGGAAATAAAATCCTGCATTGACACTAGAACTGCCCCATATTAATCCAGTGGGGGGAAGCAACCAGCTCCATCACGCTTGTTTATCTACAATTGGGCTGCTCAGCAAAATACCTGAAGGAGCAGTTTGCAAATGAGTTTAATTAAATGTAGTTTGAGAAGTAATTGGCCTGGCAATAATCCTGAACAGAAAAAGAGATTAAAACTGTCTGGTAAAATGAACAGTTGGCAGTTAATTCTCTGGCCTCTTGCTGAGATGCATCTCCAGCAAGGAACAGGAGGAGGAAGGGTGGTACAGGGCAGGAGAGCGGAGAGTTAAGCTGCTGGTTTGCTGTGTGCTGTGCTTGGACACAACCTCAGACCCTGGCCTTTCCTTCCACGTTACCTTCCCCAGCCCCCTGGGCTGAAGAGTGCTGTGGTGGCTCTCGCAATTTGCCCACATCTTTGCTAGCCTGGATTTTTCCAATAGCAGCTGATTGACTTAAGGTCTCACTTCTAACCCCAAACCAAACCCCGAGCATGACCAGCTCCAGGGAGGTTATTCCAGCCTGGTGATCTGGACAGAGAACAGCCAACAAATGGAGGAACAAAAAACATAGATGTGTTTATCTGGGATGCTCCAGTAGTGGGTGACTAACCTCCCCCTGCCTTCAGCTCTGGGATGCAGCATGGCTCGGTTTTTCTCTTTGCAAGCTGGCAGGTGACATTGCAGCACCACAACCCCCTTTTCCACCTCAGGCTCTTTTTGTGCTGAGACACACCACCACCCTGGGGCCTGGCTCAGCATGAAAGCCCTCAGCTCCCAGCCCTCAGTAGTACCACGGTGGCTCCAAACCCTTCCATGTACCAGCTCTGCACATTTCTGGATGCATCTCAGGATGCAAGACTTGTGGGAGAACATTACCTGGGCCTCCTGTTTGTAAGCTTCCTGATGCACTTAAGGGTTATTTCTCTTATTCATCTTCCTGATGTATGTGGGAGCATTATCAGCTAGTATGAGTCTCCCTCCTTTGAGATATTGAAAATATTCTAAAATATTCAAAAGCTATCTGGACATGGTCCTGAGTAACCTGGTGGTCCTGCCTGAGCAGGGAGGTTGCACCAGATGACCTCCAGATGTCCCTTGACATCTCAATCAGTCTGTGGTTCTGTGATTTACAGATGATGGCCACAGATGAAAGCTGTACATTTTTTTTTTTTTTTTTTTTTTTACAAATTCATTGCTAATCGACCCATTAAATGACATTCATCTTCCTCCTTCTCCTCCCACAGCCTCCTCCAGTTTCTGGTTCAGGGACACCAAAGGAACAACAGCCCACCAGCTCTATGCCCTGGGAATCCACTGAAAACTTGGGGACCCAGTAGTCCCCAAGATGACCCCTGCAACTGCTCTAGTCACAGAGGTGCTGTAGGTTGAGGCAACACAAAGCTTTTACAGACACTTCTGTGGGGGGAGAAACGAGGAAATTTACTCGTTTAAAACTGCATTATTTTTGGGTGGTGGTGGGAACTAAAACAAGGCTTCTGGAAGGGTCATCCATAAAAATGCTTCTCTTTTCATTCAGAAAAAATTGGAACCTTCCCCTGCTTTGGAGGATTTTTATAATAATGAACAATGTTTTCATGTATTTAAACAACTTTTACTTCATTATTTTTTAATCCTGGGGGTTTCATAAGAACCTCCCTGTAGCCTGAGAATCCACTTAAAACCTTGCTGCCCATACGTTTTCCATTGCAGATGTTTTGGAATGATAGACGTCTTTTGCTAAGGGTTTCTCCACAATGGAGAATTTATTAATAGTAATTAATTGCACACCAAATAGTGATCCACTGCTTGGATCCAGCTCACCCTAGACTCCATTTGCTACTCTGTTGTGCACAAGTATCATTGCCTCTCAAGTGGCAAGAAGTGCTGACCTAGCAAAGCTTGTAGGCAGATGCAAAAGTTTAACAACAACAAAAAAAAAAGTTTAACCTCTAAATTTCAATGAAACCACTCCTAGGCTTGGAGTTAAGCATACACTTGGAGTCTTCACTGTGCTATTGCCTATACATAGAAAATAAGGCCAATAATAGTTTTGTTTTTTTTTTTTCCCTTTGGCTTTGGTGGTCCTTGTGTCATCACAATGTGGTGATAGTCAATTTTTTCCCCTGTAGCATCATGCTGGTGTGTGCTTGTTAGAGAGTTTTGTATCAGCAGGATGTGCCCTCCTGAAGAAGCTGAATGGTGATAATCGGATTATACCAAATGGAGCCTCTCTGTTATCAGTGTCCTTGGAGGCACGGAGAGGCAGTTGGCCAAGGGGAAAACAAGCCACAGAGCTGCTCAGCATGATGAACACAGCTCATGGTTCCCTCCACTACTCGATGTTAATGTGTATTAATACAGGCACATTTTTACCTGAACACAGGTTCTCATCTTGCCAGAGAGCTACTGTGGTTGTTCGACTTTGGTTTGTGCCCCATCCTCAGCAGGTAAAGGTTCAGTGAGGTCGGTGCTGACTAAGGAGCCATGTCATTTAGCCAAGTTTTAATAAAAAAGTCTGCTACTATGCTCCTTCCTGACGGAAATCTATGTGTTGGTTCCCTGTTCACAAGAGTCCACATTTTTTCTCTAATCCAAACAAACTCATGAGAATTTACTTCATTGTAATCAGTTTTGATAGAAGTAAAAAAAAAAAGTTCAGAAAGAAAAGTAAGAGGATGAAAATTCCCATGAAACAAAAACTCTATGACAGCAGAATCCATATAAACAAATAAGAAAAGAAATACCTCATTTAATTTTAGTGGGGTGCCATGGCTTTTCTGGCTTGGCTAAATTAGCTGAGAGCGCGAGTCCCCATGCAGTCCCATCCCCGTACAAACAGAGGAAGTGGTTTCCTGGGAACAAAGCCCACATGAAAGTTTTGCTGATGGCACTTCACTTCCCGTCATTTCCTCCTCTCTTCACAATTCACACGTAGACCCGTCAGCAGGACGAGGCACCTGGTGCCCGGGTCAGATTCATTATCTCATGTGAGAAAAGATGTGGACAACAGTCTGCTGGTGTAAACCGAGTTCCACCACTGCTCTGTTCAATGCCTTCCAAAGTAGTAGAGGGTCATCGCAGATTTTTTCCAAATGGTCTCCGTCGTACTAATTACTGGTGGGACAAGAAGAGCTAAAAGCACTTTTGCCCTGTTATTAGCTCTGGTATACATCTTTGTCACGATGCCATGGCTGTGTGGCCCTCAGGTCAAATAGATGTTTTATGTGCCCCGATTTAAAGGGTTGCCATTGCCTTGGCTACTTTCATTTAAGAATTAAAAGGTGTCTATCTCAAGCTCAGAATTGTTGAATCTAAAAGCACTGTTGGAGCAACCAAATGTCTATGGTGTTCACATCATTTTTGTGGTCTCACTAGGATCATACAAATCCAAAGGATAAGGCCATATTACCAGTTTCCTGACCTACCCAATCCTTTCTCTTTAATAGAATACATTAAAGACTACAGAAGGATTAAAGCCTAGTCCCTTCCAGAAGCATGTTTCTCATGTCATGGCAAAGATGAAAAGACTTTGATGGATAAAAGAACCACAACCCCTTCCCTGAGGTCAAGACTGCACCCAGAATATGTGGGTGCAAGAGCAGGGATGTGCATGTCCTCTGAAAAATAGTACTTAACAGTGGTTAACAACAGGCTGTTGATGGAACCACATGATATTTCATCAAAAAGAAAGATAGCGTCATAGGACTGGATGTGAATAATCATGGAGCTCATAATCAAAAAGGTTCTATTTCCAAATCAAGACAGTAATGTTTTTCATTATAAAAATGAGACGGTTTTTGTTTTGTTAATTACTTTACATTAAAACACTGAAAGTCTACATTTTGCAGAACCATGAAGAACAACACAAGGAAAGGTACTCTGCTGAACACCTCAAATGTTAATAATCTGCAGGTTTTACAGTGGTTTATGTCTTGAAAATTAAGCTTTTAACATATGTTTGAAGATTTAAACTTCAGCTGTTTCAGTTAATTAGAAAGCTTAAAAAATGCAACTTAATGAATTCAGTGTTTGTTTATGTTAAACTGTCAAGGAGTTAAGCAATGAAAAAGTGTGATTTGGGGAACATCTGATTGCAGCCCATGTGGAATTCCATATGCCAGAGAAGCTGGAAAGCATTTTATTGAACCATTGTCTAGAATGTGAATTAATTTCCTACTACTTCATGAAAGACTTCTTAGTGGGGTTGACAAAGGATTTATCATAATTATTGCTCTGGCCTGGACAATGTTTATAAATTATACGTGTGTGCATTTTGTTTATAAAATTCCCAGTTTGCAATTAAAACAACCTGTAATTTTCTCTTTCCCTCCTTTCTCGTCAGCGGCTGATCTGGAAATACACCATTTGTTTTCAAAATTAATACCTGTCAAACATTTCTTCTGTTTTGCAGTACCAAGAAACAAGAAGCTAAAAAATAAGAAATGTTTGAATGATTTTAACAGAAGAAGATTGGTACTGAGCTGGTAGAGAATAATAATGCTTCATATTTGTTAGGACAAAAGCTGCAACCACTTTTCTGCGCATAGCTGTTTCATTGCTCAAGAGCCAAATCAAACACCCTTCATTATGTCAACCACTGGCATTTTGTTTGATTTTAATGAAATCACATCTAAGGTTCTTGGTTTTTTTCTAAATTATCACCAAAAGTGTTTGCGTGATTTTTGTTGCAGGTGTGGATGTTGCATGCATGAAAGGTGTGTGTTAAATTAACAGATGACATTTGGATGCAGTTCCAGTCAAGGAACAGAAGCAGCATCATGGGATTTACCTGGCCAATTAGTCTCAGTTGATGCATATTGAGTAGGCATGTGGCATCAAATAAAAATCATATGGTTGTATTAGGACAGAGCTAGGTGAGTGTAACCTACTGTCCAGGCTTGGTGTCCCATGGAAACTGCAGAACACCAGCACTGCCCAGAAATGCTCCACCAGATGAAAAGGAAACTTTGGCATTCATAAATTGGTGAATTCTGGATGCAGAGGGTTAAGGTGGGACTCAGACATGCCTTGGGTCTCTCTGGGGTCAGCTCTACAGCAGTAATGTGACCTGGAAATCTTGGCTCTCCAGCTCAGGACTATTCATGTCCTCTGCTACTCTCATTTCAGATGTACATACCAAACCATAAAGCTGTGCGCTCCAGTAATAAATATATAATAGCATAATTCAGTTCAGGCATAGTAAGTCTTTTGCCTTTCCTCCTCTCCATCCCTACTGCCTGGGAGCTTTCATTTACTTCCCAAACGTTTGACCCCGTCCTTTAGGATGCGCAGGAGGCTGGCTGAGAAACTGACTGATACCGGATTGATGCCTTTGGCATTACAACATTACTGTTATTATTAAAGCAGCTATCTCGTGAAAGTGGAAAATGCTGGTGGAAGAGAATATTCCAAGTCTGCTGAAATACTCACCTGGGGGGGCTGAAAAGAAAAATTTGATGAAGCTTATTCCAAGGTAGCATTTTGAACACCACAAAAAAAAAAAAAAAAAAAATTAAGGTCACCTTTTCATTTTTTAAACTGTGTGTGGTAGCTTTAAGCCTACCACATCTATTTTAAACTCCTTGATACCACCTCTTAAGTTTGCAGCTAGAACCGCAGCCGTCCTGTGCTCCTTGACTGCTGCAAGAATAAACAATTCTGCAGACATCACCCAGCCTGCAAGTCACTTGTGTCACTTGTGGTTTGCATAAACCCATGGCCCACTCTTGGAAAATTTGTTTTAAATGCTGTTGCAAACACTGGTGGTACTGGGTATACCCAAAGTCAATAGATAGTCCATAAAACATAGCAGCTAGCTTTCCCAAAGCTTTTCCCACTCCCAGTAAATTCAGTTCCTATTTTCCATTCACAGAATTTGTGTGTGTGTCTGTGTGTCTGTGTGTTGTTTTTGAAGTTGACTGTTTTGGATGGTGTTCAAACATCGATACATTTTTATCACTTTTTTTTTTTTTTCATATGAAAGTTAAAAGTCTAGTGGGATCACTGCACAGAGACGGAACAGTTCCAGGGGAGGAAGTAATATATGATAAAAAGAAGGGTGTTTGATTTCAAAGACTTCTAATATAAAGTTTCAGAAAACCATGAATAGAAAACACTTAGACTAATACTGCCAGCCTACATTATGTATATCAAATTGGGAAAAAAAGAAAAAAAGAAAAAAAAAAGATTCTTTTTTTAGCTCTTGGGGGAAATTAAAATAACATACTTGTACAGGAGAATATGCAATCTAAATGAATGCTTTAGTTATACTTAATACAAGAGGGGGAAAGTATTCTTGAATTCACCATAACCAATCAAGCTGAATACATTTTGGCACCCTGGACTGACCGTAGCAATGAGCCTCGTGCAGGGCCATGTCCAGAGCTTAGCTTGGGTGCCACCCCACTGATTTCACTGATTTACATCACCGGGCATCAGACAGAACTCAGACGCTAATTAAAACCCCTTTCATAATCTTAAATGTGTTTCAATTCTTCTCACTCTTATTTTTTCTTGTTTGATGTGCAGTTTTCCAGTGTGTTTTTCCTTGGAAACTCCCAATTTTTCAGCCCAGCAGAGGCTTATCAAACCTCATTGCATGGATGAGGCAGGACATTCGTTTCTGTTCATCCCATTTATGGGAAGTGTATTCACAAATTCTTGCTAACTGTAAACTGCAACAGAATTCAAATTTGTGCAATGGCTTTTCTTCATGTCTTTTTTCTTTCTTTTTCTCTGCTAACAATATTTAGCCAGTATTTATTTGTTTGAGTGTTTGAAGAGGGACTTTTATTCATGTGAATATAGGTATTCATCACATAAATGAATGTATTTATTCTATAAAGGCTCACCCTGTCTCTGCTACACTCATGCAGTTCCTTGATAGGAATGTGACAAGAGGAAATTGAATATAAAGTCCACTGGACAGCCAATAAATCAAGCTTATATCTTTCTCTACCTCAGACAGGAAGGAACCCAGCTATTTTTAAATCTAAGGTCCATATAACTAGCCAGAGCTGTTTCTTCTGTTAAAAAAAAAAAAAAGAGATTTTAAATGTCCTGCAATTCCTCCTTAGACTTGCTTACCTGGCCATGTGCCTCCCCTTCCCAGAGACGCACAACGTGTGAAGGACACATTGAAACCCAACCAAGAACCCAGCATTGGATCCGGATCTCACAATGGGAACGCTCCCCTGTCCTTACCAAGAGCTGGATCAGTAACACAGCAGTAAAACCAGTATCAGACCACTGTCAACCCTGTGAGCTCTGGTCACAATTCTGGGCAAACCCTCCCTGCTAGACAGGTCTCTCACCGGGCATTTTGGGGAGAGGTGGTTACACACCCCTTGGCGGAGGGGTTACACACACACAACCTCAGCAGGGCTGCTGGCTCAGAGAGATTCCTTCCCAGCAATCCCCCAGTGAGCATCTTTGCTGATTAACATTTTCATTTGTCTCCCTTTAACAAGCAAGTTACTGCTGATGAGGAGAGGAGGGATTCTTAAGTTTCCTAGAACTGAATTAACTATTCCCACTCAATTCGCTCTGCCTGGACTTACCCCATATTGCCCTCAAGGCTGCTAATTTGAAAAATGCTCTCGGATTTTATTTTTATATTTTTTTTCTATTTTTTGTAGTGTTCCTGATAGAGATCCAAGTGCTAATAAGGAGTTAAGTTACATTTCTTGGTAAGATTTCTTAATTGCCAGTGCTGGCTGAAACTTGAACAGTTCAGAGATTCTGTTGATTATGTCGGCCTGAATATCATTACATCGAATTCCCTTCAGGATAACTGCAGCTTTTGTTGTATCCTTTGCACCATTTTCTTAACGTTGTTCAAACCCAATGTTATAATCATTTTGTGGATTGGAAGGAAATTAACTGTGTCCACGACGCTGTGCCTCTTGAGCAGGCTCTGTATTGTGACTGCCTTGCAGAAGCCTTTTAGCTTGCACAGGGTGACTTGTAAATACACAAAGAGGTTGGCACATAGCTCCTGCTGGACTTCAGAGGCATCTGATTCATCCCTTGTGCCTCCAGAAAGTCTTCCCTTGGGATATTTGCAGATTATTCAAGAAATGGAATTTGGAGGACTACTTTCCCCTGGCTTGAAAATCATCATGTATGTTTGCAGTGCCACCTGAGTGAAGCTTCACAAGATTCTCAAAGAAATATTCACCTCGAATTCTTCACCCCCAAAGCTCTGTCTTAGAACTGTATGGGAGAAGTTTCAGTGTCCCTGAGCTCAGAAGAGAGGGCTCCAGAAGAGTTAAGCTGCAGATTTTCTCCATGGACTTCCAATTTGGGAAGGCTGCTCTGGTCTGGTGGAGATGCCCATTCTTGGGCTGGGGAGATCTAGGAAGGAAATGGACACCTGAAGTGAGCCCACCCGAGACAGATACTTATTTCTGCACAGAAGTAAAGAAGACCTGGGTCTTTTGAAGGCTGATGGGTGATTTCACGTAGCAGATGAGCTGAAGGATGGCTGGTGGTACCCATTCCACAGGGAACACCTCCTGGCACCCCTGTCCCCATACAGCTTTCCAAGCAAGCAGCTGTAGTGGGACATGCCCCCAGCTATGTCACTCATCCCAGTGATGCTTGTCACAATGCCAGGCATGGAAACCAGCAGGGACACCAGGTCAGCCCATCTGCATGAGGTCTGCAGCGAACCTCTCGCTCCCATCAGAGCTCATTTAAAAATATGCCATTTCTACACTTACACCTAAAAAAAAAATCCACCTCCAGACATCTCATCCGTTACTCCGAGTCACCACCAGCTTCACAGACCATTTGTTCATTTTGAAAAATCGTGCCTCCGAAGGTACAATATTGGCTTTAAGCTGCAGCTATCACTGTCTCGTATATCAGCTCATTAAGAACACGGCTCGTCTCGATGGGGCCGATGCAGATGATAAGAGACATCAAGTAGCAGCCCGTGACAGGAGGAGCGCGAGAGCCCGAGCCCGGCTGATTGGACTCAGCTGTCCTTTCCTCCCCATCGCTGGCTCCGCCAGGAATTCACCGCTATTTATTATGGTCACGGTTGCTTTCTGATTCCTCTCGCTCGAGTCGCAGTGTGACTTCTTGTTTGTTTTTACGTTCTTTGCAGGAAATGCATCATTTTCTTCCTTGCCGCTTAGATAAATCGGTGTGCTCGCAAAGTGTCCTCCTCAAGTCCCGGCTCCGCCAAAGAAATGTGTTTCTCGTTTTCCCAGTGTCAGCTTCTCAGAAGCGATTTCTGTGTAAACTTTCCACCCTTCTTCTCCTGCTGTTTTCTGTCTTGTTTTCAAAAGGCCTTAAACGCATCAATTTTCTGCCTCCTTCTACAGTATAACAATCTTTTTAATAAATGGGATAAGCATCTCTGTTGAAGATGTAAAATTAATCCACTGTTGTTAGCTGTGTGTTTTCCCACATGTGGGGTAGGCACAAGGAATAAACAAAGATTTCTTACAACACACGAGGTTAGATTGGAGCTCTGAAATTAATACAAGCACTAGGAAAAATACAGTCAATGTCATTAAAAATTGTCATTTATTCTGCATTTACATCTATGTGTTATTTACAATATTCCCTAAGCCTAGGAGGAGTAGCACAAATCTCATGTTAAATGGAGTCTTTATGGGTGACAAGCTTGGGCAAGATTAATAATATATGGAAGGGTTTTGGGAACTTTTTCTCCTGCAATATTTGCTGTTGTTTCTCATAATGCCTCTCTGAGAGGAAAAGTGGTTGCTTTTGTCGCTCAGATTAAGGAAATCAAGTTTTCAGTCTTGGTTTCTAACTCTGCCACCCACCTCCCATCAGACCTTTTTGGGTCCCTCCATCTCCCCATCCTCCATTTTTGCCTCCAACAGTAAGTTTGGCACTGCCGCAAGAAGCTGGTTGAGCCTGCAGCTAGGAGGAGACACAAAACTGCAAAATGTTAATTTTGGGGTTTGCTCTGCTAAATTTTGGTAGCCAAAAAATAAATAAATAATAATTAAAAAAATAACAAAAAAAGATTTTTTTCCATGCAGGGAAAAGGAGACCAAAACCTTCCTGAGTTGTTTGCTTTCCTCCTTATTCAGCATGTTCATCATTTTGTTCACCGTCACCCAGGTTTAGCCAAAGCCACAATGCTCAGACCCTGCACAGGTCACGCTGTCACATGAATGTCACGTCTGCTCAACGCAGCTTGCTCTTAAAGTGTGAACAGGTTCTTGTGAGGTGAAAAGTTCAGATCACAAATATTTCCATCCCGACCTAATCCTCCTGCCATCAAAACCAATTGCCAGATTTCCACTGACATAAGTGAAAGCAGAATCGGCGCTCGCATAATGGTGAGCTTTGTTTTTTCGTGGTTTATTGTTACTGTCGGTGACTCCTGTGTTACTGAGGATTTATTCACGCTGTCTCCTGGATCTCTCCCTCTCCTCGTGTTCATTTTTCACTTCTTTGCACTGTTCCTACTTGGGCAGATTAGATCACGGACCTGGCAGCGTGCTTTTTTGCCTGTTGCTTTTGGACAGCCTCTCCCCTTATCAGATGGGATCAGAGCATCCCAGATACAGACTGTGACTACTCCACAGCTGGTGCATCTTGGAGGAGCTCATTTCCCCAAACCAGCATGTTCATTCCCTGACCTGAGCCTCCGTTTGGTCGGGGCTGATGGGGGCAGCACTTCTGTCCAGCCCTATGCCCTCTGCATGGCTTTTCTGCAGCTCCCCCACGGCGGGTGGGAGCCCGGGATGTGGGGAAGGAAAGCATCCAACCCTGAGAGCAGAGGCTGTGTGGTAGCAACCACGGGTGGTGTTTTCCAGTCGCCTGCTTTGCTTTTCCCAAATGTCATGAACAAGGGCTGGCCAGAAAAACAAGGAGGGGAAAGGGCTTTTTATTTTTTTCCCTTTTGGTCAGAATCTGAAATGTTAAGAAAGCTTCTGCTGGCTTTCAGAGTAATGTTTGGTCTGCTGCCATTCCCATGTAAATGGGAGAAATTGGGAAAATATCATATAACCTATGACTTCTTAAAGCAAGAGTCTTCTAAAGAATGAGAACCAAATGATTTTCCCCCCCTTTGTCTTTAAAAAGATCACTACCCTCTGATTTGGACTACATTTCAGCTTCTGCTGCAGCTCTGTAGGATGAAATAATCCATAGAGAGTGATAATCTAATTTATTAGGATGAGGGCTGAGAAAGGGAGCAAGTATATGGGACGAGAGAAAGGGAAATACAAAAGAATATATGAGAAGACAGAAACTAGCAAAACTAAACTCAGATTTTCCTGTGACAACTTCTGAAGGACTTTCAGTGATGAGCACACTTTTCAGCACCCTTATGGTCCCACCTCAGAGGCTGAGCTTCCCGTGGGCTTTGCGAGCCAAGGTTTAAATGCCACAAGCCTGTTTGGGGTCCTGACACCTATTTGGGGATCCACAGTGGGAACGGATGCTCCAGGCAGACAGACAACTTTTAATGCACCAACAGACTTGAAATTGCATCATCTTAAGGAGTGAAAATAGTAAGAGCTGAAATCTGTGACTTGATCCTATGGATCTTGTTCCAGTCAGCAAGGGAAACCTTTATCAGGTGAGAAGGTTTTGTGGCATTTCTAAAGACAGAAAAGCTTTGAGTTCACCAGAAGCAAACCTGATGTACTGGGAACGAGTAAATGATTTGGGGACGAGCAAGGCAGTGTGCTTAATCACATACCTTCACCCAGCACCTCCAGCTGGCATCCCACCAAGAGGATTCAACATTCAAAACATTCCTTTGTTTTTCTAGGGCATTTTTTTCCCTTCAATTTCTGAACTTCTGAGTCCCAAGCGCGATTAGGAGCACTACGAGCAGAGCCCAGAGCGCCGTCAGAGAAGACAGTTTGCTCTTCACCAGGAACAGGCGCAGAGGACAATCAGAACATACTTTTGAACCAGATAAACCAGTTCCCCATATTTGTCTTCTGTGATGCACCAGTTTCATTTTGTGCTAAGTGAATAGCTCGTTCTCTCTGCAGAAGAGAAAGAAGATTGATTAAATGAAGGAAAAGAGAACATCCCCAGAGCCAGTATCTCATTAGCAGATGCCCTATCATAAATGGAAGGAAGTTAGAGGATGATTTCTAGCTGTCAGAGCCTTCTCATGGTGCTGAAGAGGGGGAAAAAAACAGGGAAAGTTTAAGATAGGGGTGATTTGTTTAGGAAAAAGATCAAATGAAAGCAAGTGACTGTGCTTGCAGAGAACTTCGCTTAACGATCCGTATAGTTTTCCTCTCTAGGAGCAGTGTGAAAATAAAAGTTTTTTCCCCAGCAGCATTTTCTGCACAGTATGCAGCTTTTGAAGAGCAGACTGAAGCCTCCTCAAAAGGTGGTTGATTTGTTTTCCATGTCAGAGCTTGCAAAAAAAAAAAAAAAAAGTGAATCCTGCCACATATGAGAGCAAACTCAGGGATCCCATGATCTGATCTGTGTTATGCAGGAAGGCTGAGACGCATACTCATAAAAGTTTATGACAGCACCAGCATGCTCTGCCCCTGGGAGAGCTTATCGCTACAGAGGAGAGCGAGGTTACAGCTTCGCCGGGAAGTAAATCTTGTAATGCAGACACTGCTGGTATGCCATGAGATAGCAGCCAGGGGAATTCATTGCCCACCTCCGATTTCTTCTCTAGCATACCGCTTTCCTGGAAGGGACAAGTTTATAACCTCCAACATCCCTTTAGGGTAAGGCAGGGAGGAGGAGAGGTGGGCACTGTCCCTTCGGCTGCTGGTGGGGCCTCCTGAGAGAGTGCCCTGTGCCATGCTTCTGTCACTCAGATCCAAACACCCAAAGGGGCCGAATCCAGAGCTGATTTATCTGCCCTCACTCTCCCGGCACCAGCTTAGCCCAGACCCAGCCAGCCCAGTCCGAGGGCAAGAACGTGCAGCCTCTGTTTTACCCGCTGTCACCAAGAGAGGGATCCTTTCGCCTGTCCCTGGAGGCTGGCCTGACATTTCTTTTAAAATTAAGAAAACAAAGCCATGCGAGTTGAGTGAAAGTGCAATTACACAACGCTTTGAAGCTCCTCGCTAATCCTCCCGCTGCCCCGGGACATGGGGTGCAGGTTTGCAGAGCCACAGCCGCGTCCCTGCGCGCAGGTGGCGCGGTGCTGGGGAGCTTTGCACAAATGCTGATGCTGGTCACAGCAGATGTGCTGGAGGAACTGCTGCCTTGGGACCGTGCTGCCCACACGGGGATGAAAGCAGAGAGGGCTACGGTAGGAACTTGGTCTCTGTACTATTTTAGGATGGCTCAGCACAGCGCCCAGGATGCTCTGCAGATGGTGGAAGGTCAGGTGAGGCTTGTGCAGACCCTACCCTGCCTGCCTTCTTCTTAAACCTCTCCCTGCTCCAAAAGGAGATGTAGTTTCACCTCCTGCCTTCCTAACACCTCCCTGCCTGGAGCCAGGTGACGCCACAGCTGCAAAGAGAGCAGTGTTCCCACCCTACCTCCAGCACCTTGGCAGAGCTTTTGGCCCCAGTCTGTTTACACAGTGCTTAATGCTCTTGATGTCAGTGTGGAGATGTGTTAATAACCCAATTAAACAGCTCATCCAGCTATGTCAAATCCAACCACTTGAGGAAGGCTTGTGTGTTTTGCTTTGTAATTCTGGCGCTGCGTGACAGCACGCAGAGCTGATGTCCTCGTGGCCGACACCTAGCCCCAGCCCATCATCAGCCTGACCTCACGCAATATGAGGCAGTGAGGTGCTAACATCTAGAGCTGTCTTCCGAGGAGTTTAAGAGCTTTTTCTCCCCGGAGAAAAGCTGCTGAGGTTCTTGAGTCCTGGATGAGATGAGCTCCAGCTCCTCCTGCCGTGCTGCAAAGCTCGGTGAGGAGAAAATCCCCAGCCCTTGCAACCCCACCAAAGCCAAGAACACCACCTGCATTCACTCACCACCTCCTCCCCATCACAAGGGAGGAGGAGAAGGGGCACAAAAACACGGGATCAAGCGTGAACCTTGGCAGAGGTGCTCAGGAGCAGGTCGTGGCCCTCTGAGACACAGCACCCGTGGCAGCTGCCGCACCAGCTGCGTGCAGGCAGCGGGACGAAGACTCAGGTCTGCCTGAACATGCCTGTGCATGGTCAGCACGGCGGTGTCTCTGCTTTCCATCCCTCGAAGGAAGGCAGGAATGCTTCCCTGCCCCACTCAGCTGCTTGGGAGGCTGCAGGCCCGCCTGCCTGTGAAGGCACCACAAGCCCAGGATGCAATTTTGCAGGGATGTTTGCCACACAGGACCGGCTATTAACATCCCTCCGTCGCTGGGAGGGACACCCACAGGATGTAAGCGAGAGGCCTGCGAAGAGCAGCACATCTGCAGGTGTGCACATGGCCATATATATCCATATGCATACAGCCCTGACTGTCCTCAACGCTGTCCCCTCTACAAGGAATTTAATACAAACTCTTTCTGAAGCAAAGAAACTGAAAACCCTCTAACATGGTCCCAGCAGAAGAAAGCATCTCCCTGCCAGACAGTTCTTAAGCAATTCTAGTCATGCTTAACTCCAACTGATATCCACCAAGCTGAAAAACACATCAATAAAGCTGAAGTTAACTTCAGCAATTCACTGAAGGGCTATCCTGAACAGGGACTGACTTAAGCATGTGCTTAAATATTTCTTGACTCCAAGCCGATATTAGTGGAAAAGTCATTGTTCCACACCAGATTTTTATATGTCTGTGACTTTAGGATAGTTTAAGTATTCTCCACAGATCGTTTCTTTGGATGGATTCCTCCACTCATCATTAATATTTGGCGTCAACTGTCTTTCTTTCTCATCCATTCCCAGAGACAAGGAAAAATTTTCCCTTCTTTCCACGGATGTATTTATGTTCCCCATGGAAATTCTTCTTTGTGATATATGAACTATTTTCAGAGAAGTTTAGCAAAGCCTAAATCACAAAGGGGAAGAAAACCTCCTCGGCTTGAGTTCATAAGGGGAAAAGTTGGGATTGCAGTGACCTGTGGTGTGAATTTTTTCTTGAGTTTAATTGTTATTTCCATTCAAATCCCTTATATCCTCAGCCATAAATAAGACCCCTGAAAAAAAAATAGAAAAAAAAAATTAATTTTGTCCCCATATCTTCCTCCCTTAAAATTAGGAGGGAATATTTAAGATCTGTCAAGATGACAGAGTGTCCTTTCTGGTGGCCGAATAAAAGAAAGGATATAACTTTGGGAGAAAGCAACATGCTTTTCTTCAGCGTAGGATTTCCTCCACAGAGACATCATCACAGACTGTCAGAAGCTGGGCAACTCTCCAAAGGTTAGAGACAGGGCCAAAACTTATAATTTCTGCTTTACAGAGGGCCATTTCTGTCTCTGAGATTTTAAATACTGTCTCACCGCAGCTGTGAAATTCAGAGCTCGCAGATTGCAGCGAGCACAAGCCGTTAGCTCGCCAGCCTGGGATATTTCATCCCGAGGGCTGTGGAGACTATTTCTAGTAAACTAGCTGGAAATGAGATTTAAGGCCTGGATGCCAGGACAGAGGCAGCCCGATCCCATGCGATGCCTCGCAACCGCCCTGGGAAAGCTCAGCCCCAGCACCCTCCTCCTCCTTCCCTCCATTGCCAAACGCATGGACGGCCCCGCGGGGTGCCCACACCAAACCACCCTCAAACCCGCTTCCCCGAATAACCTCCCCGTGCCCTCTCCTTGAGTGTGGTCCTCTCCATCGGGGCCGTACGTCCGTGCCGGAGGAGCTGAGTCACCTAATTGTTGTTGGGGCGTTGTGTGCAGCCCGGGACACTGGACCCTTTGTGCGAGGAGCTGTGTGGAGACACAGGAAGACAGCGCGGTCTCGGAGAGCTCGGATGTGAAGTTTCCGTGGTGCAGGAGGTCACCCCCTGGTCCAGCCCTTCACTTGGGGCCCGACTCCTACGCCTGCCGCGATGCCTCAGCCGAAGAGCTCTGGTGGAGAGGGGCCGGGCTTTTCCCAGGCCACCCAGGAGACCCCAGTTTTCTCACTGAGGCCAGAAAGTGTGGTGACTTCACCTCTGACACCACATTAAACACCCGTCTAACAGCAGAGGGCATCACCAGAAGATGCAGCCCTCTACAACACGCCACATCCCTGGAGAGACTTGACCACGACCCTGTACAACCTTGACCTCCCTCTTGCATCCCCGCACTTTCCAATCAATGCAACAAAACGTGGGGAGAGGCTGAGCCTGGGAAAGGTCTGTGCAGCCCCTCCCAGCTCCCCGCAGTCATCTTTTGGGTCAAAACCGAGCTGCTGGTCTTACCCTCGCTGAGGCCAAGTGCTCCAGGATTTACAGGTTGACAGGTGTTGCCCTAAGCACGGCACGCACAAGCAAATGAGGGCACGGGAACCCCCGGCTCGTCGGCTCACAGATCCTTCCCACCCCTAGGAAATAAGTGAGGATGGGTTTTCCCTTAGACATCGTTAGTGAGAGAGAGCCTGGGAGGTAAACGTACAGCCCTGGCGCCGGTCCAGCCAAGTAAGCCTGGGATAGGTTTTCTTTCAAGGATTTCAACCCATTCGTGTAGTTTCTTAATGATCCAAAATCTTCAAGGAATTGCCTTTTAGCCTCAGCTCCCTTTCAATATTTGTCAAGTGTGTCAAAGTTGATATTTCATGTTTCCTCCGTACCTTAATGCTCTCAAGGAGAAACTGCGTTTCTTAGACATTTGAAAAATATCTTTTCCCTATTGATTTATTTTATTACTGGAAGGAAAGATAATGACTTTTAAAGTAAGCAGCAAGGAGCTGAGAGTAGAAGCAGCATATCTCTTTTGGAGATTTAATGCTCGTGTCCTAGCATGGAAATCTTAATGAAGAGCTGGAAAAGAATGGGGATTCACTGTTATCCCTCACTATAGTGGATAGAGAAGTGAGTTTGGG
This sequence comes from Anser anser, assembly GCF_964211835.1. Classification (NCBI taxonomy): domain Eukaryota; kingdom Metazoa; phylum Chordata; class Aves; order Anseriformes; family Anatidae; genus Anser; species Anser anser. The sequence continues at coordinate 21,403,008 of NC_139732.1, forward strand.
GGCAGAAGTGATTTCTTAAAGCTACCTGAGCAGAAAGAAATTAATCCCTTTTTTCTTTCTGGACTGGGGCAGGGTTGGGTAGCTCACACATTCCCTGTCCATGTGCACCAGTGCATCTGCATATATGGGGGCCAAGGCCTCCCACCCTCCAGCTTCTCTCCGTGTGCTTACACCTTTGGAAACTCAAGGAAAGGCCACCAGGTCTTCAGCATTTTCTGAGCCATCAGATGGGTGGAGGACTACTAGTCCTGTCTTGATTAAAGACTTTAGAAAAGCGTTTGATAGAGCAAGGTTGAGTGAACAATCCAAGAAAGCCTTGCTAGATGCCTGCCCAGACAAAGCCAGAGTACTGCAAAGTAAGTGTTCAGTGATGCTTGCCTGAGTCCTGACAGCGGGAGAGGCAGAACCTCTGTAAAAAGTGCCCGCGGCTCCTCCTGGCCCCGGGGGGATCACAGCCAGCCTTGTCCCCAGGGCTGAAGTGGCAGGAGAACACCTCCAGGGCCAGCTCCCAGTCCTATCCCTGCAGCGCTTTCATCAGAGAGTTGCTTTCTCTGCACCAGAGCTGGGATGCTTCAGCTTGCACAAACCCTGCGAACACCAGATCATGAGACATCTCTGAGACATCTCTAATAAAAATTAATATTTTTCCCTCTCTTCGCAGCTTTAGCTCAGTTTGTTTTTTTTCCCAGCAATGGAAATCATATCTGGATGTGAAAAAGATCAGCCCACGAGACTTCAGAGGGCTGACTCACATCTCGCTCCTGTCTTGGACTCTCTCTGCTCAGCCCCAAATCCTACCACACAAAGGTATTTTTGAACACTTCACTACATGATTGCACTTCACACTCTAAACAGAACTACTTTCTCAAATTTATCTAAGCTACAGATACAGATTTGTCCAGCTTTGCTTTGCCATCAGCTGACCTGTGGTTTCTTATTGATGCTCAAGCCATAAGTAAAACATCTCTGAAATGAGCTACAAAAAATTATTCAGTCGAAGGTTTCGAGACCTTCTATCATGCTACAAGGAGCACAGAGCAGCTAGGTGCCTGTTTTAAGCTTTTACTTAGTCTGTTACTATTTACTCTCATTAAATTCAGAGTCATTTGGCTTAATTTGGTTTGCCTGGAATTTACTTGAAGATAATTTAAAGTAAGATCAGAGTCAGTAGGCTTTTTTTTTTCTTCCCTTTTAGGACAGAGGATAATAATAATAATAATAGAGGATTTTTTTTTTTTCCATGAAAGCATATGCAATTTCCTCTATAGTCATCCAAAACAAATAATCAGGAGATTTCCCCATGTTTACAATGGGGTTTTCTACTGACCTTCCCTGCAAAGCACTTTAGGAGAAATCAGTGAAAAATGCTCCATAAGAAGTGGACCACAATTGTTATTGCTACTTCAAGTTTATGTAGAGTCTAATCTGAAACCAGACACAACAATTAAGGGCTTCTCTTTGCCCTTTTCATAACAAAGCAATTATATTTAACAGTAGGTACAGTTAAATTGGAATAAATCTGGTTTGTATACGGAGACATTTCGTGTTTATTAATAATCATTGTGTCCCCACTGCTCAGACCTATTCCAAATATGAGCTATAGCAATGTATAAAAGTGTTTCTCATTGGTGTAATTGGGTCAACATGAATGACTTGGCTCTCCTCCTTTTTCAGTGACTATAATTATATCAGTGCAAAGCTGGATACATGAGCTTCAATTTGTAGTAAAGCACATGATGGACAAAAGTGAAGGTAACTCTTCCAGATCTTCATGAGGAAAGAGATTTTCTGGGACCCTAGTTTGGTGGCTTATAACAAGCCTTTGCAAATTTCTTTACTTAGTACCTGAGCTTGGGGAAGCAACTGCAGGGCTGTTATTAAGTCACATCGCTAGCAGTCCACTTGGGACTCCCTGGTCTAAGTCCACAGCAGAAGGAAAACAATGAGGTCTTCCCTCCACTGCAGCACAACCCAACCAAAAACGGCTTGGAAGAAAAACAAAAAGAGCTTTTGGGGCAAGTTTAGAGAGAACTCTGTTCAGACAAAAGGGGTTTATTGCCCTTGCCAAGCAGGCTGACAGCTTGTCTGGAAGAAGCAATATCTGCTGTGGGTGGATTTCCTCTCCCCTGATTCTCTAAAGTACAGACCTCATATCAGCTGGTCATCCAGCTTCTCCGCATATAACCAAGGGGTGATTTTAACTCCCTAAAGATTGGGCTTGTGGTCATTGGAAGATCTACTCTCTGACGGTGTTTTGCTTTCCTGGAAAATTAGGGAGAAAGCCTGGGTGGCTAGCTTAGATCAGGTGTTGAGCTGTCAGATGACTAGTGTTGATTGAGATGAAATCCACACAAACTGCCCTGCTTAGGCTTGCATGAGTAATGACAGAGAGGTAAAGAGATCTCTGGGAAGTAGCATCCCCACCTCTGGGCTTTGATGTTTGAGGATGTGACCATGATACTTTTATACAACTTGTACCTGAGCCCCGTATTGCCTTTGGGGCTCAGATTGCTGTGGTGGGAACAAGAAAATCTCTGTCTGCTGAGCTCAAAAAGCACTGTTTGGGGATGCTCTTACCAAGACGGGATCTGGCGGATCGCTGAGCTGATGTTCCTACAAAGAACTCTAGGAAAACCTCACTCATGTGAAGTTCTTGCAAAAAGGAGAAGAATATTGCTTCCCCAATGATGGGCAATTGCTATGATATAAATGGCAAGCGTTGAGATCTGATGTGGCTCCAAACAGTCCTGAGAGAGACATGAGCATCTCTGCAAGGACCAGGGCTGGTACAGGCAGCGAAGCACAGCAATAGACCCCCCATACACTCAAGGACCAGCTCTGCCAGTGTTGTAGAAGCGAATGCTGCACAGCTCGCATGCACAGAAGATAAAGTAAGAATAAAGATGATGAAATCTCTACCTTCCCCTGTTCTGTGTATCCACCTTTAGGGAGGTAGGTGCTTTCCGTTGCCGACTCAGCATCTCGCTCGTTAGGTCTCTGCGGTGCTGATAGATGGGTGGATGAGCAGCTGAGACAAGTGGAAAGACAGCACCAGTTTTCGCAATAGATGAAGAGCTCCTTATACACTGCGAGATCACAAATCCATCACATGAAGCCTAATGAGGGGGCCGAGCCAGGACAAATACAACTGTTTAACAGTTTATTTTAACCGTCCAATGAAAATGAAGTAACTTAAAAGGATTCATGTTGCCAACAATCTTTTTTCTTTTTTTTCTTCCTTGCATGGTATTTGTTAGAAATCAGGATTTTCCTTAACTAAATGTCTTGTGGTCTCCTTAGCTTTGTTTCTTAACAGGGTTGTCTTTATGTTAGTTTTCTTTGGCTTCCCAATAGAAGAGTAACAGATTTCTTTTGAAGTTTTTATTGATGAATGAGCTCCTATAAATAACTCTGTGTGGCAGCAGCTTGATCTCAGAGTTTACTCTGGAATAATAGTAGCAATGGGAATGGAGGAAATTTATGGCAGCATGACATGAAATAGTTTAATGGGCTTCATACTGTTTAACTTAATCTTTACAGATGTAAAAACAGAAATACAATTATTTTAACAACTATTATTACATATTGCTTTTGTAATGAAAACAGTGACTTAGTAAGCAACTGAAGATAGATAGTAAAGAATTAAGGGGTCCTCCTCAGTGCAGATCCAGGAAGATCCAGGTGTAGGGTCCATGTGTTCCCAAGCCTTCACCTGCAGGGCTGAGAGAGCTCAACCAACCCTGTGACAGTTTCTTCGGGGAAAGGTGGAGGGAAAGGATGGAGATGCTGCTCCAGCCCTCGGATACTGACCTAAAAAAGGATAATTTAATTCCTTACCGTAACAAGTCTGCTCGTCTTCCCTGCATGTGTTTGCCTCATTTCTCTAAGGCAAACTCACATACCTTAAAGGTGGCCCAGATGTGCCTCTTTTCCCCAGGTGAACTCAGGAAGGTGATGCTGGAAGAAAGGAAAGGAAAAGCTTAAAATCATCTGTCTGCTGTCTATATGGACCGAAGGCTGTAATTTCCAGCAAGGCTGCCTTGTCTCCTGCTTCAATCACCATCCAGCTGAATTAGCTCACGGTAATGTAAAGGAGGCCTTTGTAGAGCACCATGTCCTGTGTTTTGCCGTGCTAGGAGTGTAAAAAAGGACTCAAGTAAATGAGCACGCATCCGAACTGTTGCCTGCATCCAGCTCAGGTGAGCCCCAGCACCGCGGAGCAGCTCTGGCGTGGCTCAGCACCATCCGCGGGCAGGATGGCATCGAACCCAGCGAGGACTTCAGCAAGGGGCGGGGGTCAGATCCAGAGTCCTAAGGACTGGGAAGAGCACAGGACCCAATTCCAATGCAAGATTTCCTTTGCAGGGGTTTGGATCTGGCTCGAGGCCAACCGCAGCTCCGCTGAGCTATTCAGTGCTTTGCAAAGAGCTTGAGTAAATATTGAAACATGTTAATGCCCTGTGTAATTTTTATAACAATAGCTGACTGCTATTAGCGTTGTTTCCTCCTTGAGGGAGTGTTCCTTGAAATGGAATTACAATGAAAATTATTAGCATTGTGTTTTAAGCTGTCTGCTTAGTGGGAAATTTGCATTATTCATAAAGCTTTCCAATCCACGGAAATTGCCCGTGCAAGAAATAACTTGCAAATTCTTACTCGATTTCCAAAAATGTGGGAAAGTTTATTTATTTCTCCATGCATTCCTGATTTGCAATGTGCTCTCTAAAAATGTCGCTAAGATTTAGGCTAACCAAGCTCATGCTAAATTTAGCAACTATATTTTAAATAAACATTCTTTACGCTTTACTGAACTGGCTTTGAAGCTGGCTTAAAACAAATTGCGTTCACATGAACATTAACAATGTTTTACTTTGGACTAAGAGAACATCTGAATAAGTAATAACGTATTATTCAGTATAATCTGAAAATGAGATTTAAGGGTTCTAATTCAGCCAATTTAGGAAAGATTCCTATAAGGAATTCTGAATCAGATCAGTATTTATTTTTGGAAGGGCCGGTTCAGTTCTCCTTGACCACACAAAACTTTCTTCTGGTGTCTTATTAGACACTGCGAGCTACGAGCCTCTGTGAAATCAGCTGTGATTTAGCACGCATTGCATTTGAGGAATCTGGCCCATTTTAAAGCACTTAATGATTTGTCTGGATAAAGCACTAAAAATATACTGTAGGGAGCAATTATGCAATGTCCAGACTGATGAATTGCATAACCTCATAGACCTTTTCCATCTGTAACTTCTCTCATCCTGTGATCTTGTCTTCTTGGTCTTTCATTGAAAATCAAGTATGCGATCTGTTTAATATCCAAGATGCCGTCTCCCAGGAGACCTGTTTTCTGGGTGTGCGGGGCTATGAATCAAGCAACGGAGCAGATCCTCCTGCCCTCTTGTTTCTGGAATTGACAGCTCTTTACAACAGGCTGAAGAGCAATTAGCAGGAGGCCAGAGGGTTTTGGTGTGAAAAGGGATGTTCTCTCCAGTGCGTGTCCTCCTTGGGAAAGGATGAAGGAAAAAGGAATTATTAAAAGGGACCAAAATGAAATAGAAGCAGCTACAAAGTCCCTTTGGGTTGTGTCACCTTGAAATCAGGCATGTGCAGCCAGGAACTTTGAGTGACAAGTCCTGAAAGCGGCTTCTGCACATATGTAAATACTTGATGTTTTATATATATATAAATATACGTGTATATACGCTGTGGGACCAACTTTAAGAGGACACATGCAGTGTGAATTTCAAGATTGGAAGCCCCACTTATGAGAAATAAAACTCCTGAACTGTTTTAATAGGCTGCTATGCAGCGTTTTCAGTTCCCCTCATTGGAAACCTGTGTTCGGAGCAAGGCTGCTCCGAGACCTGAAGAGGTCCGCCACAAACCTCTTCCAGCTCTTCTGTGCTCCAACGAGTTAAAATTGGCTGCAGAGCTCGGCGACGTGAAACCTTGCTCAGCTGGGAGAGGTCATTCCTCCCCGGAGGAACGGAAAAGCATATATATCGCCCACACAAGGAGTATGCTGTTTATACTGCATCATAGGCTATTTTCTCCTTTTTCTTCGCAGTATTGCAGACTTGTGTTTATAGCCAAGCCCAAGAGGTTGGGAAAGCAAAAGGGGGGAGATTCCAGGGATGAGTTAAATACTGGGTGGCAGTTTTGTGTTTGGCAGCTGTTTTTGTTTTTTTTTTTGGTTGTGGAACAGGTGTGAAACCATTGACATTGAATATTTGCAGCTTGTCAGGCCCTTTGTATTTGTAGGACACGGTGTCTGTTTTGTACGGCGCAGCACCAAGATTTGGGTGATGTGCAGAGGAATCGAGGACATTCAGCCCCACGCAGATGCCAGGTACTGGCGTATTGATAGGCACACTTCTTTCTCAGCACCGAACTGCAGTTGTTTTTATTGTACCACTAGTTCTGCTCTTCTATATATAAACATATGACGTGCAAAAGCCTTGTGTGGTTAGTCATTCTGCGAGCTGGCAACAAGACCCTTTTTCTCAGTATTCATCTCCTGCAAGTTACACCGATGGCCTGATCCCAATTAATTCCGAGTTGCCACTCAGAGCTATTTACTTGGTTCTGAGTTCACGCGAGTTAGAGTCACCCTTGTGCAGAACACATGAAGCCTGTTAATTTTTCTCTCCCAAGTGAAACCAAACTCAGGCCTGGTGTAGCTTTTAAATACTGCAGCTGGGCTCGGTCCCACTCCACTCTAACAAAACAGACATAAAACCAAATGTCACTGTGAGCAAAGCTTCAAGGAAACAAACTCCTATCACGCAGAAAAGGTTAAATCCCCCCAAAACACGCCTGTGACAAAAACATACAAGTCAAGCTGCAGTACAACTTCAGTTTTATTCCTTCAGGTGTTTTTTATTTCTTTATTTATTTTGAGCAGGGTCTGCCCTTGTACATAAAGGACTTCGAGGTGGAGGCCATCAGTGAAGGAAATGGTCGCAGTGGCTGCTGATGGTTCCCCCGTGCACCTGGATACACCTGTGTGAGCAGGAAAAACCCAGGTAGCAGGACCAAAAAGGTATTTTGGGAGCTGGAATAGGATCTGAGAGGTCCCAGGACTGGGGCACCACAGGTCGGGGGCCAAGTTAGGAAAAAGGGATCCAGCCAAGGCTGGAGACACGGATAAAAACATGTGATGGGGCTGCCCGGGGGGGCTTTAGTGGATTTTTCTTTGCATGTGGCTGTCCCCACACTCTGTGCACACAGAAGCAAATGGCCACTTGCCAGCGTACCCTGGAGGTGTGCAAATTCCCAGGGACCATGCCCTGTGCAGCTGCAATGGGAGAGCTCTCCCCGGGGCTGGTGGGAACATCTGCTGTGTGTCAGGAGGGGCTTCACTCACAAAGAAAAAGGGTTTTCTGTCTATAAACTTCCTTGTGACTGAGAGCACGAATAGTCATCCGGGGGCAAAACCCTTCCCCAGGCCAGGCTGAAGGGAGACGAAGGATCCAGCATCTCTGCTGTGGGACCAAGCTCTGGAGCTTGATGGAGACCTGGCCTCATGCATCCTCAGAGGCAGGATTAACCCCCCCGTTTCCCACGCGTGACCAAGCCCTATGACATGCAAGCAGCTGGGGGGGGAGGGATAATGGGAGGTCTCAAGGCACCACTGGGCAAGAACTAACCCTGACCTCCCTGCCCCTGCTGCTTCATATGGGTGATGTTAGCACCCAGCCTCCACAGGGCTTGTTCAAACCCTCCTAGTAAGGCTGCCATTTATTTAACTTGCTCCAGTGCCTGTCTGTAATTACACAGGAGTGGCACTGCAGGGACAAGGGAATTGATGAACCCTCCCAGCATGTGCCCAGCTCTGTAGGTGATGGTGGGAGCACAAGTGGCTTTGAACGGGCAGTGACACCTTCACTATCACAAGATTTTCCTGATTTGGTGCCATAGCTTTAAAAAATGGACTCAATTGTTATTTAAACAGAAATTACCAGAAATAGGAAGCATATAGTGAATGTTATTTTGTCTATCTTGCAAATCTATATAAATATTCCCCCTGTCCTTTTTTTTTCTCCTTTTTGTCTTTTTTTCGTTGAGGGTGTTGGCACACTCCTGGGAAAAGCTGTATCTGTGTCTGCCCAGGGATCCATCTGTGAGCATCTTCCTTTTGGGAAACTCAACATCATTCCCACCTTTCAGGGATTTTCTGTACTTCCCCACCTGAGAGCTCTTTGCTTCGTGTTGATCTGAGCCCTGCTAAGCTCCTGGTCCAAATGTCAAGGCAGGCAGGCGAGGTGTTAGGTGCCGGCCATCCTCTGGAAAAGCTGACCCACAGCTCACCTGAGAAACCAGACTTCCATAGCCCAGGTAAGGCCGTGAGAAGGGGTAGGATGGAGGGAGGAGAGAGACAGAATCACTTCAGGAAATATGAGATCACAGTTACAAGAAACAGGTCACTCCCCAAGCCCCTGTATTTCTCCTGAGTCCCCTTTTACCTCCTCCTGGCAGCGTCACCCCACCAGGCTGCACGAAGCGATGGGAGTTCGACAACGCATCAGCCACGGTCCTGGACCAAATGCTTTTATTGGATATAGGTTGGTTTCATAATGAAAATTGAGAATATAGACTTTTTTTTTTTTCCAAAAGGGCATTTATCCATTAATATACAGAAAGCCTCTATCATGGCAAAAAAAAAAAAAAAAATATTCCTGATTGCTCCTAAAGAGTCTTGATATTTCTTTCTTTAAGAAAAGAAAAGAAAAAAAAAAAAACTTTGAGAAACGTAGTTGATGGTTTCTGTTGGTTTGTGTTTTTTTTTCCTGGTAGTTGTCCGGGTTGTTAACACAGCTCCTTTGAAATGCCAAGACCAGCCTCCACAACCCGGCTTCAGTCTTTTTTGGTCAGAAGCAACCGATCCCAGCCACCCAGGGAAACGGGCCGCTTCTCCACGTTCAAAACGTCTTTGCTCATCCGTGCCCCCTCTCCACAGCCACATGAGCGAGACAGAAGTGAGACACCACTATCGCGATACTCAAGAAGCACAAGTGCTGGGCAGGAAAACAGCTTGCGTTAACGTCGTGAGTTATATACAGTGCTGAGTCAAAGCAAGCAGGACTGCGCAGAATGAGCCTGGATTATTTTGTCTGCCCTTGTTTCAGCTCCGGTTACTCTGGTTACCTGCCTTTTACCCACTCGGAGGGCTGGGCTGAACTCAGGAGCGATGGTGTGCAGCAGGCCCCCATGGGTACGCGTGGCAAAGCAAATCTCAGCCCCCTTCCGTGAGAATAAAAGGGGCGGTTTGGGTTTTCAAAAGGAAAAAATAAAGAAAAAATAAAAAAAATAAAGAAAACTGGAGACCAGAGGGGGGTGGCAGAAAGCAGGTCTAAGAAACGTGATGGATGCAAAGGCAAAAGCCGCAGAGCAAAGCCTGCAGGGCGTGGAGGCCAGCGTGGGACCCCCCCCAGTGCCCCCTCTCTGCGCCTCCGCCACCGAGGTGAAAAGAAAACCCCTTTACCTTGCACAGTCGATCTGGTGGGGGGGGCTGGGGGGTGGGGAGAAGCAATCCCTAAGGAGCTCTCCGCAGCGAGACGTGCCTTGAAAATGCCCTGAAATCCTGAGTCACCTCTAAGAGCGTTTTTTGGTCTTTTACCCGCGTGGCGAGGTCCGAGTCCGGGCTCTGCCCTCCAGCGAGCAGCGAGGGGGCTGGAGGGGTGGGGGGCACCTACTGGAAATTCAGTACGGCCTCGGAGAAGTGGAGAGGGAAGCAGGAGAGGAAGGGGATGCCGATGTGGTAGAGCCTGCCGTGCACCTGGGAGTCGAGCATGAGGGAGGCGTTGAGGGCCGGCCCGAAGCCCCCGCTGGCGACCAGGGAGCCGCCGAGGCAACCGACGGGGCTCTCCCGGGCCTTGGGGGCTGCCCCGGGGGGGGGCTGCCGCAACCCCTGGGCGAGGATGCTCTCGATGCTGAAGCTGCGACCCCGAGGACCGCTCTTGAGAGCCGGGGGGGCGGCGGGCGGCCCCCCGGAGGCGGCGGGAGCCCGGGGGGCGGCAGCGGAGGAGCAGCGGGGGGGTCTCCCGGGGGCAAACCCTTCTTCCCCCCCCCCACCGGCAGCCGGTCCCGGAGCCCCTTCGTCGCCCGAGTCCGCCGCCGGGCTGTGCCCCGCTCCGCTCCCCTTGGCCCGCTTGGGCTCGTCGGGGCGGCCGCCGTCGGGGGGCACGGCGCCGCTCCGAGCCTCCGGGGGCCCCGCGGCTTTCGGCTTCCTCTTCCTCCGTCGGTAGTTGCCGTTCTCGAACATGTCCAAGCAGCGAGGGTCCAGGGTCCAGTAGCTGCCCTTGCCCGGCCTCCCCTTCTCCCGGGGCACCTTGACGAAGCAGTCGTTGAGGGAGAGGTTGTGGCGGATGCTGTTCTGCCAGCCCTGCTTGTTGTCGTGGTAGAAGGGGAAGCGGTCCATGATGAACTGGTAGATGCCGCTCAGGGTCACCTTCTGCTCCGGAGCCTCCTTGATGGCCATGGCGATGAGGGCGATGTAGCTGTAGGGGGGTTTCTGCGGGGGGTCCTGCCGGGAGAGAGCGCCGCTGGGGGCGAAGCCCAGCGCGGCCGGGAGGTAGAGCATGGACGGGCTGCCCATGGGGGAGAGGTGGCTGCCGTAGAGGTGGCTCATGGCCGGCGGGCGTGGAGCTCCGGGTCTTCCCCCTCGGAGCCCAGCGAAGGGCCAGGGCAGGGCAGGAACCTGGGGCGAGTCCGCCGGGGAGCTATTTGTGCGAGCTCAGATCCCAGCCCTGCCTCAACGAGCTCGCTCTGCCTCTGTCCCTGCTTCATAGCTCTTAAAAAAAAAAAAAAAAAAAGGAAAAAAAAAAAAAAAAGGAGGGGGGGGAGAAGTTAAATAATTGTTGTAAGTTTGCTATTATATGTTGACTTAGCACTGGAAAATAAATTGTCTCTGATAAACAGTCGTTTGTGTTCTCAGCCCACCCACATTAATTAAAATTTCATTGCTACAAAACTCCAAGCTCTCTCCACGTGTCTTGCTGGTACCAGCCAATGGTCTCCGGGTTATTCCTTCATTTGTTTATAGAATTAGTCTGTTGATAAGTCTGCCCACCCAAGTCGAATCAAGCTGTGTTTATTTGGAAAAATTTCCGGGCACCCAATATATAAACGCACTGATCTGATGTTTGAAATATCACGTCCACCCTTTGACGCTGTAAGCACACACAGCAGAGCAGGATGTGCACTGCTGGAGCTCGGGGAGGAGCGGGCGAGGATCCCCGCAGGAAAACGGGGGCATTAACCAAAAAAATTAAAAAAAAAAATTAAAAAAAAATTAAAAAAAAAAAAAAGGAGAGAAAAGGAAGAAAACCGGATCGAGGAGAGGAGAAAGCAGCGCTGCGGAGGGGAGGAAGGAGCAGGGGACTCCCTGCCGGAGGAAGGGCTCTGTGCGGGGGCCAGGTGCGGAGCGGCTCCGGGCCGGAGGCCGCAGCCTCCCCGTCGAGGACCGGCTGGGGGCGGAGGCCGGGCCCGGCCCTGGCCCCCCCCGTGGCCGGCGAGCGCCGTGCGGGCAGGGGCCGAGCCGGGAGAGACGCCCGGGGGCTGCAGCGAGCTTCAGACAAGGGGAATTTGGCAGGCGCGGGGAGGAGGGTCAGTATTTGTGAATGCGGGCCTGTTGCTTTATATTATGTACTTTCCTGTTTATAACAAGGAGGGGGATTATAACAACTTTACAAGTGCACACAGCTGGCCGGTGCTTACATTAGGAATTTGTGATGCTCTTTTTCTGTATAAACGTCCAGGTTTGGGTCTGTGTTTTCTGTTGTTGGATTTTTTTTTTTATTTTTTTTTTTAATTTACTGATGTAACAGCTTTAATCCGAAGCCCTGAGGTATTCCGATGCGGTTGGAGGTGTCGGCTCTTTCCCCAGGCCACCGCGGCTCAGACCTGCGTTAGAGCCGGCGGTGGAGCATCATTTCTCCGGGGGAGGGAAGAGGAGGCAGGGGATGGGGGGTGTATGGGTGTGTGCCCCCCCGTTATAGGGCCGTGGAAATAAAGGGAGGGTTTCAGGAGAGGGAACGCCAGCACGGGAGATGCTCCCTCCCTGGTTATTTAAGGAGGGGAGCAAGATCTGCCCGGCCCTGGCCGTGCCCCCCCTCTCCTCCCGTCGGGTTTCTCGCCCACCTCTGCCGTTTCCCCGAGCAGTGCAGAGGGCGAGGGGCTTTCAGCCCCGGGCAGAAATCTAACGGGATTTTTATGGGGCCGCAAACGATCCCAAAACCTATAAAGCACCATCACCAGTCCGGGATGCGCAGCCGGACTGCCCAGGGAGGTGGCTTCTGTCGGGGAGAGGGGCTCGGGGCTCTCCTCGCTCACTGGCTCGTCCCAGGCAGGTGGGGAAGGGGAAAAGGAGACAGGGGAGATTAAACCCACCCCGCTAACACCGCCCTTGCGGGGACGCCGCATCCCTCCCCCGCGCCGCGCACACCCGCCGGCCCCCGGCACGCCATCCGGCGTGCCATAAATGCAATAAAAGCCCAGATAAATCAAAGCAGAAGGAGGGCTCGGAGGGAGGAGCGCCTCGAGAGTGGGGACCAGCATTGCCGGGCAGTCTCCCCCCCACACACACACCCCCCCACACACACACCCCCCCCCCGGTAGCATCCTCAGCGGGGAGGGATGGTGCAGAGCCCGGCTGCTCTCACCTGCTCGACGCTCCCGCAGGGCAGCGAGCCGGGGCCGAGGGTCGTCTCCCACCCCCACCCTCCGCACAGCCCCACCTCGGGGAATCCCCCCGCTCCCAAGCCACCCCAAACACGGGTTATTAAAACAATAAATACTCGCGTGGACTGCAGGAGACGGGCACGCGGGCTCTCCCGAGCTCCCTCCCCCAGGAAAATTGTTGCTTCCTCCTCCCCCCCCCTCCCCCCCCCTCCCGGTAGGAAATCCTTGGAGGCGGGGATGCGGCTTTTCTGTCTGCTCCTTCTTCCCAGCCCATGTGCTGCCTGGTGTCTCTCTCCTGCCAGCGGCATCTCCGCGTTATCTGCCCGGGAGCAGCCCCCTCGGACGTGCCTGCAGCCGAGGCGGCTCTGACGGCTGCGGGGTGGCCGGGGAAGCGAGCGGACGAGAGCGAGCAACGCTGCGGAGAAGGATTTTTGTTGTTTTGTTGATGTTGTTGTTCTTCCCCTGAGCGGAAGAAATGCGGAGCCGGCGACGGAGGCGCTCCTGGACGTGTTTCCCCTCCTCTCCAGCTGACAGGCCCCTTTTAAAGCAGCAGCGAGGAGCGCTCCCGCCCGGGGATCCCGGGGGGAGAGGGGGATAAATCAGTGCTCCCCGCTCCCGCCGCAGCCCGTAATGGTGGGGAACGGGGGATAAATAAATCAGTGCTCCCCGCTCCCTCCACGGCCCATAGCGGTGGGGAACGGGGGATAAATCAGTGCTTCCCACTCCCTCCACGGCCCGTAGCGGTGGGGAAGGGGGATAAATCAGTGCTTCCCACTCCCTCCACGGCCCATAGCGGTGGGGAACGGGGATAAATCAGTGCTCCCCACTCCCTCCGCAGCCCATACTGGTGGGGAACTGGGGATAAATAAACCAGTGCTCCCCACTCCCCCCGCGGCCCGCCCCGCCGCAGGGTCCGGGCCCGTCCAGCACTTGGCAGAGCGGTTTCGGAAGGGGTTAAACCCCCCCGCAGGTTTACCAGCGGCAGTGGCTTTCGGCTTGCCCCAGCCCCTTGCCCCAGCCCCTTCCTCCTTCTGACAGATGCGAGCAGCCCTGAGCCACAGCCAAGCGCCCACCCCTCGCCCCGGGTGCTCGGCGCTGTACAGTTGCAAAGTCGCTCGAAATGGGCACAGTGGCACAGTTTGGGGGTACATTTCTTTATCTCCTGGCCTCTCACTGCCTGGTATGGACAGTCTGCAAAGTCCCCTCCGAAGTGACAAAAGACCTAGCGGCCTTGCCCCAAAAGCTCCTGTCCGATGCCTTCCCACGGCGCCCTGCCGAGCTCTAGGGGATTTAGGATGGCGTGGAGGGAAGGCAGACAGCTCCGTGCCCAGGCCTGTGCAGAGGTCGGAGACTTTCCTAAAGGCAGTGAGTTTTAACCGGGTCCTGCAGCTCTTGGGAAAGGCGCTCTCGGCCGGGGCACGGTGACCGCCGGCGTGGGGACATTCCCGGCAGCGCCGCGGGGACGAGCTGGGAAACCGCCGGCCCTTCCCCTCCCGAGCCCCGCAGCTGTCTGGGCTCTCAGACAGGTTTGCAAAACCGTAGGCTGATGGCAAAGCAGCAAGAAAAACCCATCCACCATCCTCATCCGCTGCCCGGAACCGCGCTGGGCCCCGTCCCGGAGCATCCTTCAGCTTCAGCCAGCCCCGCTGGGGCTAAGCTTGGTCCCCGGACCTGCTTGGGGGGGGAAGGAGGGTGCTCTGGGGGTGCTTCAACTGCAAACGTTGTCCTAAGGACGTGGTGGTGGATTATTTGGGGTGGGAAAAGATGCATCAGGGCCGTCACAAGGCCGTAGGCGCTGCCCTGTGCCTTCCTCCTTCCTTCCTTCCTCCCCCTCTGCCTCGGGCTGAAGTCACCTGTCGCGACAAACGCCTATCGCGGCATTGAACCCCATAGCTCGGCTTCTAAATGCAGCCACGGAAAGATGCCTGAGCCCCGCGCTCCTCGCCTCGCCTGCAAAATGAGCCCCAAAAACGCTCCCCTCGGAAAGGCCGGGGGCTCGGGGAAAGGGGCAGACGAGGTCTGACACCCCCCCTCCCCCAGGACACAGGGTGGGGGCTCAGCAAAGGGACCTGAGCCCCCAGCCTCCTCCGAGGGGGCAGCCGGGAGGCCGCCCTGCCCCGGATGCTCTTCCCAGCTGGGGGGAAGGCCTGATCCTGCAGGAAGCAAGCTCCCGAGCTCCTTGCTCTCAGCACCTTCGCGAGGGCTTTTCTTTTTCTGCCAGGCTGCTGAAATCCTGCCGCCCCACGACGGCAGCACAGCGGGGATGGGGGATAGGGCTTGGGAACACCGCACACCCCACCGGGCAGAGCCTTCTCCCCCTCTTTACATCCCTCCAGGATTATTGCCGACATCGGCTGCTGGTGGCAGTGTAAAGGCCACCTAGCCCTGAAAAACCCAGCCGGCACCGGAGGGGGGTAGCTACGGGCTGGGCTGGGGGGGCTGGCCCCCTCCCTGCTGCTTCCGTCGGGGCTGCCCCTCGCCGGGACGGGAGCGAGGCAGCAAAACCAAACGGGGGTGAAAGGGGACCCCCAAACCCTGCTGCAGCCCGGCCGTGTCCCCCAGGAACTGTCCAGCAGCAGCACGGGGGGGGGGGGGACACAGAGCAGGGCAGGCCCCCGCCCGCTGCTCCCCAGCCTGCGGAGAAGAAAACCTGCGAGGAAACACAGGGCTGAACCCGGGGAAGAAATCTTCCCCGCTTTATATTTTTGTTATTATTTTTTACCTTCTTCCTCTTTGAAATAGCTCTTCGGATTTTGTTGCAAGAAAAAAAAAAAAAAAAGGAAAAAAGAAAAACTACCCTCTGAGAGCCAGGAAAAAGGGCAAGAGTTTTACAAGAATGTTCCTTAAAATACAGATCAAGTGAGTGTCGGACATTTTTTCTCATTTCAAACCGAGAGTTTCTGTGCCTCTTGCCAGCTTTCCAGCGCATGCGAAATGTACCCGATCAAACCCAATTTATGTCATCGATTTTAACAGCCTCCCGCGAGCAGAAGGGGCTCCGCGACCCGGCCACGGCGACACGGGACATGGGGGCGGCGGGGGGGGTGGAAAGGGAAAAGGGGGAGGTGGCCCCGGCAGCCGGGCAAGGAGCCGGGCTTACAAACCCTGGGAAAGAAGCGGAGTTTTTTCCCCCCCCACGAAGCCCGCAGCATGCCGTTAGCATCGCTGCCCCCGGCTGAAGTTGCTTTAACAGGTTGGTTCGGGGGGAAGGGGGGGGACGGAGGGGGGAAAAAAAAAAAAAAAGCCGGCCCTAAAAGCGGCTTAGGTAGATAACGAGAAGGTCAAACCCATGCAAACCTTCAGACGGGAGGGGATTTAAAAGCTGTAAAACGATTCCTAAATGAACTTCCCGCATTATTCCTAGACTCCGCGGCGAGCTGGGGTTTAAGCGAGAGCTCTTCTCACCCGCCCCTGCTCGCAGCCCTTCGGGTTTCCTTAAAAGAGGGGAATTGGGGTTTTTCTTTTTCTTTTTTTTTTTTTTTCTTTTTGCCCCGTGTGGAAGCAGCTGCAAAGCGGAGCCCGGGCCTATGATGCAGGGACAGGGCAAGAGGAAAGGCAGCGGCAGCAATCCGAAACCCCTGGGGCCTGGGAAATGCCCCGCCGCAGGGGCTGGGGCGGAGGGAGAGCGGCCCCACAGCACCCAACAGCCCCCAAAATAATCGGAACGAGCCCTCGTGCTGCAGGAAAAGGACTTGGTTTGGGAAAAGAAAAAAAAAAAGAAAAAAAAGCAACGAGTGCCACGTTTTTCCGCGCGAAGGAAAGGTGGAGGGAGAAAACTTGCAAAAAACACGTATATACACACACAAGCGCCAGACTTGGAGCAGAAAAAACAGCATGGATTTATTTTAAGGTAAGTACAACAATTAAGACCACATAAGACAAACGAACTTTGAAGCAGGTTAAAGCAAATAGTCCTTAGGAATGGTCAAGGTGAAATCTATTATACAAAACATCACACGTCGTAAATAATAATAAAAAAAGTATCAGATACTTTGTCTTTTTCTTTCAAAAAAAATCCACCAGCAAAAAATAAATTATTTCCTCGTCTTGCGCAAAGAAGAGCTCTAAAACGAAAGAAACTCTATTGCATAATTATACAGAGAAGAAGAAGAAATCACTTGTCATTAATTTGGAAGTTAGGAGTCGTTGGGCGCGACAAAAATAATCCAGTGAACTCAAC
The DNA here is from genome assembly GCF_964211835.1 of Anser anser. NCBI lineage: Eukaryota > Metazoa > Chordata > Aves > Anseriformes > Anatidae > Anser > Anser anser. Next base: position 21,419,875 of record NC_139732.1, read on the forward strand.
TTTAAATATTATATTAATGGCTCTGAAAATTAGCCTGATTAGAAATCCACACATTTTTTACAGCACAACAGAGAACTTAAAAAATACCCAGGACATATATTTATATATATATATTTATATACTTTTTTCTTTAAAATCGTATAAATGGTCGTTGCGATATTGGTCCATAACTTATTTTCTGAGACCCCCTATACTTTAGCATATAAAATTTGCCACTTTGTTTAGATAGACATATATATATATAATTTGTTGGTTTTTTTTTTTTAATTTTATTTTTTTTAGGAGAGATCCCCTTTTCAAGTAAAATTTACTTGCATTTCAGGAGGCCCGAAGGGGGGGGTAGGGGGAAAGGAGGGGGGCTTGGGATCTCCAAACGCCGTGGCTCGCAGGTCCACGGAGAGGTTGTGAGGTCTGTCCTCAGTCTGAAGGGTTTGGTGTGGTTTTATTTCACCTGATTTTCGATTTTTTTTGGGGGGGGAATTGTTATTATCGGTTTTTTTTTTCCTTTCATTTTTTGGGGGTTTTGTTTTGAGGCTTGCCCTAGAGGGGAGGGGGGCGGTGGCTACTCAGTACTTAGTGCAGTCGTAGGAGTAGGGGGCGGCGTGGCGGTATAGGGACGGCGCGGACCTGTAGGGGAGCTGACAGGCGGAGTTGCTGCTCACCTGGTGCTCGCTGAGCGAGGCGCTCTCCATGCCGAGCCGGTGCGACGTGAACATTTCCCGGACGTTGGGGAAAGTCTGCTGCTGGGTGCCGAAAGTGTGCCCGGGCAGGTGGCTCAGCTCGGCTCCGTGATTGAGGTACCACGAGGCTGCCGGTTGCGCCGCCCCCCCGCCGTGGGGATGCCCGGCTCCCAGCGCTCCCTCCTGCCCCGACGGCAGGCTCAGGGCGCCCAGGGGCGACGGGGCGCCCGTGGGATGCTCGGCCAGGCCTTCCTCCAGCGGCGCTGGGGGCACGCACATGTGGCCCGGCCTCTCGCCGCTGTACAGGCTCATGGCCCTCATGCTGCAGTGGTAGCTCCCACTAGCGTCCAGCGCCTGGCTGCACGCCGCGCTGTAACCCGACGGCTGCCCCGACGGCGGGTAGCCCAGCGGCATTGCGGCCCCCGTCCGGCCCGAGGCGGCACTCACCGGGCTCAGATCCCCCGGGGGGGAAGTCCGCAGGGTCATGATGTTCTCCACGCTGAAACCCCCCGGCAGCCCGTTGCCGGCGGGGTGATGCTCGGGCAGGGAGCCCTCGGGGGAGGCGGCGGGAGGCGAGGCGGCGCTGCGGGGGCTGTCCCGCAGGGCCCCGCCGCTGGCCGGGCTCAGCGTCTCCACCTTGGTGATCACCGGCAGCTCCGGCGATGCCGTCTCGCTCTTGATCACCACCTTCTTCTCGGAGGCCGGAGCCGAGGCGGAGGAGGAGGAGGAGGAGGAGGCTTCCTTGGGGAGCTCGGAGCCGGGCAGCCCGGGGGGTTTGGGCTGCTCCTTCAGCAGCCTCTCGCGGGCCTCCTCCTTCTCCTTGGACACGTCCTTCTTCTTGAAGCGGCGCCGGCGGCGCAGGAAGCTGCCGTTCTCGAACATGTTGTAGGAGTCGGGGTCCAGGGTCCAGTAGCTGCCCTTGCCCGGCTTCTTGTCGTCGCGGGGCACCTTGACGAAGCACTCGTTGAGCGAGAGGTTGTGGCGGATGCTGTTCTGCCAGCCCTGCTTGTTCTCGCGGTAGAAGGGGAAGCGGTCCATGATGAACTGGTAAATCCCATTGAGCGTGATCTTCTTGTCGGGGGCGTTCTGGATGGCCATGGTGATGAGGGCGATGTAGCTGTAGGGCGGCTTCACCAGGTCCTTGGGGGCTGCGGGCTGGTGCGGGTGGTAGGGCCCGTAGGAGCGCCCCATGCCCGCCGCGTACTGCTCGGCGTGGCCCGAATAGACGCTCATGGGGTTGCCCATGCCGCCGTACGTCCCCGCCGTCCGGTAGTAGTTCTGCTCGCTCAAATAGGGCACCACTCCCAGGGCGTTGGGGTCCGAGACGGAGTAGCGAGCCTGCATCATGGAGAGGGCTGCCCGCGGGGAGCGGAGCCGCGGGGGAGAGGAAGAGGAGGAGGAAGAGGGGCGCGGGTGGAAGGGCCTCACCCTCGGCAGGGACCCCTCTGCGGAACAAGGAAGAGGGGAGAGAGGGAGAGAGCGAGTCCCGGACACGAGCTGAATCCCAGCGTGTCCTCTAGCAGCGGCGCCGCAGCAGCATCCTTCGGGTCGCCGGGGGCAGGGTGGTCTCTGGCGGCCTCTCCCTCCCTCTTTATGACTGTGATTCTGACCTACACACCTAGCCGTGCCCCGCGGCGGCGGCGGGCGCTGCTGCGGAGCGGGATGCCGACGGGAGGGGAGGGGAAATACGATATTCTCGCGGAAAAAAAAAAAAAAAAAGAATTTAGGAAAAAAAAAAAATTAAAAAGGGAGGAAAAAATTAAAAAGAAGAAGAAAAAGCAGCCTTGCGGAAACCCAGTTCTGCTGACAACCAAGCCGCCCGAACTCCTCCCGGAGCCAGCAGCAGCGGCGGCGGCGGCTCCCGGCGGGCGGCGAGGGGTGCGCGGAGCCGCCGAGCTCCCGGCCGCGCTGCGCAGCGTTCAAACCCCGGCCCGCCGCCGCCGCGCTTTTACTCCCCGCTCGCCCCGCCCCGCGCCGCCGCCGCCCGCCAATGGCGTGCCGCGCCGCCGCCGCCGCAGCCAATGGGAGGGAGGCCCCGGGATGCGGTGGCGCGCCGGGCATGGCGCGCGGGCGCGCGCACCCACGCGCGCGGCCACCCTCGCCGTGCTTTAATCTATATATCCAACCCTATAGATAGAGTTTTTCCCCACTTTTTTTTTTAATTATTTCTTATTAAAATATCTTTATTCTTGTTAAAATACTTCATTATTAAATACTTCATTCTTATTAAAATACATCATTCCTATTAAAATATTTTATGTCTTAATCTTTTATTACCGCTATTACTACCATTTATTATTATTTCATTAAAAGGGTCCCCGCTTTGCTCCCTGCTCGCCCTCCGCCCGCACTCCACCAGCCCTTTTTTTTTTTAACTTTTAAGCCCATTTTCAGCCCATTGGCTCCCCAGGACCGCGGTTGGGGATCCCAGCTCGTTGTGCTCCGTGCCGGTCGGCTCTGCCCCTGCCTCGATAAATTTGTTCGCGGTGAAATAGCCCCGCGGCTCCCCGCTTCGATCCGCCGAAGGCCGCCGGTTCCCTCCCCGGTGGCGGTGGAGAAAGGACCCGGTCCCCGCTTTGCCCCCGCTTTGTCCCGTCTTTGCCCCCCGCTCCCGGCCCGACGCCCCCCGGGCCCCGTCCTTGGGGGCTCAGAGGTTCCTTGGCCTCTCCGGGGCACTTTGAGGGGGGGTTTTAGTTTTTCCAGTGCTCTTAGGTGGCTTTTTTCGTTCCGGCCGTTGAGGCGGATTTTCTCGTGCATGTGAAATCCGCCCCTCTGCCTCTCTCTAATGAATTCATTAGAGGCAATCAGAGCGGGACAATTAGGGACGCATGGTGGCCAAGTGTAAACTCGGGTGCTTGGGGTTGCTGCCGCGAGGTGCCCCGGGCTGCCCGGCGGAGACATGAAGGTGGGAAAGGGCCAGTTCCCCCCTCCCTCCTGGGCCAAGAAAACAGTCACTGCAAAATCGATTCGAGCCCGGAGGGAGCAGATGAGACCGGAGTGAATTCGCTGTCACCTCGGCGGGGCTTCTCCCCGCTGCCTCCCGCAGCCCGGCTGCTCCTGAGCTGATTTCTGAGCTGGGATTTTTTTTTGCTTTCTCACCCTGTAATTCCGCCTTTCCCTCCTTGCGATCTGTGGGGCACCATGAGGCTTTAAAAAATAGATTTTTTATTTTTTTCCCAAAGCCAGAGAGGGATTTTGCTGGCTGAAATGTCCCTTCCCCGCTTCCAGCCACCGCGGACGGGGGGAGACCGCGGCCGGCTGCGGCCGTGGGAACGCGGCGGGGCCGGCGATTGCCGACGATTTTCTTCGTAAGAAAGGAAACGATTTTATGCGATTGCCGAAAAAAAAAAATCAGGGGCAGCTCCCCTGCAAGGAGGTACCGCCAAAAATGATCCGCGATGGAAAAGCGTTCGGGAAGTTTTCGTCGGACGCTTCGAAATTGTTATTCGATTTTGATGGAAATAAACGGAAATTTAGCCGGAGGGTTTCGCCAACTGTGCAAACGTGCAGGAGATTTTTTTGGGGAAAATAAATACTAAATTCTGCAAGACCTGCTCATATTTTTCTGTTAATCTACGACTATCGAGACAACTTTTTTTTTTTCTGGAATAATTTGCGAACGACTTCATATTTTCATCTTCGGTTTTCAAAGAAATCATATTTCTCATAAAAAAACTGGGGCTTTTTCTAAGCGTATATAAGCGCACGGGATTTTTTAAACGATGCCACTTTTTAAAAGCCAGCAATTTTTAACTGCAAAAGCTTGACCAAAGCAACCCCGTCCTGCGGCGTCCTAGAGCTGTCCCTTCCTAGAAGCCTGCTCCGCTCTCGAGAAATAACCTGGGTTGAATCTTACCTCTCCTCAGCTGAAAACTTTACCGAGATGAATTGCTACAGAAAACCGAGGAGCGGCCGCGGGGCTTTGCTCGCTGCAGCTGGGAACTTTAGAGAGACTGACAACAAGCTCACAAAAGCCCGAACTTCAACCGCGGGGAGGAAGAAAAAAAAATAATAAAAAAGAAAAAGAAAAAGAAAAATCAGCGGTATGAAACAAAATGCTTCCGAAAGAGGGGAGAGCAGAGAGGAATCCCTGCAGGCAACAGGCAGGGGCAAGCACTCGCCCCCCGGGCATGGCCCTTTTTTCTTCTCGCCCCCCTCCGGGGCTCCGGCAGCGCCGTTTGCCCGAGTTAAGCCCCCCCCGGTTTTGCCTTCCAATTCTTTTCTTTGCCTTTTTGTCCCGGAACCGAGTGCCTCAGCCCCGACGGTGCCGCCCGTCGGGGAATTTTCCCAGCCCGGCTCCCCCCGGCCCGGCCCCGGCGCCCGGTGCTGGCGCTGCCCGGTGCCGGTGCTCGGCGCTGCCGGTGCCGGCGGGCGCTCACCTGCCCGGCGGGAGCACTGCGCGGCGTGTGCTGCCCCCCAGGGGGCACCGGGGGCTCTGCGCCGCCCGTCCGGCACCGCACCGGCACCGGCTGCCCGTGGGAGCCGGAGCCGTGCTCCGGGAGAGGAGCCGGAGGGTGAGGGATGGGGAGGAAGGAGAGGGAGAAGAAAGGAGAAAGGGGAAAGGAGAGGCAGAGGGGTGAGGGAGCCAGGGGGAGAGGGGGAGAGAGAAAGAGGAAGGGAGGGTGAGAGGGAAAGGGAATGGAGAAGGAACAACGGGCAGATGCGGGACAGTGGCAGAGGGGAGAGAGAAAGATGAGAAAGGGAGGAAGGAAAGGGAACAGAAAGAAAGTGGAAAAAGAAGGAAAGAAGGAAAGGAAGAAAGAGAGAGAGAAAGAGAGAAAATGAAAGAGAGAAAGAAAGAGAGACAAGGAAAGGGAAAGAAAGAAAGAGAAAGGAAAAGGAAAAGGAAAAGAAGAAAAAGGAAAAGAAGAAAAAGGAAAAAGGAAAAAGGAAAAGGAAAAGAAGAAAAAGGAAAAGGAGAAAAAGGAAAAAGGAAAAGGAAAAGGAAAAGGAAAAGGAAAAGGAAAAGGAAAAGGAAAAGGAAAAGGAAAAGAAAAAGGAAAAGGAAAAGGAAAAGAAAAAAAGAAAAAGAAAGCTTTGCCTTGGCAATGCAAACAGTGGCATCACGCCGGCAAAGCCCCACTGATCCTCCTGGCTGTACACTCACACCCCAGTGTCACCTCTGTTCTGGGGACCGACCCCAGGAAGGGCACCAGGGCACAAACCCCACGGCTGTTTGCAGCAGCAGGTGAGGTTGCTGGGCTCAGGCAGGTTGGTCCGGGCCCTAACATCCCTCCTTTGTGGGGTTATTTAGTAAGCACAATGATTCGGTCACAGGCTGTTTATTCACACATGGAAATCCATTTCACAGTGGTCAGAAATACTAATTGCGAGTACCCCAGTTAATGCACCGCAAGGATGAATTTATCATCAAAACAGCTTGACTTAAAAACTTGCAGCTGATTTTTAATTTCAATATTGAAAATGAACATACGTAGATTAGCATTCATCTTTGGGTACATCCTGTCCGCTTTCTGTGGCTGCCCTTACACGTTCGGTCTGTACTCCAGGGCAAGGACTGCTGCAGCACAAGGAGTTTCTTTCTGCATTGTCCGCAGTGCACCCCGGGGTCTGTAATCCCAGCCTGCGTGAGGCAGGCACTCCCTCTTATAGGGTTTTCATAAACTATGAGAGCTCCAGTTTGTCTTCCGTATGAAATGCTTGGATCCTTTTTTGACCTCTTTCTAGAAGTCAAAAATTTTTGACTTCTTTCTAGAGGTCAAAAATAAAAGACCAGACTATTATATTTGGTTTTGTAAAATGAAATCTAGAAGTGATGCAGTCACCTCGAGTGGACTAACTCCACTTACACGGGGTGTTGGTGGCCCTGTACGCTTCCTGCTACAAAGGGACTTCCCAGTGACATCTGTGCGAGCCACGTGAGGCTGTGAGAGCTAATGGGAATGGCTGCATGAAAAAAAAAAGATGCCATGGAAAATCAATTTGGTGCACACAGGATTTCAGAGCCGTGGAATCAAAGCGGTGAATTGAACCGGTCGAAAAAAAACGTCACCCAGCAGCAGACTCCTAGGGCAAAGTATCCTGATCGCTGCAGAGCCAGCTCGGGCCCCTCTTTTTGGGAAGCCAAATCCACGTGTGGGACTGAATGGCCTGCAGGGAGGTTGGAGGGAGCTGTGGGAAGGACCTGAGCCCCCCTGATTGCTATTGCATTAATTGTCACAATGCAGTTGCTCTCACTCGCTTCCCCTTTCCCAGAGGAGAGGAGGAAGAGTGTGTCAGAGCCGCATCCATCCCGGGAGCTGCAGCACGATGATTTTGGGGTGACAGCGGACAGACGGAGAGCGCTGGCTCTTGCAGCCCCGACGGACACGAGGAGAGCTAAATGCCACCCGGTGTCCCAGCACGGTGAGCCCACGTGAGGTCCCTGCACCCTCTCGGGAAGGAGGACGACGCTTCCATTTCCTCTGCCGGCAGCGCAAATCATGAGGCTGACTTACAGAGAGGCCGTAAATTGCTCACCAAAGGCCCAATCCCGAACTCCCCGCTGAGATATCAAAGTCGCTGGGAGTTTTCCGTGAGTAGGAAGTGGAGGAATGAGCTTCAAACATTTAGGCCCAGCTCCACATGGGTGGTCTATTATGCCTGGACGGATTCCCACTGGCTCCAGCAGCACTCGGAGGTAGTGAAAAGGCTCTTCCTAAGCGCACCCCATTGCGGAACCAGGGCTCCGAGTTCTTTCTCCAAATGCTGACGAGGGGTTTCGGTGGGAAGGTGAAGCCCCAGGCTCACCACAGCGTTTAGCCCAAGTCCACGGTATCGGTTTGAGCTTGAAAAACAAATTGTTGGAGGGGGAAAGACTCCCGGGCCCAGTGGAGCCATGGCCTTCGCTTTGCGCTGTGAAAAAAACAGCTCGGCAACCGACAGCAGCCCCAGAAAGAAAATGCGCTTGCATCTGCCCAGCGAAACATCTGCAACTATTCAGAGAAGAGCATCCTAATTTGTTCTGCTTTTTGGGCTGGCAGAGCAAGAGTCAGCTCCGGCCGTGGACGTGTATCGGCAGCACCCGAGCCAAGCAGATCAGAAACCGAACCCCAAAGCCATGTCCCATTCTTCCCTGAGAGGCTTTAAGACAAAGCCATGGCTCGTCGCTCCCACGGCCCTCCTGTCCCGCTCTGCTTTTCTCGGGGTGCTTGGGGAATGCATCCGTCCCATAAATAATAAATCGGGCAAATAAATCGTTTGCCATCCCATTATATGTGGGTGAGAAGCGTGCTTCGCAGATGCTGGCGGACCTGGAATCGCGCGTAAAGGCTGGGTAGTGCTTTATGTATGACTGGATGACTTTAAATGGAAAAATAACTGATGAAATAGTTGATTTGGGAGTTTGTTTTATGAGAAGTGTGCTTTTTTCCAGGTAAAACATATGACTGAAAGGAAGGCTATGGGATCCTGGGGGGCTGTGCTGCGCCCTGTTTCTGTACATAAGCTCTCCCTGATTTCTGCTCTGAACCTTAAGTCAAGACGCGGCCCCTCGGGGGCTGGCAAAGCACGGGGACATGGCCGGGATTTTGGGGCATGACTCAGGGAAAGGCCCATGGGTTGGGCTTGGGGTTTTCCTCACAGCGTGTGGCACTGCAGAAGGGGCTATGGCGGGAGAGGGGGCTTCTCTTTGGGGCGTTCATTCCTATTCCTATTCCTATTCCTATTCCTATTCCTATTCCTATTCCTATTCCTATTCCTATTCCTATTCCTATTCCTATTCCTATTCCTATTCCTATTCCTATTCCTATTCCTATTCCTATTCCTATTCCTATTCCTATTCCTATTCCTATTCCTATTCCTATTCCTATTCCTATTCCTATTCCTATTCCTATTCCTATTCCTATTCCTATTCCTACCCCCCCCCCATTTCCCCTTCGCCCTCGAACCTTTTTGTCCCCTCCGCCCCACCGTAGCCTCCCGGAGCTGTGGGCGGAGCCAAGCCGGGGCCGGAAGCCCCACCCCTGGGCGGCTCTCGCCGCCATGCAGGGGGGCGCGGGGCCGCGCGCGGGTGAGGGGCGGGGGCGGGGCGCGACGTCACGGTGGGGGGCGTGACGTCACGCGGGGCGTTACGTCACGGCCGGGGGGGGCGCGAGGGTGACCGTTGGGGGGCGACCGTTGGGCTGAGGGGATTTGGGGGGGGGGGCGGGGGCTGTAGCTGAGCGCTGCCCCCCGTTCCCTCAGGGACATCTAAGGGCGGTGTCCGGGAGCTGGTGTGGGGCTACCTGGAGAGCAGCGGCCTGGCGGAGAGACCCCGGCCCGTGCACGGCCGCATCCCCAACTTCAAGGTACGGGGGGGAGGGTGAGGAGGTGGGGGTGGTGGTGGAGGTTCTGGGGGTGATGGTGATGGAGGTGGGGGTGGTGGAGGAGGAGGAGGAGGAGGTCCTGGGCGTGGTGGTGGGAGCGATGGAGGCAGTGGTGATGGTAGTGAAGGCAAGGATGGAGGCGGCGGAGGTGGAGCTGGCGGTTGAGGTGGTGGTGGAAGTGGTGGTGGTGGTGGAGGAGGAGGCGATGGAGGTGGTGATCGTGGTGGCGGTGGCGGCAGAGAGCTGAGATCGTCACCCCGTGCACCTCCGGTGCGCTGCGGGTCAGCAAATGCAAAGCTCTGCCGTGCCTGGGGTGTGCCCCTGTGAGGAAAGGCCGGGGGTGTGCAGCTTGCAGAAGGGAAGCATCCGGGAAGACCTCGCTGCAGCCTTTCAATGCTAAAAGGGATAAAGAAAAGGATGGAAGGGGGCTCTGCTTGGGCAGGTAGTGATAGGGTGAGGGGGAATGGTCTTAAACTAAAAGAGAAGAGATTCAGACCAGGCATTAGGAGGAAGTTCTGCGCTGTAAGGGTGGTGAGGCGCTGGCACAGGCTGCCCAGAGGATGTGGCTGCCCCATCCCTGGAGGTGCCCAAGGCCAGGCTGGATGGGGCCTTGGCCAGCCTGATCCAGTGGGTGGTGTCCCCGCCCATGGCAGGGGGTGGGAACTGGATGATCTTTGAGGTCCCTTCCCACCCGAGCCGTTCTGTGATCTCCCACAGATAGGCCGTGGCAGGTGTGCGCTGCATTTTGTTTGTGTTTCACCAGGTTTTCGCACCTCACTCTAAGAACTTAATTTCTTGAGCTCCATATAGGCTTTGCAAAGAGAGACTTGTCCCGAAAGTGGTTCATCCAAAACCAGCCTCTGTGACCTTTGTTTAAAGGAACCTGTTTGTGTTCATTGTCTAAAAAGGGAAATTGCCCTCCAACTTTGAGTCAGGAGTGAATGGAGTCAACTTAGGCAAAGTGAGTGTACCCAGGTCCCCTTTTTTTCTGTGGCCTGCAAGATGTTAGTCGAGCCTTCAGCCACTGTTGGTATGTGTTTCCTTCCCATAGAGAAGGTCACAAAATTAGCAGTGTGTCCCTCTTGTTTAAAATCATGGGAAGTTAGCGTCTCTACAGGATGAAAGAGTAAAAATTTCTCCTCTCTGCTTTGAACTCCTTGGTGATGCATGGTTATTTTATGAAAACAGGGTGCCTCTCATGCTGCGACAAGGCTTCTGGCTTTACAGGAGTTCAAAGCCGCCAATACTGTAAAAATAAATCCCGATGTTCCCCAGAAGAATGCTCGCTTTCTAACACTAGAAGTAAGTGAATGCATTCCCTTCTCTCCTGATTCCTTTCTTCACACAGGGGTCCCACCAGGCTTGCTGCTCTATTAAAGAGCTCGATGCGTTCAGCAGAGCAAGTGTGATCAAAGTGGATCCTGATAAACCTCTGGAAGGCGTTCGGCTAGCCGCGCTGCAGGTAACTGAGTGCCTTGCAGCCCTGAGGAGGAGGAGGAGAGTGGGACAATGGTGCGGTGCTTGGCAGCACCTTGTGGCCAACTCCTGCTATTTTTCCTGCAGGAGTTTTACCAGTCCTGAGCTTCCCAGGGCTGCTCATGTCAGCGTATCATTGCCTTTTGGGCAAACTACAGAGGTTCACATAGAGTTCTGGTAAAGTAGTACACTTCTGTGGAACAACAGCTGTTTCCATGGTTTTGTGGTCTAATTCCCAGAAACACGTCAGGTGGCCTTGCCTCAGATTGCCATAAATTTATCACAGGGTGTATGTCAGACCCATAAATGTTTGTTCGCTTATTATCATGAGTACCTTATTTGTGCATGCATACTTTAGACCAACAGGCATGTTTTGCCCTGTATTTTTTAAATAGTTCCTTGTCTGAAGCTGTACCGTAGTGGAGAGGATTCCTCTACAACCACTACACAGTCACCGATGCTAACGACGCATAGCAAATAAGATGGTTGGCCATATGGAGATCTATGGGACAGTAAAAATGTTTCTTCTGTGTAAAACGAGCCCGCCTCATTTTAATGTGGTGACTCCTTTTGTTTCACAGGCAAGGAAGACTTTGTTGGTTCCCACCCCGCGGCTGAGAAGTGGCCTGTTCAATAGGATTGTGCCACCCTCAGGTGCCACCAAGGAGATCCTGCGGATATGTGCTACTTCTCAAGTAGGGACACAAAACGGGCAAAGTCTGAATTAACATGTGGAGGAGAGTTGTGTTATGACAGTCTAACTTAAAGTTGGAATACCAGATGCTACGTGACAGCTTGTTCTGTTAGTGTGTCACTCCTGGTTTTGTGTACACATCCACCAGGAATACTCTTTTGGCAGCGCTGAAGTCATGATGCAATTTATTTTTTTCATGTCTATTTAATTTATTAATAGAATGGTATATTTTGTGAATGCTTTCTGGAACATTATGAACAACTTTCATAGGTGGTTTGGATCTTTAAGCTTCTAATAAATATTATTCCTGTATTATTTTTGCAGTTTTGAGTTGGTAAACCCCATAAGGAGTATTTCAGTGTGTACAGTTTTTGCCTGATCTGGCCAATAAAATATTTGGAGTTACTCAATAGAAAAGATTGGTTCTTCTACAGTCTTAAGTTTAAAGAAACATAAATTCTGTCATTTGCCTCAACTGGCAGTATAAAAATAATGTATATGTAGTGGTTTACTTTGAAACGTGGTGCGTTGCTGCCCTCTGGTGTTAAAATGTCATACTGTATAGCTAAAGTCACTTGGCAGAGAAACCTGTCTTGGTTTACATACATCATTATTTGATGTGATAATTTAACTTGTATAAAATGAATAGTTCTGCTATATAGTTTTGTTCCCTTCTTTATCTCCTGCTAAACGCAATAAAGTTCTAGAGTAACCTAGTATACAACTGAGGATTGTAAGTGGATGGTAATTAGTAGCAACTTTCTTTGTTGGAAGTTCTATTAAGGTCATTAAGTTTTTCAGGGTTGAAGAGCACTTTTTTGAAAGGGACCTTTCTTTTGACCTGCTTCAGGCCTCGTGTCTGATCTAGGATTTTACCATCACGTCTGTTTCTTCCCCAAATAGGCTTACTAATGAATAAATGCTATTAGTTTATATCGACAGAGCACTGTGCAAACTGATTGTGGCACACTGCTGTGAAGTGCATAGTGAGCCTTATTACTTAAAGTCATACAAAAATTACCAATCTTTTTGGTTTTATGCTTCACCCTGAAAATGTTTTGTTTTATTTTTTATTGTGAGGATTAACTTAGCACGGGGTTGAATTGGTGTGAAAAAGATTTGTTATGCTGTATATGTGTATTAAGAGTGAATGAATACCAAGGTATCTTTAAGTTCTAAACATCTGATGTTTGAAAGCTAAAATAAAGTTCTGTTTTTAATTTCTGCAGCTCTGGACAGAATTTTATTAGGATGTGTCCTTTAGAGAGGAGCCTGAAGGGGGCGAGGGGGCAAGAGAAATTAAGAAAGGTTGCCAGGGCTATGTAAAGCTTTTCTTCTGACTTGTCAGGAATAATGTGGTTTTCTTCATCAGTGTTGTAGTTAGGAAGTTTGGGTAAAGATAGCTTGGCAGTGGCACATCCTGAATAATGGTCACACAGCAAAGTGTTGAGGAGTGCAGTCTCAGGGAACATGTAGGCAGCTTGGGAATGTGCTTTTAAAGATTTGGGTCTGGAGATGCTGGCAGTGCCGTGTACAGTATGAAAAGGAGAGTAATCCAGCATCTGCACCTTGTTGTGCATTTTGGGTACAGTTTAACATCTTCAGGCTGTAGCTGTCTGTCTAAATTAACCTTGTGATTTGTATGTGAGAGCTAATTTAAGAATTTGTAGTGCTCTGGCGTTGCTCATGAATGTGAATCTATATCTTATGACTTTCACTTGGTAGGAGTAGGAGGGTAAGTTTCATTTGCCCTCATTTTCAGAAATAGATGCGGAATTAAGGGTTTCAAATACAAGGTTTTGACCCTAAAAAAGCAACCTTGTTTAGAAAATGGCCCACCTCCCTTAGCTCTCCCTGAAGTGTGCCAGAATCCTTGTCACTGTAGTAGAAAATGTATTCTAGGATTCCCTAGAGGGAATCCCTTTCCAGACATTTACAACTTGGCTATACATGGAAGAAACACTTAGAAACACGGGGAGTCACTTGGATTTATCAAAATACTCTGGACTTCAGCCTCACTGGTTGGAAGACTCTGCACTGTGTGAACCTAAAGCTATGTTTTTCTTGCAGGGTATAAAAGAATACAGTGTGCCTGTAGGTCTTGATGGGAAAGTACGAGTGGACTTGGTTGTTGTAGGATCAGTGGCTGTCTCTGAAAAAGGTAAGATAAAACCTTGTAAGCTTTCCAGGCGGAGGGTGTTACGGTTGTGATTCTCAATGTTACATCGTCACTTTGACAGACCTGAAAATCTCCTTGGAGCTTAATTGTGGCCTTAAGATTTGTCTTTTCTGTGTGTCAAATCACTGATCCTAGTCCAAGCAGGAAGATTCAATGCCTGGTTTACAACAAGTCCCGGTGGCATTGATGGGCAGGCAGCAGTGTGGTTTAGAGCATGCAGGCCACTGTTCTGGCCTTCAGTAGAACTACTCAGGCAAGCTTTTCTTTTTTCTTTTAAAGGAAGCAGGGAGACCCACGTGTTCAGAGACCTGCACTGCTCTAACAGGCTGTATAAAAGAATGGGTGTTGCAGCTGCTGATTCAGTACCTATCTGGGGATCAGATTTTGCATATTCTAGTCTTTTGAAGAACCGCTGGTGGTGAAAAAATATGTTGACTTCACCCATTGCCTAAAAATAAAATGCTCTTTGTATGTGACCCAGATTCCTCTTTACTTACATGAAGTTAAACTGTGCTTGATGTGAGTAGGTGGTTCTAATTACAGTGGGTAAATAGGTTGCTGTGTTAACCAAATTGGATCGGGTTTGGTTTATTCTCAGTGGGAGGATCCTGGCATCTTCCAAGTGTTTGTTGAAACTAACATTTAATTTTAATTTCAGTTTTAATTCAAAGTAAGGTTGCGTTCTGTGAAAGACGTTGATCTGAATTCTTGCCAGGTTATAACTCTGTGCTTGGTTTATCTGTTGCAGAGTGCTTAGTTTAATTTCATGCTTTTGACAGTTACCATTCTTTCCACTGTGCTGTTTGTGTCTACTATCACCTTTTGCTTTTGTGTGTTTTAGGCTGGAGGATTGGAAAAGGTGAAGGTTATGCAGACATGGAATACGCAATGATGGTGTCAATGGGAGCAGTGAAGGAGGAGACACCTGTAGTTACTATTGTGCATGACTGCCAGGTAAGATAAAATACCTGCTCTGAAGTGGCAGCTTGGAATGATTTTGGGGTAGCACCTTTACTTTGTTTCCAGGGTCACTGATAGATTTGCATATGTTACAAGACATCAGGAATTATGCACAATTTTAATGAATTTGTTTTTAACAAATCTCTTGCTTCTTGTAGGTGCTTGACATAGCAGAAGAGCTTCTTGATGATCATGATTTAACCGTTGATTATATACTCACACCAACGAGAACCATCAAGACTAATTGCAAACGACCAAAACCACAGGGAATAATATGGCATAAGGCAAGTTACCTCTGTTAACAATGGTTTTCTGGTACCAATATTCTGCTGATAAGTTCCCCATTTTTACTCCCGTAGGGAAAATTACATATAAACACATTGGTTACTTTGGAAATAATTGGAAAAGGAGCAAATGTGTTTGTTAGATGAAACAAAAATACAGCATAAATGTTCAGTGGTTTGTAGATGGTGATAGTGACAAAGTATATTACTGAAGCTGATTTTATGGTATCCAATGAATTATAGGGTGAGAGTTGCCAAAAACATTATTCATGGAGTTTTAAGAAAGACATCATTTCTTGTAGTTGTTTGCAGTATAACAGCTTATGTAAGATGAGGGACTTCTCCATCTTGTTTTATATCTAATTCTTGAGTGCTTAATAAAACTGCCTGCCTTCTATTTATGAAGGCAGTACTTTGGAGACAACTTTATGGCATTAGACTGTGTGGAATGGGTGGAATACATGCTGCTCCAGTTCTAAAAGAAAAGCGTGACTTAGTGGCTGGTACATTGCTGTTTACATAGCGAATGTATGGGGTTGGCTTCCAGAGGACAGATGAATTTGTAACTGGAGCTCATTATCAGGTGCAGGAACAGTGACTTGATACTGCTTTAAATCATGTATCATTATTTATTGACAACGATTGTATTATGGGTTTGGAGTTGTTGTTTTTTTTTTTCTGGAGATTGTCAGAAACTTCAGTGGTTTCAAAAATGGTTTTGGAAAAGCATTTAGGAAATTATTCTACTGGAATTGCATTCTGTGAAAACGTTTTCTTTGTCATTAGATTTTCATTCCAGAAGTCATCTTGTTAGGGAGAAGACCCTGGGTAGCAGGATAAATGCTAAAATGAGGCATAGCGTACCCTTTCTTTGCAGAAAGCTCTGGAGAAATACTGGTGAATACTTTCAGGGAAATCAGTTGTTTGGCAAGTGGTTAACAAAGTAAAAAGTTGCGTTTGTTAAGGTAATGTATCTACAACAAACAATTCTAGCCAGTACTATTTTTATTCCTATGGTGAGAGAGTGATTTACCCTGACTGTGGTTGAGGATTTGAGGTTAAAATTAAATAAATAAAAGCTTTCTCTGTTCTAGTGCATTTTTTCCATTGAATTATTTTTGAATTATAATTTTTAGGGTATTATTGAATGTAATTGTTTTGAAGGCCTATTCGTTGTGCTCTATCCATCTTGCCAACATACTTTTGATTATAGTCTGTCTCTCTTACTGTCAGACCAGTCTCAGTAAGCAGCCTTGCTAATGCTTCCCCCCCACCTCCCGTCTCCTTCCTTTTGCTGGCAACATTATTTAAGGGTCTGGGGCACAGTCTCTTGCAGGGGCCCTTGAATCTTTTGTGTGGCTTTTGCCATTGGTAGAAAGTCAAGTCAGTCCCCAAGCAATTTATCAAATTCAATGTTTCTTTTGCATTTCTTTGCTTTGCAAAGAAAAAGTCAAGCTTTGTGTTACAGAATGTTGCTCAAAAGCTTACAAAGTATTTGTCGCAACCCCTTGTTTCTAAAGCTTGAGGAGATGCTTAGTAAGAGTTTTATCTAAAGCCTGCACCACATTGACTTCAGCCAGTTTGTGTGTCATAATGAAAGTTTTTCCTATAGTAATCTCTGCGTTAGTGGTGGTGTCTGAAAAATACAGCTCTCATGGAATTTTTTACAGCTTTCACTGAGAACAGAGTTCTTTACACGACCGAGCTTTAAGAGTTTGAGTGTTAATTTAACATATAAAACAGCTTTTGGCTGTTCTTCAGAGCTTGTGTTGACTAGATAATATTGGAGAACACTAGTCAGTGGGGATGATTATGTTTCTGTTATTTTGGGACAACAGCAAAGCGTTGTCTGTACGAAGAAAGAATTTAGCATTATTCTTGCTCAGTTCCCTGTGAAACTTGTATATATGTTGTTTGTGGCTGTGGAGGTAACTGTGATCTACTCCTGCACAGAGGGTCTTGGAGGTGGGAGGTCTAGTTAATTGTCAGGTTGTTAAAATTGTAGGATTTGATTGAGGCAATTTAAGTGTTTGTCCATCAGCTTTATCTGGATGCTTCTACATTATTTTCTCATCTTTTTCTCTACATCCTTTTCTCCTTCAAATCCTGGCTTTGCTGTTGCATTCCTATTCCTCTCAGCAAAACTAAACGAATCAAGAGGTAGTCAGTAAATAAATACCCCACTTCTGTATATGGTGTTTTGTCAACAGAAAGTCGCTTAACTGCTTTGAGGTAGGCAATGTGTAAAATACATTGCAAAAAAGAATTCATCCTTCACTGGATCAAGCCAAGACAATGACTTACAAAATGAATTAAAGGTGTTTGCAAACATGGGATTACTGCTAAGAATTGTTGTAAAGGATGTGCTTTCCTAAAGCTGTTAGGATAAATAGCCATTAATAGGTACCCTCTGTTTTCAGCTCGTAATGAGGTAAAAGAGTACCTACAGAGTAAACAAAATGCATATCTCCAGGCTAGGTTTCTGTGCTCAAAGAGGCACTGTGTTGTCTTGGAGTGTTTGTGGTCCTTACATGCTGTGTAGGAAGGAAGTAGTGAGTCAAGTATGGGAACAGGTGCAAATAGTTATATACTGTGATTTTTGTCATAGAAATGCTGATTTTTTTTTAAAGACTTCAAAGGAAATATAAGAGCTACAGTGTTAGTACCAGGGAAGCATTATCAAAATAAGTACTAGGCACTCTAGAAACACATCTGAATTACAAAGGCAATACTGGAGCATGTATACAGGTAAGCTTTCTGCACTGGAGTTGAGGGGTTTGAAAAATGTGTAAGTGCTCTTGGAGGGCAGCAAGGGCCGCTAAGAGCTGAGCTCTCTGGAAAACTTTATTTGGATACCAGTGGAGAGTTATTTGGCTTCATCTGCCTCGAAAATCCGACCCATTGTTTCTGGGAACTCTGAATTCATGAACCAACTTACTTTCTCATTTAGTATTTTGTATGGGTAGCTGTGATCTTTATCTGCGACGCTGTCAATTATGCGTGTCGCAATTGTGAAGTTATTTGTGCTGTGCTTATTTTAAATTGAAACTGTACAGACCAATTAAAATACTTGGGGGCATGAAGAGGGAAATGAGAATAGTTGGTAGAAAAATCACTAGATTCTAGCAAGCATTTCCTTCTCTTTTTTTTTATTCACTCTTTTGCTGAGAATTTTATAGAAGTAGGATTTTTTTTTTCCCAAAACGAAGTGAACTAGAAGAATCCCTGGGTCTGATGTTGAAAGAGTTTAATATGCAGTGGCAGAGAGACACTGACAACAAACAGCTTTTGATTTGGGTCTGTGATAGAATGGTTGGAAAGTAAAATAATGCCGTTTCAGAGCTCAAAAAATTCACACACTCAAGCTGGCAAAACCTTTAGCAGGGACGTGCTGTTGCCATCAGAAAAAAATTATTGTCGGTTTAGCTAGGGCTTTTTGTTTTGTTTTTGGGGTGGGTTTGTTTTGAGGGATAGCGTGAGCAGGGCAGGCTTCCACGCGTGGTTAAACATCTCGACACCTTTGCAAATCTGACCCTTGCTGCGGAGTCCACGGACTCGGTTTTTGCTGATGGATTCCAAATGTGGGTTGCATAAGTTTCTCCTGAGGGACACTCGCAGACTTCATGGGCTGCCAGCTCCCAGAAATATGCCCTCGGATTGCGTGCACATATTTGGACATTTTATCATTCATTTGCACAAAACGTTCGACTGTGCTGGCCCGTCCTAGCTGTCTTGGCTTTGTGCTTTAAACCCCTGTGAGCAGAGCGCTCCTTGAAACAAGCAACTGATTAAGGAGACAACGTGAGAAGTGGGCTCTGTTCTGGAGGCCTTTATGAGGAGTCTCGGGTCAGGCATCCCCCACGGTGGGCAGGAAATGAATCTTGCAAACACTTTGGCCTTCCAGCCTCGGTACTTGGAAGGGTTGGTGGATCTACTCTACTGAAGATCGTTTGGTCTTGCTCTCAGCCTTCCAGGGCAGGGCAGCAACACCTGTATCCATCGTGAGCCATGTGTTCCTCTATCATTTGGTGTGCCCAGATGGGTAGCTATGAGAAGCAGAATTAAATAACAGACTTAGCATCCTCTCCAATCTATAACTGTCCTTCCCGTACGGGCCCTACATCAGAACTGCACTGCCTTTGCTGCCAGGGAAATCAAAGCAGTGTTTGGCTTGGCCTGCACTGTATCAGGGGTCAGCATTACTCATTCTGTCAGAGGACAAACACATCTTTCATTTTCTCCAGCAAAATATTGAAAGTGGCTACGTTCGCTCTTCTGGAATAACAGTGGCTGAGGAGAGCCCCGACGTTCCAGCAGAGACTTTGCAGAAGTCCATCTGCCACTACGTTGTTTTGGGACCAAACCAGGTGTCGTAAGAGTGGATGCTCAGGGTTAAGTGCTGGGAGATTTTTATTGGCAGGCAGCATCCCAGAGTCTGTTTTCTTCAGGTTTCTGTCAGAGAGGGGCCACATTTCCCTTCTCAGCTTCTTTCCCATAGCCCGGTAATTGTGTGCCAGAAGAATTCATCTACCCTGCTGTCCTCTTTCCCCAAGGCTCTCCCAGCCATGGCAGGGAGTAGGCAGGATTGTTAAATGATTAATTGCCTTTGGTGGAGTTATTTTTAACCTGAATCACTTCAGTTACTGAGTTCATAGCACAGCCCCAGAAGCACTTCTGTTGTCCGACCCCAGAAGGCTGAAGCGTGGAAGCGGCCTGGGAATTGGTGGTCAAGGGATAATAGGAAACTTCTTCAGCTGGCTTCGCTGCCAAAGCCAATCATCTAAATCCCAACACTCAATACAAAGTTTACAAACATCAATAAATGGCTTGGCTCTGACTTTATAGGGAAAGGGGGAGCAAGGGAAGGAGCTTCCGCCACTGAGGTTGCCCAGGTCTGCATAACGGGATCAACAAGACGCGGGGCAGAGCCCAAGTCCCTTGCGTCCTGGCTTAGCTCTAAGTGCTAAGCAAGGCTAGGGAGGAGTGACCAGCCGGCACAGGACCAAGAAACGTGCAGCTTGTTTAAAAGAGAGGAGGAATATCTTTGGAATCTCTCCACATGGAAATAAATCATTGCAATCCTCCCCAGCTCACAAGACAAAAGAAACTTTTTTTCGTGATCGTAATTAGCAACACATTGTACTACCACAAAGGAGTTCTTTTGTTTGGTATTTTGCAACAGAGCAGAGCAAGTTTTTTCTCCTCCTGTGCCACCCACTGCCCCTTTTGCCCTTTTGTCTCTCACCCCCTGCACCCCAAAAAAGGTGGTGAAATGATATTCTGGATTCCTAAACTGAGTTTTTCTACCATTCTTTGACGTAAAAGGAGTGAGAAATAGGGAAGGATTTGAAAGCTTTGGCCCAGACGAAAGATTCTCCTAGACCCCAGGGAAAATATTCTTAAAGGTGAATTCTCTGTCACTCTGTGGCAGAAGGATGTCAGTTGACAGTATCAGAACTAGTTTAATATATTTTTTTTCCAGATTTATTTTTTTTTTTTACAAACAAATCTAAGTGCCAAATCAACTGCCTTTGTTGCTTAGAGGCTTCTTACTGGTATGCCTACCCAGGGCTGCATTTCAGGTAACGATAGGCTTGCTTTGTGGTGTTTTTTGATGATCAGAGCTTCAGCTCTTACAGAGAACTAGTTCGTAGTCCTTCTGAAGACACACATGCTATTGCATGTACATCTGCCTGAGGCTGCAGGGACCCTGAACCAGGAGCTCCAGGCAGATACCAAAAACTGCTGGTCACTCCAGTGAGAAGAGAGGCAGTGCTGCAGCCTGGCCAGTTGAGCTCTCTTTTAGAAAGTATGCTGACCCCAGATTATCTAAGTCTTCTCTTCAGTTTGTCCTTGAGAGACAGGGAGTTCCAGATCCATCCTCTGAGTGGCCCTGCTCATCGATTCCCTTAATCTGCAAAGTGGGTGAGGGCTCGCTCTTGGTAGCATTGCTCTTTCGAGCTAAAACCCCCCGTCTTTGCCTTAGGAGCTGAGTTTAATTTCAGGGTGAAAGGAACTGTGCACACACTTGGTAATAGGTTAAGGTTGTTCTTTGGGTCCAGGAGTGATTAGTTGCATGAGAATAGAAAAATGTTTTTCCTGTTTGGTTTAATTAGCATAGAGCTTACGTTTCACATAGAAATTTGACAGAGGACAACAAATGTTCCTAATTGTTGGCCAGTAAAAACAAAGATGGCTTCAGCCATTGGTTTGATGTTGTATTGCCCAGGGAAGGGGAGTTTGCCGTCAAACCCAGCAGTCTGAATTCCTGGCTGAGAAAAACAAATCAGTCCAGGAATCCACAGAGCAATAAGTCTTCAAAATCTGAAAATGGCATGTACCTTTCAGAGTGCTGAGGCTCCCAGAGCCCCAGAGGAAGTCCTTGCCTCTCTGTACTGGCTGCCAGATCAGGCCAGATTTGTACAGAAATTATTCTCAGCCGTAAAGTTTGCTTGTTTAAAGGGCCTGATCCCAAACACCTTGTCTCTGGGTCTGCAGTGTGGCAGAATGGAGGTTGCCTCTGCCCGCGATGGTTAGCTCTGTTCCGCTGTTTGATATTATATTAACAAGGCGGAGCTGGGCTGTATGGAAATGTATGTATTTAATTTCAGCCTGAAGTAAAGCTTACTTGTTTGCTCCTCAGAAGAGGAGTCCTGCCTGGAAACATTTAAGAAACTCCTGCTAACTGCCTTTCCTGTTACCTAAGCCTAACATTGCCCCCACCCTGTCTTCAATTTTACTCCAGTCACGTCAGAGTTGGGTTCCTTTCCCTAGAGATCTGTGAATTTTAGACTTCTTGTGGTGCAGTTAGATTGAAACTCCCTGACAGAATTGTAGAACCAGGAGTTCAGGGGCTCTGAGCTGAGCCCTGCAGGCATATTCTGGCCTGGGTACGCTGGTGCTGGTCCAGGACAGCCTGCCGAGGTCGTGGCTCATATTCTTGGGCACAACACCCTGCGAGAGTGGCTTGCTCGCACTGTGTGGGCTACTAGCTTGGGACTCTGCTAGCTCAGGCATCACTTCCCCAGGCTCTGTTTTGCTCCCTAAATTTAAGAATTGGATCTTGTGTTGATGGATGTTCTGCTTGTCCAGCAGCCAAGTACGAATTACTGCTGCTTCCAACTGCAGTCTGCAAGCCAAGAGCTAGACCACATTAGCTAGGGAACCACTGCGTTTCCTGCCAGTCACTGAGTGCAGCCTGGGGCATCTCATGCCTGAGATGGATAGGGTTCAGCTGTTGAGAGGAAGAGCCCTTCCAGAAAAGCTGCTTATGAAGTGGGGCTGGATGGAGGGACAGAGAGTTCACAGTTTTGAAGTAAGCGTTTGGACACTCTTCCGTTCTGTGATCCAACCCAGCAGAGTGGTGTGGGATCTGATGAGTAGCTGCGGGTGGTGTGTGAGGTCAGATGGCAAGAGAGGGGCTGTGGTGATGTGCCACAACCAGAGAACGTGCCTCCAGCTGGGCCCACACTCGGAGGAGCCTCGCTACAAGGCACGCTCCTCAGCTGCAAGCTAACACCATGGTCCCTCCTCATTGTATGAGCCAGCCTACGGGATATCCTGTTTTGGGGGGAAAAGAAAGCAAGGAGGTCTGCAGAATGAAAGTGCCTGATGGTCTGATGAATTGTAGGCATGTAAGATTCTGCCAGAGCAGGAGCACAGGCCCTCGGTCAAAGCAAATATTAAGGGATAACAATGAGAATGCAAATCTGAAAACGCCCTGATAAATAAATGTCAAAATCACATAGCTCTGAGTTTGGTTTTGATTTTCCTGCTGGATCTACATTGTACTGCTCGCTTAAAGAGTAACTAATGTTTATTTTTGTCCTGCAGTGTGTATTTAGGGAGCATCTTCAGAATCCAGCCAACAATTAGTAGCATTTTGAATGCTCTGGCACTTCGAATGGCAGCAATATAATAAAGTTCCGCTCTTTTTATGGTACAAATGGGTCCTGATGGTCATCTTTTTCTGGAAAAAAAAATCTCATAATTGTATCTGTCTTCCTCCTTTTTTAGGTCAGCTATGAGATGCTGGCAAAAATCCCCATCCTAAAGAGTCTTCGATACAAAGAGAAACAGACAGGCAAGGATGTTACCCTCCAAGACGAACATCCAGACTTGGCAAACGCCAACAAGTCAGCAGCGTTAAATGAGAAGGCAAGGCCTGGAAATACAAGACCGCAGGCTGCAATGGGCTCGGCTCAAATGGGACAACAGTATGTTGAAAGTGATTCTTTAAGTCCCAGATTAGAGGGATCTGGCACGATTACTACTGTGTATGTGGGGAACATACCTCCCAGCGTAAGAGTGAGCGAGCTGAAATATGCTTTAAGGGAATTCCATGCAACTCCTTTAAAAGTGAATTGGCAGGGAGCGCAGCACAGGGCTTTTCTCGATTACAAGGATAAAGCAGCCGCAGAGAGTGCTGTATCCTCTTTGAAAGGCTTGAGCCTCGGGGGTAATACTTTGCGAGTTGAGCTGGCCAAGAATCAGAGAAACAAAGGGCAAGTAGAAATCAATAGTTAGAAATTAATTTGAATAGAGGGGGAAAAAAAAAGGCATGTTTTTATTGTTTTGCAAGAAGCTGACCTAAGTTTTCAAGGTTATTAGTATAGGCTCTGATTTCTGCAGGCTAAACAACAAAGGCAAAGCCAGCTTTTGAAACAAATGAGGCATACATCTCACAGCTGACTTGCCTGCCCCATTCCTGCAGTTGTACGTGCAAAGTGCATTTGTCAAGATGGATGACAGAGGAGCCTTTTCTCTGAATGGTTGTCCACAAAGTACCCACGTTCTGTGCATTTGTTTTTCATTGGCCCTGGTTTGATTTGCTCTTCAGAGTGTACATCTGTTAGGCCTGGATCAAAAACCTACCCTTTGGTAGCTGCGCGCAGCCACATGGAGCGAGGTGGTTATGTTCTGTCATCTACAGATTGTACCTGCAGATTCGTGCTTGTGAGCTTTAAAGCCAGCTGCAGAAAATCTGTCTTAAAGGTTACAGCTATGTTTACTAAGAAACGGTGTTTGCCTGATGTGAGTTTTCAGCATATTTTTCGTAAAAATGGGGGAAGGGACCTTGGCCTATTTGTGCTCTTAAAGAACTGCTGTAAAAACACTGGCTCAGCCCCCATGTTCTAGTAATAACTATTAACATAAGGTGGAAGAGAAGGTAGCCCCCTTCTCAGGTTTGTTTTGTTATTTCAGCCCTCTGTAAACTTTGTATGTTTTATTTCAGTCTGGGAGAGGAAACTTTCTCTCCCCTACTCCTCCCCAAAACACTTCAGGTGCCTTTTTGATGGATGTAGATAATTATAAAACAGATTATTTTCCTGATTGTCTTGTCTCTTATAATGTGGTGTGATTCCATTGCCTCTGGGAAATTACATTAATAGATAATCATTGTAGTGGAAATGAAAAGCAGACAAACCACAGTCAAAACTTGTTGATGATTAGTCCAGTTCTTTGAAAAGTTGCTGGAGATAGCGGCAAAGCCTGTTCTTACTGTGTCTTTGTCACCACCAGTGTGGTCTTCCTGCACCCACAGCAGCAGACAGTGATGAGCATTAGGGAGCAGCACTGACAAATCTTGTTTGCAGAAGTGCTATCAACTACTAGCTTAAAGTAAGTTTTTACACACACATGAACACTTACAGTGTAGAGGAGAATGATGATTTATGTGGTATGGCTTTTATTATATTTTTTCTTCAGTTCTTCATTCCTGAAAAACAAGCTGAATTTTGGCTGAACCATCCTTTCTAAACAGAAGCAGTTTTGCCATTGATGCTGGGCACATAGTCAAAGTAAGCATCCAAATGGATTTTTTTTTTTAACATATAAGTTGGAAACTTTTTTTAGCCTGAGGGTACTGTTAAGTATATTTTAAGTACATTATTATGCCTCAAGGGTCAGACATTTCATACAGTATTAAATAAAAAATTCTGTTATCATGAGCTCTGCCCAGGAGGGACTCAAGGAAAGCATTGCTTCAACTTTCTGTAAGGTCAGCAAAGGAGAGGTTTCTGAAGAAGCAGGGCTGTGCTCTTAAATGCTCTCTTTTCCTCCAGCTCAAAATTATTTTCAGTGTCACTTAGTATGAATTCAGACATGAGCACTTCAGGGGCCTCTGCATCTTGTTTCGGTAGTTGTGTGCTTCAAGGATAGGAGTCAGGGGTTATGCTACTACTAAAACATACTCATTACATCATTGGCTTAGAAAGCAGGGGAAAGAAAATCAAAAAATAATTACACATCACTGCTTTCCCCTTCCAAATGATGGCGAGTTAAGCAACATGATCATGTGATGTTTTTTTTCGACTCTCGCAATACTGCTTGCATTGGTGATGATGCCCAGGTGACCTCAGCAGTTAAAAAGCATTATTCTGCCAGGGAAAAGTTCAGTCGTCTCTAACTTCCCCTGTTATATTGCAGGTTGAACCAGCCTTCTCTGGTTTGTGGGAATTTCATCCTCTGCCTTATTTCTGTGTTTTTAATCTCTGAAGTTTCAGTGCAGATAAGAATAACCGCTGTTGATCTCATAGGGTTTTTTGGGAGGAAAATAATGGTTTTTTGCTTTCACTGAGGCAGAATGAGTCAAAAGAAATTTATAAGTGATAAATTATTTGTATTCATGTGTAAATACATACTTGAAGGTATTCCTAATATATTTTTTTATGCTAACCTTGGTCATCTCTGTTTTTTGATTGCCAGAAACCACAACATATAGTTCCAGGTCAGCTGACCTCCAAAGGTAATGAAAAAGAGGCATTCATACCGGTTTTCTCTGTCTTCTCCTAGTAAAATCTTACATTATGCCAGGGGAGTTACGTTTGTGGTTCCATAGCCTGAGCTGTGCTAGATCTATATCCGTGTAGCCAATCTATGTAATTATCTTCCAGCCTGTCACTTTTTTCAGTCTTATGCTTTGTGAGGTCACATTTCACAGCAATACCTAATAACCTGTTACTTTTCCCAAAAGGCAATTAACAGTCCAAACCACGCTGCTGGGAAGATATTAACTAAACAGAGATACATAACTGCAGTTAGGCTCTGAAAAGAAAAATAATTACTATACGCTTAAGATAATGGACAATTCATTAGCATTTTGAATGAACTGGAATAATGTTGATGCTGTGATAATATCCAATTTAAGTAGTCCTTTTTGATCCAGGTTGTTAATAAATGGCAAGGTCCTCTAGGCCTTGGCAATGTAAAGTCATTAAAGCTTGTTTTTAATTCAAGGTAGCAGCTGCTCCAGGTCAGAGTTTGGCAGCCCACTGCAAACCCATCTGTATCAGCAGCTTCAGCAAATCAGTAGCAACTAGTGTGGGTACAAGTTCACTTGTCATCTCTGCATCAAGAGCAACATCATGCAGGAACGAATTAGTACAGGCAGCTGCTGAAAATAGAACCTGAAGCTACAGAAGGCTCACCAGGGTTCAGAGCCTCTGCGGAGGGTTTAGTAGTAAGAGGTTATATGAAGGCAGAGCAGTAGTCATCAGAAATCAGGGGTGGCTTCCCCATACTCCTGCAGGTTTAGGGTGGGTGCTTTACTTTCACCAGGGTTTTCTGTTGGCAAATATGACTGAAGAACGTAACCTCTCCCTTTTCGAGATGAAAAATCATAACAAGTCCTAGCGCGTTTATGGATTGATATAGGATTCCCACAGTGAGAACCAGAAGTGATGTTGTAGGAACTTAAGTATTTACATTTTGAAAAGAAAAAAAAAAAAGCAGAATGACTTGCAGCAAAGCTGTTCTACAAGCTAACCTGTGAGATACACCACTGTATAGCTCATACTGTCTGAAATGCACTGTATATTAACACATTCAGTAGGAGTTTGACCTTGCACATGCTGAAGTCAATGTGATTTCTGTCTTGGCCAGCAAGAGAAGCAGTGACAAGGACGATGCCCTTACTGCCGCTTGGGAAGTTGCTCATCTTTAGCTAAGAGACATTTCAATGCAAGATGCTAAATTGCTGTTTAATTAAGTAATGCAAGACTGCCCAAGGCACACGCCTACACGGTTTTCTGGCATCTCTAGCTGTATGATGTGGATTTTTTCTTGCAGGCTGACCAAAATTCTACTTGGGGAGACAGCAGATTTTGAAGAAAAAGTGAATGGGGCAGTTTGCATCTCTTAGATCTATTGTTTCAGGCTCTCTGCACGGTCAGGAAGACATCAGTTATACATGAGTCACTTCTGACTTTTCTCTGAATCCACAAAACTGAAATATAATGCTTTTTAGTGAATCCTTAGACTCTGATCTCATAATGAAACTCGAGGAACTGAAGCCTGCTTATGTTTCACTTTGGCCCAGATCAGGACTACGCAAGATATTTTAGCAACAATCAAACCACAAAGTCCGTGCCCTGAAGAATTTACAGTCTGAATTAACAAGCTTTAAAGATGCGAACTTTTACTAAAATAATAACTCTTCATTTTCTGCTGGTTGTACTTGTGGCCCTGGTGCTAGCACCTAGGATGAACTTGGCTATATATACATGGATAAGGTTTGTGCCTAATCTCAGGTGGATATTGGCCCCTACAGTCCCTCTTTATTGCTGTGACTGAAGCGCTAGTCTAGGACTGTAGAAGCCTCAGTGCTTCAACCCTGTTCTCTGTAATTGCCTTTTGGTGACCGCTCATGCCCAGAACAATGGAGAGAATGTACTTCTAAGCACTTAACCCCCAGTCTCCTTCTGTATGAATGGTGGGATATCCTTGCTTTTTACGACTCTCATGATAAAAACATTTACAATGAGAAAGAAGTGCCTGGGTGCTGAAGGAAAAAAAGAGGTCTGAAATGCCTGTGATAGATGTGCAGTCTGCATTTAATAGGAAATGAAGTGATCCCTAACACAGACTTGATTTTGGTTCACTTGCAGCAGCACAAGAGCCTGTGTTTCACTGCTGTGTGATGAGAAGAAAAGTTCAGCAGTACAATGGGAAATACTTTACTGAGCCAACTTTGTTCAGAAGTAATTAAAAATGAGGTCTTTCTATTCTCTGTGCAGCCTGATGTCCTCGCTTGTCATGTGGTTCGATGCATTCTTTCCAGCTCCTTTCATGGCACAAACAAGTTAGGATGTTGTTATTGCATGCCCCTCTTTTTAAGGGTTCAATGGGGAAAGATGCTGAACAGCTCCGGAGGCTGGTCAGCGTGAGCAAACCCAGCTCAACTTTCATGGCAGCTGAGAGGGTGCAGAGTCCGGCAGCGACCACCCTAGGTGTTACAGCGTGTGTGTATGAGCTTCCCAGAGTGCTTCTGCCCCCTCTGCTCATCTTCTGTCCCCACTTGTGGGAGAGATGCAAAGAGAAAACTGCATCGGATGAATGGAGCCTCCACCAGCTCCATTAGGCTCGAGAACATGGTCACTTTGGAGGGGATTTTCTTTTGTTGAATGATATTAGTCACAGCGTGGTGTGTGGCACAGAGCAGTGAGGCAACATTGTGATCTGCTAACAATAAAAACGAGGTGGCTAAATGCCACTCAGCACTGAAAACTATACAATCATGAGGGTTTTCCTTCAGACAGCTATGTCCATGCATTTCCTGGAACAAGGACAAGGCCACACAGCTTCAATCCACCAAAGACAACAGCGAGTAAACAAGCCATCTTGCTGTGTAGTCTCCTCTGAGTGACAAGAATCAGAGATTGTTTGTTTCCATGGAGAGAAAAAGGAAAAAAAAAGTCTCAACATCAGGGTGGGAAGACAGCAAAGCCTGCTCCTGTGTCACAGCCAGGTCCCCATCCAGCCCTCCAGTGCCTCCATTCACATTTGTCCCTGGTTCCCTCCCGGAAAGCAGTCTTTAAGGACAGAGGACTTAGCTCATTATCATTGGAGACCAATAAAATATCTGGGGAAAGGGATGGTTAAATACTGGCTTGAAGTCATGTCTTTTTTTTTGTTTTAAATTTAATCGTCTTATAGTGCTCCAAAGGGAGAAACAAACGTTTTTAAGAAAATGCTTCCATTGAAAATCTAGCACTGGCTCTGCATTTTTCTCTATAACTGCAGCAAGGGTTGAGGAGGGGGAGGAAAAGCATGCGCTGGGATTTCTCTCATTCCGGTTCCTTAGAAGGAACAGCCCCATGCAGCAGTTCTGGCTCTGGAGGAAACATCTGTGACTGTGACCATGTTAGTCAGGGAAACGTACCCGTCTGTGAGGTAGGCTCTTGTGTATGAATGCCTCTATTTCCTCATTGCCATCTATTAAAGATTATCTCTCTACAAGAAAAGTGCACCATTTCCCATGTTTTTATGTATAATGTCTGCAATGCCTGCTGTAAACATCATGAAAAGTTTCTCTGCCCCTCCACTGACATAGGTAGAAAAGTCACTGCTTTTCATCTTTCAAAGCACTGCAGAAATGTTTAGGGTCGTGTATCCTGCCATTGTTCTGGGCTGGGCATTTCACTGAAGTCACTGGGAGAAATGACTTCAGGATACGGACCTATCTAGTCAATCTTTATGGTGGCCCCAGTAACATCCACATTTTACAGATGGAAAAATGAGGAAGGTGGAACTGGCTCCTGCTAGACCAGATGTGACTGGTAATTCCCAGCACTTGGGGAAACAACTGGCGGGACAGGTTAGAAACTCATCAGAAGCTCTCTCCCTCAAAAAATAAAACCAGCAGGGTGACCTTTTGACATTTCTATGTGACAGGTGGGCATCTTGTATCTTCCCAACGGAGCTGAAGCATCGCACCCACTCTGCCTCCTCACAGCCCTGCTGTGGTTGGGGATCGTGTGATCCTTTGGATCCTCCTGCTCCAGGAGAGCCTTCTAGTCAGTCAAAGCACTTAACTGCAAGCCTCTCTCCAGTCCAGGGACATAAATCACGGCTCTCTTATCCCATGAGACAAGATGGGGGACAGAAACTAAGCTCCTTTCCCTGAGACGTGCCTCCTCCAGAGGTCTAGCAAGTCAACTATGTTGTGGTCCACCCATCCCATGCAGAAACATGTGGGGCTAAAACGGGGCAATTTTTTTCTTTGAGGAATAAGGCAAACATTCAGGACTGTTAGATGAGAGGAAAAAAAGGCAGGGAAGGAAGTGAAACATTCATGAAAGGTTGCAAAAACCTCTGCATTTCCAGGCATTAGTGTATCCACTCCTGCCACTCCTTAGTATCTTTGAGCAATCCGTTAGAATAAAGTTAATCATTCAGACAAGAGTAATACTTAAAGTTTTTCCAGAGGGATATCGTGTTTTCAGAGTCTTTCCAGGCACTTGCACTGCTCAGATTCCAAAGTCTGGTGTTTCCACCTCTCTGAAGGAAGCGATTACTCAGGTAGTTGATCTGCAGCGTCTTTTCTTTACCACCGTATAGGAACACAATCGCTGTAACAAGTCCAGCTCCAAGTGAACTCTTGGTACTCTAAGTCCCTGCAAAACTTTCCAGGCTCTGACATACTGCTTTCTCAGGTGTGTTTGCTTATTTTTTCAGTAATTAGCCTGAAGCTGAGCTGAGCCACAGAACTGCACTTTCTGTACCATTCTGGGTCTTTCAACTCCCGCTGCCTCAAATAAAGAAATGACTATGTCCAGTCTCTAGTATTCATGTCACTGTAAGAAATACTGAAGTGAGGTGGCACTGCTAATGTCCACGCATCTCATTCCTTGATCAAGCAGATCTGATCTCTAAGATTGACATTTGCTCTGATCTATGTTCCTGTGACCATGAATTTCAACCTCTGACCTGCAGGCTTCTTGGGATCTCTCAGAGAACCTGCAGGAAGTGTCTGAGAAGAGGAGATTCATGTTTGCCTCAGATAACAGGGAACTGGTCTCAAAGAACCTCTCATAAGTCTGTGCAAATAGACAGCTCTCCATCCTGGAAGATCAGTAACAATGAGCTTTATTCCTTCTTTTATCGCTCCTTAATAATATTCTGATTTTAGTTGCTTACTGGGCAGGATGAGTACTGGCAATGAAAGTGATTTAAAAAACAACTGAGTTGCATGCCTCTCCTCACTTCTTGAGCCAATCTGATAATTGTTGCTATGAATAACATCAGCTCACAATTGCGGAGCTGCTGCTAGCACTCTGGGCATCTCCTGCTCATCATGGGGGTCTCCTCCAGCCAGACGCATGCTCCCCTACATCAGTTATGTCGCTGAGGTCGAATCCCAGTGCCAAAGACTTTTTGGCACAAACATGCAAATGCCAAGCCTGCAGGAACAACCCTAGCACTGTCTTCCTGCAGAAATTGGTATCAGGCAGGAGTTATGCTTGTAAGCACGCATGGAAAGTGAGCAAATGTCCAGGTTTGGTCTTCTGAAAGCGTGTGGTCTTCCAAAATAAGTCAAAGTCCCCTTTTGAGAAAGTTCCCTTTTGAAAAGTGAAAATTACTGTAACTGAGATCTACTGACGCGTGTAGGTCCCAAACTTCTCGGATTCAACACAGAAGTCAGGCACCCAATTATCCTGGTGGATCTGAGCCTTCACCTGCTAAAAAGTACAGACCAAACTCAGAACTTGGCCTCCTAAATAACCTTTTAAGATTCAAAGGATCTGTTTCCACCAGCAAAGTCTCCAAAGTGCCTAGTTTGCTGCTAGTCTCCGTAACCACCCCCATCCAAGAGCATCACGTGCTGAGTATACATGGGATTCTCTATGCAACCCCATGCCACATATCCCCATCCATCCCACGTGGGGGTAGAACAGGCCTAACCTAGAAGCATCCCATAAAAACGGTTTGTCCGATGTGCTCAAGCGCCAACGTTTCGATGCTAGATTTGAAGATGAAGGAAAGGGCCGTTCACCTTCGGAGCTCCGGCTACCAGAAAGCGGAAGGAAAAAGAAAAAATAAATAAATAAATAAATAAATAAATAAATAAGAAAAAGAAAGGAAAAGAAACCTCAACCCCAAGCCCGCAGCACCCACCCCAGCAGGGCGCACGGAGGAAAGGGCGGACGCCTCCCGGAGCGGTGCGCGGTGCGCGGCACCAGGTGGCGCTGCCGCCAAGGGAACGGCTCCGCGCCGCCCCCGGGCCCGCTCCCCCTCCCCAGGTGCCGCCCCCCGACCAAAGGAGCCCAGCATCGCCCCCCCGACCCCCCCCCCGGCGGGGACCTCAGCCCCGCACCGCCTCTCGTGGGGTTCCCAAGTGCAGCTCTCGCACCCTTGGGGCTTTCCGCGCCCTGCCCGTGCAGGACCACCGTGTGCCCCCCCCCAGAGCAAGCAGCTGTGCGCACACGAGCGTGCAAGGAACAGGGCAGTGAGTGTGCACATCCAGCTTCGTGGCAGGGGAAGGAAACGCCCGGGAAGCATCAGGGCCACCAAGGCTCCTTGCCACCCAAATGCTCTTCTGTGGCACCACCTGGCCCTGCTGCCTGGTGCCTTCTGGGTCCCCTTGTGCCACATATAGTCGGAGGCACCAGGCCTGTTTCTTGCTGTGCATCGAATTTCAGCACAAGAGCCCTGTATAAAGCTCACGGGCCACCGCAGGGCATCCGCAATGGGAAACTTTCCTATAGTAGAAACACCAAAAACAAAGAAAACCAGGTAGTTTTATCACCTATGGATGGGGCAGCGGGTGATGAGTAGTGAGCAGATCCCTGATGCTCAGCGGAGCTACATCAGCTGACCACGGCTTGGAGCTGGACAAGGGGAGGCTGTTGCGTGAGCAAATACCGTATTTCTGAGCAAGCCTACTTCTCCTCTCCTCTTACAAGGCTCCACCAGTGTTTCTGAACAAGCTTATTTCTCCTCACCTCCCAGCAGAGCCCACCCGACCGCACAGACATACACGCAGAGCTGCTACAAAGGGGCCGGTTGTGATAGCAGCTAGGTTTTTTGCCATCCGCCGGGACAACACATGCAGGGAAAAAGCAGGTTTGTCTCGTGCAGAACAAGGGCTGGGGGCAGGAGCCCGTAGGGTTTCATCCTCTCCTCCCTAGTGGAGGTGTCTGAGATGGAGAGCTGCCTGTTTAGACTGCGC
Source organism: Anser anser (assembly GCF_964211835.1). Taxonomy (NCBI): domain Eukaryota; kingdom Metazoa; phylum Chordata; class Aves; order Anseriformes; family Anatidae; genus Anser; species Anser anser. The sequence goes on from NC_139732.1 coordinate 21,452,404, forward strand.
TCACTGGCTTGAGGAGTATGTGGCGTCCACGGTATGCAATGGTTCTGTTTTTCCAGGTTTGGCGGCATGGGGCAGGGGAACCGATGGGAGGGAGGAAAATGAATCACGCGAACCTTTGTTGGGGACCAGATATCAAACTTTGCTCAGGCTGGACCCGCGGATTGCAAGGTGTCTGCCTGCCCTTTCCATCCCCTGCAGACACCAAGCTGTGAGCGGATCGATAATACACACAGAGGAGCAAGTTCAACGTGAATCTGAAGGATGAAACGAGTCTTAGGAGTGATAGTGAGATTTCAAGGAAGGAAAAACCACTTGGCAGAGACTGAACTCCTCACCCTGAGCCTCTATCTCAACCACACCTAGCACAGATATGTGCGTCAGGAGCGAAACCTCAGCCTTCAGCTTGTACGTTAAAAAGATGGTAACAACACGGCTCACCTCCAGCAGGGACGGTCAACAGTGCAGGGAACAGAGGGAAGGATCCATCCAGAAAGGCGCAAAAACAGGGGAACCCCAGTAAATGTTGCACATAGTTCGCCATTAGCCTAAGCAGACCTACCCTTGAAAAACAAACACCCAAAAATAATAATAAAAAGAAAAAATCCCGGAGAGAGGCCTCTACCAGCTCTGACAAAGCCTTTCCCACCTGCCTTAATTAGAAGAGCAATTAGAAAGATATTTTGTTGGTTTGTTACAGGCTGAGTTTCCTTTTAATTAAATTCATTACATAAAGCTGAGCTAATTAGCGCGCTGTAACCTAATTTGCCTGTAAAAAGAGAGAAATACCCGACGAAGGAATCAGATTTAGCCGTATGCATCTCATTTTTTTATTGTTTTTACTCCATGGCTGGCTTCGTAGCATGAGCTGATGTGGGCGCGTTGGCCTCCGGGTATCGTAAAAGGGGAATTGCCTTGGGAGAGGGGGTGACAAACCCCACTCGGCAGCCACCGGCCTGTCCCCATCCTTGTCCCCATCCCCGTCCCCAGCCACCCGCTGTCCCGCAGGCACGGAGGGTGCGGGTCTGTCCCCGCCGAGCGCAGCGCGGTGACCCCGCGGGAGCCGCTCCAGCCCCCCGTTCGCCCGCTTGAATTTCTTATTTTTATTTTTTTTAATTATTTTTAATTTTTTATTTCCACGGCGAGGGAAAAGCCTGCGTGCACCTCCGCGGCGCTGCCCCAGCAGACGCGGCTTTGCCGAGCCGGCCCGCGGCCGCTCTCCCCCTGCCGCGGAGGTTCCCCGGGTGCCCGAAGCCGCCGGGGTCCCGGCCGGCCCCGAGGAAGAGGAGGAGGAGGAGGAAGAAGGAGCCGAGAGCTGGGGCTCCGCAGCGACCCGCCACGTCCCCCAGCAAGGAGCAAATTGCTGTCGGGCACCGCGTTTCGCTTTCTCCTTGGGCAAGGCGATAACAGCAGCAAAAAAAAAATTGAAAATCGCCTCCGATTTGCCTCCCTCCTCTCTTTATTCTTCTCGGGGTTTTTTGCCCCAAACACCCGAAGGTTTCCGCGGCCGGGCGGCCCCTCCGCGCCCCGCGGAGCCCCCCGACTCCTCAGATATAATTACGCGTCTTACACCGCATGCTCGTTTATTTGCTGCTCATACAATCGTGAAGCCCATGTACAAATAACATACATGTTTTATTTCGGTCCGATTTTTTTTTTTTTTATCCTTAGGGACGAAACGTACACAAAAGGGCAGGGCGGAAAAAAAAAATAAACCAACAAAAACAAAATCAAAACCAACCACATAATTACAATTTTATACAGTGCAGAAAGAAATTAAAATAGGTGTCACCGAACTGTACAAAGGGCAAAAAAAAAAAAATAGAGGGGGGACGGAGGGGAATAATCCTTCATTATATATATATTTCTATAAAAACATATGGAAGATTGTCTTTACACAAAGACCATAATCGGTTTAAAATTTACAAAGGTTAACTAAAAAAAAAAAAAATCTATATGGCAAATATTGCCAACAGAGCTCCACCGCTTTAATACTGATCAACTGAGACTACTCGTGTCTCGATTATTAGCAACAACAACAAAAAAAAATGTAGAATAAATAACAGAATGAGCATGGCTGTCTCTTTTCAAAGTGCCTTATTCTCTCTGCATAGGGTCTGATCCTGCAGTCTTTATGCAGGCAAAAAAAAAAATTATATATATAGTTACAAAAGAAAAAAATCCCTCTGAGAGATTTTTGCCCGCTGTGTGTTTGCCGGCAAAGAAACAAAACTAAGAAGATATTTCTCGGAAGTAGGGGCTCGAAGTGAGACGGGACCGAAGGGCCGGGCCGGGAAGCCCGGAGGCGACCGAGGGGGCAGCGCGGAGCGGCCGCGGGCACCGGGGGGGTCCTTGGAGCCCCCGGCCCCAGCCGGCTCTGCCCCTACCCACCGGGGTGGTGGCATCGCTCAATGCACTGACTTAGAAAACGTGGTTAGCAAATTCTTTTTCTTCTTTCTTTCTTTTCTTTTCTTTCTTTCTTTCTTTTTTTTTTTTAAAGGAAATAATCAAAACCTCATTTGTCAAACTCTTAACCCAAACTCGCAGTCGGGGATTTCGGGTGAGGAGGCGGCGGTGGGTGTTTCGGGGGGCTGCTTTTGCTTTTCCTCTCACCCCAAGCCGACCCAAGCGGAGAAGCAGAAGAAGGCAGAGACCGTCTCTGATTGAAGACACGTGTTGGGGCCGGGGCCGGTGCTCGGCCGCCGCGCACGGCGGTCCCCGGGGCTCCCGGTCCTTCCTCCCGGCCCGGAGAGACCCCCCTGCGCCCCCAGGGTCCGGGGGGGGGGGGGCTCGGTGCCCGGGTCAGGCCTCGACGGCCCCGGGAGGTGGCTTTTCCGCCCCGTATCACATAACGCACGGCTTGATGTCCTGGTATGTCACTTGTTGGTGGTAATAGGAGCCGCTGCCCGCCGAATGCATGGAGGAGGAGGCCATGGCGTTGAAAGAGAAGACGAATTCCTTTCTGTCGCACATGCTCGGAGACTGGGAGTGATACCGCGGGATGCCTGCGGGACAGGGGGGAAAAGAATTGTCAGCCGTCGTGGGTACAGTCAGTAAAAGAGGTTGAGCACGGCGGAGAAGCCGCCGCCCGCGCCTCGCAGAGCCCGGTTGGGAATTTGGGGTTTTACACCTCAATATTGGGGCAGGTGGCGACGAGGAAAACTCCACGGCCTCGGCTCTCTCTTAGCCGGCCCGAGGAGACTACAAGGAGATGGTTTGGGTTTTGTCTCGGGTGGTTTTCATTTTATTTTAATTTTTTCCCCCCACTTTTTGCGCCCTCGAGGGTGCCGGGTGCTCCCCGCGGGGTGCGGAGCGGGGCAGTGCGGCCGCTCTAAGCCCAGTCCCGACGGGCCGGCCCCGGAAAGCGGCCAGAGAGGCCGAGGGCGAAAAGCAGCCGAGGGCGGAATTTTCTCTGCCTCTTCTGCAGCCGCCTGGGGACGTAAAAAGGCCCCGAAGTGTTGGGGTGCGCTCGGGAGGAGCCGCGGACCCCGGGCCGGCGCTGGGAACCCGGGCGATTTTGAGGAGCTGCTGCCCTCACGCTGCGGGCGGACCCGGCGCCTTCTCCGGGCGGCTTTTTGCTCCTTTTTCCAGCGATTTGGGGTTCGTTCAAGGTCTTTCCAAGCGAGCTGTGCACGGCAGATAACCACCGGCGCGGTGGCGGAGCGGGGACCGAGGCGGGAGCCCGGCGGGACCCCGCAGACGGCCGCTGTCCCCGCCACGGCCCGGCCCGGCTCGGCTCGGCGCTGTGCCCGGGCCAGGCCTCGCTGTCCTCCCTCCAGCGCCTTTCCGCCCTTCCCTCGGCGCTCCTGCCCCGCTGCCGCTGTTTTACACCCTGGCCGCGGGGTTTTTCTCGCTCCCCCGAAGGCGCGGGGATGCTGCGCAGCCCCCAGCCCCGCTCCCCGCACCCCGACAGCCTCCCCGAGGGGACTTTGGACCTCCGCACGAAGGCCAGCCCCGGCCTCCACGGCCCTCCGCAGGCCTCCGTGGTCCAGCAGAGGCCGAAAACACGACACCCCCCCTCCGGGCCAGGGCAAAGCCTCCTCCGGGCAGCAGCAGCGGGGCTGCGGGGGGGCCGAGGCCGGGCCGAGGCTGCGGGGTGCAGGGAGCCCCAGCCTCCGACTTCCGCATGGGCGGAGGAGCGGAGGCCGGAGGGAGGCGGCGGGCCTGGAAAACACAGCCCCGAGGAAAACACAGCTCCGGCAGGAGCGGGTCGCGGGGGCGGTGGGGGCCGGAGTCGGGAGGAACCGGGTGGCGGGCACCCCGGTGGGGAAATCCCCCCCATTTCTCCCTCCGACGTCGCTGGGAGCCTCCGGAGCCCTCGATAACCCTAACCCTAAGGCCTCGATAGAGGTTGAAGACCGGAGCCGAGCTCCCCGTCAGCCGCTGTGGGGCTGCCGGCACCCCTTCGTCCTCCCCCCTCGCCCCTTCCCTGCCCCGTCCCCACCGCTCTGCCCTCTCCTACCTATTCGCTCCGAGCCCCGGCACCCCCGGCACCCATCCCGGGCCTCACCTTCCCGCAGCCCCGCTCCTGCCCGAGCCCACCAGTCCTAGGCCCGGGGCAGCTCCGGCCGCAGAGCAGCCCCCGGGGGAGCGGAGCCCGGGGCTCGGCGGCTCCCGGCCCCGCAGCAGCGACGGGGCGAGCCCCGACGGCACGAACCGCCCGGGCAGCATCACCGTGGAGCCAGCCGGTTCCCCCGGGAAAGGAGGCGAGGAGCGAGGGCACGGCGGCCTCTCCCGCGGCGGGGGGATGCCTAAAAACGGTCCCCGACCCCCTCCCCCCCCCCCCCCAGCTCCGCCGGCAGCCCCCGGCCGAGCCGTCGCGGCGGGCTCGGGGCTCTCCCCACGCGTGTCCGCGCCTCACCTTGCAGCTCGGCGGTGTTGTGGCTGTTCTGGTGCAGGTAGGACTGGTCGAGGGAGTGCGTGGAAAGGCTGGAGGAGAGCGGGTTGGCCGTGGGGTTGCAGGGCGACAGCGGCTGCTGCTTGATGTAGGAAGCTCCCGTGTTCAAGGCGGCCGAAGCGGAGGGAGCCCAAGCCGAGGCCGAGCTGGAGTAGACCGAGTGCGGCTCCATCACGCCGCCGCCGGCGAGCAGCGGGGAGGCGGGCACGGAGCCGTCGTGGTGCGGGTATTCCCCCGCCGAGGAGCCGGTGCAGCCGCCCATGTAGGAGTGCCCGCCGTTAGCGGGCAGGTGGGGCACGGAGTGGCCGGCCAGCCCCATCCCGTCCACGTTGCCGGCCAAGTGGCCGTTCATCATGCCCAAGCCCCCCTCGAGGGAGAGGCTGTTGGGGGGGCACGAGAGCCCTCCGGCCGAGCCCTGGAAGCTGTAGCTGTCGGGGAGGTGGTTGAAGCTGAGCCCGTTCATCATGCTGTACATGGGTTTCAGCGCCTGGCATTTCCTCCTGAAGCCTCGGGGCCGGCGGCGGAACGAGCCCTCCTCGAACATGAACTCGCTGGCGGGGTCGATGGTCCAGTAGTGGCCCTTGCCCGGGCGGCCCAGCCCTTTGGGCAGCTTGATGAAGCACTCGTTGAGCGAGAGGTTGTGGCGCACCGAGTTTTTCCAGCCCTGGTAGGAGCCGCGGAAGAAAGGGAAGCGGCTCTGCAAGAACTGGTAGATCTCGCTCAGGGTCAGCCGCTTGGAGGGCGAGCTCTGGATGGCCATGACGATGAGGGCGATGTAGGAATAGGGCGGCTTCTCCGGCCGCCGGATCCCCGCGTTCGTTTTCTTCGCTTTAGGGCCGCCGCCGCCGCCCGCCGCTCCGCCGCTGCCCGCAGCGCTGCCGGCCGGCCCGGGGGGGGCCCCGGGGGCGGCGTCCATGGCCGAGCTCTGCGGCTGCTTCTCGGCCACGGAGGACATGGGGCCGTAGCTGCTGTGCGCCGGAGGAGGAGGGGGCTGAGAGGACAGAGCCTGCTGCGCTTCTGCAGTCATCTACGGCCAGGTCCGCGGCGGCCAGCCCCGGCCCTCCTCCGCCACCCCCCCCCGCGCACCCCCCCAAAAGGCCACGCTGCTGGGGGCTCGCCGCGACGGCCCCCCCCCCCCCCCTTCCCTGTGCCCCCCTTCCTCCTCCTCCTCCTCCCGGCGGGGTTTGTTTCCACCGGGAGACTTCACCCCTCGGCGGCTAAACAAATGGCAGCGACCCCCCCCCCCCCCTTTTCCCTCCTCCTCCCACTTTATCCCTAAATCCGAGCCCGGCGAGCGAGAGGCGGAGGGCTGGGGGGGAGGCAGCCGGGGCGGGGGGGGGGGGGGGGGGAGAAAGAAGCCGGGCTCGGTGCTCGGAGGGAGAAGCCGCCCCCTCCGCTGCCCCCCGGGCTGCCACCGCCGCCGTCCGCGTCCCGCCGGGCCCACCCCCCCCGTTTAGCTGGGCCGGTGCCTCGGGGAGCTGCTTCCCATCGCCGTGCCTGCCGAGTCTGCCCCCGGCCCCGCCGCTCGCCTTTTACTTTTTATCTCTCGCCGCGGCCGTCTGCCGCTCCTTGACAGACGTAAGAGCGCCCCAGCATCTCCCCGCCCCGAGCGGCTCCCCCACGCCCTCCCGGGCGGCCCCCTCGGCCCTGTCCCGGCCCCCCTCCGCCGCCCGCTCCCCGCCGGGGGGCAGCTTTTAAAGAGCCCTTTCCGCGCCGCCCCTGCCGCATCCCCGCCTGCACAGCGGGGGGGGGGGGGGCTTTGCCACGCGTGACCGCGGCCGTGCGTGGGGGGTCCCCCTTTGCAGCCCCCCCGCCCTGCCCCATTTCCATCCCCCCCCCCAAATTCCCACCGTCACCATCACCCCCCCACCACCACCACCAAGAGCCTCCTCTGCTGGAAACCACGGGGGGAGTGGGAAGGGCCCCACGCGTGTCGCGGGGAAAGGGGCCGGGACGCGGCAGGCCGGGCCCGCGGGGGCAGCGCGCAACTTCCGCGGGGCGCGCAGGGAAGCGGCGGCCGCTCCCCGGGGGCTCGGCGCAGCGCGGAGCTTCACCCACTTTAAACCCCCTCTTCGTGCGCTCTTTTAAGCTCGGCGGGCCCGGGCAGGATGTTTATACTGCGCAATGTAAACACGGGCTCGGGGGTGCTTTAATAAAAAGAAATCGGCGAAAAGTCCCCGCTGCCGCGCGAAATGCCCTTCCCTGCCTCCGCCGCCGGTCCCGGGATGGGAAAGGGCTTCGGCCCCCTCGCCCTCTCCGAGGTTTCTTTAGGGCTGGGTTGTTTGGGGTTGTTTTTCTCTCTTTTTTTTTTTTTTTTCTGGGGGGGGGGGATGTTGTGTATAAATCTGTGCTGAACGTTCGCTGTTGAATGCCAGGAGCCTGATGCTCAGCTCCGTCGGATGCCACAGGCACACACACACATGCGAGGGGTGGGGGGGGGGGGGTGGAGGGGAAGGAGAATGGGAAGGAATAGTCCTCAGCCCCCCTTTTCTCCTCCTACCCCTTCCAAAAAAAAAAAAAAGCTCCTGTGAGCATCTTCCCATCGGGAGAGCTGTCACTCGCTCATCAAGGTAAGTCCCTTTAAAGCTTTGTCACCTTCTTGCTCGTGGAAATCTGCGCTCCGGGGGGGTGCCGGGCGGGTGGGGGGCACGGCTGCAGGAATCCGGGCTTTGCCGGCTGCTGGCTAGGAGCGGAGCAGATGTGCTGGCTGCTGCGGCGTTCTCGCTCTCAAGATTGGGGAAAGGAAGAGAGAAAGGAAGGAAAAAAAAAAAAAGAAAAAAGAAAAAAGAAAAAACTGCCCCCCCCCCTTGCAGGCCGCACCGCAGGGCTGTGGGTCTGCCCCGCTACAGCCTGCGCAGTGAGAGAGGGGATCCCCCAAAACCCCCGTCCTCCAGATTCGCTTTTAACGTGTTTTTTTTTTTTTATGATAATTTAATACCTTTTAAAGGAAAGATAGATACCGATCGGGTTTCCAAACTCCCTTCGCGTTATTCGCGGGCAGTTGTTAGCAGCCTCCAGGGCGCCTGTCACATCTGTGATACAATCAAGAGGGATTTAACATCAGGGGCTTTTTTTTTTTCCTTAAAAAAAAAAAAAAAAACCCTCTCTCCTTCCCCTTCTCATCGTCTGCCCCCTCTCCGCCAAATAAATCCTCCTGTTCCCGGGGCAAACGAGGAGCTCTGGGGATGGAGACGGGCAGGGCGAGCCCGCAGCGCCGTGCGGGGCAAACCCCGAGCCTGGGGGGGACGGGGGGGGGGGGGGGGGACAAGAGATGCCCGTGTTGGGGGGCAAGGGGGGGCTGCTATTGCTGGAGCTTTTCGCTGCAGGCAGAGGACAGGAGGCTGCTCCGACTGCCCGGGCCGGCCGTGGCCGCTGCTCCCTTCCCGGCCGGGGCTCGGAGCTCGGCAGCTGCCCGGGGGGGTTTGGGGGGGCTGGGGGGCACAGCACTGACTCTGAGCTTCGCTCCGCATCGAATGCCGCCCCCCAGGCCTCCCAGAAAGGGGGTTCTTTGCTATACAAAGCTCTGCGACTGAATTCCCCCCCATCCGCCCCCCAAAACGCCCGGGGATGGAGGTAGGAAAACGGCACAAAGAGCTCGCGTAAAGCCCAGCACCGCCGCAGGCAGCGTTTCCACTCGGAAATAAACATCTCCGAGCAAGAATCTCCCCGTGGAAATCAAACCACCCCCCTCCAGACAAGCCCAGTCCCCGCACAAACGCCCTTTCCCCCCTCGCCCCATCTTTTCGGAGTGTGAAGATTTGATTTCCGATGTATTTATTAGGGCCAGCAAGCATTAAAATGGAAATATATTGCCCCCGGTTTTATAGGCCTCGCAGTGGGAATAGCAGAAAATTCGGAGCGTTTTATAAGGTAAACCGAGCCCGTGCATTGGGGAAAGGAGAAATCTGGGGAGGAGAAGCCGGGCCGTGCTGTGCCTGGTGGCTGTACGACCCTCGGCAGCGCTTGGGGGGATAACGGGGACAGGAACACGGCCTGGGGGGGGGGGGCGACGGTGACACTTTATTGCTTATAAACCCCCTCGCAGGTCCCAGCGGCACTTTCAGATTCCGGATCTGCCTCGGACGGCCTTTGCGGAGCCGCAGAGCCGGGCTGGAGCCAGCCCCGCAGCAAAGCGGGACGCGCTTTTGCTCTTGTTTGCTCTTCTTTCGGGGGTTTTAATCGGGCCCGCCCCCCCAAGCCCTCGCCCCTGGGAGGAGGTGGGGGGGAGCGAGCAGGAAAAGAAAAAAAAAAAAAAAAAAAGCTCATCAGGAGCAATTAGCCCTGCGCTAATCCCGGCACCGTTTGGGGCCCGTTTTGCCCGGCACGGCCCCGCCACCCCCCCGGCCCCCGTCCCGGCCCCGCTGCGCTTCCCAAACGGCCCCATCCCTCCCCCGGGCCGCAAGCCGGCCGTGTTTTGTGTAAAAATAGACAAATCCGAGCTTTCTTCCTTTTCCTGCGCCGAAGGTATTTTTACTAGCTAATTGCTTAAGTGAAGTCAACTTTGCGAGCAGGCCGTGTGTAATCCGAGGCTGGAAATGTATATAGGTGGTATTGTTAGAGGCGGGCTGGGTGCTGCTCCGAGAGGGGCCGGGGTGTTCCTGCGAGCCCGGACCACCCAGGGCGAGGGGAGTGACCGGCCCGTGTCCCCCTCCCCGCTGCCCCTGCTTTGCATTTCCCCCTCCCGGAGGACCCCCCCCCCCGCTTTCCTCGGCACCGGCCCTTTCCCTCGGCTGCTTTTTCAGCCATCCGTCCCCGTGGCCGCCGGCCCCGAGCCGGCTGCAAATTGATCCCTAAACGTTTATTTAAGGTCGAGGGGCTGCGTCCGAGAGCGGGGCCGGAGGCAGGGCAGGGGGCTGGGGAGCGGAGCCCGGCTGCGGAGTCACTGCGGAGTCACTGCGGAGCCGCCCGCAGACAGCGGAGCGCCTTTCCCCGGCCCCGGGGGCTGCTGCTGGCGGCTTGGCAGCACGGGGGGGGGCGAGACAGGTTTATTCGGCCCGCTACGGAGTGGGTAGCAGGGCCCCAGCCTGGTGAAACCCCCCTTTCCTTAAAATCGAGCCAAGTGCCCCCCTCGTCCGCTTCCCTCCCGGCTGCACCTGGGTGCAAAACGCCCCCTCCCCAGCCGTTCCTGCGGGGTGGGGGGCCCGGCACACGGCAGCACTTCGCCCCACGCGTGTCCTTGTACGCAGCTCGTGTCCCGATCCCGGGAACCCTCAGCCCGGCCTCCGGGACCTGGAGGAGTTTTTGGGAAGGAAAAAGCCGAAATCGGGAGCGGGTGCAATGCGAAGCTGCCGGAGAGCCTAAGCCGGCTGCGGGGAGGTGCGGGCTGTCTGTCAGCCGCCGTGTGTCGGGCAGAAGTTCAGGCTTTGGTCAGAAAGGAAAAAAAAGGAAAACCTCACACTTTTCTCTCCCCCTCTTTGTCTCTCTTTTCCCCCCCTCTGCCCCGTCCTCAGCCTGCCCCCCCAACCCCCAACCCCCCCCCCCCAAAAAGCCCACATTTTCCATGACGTCCTTCGATGAAATATTGCAGCACAGGAATTTACAGCCCTCTTCAGCGCAGGATTTTTTCGTTTTCTGGCAGCACCCACTCCCCGCGATGCAAATCGGCTCCAGCGATAGTAAGCTCCGAGCGCTACCACTTAGACACAATCGCTTCCCACAGAGATCTTTAAAATATCTCCGGGTATTTATATCCCTGCTCAGGGACGGATAGCTAGAATACTTTCCCGGAGGGATGCTTTGTGGCTGGCTGGGGCTCAGAGCTGAGCACCAGGGCACCGAGACAACCGGCGGGGCTGAGCCGAGCTGAGCTGGGACCCGGCTCGCTGCAGCGGGTGATGCTCCCGGACATCCCCGCTAAAAGAGTTCGCCCTAAAGGCGGCCCGCAGTGTAAATCCAGGTGTAAATCCGGGCTGGCATTATCGCTGGGGCTTTCTCTCACACAGTTTCCCTGCAGGGTTTTCTTCCAGTGACTCCAATCGGAGCTGAACTGGAGGTCCAGGAGGTGCGGCGGGGGCTCAGAGTGGGTCTTTGGGGGGGAGAGGTGGGGACATCAGCCATCCCCGATAGAAACTGAGCTGCTCTGAACGACGGGCTACAGCAGAAAACGTTTGAGAATTATCCCCCCTCGCAGCCTTTCCCCGGGCACCCAGCCGCACTGTGGCCGAGAGCCGCCCGGGGGGCAGATAAACAGGGACCCCCCGCAGCCCCCTCCGTGTCAACGCTTCCCCAGCTCGCCCCGAGCCCCGGGAGCCCAGAGCAAAGGTCGGATACAAAAGGGCCGGGGGTTAAAAGGATCCGAACAACCCCCCCGACGGGAAGGCATCCCGCTTCTCCCAGCTCCTGCTCAGAGCGGTGTGGCACGCAGACAAAACTCAGCTCTTGGGTAGCCATTTCCAGCTTTTCTAGCCCCAAACTCCGGCGGTTGAGGGGCAAAATGGGGACGTCGATGCCTGCGAAACATTTCGTTCCTCCGAGCCTTTCTTTTGGGGCAGGGAGTCGCCTCCGTTCCCCCTGCCCCGACGGGTCCCGGAGCGAAACGCGCGGCCGGGTGGAATTGGGGAAGTCCCCTCGGACCGGGGACGGCGAGGGGCTTCCCTGGGACCGGCCACCCCGCAAGCCTCAGCCTTATTTCCAGGCTTATTCACCTCGATTCGTTGTTTTCTTCCCGACCCGAAAGTAAAATCCCCGACGAAACGGCCCGTCGAGCCGCAGCCCCGTCTAGCACAGGGCAGGCGAGGGCCATCAGCCCCCTCGACGGACTCGTTTCGGGGTTCCCTACAAAACTCATCTGCATGGGGTGTCACAACGGAATAGCCAAAATAGAGGGGAAAAGGGATTTTTTTCTTGCACGGGTGCGAAACGCCACGGGGACGGTGTAATGCCAGCCTAAAAACCAGCCAAGCAGGCGGCTTCGTGTCCTCCTAAACAGTACGGGGAGAAGAGGAAAATAAATGGGGTATGGGAGGGGGGTGGCTTTGCTGTCCCTCGGTGCTCGGTGCCAGGGGACAGCGAGGACACCGGGCTCCGAGGGAGGAAAAAACCCGGGGGGGACCCGCACGGTGCCGGGGCCGTGCAGCCTCCCCGGTGCTGCGGGAAGGGTCCTCGGGGGGAGAACGGCTTTTTGGGGAAGCATCACCCGGCTGTGGGGGGACAGGGGGTGACAACCCCAGGACAAGTGTCCCCAGCGTCGGGGTGGAAAATAAAACCCACTCTGAGCCCTGTAAATCAGGCGGTGCCCCCTCCCGGGGAGAGGGGTGAGGGCTCGGGGCCGTCGCCGTATGCCATGTGTCGTGTCACCTGTCGTGACGAGAGGGGCGACAGGGGTACAGGGATCCGCCAGGCCATCCGGCAAGGCGACCCACGCAGGACACGGAGGTCCCCCGTGGGGGATGCGGCAAGAAGAGCGGCTTCCAGGGAAGGATGCTGAAGGCGAGGCGAGCCCTGTGCCGGGCTCCCTGGGGACCTGGTCGTTTGGGGAAAGCCCCAGGCGGGGCTCGGCGTGCCGGGAGCCCCCCCGTGTGCCAGAGGGGCTTCGTCCCTTTGTCCCCTGCCCGTGGGGTCCTGCCTTGCCCTGCCCGGGGACCGGCCAGACCTGCCTCCACCTGCCAAAACTAAAGTCGGGGCATCCCTGGGGGCTGCGGGGGGAACAAGAACGCCCTCGGGCCAGGGACAGGTTTAGGGTTAGGGTTAGTGTTAGTGTTAGGGTTAGGATCCCCAGGGCATGGGGGGCGCAGGGGGCGGGCGGAGGTGGCCCGGGCAGGCAGAGGCCGGCGGGGCTTTGCAGGGCGGTCGGGCTACAGCCTGTGTCCGAGGGGGGAACCGCCAAGGGTTTTTAACCTCGATCCTATAATATATCTCGCACCTCAACCCGTTCTCATCCCCCCGCTCCAGAGCCCAAAGGGGAATGTGTTTTCGGGACTGTTGTTCATAAACAAGGAGGAAAAACCCCGCTGGAAACCATTGCGGCTCCCTGCTCGCTTGGCCACTCTTCGTCAAGAGGTGCGGAGGGCTTTCCTGGGGTAAAAAAAAAAACAAACCCACAAACTGTTTTCCTGGATTCTTCTTTCAACTATTTAATTCCCAATTAACGATGTATAGCTTAATTGCGGGACCCCGGCAGCTCTATAATGCACCAGCGGGCTCTGGAGCCACGTTACGGGATGCTGCAGATTCGCGCCCCCTTCTTTGCTTTACGATTATCAGCGCAGAGATAAAAAACGCTAAAAATTGGTTAATCACCTTTCCCACTTCATTAGAAAAAGAGAAGAACGAGTCGTAAAACGACCCCTTTTACACGGCTGGTCCCCCAGCTAAACATTATCAACGATTTTTTTTATTTGAGGGTTGGGAGGGAGGCTTTCAAAAATATTCTGCGGGGAACAGCGAGCTCGGTTGGCATCCTCGGGAAAGGTGCTCAGTGAATGCCTGAAGCACCCGACCCTAGGTGGAAAGGCTTTCCGGAGCACTGAGGATTATACCCTGCAGTTACACGGCTTCTGCAGCAAAGCAGCTGCTTTTTGTGAGAATCAGGCTGATAATGGGGACCGGCGCATCCATCGTCTGTTTTTTGGGGAAGAGGGTGTGCGTGGGTGAAAGTCGGGGAAGGAAAGGGGAAGAATATCTGGAAAAAAAAAATCAAAAACCAAAACCAAAAAACCAACACCACTGCGCAGATCTAGCCACAAATTCGAACAACGAACCCATGCGTTATTTTGTTTTTCCTGTTTTCAAAATCGCCCGCTGAACCGTGAAACGTCGCAGCACGTTTTGCAGAACACCCTCAGCTCCGCGCTCTTACTCTCCCTTAAATTCCAGTTCTTAAAACGTGCAAAAGCATTTTGCATCTAACCCCGGTAAAATCGGTGAAAGAGGGAGCTTCTTCCTTCCTTTTCCAGATAGAGGCGTCCAGTGCCTTTCTCCAGCAGATTTTGGGGGGCTACCTGCTGGGAGATGCTGCCGCAGGGCCAAGTTACCATGTAAAAATTCTCCTTACAGGATTATTCGTTTCCCCTCTGGAAACGACCTAAGTGGGAAGCTCAGAGCCCCGCGGGGGCTTCTCCCAGGCGGAGACCCCCGGGCTTAGGGATTTTGCTCCCACCCCAGCGAAGGGCGAGGAGCTCCCGTGGGTGGGGGCCGGGGGAGCCCCGGGTGCCCTGGCCGGGAGCAGCCCCGGGCCCCCCGTGTCCCTCCACGCGTGGGACGGGGAGAGCAGCCAGCGGGGCCGTCGGGGCACGGTGCTGAGCCCTTAAATCGCATCGAAATCTGCCGTCCGTGGAGCCCTGGTTTGGGGGGACGGAGCGGGTCCGACCCGCGGGGGCGTCCAAACGCCCCCCATTGATGCTAAGCCGCGGGGACGAGCAGAGATGCGGGTGTGCGGGGGAATTAGCGCTCGCACCTCGGGAGCGCCTTTCCCTGCCTTTCCCTTCCCTTCCTTCCCTTTCCCTTCCCGGGAACAGGGAACCGGGCTGCAGCCGGAGGGGGCCAGGGGCCGAACTGGTCATAGGTGGGGAGAGAAAAGGTCCTGGGGGAGAGGAGAGGGGGAGAGGCAGGGTGAGGAGGGAGAAAGACGGGAAAGGCAGAGAGACGTATGGAAAGGGCTAGGGCAAGGCAGGGAAAGGGAGAGAAAGGGAATGAAAGAGAGAGAGACAGAAAGGCAAAGAAAGAGAAAGAAAGAAAGAAAGAAAGAAAGAAAGAAAGAAAGAAAGAAAGAAAGAAAGAAAGAAAGAAAGAAAGAAAGAAAGAAAGAAAGAGAGAAAGAGAGAAAGAGAGAAAGAGAGAAAGAGAGAAAGAGAGAAAGAGAGAAAGAAAAAGAAAAGAGAGAGAGAAAGAAAGAGAAAGAGAGAGAGAGAAAGAAAGAGAGAAAGAGAGAGAGAAAGAGAGAGAGAGAGAAAGAAAGAAAGAAAGAAAGAAGAAAGAAAGAAAAAAGAAAGAAAGAAAGAAAGAAAGAAAGAAAGAAAGAAAGAGAGAAAGAGAGAAAGAAAGAGAGAAAGAGAGAAAGAAAGAGAGAAAGAGAGAAAGAAAGAAAAAGAAAAGAGAGAGAGAAAGAAAGAGAAAGAGAGAGAGAGAAAGAAAGAGAGAAAGAGAGAGAGAAAGAAAGAGAGAGAGAAAGAAAGAAAGAAAGAAAAGAAAGAAAGACGAAAGAAAGAAAGAAAGAAAGAAAGAAAGAAAGAAAGAAAGAAAGAAAGAAAGAAAGAAAGAAAAGAAAGACGGAGAAAAAGAAAGAAGGAAAGAGATAAAGAAAGAAAAGAAAGATAGAGGGAAAAAGAAAGAGAAAAAGAAAATAAGGGAAAATAAGAACGAGAGAAGAAAAGAAATAAAATATAGAGAGGGGAAACAAAGCATGATAAAGAAAAAACAACCACTGTAAAGAAAGTAGAGAGAATAATACAAATAAACAAAGAAAACAGAAAAAGAAATTCAGACAAGGAAATGAAGAGAAACAGAACGAGAAGAAGAGACGGTGAAAGAAAGAAACGGAAACAGAGAGGGGAAAAAGGGAAAAACAAATAAGAAAAATAACGAGAAAGAGAAAAAATAGAGTAAAAGAACGAAAATGGGAAGAAGGAAGGAAAGAAAAAAAGGATAAGAAAACGAGAAAATGAGAGAAAAAGTAAAAATAAATGGAGAAAAGGAGGTAGAGGAAGAGAGAAAAAGAAAGAAAGCGAGACGGAAAACAAGAGAAGGAAAGAGGGGAAGGGACAAGGGTGTCCCGCCGGGCACGCACACGGCGGCGTTTCCCTGGCCCGGGGGGGACAGAACAGCCCCGGCCTCGGGGCTTCGGCTGCTTTTTTTTGGCTGCTCGGTGCTTTTTGGCCTCGCTCATCTCCTCCCGGAGCGGGGACGCGAAGGGGACCCCGGCCCCAGCCCCGCTCCGCGCAAGTTGCGCGCCCCGCGCAGCGCCCGCTCCGCGCCGCCGGTGCCCGCGCCGAGAGCGGCGGGAGCGGCTCCTCGTTTACTTCCCCGGCTTAGTAGGTGGCCGTGTATATTTTTGTTGAAGTAGTGTTTATGTTAATGAAAAAGGCTGAGATTACAAACAGACCACTGAATGCCCGGGATGTTGCTGCCGGATTGGTCTAAGCTGTGTACTTTAAACCTAATCAGTTTCTGGGAGCAAATATGATTTTTTTTTCCTTTTTTTTTTTTTTTTTTTCCTTTTTAGTAGAAACACATTTGGGATGTTCGGGGAGCCCCGTGCCACCCCTGCCCCTTCCCCTCCGCTTTCGGAGCTGTGTTTCCCGGCGCGGCGGGGACGGAGCAGGGCTGCAG
The DNA here is from genome assembly GCF_964211835.1 of Anser anser. Taxonomy (NCBI): domain Eukaryota; kingdom Metazoa; phylum Chordata; class Aves; order Anseriformes; family Anatidae; genus Anser; species Anser anser. The sequence continues at coordinate 21,468,563 of NC_139732.1, forward strand.
GGAGAAGCATCAAAGCAACTCGCCGAGAATTAGCCGTAAAAACAACGAAAACGAGCCCTCGGCTCCTGGAGGCGGGCAGGGGAAGGGGGGGCTCAGCTCGTCCTCCCCGAGCCCCCCCCTGAGCCCGCAGAGGGGTTTCTGCGTCCCGCTCGCAAACGGGTGCACATCCCTAAAACCTCGGCTGTGCGGGCTGGGGCATTGTCGGGGGTTTTCCTTGCCGGGTGGAGCTCAGAAAAACCTGAAATCTGTTCCAAAAAATCCCCGATAATTTGCCATTCAGAATAGCTAAAAATATATAAATTTAAAAATATAATATAATGTAATATAATATAACACAATACAATACAGTACAATACATATGATACATATATACATAATTTCAGTCTTTTTTTTGTGCAAAGTAAGCAGTAATCAAGTAATCAATTGCACAAAAATAAAAATAATTTTATTTTTTTTTTACATTTTTTAGGGAGGGAGAGAGCAGTGACTTTGATTTCAGAGGCTGAATTTTGGGGTCCATTCGATTCTGGTTTTCTTAGGAAAAAGATGTCTCCAAAATTATCCCTGGCACCCCCCCGTTTCTACCCAGCCTGTATTTGTGCGCTTGAACTGTTGCTAGCGATAGTTAAAAAATCGGATTTTGACAGCCTTTCTTCTGCCGGTCGATAATTTGCCAGCTTGCAGGGATGCACCCTGGGTCCCAGCGAGAGGGTTTCTTTCCTCCCCCCCCCCCCCCCCGGGAGCTTGGCGAGCAAACGTGCTCGCAGCTTTGGCATCTCCCTCCTTTTCAACACTTTCCTTTTGTGGGCAAAAGCTCTCAGCCGAGCAGCCTCTCCGGCAGAGCCAGGCAAACCTGGAGGATTTGTACGCTCGGATGTTTTACTACTGTTATGATTCCTCATTGACCGAAGTACAAAGAAAATCGCCGCGTAAACAAGTTGCCCCCTGAAGGGGGACGTGAGCAAAATTTGGGGCGAGTGAAACTTTAGCAGGGAAGGGATGTAAGGAAACGAGGAAAAACGTGAAAACCCTGCCCCAAGGTTTCCCCAAGCAATGGCAGCTTCACTGTAGAGCTTCAGGGGGAAGATTTTTCTCCTTGTTTTGAGTGGCCGAGGAGAGCCCCCAAAACAGCTTTTTCTCCCTCAAAATATCTGGGGGGGAATCAAACCATTTCCCGGTGGAAAGGGGACATTCCTAGCATGGGGCTTAGCACAGAGCCAGGGGTGTTCCTTTGTTCTCTCCTGGCACCTGGAATTAACCTTTTTTTCCATGATGCTTTTCTTTCTTTCTTTTTTTTTGGGAGGGGGGAAATAATTTTTCCCTGGCGACATTAAGCAATGCAGCGGAGGGTTTATCAAGGCAAAATAAATAAATAAATAAAAGAGTACAGCAGATGGCTTTGGAGAAAACATCACCAAAATTACAGCAGAGCTGTTAGGGCCAGGTAGGCCCTGTGGAGGTGCCTGGGGTGGGGGCAGCAAGGTGGTGGGCTCTGGGTCCCCAAGGCGCTGGGTGCTGCGCTGGCCCCTGTGCCCCTCGGTGCACGCAGCCCCGCGTAGGGACCAGCCACAGGATGTCCCCTGCCCCTGCACACCCACGTGCAGATGTGTTCTCAGGGATGCACGCACACGTGCACACACGTACCCATACAAACACGTACCCACAACACACACACAACCCCTCCAAACCCCGCGGTTGAGCGCGCCGCTCTCCTGCAGCCCTAATGATGCTGCAGACCAGCTATGCGGTGTGAGGCGAAAGCAGATGAAAGTGATGTCACATTAATGTCAGCTCACAACTCGAGCCCACACAGCCTTGATTGCTCTTATTAATCTTGCCAATTTGTCTGTCAGCACTTGGCTAATCCCTAAATAGCCTCCCAACAGGTGCTTTATGCTTCCGCCACATCCCTGCTCCCCGGCACCCCCCCCCCCCCCGGGAGCCCCGCTCGCCCTCCCCGGTGACACCGGCTTTCTCCTGTCCATCTGGGAGCGGCTCCTTCCCCCGGGAGGGCTGCAGGGGAGAGAGGCGACTTTGCAGATGTTGTTTAGTCTGTCCAGGGGGCTCGGAGCTGTGGGCTTCCCAAAAGGAAGGGAGGAGATCCTGGAGAAGCCGGGGGGTGCCGGGGGGACATTACCTGGTGGTAACTGGGGGCGAACCAGCCCCTAGCATGGGGGTCAGCCCCACGTTGCTGTCAGAAAACACGTTTTCGGCACCCACTGCCACGATTGCTCCATGATAAGAAGTTGTGTTGTTTTCGTTTGTCGCGGCTTTGGTGGTTTTATTGAGAGGGGAGTGAAGATTAAAACGAAAGGTCCAAACTGGAGCTGCAGTGGAAAAGCCACATTACACCCTAAGAGTTTTATCCTGCAATTAAGCGGAGGGTCAAACATTTTCTTTCCTATGCTATCAGAAAATCCACTGGTTTATTACAGTGTATATTTAGCCAGAAGTACCCGCGGAGTATTGAGAGGAAGACTGAAATTATTGTGCTGCAAGGCTCCAGCTTCCTTGCACTGCTATTTAGCACAGTAGCCTTAAACACAGGTTTTGTGTGCAGGAAACCCTACTGACTACTAGAGCGGAGTCCGAGCTGCTTTCCTCTCTCCACAATAAAAAAAAAAATAAAAAGTTTTATTTTTATTTGGCAGCTCAGCTGCATGAGAGGGTTCACACGCAGCCTGCAAGCCCTGTGCACCGCCGTGCTCTCCTCCCCGTTTCACCTGGGAGATGCTCTCCGCTGGAGGAAGTGCTGCCAGAGCCGGCGGAGCAGGCTCCCCTCTTACATCCGAAGTTGGCTCAGGTTATTTCCAACCCTGCGCTCCACACAGCAGGAAGGAAGAGCTTTCGGGAGCATCTTCAGCCATTTCTCCAAGAGCCTGGTCCAAAGTGGTCACCAAGGGAAGTAGATCCACTAATTGAGCTCAGGGCTGGTCACTGTTAACCCTTGGGTGCTTCGGATCAGATCCTAAAAGCTCTCGAAAAGTCCCATACATGACTGCAAGTTCTTTCACTCCATCCTGACCTGGATTTATTATCGGCAGACAGATAGATTTTTTTTTCTTTCTCCCCAAGCCATTTATTTCCACCAATAAGACTATCCATCACGGGGCGCTGGAACCGACCTACGATCCGAGGATATTCTTAGATACGCAGCATGTCAGGAAACGGCTAGCAGCCCCACTTGTTGCAAATATTTGGACGACCGAGAGGTAGGAAGGATTGTCCAAATGTTTACTGAAGGCTGTTGATAGCCTAAGGATTTATAACTGGCGTATAATGTCTGCCCCCACACAGCTCCTCTAGCAGGTGCATCCAGTTTCAGCGTGACACATGGTATGTGTGCGCTCTGGGAAAGGGGATGCAGGAGAAAGCAGCTTCGCAGCTCTCACCTCCCTTTTCCCATCTCCATTAAGGTTTGGAGGCCAGGGAGAGGCAAGATGGGAGCCCAGGATCAACTCCAGTGCTGCAGAGCCCTGACAGCAATTCAAAGCACCACTATAATTTAAAGACAAAACGCAAGCATTGAGTGTGTTTAGTCAGAATTTCCTAAGTGAAACCAAGGCTCTGAATTATTGGGGCCCATTGGTATGTTCCCTGTCGCAGTCCTTCAGTGCTGTGGTGGAGGGAATTCATGACATCGTGCTAGTAATAGTTCTTGCCATTTCACTTCCTAATTTCCACCACCTGGACTGGATCTCTTTTGTTTCACAATAAGCCCTAATTACGGCTGCGGACACCTCAGGAGTGCTAACAGATTGGCTTTAACTGCTGCTGGTGTCCAAGCAGCTACAGCTTTTCGGTGGCTTTCAGGACCCTGCTGGAAAAGCCCTGGTGCCTGCAGCCTGGTAGCCTCTAACCACCCTTCCCTCCCAGCCCAAAAAGCACATCGGAGACAGACCAGGCTGTCTGCCTAGAGCTGGAAATATAGCCAAGGAAAGTTTCAGTGCCTTGCCCAAGGCCATCTGGTGATACAATGGCAGGGAGAGAAAGGTCAGCCCCATCACCTTGACACCCTGTCCTGTATAACCTATAACCTGTATAATGCCACTGCCTCAGCATTGATACATGGGATCCAGAGAGACCTCATAGGGCTCCCAACCAACCTCTGCTCACAGCAGGTCCATTGCCAATGTGAGGTCGGGTCAGACGTGGCTTTGTTTAACTGAGCCTGGAAAACCTCCAAGGACATAGTCCGACAAGCACAAATACGGGGAGCTCAGGCAGCAGAAGCTGTCGGTGCCCCCGTGTCCATCCCACCAGGCTCTGAAGCTCTGCTGTCAGAGCAGCCGCTACAGCTGCAAGCATTCCTGCTACCACATTATTGGGAATCATATGAAACGGGAGAAATGAGCACGGAGCTGAGTCACTCACGTCTGCTAATCGCCTTTCCCTCAACTATTTAGTAAATTTGACTATGCTAGGAACATGAACGCATGCATTTAGCATGCTGCAGATGCCCAGACAAAGTGCTTTTCTTAGTAACGAGCAGCAATTGTATCTGCTGCAGAAAAGCCCTTAATTCATTACAGCCCCGGACCAGCAGAGTTTGCTGACTGCTCAGACGGGGAGCACAATGGCCTTATTGTTTCGCCAAGGGGAAGATTTCCTAGTTGTATGCTGTTGCATAAACTGCATGTTTGCTATTTGTTACCTGATTCATTTCAGTGAGTTTCCTTGGGTAGGTTTAAGACCGTTTGCAGCAGTGAGGGGAACTCTTGTGGCCAGGTTATCAGCGTTACCTCTGCTGGGCTTGTTGGAGAAGAAGGAAGAGGACCTGGTGTTCTCCAGGGGAGCAGAAATTGTGTAATAAGATATATGGGGAAAAAAAAGTTGGAAGTGCTCAAATTCCAAAGTCATCTGCTGTGCTCAGCGAAGGATTTTTTTTTATGTATTGAAAGAATTCAGCCCTGGTTTTGATGTCACATTCCCAGTGTGACCTTGAACATGGAGTCGTAACTCAGACTAATCCAGACTCTTTTGTCCTCAAACCTATTTCTCAACAATCACCCAACAGGGTGGAAATGTGTTTCCTAGACAAGGATCTTGAGCCATCAACTGGCTCCAGGCCGAAGGAACCGGGGGAAGAACCAGCCACATCTGGGAAAGTGTCTGGCTGATGGCTCCAGGATCTCACTGGGGCTGGTGGCACCTGGACCGAGTTTCTCAGGAACTTGCACCAAAGGGGGGTAGCTGCAACCTCAAACCTTCCCAGCAGAACAGAGGACCTGCTGCAGGTCTATTCTCCAGCCTGTGTCCAGCAGTTTTAGGAGAGGAAGGCCATGGACTTTGGAGTCTGCTTTGCCCTTTTTGCATTCACTGCGTTCCTCTCAGCTGGCCCTAAGCAGCTTCACTTGGTGTTTGCTGATTTAGGTAGGGGTCTGCTCTCCTTGGCGGGGTGATTAATCCATTTTCAAAGCCCTGACCCTCCCCAGGCCCCAAACAGGGATTTTAAGCATCCCAGATGGGTTCTTCTCACTCGGAAGTGTTGTTGCTGCTTTTTGTCTCACCTTTTCTGCTGAAGCCCAACCAGGAGGAGGTTGCAAAACCAGGAGGATTTGAGCCAGGCTTAACCGAAGCAGAAATAAATTAGCTCAATCCCTGGTATGTTCCAGTGCGTTCGGGCTTGGAGGCTGTGAGCGATGGCTTGTGGTCCAGACCAGCATGGTGCTTTTAGCTATATATAATTAGATGTTTTTCTAAAGCAAACCATTACTGACAGATTGAAAGGGTTTTATTCCGCAGGATTTTTCCTGCCTCGCCTGCCAGGGAACACGCAGGCCTCATTCAAACTCCGCTTCCTTGGTGTAAATCACGGCGTGGGGCCACCTTATCTCCAGCAGAGAGCCAGTGCAGGAATGCTGCACTGCTCAGCCCTCGGGCCACCCACCCCTGATCCCAGGCTCTAGCATCTGCTCCAGACCCAAGCCCTGACCCCTCAGAGACATGTTTTTCGCAAGGTCAGGAGGTTGGGTGGTAAAAGGGGAGTGGGGAATAGCAGAGAGACGGTGGAGGCTGGCTCTGCAAAGAGATTTCAAGGGGATGTTTACACTGGCCATTAAGTGCAGACTCGGAGCCTGTTCTCCTCTCCAGACTCGCCACCCATCTGCACTGCTTGCATGCAAGCACATCAGGCACAAAGCTTCAAAGCCCTCTGGATGAGGGTGGCCCATGCACGCTCTGCACCCTTGCTCTTCGGGCATGCAATTTGGGCCCAGCAGAGCAAGGCAGGGCCAGGCGAGGCAGCCAGCCCCGCTAGCCATCACCTTATCCCTGGGTCCTTCGTAGGGTGACAAGGTTTTTAGCATGGCTAAAAAAATACAAACAGAAAAGCCATACGAAATGGGGAAACGCAGGAGAAACGGCTCTGTCAGAGAGAAGGAGATGGATGTCCCTCTCATCTGGGTGGAGACACAGCTCTGCGTAGTGCTTTCACCCAGCACAGAGCATTTCTTTTCTTTTCGTGTTGTGTTGTGGTGATTCACCGCATCCTAGCTTGTCAGCAGAAAGGATTAAAGAGGATACTATTGCACCGAACGGACAGCCAGGGTCCATTTTGTACACATTGAGGAAGCCTTCTCCCCTGCATGGAGATTGTCCTTTGGAATTAGGGAAAAAAGTTATTTTAGGCGAAGTCACTCTCTAACATTTCTGTCTGCATCTGTTTGGAAGGAGCAAGTAACTGGCTTCATCCATGAAATAGCTGCAGAAGGGGTTTCTGAACACGGTCTGTCCTGTGTCTGACGAGGCTACTTGTATGTGCATCACACCAGGACGCATTTCAATAAAGAGGGAATGTTCCAAGAAAAATTCTGATTTTCTTAAACTGCTAAACTGAAAACAGATCATTACTTTTTGCACAGCCACTTGTGTATAAATCTTTCCCGAGTGAAGGGGAAAATGTCACTTCCTTTCCTATCAGGGCTGGTCTCGACACAGGAGATGGAGACTCCAGGCCATTGTCCAGTGAAATAAGGTTTCATTGTCCAACAGAGTGGGTTGCACAGTGAATTCTTCCCTAACTACTCATTAAAGCGAGCTACCCTAACTCCTACTGAGCCTTCGGAGCGAGTGGCTCATTTTCAGGACTGAATTACTAAGCCTGCTGTCCGGGAAGCCAGCCCTGTCCATTGCTCAGCCCAGGCTGCACCTCCCCGGGGCTGGGCGCCATCCCCAGCAGTCCCATCCCTACCCAAGCGAGCAGCCTCGGGGCCAAGCCACCCACCACAGCGTCCCTGAAAGCAGTTCCCATTTCAGCCCTCGCTTTCCCCCGTGACAGCGCATGGGAGTCTCCCTCCCTCTCTCCCTCCCTCCGCCCTCCCCGGCGGTGCAGCTGCTCGGCTCTGCGAGGGAAAGGCTCCCAGATGTGCTCGGGAGGGAGCGGGCAGAGCCCTGAATTCCACTCCATGCCGGGCGGACTCTTTGTATATTTTGTTTTAAGGAGAAAATATGCATCAAGTCCTTGGAGAAAGGCTGGGGACCAGGCACGTCCCTGTGAGCACACCAACCACGGGGCAAGCCATCCGCCCTTGGCTTTCCTCTGCCTGCAGGATGGCAGCTCTCAGCATCACCGGCAGCTGAAATCCATCTGCATCACCCAGCAGGTCCCTAAACCCTTCCCTAGAGATGAATCGAGGCACCCAGACCCTCAGAGAAATTGGGAACTTCCACAAAAGTCAGCACGCCCTACGGCACCTGAACACCAATGTTTGAAATTTGGGGTATTTTTGGCTCATGAAGCACATGCCACATCAGATCAATAAATACTCACACACTGGTAAGGGCTTTATGGATTTGGTTTCCTTGCACTTCAAGCGCATTTAGCTGTGGCACTTGGTAGCTCCATGATTATTGCGTGAGACAATACGTTTATGAAGTGTTGGCCTTTACTTAGTTAATCATTTCATTGATGTGTAATATAAAAATAGTATGAAACTAATTGTTTCTATGGAAACAGGAACCCAGCAAATTATTTCATATCACAGCTTGGCAAAAGAAAAAGAAGAAACTGCTGTAATTGTTCCCATTAACGAAAAGCGAAGGATTCATGCTCAATCTCTGCTACACTCTGCTTCACTTCTGCTGTGAATTAGGGGATGAGAAGTCAGCACAGAACCACATAAAAAAGCACTGAAACAAGCTGCGCTTTATTGAGTATTTGTAGTTCTGCCACCAAAACAATTTCCCTTCTGCTTTATAGGTTTCTGGCCAGCAACTCCAGCGACTGCCACGGCCACGCTGCTCATTTGGGGATGTCGTGCACCAGGCTTCGATCGGGTGCCAGCCGTGTGGGGTGGAGGCATCCCACCCTGACCCTGCTGCAGGACCGGGCTGCGGGTGGAGACAGGACAGCCCTCACCCCCTGGGTGAGTGCCTGGAAGGTGTAGGAAAAGCCAGTTTTTGGAGCAAGTGATGGGGGCAGCCCACCTCGATGTGGGCTGCACTGCAAGTCAGCCTGCGTGTGCCCCAGATGACCCAAAACTCATATTTACGGAGGTTTTCCCCTCTTCTATTAGGGCGTACTGATGACAGAGTCAGCTCTAGGGTTTTGTTGCTTTAGGTAGTCCCCAGTGACATGGCACTAAAGGAAAACTTGACTTTTCCTGTTCCCCGAAGCTCCCACCATCCTGAGATTTCCTCATCCTGGCAGGTCCCAGCAAGGTGCCTCCTGGTCCAGATGTCATGGACCATCACTTGCACGACCAGCCCGCCTGGTTTTAGTAGGATTAATGCCTCAACAACGCCATGGGGTGGCCCGGCTGTGCACTTTCTGGAGGTGTGAGCCTCCCGTGCATCCTCCCGTCCCCAGGGTGAGGCCACCTTCACCATCCCCACGTTTACCCCAGGGCTCTGCCCCCAAACCCAGCCCCACCGTGCACGGTGATAGAAGAGAACTGGCAGCACAAAGCCCGCCCTGATTTCCAGCCCCATGGCCACCCAACCCTATCGTCTTCTCTAGAAGAACTGGGCGACACAGACCTGCTGTGCCCCAGGGTACCGCTAATTACCGCTAATTGCCCCACTTTGCTATCTCGCCAGCCTCACCGTGAGCAGGGCTGATAGGATATCAGCAAGATAAGGAGCACAGGTAACGGGGCTGCAGTGGGGTTATCTCTGCTGGAGGAGCTCCTCTGGGGACACCACGGCCCTACAGCTGTGCAGGGGGGAGCAGGGACTGGCATGATCCTCTGAGTTTTTTGGGAAATGCTACAGGGGGGTTGCTGGCTGCATGTGCAGGCACTAGCAAAGCAAGCTGGCATTCATTTCATAGTAATTCCTTTAAATTTACTTAGCATGCAGTTTATTCTTTTGAGTTGTTTTTGCTGTTGTTAATTTAACACTGTGGAAATGAAGGCTTCATCATTTTTTCTTTTTTTTTTTTTCTTTTTTTCCCCCGCAGAGAAATAAACTCTGTTCTTTGACCAAATGCTGTATCTCTCCAATCGTTTATTTCTCACCATCTCTGCTGGCCTACTTGCAGTAGTTCAGCTCCTAGACTGGCCTCAGCACTACGTAGGAATTATTATTAGCACCTGCTTGCCAAAGAGGACACTTGGAGAAGGTGCCATCGTGGTCTGGAAATACTTTTGCGATTAAATACTTGACAATTTTGCAGAGAAATCTTGTGTAGGAAATGTATGTCACACCACCTGTGTTGTCTCCACAGCATGTACAGCACATCACACCTGGCAGGTACAGCACACTGGTACGTGATGCCACATCAATACCTACAATTTATCTTGTGCTCGTGTGTCTCAGTGCTTGCTGATGCTACGAAAACCTCGCTGCTGCATTTCCTAGATAAATCAGCAGAGTCAGGTGCATACACAGCTCATGCACGGCTGTCAGCAGCAGCTGGGCACATCACGCACCTTGCACATCCTCTGGGTCCTCTCACCTGCACCATGGAATATTTTCCATGTCCATCTCCACATGGAAGAGCAACACAGGAGACTCACGAAGACGGGTAGGCAGGCAGACAGAGCACTTTCTTCTTCAAGGTACCTCCATCATCTGCTTTTCCTTTCACCCTGCGGAGTCCAGTCCGCTTTCACTTTGGTTCAAGTTACCAGAGTTTCTCAGCCTGTTACAATAAAGCTCATAACAGAGTCTGTGGCCAGCTCTTTCTTTGATAATTCCTTTCCCCCATTTGTTTATCTCAAGTACTGAGCTTTGTTCCAGGCCCAAAACCAAAAGCCTTTCTACCCTGTTCTCTTCTTGACTTGTTGCAGATGTAACGAAATAAATCTTTAGAAAGAACAAACCTTCACTTCCTCTCTCCCGTCTGATGCAGTCACAAACCCCAGGAAAGAAAAATAAATCACAACGTGAGCTCGCCCGCTCTCGGAGGATACCACATCTCCTCCCGTAGGCCACCGTTCAAACCAGGTGCATCCATCCCTTGGAGAAGTCAGACAGCCTAGCATCAGGCATCGAACCAGCCCCAAAAACAAAGCCACGTGCACTGCCAGGCACCCGTCCCACCAGCTTTCCACGTTACTTATCCCCTCCGCGGTCTGATAGTGGGGCAAAGACCTGGGAACCATGAAATCCCTAGTTTGAGCACGGCCAAAGCCAATGGTGGGTAAAAACTTGCTGTGATTGGGGCTGATGTGATGCTCAGCACTGGTCGTGAGTGTGGCCACGACACCACTGAGGTCCTGGGGCTTGTCCCTTGGGCACAGAAGGCAACGTGCTTCACTAGCCGGTCACACAGCCCCACTGGCTCTGCCCTTCTCATCTCCCCCGACACCCACCTAATGCATTTCAAACCGTCACTGGAAAAATCAGCCGTAGGGTGTGTTTGTTTTTCTAAATGGCCCATGGCAAAGAGGTAGAAATACACCTCCAAACAGTGTTCCTGCCTGTCCTGTAGGAAGTCTGCATAAAGCTGTGTTGATCGTCAATTAGCCACTACAAGGTCCCTAAATGTGACCAGGTTCCAGTGGCTGTGTCTTCACTTGACACAGGTCTACGTTAAAGACAGAGGGGCTTTAAGTCAGGGAATGCAAACTGTATAAAAGGGATAAGCTGGATTTACATCAGGCAGCACTAGACTGTCATTCCTATTCCTTCAAGGATATTCATAGGGAGATGTACAGAACCATGAGCTGTGCTGAAATCAGAAGACGTTTGGGCTACCCTTCTGTCCCCAGACTCCTTTAGTCTGGATGAACTGAGGTTTTTCTCCTCTTCATCTTCCTTTTTTTTTTTTTTTTTTAAACAAGAGATCTTTGCAGCTTTGAAACAACCCGTACAGTTAGCGTTGAAGAAAGTGTAATTAGACACTTTGAGAACTGGAAGAAATTAACTCCAACCACAGACCGTCACTCAGACCATTATTTAATTATTCTTTCCAAATGTGCAAAGTACTTAGTTTTAGAATAACAGGAAAGAAGCCTAACTCCTCACTGGGAGCGAAGGCTCTGGCCGGGGACACGTGCACGGAAAGCCACCAGCTTTCCCAGCCAGGGGACATCGATGGGGACTGACCCTCTCGGCCAGGTCCGTGAGGGATGCGATTGCCATCCCACAGCCCCGTGATGCTTGCACGGCTGGAACGGAGTCAACGGGAGCGCCCAGCCCGAGGTGCAACGGGCAGCAGGAGAGAAGATCGCCTTCAGTTTCCAACATGCCAAGGAAACCGCTGAGAAATTGCTGTTTTCCTTCTTCTACAGCACCGGGCAGAGCCGTCGGCTCACCCTGCACTGGAGAAGCCCGGCTAGAAAGAGATTATTGTGATTTCTGCCTGTTTCTTTCCCAACTACAAAAGGCCCCATTCATCCGGGCTAATTTTGACGGGAGAGCAAGGGGTATCAGTAGCATGAACTGTATCTGAGCGTCTCGACCACATTTCAGCAAGCCACGCTTGTTGGCCAGTGAAGCCCGGTGAAATGGATATCCTTGCGTTTGAAACTTTTTAGTGGATCGTTTCTCTGCTTCTAAACAGAGGTATCTTTTCTGGCCGTAGCAAGTTTGAAAAGCCCTGACGAAGCAGGGACGGCCGTTTTCATGGTAAAAACAAGAGGCCATTCAAAAGGTGGGGAAAAGGCAGTCCTGGTGGTAGGTCCATCCTTCTGCTGCTGCAGTCAATGCACCTACATTCATTCACCCAAACACACCACATATGTGCAATGAGGCCATGTCCAGAACAGTGAATCTCTGCCTTATTTCAAAGGGCTGAACAAAAATATATTTTTTTTTTTCTTAAAAAAAAAGAATACGTGATGCTTGATTTGCTTAACCACTAGTTTTTGTGGAGCACAACTGGGACTGCCTGTGTGTGTGGGAAGAGCTACAACATAATTGCTTTCAGCAGAATATCACTGCAGTCTATAATTAAAATATACGAGGTTGCCAGTTTCAAAATTTTTAAGTGATTTCATCTGTATTTGGGTGATCACATCTCTCCGAGTGGCTCATTTAAAATGATACTTCCAGTTTTCAGTGCACAAAATGGTTGCCGGGTGAAAAACAGTTTTGCCCTCTCCTTCTTGCCAGTCTCCTAGAAAACACCTAACGTGGGCTGGGAGGCAGAGCTCACATCTCGCAAGCACATCCGAGGACCAGGGAAATCCTGGGGGAAAGCTGCTCGTGAAGTGCTGCTCCAGAGATGGAGCAGAAGGTGTCGAGAAAGAAGAAAAAAAAAAAAAAAAGGAAAAAAATGACTAACAGAAAAATCTGGCACCTCCTAAATCAGAGTGACAATTTCAGCACTGTGTTTACACAGGGCAGTAAAATAAATTGCCTGAGACTGATTGTACCCACATGCCACTCGCCAGGCAACAGGGATGTCCCCTGGTATCAGAAAACAAACTTGAGGGCACACGTATCAGCGGCGATCCTCACCCCTGTGACGGCATCAGGGCCAGCACTGCTTCATCCCCAGCATTAATAGGTGGAAACGGCAGTGGAAGAGGGACCTGCCACTCCTCCCTGCCACAAGGACCACGGACAAATGAGCGATGTGCATTCAGGGCATCCTCAAGCTTTGATAAAATAAGCCTGCATGCTCATGAGCCCTCGTGGTCCCGTTCGGTTTGCAGCCACGACCTTCCCCGAGCCCCAGGCAGAAGGGAAGGGACCTGTCTGCATCCTCTCTGCAGCAGGAGTAACGGCAGGGGGGTGTGCGCTGTCCCTTGCCTGGCTGCAGAGGAACAAGGGTTGGTCCTTGGCCAGGCTGGGGAAGCAGAGTGAGCAATGTGGACACTGAGTTACCCTGCTTTAAAAAAAAAAAAAAAATATATATATATATAAACCCTTGCTTTTAAATATATATATATATATATAAAAAAAAAAAAAAAAAAAGGAGACAAACCACCTGGAGGAGAGTTTTGAGCAAGAGAAGACACTACAAGCACGCTGATTGCAACACGCCTTCAGGACATCCTGATGCCACAGATATACCCAGAATAAATTCTGCCCATGTTTGGGTCACTTTGGGGCTTTTGGATGCAAAGCATCTCGACGCCACGGCTCTCAGCAGAGCGACAAACCAGCTGGAGATGAGCACGGCTCCCTCCGACACGCCAAGGCCGGCCGTGCCCTGCCCCAGGCAGCAGAGGTGCAGGCTCACGGCTGCCCAAGGTATGCACGACACGCAGAGGTTTTGATCAAAACGAGTCATGTAGGAAGGCGAAGACGATAGCATCACCGTTATAATTGTAATGAGTCACAAATGCTATTTTGATGGCTCCCTTTGAAAGGAGTACCCAAAACCCAAGCGATTTAATTAAAGATCTCCGAGGCTTTGTAATCAGCACGGCCACAAATGAAGGCACATCTACTTTCATGTGGCAGAATACATGAGTAGTTTTCCCATTAAAATTAAAAAAAAAAAAAAAAAAGGAAGAGAAAACAAAGAGAGAAAAAAAAAGGAGAGAGAAAAAGACATTTTAAAGGGTTTTGTTTGTAACAACACCAGAACATGACATGAAGGACCCATGTCCCCCATGTGATAGAAGGACTGTGATTAGCTCAGATAAAGCACAGAGCGCTCTTTTTTTTTTTTTTTTCCTTTTTACAGTTCACGAATACATGCATTACCTCACACGTCAGCTTAACATTGAGCACATCTGCAAGGAGTTCTCAGGCAAATGCATTTGGGAACACGAAAAGGAAGCGACTCCCTGAGAGCCGCAGATGCTGTCAGGTAGTGAGCAGTGCAGTCCCTGACACCTCCCTGCCTCCATCCCTGCACCAGCGACGGGGCTAGCAACTTGCTCAGCAGTAGCCGGTGCTGAAGAAGAGTGGGATGAAGGCAAGGCAGCTCTACCACAGCCCCAGGGTTGTGTGTTGGTGGCAGAGCACCCTGAGGTGTGGTTTGGAGGGGGGGGGTACATTTGTGAACGCATCACAGACAGAAATTTCAGTGAATTGGACAAAGAGGTGAGAATAATCCAGGATTAATCCAGGCAGAAATGTAATAATTAATAATCCGACCCACTCACTGAGGCACAAATGAATCCCCAGAGCCTTTCCCTCTGCAAACCAAACGCCATCTCCTTGCACGGGGTGTCTGCGCTCAGCCAGCTCAGTTTCAGAAGCCTTTTCTGAATTTTTTTTTCGGAACCAACGCCTAAAGGCTGGATGCAGAAGCAGCCTTTGAGGCCGCTGAGATGTTTAAACCAAAGGAATAGGATGGGTCGCTCAGCAAAACAGTTTTTCTTCTTGGCAAGCAAGCGCTGAGCATGGAGAAAGTGAACATTTTTTGACCTAAGCGCGCACGGGGCTGTGACCACCTGGGACTGATCTGCTTGGAGGAGCAGGAAACACCCTGCGGCTTGACCCGATAGAAATAGCTACTGTTTCCTTTGCATCCCATGGCTGCTGTGCCTGTGAGGTGCACACTATCCCTGCGTGCATCCAACATTCGCTGAAAAACATCAGGGAAATGGCGGGAGGGCAGATTAATCCCGCTTGCGCTGAAGAAGCCCATGATTAATGCAACTTGGATGGTGTTGGAGGAAGGGGGATGGCTTAAAAAGATGGAAGGAAGTCTGTGGCTGTCCTTAGTCGATACTATATATGGTATTTGGTCAGTTCTGCTTTAGAAGCTGTAGCCAGAATCACATTTTTATTGTATTTCTTTTTAAAGCAGAAAAAAAAAAAGGTCAAATAACTTCACCGAGCTCAAAGAGCCCGTGGTGATGGATTGCGCTGCGGTGGCAGCTGCTAAGCTTCCAGCCCTGCTGGGGGGCACCACGGTCCCCCCTGCCCCCTGCCGGACCAGCCAGCCCTTAGCCTGCGTGGCCCATCTCCCTTGGGACCCTTTTCCCTAATTTTGACCCCTGTGGACAGGTTCGGTGGGAATGTGCCGGGTTTGACCCATAAAACCTCGGGATGGGAGCTGTAGGGTTTGCAGGAGACAGCTTTGAGCTGGCAGGAGGGAGGAAGGAAAGGGGTTTCTTCTGCTGTTGTCGGTGCCTGTCACTATGGCATGGGTGACATCAGGACAGTGGCAGCGCTAGAGGCTGTACGGGCAGTGATTGATGCTGTTCTGGCTGCCCATGGGTGCTGCTCACGGGCAGTGAGATAGCTGATGGCCACGGATGGATGGGGACACGTGGGACAGCACAGCTCAGGCAGACAGCAAGGAGACAGTCTCTGCCTACCTGGGAGAAGTCCCAGCGGATAACAGCTCCTTCCCTGTCCCATCTCACTACCGAGAAAGCCAGAAGCTCACTGTGACTTACCTCCAGTGCTCCTTCAGCCTGCACAATAGCTCCGGTTTATCTACCAGGATGGGGCTTTGCTAGAAGGACAGGTCCAACATTTATTCCCACTACAAACCTGCCGTGCTAGCTGGCTGATTTCTCAAGGCACACATTATTTGCTTGTCCCAAGTCCTCTCCAACAGCCCTGGCTTAGGCTCCAGAGCATCCGGGGTCTGTGCTTTTTGCAGAGCCTGACAGCCCCTTCACACTCTGATCCAAGCGGCACTGATAACCAGGGCTGCTGAAAGCGCAGGAACATCCCCCCTTCCCTCCACTCCCCTTTTACATCTGCTCTACATTTGCATCTCAGAAATTAGAGAACTTAGTTATGCGGAATTACATAGCTCGGGCTGGAGTATGGAACTGATTGGGTATTCAAGCTAAATAAGACGAGTTTAAAGATCTTTCCAGGAAATTGAGTGGAACACCCAAACTGACATTCAGTATTAAATATTATATTTGTGCAGTTGCTCTTTATAGCCCGTTGGCATTGAACATCTGGGAGCACGATTTATAACATACAGAAACTGAATACCTGCTCAAAATTATGCTCATCAGAGCTCAGAAATTAAAATATTACTCTGTACACTCCGAGCCAGTCCGTTCCTAAAAGGTAGGGCTATTAAAATATGATTAGTTGAGCCATATCTGGTCTCAGAAATGTCATACACCATTACAAATGAAAAGACTTTGATGCAATACTATTGGCAAAGCCCCCTGCTCGATCAGCAGTGAGATGCCAAAGAATGAACCTTGCAAATACTTGCCCCAGCACCAGAAGGGGAATCAAAAAGAGAAGGGGAGCTCTTGGCTGTAAGGACTGGTTTGGGGCTTCTCCTTCAGCAAGAACTGAAAGATTGAATGTTGTATTTTTTTTTTTTTATTTTCTCCTGATGTGGAAAGAGCCCTGCTGCCCTTTTCTGCCTGTAGCATCAGGCTGCTTCATCCTTCCCCGGGGCAGAGGCGGGGGTCCTGTCGCAGTCCCCGGCCGTCGCAGCTCCTGGCCCCGCCACCGTCGCGTCTCCAAGAGAGCCGTGTGCTCCGTGGGTGGTCGGGATTGCATTTCCCCCCTCGCCGGGGAGTAAATCCAAGGAACAACCACAGAAAACCTGCAGGGAGCGGGCTCAGGTTGGGGTAATTACCATCTTCCGCTTCTTGCAATGCAAAAAAGGATACACATATATAAAATTATATATATATATATATAAAATCTTTTGGAATTCATGATTGTCTCTTCTAATGAGGTAGATTGCCTGAATCACGGCACTGCACAGCATTGATAGCTAAATATTTCTGTGCTGAAATCTCTGCAAGAGCAAATTACTCTAGGGCTAGCGTTCAAATCTGGGGCTGGCCACAGGCTTCAAGGTAATCGTCTGCCCTGGCAAACCCACGGCCGGGAGTGGGTGCCATGCTCTGATCGGACAGTGTGATTGCAGCAGCAGCAAAATCCCCCAGAGCCAGCCCTTGTCCTCTGCAACTGAAGACATTTCCCATAGTCGAATGGCTCTTTTTTATTTATTTTTATTTTTATTTTTATTTTTATTTTTATTTTTATTTTTATTTTTATTTTTATTTTTATTTTTATTTTTATTATTTTTATTTTTATTTTTTACTTTTATTTGATTTTATTTTTATTTCCATTTTTATTTCTTTCCATTTGTATTTATTTATTTTATTTATTTATTTATTATTATTATTTATTTTTAACAGACATCCTAGAAAGATGCAATTTGGAAAAAAAAAACAAAAAACAAACAAAAAAAACCACACAACAAGGCAAAAATGCTGATATTTTCCTTCTGGCCTCGGGACCGAGACCCCAGCCCCATGCCCCAACTTTTTGTGCTCCCTGCCCGCCCTGCAGCCGCCCAGCACCTCCTGCCTCGAAGGCAGCGCCGTGTGCCCCGGCCCGGCGGGAGCTGCTGCTCCCTGCCTTTGTCAGGGCTTATTACTCCGTGTTTTCACACTTATCCCCAAGGTGTTGAACTCGCCCTGAAGGTTAATTAGTAATTTATTGCGCTGTCATCAGTTCGAGGCTACTAATGGCTTCAGTTTAGCCCCAGGGCTTTTGGTTTTTTCTTTCCTTTTCTTTTTTTTTTTTTTTTTCTTTCTTCCTCCCCTTCCTTTCCTCCTGCCTGGTTTGTTGCAGCCGGGAGTTGCAGTGCATGGGAAAGAAGCAGAGCTACCAGGAAAAGCACCTGGAAATAAGGTCCCAAGGGGCAGCCGAAGATGGGGGGGACCACAGCAGTCCCTCGTGCTCAGCCCAATCTGCAAGAAAATGATTTAAAGCAATTTAGGCAGAAGAGCAGAGCCGAGGCTGTGTCTGTGGTCAGCAGCATCCCCTCCTGCCCCAGCAGGACACGGGCAGGCAGAAGGCAGCCTGCAAGGAGGGGGACACGCGGAGCCCATCACCCTGTCCTCTAGGCCCCTGTTTTTGTGTTATGCACAGCCGCAAGGATTAGCTGGCGGAGCAAAGAGAGCTGCTGTGGTTTGATCCGGTGAGGGCTGGGGGCGGGTGGCACCAGGGAGCTGTTTTGCCCTTCCCATAACGCCCCTCCAGTGTGCCTCAGTTTCCCCGTTTCTTTACACAGTGGTGGCAGAGCCCAGCAGGACAAAAACTGGCTGTGGGATGCCACCATCGCCTTTTATTTGAGAAAAAAAAAAAAGCTTTGATCACTTTTCTTTGAGAAAAGCCCTCTGACATGCAGCTCTCCATGCAATCTGGATAGCAAAGCACTCCCCCCAAACCCACGTGGTAGCCCCAAAACCACTCTGCCCACCTGGATAAAACTTAAATACTGCCCCAATCCCTCTTTGTCCTGCTCTCTGTTGTTTTTTTTTTTTTTTTCCCCCGCCATCACAGTGATACCAAGCAGAGCCCCAGGGATGGCACGTTGGCTGTCCCCTGCAGCGTCCCCCCGTGTCCCCACCAGCCCCGTCCTGTCGATGGAGCGCTGCCTGCGAAACAGCCGTGCACCGATTTCTTTTTTCTTTCATTCTTTTTGGAAAATAACCACGTTTCCTGTGTTTATACAGGCCATTAGGTAAACCGGCCGCAGGAAGGGGGGAGCGAAGGGATACGAGATGGGGGTGAGGTCTGTCTGGGGTGGCTGTCCCAGCGCCACAACCCACGGCCAGGTCAGCGAGGGATGGCTGCATGGAAATGTTGCACGAGTGTGTCCCATCAGGGATGAGCTCTGTGGGGCAGGTGGCATTGGGTGGCCTCATGTGGGTGCTGGGGACACTGGGGCAGCAAGAGCGGGGTGGTGCCCGGGCACCTGTGGGTGCTGGCTGGGCTCCCTGTGCAGCATCCTCCCTGCTGGACCGGGATTCAGCAGAGACAGGGCTTGGGAAAAGGGAAATCGGATGATTTTAGGAAAAAAAAAAAGGGATAAATCAGATCTCATCAAGAATACAAGGGTTTCTATCAACCTAAAGGCTGTGACAAGTCTCCTGCAGCATGTGCTGGGAGTAGTCAGGTGGTGGAGCGGGGGCAGCAGGATGCGTGCAGCCTGCCCAGCTGTGGGACTGAGCATTTGCTCACACCACTGCCAAGGGATGTTTCAGCCCGGGGAGGAAGGGAGAAAGGTGTGTTCCTCAAAGTGGTGTGACCTGACTCTCCACCGGAAAGGAAAAAGGTACGGACATTTCTTTGGATTTCGATGAAAAAAATAATTTTTTGAAAAAAAAATCTATATTTAGCCTTCGACTTCAGACACACTATGTGGATTCCTATAGTAACATCTGCTATTCCCCTCCCCTGTTTAATTTATGGCCATTAACTTTAGGGCTAAGGACAGTTTATGGAAAAAAACACCTGCTTTCTCCTACTCCCAGGGCAAGGGTGGAATTTTCTCTGACTCTGCATCCTAAATAAAGCTCCGTTCCAGGCCCCGATGATTCATAGCACGGCTCACGCACACATGCCTTATGTTAGGAGGCCCTGTCAGATGCTCATGCCCCTCTCTCGAGGACTTGAGCAGAGGCTCTGTGCAGAGCTCATTTATACGCATCACCGGGGCCATCCGCCGGGCCTGGGGGAAACCTGAGCCCTGGGGCTGGATGCCCTGGCCTTGGGGTAACACCATAAAGGCTCTGTCTGCCTTACGGTCACTGGGACTGCAGTAAAGCCACCTGGTTTTTGCTTACTCATCTGTTTTCGCTGCATCGTGCACCTAACCCAGCAGGCTCCATCCTTCCCATCTCTTTTCCAAATGCACCTTATGCATGCACCAAGCTCAGCCTTTGCCCTGCTTTCTCAGCAAGTCACTATCTCAACACAGATCCCTGTTTCTGCTGCTGTCACGAAACATTGCCTTCCCACGATGGAGCTTCCACTCACAGCCGCTCATCAAGAAATAAAACAAATCAGCAAGGAGAATAAAAAAGAAAAAAAATGTCAAAATGGGAATTATTGGCAGGGAATGGGAGATAAAACCTGGATGCTCATCCAAGCTCATATATGAAAACTGATAGCTGGAACTGGGGTGGCACACAGGGACCCCCCATGCAGCCCAGCACCCTGGGCTGGAGCATCCTTTGCCTCACCAGCACCCATGGGACACCCCACACAGCGGCCACGTCGGCTCCTCGGCCTCTTCCCGAGCGGGGAGCAAAGCGAGGTGGCGGCGGCGGCGGTGGGGAGAAGGCTCTGAGTAATCTTGTAACCTTTCCTTTTAGTGTTTAAGAGAACCGGAGTCTGTTTACAATAAAAGGGGGTGATATTTTTCATCCTTCCAAATGGAACAAGGGTTATATAAACAAAGTAACCTCAGACACAGCAAACACCTGCTGAAGGGAACTGGCTTGGAAAGACACGCACAAGCTATCTGTCCATCTATCAAGGCCTCCCGTTGACTTGTGGTCAAGTTCAAGTCGAAGTGCACGGCTCAGATCTGCTGATGGGGGAAGGCTGCGATAAGCAAAAGCATTAGTGAATGCCCGTGGTTTTTGCTCAGGAGGTGAGTGGAGGAGCAAGGAATGGCTTTCTGCCACTTGAAGCCAAGGAGTTTAGGTCTGCATGTTCCTAGATAATTTCCCAGCCAGCTTGGAGCAGTTTTCCCTGTTCTCTGGTATCTCACTTCCAAGAAGAAACCCCAAATCAGGAAGTTATGGAATAAACTGTCACAAATCTCCCTGTCTTCCTTCTACTCCCTAGCTCAGGTTTCAGTCCTGCACCAAAACATGTAGGCTTTTATTTCTTCCAAACTGCTGTGGTTTTGATTTTTTTCCCAAGCTAATCAAATTGAACACAACTGTGTGCACATAATCCTACAGGCCGGGTTTGAAATCATTAAGCTCGTTGGCTTCAGCGGTGTCTCGTGGTGGTGAGCCCCACAAATTAATTGTGCATTTCTTGCCACAATATCAGGCTACATCATATCTTTACTAATTACCAACCTAAAGTGACTAAATCAGCTATGTCACATCCTTTTATTTCGCATTTTTTTCACAAAAGCTTGTCAAAAGCCCACTTCCCTCAGCAGAACCATGCCAGGAATGTCCTACACCTGCGAGCCAGCCCCGGTTTTAGGAGGAGCTCTGAAGCAACGCAAGGGTGGAAGGCATCCAAATCCTGGCTTGGTCTGCTGGCAGGTCCTCTTAACATCCCTGGATCTCGGGAGCCTTTTGGGGAGGATAATCCAGGAGAAACCCAGCGATTCTTCCTCTCCAGTGGTGCTCAGGCTTGCTGGACATTGCAGCTGCAGGACACCAGAGCGGAACCAAGGGTGGAAGCCCTGGAAGACCAGCCCTGATGAAGGATCAGTCCCATAGCCTGGGGTGGTTGGCAGCTGGATGTTTTTTTTAGGCTTTGGCACCTTCCCATGAAGTGCAGAAGACATCAGCAGGAGGTGCACTTGATGACTTGATTTATTGCATAGTTTGATTGGGATTGACGAAATGAGCACAGACTTCTCCAAAACTGAGCCGGAAGAAGGCATGCCCTTCTCCAGAAGCAGTTCCCCCCGCCCTGAGAAGTGATACTCCCCGTGAGCCAGGAGAACAGGAATTTTCAAAGCTATTGTTCAAAATCATCAAATTCATCAGATTCATCACGACAATTTCATCCTTATTATAATCTTTTCCCCATTTGCCTGCCCCAATAGCGAGGCAGGGAAATATTATCTGTTCCGGCACACCACGAAGCAGATTTCCCAGCTTGCATAAATCAGCATAGCTCCATCGAAGGATGCAGGCCAACTTGCACCTAATTGGGAACCTGGTCTTGGATTTTGACATCTCGGATTTCGGCAGGCCTCCCCTGATGAGGCTGAGGAAGGCTCCAGCAAAGCACAAACTACCTGTTTGCCTGACATCCCATCCCCATTTACAGCATAGGACCATGTGCACTGGAAACATGGCTGATAACACGCAGAGAAAAATGCTGTCTTCTGCCTTGTGCATGCGGTTGTAACTCTTCCGAAAGCCTTGCTAAAAAAAACATTTTTTTCACCTGTAACGAGAGACGCTGTCTTGCTTTGCCTGGGCTCTGTAAGTGCGTGCTGACAGGCCGTGTGTAATGTCATCTCCCTGCTCTAAGCCCTGTTCCAAGTTCGGAAATCAGAGAGCTGCTCTGCTGAAGGGGGAGGTGGCTATTTTGTTTTGAAAATTTTGCCCCATTGCCTGATTTTTCAGTAGCTTTCAGACTCTGGCAAAGGCAAAATTTGTCCCAAACCCATACAGAGCACCCAAGCCAAGCAAAACAATAAACTGGGCCCACCTTTATTTCTGCACCAACATAAGACGTGGTGTTTCTGCAGTACAGAACAGAGGAGGTTGCTTTTAGTCCTAGCCTACCAAGTTGATACAGGTGCTTAATAATCACCATTAATGGAAGTCAAGTTGTCCTTCAGGCCAGAAAACATCTGTGGTTACTTGGTATCCCATTCACTATCCACCTACTGTAGCCTCTGCACTCATTTCATATGCAAATATCCAAGATTTTGCTTCACGTGTACCTATAGTTTATAAAATTAATTAATAATCACAACCCACTAGGGTCAAAAAATAGATGAATTAAAGACTAGAAATGATTTTTGAGCTTGTTATATTGTGCAGGGCTGAAGGGTGGTATTTCACCAAGACACTCGCTACCCTGCAGTATCAAGCCTTGGACACAAACACCTCTTCTTAATTTGCACCAGTATCTCTTATCTACCAAGACCACAGCATTTAATTAGCAAATAAGAACTGCAATTTGTTTTCCTGGTGCTGCATGTAGGACACGCTTTCTTCCCTGTTCCTTGCTCTTTTGGTTTATCAGTCTTTTCCTGTAAAACTTTCCGTGTATATGTTGGGAAGGAGACAGTAAGTCACAAAGCTCTTAACATTTTCTCTTTGTGAAGAAATCTGGCATTTCATCTTTAAATACTTATTCCACTTGTTCCTTGGTATAGTCTTAATATAGCCACTTTACTGTGTTCCAGTAACAGCCAGGCACCATCTCACAATAGTGACTCATCTTCTTGTCCAAGACCATACATATTCCTTACAAAAACACACCGCTGAGCGCTCTTCAACGTTTATCTCATCTCCAGAAAAGAGAGGGGCCTGGTATCATTAGGTCTGAGCCAGAGTTAGCATCCAGGTTCAGATCCCAAGTTCTCAGCTCACACTGCATTTTCTAGAAGGGTCAAATCCGAGCACCCAGAGCTTGCCTCTTGGCTCTGCTCAGAGGTTTTCGTGACGTTTCCTGCACAGCAGTGGAAAAGCAATCCTGTTTTGGGGGCTTGGATGAACCAAATAGAGCAATGACACCAGGTGAGTCCAGCATACGCTTTGTAGGTTCATTCCTGCAGGAGATTCTTAAGGGACAGGAGGATGATTGGGTGCCCTACAGCCCCACATCTCAGAAGTTTCCCTGCCAGAAGGAGTCCTGGGAGGAGGGAGCAGGACTTCAGCTTTGAGTTTCTAATATGACACAGTAGGATTGACTTGCTATAGATCAGGTCAGACCAAGTTCTGAGCCCACTTCCACTGATTTTGCAACATTGCAAAAAGCACCGACGCTAGCCAAGTTGTTCCCATATAAACAAGAACAAAAGCAAGTGGATGAAACTTGGATCTGGACAAGGATGCTCAGATCCAACTCGTTGGCTTGAGCTTTCCTGTAATTAACATCCAACTTGGGCAACGAGAGCAGCAGAGCAGAACTTGCATGACTTTCTCTCCTTCCCCAGCCTGTCCAAGGAGTCATCGTTGTCCCAGGCAACAACCATCGTTTCTAACACTCAGTGCTTTCTGTATTTACACATACACACTCCCTCAAGGTCACCTTTTGGCTGCTTCTTTCCCCCCTCCTGGAGTCCAGCATTATCTCTGCTGATTGTTTCCAATTATAACACATTCTTGATTTTTTGAATTTTCAGATAACATTGAAACTTCTTCCAAGCTGCTTTGTCTTCCTGCCAGTACCTTTTCAAGCTGATGGGAGATGCATGTGTCTTGTGTCTCACAAGACTGGCTTCTAACTCTAGGCATGTGGGCAGAATACGGTGATTGTGCCAAAGCATTACATCTAACAGCAAACTGGGCTAATACAAAGGAGGCTGTAAATGAATAGCGGTTCATAATGTATCAATATTTTCAGTTTGTTTCCTAGGCTCTTACAAAGCCAAACAGTGAAGGCACAGACTAAGAAAACAATAACAACCACAGACCGGAATAGGGTAACATCTCCCCAGGCTGCCTCTTACACGTTCCTGCGGGGCAGGTTGGCTGCCTCCTGGATGGAGCTCCACGCAGTTGTGGGTGGCAGCAGCCACTGTAACTCGAATTCAAGCGCTAATGCAGCATGTATCCAGGTGGTCCTACCACGGGCTTCGCAGGATCACAAGTCTGGACCAGCTCCAGATGAACAACTACTGCTGTTCTGTCCATATCAATTCTCTGGAGACCCCAGCTGTAGCCATTACCTCCTGGCTCTGTCCCTCTGTCTTCACCCTCCCTTCCAATTCCTCCTCCCAGCACAGCAGCAGCAAGAGCCCAGCTTGGCTCTGCTTCCTTTAGGCAGCATCACACGGCTTTGCCTAAGCTGATGAGAAACCCTGAGCTGCTTTCTGAAAACCCCGCTCCCTCCCAGGCCAGAGCATCAGGCCCTCAGTGGCTGCACATCTCGCCGAGGCCACCAAAGCCAACGGAGCTGCGCAGAAACACGCCACCTGACTCACTTGGCTTTGAACCTTTGATCGTTGACTTCAATGGGAAGAAACTCGGGGCCTCCGTGACTTTTTGCTGACCCCAGAAGAGTTTAAGCAATAAGCTGTTCTCTTGTCATGTGCAACTCCCGTAGGATCTCTCAGTTGAACAGAGCATTAGCGTGTGCAAGGTAAGCAGCCCAGCACTTGGAGAGGACAACAACAGCGCTAGGGCTGAGAATGCTAATTGTTCTCCATCGCCCCCGGTGATCTTAGCATTTCATAATTCCTCCGCTGGCTGACAGCTGGATTCTGCTCTAATTAGAAACCAGTTGTAGTTGAAAAATCAGACATTTCCTGGAATTTAAATAGCCAATTTTCCACTAGTCAGAATCCAGCGACACGATCCTACAGTTCCATTCTAAACATGCTGGAAAAAATCATAGGAGCATGTTGGATAAGTAGGGAAAAAGGGACTTTTTATGGCTTGTCTTTCCCGCATTCAAACACACACATTCCTAGGTCTTCTATTCCAGCTAATCTTGCAATTTTTTAAATTTATTTTTATTTTTATTTTTTTTTATTTTTTAAGGAAGGAAATAATATTCATTGATGAAATTGTAATTCAAAGTTTTTAAAAGGCAGCATGTTCTTAAACATTGTGGGTAAATCTGCTAAAGACAGGATTGACAGCTGACTATATAATTATTCATTTATGCCTTGGGAAACACAAGGAATTACATGCCTTTATTCATTATCAAAGCACAATAAATAAATCCTTAACTGGTTGCTGCAGGATTGGTCCAGTTTCTCTCTGTTGCGTATTGGTATGATAGTAAAGGATGCAAAACTCCAAACTCCCAAGCCTTCAGCTATTGAAAAGGCAAAAGGAAAAGGCCTTGGACAGCTGCTGGTCTCCAGGAAACACCACGAGCAGAGACCTACGGCCCTGCATCCTAATTACATCCTTGGGGAGCAAGAGAGAAGACAGAGCCCCGAACACTCACACCAGTGGAGGCAGTAACGGTAACACCATTTGACAGCACATCTTCTCAGCTGCTTTATTCTCTTCCAGAACCCACAAATGCGTTTTTCAGTCTATCTCTTGTGGTCATGGGAAAGAAATAACCCTTCAGCTGTAAGTGCTTAAAGGGGGTGATGCTTGAGTTTGCAAGCAGCCTGAAAAGAGAGCTGGTAGAAGTTTGCAGAGCCTACCTGTCCCTGTGAGCTGTGTACCATGACCTTCTGAAGGGATGCCACTTAACCACATCTTTGGCTTAATTAAGAGAGGACATCAGCAACTGGAAAATAAGCATCATGTACTTAACTGACCTTTGAAGCTGTGACTGCATGAAGAAGCTGCCCCAGACTGGAAACCATGAGGCAGGGGATCGGAATTCATTGCATCTGGGGCATCTGCATACCAAGTGCTTTCCAGAGAAAGCTAATCTATTTGGGAAAGAAATTACTTAATCAAAAAACATATATGTTTTGTTTTCTTTTTTTTTTCTTCCCCTTGGGGCAGCTGGGCTTTCCCCAGAATATCCCATTCTCATGGTCCTGTCTATTTCAGCATCACAACTGAGGGATGTATGAATGAAATCCACTACCAGAGTCTTCTGACAGAGTCAAAACCCCTCCTTCCTAGAGGATGGATCAGAAGAACACCTCCTGCTTGCCAAGACAAAAGCTGTGCCAAAGGACCTCTATTTTGCTCACTTCTCCTTGAGGAACAGGGATTCCTACACAGCCCAGCCCCGTCCGTCCTCAGCCTGCGAGGTGCCAGCTGCCCCCCTGGGAGCACGGTGCTGTGCACAATGGTAGTGGATTTCATTCATACACCCCTCAGTCGTGATGCCAAAATAGACAGGACCATGAGAATGGGATATTCTGGGCACTGGGCTCGGGGAAGGCACCTGCGGTGGCGGCAGGTATTTGCACATGTAGACACGCAGAGACAAACCAGAGGCAGCTGGACACCTCTCTTCTCACAGCACTTGCACGTCTGAGACCTTACAGCATCACCCCAGCTCGTTTAAAGCACAGGTGAGAAGCTGTGGTGAATGCTCTGGAAATGACACAGATCATCACGCTCTCTAGTTTGTCCCCAGACAGCATCTTTTCCAACGTAAGGTTTGCCAAAGGCATTTAAAAAACTTCCTTGGCCTTCAGCGAGGAAAAGGGAAAATAAGGAAGAACACCTGTTTTAAGGAATAGGAACAATTCTGGAGAGCATATGCAGAGGCTTCCAGAGGGGTTTTAAAATGGACTTGTCAAGCAACTTAAATGGAAATGTTATTCCTGAAGTTTATTCTAAGATTTGTGCATACTTAACCCATAAACCCACAGCAAACAAACACTGTATAAAAGCCCCATGGGTAAACAGAAATAACAAAACCCACATAGATCGCTATGGCTGTGTTGGAGGAAATCTTTTTGGAAGAGGCTGCTCGACTCGTTTTCAGTCTTTCTGCCAGTGCTCAGTTTTATATAGCGCACAGGAGAATATATTTCATCCCGTGAAATTCTGCTTAGCCGGGGTACAGGAGCCCGCTCAGCAAAATCTATGGTGCCAAGCTAAATGTTAGCCCAGTTATTAGTGCTCGAAAGGTATGTGAAGATTTTTAATAATAAGGAAGGCTAAACAGAGATGTCTGTTTTTCATAATTGCACAGTGCTCCCAAGACAGCTGTTCAGCCATCTTGAAAATCAATGTTTTGATGCCCTTTGAACCTTCTTTTCCTGTTGAGTGTCTCTCCTACAGGTTGCTCCCCAGGATGAAAACAATAAAAGCAAATATATAACAGTAAAGGCCTGAGGTTAATGTCTTTAACAAGATAATGTTACTTAAGGGAACTGTAAACCAAATCATTCCTAAATTCCATTTGTTCTTTGCAATCTAGGATATATTATGAAACCATATGTGTGCGTATGGATGTGTATGCAATGTGGAAGACTTTTTACAGTAACACGACTGCGTTTTCACATTCTGTATTTCAGTTTTCCCATATCACATGGATTGCTGAGAATTACTATTATTCTAACTATTAATTGCTTTATTAATACCGTGCCATTGGAGCTGTGTTAGAAAGGATCACACAGTTGCGTGGCTGGCTACAAGTCTAATGTAAAAGATCTAAAAAATATTACACTACTTCTACCAAGCAGAATTTATTTCTTTGGATTTAATATCAAAAGGCATTTCTTTCCAACTAACTGGCACATGCCCTTAATATTTTTTAATTTTCACCAGAGAAGAACTTAGTAAAATTACTTCAAGCTGCATTCTTTATGTATATTGGAACATAGAGAAAAAAAAAAAAAAAAAAAAAAAAGAAAAGAAAAGAAGAGAAAACAGGAAAGGATAAATATTCTCCTGATGCACATGTACTGTTTTTATACCCAGTGAAAATTTGTCTCAAGAAATGTTCAGGTTACTCTCTCCAGAAGTTACTTTTGCAACATTCTTAGATATTCCCAGCAATTCAATTAGCTTCAGGCAAATTTGATATGGAACAAGACTCTGACCCTCTGTGTGTGTTTTTTCTTGATTTTCATGGAAATGTTAGATATAAATAAGTGCAGACCAAAGGAGCGAGACTAGTTTATTTAACTTTATATTATCTACAACACTATAAAACCTGGAAATAAAACAGAAATATAATCCTACCAAAACATTTTGGAGGTTGTCCAGAAAAATCTAAGGACACTTGTTTCTACTGATATCTACATCACTGGACTCATTTCCATTAACACAAGTTAATGGAAATTTCTGCCAGTGGGAATCAAAGGCTATCGTAATCGCTCCACAGTGACATGAGTCTCAGCTCCACATCCCTTCAAACTGCAAACCTATGCAGATGCCAAGGCAAAGGGTAAGAGAACTGAGGATGTGGCCACCATGAAACAAAGCCCTGACAGCTCTGGAAAAGCTGCCCTGAGACCATGTCTTCCCCTCTTTGCACAGCCTCTTGTCCCTACCCATGCACAGCACTTGTGTGTCGGAGGGCAGCAAGTATTTGGCGTGAGGTCTGCTGCAGGGATCAGGCAGGAGGGTATTTTAATGCAAATCAAGGATCTATCCAAGTGGTCAGGGTGGAAGAGAGAAAGCCCAAGACCATAAAGCCAAGGGCCTGCATCTTTTGCATCCTCGCATGTCGGGTTATACATGCCTTCATCAGTGCAGTATCCAGAAAGATGTAGGAGAGAGATGCTGTTTAAAAGCAGCAGGCATTTTCACACATATTTATGAAATGTAACAGATTAGCAACGGCACAGATTTTCCTGATACAAAATCTATTCCTAGAGCTGATTGATGGTCTCCTGTGGAAGATTAAAGGAAGACTTACAGTCACAGTGTGACTATAAGAAAAAATGGCAAAAAAATTCAGTCACTAAGCATAAAGTTTTATCCTGGGAATAAAACCTGATCCATAGCTCGGAGAAAGAGTAAGCTAAAGGGAGAGGGTGATGATTTGATAAACATCAAATTATGAGTGGCAGACAAGGGGCATAAGGAACAATTTTCCACTATTTCTTAGAGTCTGGAAACTTCAATTTAAATGATCATGCAGTGGTTTCGTAACTTTTTTTTTTTTTTTTTTTTAATCAATAGGTCTGAAGAGTCAGTGAGAAATTCCTGGAAGGAAGACCCATTGGAGGCTCGGAGGCTCTTGGCTCCATGAAACAGGTGCAGTCACAGGCAAAGGAAAAGTCACACCAGGGTGGTCTTCAGACCTCGCTTCCCTTTTCCTCTTTCTTGGGTGCTGACCACGAGGCAGCAGCAGACACGATGCTGGGCAGACCCAGACTGAAGAGTTCACCTCTCCCTCCAAAAAAAGACAGTGTGAACAATTATTTCCATTTTAAAGATGGGAAAGCAGAGGGATGCACAGATGTCAGCTGGCAGAACCAGAGCTCTGTGTTTTATTAGACAGCAGAGAATCGCTGTCCTCTCCACTGCCTGCCCCCCCCGGGGTACCTCTGGGTACAAAAATGTAACCTTGAATAAAATTGGCATATTTAGATCTAAAAACCTTTTGGCATTTCGGGTTTGAGCTCTGTTTCCTCTGATTAAATTTTCCTGTTGTTTGGCAATTGATTTTTAAAGAGATCATATACCTTAGGTTTTCCCTGTACATTTACCAGAGTGAAAAGAACCTCATTAGCACGGGATTTGGGATCCCTGGATGGGGAAACATATGTATTTGCAGCATTTATGCCAGAAAGACAAACTGACACTCTATGCTAATAAATATATTTTCAAACAACTGCAAAGAAACATTTACTTTGACCTCCCAAGGACAGGTTTTTTTTAGATTTATTTTTTTTTTAAGAAAAAAAAAAGCCCCCAAAATCTTTTAATCTAATCTTGGCTATATTTTATCTTCTATTGCCTAAGGGATACAAGATTATTTATAACAGGAAACCTTTGATTTTTGAGCTTTAATGCTTTTGCAATGTCCCCGTTCAAACTTACCAAAAAAAAAAAAAAAAGTGTTGATTTTTAAGCAAACAGCAAATTGCAGCATGCACCTCGGGCTGAGTGTCCTGCTCACCGGAGTTACCCCTGCCACCCCCGTACTCCTAGAGCAGAATCAGGCCCTTGCAAAGTGTTTTGCTCATCACCCTTCAGCGATACAAACTGTGGAGCACACGAGAGAGCAGCATCCCTTTCTGTGCCTTACAGGAACAGCAGGAGACGTGGTGACAGATGCATTAAGGACCCCCCTGGGCATTTCTCTTCCCATTAGCCCGGACAGAGCGAGGTTTGTGTGCCGGGTCAAGGCAGGGAGCGAGCATCTCCCTGACAACAGCACAGCTGAGGGGTCCTCCCCCTGTCTTCCCGAGCCCGGTGGAAAGTTTCCCACTGACTTCAGAGGTTGGAATTAGGGCCATGAGAAACATGTGGATGGCACTAGCCCATTTTTCTGCATTGCAAACTATGTGTGCATGCAAGAGTAAGAGTAAAGCCCAGCCCTGCCTCCTTGAGAGGAGCCTCGTGTCTTCCCCATCCTCTCCAGAGCCATCCAAATGGCTATGAAACCGCACTTGAATAAGTCTGTTTTCTTCTCTCTTAGAAGACCTTGGTCCACTCATCTCCCTTCAAGCTTTTCCCGTTTCTTTTATCTTTAGTATCACCTCTCCGGTCCTAAAGAAGGAAGCTCCTGCCTTTCTGAGTGACAGCTGTCAGTCACTGCAGTGCTAGCGTGGCCTCAGGGCATCCAGCAGACACATGGTGTGCTCGTGCCAATTGCTGTTGTCTTCAGTAAAGTTGTCCCTGCAGGACAATCTGCTGCTGACAAAATTTCAGCTGGATGGGGGCCCCTACAGCAGAGAAGACCTCGGGATCGGGTGTTGGATCCCCATCTCCCCATGATTTTCTTTTCAAATTTAAATGAAAAGCCTCTTTGACGCCTCCGTCCTTATGAGGGCTCAGAATAATGGCATGTTTATTATGAGAGATTAATTCTTCTCTCTTGGAAATTTCTGCTTTGATTCCTCTAATGATTTATAAGCTTGCTGAAAGCAAAATGAGGGTAAGAAGCTGCTCGGTTGAGGAGATCTTACTGCCAGGACCTGTCACTTCCATCTTGGGTTACTTTCTACTCATATAATGTACGTTGAACAACATGGGTAAAAATGGGTGGGGAAGACAGAAAAGTTTCTTTGCATGCTTTAAAGAAATATATATACATCTACGTATGTGTGTAGATACAATTAGGTCTTTGCAAAGGGTAGAATGAAAGCCAAGCTCAGCTTATGAGGGGCAAATCAAATTTCTGCACACAGAAAATTTCCTCTCCTACTACATGCAAGTTAAATGGGAATTTATTAAAGGCACTTAATCAGAGCCCCGATAATTCAAAAACCAGCAGCTTCACGTGGTGCCTTTTGAACCTCAGCTTAATTATGGCTATGAAGAGCATAATAATGGATTTTCTTTTGCTGACAAGCTGATGACAAAAACCAGAGCCATCACTTATGCCCAGCAGAGAATTCCCTCTTGCAGGAGAGAAATTGGTAAAGCTAATTATTATTTTTATTATGAGGATAGGAACTTACTCTTGTGGGGTCAGAGAAGATGTGGCAGAGAAGCAGTGAAAAATGTGGACATCAGGTCCCACGTCTGGCTGAAGCTGCAGAGCGTTGTCCACACGTGGGTGGAGGCTTGTTCTGGTCTGCTTTTTGTACATTTCAGAGGCGGCCAGCTATCAGCTAGGGATCCAAAACCACAGACGAGAATAAATCTTCGAAGATCACTTTTAACTCGCAACAGTTAGAATAATAAAAATAAGAAGCCTGCACCGAGCACCGGCAAACCCATTCCTTTATAAGTTTACTTCTTTTCTTTCCCCATGAAAAATGATGGTTCTCCCTGCCTTTTCTCTACCTTTAATCCCAGCAATGCTGCGTTTATTCTAGTTGACCATGTACTTTCCTTCTCCTCTCCCTCCCTCTTGCACCAGAGCACTAATGAATGGGAACATTTTTCTTGCTTCCAGAGACCTTGCAAAAGGTTTCAAAGTAAATTCTCTGGAAGCCCAACAAGAGCCCACACTTCCCCCTGTAGTGCATTCATGGCGAGGAACCCAGCGAGGAGAATCACCGTGACCCCATCTTCATCAGGAAAAATAAATACATTTTCTTCCATCTGAGCTGCAGTTCTGTGTGGAACCGTTTAAGCCTTTCCTGCCACCTCCAGACACTGAGGTTTGTAATTGAAATCCCGAAGAACAGAGTTGGCCAGCAGGCAAGAAAGAAACTGTCACCCCTTTGTATCTGCTTTGATTTTGGATGATTTAAGCCGTCAACTGATCTTTGCTTTTCATTAATATTTAATATTTTTCCCTCCCCCCTGAGCTGGGCAAGGTGTTACAAGAGTTACACTTTGGAAGCAGGAATGAAAGCTTCGATCGACCATTCTGTTCTGCTGAGCTACCTCCAGCCCAGCCTGGAGACATCCCTGTGGGGGGACGGAGGAGAGCATCCGGCACTTTGGGGTGCGTGAAGTGCTCAAATTTTCTGCCAGAAAGCACCCGATCAGTGCCAGCTCCTGTAGAAGGCTTTCCATTTTGATGCCTGCCTGCAGGAAATCAGGGGGACCTGAGCAACCTTGGCTCAGCTTCAAAGCTGAGCCTGCTTTGACTGGCACCAGGGGACCTCCAGAAGTCGCTTCCAAGGTAAATTATTCTGTGGCTATCACAACTGCCTTGGCCTAGGAATCTCAATATTCCATGAGACGGCAAAGCCCAGGGGCAGGCTCTGACCTGCAAACACCTCATGGCACAGTGCCACGCTTGCACAAGTACAGAGGCTTGGAAGCAAACATCACCAGGTTTGGGTGCAGGTTTCAGTCTAGGAACGAGGATCCCTATTTGTTGCATCTGCATTTGTGGGTCACACAGCTGCAAAATGCTCCAGACCAAAGGGATTCAGCATGTTGTGGAAAATGAATCTCAAATCAGGAAAGTGGGGAGAGGGAGGCTGGGAGGAACCAGCCTGGTGGGTTCCAAAAACCTGGAGGCATCAGGCTCCAAGCCTCCAGTACCCAAACTTTGTCTGGGGTTCCTCCAAACACACCCCGTGCCTGAAAGGAACCAAAAATCCCTTCAAAGGACACCCACGTCTAAACAAGAGGATGGCAGGTACCGGCAGAGCTGCAGTAAATTCCTGCAGACCTCCTGGCTTATTTACGAGGCGTCTCAGGCACTATAAACGGCTTTACTTTTTTTTTTTTTTTTTTTTTTGTGAACCGTACCAGGAAAGGAGGAGGGGAGCAGGCCTAAAACAAGGAAACTTGGCTTGAGAAGACACCCAAACACGTCAAGATGAAGAAGCTGTGCAATGCCTGGGGCAGGCGTCAGGCCCGTCCTCCGCTCCCCCGTCCCTCCTCGACTAGTGCTGGGCTCCCTCGTGCGTTACGGCTGGAGGGGGAAGGAGAGGAGGAAAGCAGCAGTAATGTTCATTGCTATTTACCTTGGCCTCACACTTATCCACAACAGGCTACTCATCTGCCTGCTCTAGGTGACCCTGACATAAGCCTTGAAGGAACATCAGCAAGTGATATCCCAATTAAAGCTAGCTGGAAGCTATTCAGCACATATTTTCCCCTTTCCAAGACAGCAAGGTTTTGGCTAACCGAAGACATTTGGAAGAGGTCTTTTGTTTTTCCTGGGCACAGATTTTTGTTTTTATTTATTTCCTCCTTTTTATTGGTGAAGAAAAATGGATGCCCAGACAATTTCTTCAGCACAGCTCCTCTTCTTTATTTTGGCTTTCTCTGCTGTTTTTTTTCATTTTTTTAGCCAGTTTGGGACTGTGCTTTTGAAAGAGTGAAACCCTCCCTAGATATATGGGCAACAAAATGGGAAAAAAAATAATAAAAAATCTTGAGTTATGAGCAACCCTGCAAAGCTCAGCTGACATCAAATAAAGCATGCAGATCCATCCTCTGGGCTCATCTGCTGCCATCACTTGGTACTGCATACACTCAACACTTTCTGATATCTGTTAGAGGCCCCCTCCCAAATGTCAGCCCTATCCCAAAGTGGTTCCCTTTGCATGCCCTCCAACCTGCATGCCATTTTACCTGTGAAGCTAGAAATGACTCTTGTTGGCTGCCAAGGAAATCCTGCATAGCTACAGACATCCCAGAAATGGTTTAATCCCTATACTGGATTAATTTTACAAGTGCCCTTTCCATGTATGCCTATTAGATGCATTTGCTGCATAGAAATAAGTCTAATGGTTCTTTATAATACATCTTAGTTAAATCTGCACCAGCCCTTTGGTTAACTGTCTCTGAGTAAAGGAGCAGACAGCTTTTTCCATGAACAATATCAGTGTGGGAAGATCTCCAGGCTGCCACAGGACATCATGGGAAGCTTTGGGAGAAAGCAACCAAAATGTACTGGACAGAGAGCGCTCATTTTGGTCCTTCCAGCTTCCTTTTCCAGATCTAAAGATCTTCTTTTTTACTGCCTAGGATTCTGAAAGTTTTGATGCCATCTTAGGAAAAAAAAGTCTCTGTGTACACAGATTTGAAAAAGAATATATGAAAAGACTATCATCTTGCTGCACTGTATATTCTACAACAATGAGCACTTTAACGAATGTAAATAAAAACAGCTTTTCCTCTTCTGACTTGTCCCATGAAGATTTAGTTGGGCCTTCACGTAATCCATGGGATTTCTGAAGCTTTTAGTTTTAACTAAGTAATTTGTACGGCTGCCTGAGATGCTTCCAAATGTGCGGTAACTTGATTTTGGTATGCTCCCAACCACCTAATTAAAACCATGGAATAGAATCATTCGGCTTAGGTGATTTTTAATTCTTCTTTCTTCCTCCTTTTATTTTTTAATCAAAAGAAATCTTCTGAGTCACATATCTAGGGGATTATTCTAAACAGCACTTTGGAAAGGGCACACACTGGAAATCCTATATAGCAGCGGAGGAGTGTTGTCACGCATGTGTGTAGAGCTCATTTAGACTGGATGCCAAAGGTTATGGTACACACAGGAAAAAATCAAATTGCTTGTGATCCTCCTCTTACTGCAGCATCCCTTTCAGAATGATGTAATGAGGAAAAGAAGATTTCCCCTTCCAAAGCCTTAATGAGGATTTTGGAACAACTGATGAAGGAGCAGCCCTAGGGGAGCCCAGGACGGACGTCAGACGTTGAGGAGCCCTGGGAATTGGAGCACAACT
Organism: Anser anser; assembly: GCF_964211835.1. NCBI lineage: Eukaryota > Metazoa > Chordata > Aves > Anseriformes > Anatidae > Anser > Anser anser. The sequence continues at coordinate 21,504,129 of NC_139732.1, forward strand.
CCAGCAAAGCCTCACACACCTTGGGAGCATGCCACAGTCTACCCTTCATGGGGATAAACTCGAGCAACAAGATGCAAAGTCTTTCCCCCAGCAGATGCAGTCTATTTGGAAACAGCAGCCTGTGAACAAGAAATGGCTTCTCTCTCCACAGTGTCGATATAGCCAGCAATCAAGTTCTGGGCCCTTTATTGTAATTGTTCAGCACAATAACACACAGATTGAAGTTTGGTTTTCGCGGTATCTGGCTAGGCATGTCGACCTGATGTGGATCAAAGGCTACATGGTAGAATTAAGCAAATATAATCAGTGTAATATGATTCATTCTTGTCCTGCTGAGCAGATGTTTGAACAGATGTCAGGTAAAAAAAAAAATGTGCTGGGGAGTTAGCGCATTATTTTAAATTAGTGCATTTAAGAGAAGGGAGTATCTTTGTTAATCCCGTTTAAGGTGAAAGCGAGTATTTATGACTTTTGTTGCTGGGAACTTATCCTCCCTGTGCCTTTTAGTGGCCAGCAGTCACTGGTTTCCCTATCAGAAACACAGCACTGCTGGTGGGCTAGGACGCTTGCCCATCAGCTTGCTCCGCTTAATTCTCCATCACCTTGGGAAACGACGTTTTACGTGTTAAATAAAGAGAGGGTTAAAAACTTTGAGTCACTATTGGCTGACTATCTGAGGAAAACTTTCCGTTTGGATTGTTATACAGTTACCATCATTATATTCTTGGGAGCTTCCCAGGGCCCTTTTTTTTTTTGCTATTTGATAAACATACCTGCAGAAACCTAGCTTTTTCTGGCATTTCTAGGTCAGCAGTGAAACTCAGAGAGTCCTATTTTACACCTAATTAGTCACAGAATTAGAGTAACTGGGCAAAAATTTGGTAATTATTGAGGCAATGCTAAACCCCCCACACACATTTAGCTGTATATTTGCAGTCACGGTAGCCACACAGAGATCCCACCACCCAAACTGAAACCCATAGGCACTGTTGGAGTAGGCCTCGAGCGTGCACGCTTTGCGTGGCCAAGAACATTTCTGCAGTGTTTAAAAGCTGAACCTCCTTTGTTAGTCCAGCCTCCACCACCTCTGAAACTTGTAGCCGATAAGGAGGTCCTTGGAAGAGTGCCTGGAGATGACTAACCCATCTCACATCCTAGATATTTGGAAGAAAACTGCCAGGCCCGCAAGAGCAGTAGTGCAGGACAGGTTGGAAATGAATACCTGACATATCCAACGAGATTTTTGTTTGATTAGATTCCAGATTTTAGCCAGCTGATGGGAAAAACTCGGGTCACGGTTGGCTTTTGCTTACCAGCTCTATTGGCCGGGGAGCTGACGTACTCCAGTAACTGCCCTTTAAAAAGGAGAACGCAAATGCAAACTAATAAATGGGGAGGTTTGGGGTGACTTTGCTCCTCCACTCAGCACTTTTCTATCAGAGAGGAACATCAAGCCCTTCATCTTTGAAGGTCATTAATTTCTTGAGCGATCCTGGATGGCTTCCCTACACATCTCTATGGAGATGATTCTTTTTATAACCATCTCATGTCATAGGGAAAGCTTCTCCAGCCAGCACATTCACTCAGCCACCAATGCTGCTTAGCGCTCACCCTGTGATGTGGCTTTGTTTGCTGCATCTGGCTATGCAGAGGCATCCACATAAGGTTATTTTTTGGGAGAACAAGCAATTCCACAGCCATATTATCTTAAAGCATCAGCGCTTGGTAAACCAGGCTCCAACAGCAACCCTGAACCTTCCTATTAATGTGAATACTTCTCTTCTATTTTATTCCCTCCTCCTGTTTAATTTGCCATCAGAATATATTACAGCTCTCCCCATTGCACACTTCTGTCCTGCTTTTACCCAGGAGTTTCATCATGATGCCGCTGGTGGATCAGGACCATGGGGTTTATTTTAATTTTCAAAAACAAAAGAGACAAAGAAATGCTCCAGGCAAAATTCTTGCACACGAAGTGCTCTAGGCCTAAAGGTGTGATGAAAGCATAATCCTGCACATAACCCTCAGTTCTGCTGCCTAAAATAATACTCCAGGATGCTGGCAGGGGAATACTGCGCTTCCTGTGAGTGTTTCAGTTCACATTCTCCCAAAAATAACACAGCGACTGTTAACACCTGCACTTTTCAACGTTTCCTTGCTAACAACAAGGAGATTAATGGGTTCCATTCAAAAAGACCTTTTTGACCTCATTTATGATGTTGAGAAACTCAGGAAATTGCTCGCTAATCCAAACCTTGATAATCCCAGTATTCTTAAAAAAATAATAATAAAATCACTGCTTAAAGCATATGTCAGGAGAGGCAGGAGGGGATCTACAGGGCGTCTCGGCGGGTGGATCCCTGCATTGCACACAAAGCCAAAGAACAGCCTGGGGATGCAGGGGGAGGGGTTACCAACCTGCCCAGCACCACAGACTATGTGCACCACTTCATTTGACCAAGATTTAGCACCTATTTTGGAAAGCTGAGGAAGACGGGCACCCAGGAGAGGTTCCAGCAGCTCCCCAGAGCTCTTGGCAGGATGAGACCGAGCTGATCATGCAGGTGGATCCCAGGGTGATCCAGAGCCATCTGATCCAGCAGCTCCTGATGGCTCAGGAAGCTTGCATGGGGACTGGGAACTGCAGGTTGGACTCTTCTGGACTGGTTCAGCCTGGCCCATGGCATCACAATTCGCAGGATCTTAGCCTGGGATTTTCAGAGGAAATTCTCTTCCATTTTTTCTTGAACAGTTTCAGCCTTCTGCTTCTAATTTTGCAGAGGACTGGGAGGTTTTTCTGTTTCTTTTTTTTTTTCCTTTTTCTTACTGCAAAGAGAAAATGGACCCAACCCCAAGATGCTGCCAAAGAGGTCCACTCTTGAGCAACATCCTGTCCTGGACTCTGCAAAGTACAAATACACCCACATCTCTGCCTGCCTCTGCTTAAACAGGCATTAACCCAGCTGCTCAAGTGACACCTGAGTGTTTAAGACAAGTGCATACACAAGCCAGGTGAGGGATAAGGATCAGGACCTGCCCAATACCTCTGCAACAGGAGAGAAAACAAGAAAAAAAAAATAAAAAAAAATCACCCTCCGGGTTCAGAACAGCCCAGTCACCAGGGCTTCTTCAGGGTGGCACCACTTCTGCTGGGGGACATGAAGAGGATGCTCCTATAGAAAGGAACAGCCTCAAAAAAAAAAAAAAAAAAGAGGTTTGTACAGAACAGAGCCACTTCTATCTTCTTTTTTATTTTCCTACAATCCTATGCTGCAACAGGGGCAAGGCAAAGAGCAGCAGGCAGATACAAGGCTCCGGCTTTCTTCTTTGAGCAAAGCTAACAAGATACCTTCACTGTCAGGGAGGAAAAGCACATCCAGAGGGGTGAACCCAGCCCAAAGATCTCCTGAAACTTCAGGTGGCCAAAGCCAGGCAACACATTCCCAGTGCTGGTGCTCCCTCCCTGCTCAGTCTGATCTTCCTCCTTGGTTCCCATCACCTCTCTCTTGTTTATCTATCAACCTTAAACAATCATTTCAGGTCTCTGTCTGACCACCAAGAGTGTCTCTGTTTGGTCCAATTAGCAGTCTTAATGAGCTCAGACGTTATCTTCAGCTTGTGCTGGTTTAAAGAAGCTTTCCACCCTCCTGTAATGTTTAGATTTATCAGTCTGAAAAGTCCACTTGAACCAAAGTGAATCACCCATAACAACCTCTCTGCTGCTTTCCCAGCCTGGCAGATGCTCTTGGCACAACAGCACTTGCATCGCCCCAACTCAGTAATTGTTGTGCATGAGACAACCACTGGGCACGTCATGCAGGGCAACATCTCACACGGTCCACCAGCTGAGCTGGTACAGCTGAAGACATCTGTCTCTTCTCACACAGGAAAAAGAAAAAAAAAAAGAAAAAAGGAAAAAAAAAAAAGACTCTTTCACTGTGCACCAAAATGGATGCAGAGCTCTTGCACAGTCACCCACCCAGACCCAGCTGCAAGCACACGGGGGCTTTCTGGTGTCCAGCCATGGCAAACACAGAGGAAGCAAAGAGAATACAACACACTTAGCTGCATCCCAAAATGCTGCCATAAAACACTTTCCATAACACCTTTTCCAGAGTTAATTTGTGCAGTGCCCTGCAGAGCCCAGAGGCAGTAGCAGTGTTTTCCCTGGTTAGCATAGAGTGCAATATTATCAGGTGTGTGAGCAGGAAATAACAAAGTACCACTATTGTAGGGATTTTTACAAATTGTACTAATCGTGTTGTTTTGTAGGTACCAAACAGTTGGGGAGAGGGAAAACGATGTGGTCATTTTAATTCGTTTGCTTAATAGGAAGTTTTTAGGTGGTTTCAAACAATTGGGGCTGAGAAAGTACAGCTGATGTTGTGTGTGTACACAGCGATTTGCAACCAAAACGTGGAAAGGTCAAAACATTTAAGGCTGAGAGCCTGAGCCCATTGTTCAGGAGCCCGGGTTCCCCGTGGACCTGCAGGAAGCACAGGGTAAAGCTAAGGCTACCCTTGCCAAAGTTTCTGCAAATATTTTCCCAAGCCAAAGGTTGTACACTGCTTGCAAAATAAATAAATAAAATAACAGCATTGTCAGCATGTCCACTGGTACAAGGAAAAAATACCTTCAGACAATAAAGCATGTGCGTGTTTTCCAAATGATGATGTACACGCAACGTAGGAGTCTTGGTAGGGCATTCTGATCGAGAAAGGATGGAGCTCTGATCATGTCATTAGAGATGCTAATGGCTGTGCAAAGGTGGCCTCCTTGGGCATAAGCATCTCCCAGATCTAATGAGTAATTTCAGCTGGGAAACTATCCACACCTTCAGCACAGTGAGAGGGATTTAAACTCATTTGGTTACAGTGTCTCCCCTTCATGTCGCTTTCTTGGTTGGTCATCTAAAATTAAAAGAAATCTGGTCAAAAGTGAATAGAGACTTTACCATCTCCATCTGACCTGTTTATTCTCAAGACAACACCAAAGAATGAGCCCTGTCACTGCAAACAACAGTGAAGACAGGCAGAAAGCTTGAAATAGTCAGTCAGGCTGAGATCTCTTGATGTTCTTTAGGTTCCATCACAAAACCCGTGTCTACATTTAGCTTGGTCATGCTATTACAAAGTCCCTTCAACCCCAGTGGTTAGTAGTTGCTGCAGTGTGACCTCCTCCATCTAGAATATAAACTAGGATAAATGAAAAATATATTTAAAAACAATTTGGGAAATATTACAGGAAGTATGTTAACTCTGAGCAAAACAAAAGCAAAGTTAACATTTTCATCCCAGAAATATGTCAAATCAAGAGGTGTGATGAAGAAGCTCCTTCGTTAAGAGAGTGGAAGGAGAGGAAAGTGCTATAAGAAACTACAGGGTAACATCACAAAACCTGCGCATGAGGTTTCCTTCAGTGCTATTGCCTGGATGCATTACTGACGTCTATCCTGATGCAGTGTTTTCCCAAAGCCCAGCACGTGTTTTTGTTCAGTCTCTAGAGCTGGCTACAAAGTCACTAGCAAAGCATAACATGATCTCAGCCCCCGTGCAAGCCCGTGTTTCAGCATAGCATCGAAGCGTTTGTGCTTCACTGAGCAGCAGTAGAGATCGCTTTCAAAAATCGAAAAAAGATGGGGAGAAACCACTGTTTCAAAAGCTGGAAATATTCTGCCCTTCAAGGGCAAAGAGTAAAATAGGAAAAACAAAAAACAGAGGTCTGAACAAAACATTACTCCAATTTTATGTAGGTTTTACGTAGGTGGGATAATTCAGTGTTGATTTGGGAGTCTCAGGTTTCTTCCTGTGTAAGAACAAGAGAATGAAATTCAGGGAAGCCTTCACACCATAATGGTCCTACCCATACCTGCACTTACCCCAAATAATGTCATTGTGGGGTCTGAAGACTCTTGGATGTACAGGAGCAATTTCTAAAGGGTCCAAGAAGAGCAAACAATCTTAAATATATAAAACCTGCTCTGTCTCCAATGATGAGAAAAGCAGGACCTGAAAATCCTCCCTCCAGAATCCCAATAAATCACTAGGAAGTGCCACTGGATTGAACGATGAGTTGCCCCACTGCAAAAGCAGGATGAGGCTCAGGTAGCTCGGATACAACAAGTCTTTCTGTGTGCATGGTGGGGGAAGCTGAACACTGATGGGTCTCAAAAGCAAGAAAGCCAGGCTACAGCACTGGCTCCACCCTACCATGAGTAATTAAATATTTTTCAGTTATTCTAAGAAATGAGATAGTTGATTCAGAGATCACGTTCCTTTCGCAGTCCTCGCAGGACAAAGCAACTTTTCCCCTGTTGGTCCAGCCTCCGCTGTGGGGTTCCTACATTCTGCATTGCCTGGATGCCAAGGCAAACACAGATACTCCAAAGAACAGGAGGGATTTCGAAAACCTGCCCTGCTTTCAGGCAGAATAACCATAAAGCTGTTCCTAGACATGCACAGATCATTTTGTGCTAATCAGAGAGCAAACTCCTCTGCAAAATATTATTCATGGGGCTGAACATCAGCCAACTGCAAAAACATTTTCTTAGCTTGTGGATAAACAGTCGCACAGTATCTGCTTAAGATAGAATGGCCTCCACCTCCCAACATTAATGTAATTTCACACTTTACCAAATAAAACACCCAGAGGTTCCTGAGCCGCACGCAGGAAAATCGCAGCAAATTGAAACATGCGGCGACTCAGCTTGGGCTAAACTGCTCTGGTCTTTGTTTCAATTTCTTTGCCTGATTTAATCTGAGCTACTGAGTTAGGAACAGTGAATCTGGGATTTTTTATTCTATTTTATTTCTCCAAAGATACAGTTTTAGGGGAGGGTGTTATTTAGCGAGCAGAGGGCAGGGAAAGAGGCCTACCAAGGTCAAGGAGGAAAAGTCAAGTAGGAACTAAGCAGAGAGAGACAGATTATGTCCAACAGACGACAAATAAATCCTTCCTGTCTGCATCCATCTGCTGTCTCATCCTGTATTTGGGTTTGAGATGAGGGCCAGGGAACCCATAACAGAAATTTTTGAAGAAGTATGCACCAGTTTTGGAAGAAGCATGGATGTACATGCGCAGCATCAGCAGTAATTAGAAAGATTTCTAACACTGCACAGATATTTTTATTTTTTATTATTTTATTTTATTTTATATCAAGGACAAGTTCAGCAAGACCGCACTTTCTGTTCATAAAGCTCATTAGTTAATACCCTGCTGGACAAAATGAAAGGAAGCAAAACCCTGCCTTGGACACCAACGACTTTCCCCATCCGCAATCCCAGCCCATATGTCAACAGTCACCTCTCCAGCTTCTCAGTGCTTGGATCTGTACGAAGCTGAGCACAGCTCACCGTGTTGCGATGACCCCAGAAGAGGAGCCCCAACACCTTCCCTAGCTCTACCGAGATGCAAGGCAAGCCCAAGGCTGCAAGCCAGGTCTGAGCACCACCACATTTAGGGCTGCTGGAATGTGACCTCTTGATTCTGGCCGGTGGCCGAGAGAAAGAACATCTCTGCGCTGGTCCATCGCGCCTTCTGAGCATCCGACACGTTTCAGCTCATTTTTCATCCTGCTCTTGACATTCAGATTAGTTAGATACCTCGAGCCCTAGAACATTTAATTATAGCTCATGCCATCACTTACCTTGTCCACTAAGCCTTTGATTACATTAGGCAAGAAAGAAAATTTAATCTATGTTATCCAGTTATTCCTAGCATGATCCTTAGGCTGAAAATAAAACCAGAATTGGCTGGAAAGAGGTGATATTTTTCTTCAAGACAGCTGAAGGAAGCATGGAAACCGCTGTCCAGGATATCCGGAACTTGGCTGGTTCTTTTCTCTTCCCTGAGTTTGCTCACCAAATGATTTTTGTTTATTTTATAGAAAGTCTGTTCCTCTTTGACAGGTGTCCTATAGGCAGAAAATGTGTCTTGGCTAAGGACACTGTAGGGAATTAGTTCTGGGCTTCTTCTAGGGAGTAATGGGAGTTTCTCTGCTAAAGGCCCAGGCATGGGTAGCAATATCCCTTTCTAAGTTTATGTGGTGCATTCATGCATAGAATTTCAGAAACAATTGATTTTTCTGACAATTGAAAGACTACAATAAAAAGGGAAGCGAACATGTTATGACAGGTGAAATAGGATCTTTAGAATTGTGAATTAACCTGAGCAAAAAAAATCAAATCAGGTTTGCAGAGGTTTGGCAATTTTGGAAAGGGATTTTGCAAATTCAAAAGTAGAAACTAAAAACCCAAGAGACAAATAGGTAGTCAGCCAGCACTCACCTAACCTCTAGTTGGGTTGCTCTGAAAAAAAACCAACAACAATCACATAGCAGTTTTTGCTGGCTCAGGTCAAACAAGTTCTAGGGCCAGCAAAAATGGAAGAGATGGGATAATACGGGGTAACTGGGGCAACAGTGATGGAGATCTATGCTGTTGAACTTCACCTACAGTATTTTTAAGGACGAGCATTTATAGGAGCTAACATCTCCTAGACGGTAAAAGCCAGTGAGCTGGAGCTGCTCTTTTTATTATTATTGTTTTTCTTTTCCACATAGCAAGCCCAGGGAAGAAACAGGAAAGGAATGAATCAGCTAGCGCTGGGAAAGGGTATCAGATTAACAATGCAAGTCAGGGGAGGACAGAGAGTAGCCGTACAGATCACCCACATGAGTATAGCCCACAAGACTCAACATAACAAAGCGCCAGAGCTATGCCTGACTTTAAACACGTGTTTAAGACCCACTCAGTCAGTTGCTTAATCACAGTAATGAGTACAAATGGCCTTCAGTGTTTAAGTGCTCTCCTAAACATGAGTATCCAAGGACCAACGTTGCTAGAGAAGACTCTTTTGCCCCCCCTGGTAAGGGTGAATCAGGATTTCTAAGAAGTTTCGTAACAGACAATTTGTACCTTGAGTAAAGGTACCAGGACCCTCTGTGGAAACTATATTTGCATCTTTTATCCTCTCTATTGAGCTACATGTTTGAAAGTCTTGTTTGAGAAAAAAAAATGCAGGGAAAGAGCACTTAAGCAGATTTTGCAAGCAGTGGACAGCCTTTACAGCTTTGGTGACCAAACAATTTAAATTTCACCTCTCAACACTTTTTGTAGGTCCCTAGCACTACAGGACTAATTAGGAATGCCCTTGGTGAGCCCAACAGGACTGGTGGCTAAGAGGCAGATGTACTTCATTTTTCCTATCAAAGTTTCCTTTACCACTACAAAATTCTTTAGTCAAGATTCTCAGCAGCTGCAAACTGCACAGCATTGAACTCAGAGGAGCTGTGACCAATTTACTTGAAGATCTGTTCCTCGGGACCCATCAGACTACATGGTCACCTTCAGCCTGCATCATAGTCGCCTTTGGGGCCTAAGAAATCAGATGGCTATTCTTTAATGTGGGAGGGAGATTTTAATGATAGATGGTATGAGTAAACCAGAGCTCAGCCAGCCATTTTAAGTGTATTTAGCATATTTCAATAAGGAGAGCTTTCATGCTATCCAACGTGCGTCAAGCCATCCTCTTGACCTGGCAAGCATCCAGGCGGCAGCTCCCCTCCTCCCCTCCATGAGCTGGGGAGAGAAAAGAAGTTAGAAAGTGACATGGCAAATCTCCAGTCCTCTCTAAATATATTTTACTAATATGGCAATTAATATCATGGACCAGTGCCTACTTCATAAAAGAAAATTCAATATGTCGGTAAGAATGTAGAGTGCTAGTGATTTAGAAACTACTATTTCTTGGACAAGGGCATACTTAAAAAGCATGATCTCATAAATCTGTGGTTTCTCTGCATTTTTAGGTTGTGTATATGAGAACTCCCACACCAGATAGCAGGACGTGTAACATTCTTAACTCCATGAACTCCAGTCACATGATGGTAATTACTGAAGACCTTGAAACAAAAAGACCAATAAATTCAGCATTAAGAGCACAGCTCCTGTTCAGTTACACACAGTACAGGGCTGAATTTGGCCAAGACCCATGTATGAAAAGGTCTTATCCTTTAAAGCATCTTGATTTCTCAACATGTTGTTGATCATTTGTATACTCTGTCTACGTTTAGATGTATGAAGTCCAACCAAGTGTCTTTACAGGTCCCAGAGATCATCTAACTCAGATATTGCTGGCTCCTAATTCCCAGGGCTTCTTCAGAAATTCAACGTCAGTAGCTTTGTGGGAGGAATTACAACCAAGTCCAGCTCAGCGGAGGTTTGCTTTCCAAAAAGAGGTTTGTCAGAGCATGGGGCTGAGTATCCTGGACTGACCTGAGGAACGTAGGACCACTTATGTCCCAGGGAAGAGAGACCAAATGTATTCTGGTGGGGGAAAACTGATTGAACTGAGGAAACTGGTAAATTGGTAAGAACAGGACAGCAAGCACACAAAAGGAGGAGGAACAGAAGTGCAGTCACCACCCACTGCAGTGGATGACAAACACCCACAGCTTAGCATCTCCCAAGGTGAAACTCCTACAGACGAATGCGGGATATTGTACAAAAACTTCCACATCCTTCTCTTTCCAGAGCTGTCGACAGAGATTACTATAACGAAAGTAAAATACATTCTTCTCTGCTCTTGCTGTGGGTCTGCGCAAGCTTAGTGTTGTGACTCATTAACTGAGAGGAGCACAACTTGCCCCAGTGTTTGACTCTTCTGCTATGGGTAAAGCCTCCAGCTCTTTGAAGGAGATAATAGGTCCAGCACTCAGCCAGGACAAATTGGCATCTCTCCACTGTCTGAGATTTACATATGTATTTTTAAAATGAAAGAATCATTAAAATGCTGGTTCACTCTGATAACTGCAATTATCCCATTCTTTCAGTGGCCCACTGTAAACAGAGAGTTCACTGTCTTGTCTTTTGCTCTAGCCATAGAGTCATCTCCATCCCAGGACTTCCTCTTTGGCAGCAGGCAATCCCATCTGAATCACTACCCAGCTCTTGCTTCATCCTTAGACTCTGATGGTCTGATAACATTTATTCAGGACTATAAGCAATTAAAACCAAGATGACACATTAAAACAATCTCAATTTAGAGTCCATCTTAAAATGATTATTTAGAGCTGATTGGGAAATGGAATTTCTGCTCTGCAGGAAGTTCAAACATTTCGAAATTCCCTTTCATCACAGACTGGAATGCAACCTGAATTTGGCTTAAATCCCATCTTAGTTGGACTTTCGGCACCTGGGACTTGGAAACTGCTTAATGTCAGCCATCACTTCATCCTAGAGAAAAGTACAGATGTTTCCACATGGGGCGACAGAGTAGCCTAGACTAAAATGCACTCAGCACTGTCCCATTAGTTATACTCAATATAGACAAAAATCCCTGCTGTCTTCCCCAAACCTGCAGATGGGCACAGCTGTGCCCAGACCACACCTCAAACTTTAGGACTGCACAGGACAAACCCAAAGGGACAAGAGTGCAAAAAAGAAAAAAGGTGAACTCTTGCCCAGTAAAGCCAGCACTTTTCCAGGAAAGTGGGAGTTGTCATCTGAGACCTTTCTGAGCTGGATGGAGATGAATTCTTTATCTCCCCCTTTTCAAGGAGGGATTCACTCACCAATTTAAAGGGAAGGTCATGACAGGCTTTCTCCCATCCTCTCCTATTGCATAGGAACAGAAGGAACGCATGCAAGGAGTCTCACATTGCATGAAGCAGGGATTCCCCCAGCAGACGAGCACTGCGGTCCCTGTTCTCACTCTTTCACACTACAGATAAAATGAATCTGCAGACCCCAAATGCCCTACAGCAGTGATGAATCCATCTGACACAGCAAGATCCAAACTTGGGGGGAAAGTCAGTGAGATGGCATCAAAATGAAGCATGACCATATTGCCATCAAGTCCCATGCCCTATCACAACAGAAAACAGGATTTTTCTTTGAAAAAGTTCTGCTCTTTTAATTATTTAGAACTGCCACTTAAGGCTTAAACCTTGCTCCACCAGTCTTTGACCAGGTTCACTACCATTTCTGGTCCCTATCCCACTACTTTTTCTCCTCACTTCTGTGCATACAGCAGAGACGTTACAGCCAGTGCCACTTGTGAACAAAACCCCCAGTGTTCAACAAGGTTAAATACACACGCATACATAACTGCTGCTCTCCAAGCAAGGTTCTGCAGTACAGCTTCGGGATATTTCCAAAGCATGGGATTTTGAGAAAGAACAGTAGACCTGGGTCAAGATTTCTCAGCAGCACAAGCAAGACCGAGCTGCTGTCTCAAGGGTGAAGGAGCATGGTTGGATGAGGACCAGCCAGTCCTCCATCCAAGGCAAGGGAGGAAACAGAGCGTGACACTTGCTGCTGGAGGATGGGGGGGCAAAGGGACTCCCTGCAACCCATCCAGGCAAGTAAGAAAATGAGATACCATGAGGAAAACTAGCAAAGTGCAAAGAAAACAAAACAAAACAAAACAAAACAAAACATAACAAAACAAACAAGAAAAGCCATGAAAACTGAGAGTTTTCACTTCTTAAAACGAGCCACCAGCTTTTGTTTTGCGTAAGTGAGGTGAGCACAAACTAGACAACTCTCAAACTCAGGCATAAGGAAAGAAGTGACTGTCTTTTCTTTAGTCACTGGGACTGGAAAACATGAAGTGGGGATTTTATTTTCAGGGATTATGAAATGTCTCCTGTTCCCAAGTGTGCACAGGTGGGTGTCTTAGACCTTGCCTATGGACCAGAGCAGGAACTGACTGCTAGCTCCCTCTGCCCCTTCTCCTGGAGGTGGTGGGGTGGCAGTGCAGGCAGGGGGCTGGAGGGAGGCTGCAGCAGATGATGGTCCCATTCCCTGTGTGGATGATGAAAAGCCCCAAATCCTTCCCTGGGCTGCACAATTCATCTGCTGCAGTATTTGGGCATGCCTTAAATTTTTGCCCAAAGCAGGACTGAAATTGTGGCTATTAAGAGCACCATTCTTCACCTATGTGCTGTAAGGGGCTCTTCTTTCACAACTGCTTGAGTGATAGGTCATTACTCAACTGCCTTTACAGAAAAGCTATTTTTATTAAGTTTATTGCAAATCAAATGACTTTCTGGCTAACTGAAATTGCATTGGCTTGAGAATACGCTTGTCATCACCAAGTCCCTTAACTCCTACAGCAGAAGAGCTTCAAGGAAGTTTGCCATAGTTGTGCAGGTGGGGAAAGAGGGAGCAATGGCCTTTTATAGGATGAAAACACATTGCTGAGTATGAAGTGCTCCTGAGGAAGGAGTCAGAATATGGGCTCCGATTCAGCAAAGCAATTAAGTACGTGCTTTAAGTCAAAGCCTTGCTTAATTCCTTTGACTCCAATGGGATTTAAGCAAGGACTTAAGACTGAGCTGAATGCAGGTCTAAAAATTCCTCTTGACATTTTTCCTTCTGGATTCTAGTGAAAGAAAGTGGCTATAGTGCACGCCTTGAGAAACAGAGGGGTGATGAACTGTGATGCATATTCAGTCTAATGTAAAGCTTTAAAAATGACTTGGCAGGAGCCAAGTAATAAATTCAGCCACTCAACTGATCATGCTTTGCAACCAAAGCCATTGTCTTCTGAGGGCTTGAGCAGTACAACTTCCCAACCAGCCTCAGCTCTGCTGTGTCCGATGAGAAGAAACTTTACACTTGATAAGTCCTCTAATATGCCAGGGAGAGTTCCTCCCTCCCCTCCCGCTCTCCTCCTACCTCTTTAATGAGCATCACCATTAGCTTTAAAGTACAAAGGGAGTTCACTTTGTAAGCCTTTGTGTTCTTTGCATGTTAGGATAGCTAAGGAGCAGTTCAAAAAGCAATCTGCCCAGAAACCACAGTTTATGAGTCCCAGAAGTTTCATTTGCTCAGGTCAGACTGAAAGCTTGGCTGAAGATACAGTAGAAATTTTTCTCTGTCAGGCAACAGAAAGCAGTACAAAGAACCCAGCTGTTAGGTCTCATAGCCCAGGCCTCTAATTAAAACAGTGGAAAATTAGATAACTTCACAAATTCATCACTGCCACCACTGGCTGTCAAAAAAAAGCTCGGGGGTTACCACCCACCTTTTGTTTATGTTGCTAACCAGTGTCTCCATCGTGTGTGTGTGCACAGAAGAGGGTTTTTCTCCCTCCCCCCCTGCTTTCAGCCACTTTTTGCACCTCATTCAAGGAAACTTCTGATGGGACTGGAAAGCGAGCTGTAAACTCGGCTTGCACACATGCCTCCCTAGTCGGATTTTCAGAAGGGCTCTGCTCCTCCAAGGGAAGATGAAAAAGCCCCAATTTTATTGTTCTCAAAGGAGGAGGAAGAGGTGTTATTTTTCCCTATGATACAAAATGCGGCTGGTGCACTGCTTCTGAATGTCTGGCCTGAGGTCAGCAAATGTCACTTGTAGCTCGCAATCCAGTCCATATTTAAAGAAAAAAAAAAGTTAAAGAAAAAAAAAAAAAGGAAAAAATAGAAAACAATACCTCCGTCCCTTAAAATAAAGGAGGAAAGAGCTTGTAGTGCAAGCACTTCCACAAGAGCCAAAAAAGAAAGCTTTGCTTCCTTGAAAAATTAAATTCACATTTTAATTACAAAAATAGCTGTCAGGACAGACTGATTAAAAATCTCTTGTATTAAGCCTTGTTTTTAAGACAATTTCCTCTTTCAAAGAACAAGGGACAGACTCTCCCACCTTAACAGCCAAGACAGGAAACAGCTTCTTCTGTAGAAATTCTGCAAGTGGGACCACAGGGTTCTCAAAAACACAGACCATGGCACCACACAGGGCAAGGGCCAGATGCAAAATTCAGACATTTTACAAATACTTAAGTGGAAAACATGGTTAGGGCTAGGAAATGGTCTCAGCTTAGCTTTCACTGGGGACTGCAAGGTAGGGGAGCATCAGCGCAGATACTCCCTTCCACCGTCGGAAATCCAAATGAGATAACCAGCCCTGTGGTTTGGTATTTTCCTCGGTTACAAATACTGCTACAACGCCTGAATGTGAACCTTTGAGCAAAGCCCAAGTGCAGTTGGTTGCAATCTTCTGTCCCATGCATCCGTGCAGAGAGGGGTCGAGGCTGGGTACCAGCAGCCTGTGTTGCTCCTCTGCTTTCGGTGCCTTGCTCTCCTATGGCACGTGCACTTGGGAAGGGTGGAAAATGACTGTCGTTCTGGCGTAAATGTAGGATTACCAGCACACGGGGAAGAACAGCGCTGACAAAGATGGTCTCCAAGACAGATGAGGCATAAGCTACTTCAAGACATGGGACAGCCCCAAAAAAGCTCTGTTAGTGCATGAATTATTTTCCATTCACTGAGCAGGAATAACTACAAAGTCATAACTTGCCTCAGTAGTGAAATAAAACACATTTGCTTAAACCATTGCAAGGCCTATACATAAAGCATGCATGGTTGCTTCAGCCATGCACATTTTACCTCCTAACCAAGGGCTCAAGGGGCCATACACACGACTGCTTCTCGGGCAGCCCAAACACATGCCCACCTCCCCAAAAGACAGAGCTAAGGATCAACATGTGTCTGCTCACAAACCTTGTTAAATCCACGACCGCTGCCTTCAGAGCTATGGCTTACAACAAGCCAAATAGCCCCCAAGGTTCTGCGGTGATGTGTGCCTTTGGATTTCTATAATTGGCAAGATTTTTCTAAAAACAAAAAAAGCACCAACAATCCCTTCCCAGTTCTCACCAACAAAAGGTAAAGACATTGAGAAGGGCAGCATTCTCTTGTCACATGCTACCTTCTAAATCTTGAGTCTCCCTTTGTACTCTGACAGTAATTTCACATATAGACATGGCTGCCAAGCGAGGTTTGTTTGATGTTCTTTCCTGCCTTTGTAATGGAGTTTCCTTTTAAGCAGGAGGAGGCGGAGGGAGAGGGGATGACAGGGGCTTATAAATATGGAAAAGACACTTTTTGGCATAAAATTCTCGTCGCATTTAAAATATCTCTATGACTCTCTCCTTTTTCCCCCGTTAAGCTGGCCACCTTTGGGATTGTCCACTTGGAAAATGTAACGTTAAAAAAAGAAGCACAGAAGGGAAAATCATCATCGCTGGAAAATATTCAAAACATTGGGAGCCAAGGCTGTTTCACCCAAGGAATAGCTCTTAACCAAATCCTCTACAAATTGTGGAATTGTGTCAGTAAAGCCTCCACTACTCCGAGAAACCATTCTGTCCCCGACAGACCTATGACAGCTGCAGTCACAGAAGCACTAAGTGACTTCGCTTCTCTGAAGTGACCACATCTTGGTTGATTTACGCAGACATGAGGAGAAGTTAAGACCTACCAGGAGCGTTGTGGTTTACAATAAGGTCTGGGGAGGCAGCTTTCGTGTTCACCATTGATGAGACAAAGCCAGTGATGATCCAGGTGGCCAGGATAGTAGGCAGGGAACCACCCTTTATAGCTGCTATCTTACATCTTATAACAAGTGATCTCAGAGACCTGAGTGACATGTCCAAGGCTACCCTCTAAGACTGAAGGAGAGGGAGCTAATTGTCATCCAAAAGTGGCTGCTGTGTCTTCCCAATCACCAAAGTCAGCTCAAAGTTCCCACTCCTGAAGCCAGAGGACCAGAGCTGAGATGCTTTCACATCCAGGGCATGAGAATGACTGCTCTGAAACAACAGAGGAGCAAAAGGGCACATCACACTTGCTCTGAGGGCAACACAGGACTTAATTTTGTCATCCAAAGAGAAATGAGCTGAAGTAGGCCAGACCAGTGAGCTGCTATCCACTAGTGGCTAGGCAACTCGAAGTGCAGTTCAGCTCAGCTGCCTACTTGTGCCTGGCTTGTCTGCATTTCCTGAAGCTTGCTCAGAGACGGAGCTTCTCAAGAAGGATCTGCATTTTTCCCTGTTTTTAGAAAATAAAGTATGTGCATTTCATTTATCCCTCTGACTGTTTTCTTTAGATTGCTCTTGACACTACACACTTTGTCTGACACATGAAGCTCCCCCCCCCCCTTTGATAAATTTATGTGCCTTATAAACACACGCTAAAAAATGTAGCCAAAGGCCCCACAGCCCTGCCAATTCAAGCATATGGAAGAACAAGAAGATGTCAATGGATTTTTTTTTTGGTAGGAGTTCTAGAATATGAAACAGAAAGATCCATTAGTTCACCTAATGAGGGATTGTTCCCTATAGTATATTCTCCTCAGCACTAAATGACTCAAATGATAGCCCTTCCAACACTTCCCTGGGGAAACTATTCCACTGCCTAATAGATCACACTGTCAGGAGTTTTCAGCCAGCTGTATTTCAAAGGAAACAAAATGTGCTCGAGTGTTTGACTTGGAAACCCTTTAAACAGTTTTTGACTCTCATTTTTGCGATACCACAAGCATGACTTCAGCTGTTGGACCACACCATCCGAGCATTGCACACCTCTGTCCCGTGCGTACACTCCCACACGCATGGGTTCAGCACGCACGAGTTGCTGTGCAGGGAAAGCTGCTGCTGAAAGGAGATCTGAGGGTTTGGTGCTGTATGGGCTGCTGAAGTCTGAGCCATCCTGCAAGTTTGGAGGACTCAGGCTGACATATTAAGTCAGGGAAAAAAATAATAATCAGGGTATTCAATACCAGATTGCCAAGAAATGTCCACACTGCTACTAAAGAAATTTGGTTTGCACTCTGTATTGACCTGCAGCCCAGGACCTGGCAGACAAGCTCCTGGTTTTCTGCAGGTGGACTCCTTTTAGCCTGAGTTCAGGCAATATGTAAACCCAGCCAGCTCTGCAGCAGGCGAAGGCAGAGCTGACTGCTTTGCAGAGCTCATTCTCCCCTAGTCCCCACTGCCCTTTTGGCCTGATAGCATCACTGCACAAGCAGGGCATCTGGAGATACTGCACCCATTCGTCCTGAAGATAAAGAGGGCCAAAGGGAGAACTCTGCCAGGGCCAGGTGTTTGCCACCAAAATGACCAGCAGGAGTCTGCAGAGACAGTCCTGAAGCAGTAGCTTGAAGCATTGATGTGCTAGCTTGAATCAGGGGTGAGACACGGTTGAAAAATTGGTGCTGAATTAAAAAAGGAGATCCTTCCTGCATCTAGAAAGCACACACTGTTCTTCCGACAGCACAGATTTAATGCTTCATCCACAGATATACTCTGGGATGATGCATTGCTTGGGAACACTTCATAGCACCTGGTAGGATTATTTCAGGGCAGCAGTATGCAACCCTTACTGAGGCTGCTTCCTAGGACAGGCTCATTATCCAGACAGCAAAACCAGATCTACATGTACATATGCACAGAGCTCAGAAGCCAGTGGATTTCATCCTTCTTTTTAAGTTGACCTTGATTTACCTCTTTCAAGCACAGCTTTCTCTCTCCTGGAAGTTTTAAATACGATATCCCGGTTTTCTTCAAAATAGAGGTTTTGGCACAGCTTTGAGATATTTGGAAGTGGGCAGGAGGTAAATCACGTCTCACCCAGAACAAGCCCCCTTTGTCATCTGCATTAATGCAATGCTTGCAGTCATCTGCCAGAATCCTGTTGTGCTAGATGCTGTACCAGCACACAGCGCAGAAATGGGACCTGCTTCACTCTGAAGTTTACAATCCACTTGGGCCAGGACTTAAATGTTCTGATTTTATACCTAAAAATAAAACAGAATAGAATGTACTCTTCTCCTATTTCCATCCCCACCACCAAGGAGAAATAAAGAGAACTTCAACCACTTTTAAGGATGAAACGTGATAACAGATCCAATGAGTGAAAGAAAAAAAAAAGCTGATCTAAAACTTCAAATGCATGCAGTTCTTGGCAGAACTGATTTTTATGCAACTGAAGGAAGTTACATAAGGCATCCCTCCCCATGCACTTTACTGGGAAGTAAAGATGTCACAGAAATTCCTGTGCAATTAAAGTAGAAGTGGACAGTTGAGAAATATTTACGGGAGAATCTGGTCTGAAATAAAACCTCAGAGGTACTTGTTTGCCTCCCCTCTCCATTTACCAAAAGACTTAGTGCTGGTTTGACATTGCTGTACAGATTTGGCTAAAGTTTATACAAACCATCCCAAGTTTTACAAAGGATCACACTTCCATTGTTAAAGTCAGTGGAAACAAAATGAGGATTTAGGTACCACGTTTGACACATTTCAAATCTATGTAAAATGAAAAGTTTAAGCATTGTGGCTTAAGCAGTTTCTCTGGCTAGAGGTAGAAGGCTCATGGTCCAACAAAAATATTGGGCACGACTTCTGGGAATGAAGTCTGTTCTTTGATAACTCACACAGGTTTTTTCTTCTTGCTTAGGTAACATTATACCGTGTAGATATGAAAATGAGAAGCTTTGATCGATTCCACTTTGTGCAAAATGCATTGAACAGGCTCCGGGAAGCAAAAACAACAGAGGGGATTACTGTAGATGGTGACTTCAGATAACATCACATTCCTTCCACCACATTAAGCTGCTTTATACCATGTTACAACTTGACAAGATATGATAATGTAATACAATACAACATGATATCAAATAGCAGCAGCCAAAAAGAAGAAAGAAAAAAAAAAGAAGGAAAGGAAGGCTTTGTTTGGGGAAGGATTATCTGTTTCCTACGAGGGCATTCCTTCCAGCAGTTGGGCCGGTATTCAGTTAGGGAAGGGTCTGCTAAAGAAAAAGCTAGCCAAGAATATGCTCTGGACTTTTAAACATTGCAGGTCAAAAAGTCTTACAAGTTGCTAACGAACAACTTGCAATCAAGAGAATTAAGATCAAGTGCAGGCTGAAATTTTAATCTAGCTGTACGTCCAATGCAAACACTGCTCTGCTTTCTTAAGGGATTAGTAATTATTATGACAAATAACATTGCATCATTTCAGGTTACTTTGCATCTTCTTGTGAAGCGCTTCCTCAGACCTCACACTGAGCAAAATCTGTGGGGCAATCCCCCACTTGTAACAGGGGTTTGGAGAGTCACAGGGTGGGCAGTTGTGTGCCTGCACAGGGAGGAAAAAACCTCTGATTTAACCCATTAAAAGGTGCATCCATTTTTGGATGAAAGTTTTCCAAATCTGAAGTTCTGCAGTTTGGCAGCAATGCCTTCAATTCCATGCAGTATATTAGTTATTATAGTAAAAACACCTGCCAGATTTAACTCTATACAATGAATACTCAGTTTCCTATAAAAAAATCAATTTTTCAGTGAATACAGTCTATGAATTCACTTATCTTTACTTATAATGCATTTCTGCAACCTGCTCTGTTACAGTAGGCAATGACACCAGATGGAGAACTACACACTATGGAAGAAATAAGAGTTTCTTTTGAAAGGTTTATTGCAAAAGATAAATAATAATCCTTTGGAAAGGCCATGAGAGCAGCACATTGGAACAGAGAGTGACCATGGCAAGTGCACTCGCTAAAATGTGAGTGTTCATTTAAGTGCTTTGCTGAATCAAGGCCTAAATTCCTGGTTTTATTCAGCTTGGTAATGGTGACGGAAGACAGAATGATTATTTTCACAAAATGTTTTTTTGGTATTTTTTCAGCAGTTTCTACTAAGGTTAGAGTAACAGTCCAGGGTCCTGTTAAATTCCCTCAAAGAAGATGTGGGATCAAACGCTGAAAAATTGATTCTTTCTTGATAGTTAGTGACACTCCTTAAAAATATTTGAAGTCCATCTTCAATACTTTTCACCAGAGCACACAGCAAGCTGGGAATTATAGCACTGCCACACTTTGGAGCTCTGGGTGAGGTTTCACTGGCCACCTGAAATAAGGACATGCATAGATGTGGAACTGCTGCGAGCCAGGTATTTACTGGAAGCACATAACCCACCATCATAGGTGTTAGGCATCTCATGATGCTCAGGGAAGCTGCAGCTCACATTAACATACACAGGCTAACATTAACATACATCAGTAGAGCTACCCCCAGTGCAGAGCCGCGAGATGTTTGTCAGCTGGAAGTTCTGCCTAATTTAAATCCTAGCAATTAAAGAGAAAAACGTACCAATGGGACAAAAAGGGTGGTCAAAAAGAAGCAACACGGATTAATTCAACAACTTTGTTCCAAAGAGGAATAAAACCCTTGGAGCTGACACATTTTACAGAAAGCTCATGCTCTGTGCTCCCCCCATGGAAGGCTTCCAGCTGGGTAGGAAGATGGTCTGCAGACACTGATCCAGAAGCCTGGCATTGCCACTGGTCTCCTTCATGATCTTGGGGATGTTATTGCCAAAGTAGGAGACTACAATTAGTCTACTTGGGCTGTACCAACACTATAGAAAAAAATATACAACACATGTTCCCAGAGGGCTTTCTAGTCATGTCCCAGGTCCACAGGGATCACCACTAAGCACATCTTGCTCATGTCTGGGTACAGCTAACTTGTATATCCACGAGTTAGTGTGTATTCAACCTTCCACACCAACTGGAGCTGTCAATCCCTGATTTCAAACTTGGGCTCAGTCCTTGCTGTTCTTAGAAGTGTTGTCCATTTAGAGGCTATCGTTAAACAAATCAGTATCTCATACACACCATAACTGCAGTCAATGCCAACACCTACCTCATAAGGGTGGGGATGGGGGGGAAGGGGAGAAGGGAAGAAAGTAATCAGACAAATTCTTGGTACCAAGCCTGAGTGCTCTCATAGAAAGCAATTTGTTCATCACAGAAATTGAATTCACACCATTTCCCTGATCCGAGAAGACAGATGACATCAGAGCCTTGGCAGGAGGTGCTTTAGAGAAGACTCTAATCCATGTACTGACAGGAATATTCACTGGAGCTGTTGCTCACGCTCCGTGTCCAAGGCTTGATCATGGTTTGAATATGGACCTTGTCCTGGTTGACAGCAAAAACGCTTTGTGGCAACTGACAAATGAGGTGGTACCCTATAGATTTAAATGTGATTGTGATATACAACATCAGCCTAAAAGTCTAAAGAGTATAGGGGATAAAGGTTGACACTAAAAGTCTAGCTGGGCTCCAAACGGCAGCATGTGCTACATACTTTCAAGACTGCTGCATCTTCATCTCTGCCTATCGGGAAAAATAAATGGACATATTTGATCAAATCTGCACGTCCCCTATTGTATTTTATCATGGCTTTACAGACCTGCAGTTCACAAGTGAATAGATAAGCCTAATATAAAGTAGTTATCCAGAAGAAAATCACTGGATTCTTTAACAGATTGAGCACAGTAAAGGATTCATTCCCAAGAGCTCAAGGTTAGGTCTAATGGGCTTTATCCTCCTTTATTCAGAGTCCCTTGCAGCTGCTAGTATTTATGAACCTAGAACAGTCTCCAGCTCAGAGGCAGCTGAGAAATCAAAAGTAGTTATTCTACAGGAATAGGCTAGACAAATAAGTTGTTCACGTCACACAGAAGCTTTGAAAAACTTTAACTCAGGTCTTATTTCTGAAGGTACTGCCTCCTTCAGTGGTAATGGGATAAGATGCATTGTATTTGTGAAGGTCTAGTGTGGTCAGCTGGATTGAAACTGGAGTAGAAATGGGAGAATTACCTCTCAATTCCCAAAAAAAAAAGCTTTCTCAGCAGGAGTCAGGGCACTGGTTTGGTGATCAAAGCCAACATTTATTTATAAAAAAAAAAAATGATCAGAATGAATTAGACAAGTTAACAGCATAAGCTCCCTCCCTTAGCAGTGGTGGAGTAAAGAGAAGAGAGCAGTGGGATGTGGCTGCTCTGTAGAACTTTGGCCAGGCTGGATACTGCTCCAGGTCGTCCTTTGTATCTGTATCAGAATCTGAAGATGTTCAGACCAGTAAAGCACATCTTTGAAGTCACCCTTCAGGCCAACATTTTGTTGTGGAATTCATCCTGTACCCACGTTAACAGACTCCAGCAGGGCCTTGAGCAGGTCCAGGTAACCTGTACCCTGAACTAAGACGTAACGTGCTCTACTCCACCAACATGGGCTTGGACATGTGAGCCGCTAGACCTCAAAGGGGTAAAAATCACCTGAGATTGCCCATGTAGGAGACAGCTGTCATTCAACCGCCTCCACTGGTGCTTTCCTTAAGCTTCTTGGTCCTGGAAACACCAGCCTGGACAAGAGAGAACCCTCACTGACTCTGCCAGTCATGCAGCTTTTTGGAAATCCACTCTGGGAACAGGACTGATGAAAGAGTCACATGAATGAATAAAATTACTCACAAAACAGCTTCCTTTGCCTGTTTTTGCTACAGTTACAGACATCACTTGAAAAGCAAGGACTGAAAAGCATACTCTGCTTATTTTGAAAGTCAGGACTTTAAAGTAGGGTGGAGGAACCAGGGAATTTAGCAGGACAATAATGACAAATCATGACTCCATGCTTTCCAAGAACCAGTGCAGTCTTTTCCATGATTCAGGCAGGAAAAAAAAAAAAAAAGAAAAAAAAAGTTAAATGTCCTTGGACATAAATGGACGGAGGCACCTGATCTCACTATTTAAACAGGTAAAACACTTCCTTCAGTGGTATTACTGCCAGCTTTTCCTGATGTCAGTGGGATTATAGCTGACCCTGCTTGGAGCAGGAGGTTGGACAGAGGAAACTCTGAGACCCCTTCCAACCTGAGGGTTTTAACTGTTACCATCCAGACAGCTTGTTCTAGTTCTTTGCACAGAATGCTCAGTTCTACTCAGCTGAGTCTTAACAACATTGTCATTAGTGTAAGCACATTTAATTATTACAATAGTCCAATGATTTGACCTGATCTCCCAAAACCTGTCATGGCAAAGGCCAGTTTTCTATTGAGAATGAGAATTGGTGATCATTTCAGCATCCTTTTGGAAGAGTTAGAGGATTATTTATGGTTCACTCAGCAGAAGCAGCATGGAAAACAAGGAAAGACCAGCAGGAATGTAGGCAGCCTCTCTCCAGCTCTGAACTCCTCAAGTCTGGATTTGAGTCCTGGCAGCCAGCAGGACTGCAGGCGAAAGTCTCAAGCCAGAAGACAACTCCTTGTGCCTGTGTACACATCCCAGTCCAGAGCAATGCTGTTAGTGTGACTCAGCTGAGTGCGTTTGGAGAAGGCCAGGAATGGGTCTGAGAAGGAAATCTGGCTGGTAGCCACCGGCCTTCAAAGCAGAAAGCACATCTCCACTCTTGCCTAGATTTTCAATCAGCAATTGGCAGTACAAGCTTTTCCCAATCACACAGCACCTCAGAGGGCTGTGAGGATACTGGGATGAAAAAGCTACTTGAGCTGTATTTTACCCAGGCATCCATGGTGATGCTACCTCCATGGCACGTGAGTGCCCATGGGGACATCTCCCACGAGTTGCCCCAGATGCTAGGAGGGCCTTGCCTTCATCCCCGTGTGCCCACTTGTACCCAACACCTCCCCATCCGATCCCCCATGAACTGTAGCTGCTCTGCATCTCCCACACTCCTAAGCTGGAGATTTTCCAGTGCAGCCAGACTGATTAACCCAAGAGACAGAGCTGCCATGCTACCGGTGCTTCCTACGGCCCGTACTCTTCCTTGGAAGGCTTCTTCCGTCTTTCTGCACACCTTGTGCAGTTGGCTTCTGTCCAGGGGAACAAGGAGGAAGTAACTAAAAGAACACAAGCAAAACTTCCACTCGAGCAGAGGGGCATGCAACTAATTTGTCCAGTTTCTCACAGCTTCCAAAACAGAGAGGCACAGGCCTGGAGTGTGCCAGTAGTTAAACCTTCCTCAGTATCCTCCACAGCTGTGCCTTGGACTTGAATTGCTCTGGAAGTGCACTACATGTGGACATGCTTAAAAAAGATGCTGAGATTAGGAAAACATTATTCCACTACAGGAATAACACATTTCAGCTGCCTTTGCTGCTGCTCAACCTGAAAAATCTTTTCCAGCAGAGAAAGGACTTTGTGGGGGAAATAAAGTGACACGCACTAGAAGAAACTCCAGCATTGGGGGTCTGGATTGTTTAAGACACGAAAGTGCAGAACATTTTTTGAACCAAGCGTTAGCCAGGCCGTGATGTTCCTCCTAGGGTTCAGTGACCGTAAGAGGAACAAGCAGAAACCACAGCTCCTTCACAGGTTGCACTGGCTTCCACATGGAGCCACGTTGTGTATGATGAAGGATGGTTGAAAGCTCCACCTGCTAGTGCTATGAAACAAGGACATGCGCTCAGTATCGGGCAGGGTAGCAGCCAACAGCCTCACATAACTCCTTTTGACACAACGTCCTGGCCCTAGGGACTTGTGGTGATGGCCAGAGGGCTACGTGAGCAGCTCCAGTGGTAGCAATCTGCTGGTAGCTACCAGCCTCTCCAGACACTCCTTAAAGCCAAGATGAGCTGAGAGGTGGATACACATGGTTGGTAACTTGCACAGCACATGTGCTTCTCCGACAGGACAGGAACTGTGCAAGACTTACATCTGCCTCTGCCAGAAACTGCTGCCCGTCCTTTGTACGGGGCGGCCAGGCTAAGTCACCCAACAGAAGCAGGTTTTGTAGGTCATTGGCAGAGGCACAAGAGCACGGGAGGTTCTGCTCACTCCAACAGCCATCCAACTGGACGAGAGCAGAAACAGATTCAAGTTAAGGAGTGTTTTGGAAGGCAGCATTTTTGATAGTTTGTTTTTCTGGCTTGTTGGCCTTTTCTCAAAAGGGATAGTGTTTCTCGAAGGGAAGTTTCTTTTTTGTAAAGTGACTGACCCTCTGGCATCAGTACAAAGTTTTAGGAGATGAACTCATACTTCTGAGTACGATTCCTTTGCACTGCTGAGAGCTGCTAATGAAGAGGAGCAGGAAGCAGCTACAAAGAGCGCGCCAGCAGCTGGGAACAGAGAACAGAGGTGATGTTGGGGGGCCACAGGGCCCCAATCTGCTACAGGGATCTCAAAACCAGAGAGGCCAGATCCGCCTACCCCCCCCCCCCCCCCCCAGAGAGGGGGCTTACGGGTCCTCAGCAGCATTTAAGCCTCAGAATCCCTCCTCCCTCTTGCTCATCTGCCGCCTGCCTCTGAAAGGGCCTAATCTTCCCCAAGTTGCTTTGAAGTTACCCAGGGATTTAGATTTCTGCTTCTTTTAAGGCAAGGCAGAGTGCTGCGGGTGAGCTGGGCAGCAGCATAACGGTTTCTCCACTCCCTTAACACAGAGCAGGCACCACAGCGTGACAGCCTTAGTGGGGGTCAGCTCTTCCCCTCCTCCTCGCTGCGTAAAACATCTCCTCCTCCTGGCTGGCGTTGCAAGGAAAGGGATCTTATACCCACCGCCCGGCCCCCCCGACCAGCCACCATAGCCTGGATGCCTTCTGCTGGCTCCATCCTCCTTCTGCTACAAACTGAGCATGAGACATTTCTGCACACCCTCCTGCATCGGATACCTGTAATCAAGAGTTCCAAAAACCTGCCATATAATTTTTCCCCACTGACACAAGAAGCCTCAGTTCACAGCAGCGTTGATGGGTAACACTGCCAAGGCTTGTGTTGTGTCAATGAGTTCTAAAGGGAGTCGTGGATCCAGGTGATCAACTACAGAGTAATTCTAAAAAGCCTCATCCCATTGCAGTGATTTACACCCTCTGAGTTTGCTTAGCTTTTTACGCAGCTCTTTCCATCCCAGGAAGCTATTACACTTTACAGAAGGGAATCTGATATGCTAAATATATTTGAGATAGATTACTAGACTTATTTGCTTCCTTTTCAAGGAAGAGGAACAGAGCCAATGTCATGCTCCGAGTCACCAGAAAAGCAAAAATGAATCTTTGGGGCCAAAGTTTGAAAACAGCATAGCAAAGGATTTCTGTCTCCTCCTGTTTTTCAGATGTCCCAGAAGTTTCTCACCCCAATCAGTAGTCCAGAGCATCACAGAAAGCATTCCTTCAAAACCCCAAGAAGGCATCATGGTTTTCACTTTCCAAAACAGTGAAATCCCCGCTTCCCACCCATATTTCTTATCACTTTTGGAAATCTTGCTCTGCCTGGGGGCTCTTGATTCCTGTTTCCCTCTAACCTTCAGGCCTTGCCCTGCACAATGGAGGCCATCAACAAAGGGCATCTGGCCAGGAGCAGATGCCAGGAAGGTTACCCAGGCTTTGTTCACACGTCAGTGGCAGGGATGTGCCCAGGGAACCAGAAACAGGAGATTCCCATCCACTTGCTGATCTGCAGGTCTCCATCCTGGAGAGAAAGCGTCTGGGACCATCTGTGTCTCCCAGTAGATGTCATGGGGCTTTGTATGCGAATTTCCAGGCATAGAAACATGTTAGGGGAATGCAAGATAGGCAGCACCCCTAATTTTTATTCCTCGTAACAGCTTATCTTCTCTTGCATCATGAAGCATCTGGGAAGCAGCCAAGGGCATACAGCTGGGGAGATAGCAACTGGGGAGGGAGAGGAAAAAAGTCAAGGGGAATACAAGCATATTTATAAAAATCAGAACAATAGTTTCCCAGAGTTGTGATAAGAACTATTTTCTAAGCTGCAACGCTGAATTTTTCATGCATTTCTCATACCTCTTCTTAAAAAAACAAAACCTCACAACTCCCCCCTATGCCCCCAAGCCAAAGCTGTCATGAAAGCAGCAGTCAAGGTGGAAGGAGTTAATCCTTTTGCCTCTCAGCAGGGAGGCCATCTGCCTGCAGGCTTGGGAAAGGACCATGAAGCTGGTGGTCCTAACCAAGTCCCTGGTGGGCATTTTTTCGGCTCATAAAGCCCAGCACACAGCACTCCCTCCAGTCTGAAACAATTGGCAAGAGCATCTCAAAGGGTGGCCTGGATTTGTAAACAAGCAGAGCTTTGCATCCCCAGCCAGCAGCGCTGTACTTCTCTGGCAAAGCTGCCTTATGCAGTATCCCTCTGGCTCTCTGCCTGGCTCTTGCAAGTGTTATCAATCGCTTGCTTCCACGAACATTAAAGAAATCAAACTTTCCTTCTTTCTCTTTGAACCCCCCCCCCCCCCCCCCCTTTTTAAATAGCAGTTTGAAAGGAAACAAACTTAGATCAAGGTCAGAGGCATAAAAAGTCTGTTTCTCATGCTCTGAGGAAATCCTAGCAGTTGGATGGTGGATGCGGTTATCTCCCAGCCCTATCTGGACGTGGATTCAGAGAAAGCCTGGGAGGGATTTCCCAGGGTCTCACCATCCTGCCCCCATCCCCCCCTCCCTGCTGCAAGGCAGGATCCCCTCTGCACTCCATTCCTGACAGATCTCAGACCAGATGCCACACGTGGCTGCATGCAAAAACTCTTCTGCCCAGCATACACCTATGGGTGCTGTTTATCCTTGATATTCCATAGGGCAAGGCCTGGGGAGGGTGCCATTCGCCAGCAGCACCCAGCCCTGCTTGGAGGAGTTTTGCTGATGTAGCACCAGCCATGCACAAGTGAACTGACTGAATTTGACTGGTCAAATTAATGCACATATTTACAAGACACATGGCATCACTCCATTGAATTTAAGGCAATCGCTCACCTGAGCAAAGATAACCATGGGTCTGCAGGTGAGGCAGTCACATTGATCACAGAAGGTAGCTTTCTACTTAGCTCCCATTGCGGTCAAAGCATGACTTCAGCATCTCTT
Source organism: Anser anser (assembly GCF_964211835.1). Taxonomy (NCBI): domain Eukaryota; kingdom Metazoa; phylum Chordata; class Aves; order Anseriformes; family Anatidae; genus Anser; species Anser anser. The sequence goes on from NC_139732.1 coordinate 21,532,590, forward strand.
AACACTGAACACCTTCAATACGCATTTAACATTGTTGAAATAATTACAAATAAGCTTCACAAAACAAACATATGAATGAAGCCAAGGAAAGCCCAAGCTCAGAATCCTTCCTTCCATACAATCACCTCAAGCTATGGCAGAGTATTTTGGTAGCAAGCTGAACAAGAGCTTTAGCAGTTTTTACCTAGGAACTGATCTACGTCACCCTTGCAACTCTTCTTGTGGGCTAATCTCAGAAAGAACAGGATGCTTGGAGTAAATGAGAAGGGACCCACCTGAGAAAGCAGCAGAACTGGGAGAAGAAACCAGCTTCCACCAGGGTCCCAGGTTCCCACCTAGGCACAAGGCATGTTTTTCCCCTTTCTCCTTTAAATCAAAGCAACAGCATCTCCCCTTTTCATTCATGCAGTTAGTCCAAACAAGTCCAGATGGGGAGAAAATGACAGATTTTAAGTTCACGTTTAAAATAACTTATGCAGTTTGGAGCTCCTTCCAGCTTCATCTCAGCAACGTTGTGCTGCAAGCCAAGGTTTTATACATAGTGTCATCAGGGGATCACATTTACAAATAAGATTAAGAAGTGAAACAAAAATCACTCAAGATGGAGATAACTCACTTGCTGGCAGAGAGCAAAGGGCTGAATTGATCCTCTGGCCCATGCGCACACTTCTCCATCTGCCAATAACGCCCAGCAGTTTGTCAGTGCCACAGCACGCAGTGTTTATAGCTGGGGATTGTAATGAAATCAACATCTTGCACAGGGAACGTAACTCCTCCAGAGCTCATCTGGGTGACACAAGCGTTCCCTATGGAGCAGAAAGGAAACACCTTGTCCAATAGTGGCTTTGACATGTAAGAGCCCCTGAATGCACTCAGAGCCCTGAAGGGGTTACTGACAAGTGCAGGGAAGTCCCAAACAAGGCTGAAGCAGGGGTTTGGATCTGTGGATTTGGATACAGAGCACCTGTTCAGAGCTCCAGGGCAGACCTGGAGGGATCACGCAGCACATATGGTGAGCGCGAGCCATGCAAACAGACTTCATGCTCAGCACAGCGCCCTGGCTCTGGACACATCAGACTCCGCAGAGCCTCCCAGGGCTCCCAGACACAGGCGTACTGGTGGGACCAGCCTTCCAGATGTTGGCGATCTTTGCCAGCATCACTGACAGGGGATGGAAAGCTGCTAGCCCTATGCACTCCATTAAGCCAACACCTATTCTGGATCTATCCACAGGAGCCCCAACACACTGGTGTGGTATAAATCACACAGCACAAGTCCACCCCAACATAGCCTTAGCTTTGGATTGCCTTCCCTCTAATAAACTGCATTATACACTGGGCATTTTTTCCAGCCCAGGCTTTCCTAATGAACACTGTGAGGCTTATATAAACAAAGAAATGAAGCACGGCAGTTTGAGACTACGGAGAAAATATCACAACCATACCAACAACATCAACAGTTTAGAGAAAACGCTTGGAGCTGTCAATACCCTGAGATGAGTGGTGAAAGGTTTGGGACATATTCCAGTTTGAAGTAATAGACAGCTTGTTGGTGTGCTTGCAAAGCTTATGGGAAGGCTGCACTTTTCAGAAGCAGTTCAGAAGTGGTACTGAACATGTGGGAATAACAACATGGAAAAGCCCAAACCAGGATAAATGCTAGTAGCCATAAAAAATCTGAAATTGAAGAGCTCTCTGCCAAGAGGGGAGCTCAATAGTTTGGCGTTCCAGAGTTCAGGTCTTAAAATATGTCTCAGCACTTCAGAGCAGTACATTCCTAACCCCAGGCTGCTGTCTGTGTATATGGCCAGGGCATGAAAGGAAGTCAAATTGGTCCTGAGAGAGGCATCTCAACCAATGCTGTCCTCTTTCCAGAACAAATACTCAGCAGTGCAATGATTTCAGAGAATTCCTGAAGGATGCCCTACAAGCCACACTGATAGCTTCACTGACTGAGACCTGGGTTTGAACCTGCACTCCCGTCTGTGCTCACCTTTTAGGCACAGACTTAGAAAGCATACCGGGAACAGAGTTAAAATTGAAATATTTGCCTCTTGTCCTTCTCATTTACCTTCCGCCTTCATGCCTTTTCTTTCATGACTACATCTCTACACTCTCCATTTTTCTGTGCCTCCAGTTTCTCAGTTCATACTTGTGTGTTTGATATTCTTTATTTCCCATTGCTCTTCCCTTGTTAAAGCATAAGTTCTATGGCTGGTCTTCACAACCAAGCACTGGTTATTTGAGAAGGGATGCTCAAATGAGCATTGCCATAAGAGCTTATGTAAGGCAGGGGTTGAAAATGACACTGTGGGACAAATAATTCTGCCTGATGACACAAACCCAGAGTGAATCCTACCCTGGGGGGCTCCGAGGTTGCTGCTCTGCCCCATCCTCATCCCCACACCATCCCTGCAGCTGATGTTGCAGGAGGGAACACGTTCCCACAGCTCAGGACCAGCAGCCAGCCCGGTCTCTTAACGTAAAATGTTTGATGTCATGGGTTGGTGTTGAGGCATGGGGTTTTTCGTGATGTTTGTCCCACATGACGTTGCTGGGAGGGGATGAGATGCAGAGAGCCACGGGGAAGCTGCATCTTAAATTGGCTCCGTGGGACTTGGAGCAAAACCGTCAGCAGCAGAAGTGCCTGGCCAGGGGGGATGGCTCGGTAATGAAACCAAGGTGGCTGAGCTGCTGACAGCTGCAGAGCAAGCCAGAGGAGAGGTGGGTTTGGGAGCGAAGGGGAATATTTCATCTTTCCTGACTTGATGAGTTTGCATTGGCAGAACACAATGAGGAGCAGATGTCAGATGGAGATGCCAAACTACCCGGTACATTTTTACAGTGAAAATAATGACACTCTTTCAGACCACTAATGTTTTCAGTTTCTCAGCAGCATTGGCTCATTTTCTTAGGAAAAAAAACTCTGAAAGTTCTCAAAGAAGGGTTTTTAACCAGCACTCATCACAGCGCTTCAGCAGCAACCTTTCACACGGAGCCTCGTGTCTGCAAATTAGCCATCAGAATAAAACCCACTTCCCAGAGCTAATTGGATGCTAAGCAGACACCGAGCCATCTGCAGCCACCAGGGCAAACTTACCTGGGGACTGCTAACCACAAATTTCTTCCGTAGCACTTTCTCGCAGTCTGAGTCACCTGTTTGTCTTCCCTTTTGCCCAAGGGCTGTGTTAGTTCCTGTGGAGCAACAAATTTGGAAACACTTGGAAAACTGAAGCTGGACTCATTTCCATAGTGGATGTACTCTGGCTAAGCCAAATTTAGGAAGCTTCAGATCCAGGTGATATGTGTCATGAACATTTAAAATAATAATGTTGAATTTTGGTGGACTTTTGTCTGGTAGCTGATTGACTTGATGGTTATACAGTGCCTGCAGCATAACTACGGCATGATGGTGGCTTCTTAGACACCAGAGTACCCACTGAGGGCGAAAGAGTTGGCTACGGAATGAATGCTGTGGTGTCCAACCATCTCCAAAATCAACTCAGAGTTTCCCCAGCCACAAAGACCTTCATGTCCCATCTCTGGTGTTGAGCAGGGGCTCCCACAAAGAAACTCATAAGTGCCCCCCCCCCCGAGCACTTATTTCCACGAAACCTGTGAAAACTTCATCTCTTTGAACCTTCTCCCTTCCTTTGCCAGATTTCATTGAAGTTGGCTGATGTATGCAGAAGTTTTTTTGAGGGGGGGGCACTAAAACCCCACTGCACATGACCGTCCCCCCTTTGAGTGCCCATTCCTCCTGGCTCAGCACTTTAGCGTGAACCAGGCAGTGGATGTGCTAGCTCAAGAGCCACAAGCCCACACTCTGCAGCTGGACATTTTCTCATACATATACTTGGAATGAAACTTTTCTGGTTTGGGGATTTTTTTTTATTTTATTTATTTTTTTATTTATATATTTATTTATTTTTGTTCTGCTCTACCTGCCGTTCAGGTCAGCGTGCCTGGTCAGCCTGCCTTGGGCTTAAGCAAAAGCTGGTCAACAGAAGAGGAGAAAACATGGCCTTAAGTGGGGAAGAGGGGAGGGAAAAGGCGGGAGGAGAGGGGAAAATGTGGAGAGGTGAATCCTAGATATGTTTCCTGATACATGCTCCTTGTCTGCTGGGGTTGGGAGCTGGAGATTGGCACCTTGAATGAAAACTGGGCATTATTGTTGCCTGCTTCTGAGGAGGTCTTGATGTTTCAGGTGTTTGGGACAAGAAGAAGGAACCCCACATGCCACAGGGGACACGAGGACATTTCGTGTCTGATTGACATTAACCAGCACTCACACATCCCATGGGATCTGCGAGCCAGGAGCATCCTGGAGGAGGCAGCACAAGGGGGAGCTTGGGCCATGAGAAAGGAGCCGACACCTGAGCCAGGATGACGATGAGCTCCTGCACAGCTGGGATCAAGCAGGAGCATCGAGCTGAGCTGCAAACCCTCTGTTGTGGCCGTATTTCCCATTCCCAGAAGAGCGTTATGTTTTTGCAAGTGTTCCCCTGAAAAATAACAGCATCCAGCCCAAGAAAACATCACAGCCACCTCAGGACTCCTTTGGGGAAAACACAAAGGAAAGAAGGAATTATGCTGTGACGTAACCAGCTGAATTAGGATTCAGAGAGAAGTTTAATTTGAGGATTTAAAAGATCGGCATTTTTCCTAGAAAGATCATACAAAGCAAGTGTCTGAACTATAGTTACCTCCTTACAACCTGTCAGGTTTTTCTCCATTAATGAAACACAGCTAAAATATTCCAGTTCTCCTTCTACAAATCTATTGTGGCATGTCCTGGAATCCAGCTCGTGTCTATAAACGTATAGAATATTATCTTTACTTCCCCCTGCTTATTGGCAATGGCTAGTAATCTTTCAGTTGTGGTATGCAAAGCCAAACATGAACCAGTATTTTCCATTATGGTTGTAATTTTGGCCTGTAATTTTATCACTCAAATCTAAATCCACTTCAGAAACACCATAAACTAATTGTCACAGAATAAACTTAGAGTGGTTTATAAAAGTGATTTAATAAAAGGAAAATAAAAAACAAATGTAAGCCATAATATTTTTGGCAAAAAGGTCAAATATTTCTTTCTCTTACCTCATTTGAATGCAAGAACCTGCTTCTTTTAAATGCGCTCGCAGCAGGTTTGTTTGTCTTGGATTATGCGGTAGCAGATATAACATTTGTCCAGTGAGAGTTGTTTAAAAAGAAAAAAAATACCAGCAAGGTAAACAGCTCAAATTTGTATGCAGCAGATATCCACGGCCTAATTTTTTTTTTAAATATCAAATGCTAAGTGCTGACAATATGACCATGTTCTTATTACACAGTTTAAGCCATTTTCACAGTTTGCAAAACCAAACACTTCAGAACCCGCTGTAAGTTTATGTTAGGCCATAATCTGAATGACTGCTGCTTAGCCTGCTTCACTTCATTCATATTAAGAAACAATATACAGAGGATATAAAGTGATCAACTGTGTTTACACTGATGAAAAAAAAAGCCTTCGCATAAGTAGTAAACAGGGAATCTGGGTATGAACATTAACAGACTGCTGCTAATCATTTATGAAGGGAACTTTGCGAAGCCTCCCAGCACAGGCGAGTCTGGGAAAGGCAAATGATAACAAGTCCCCGGGCGGCAATTCCAGGAGTAACCCCCAAGTAACCCCTGCACCCCACGCACCACTCCAGAAGTAAAACATACCGCCGCCTTGCTGAGGTTTGCAGGGGTCCTCGCTTCTTCGGGTTGACACGTGAAGGTTTGCAAGCAACGGATTTGCAGGGGGAAAAAAAAAAATAACACGGCCCTGCGTTTATTCATAAAAAATATCTGCTTCAAAACTGCAGTGGGAGCCTGTTTATAATAAACCAACAAATGATATAGAGGCTGCTGTTTGGCACAGGAATGGCCTGGGAGAGGCTTGTATTACATTTCTCTCTCTCAGCGTTCATGGTATAAGGCAGAGCAGGCTGAAATTTATGTTCTCCTGGTACTGTCGTCCTGTCTGTGCTGCTCCGGAGACAGTTCTGGCACAGTCCCTCGCCTGTGCTATGCATCGCATCCCCCTGGATTTATTGCCAGAGGTTGGGGTGAGGGCAGGGGGGCATTTCTGACTTCTTTATGGTGATGGAGGCACTTGAAGAGGCCAGGACAGACACAGATAAGTAGCCCCAGAGCCAGCTACTGACCACCACTCTCCCACTTGCACTTTCTTGTGCTCTGGGCTAGCTCAGATTTTAACATAAGACCATCACCGCTGTGGCTGGGCTATATACAGATTTAGAGGAAAATGGGGAAAACGAGAATTACTTTCTCTTATTTGAATTTTGGTTTCTAGTTTTTTTCTCTCCCTCCTACTTTCTAAATAACCACAGGTGTGTGAGTAAGAACCCTTCTGAGTCCCATCAATCCATCCATCCATCCATCCATCCATCCATCCACCCATCCAGTCTTCATCTCTTAGTCTACAAAACATTTCGTGCTGTAGGCAGCCCAGGCTGTCCATATCAAACATACAGAAATTGAAGTTAGGAAATCCAGATCTCACCAGGATCTTCTCTCTGAATGCCTCAAATGAAGGAATGATCCCCACAGGTCGTGGTCCCCTAGGTCATATTGATTCCTATGGATACAACAATTTCTGTGTCACTGTGGGATAATGCAAAGGTCTGCTGTGTCCTCCAAGTCTAGTATTAGAAAGGCCATGTTCCCCCCCTCCCCCCCCAAAAAAAAACAAAACAGGAAAATGCTAACCTCAGCCTCTCCATCTCTGACTGATGTTATGGAGGAGTATTTCTCACCCACTGAGGCTCAAGGATACTCTTTAGCACAGCAGGAAATTTAGCTGCTGGAGAAAGCTGAGCATCCACCTCTGGAAGGGTTTTGATACCAAAGACAAGGCTGCGAGCACAGTGTCCCGCAGCAGGCTAGTGCAATGATCTCTGTGCTGAAGGTGATGCAGATCTCATCTAAACAGCTTTGGACCAGCCTTCCCATAGGATTTCTGGCCATCGTGTCAGGGTGCTGAGTCTGGCAGCCACAGCAGCGGAGCTGCCGTGGTCACAGTTGCCAAATCTGTTTCTACCGAGACTTGCAGAGACCCCTGACTGAAGCTGCTGGAAAGTTCTCTCCAGTAGAAAAAATGCTCTAATGCCTTCTCCCTTTGCAAAATACTTTGAGAAACTCTGATTAAAGAGCTTCATAAGACCTGCATATTACTATTTATTGTTGTTATTATACAGATTTCACTCTCCACTTTCAGTGAAACAGTAGCGGCATAAGATACAGTGCTGGAGTTACAGTCTGTGTCTTGACCCCTACAAATTACTTCTAGATGTAAGAGCCAGAAAAAGCTAGAAATCAGGCAGAGAAAACACAAGAGAGAGCAAGGTTGTTCAGTGCAGACCTCACTGCCTGCTGCATATGATTCAGTTGTTAACAGAAGGCTGTTTCACCAGGGTACCGCTCCCCACATGCCTTCAAAATCTGTAATGTGATTTAAAATACATATAAATATACACATATGTATGCATGCATATATACACATGCGTACTTATATACAGAAAAAGGAAATTATTTTTGATGGCCAGGCCATGGGAACCCCAGGGGTCAATTCCCACCAAGATAGACAATTTATTTACTTTTCTTCTCAGTATTATGAATTGATCTTTCCACCAGCACAACTCAGAGATCCTTAGGTCATTTCTTTGCCTTTTCTCTTTCCCTACTCTCTTTATGAGATAATACTCAACTAGGACTCAAAAAACAACCAAAAAACTCTTCCACTTATTAGGGCTTGATCCACTCCTGACATTATCTGAGAAATTCCTCCTCTGATTTATTAAGAGACCTAGCGTCTGATGGATGCTGAGTCTCCTAAACCACTTTTCATGCTTTCTTCTGCATGTTTACCCTTTGCACATCACTTGGGAGAGGGACACAGCTTGGGCTGTTGAACTTTGGGCAACAGCTCCCTGCTAGTCCCTGTTTCTCTCGGATTCCCATGACGTTGGTGTGTCCCTGTGTTTGGGTTGTAATAAAAGGCTACTGGGGGGATGGAGGGGTCACTTGTTTAAAAATAGTTTCCAGCAGGGATTTTTTTTAGGCTGTTGTTGTTTTTCAATTACCACATTCCCACTGGCCTCGGGTCAGGTTTGGAAGTCGCAGAAGAGCCTACAGAAAAAGGAGAGAGTGGGAATTTAGGATGGCAGATCTCTGGTGGAAATGTGAGGAGAGGGACAGCAAAGAATGAAAAACAAGAGATGGAGAGCATCAGAGAAGCAGAGAGAAAGAGCAGAAATAACTCAGGTGCCAAATAACCGGTGCCAGTGGTTCTCATCTCCAACGTCTCCCCCGCTGAACTGAAACCCTTGTGCCTGAGTAGGGATGGGCAGGGATTTTGGGAGCCTGGCACATCGGGGCAGCCCACACAGGGCCCCTCGTCCTCGCTCCACCCCATGCGCCCGCTGCGTCGCCCTCTCTTGCCACGGTTTGACCAACAGCTCCAAGACCGCAGCGCTACCACACATGCCCTGATTTCCTTTCATGGCCAGGTGCTTTTAATAACACGCTGCCAACTGCAAGTGGTATTGCTGCAAATGATGCCTGGAATGAAAAGAGGAAAAAAAAAAAAAGTCAATGAAACAGAACAGATAATTTTGCAATTTAATTTTCCATCTTCTCTAATAATGGCACCAGTGTCACGCTTGATGGATGAAACTGCTACATACGGCCTCTCAAGATTAATTCCCCTCCTATAACTTCAGCCGTGATTTTCCAGAGCAGCCTCTTGGCTCCCTTATTCAATCTTCCCCCCGTCCCTTCCCCTCTCCCTTCCCAGCCTTCTCTTGCTTGGAAGAATGTTTTGGATCAAAGCCGACAAGGAGAATTAGACCGGGTATAAGGGCTGGCTTTCATGTTTACTGAAGAGACTCGAATCCTTTTCCTGAAGGAGAGTGCAACTTTTATGTGGAAAACTTCAGCGCAGCAGCAATCAGACCTGAATAGCCTCTGTTCCTTATCTGAAACTGCTGACTACTGCACAAATACCGCATATCTGCTCCTTCCAGGATCTTGAAGGATCTACGTTTTTTACCATCTTGCTTGGGCAAAAATCTCTGAAGCCCATTAAAAGTTACACCGTAATCTGATCTCCATATTTTCTCAAGCCAGGAGATCTGGAATTTAAAGACAAGGTTTGATCTTATCTATTTTTTATCTGATGATGCTGGCTCCACCAATAAGATTTATCTGTAAAGAAAATAATGCGATTAATGTCCCGGCTGTCTAAGTCTTTATGGAGACCTCTCAGTTTTTGCTACTCAGAGCACTTCAATTAAATGTAACTCTGTAAACCTGAGCAAACCAAACCCTTATCTGAGAACACGCAGCACTCCTAAATTAAATTTGTGCATTTGGTATACCCTGTGGAAAGGACTCGGGCTTTCTTTGCTTTTTTTGTGTGAAGGGGACACAGAGACACTGTTCTGCATAAAACCCGAGTTCCTCTCCCCTAGCCTGGCAGGGAGCACACATACCACTAACAAGTGCTATTACTGCATTTACGTCATTGAAGAATTTTCTCCTTCTGGCATGCTCTCTGGCGTCCCACAGCTGAAGGAGCTCCAGGAAAAAAGCAAACTTGCTAGCGTGACAGGGGCTGAGGGAGCCACTTGGGTTGGAGATCGGGAGGCCAGGAGCTGCCTCCAGCTTTGGGACAGACCCAGTCTCCATCTTCAGGTGTTTCCATGCTTCTTCCCAGGGCAGGAGCACCCAAAGGAGCAGTGATCCATAGCTGCCTGGGTGCTCTCAGGTGCTGGTGGAAGCAGAAGGCTGGTCCCCAAGCTGCCCGTTGCAGCGCCTGCAGGAAGACCAGGGTGTGCTTGGCTCACCTCCAGCTGGATCTTGCTCAATCTACAGGGGTCAAACCAGTTGGATGTCAGCTCCACAGAGAAAAGTACCTCAAAATCTGGTGGCTTGAACATCTCCAATAGACCTTGGCTGGAAAAGGAAGGGAGGTCTTCTTCAAGATGGGGGCTTTCCCATTTCTTCAGCATTTTGGAGACGCCAAAGTTCCCGATTTCCCCACGACACTCTTCAGGCAACACTGATACCTTGCTGTGGTTATATGAAGGGGGAAATGGCACAGAAAATGGATCCCTTTAAATAACAAGGCTCTTCAGACCAGGAACTGCCAGCCAGGCTGTGCCCAGCGTCTGAACAGACCTCTCCAGCTTCTCTTCCCTCTGCTTCCCCTCCCTCAGGGTCTAGCAGTGCCAAGGGTTTGAGAGAGCCCCAGCAGCTGGAGCAAGGCTGAGCTGGATGAGAGCATGGGGACAGCCTGAGATCACCGTTCCTCTTTGAGCCGAGCCATTTGTGGTGTCACCCCCAGGGTTTTGCAGGAAAAGTGAGCCAGGCACAGCACGTGGTGCGAGGGGTCAGCAGGGCTCCCTTAGAAGAGGTGGTTTCACAGCGAGCAGGTTCACCGTGAATGGGTTCATTCACTGCAATTCCGATTTTTGGCTTTGCTTTTCTGTGCAAAAGCAAAACATAATTTCTGGCTGATCTCACCTGAATTATTTCCAAACTGCTTTTCCTCTGAGTTATTTGGGTTTGGAACCAGGCTGAAAAAATTAATTGTGCACCCAGTCCTAGGGTTTTTCTCTATCAGCTGGCTTCAGAGTTCCCATAGCTGCACTTTGGCTGCAGTAACCTCCAAGATGGAAAAATATGTTCCTGTCCTGAAATCCATCTCAGCTTCTTGTTCTTCCAAGCTACTAATGGGAATGATGATGATGATGATGAAGATAACGATGATGATGATTAATAATAATAATGATAATAATAATAAAATTACTTTGAAACTTTTACAGTAAGGAAAAATGGTGATCAGAAGAAAGTACACATACCTGTTGGTTGCTGTTTTCAACTGCAGCATAATTGTTTTCTTTTTCAAATTTCAGAAACTTCTGGGAAATTATCTTCTTCCTCCTTTCAGAATGGCCGTTACATAAACCTACTTTTGCCACTTAAAATTTCATTTCATAAGATGGCTTTTACTGGCCTTTGCTTTGCCTCTAAATTGTTATTCCCCCCCCTTCCACCACCATTCTCTTTGTTCGTGGAACATTATTAACAAAATTCCCTTGTTGTTAGTAAAAGTCTTTTTTTGATAAACATTGCTTGGTATATACGTCTTTTTGTTTAAAAATGGTGATGCTCTTTAATAACAAGCTCTGAGACCTTACATACGAATGTTGCAATTCTGGCTGGAAATAATTTAAAGCAACTTCCCTGGATGTATAGGGCAGGGTCAAAATGCAAACCCCGTTTGTTCACATCATTTAGAGTAACTATCCTGAAGTCATTGGCAATGGCCACACATGACCCTAGAGAGAGCCCATTTCTCATCAATGGCAGATCCAAAATCTTCACCTGGTCTTTGCATCGACTTTGGTTGATCCCTATTGCTCTTCAAGTGAACCACAGGCTTCAAGGTACTTTAGGCATGTATAGTTAAGTAAAAACCTATTCTTCTACCCCTGATTGTGGCAAAAGCTCTCACAGGGATGAACAGGGCAGGAGTACAAACCTTGCGAGTGCCTGCCCCATACCACCTGGGAACGGACCCTCTCAGGCTCATAACACACCTCCGGGATGCGATGGGCTTCATCACTTGTCTAATCAAAGAGCTTGCCCACCGCCAGCCGAGGAAATCAGTTACTTGCAGTAAAACTGAAATTTCCATTCCTTGTGTAAACACAATGTATCTCTCCAACGGTGTCCATAAAAATGCGGGAAAGTGCAAACTCAGCAGCTGGAGTAGACTGGGTACCTCCATGCAGCGAGTGTATACCAGGTGGTCTCTGTCACGGGAGGTGATTTATGCAAACCCTCTCCCTCTTGGGCTGCTTTTATTTAGTTTGTGGGAGTTTGACAGCCCAGAGGTCACAGACACTCCAGTCACTAGTGGTTTCTCTACTGAAATGGAGAAATGCCTTCATGGAGGGGAGGGGGGGAACAGGATGGGATGGGGAAAGAAGAACTGAGCTGAATGCACGCTAGTGTCAACCACTGGAAAAACAGCAGGTCCATAAATAGTAAAGGGTTTGGAAGACGAGGGGCGATGAATAGTGCCTTAATCACAAATGAAATGTCAAGGGAGGGGGGGGGAAAGGGCTCTCAATTTATCCTCTCTTGCATGAGATTTAGAACCAGGGAGAGAGTGTCCTTGGGGACCTCACAATGAATTTTTACTATGCATCCAAGGAAGGAGCCTGTCCAGATTTCTCACAGCTTTTTTTTTTTTTCCTTTTTTCTTTTTTATCCATGTTCAACTAAATTTTTGGAAAATGAGTAACCATTGACGGAGTTCATGACACTGCTCCCTTCTTCTGCCTTTCTCTTTGGACTTGTGCAAGGCGCATAAGATAAATCCATGCCTCAGTTTAATCAGGCTTTGGGAGGGCATTTGGAGAGGAGACCTACCAGAGACATACTCAGAGAGCTGCAGGGAAAGGTTCAGCATGGGGAAAAAACACATCTCCAAGGGTTCAGACGCGGCTGAGGTCCTGTGGACCCCTGAGGTACAGCACCTCAGCTGGGCTGTGGTGAAGGACATGCCTCATGCTCTCAGACCCATCCAAACAGGAGGTGAGGGCACTGTGTTTAAGCCCAGGTGGAGGAGGTTGGGTGCCTGGGGCTTGCCTTGCTCAGTGCTAAATAGCAAATGCCCTTTTGCTCTCAACATCCTCCTGAAGCGACATCCTGATGACGGGTGAGGGTACTCAGACAGTGCTCCTGCAACAGCACTTCTGCACCCTTGCTGAAAAACCATGCCACAGACTGCGTGGGTCTGCAGCTCCTATCGAGGTTCCTTCTTTTAAACACAAGAACTGTATTAACTGGCATCGGTGTGCCTGATTTATTGAGCAAATCGAAGGAAGAACATCTCCAAAAACCTTAATACTTAAGCCAGTTTCATTTCCTCCGAGACTCAAAGCCTGGGACCTGAGACTTTGCTACGCCCTCACTTTCCATGTGTGGCACATGTTCCTTTGACTTCGTCTGCATTAGAAATGCATGCTTTGTGATCTCAGCAGTACCTCCGCACTGAGCCAGGAGAAGTGCTATTGGCTTTCATGGAGCAGCTCTGGATTTACATCAAGGTGAATGAGATCAGTCCATTAGCCTCCCTGGCAAGCTCCCTGGAACATGGTTACAATTTAATCTGGTCCCTGAAACGCTCTTATTTTGGCCAATGGCTTCCCCTCCCTAGAAGGCTATATACACCAAATCCCTCTTGTCCTCTGAGGTCCCGGGGGTCATGGTTTGATTTCACACTGGACGTTTTGCTGCTAGAAGAAAAATAGTCTGGGTTTTATTTTCTAACTTTCACAGCCCAGAAAATGCAGGAAGTTGTTCGGTTCAGGTTTTTCTTGTGTGACAGATCAGTTTTTTCATACATCTGCTGATACAATGCTCAAGGATAATTTGACTTTCCTTGGGGAAAATCAACAGCTGGAAAACTTACAGAAAAACAAGTTTTTCCCAAGAAAATCTCCCCTTAAGTTCATAGGAAATTGCAGTGACCTACAAAGCACAGAAAGAGGGTTGATTGGGCTGGAAGAGTTTGAGACAGCCATTAGAGCTAATTCTTCCCCAAGGAAGAAATGGCTTTGCTTGTTTCTGAAGGAAGCCTACTCTATGGGAAGGGAGTTGGGCCTTACCCCAAGAACAGTCCCTGTGCAGCTGACAGAAAGACTTCTGAAGGAGGAGTAGCAGAGCAGCAGAGGGATGTTATCTGGCTGAATTGAGCACTTCTTTCCCAAGAGTGTCACAAAGGACCCATGAAAGGTCATAAACACTCAAAGATCTCATGATAAAGGGGATTTTATCCATGTAATCCCATTGCACAGAACCTGCTGGATGGCTTATATCACATGGAGATGGGGAACAGATGAAGGGAGACCTCCCAAAAGAACATCAGCATTTTGGGGGGCTGGGTGGGGTGGTCACTGCTGTCTGCAGAGGCTAAGCAGAAGAGCAATTCAAAAGCAAAATGTTACCATTACACTGCAGGAACGACCCAGTCCGTGCAAACAAGGGCTACTCCTTGCTCTTGGCTTATGGATATCCTGTTGGTGCCAACACAGGAGCCATGGGATTCCAACCAGAACCTACTGAGGAATATCTCTGCAGAATAAACCATTGTTGCAAACCTTATTTTGAATTTGCATTATTTACTCACACCCTGAATATTCATCCAGAATGTCATGATTTGGCTGGTTTTGGGCAGAAAAAAACATGGAAAAGTATAGATCATATTGTTACAGAACATATAAGCTTTGTGAGTCACCCAGAGCTCCTGTGTGATCAGTACTTCTGCAGCTCACACCAGTTATTAAGGTACTTGGTATGGGCTTAAAGCTTGCACTTTAAGCAGCCACTTTAAAAAAATCTTGTCCGTACACGTTTTTTTGCTCAATGAGGTGTTAAATAGGAGATGTCCTTTAAACAAACTAATCCATCCACGGGAAAATATACAAAAGAAAAGCTCTGGAATGACATTTACTGCTCCCCTGGCGCATCAGAAACGCCGCCTGTCTTCTCACTCGCCATTGCCGAGGGAGAAAAGGATGAAGTGGGAAGGTCTCTGCCTTAGCAAAACAGACTTAAAAGCAAGTGGCAAGGTAGAGAGGTCTGACTGAGATCACAGGCACTTCTGGGCAGATAGGATCTCCGGGAAGCGAAGACAAGGTGTGAGAAGCCTGCTCTTTCTTGTATCATCGCGAGGGCCCTTTTTGAAGATAAGCCCGTTTCGGCGGAGGGGGGTCTTTGCACTTCAAGGGCGCGCGGGAAGGCTGGCCGCGCTGGGGCTGGCCGCGGGCTGCCTCCCCACCTCCCCTCTGTTTGTTTTCTAATTTTCTTTTCACTCTTGCATTGGCACTTGGTGACCTTCTCTCTCATCGGCATCACTGCCACCTCCTTGCGGGGCCCCGCAGACAGGGGTTAAGAGGCCTGGCGAGGGAGGGGAGCGTTGCCGTCGGGGCTGGAGGAGACGGGCAGGAGCTCAGGTGGAAGGGCCGTGGGGGATGAGAGGCATGGAGGGAACCCCTGGGGCACCTGAGGGTGTCTTGGAGCAGCACCCAACACTACTGAGCCACAGGAAGGGGCCTGGATCACCTGTGGGATTTCTAAGCGCCGTCCCCACAGTGCCAAGGTTCAGAAGCAGATTATTGTAGGGGAATTCAAAAGAAACTCAGAAAAACACCTAGAAGCAGAGTATTTTGGAGAGCAGGCAAGCAGTCCAGAGCCTTCAGACTTGGCTAGTAGCACTCCTGTCTGGTTCCATCCAAAACCAAACTGGAGGTCAC
The DNA here is from genome assembly GCF_964211835.1 of Anser anser. Classification (NCBI taxonomy): domain Eukaryota; kingdom Metazoa; phylum Chordata; class Aves; order Anseriformes; family Anatidae; genus Anser; species Anser anser. The sequence continues at coordinate 21,547,972 of NC_139732.1, forward strand.
CTTCTACCACCTCTCCGTACAAACTGGAGCTATGATTTGTAGTCTCCATTGCTTCACAATCCTATAGGGTTCCCCAAGTTTATGAAGCAGCAGAGGGAAATCTTGCAAATTACCCATGGATGAAAGGTTTGCTGTGGTTCCCAAGCATGGACAGCCAGCAGGAGTAAGCATTACTGCACTGTTCTGCCTAAAATAACCACTTTTGTTAAATATTTTGGTTCAGGGGTCTTCTGAAGATTTGGGAGGAACTGAAACCAACGTTTTCATGTAGGTGGGATATTTAACTTTCTGTGCACAAACTCCATGCCGCGACATCCAAGGCATGACAGGAGGGAGAAAGCCAGGTGTGGCGTGCCCCTGCCATGCTGGCTGCACGGCCAGGTTGCTCACACAAAGCACAACCATGCTCGGAAAACAAATAAATTCAGAGAATAGATGGGAGCATTGCCAGGGAGGAAGAGGCAGAGGGAACACAAAAGGTTGGTGATTTCCCACACACTCAGCCCGTGCCTCCTTCCCCCTCGCTCTCCTATTGCCCACGCTGCAATAGGTAACAGCCTATCTTTTCATCAGCTCTTCCTTCCTCTGGGGCTGATCTCTTAGGACACAAGCGAGGGAGTTCAGGGTTTTTTTAGAGGAAAAGGGGGATTTCAGGCTCCGAGGGTGAGCGGAGCCCCCGCCGCCGAGCAGGGACCTGCTGGCGGGCTGTTGCCAGTGTCAGGTTGTTGTACAAACATCACCTCCTGCAAACCCCCGGCTTGGTCACCAAGTCAAGCGGTGGAGACAGTTTGCCCAGTAGTTTGACCTTTCACCTCCCCTTTACTAAATAGACCTAATTACTGCGTTTGTCTGTCATTTAAGCAACAAATGACTCCATTGAGGTCATCTGAGGGAAGCTGGAGTTCTTAGCTGTCATCTCAAGAGAGCTCGGCTAATTTTATCCTGCTGGGGAAGAAAGCCCTGTGAAATTTTGCTGGAAGGCTCGCTTAAAATTGCTGTTTCCTGGGAAGGATTTGGTGACACGCTCGCCGCTCGAGACAGCAAGGTATGCCCCTACTGGCTCCTCCAACTTCACAGCCGTCTGCAAATCCCAGCGATTGTAGGGGTTACCCTAAAAGATAAACTTTTGGGGACCACCTCAAACAAAGCAAATAATAACAATAATAATAAATCTTTAATTTTCTTTTCTCAGTCCAACTTTTTCCATTTGAATCGTCTGAACTCCCAGAGCTCTAACCACCTTTTTGCTCAGCCAAAAGGAGAGCCAGGAACTGCAGATGCATTTGGTTTGACTGCGGTTCCTCTGCTGTTTTCAGGTCTCGCAGTCCTGACGAATCCCAACTGTGTGCTTTGTGGGTAAAATGCAAAATATTGATGAAAGCAATTAAACCTGGAGAGAACTCAAAGAAACTGAAATGCGTGCGGGGAAGGACAAGACAAGCTTAGCAAATGGTATTGTTTCCCCTCTGCTTATATTCACAGCAGTCTCCAGATAGTACTGGGAGCTAAATACACCTATTCACAATCAGAATCACAGAAAACAATCCACATGCCTATTTACAGGGACCCAGATTTGTATAGCAGTAGGGCTGGAAGGAGCACAGAAGAGGTCAGGAGTAGTCCCAGGTGTGGCCAGCTCCCCCAGACCCATTTGTGAGAGAAGTGAGTCCAACATCCTCAGCCCCTTTCCTCCCAGGAGTGGAGACCCTTGGGCTTTCCAGACCACCTCTCCTTCACAAAAACAACACTTCTGAGCTCGCACTCGAGCAATGCACAGTCTTGTGCTCAGACACTTTCAGGCAAACTATGCCAAGGCCAGTCCTTCACCTCTTTTCTAGCACTGGGCTCATGCTCTCATTTCCAGCTCTCTTCTCCAGTCTTTCTGTAAAGCATTTTTTTTTCTTAGCTTGCCCAGGGCATGAGACACTCTTCCCTGTGCACCTCATGCTCTGGCTTTTCTCCATCACATCAGATGTCGGCTGCCTGTCCTCACCTCGCGGCCCACCCAGCCCAGCCCTCCCCAGTCCTTGGGATGTAAAAGCTGTCCTCTGGATCCACCACGAGCCCACCTCCACCCCTGACTCACTCCACTGGATCAGGCACCTCCCTGTTTCCGTCGTGTTCCTCCTCCATCTGCCAGGGGTCCCCCTCAAACATCTGCAAAACCTCTCCAGCCCCCTCAGCCCCCTCCGTAGAGCTCTCCACCACCATGGTGCCTTAAAGACAAAACAAAACATGACAGCAGCCTAGATTGTTGTTGTTCCCATCCTGCTAATATCAACTGAGCGCTTCCTCCCACTGTCCCTGCCTGTCTCCATCCATCTACAGCCTCTCACTGGAGAGCCGAGGGAGCTGCAAGAGCTGCTCAGCCGCTGCAAAAAAAATCATCTTTGGTGCAAGGACTGGATTTTTGTGCCCTGGTTTTCTACAGCCTTGAACACAATAGGGTCTTAGTGCAGCCTGGGGCAAGCCAGCAGTGTGCTGAAGCCCTGCGAGGGCTGGCAGCTCAGCAGAGCCCGTCCCACATCCACGGAGGCGAACACACGCGGCCAAGGTTTGAAAGGCGAGAAGATGGTGACGGACGCAGGCACGCTCGGCGCTCGGACTCAGTCACATCTTTCAGCAGGGCTTAGATTAAGTCCATCAAAAGCAGATCTTTTTCTCCCTCTTTTTACTCCCTCTTTCCGTGCTGACACCGCTCAAGGCGTGTGCTATCAGCAAAACGTGGTGTTCGTTGTGGTGTGGGGCAGCCCTGCAACAAGGCAAAGAAATAGGGTAATCGAGGGAGTAAGAGTCTGGCTGCCTTTGTGCACCCCTACCAGCGCAGGTGAGCCCTGGGGGCTCCCAGGGATGTTATTTTCTTTCTATAGGCAAACGTTTGCTCCATCAGAGCCACTACAGAAGCAGCTGAAATCAGCTTGCAGTTTTACCCTAGCCTGGAGGTGGGAGCTGTGCTACATCATCTGTAAGGGGTTAAACTGGAACAAAAGGAAAACAACAAAACCCCCTTATCTGGCTGTAGCTAGCAGCACCTTGCGAGCAGTTGGAGGCATCCCACCCCATCCCCGTGTGCCCATGTCCGCCGCACGCCCCCGCAGCAGCTCCTTGCCCAGCCCGCTCCGCTCATCCCCAGTCCCGAGAGGCAAAAATGGGTCCCGACATCCCCAAGCACCTGCGGGAGCAAAAGGGGGAGAAGGGAGCCTAAATGAAAGGCACCCCTTTTAACCACGATTCACTGGGTAGAGGTTTTTCATGTGCAAGTAACAGGAGCAGGGAAATAAAGAAGTAACTTTATCATTACCCTGTTGCAAAATTTAAATAAACAAAATTTCGTATGCTCAAAGGACATTCTGATGAAAAGGTTAATGTTATTACAGGTGCTTAAAGGGCTCTAAAAGCCTTATATCACTACGCAGGCTGAAAACATATAGAAAGAGACAGCAAACATTTTAATAACATCCTCCTTAGTTCCTTCACTGACAGATGCCCTGCTTTGTTGGAGCGCAGGCAGTATTTCAACAGCGTTGAAACACAGCCTTCAAATTTATAGCTGCTCGTGTGAAACAGGGGGATTTTCTCCCTTTTGCAACCTGAACATTTTTCTTGTCCCCTGGATTCCATCCCCACCTCCTCTCCATCACCCACGGAACAAAGCAGCGGGGAGCGTACACCAGGGGAAGGCAGCAACACCTCCAGGGCCGGCTTCTCCCTTTCATTCTTAATGAGATTTTGTTGGGATTTTGGCATCTCTGTGCCGACAAAAGGGCTGGTCCTCACTGCAGTGGTTTGGTGCTGTGTTTGGACAGAGGCTCGAGGAGGCATTGACACCTCTCAGGGCTGGAATGGGGAAAAGAAGGAAAATAAAATAATATTGCCCCATACTTAAAAAATAAAATAAAATAAAATAGAGTTGCAACATCTTACCTAGTTCTCAGCACATTTCCTTTAAGTTCACTGACAGCTTTGGAAAGGGTGTGTAAAACTGCAGGCACAAAATCCCAAGGCTTGGGCCAGGGGCATGAATTTGTGCTTGTTGCTGGAGGGGACAGTTTGTGTTTGTGGAAACAGGTCCGTGTGGCACCATCAAGTACAGAAGGGGACTGGGAGCCAAAAGCCCTGACCCAACCAGGGACCATTGGGTTTTATTGATTTGTGTTGAGAAAAAATCAACTCAAGACATACTTTTCAGGAAAAAAAATAAATATGGGAAAGAATTGTCAAAAAAAAAAAAAGAAAAAAGAAAAAAAAAGAAAATGAAATAAAGAGTGTGGTGAAGCCTTTGAGTTAAGCAGTGGGAGTGTTGACCTCCTGCTGTCTGTGTACCCTTCCTGAATAAATATTTCTGTCGTGCACAGATAAAAGATTATTTTTATAACAAAATTAGCTTCTTTCCAATGCTCTGCTGGTTTTGCCTTCTACATGAAATGCAGATTTTCAGTTGCTCTGCACTGAATGGGTAAGTGGAAACATCCTGATACTCAAATACTAAGTGAACGCCCTGATCAGAAAGTGGAAAAGAAATTATCCATGTATTTATTTTTCTCACTCTCACAGATTGACCTGATTGTTGCAATCACCTGGTCTTGTGTTTGCCTCTTGCCTTATCAGTGGTTCAGCACCGCTGGTGGATGCACCTGAACCACAGTGGCCTGGGACTGCATTGATTCTTGGCTGCCCTTCCTGCTTTGGCATGAATCTCAGAGCTGGAGGTGACGCTTTCTGCCCACCTTATTAAAAAGGAACCCAAAAAAGACCCAACTGTCATCTTAGGGACTTGACTGAGGAATGGGCATGGCAGGAGACCACCATGCTATGGAGATGCCCCTGGCCAGGACATCCTTTGCACCAGACCTTTCTTTGGTGGCTGGTCTTCTAGTGACAGGAGGTAAAGCAGCCCTGGGAATAAAACAAGCTAAAGTCACATTCTTCCAACAGCACTGGCATTTCCAGGGCATTTGGGTGTAGGGGTTTTTATCCCCAAGTGATATGCATGCACACCAAGACAGAGAGCAAGAAGGGAGCTGCTCCCTTTCAATCAACAATAAAACATTGCAAATGTGGTTGTTTGTTGGCTTTTTTTTTCTATGTATAAAATATATATATATATATATATATAAAATATATATATAAAAGCTGAAGTGAAGGATGCTGGCTATCCAACAGCCCAGCCTGAAACTGCAGACCATCTCCAGAGGAAGCCGCTGAGCATTACCGCGAACGTTGCCGGCTCTGATTTGTAGATAGTCCCAGCTGAAGACTATTTACCCCATTTCCTCATGGCAAGCCGTGTATTAATTAGATCCAGCTATTAGCAATGCACCTCCAGTTTCTTAGAGATTGTGCCCGGGATTCTTTTTAGTTTGTTTTTCATGGACTCGTGTCCTTTCAAGCTCCCTTTGCCTTTTAAAGCCTTTCGCAAGCGGGAGAGGCAACAAACACCGTTGCTGTTCTCACCCGCGCACATGCCCACATGCACAGTGGTCACCCATCGTGGCTTCTGCGGCTTTTCCTTAGTTAAATAAATGTCCTCCCCTCCACATCTGAAGTGTTCCCAGTGGAAGGGTGAGGTAACGCTATTTTGTTATCTGAAACAACCGACACGTTTTCTAAAGGATGACCTCCATGTGTCTGTGTATATGCAGGCACACAGGCGCGAGCGCATGCACATGCAAGCAGAAGCACACATAAAAGACCCCGTTATGAGTTTCAAACTTAGGTAAACCTCCTGTAGACCTCATTAAGCTTTCGCCTGGACTTGGCTCCGAGGTTCAAACTCCATCTGCTCCCCCTCAAAAGATCTTTGTTAACCTTTTTTTTTTTTTCATGTCATGGCACTGAGGAGGGTGGATACATATATACATATTTGGCCCTGCTCTGCTACCATTCTCCTCTATAAATCTGGTTTAAATCAAGAGCGAAGTGGGTATGGGTTTACTGGGTTGCATTTGTATTTTTGGGAGGTAGTTTTGGCTGATATAGGGCTGTAGCAACTCATCTTTGCAAAAAAATTTCTCTCTTCCCTGGCTCCAGTGCTGTGCAAAAAGGATTTTGGATGAATTTTGCTCTCCCTGAAGACTTTCACCCCTTCACATTCAGCACAGGGGACAAATCCTCTGCTTTTTTTGGGAAAAAAAAAAATCAGAAAAGTTACTGGATTGCAAAATCTCAGCTGGTTCGGACCTGCTGGCTCTTTTCCTATTTCTCATCCCCCTTCCTTATCTCTCCCTCTGCCCTCTCCCTTCCCCTTTTAACCGCAGGGAGCCACAATACGGTCATTTATCAGTGTCTTGCGGGCATTCCGCCTCCCCCGTCCTCCCGCTGCTGCCTTTCCACCCCAAACGGCCCCCAGCAGCCCAAACCCCTCTCTTCTCCCTGCCAAACCCCGCTTGGGGGGCGCGGGCACCTCTGCGCTCCGCAGCCTGGGCGCCGCGAGCACCACTGCTCCCTTCTGGAGCCCGCAGGAATCGGCTGCGCTTCTCCCACCGCCCCCCAAAAAATCCTCATCTTCCGCTCAAATCCACTCGCTCATGGCTTTTTGGAGTGCCCCAGCTTCTCCTCTCCCACCCTTCCGTAGAGCTGGGGGGCAAATCCCACGGTGGTGTTCTGGTTGCGGTGCTTGGTCCCACCAGTAGTGGGTTCGGAAAATAAAACCTGATTTCTTGACAAAGAGTGAAACCACAGGGATGACGGTGTTGTAATTGGAATTGAAGAGATAAGAGAGAAAGCGATCCCAGATGCGCGGTGGGGGGGGGGGAGAAAGCAGGACTTTAAATCAGGTTTCAACAGATGTTCCAATGTCTGGAGTTTGCCAAACATTTCATATTCAAAAAGTCCGGGGGTTTTATTTGAACCTTGTCTCCCCAGATGGGAAAAACCTGTTGAGATCAAATAAAAGCATCAACCTGTCTCTTTACCAGCACACAACCCCAAGGATTATTATTATTTTTTTTTTTTTTTAAGTCCGAAGGACTTCAATTAACTCTTTTTATTTTGTCGTGTGGCTGCAGTTGTATTTCAGAAGAGTGGACCAAAATTTTGGGGGTCTGGCTGGGACGTCACTGCTCTCAACCTATAGCAGCGAAAGCAGTAGGAAACGGAGAGCAAAAAGAAGAGGCTCTCCTTGCTGGGCTGTAAACCCACAAGCGATAAGATTTTGTTATCATCCAGTTCCAGGGAGGTTTAGATAAGTTTGTGGTTGATTTAATAAGATCCAAGCTGAACTTCCAGACTCTCTGGGAAGTTTCTATCTCTTTAATTGCTCTGACGAGGGGAAACATTAACAATTTCAATCATTTCATTTAATATATTAAATAAGATATGTATTAAGCTATCTGTACAACCCCGGGATTAAAAAAGTCACCCAGTAACTAATGGCCATAACTTATAAATGAATATTCCTGCAAGAACAACCGGATGGACTCGTCCAGCTGCAGCATGCAAAATGCTGGCAAAACCAGAGCTGCAGCAGAGGCAGATAACAGGGTGAAATACTGACCCTGCCGAAGTGAGCAGCAACCCCCCGCAGAATGGAGAGGTCCAGGAACTCGCCCAGCTCTGTCCCTTATCACTGTGCACAGCCGTGGAGACAGGGGTGGATTTGGGGGTAAAACCTACGTTTTGAGGGATGCTTCTGGAGATGCTGACCATGGCCAGACATGGCTTTTCAGCCTCCTCTTCCCGCTTCCCTTCCTTGTTTCGAAAGAAAAGGAGCTTATTGCTTCAGCAAGTACTGTCAGAAGGAGGATGGAGGAAGGGTTTTAACCTTCAAAATGGGATGTAAAGGAGGGAGATGGCAGATTCCTCAGAACAGTGACAGAAGACCTGTGTAAAGTGAAGTAGAAGGGACCTAGACCCTTGTTACATCCTCCAAACTCCTCTCGATAGCACTAACATATCTAATTTTAAAATATCTAATTCATTACTATCTTCTATGCATAGTACATATCATACAAACAGTTATATAAATACAAACATAAATTTTTGCATACAAATGCATACACGAGTCAATTTATTAATTTATTAAAGGACTGTGCTTAATACAAACCAGGATTAATTAGGGACAAACTAATAACAAAAATTCAACTGCACTGAGGTTCACAGAAGGTCTAGGTCTTGTTCCTTGCTTTATCCTTGCCTGAGTATCTGGGTGTTTTCTTCTCTATGCCCTTATTGCTGCCTGTAAAGCAGTAAAAATTACCTTTGGCTAAACTATCCTTAGTTTACACAGCTACATGCTGCAGTTCACCCTTTTTCTACTCAAAACGCAGCATTTCTACTTTAGATCATGTCTCCTTGCAAATCAAAAATGAAATAACACAGCAGCCCTAAATGTATTTCTAATTTCCTTCAAATAAACCATTTTGCTATGTCTGGAAAGTATATTCTAACAAGGAAACTAGGGAGGAAGAGCTATCAAGATATTTCTTGATCTCTTAACTTTATATTCATCATAAGGATAGCATCTCTTTTCTTTTTCTTTTCCTTTTTTTTTTCTCTTCTTTTTCCTTCTCAGATTGCTAATTTCCATGTGATATTCACCCGCACCTAGCAGTAATTTAAAATTTCAAGGCTTTTCAAAGGAATAGGTGTAGCATCGACACAGTACAGATATACACTCAAAGCCCTGCTCACAGGGGGTGCCGAGAGAAGCTGCCTGCTGTTCCAGCATGATTTTTCAGAAGTAGAAAATGCTATAAATAAAGGTCGAAGCTGTACGTTGCAGGAATACAACCTGGGTGTGAATACTCGGTCTTAAATTCTTTGTAATCCCGGCAGGAAGCGCATGTCATGTCAGAGGGGATCTAAAAGACAAATTGCTCCTACGTTTGCAATCAAGGCTACATTAGAATGATGAATCCAAAAGCTCAGAGTGTAAATTAATAAAAGCACCAGGACTTTCAAGCAAACACATGACACTGACGTTTCATTTTGCTTTTCCAATTAATTAAAAAGAAAGCTTAATCAGGACTCTGTTCCAAACACATGGAAATCAGTGATTCTCTTTCATTTCCATAGCGTTTTGGTCAAGGTCCAGTTATTTAAAGAACAAATATTCGCATTCCTTGGGGCAGAAGGATCTGCTGGCCCGACATCATTTCTCAAACTGCAGAAAAGGTGCAGTTCATTTTGTGCTGCGCTGATTTTTAAAAGGCATTTGGAGAAGCATATTGCCCATGTCTCTTGAATTTTAGCACCCAGCCCCTAATTACCATTGGGGTACATCAGCTAGGTTTGTGGGGGTTTTTTGTTTGTTGGTTTGTCTTGTTTTTTTTTTTTTTAAAGAAGAAAAATAACAAAGCCACGTGCCACCGGCAAGCAGGCAGACAGCACAAGAAATGGCACGGCCAGGTTTTGTGATAGTGGGAGAAAAGGAATTTGCAGCGATGCTGAGACAAAGCTCACCTGGAAAAAAAAAAAGTGACCCTCTGGGGGACTTCGGGCCCGGGGGCTGGCTGGGCTTAGCCACGCGGGAATTATAGGCACTAAGGGTGTGGAGGGGAAGGAAACAAAGCTATATCCAAGTTGCACGTTAATAAATATGCAGGAGGTTATTCTCCTGTTTGAATGCATAAATCTTCCGTGAGCGGTCTGTATGCGCTTGGAATGTGAGGAGCCCGGCCGAGCCAAGGCGAGTCCTGTCCAAATTTCACTACTTTCCAAACGATGCCTCATTTATTAGTGTAGGCAGCTCCGAGTCTCCGGGGATTAACGTCTTGGCCGCCCAGAGCGATGAGCTTCGCCGTCAGGAGGAGCCCCGCAGTCTGCAGCGCCGAGCCCCCCGCTCAGCTCCTGCTGCCCACCCCTTCCCCTGTAAGCAGGGAGCCCCACCAAAAGGCACCCGAGTCGCCCGGGCCAAACCGTCCCTTGTACTTGAGCTCAGACCACGCAAGTTGGTGTTGTAATATGTTATTCTTATCACTGATTAAGATATGTTTTCCTAAGTGCTTCTCAGCACAGTCGCTTCAAGGTATTTTGCAAAGAAAGCTTTAGCCTTGCAAATATTTAAGCGAAGGAACGACTCCACTGACCTCAGCTAGGTAACATAATTAAAATTAAATAGAAATGCAGCAGGGGGGTTTAAACAAGCCAGGGCGAATATTCCCTCTGCGTCATCTCCTCAATGGATTTCACTCCCTGCCTCGATGAAAACATGTCTCTTCCAGCAACACTTCATCCTCCCTGAGAGTTTCACGTTGGGCGTTGGTGGATCTTCTAGACCTGAAGCTTGCTTTTTGTGTGCTTTCTTTTTTCCTGTTTACACAATCCAAAATAACTCCGTAAACCTCCAGAGCAGATTTAATCCCTAATGAGGAGCTTCTTGATAGGTCAGTGAAAGAGTTAATATCTCCGTTTGCAACCGAAATGAGAGCATCCTCACTTGCACCTTCCCAAAAGCACCTCTGGGCCCAGACGCATTATATATGCCTCTATTTGAGATACCTTGGTTTGGCGAGGGGCTCATATGCTGCTCTGCACAGATCTCTTGATTTTGGACAGATAGCAACATACCAGGAAATTAATAGAACTGAGGTTATACGTTACCAAATCAGCTGCAAACTAAATCTCATCCTATAATTGCAAGAAAACCTATCCCGCTCCTTGTTTAGCATTGAAGCTTAGATGGAAGACACTAGGCATAATTGTATGTTACAGATACACCAACCTATTAGCAAAGACTTGGGGCTAAAACTTTTCCTTTTTTTTTCTGTTAGCTTAGGAGGGAGAGAAGGGGTGGGAGGGTAGCGGTGGCTCCTCGCTCCCCTGGCAGCGCCATCTGAAATCAATTGGGCCAAACTGACTTTTCAGATGCCACGTAGTTTACAGGTATTTGTGGGAGCCTCCTGGAACACAGAAGGGAAATTATCATAAAATCTTTACGAAGACTTCCATAAAACCTCACTATAAGTGAAGAGCATCCTGATAGGCAAGGGGGTGATTCCTGAAGGCTCAGCTTGAAGGTCTGGGGTAGCCAGGTGCCTCTTCCAGCTTTGACCGAACTGCCCTCCCCATAGGCAAAGGCAGCAAAAAGGAATATATCCCTGCTTGTTGGCCACAGGGGTGAAAGCACCCTCCTGGGCTGCTATCCTCAGCTGTGCGCTGGGGCCTGGAAGCAGTCTGTGTTTTTGGCAGAGGGAAGGATGTTCAGCAGGCGTTGCCCCGCTTTCCATCAGTCATGGGAGCTTCACCAAGTGATGTCTCCTGGTACCATTAGTAAATCCCAAAGCCTATACTCACATTGTGTACGGAGGTGGCAGTGACCAGAGATGGCATGGGGCAGATCACCAAAAGCCCGTCTTGGGGTGGTCGGGAGCAAAGTCTCGTCTGAACCCCACACAGGCTCATTGCTTCCCATCCCAGGGGTTGGTGGCTCTTGGGAAGCCATGGGGATTTGGCTCAGGGGTGGGCACAGAGTCTTTTGGCTCTCTTTTTTGGGTGACCATTAAGTAATCGCCGAGGGAATAGGTGCGTACGTGTGCGGCTGCACATGGTCACACCGCCCCGTGCCCCAGAATAGGACTCTGCAGCTAAAAAGAAAGACACACACACACACAAAAAAAATGATTTTTGATATTTTTCCTGCTAATTTCAGGAAACCGTCCCAAATTTCCACTGCAAGGTAGCCTGCTCCAATCCACTGGGGAGAGGAAGTTGAAAACGGATTGTTTGTCCCCAGCCTGAGCCGCACACACAGACACACAGACACACAGACACACACCAGAGGAAGGCATTGGATGCCATAAAACAAGGCAATTGGGAAAGGGAAAAGAAGTAGCAACATTTTTGGCCATTAATAGCTCTCTTCAGCCTGAAACGTAGCTCTGCAATTGTTAACAAACTCTAATAGAAACAATCAGTGCCTCGAGCAACTACAGAAGAGCACCATCAGAAGGGCCAGATCTAAATTTACATCTCCCATTTACTAGAAAGTGTTTTTGCAATGGGAACCCTTTCAGCATTGTTTAAGGACAAGCTCTATTTAGTCTCCAGCAGGAAAAGCAGGTCCTAGGATTTCCTCACGAATTACAAATAGATCCCACCACTCCAAACTCCAAGTTAATATACTGCTCCAGCCCTCAGCGAACTTGCAGGAGGAGTCATTTGGCACTGCCTGTAATTAAGGATGACATTCTTCACACACGCCTTTCAGGCAGATTTTATTTTAAATTTTTTTTTTGGGGGGGTGGGGGGCACTCCTGAGAATTAGGACATTTTTGGATGGAAGAAAGTAAAGGGGAGGGAGGAGGAAAGGGTGCCTGGGTGTTAAGTGATAAGCAATCGAAGTGTAGCTATTCTCAAGCCCATCAGAGCAAAAGCTCTTAGAAATGCAGAGGAGGTGGGAGATTTTTGGTGCCAGGCTCCAGGATGGACTACGCAGCTGCACTGTGCTCTCCCTACAGCAATATTTAGTGTTTGCTTGCAATGCCCCATGCTCAGAGCCTGTAAAATATTTGCCTATAGTTGTAGTGCAATCCACGCAAAAGGGCTGCTGAATCCTCCTGGGACTGACTCTGCTTGCCTGGAGCTGGGTTTTGCTGTGGGATCTGTAGCCCCATCCTCTGGCACCTTAACGGGAAGCAAAGCACTTCCAGGTGGAAAGCTCCACCAAGAAGGATGCTCACGTAATGCAGCTTCTTGCTAGCTTGCTTCCCCTTGAAGCTGGTGAGAAAATTGCCACGAGAGCCTGCTCGGCCCCGGGGGGAGCAGCTGGGCTCCTGCTAAACGTGCACGGCTGCCACCTGGAGCAGGCAGGGCTCGCATGGCCACTCTCACTTGTGTCCTGAGAGCAAAAATCCTGGCTCTGCGGCTGCTGGCAGAGGACCTCCAAAAGCAGAAGGTGGCATCGACACCTCCCCGACACCTAAAAACTGCAGCCCTGGAAGAGCTCTGCCTTGCACCTTGCGGAGACGTCGAACGCTGGGCAGAGGATGTGCAGCCATGTGCAATTCTCATCTGCTCGGGTCCTACGGGAAAGGTTCAGCGTGATTTATCTTAGGCAGTACGTTCAAGGTATCCTTCCTATTGTTTGCTCACCGCCGCAAGCTTGGCCGGCAGGCGGAGGGGTCAGAGCCAAGGCAGCGAGCAGAGATGTGCCGAGCTCACGCAATGCTCCCGCCTGTGGCTGCAGTAAACAGATTCTCCCTAAAGGTCACATCTTCAGGCTCCCGCCGCAAGTGCCAAAGGAAACTGCAATCATTTTTCAGCTCTTTAAACGCCAGACTAAGATGTACTCCGTCACAATTTCCCTACATGTTCCTGGTTTGTGAGGAGACTACTTAGGAGTCATTTCCTTGCCAAGAAAAGCTTCTCTTTCCTCCTGAACCCGGAATAGACCCGGGCAGCCCTCTGCAAAGTTAGGGGTCAGGGCACAAGGGATGCGCCTGCAACTGGTGTCCATGGGGCACCCCGAAAGGTGCATTTTGCAACGTCAGCAAAGCAACCAGGGCGACCAAAATATTTTCTTTTCCACTCAGAAAACTCCACTGGCAGTGGAGGAAGGATCAGCAGTGAGATGAGAAATCGTAATACCTTTCTGGCTAGAAAGGTCATTAATTGACTTTTCCTCTCCTAAATCATCCGTGAAAAATTGTACTTTTCTCACTACCGCCCTCCCAACGATAAAATTTATAAAACCACACTTCTCCCCTTTTTTTAGGGCAGGGAATCGGGTCCATCCTCGTCCCCTTCCCCAGCACCCAGCCCCAGCACCCAGCAGAGTGCAGGGGTCCCCTGGCCGGGGCTGAAACCCTCGGCGCGTCCCCGAGCGAAGCGCGGCTCGGCGTGAATTAAGTGCTGTCAAAGCTGGCACGAAGGTCCGCCCGTCGGACGGGCCCTAAATGAATAGCCACTGTGTTTACGTGAGCCGCCCGACAGATTGCTTCGCTCTTACCCGGAGCCCCAATGTGTGTCAATAAAAATCTCTGGGTTTCATTAGGCGAGCCCTGCCTGGCTACATAAATAATAAGGCTGTTGTCAGATCTCCCTATGGTGTGTAAGGGCAGATCTGGAAACCTGAAGGCCACGACCTTCGTGTTTCTCAGCAGGGACTGAAACGCCCTCGGAGCCAAAGTAGTGGGAAAATGAGAGTCTGTGTTATGCTTTAACATGATACTGACAGGCAAATGCAATTTCTCAGAGTTCACTCGAGTGAGCGCCGATCTGGTTTATAATCTCACGCGCTGAACGCCGGCCCAGCTGCAGCTAATGCGCTGCTGCGGGAGGGGATGTGGCCCTGCAGCGCCGGGGGGGTGCGGGACAGGCCCAGGGGTACTGCTCGCCATGGTCAGAGAAAGAGAAAAGGGCTGGGGTGCCCAAGGAGTGAGGAAGGTTATGCAGAAAATCAGCCCGGTGCTCCGGAAGGGGTTCTCGCGGCAGAGGGTGATGCTGGGGCTGTGCGGATCTGATGCACACAGAGCCAAAGGGCTGAGCCGCTGTTGGGAGCTAGGAATAGTCAAGGCGGAGGGATGACGGGCTCTTCCTCTGACCTCGAGCCCTTTCCTCCCCATGGCCATTTCCAGGAAATCCCTGCTTTCTCCTTGGGCGAAGGCTGGGTGCTGGAGCAGCTCCCAGGCTGCAGGCAGGAGCCGTGGGGCTCCCCAGGGTGGGCACCTCCCTGGGATTAGCACCTTCCCTGTTGGTCCCCAAACCGCAAATTCCAGTCACCCTGCAGCAGGGTGACAGAATGAGTGATGCTCACCATCCAAAAACAGGCTGGGATGGAGGGGGTGTGTTTTGGGGGTGGCTGCAAGGACCAGAGGATTTTGTCAGCAAGGGGCTTGGGGGGCTGAAGGATGCATCTTCATCTGGCATGGGATGGGAGGGCTGCAGCATGTGGGATGTTGTGCAGTGCCAAAGCATGCGGGTTATGTACGTGTTATCTGATGAATTAACCGTGCGCAAAGTCTGGCTCCAGGCTGGGTTTCCCTGGAAGCTTTGGAAACATCCAGGAGGCCTTCCAGCCTTGGCACGGAGCACGTGTCCCAAAAAGAGAGGGATGATAACACCGCTTTGGTACCTCGCTGGTGCGTGATGGAGAGAAAGCGCGAGGTAGGGACCCGACGGGCCGAGTTTCCCTGGACGGGAGAGAAAGAGAAGGTCAGCAGATGACTTTATTAGTTGTGGAAGTAGCGGTGGCACTTTTCCAGCAGAACGCTATGTCTTCTGCAGAGGAATGCGTGCCCTGCTCCCCGGGCCGGGTGACAGAGTTAATCACCCGGCGAGCAAGGGGGGGGACCGGGGTGGCCGGGGGCAGGAAACATTTCCCGGCGTGGCCGGGGGGCTCCCGAGCCCCAGCACAGCCCCAGCCCCGTGGCAGGAGGAGGAGGAGAAGCCGTCCCTGTGCATGCGTTGCGTGCAAAGGCAACGCGGCCCCGTCCCTGTGTGGTCCAGAGGGGGTTGCGTGTGTGGTCCTGCAAAACCCTGCTCATCTGTCCAAAGGCTGCTAACTGCCTGCTGAATGACCACGTCTGTTTACTTTAGCTCTGTCTGCACCAACTGAACTCTGATCGCTGCCTTCCTCCAGCTGGGCCGGCTCAGGACCCCAAAGTGAAGGAGAGCGGGAGAGAGATCTGTGTGTGAGGCTCCAAAAAAAGAATAGGCTGCAAATGGACTACAGTGTAAATCATGGCGAACAATTTATGGGCCATTTTCTCTCCCATCATTTCTTCTCTGATCCCCCCCCCCTCCCCCCTCCTCACTCAAACAGACCAGGCTCATAAATTGCCCGTGCTGAGTGCTGGCAGAAAGGTTTTTCATGTTCCTGACAGCTGCAATAAAAATATGCCTGTGTGTCTGGTAATTGTGTGTGCGAGAGGGGGAGAGAGGGAGGGAGGGAGGTGGGTGCCCGAGCAGGGTGCTCGTGTGCGGGTACGGGTGCGCGTGGGACTGCACGGCATGGGGGCTGCGTGCCCGGGGGCAGCGTGGGTGCTGTGATTGCACATTTGTGGGTGCTGTGGTGCTGTGTGGGTGCTGGCGTTGCATGTGCATGGGTGATGTGATTGCACATGCGTGGTGATGTGATTGCACGTGCGTGGTGATGTGATTGCACGTGTGCGCTGCGGTTGCATGTGCATGGATGATGTGAGCGTGCTGTGGTTGCACATGTATGCATCGATTGCATGTGTGAGCTGCAGCCACGCGTGTGCATGCTATGAACACGTGAGTGCCCCCAATGCGTGTACCTGCCCGAGCCAGGACTGCAAGAGCACTAGCTGTGATTGCACAAGTGCCATGTGCACGCTGACTACATCTCTCTGTGCATTTTCTGGGCCATGATGCACGCGTGCACATGGGGCTGGAGTGGTCCTGTGTGTGAAAGTGGGGCCACCCAGCACTTGTGTGTGCATGCCGGCATGACAGCGTGTGCACGCAGGGATTTTTTTTGTTATATCTGCTTCAGGAGCAACGCCACGCACGGGACAGTGGTGTGGACACTGTGCACCTACCAGCATGCTGCTTCGTCATGGAAAACGCTCGCAGACACAGTGGCAGGCCAGCTTTGTGAACATACTTTTCATGTGTAGGTGGGAAATGTTTGTGTTTTTTTTTTTCCAGGACAGGGGGAAAGTTTGAGATTTTGAAATTTCTTTTCATCGGGATTAAAAATGCAAAGCGTAATCTCTAGCAAACACAAAATTCTTTGATTTTTGGACTGTATCAATCATAATATTTATTTCAATCATTCCCAAAAGCTTCATGCTAGCCTTTTCTTTAAACCCAAATCTTTAGGCTGCCATGAGGTGAAATTCTGAGGCTCAAAATCAGCTGTGCTAATCATCCTGAGCTGTGAGATATTTCAGTGCACTGAAATTTAGAGATCAAGCAGTACTTTTTTTGCAATTGTAATGGAAATAAACTCATTCCTGCCAGCCAGATTGGGAGGAAATTATGCTCAGCCGCAGAATTCCTAGAAAACAGCTTTCTCCTTTTCATCACTTCTCCATATTCGCTCCTTTGAATGACGTTATTCTCACAAGAAGCTTGATGGGAAGCAGCAGCCCAGCAAATCCCAGGGTGTGCAAAAGTGTTGCCCACCGAAACTCAGGAGCTTTTGTCTGGGGAAGGATTTTTTTTGCCTCTGTGTCTGTGTTTTGCTCTGGTCCAGCTTGGTTTCTCTTATGTCTTTATCAAGTATACTCGTGGAAGTGTTTGCACCCATCTTTGCATCACTACCAAGTTGAAAAGCTTTTTAGTAAGTGGAAGAGTAGAAAAAATGATGAATGAGGTGCAGAGCAGCGTACGGAGAAAGAAATCAGAATTGAGTTAAAGAAAATCAAAGTGCCCCAAACTCTGCCTCCTCTTAATTTATGGTTGTAAATGTGTTAGAAAAGGGAAACAAGAACATGTACCTTCCCAACCCAACCACAGAAGTGTTAATAACAGCTATTTCAGAGTTATCTGTCCCTTAAAAAGATGGGATTATCAAAAATACTGAAAAACAAAAAAAAATGGAGACCTGTTCTGAGATTGCTGCCAACCACGAGAAAGACTAAGCTGGAAAACAAACAAACAAGCACAAAACAAAAAACAGGCACAAGCCAAGCAATGATGTAGGTGTGGATGTGTGTGGCAAAGAGATAGACACACCAGAAAAAGGGAAGCATGCACCCATCGCCCGACGCTTGGCTGTGTGTGCTCCGCTGGAGA
The DNA here is from genome assembly GCF_964211835.1 of Anser anser. NCBI lineage: Eukaryota > Metazoa > Chordata > Aves > Anseriformes > Anatidae > Anser > Anser anser. The sequence goes on from NC_139732.1 coordinate 21,565,615, forward strand.
CCAGCACTGGGGTGCTCCACGCCGCAGGATCGATAGCCCCGGGTGTGCCTGTGCTTTGTAGCCCTAAGTGCCTCTGTAGGGAACAAAGAAAGGGAGTATCCACTTAAGGTTGTGTCAGCTTTCCATCATAAATCTTATTTCAGATGTTTATTACTCATCTGTAAAAATTCCTCCCAGCCTTTGCCTTTACGTATACAATATGGTTTCAAAGCTGGAAGCAGCTTTAGATATATGTAATTTAATAAGGTACAAAGTTATCGTTTTGTGCGGAGAGAAATAATATGTCTCACAGCTAGACCAGAGGGCTGAAATCAGGGACTGGGGGAAGCTGTTGGAGGGGAGCTCTGGAAACCCCGAGTAGGGCCAGAGAGGGATTGGGAATGAGCTCGGACTTCAGGTACAGCCTGGGGACCCCTGCGCAGCTCGGATGTGCCAGGTCCTCTCACCTCTTGGTGTTTTTAAGGAAAAAAATGCTAATTGAAGCCCTGATCTGTAGCCGGTGTGAGACACCGGCTGGAGCCTGTCTTGTAGAGAGCAGCCTTAGACACTGACCACCTGGGTTTTAATCAATCTTTATTTAAAATGTGTTTCTTTCTGCCTTTTCCTTTTTTCTTTTTCCTTTTATCCCTTTCCATTTCCTTCTCCATTTTCCTCTTTTCTTTTCCTTTTCTGCAGTTTTCCTACTTCCTTTCCTTTCCTTGCCTTGCCTTGCCTTGCCTTCTTCTTTTTTTTCTTTTTCTTTTTCTTTTTCTTTTTCTTTTTCTTTTTCTTTTTCTTTTTCTTTTTCTTTTTCTTTTTCTTTTTCTTTTTCTTTTTCTTTTTCTTTTTCTTTTTCTTTTTCTTTTTCTTTTTCTTTTTCTTTTTCTTTTTCTTTTTCTTTTTCTTTTTCTTTTTCTTTTTCTTTTTCTTTTTCTTTTTCTTTTTCTTTTTCTTTTTCTTTTTCTTTTTCTTTTTCTTTTTCTTTTTTTCTTTTTCTTTTTCTTTTTTTTTCTTTTTCTTTTTCTTTTTCTTTTTCTTTTTCTTTCTTTTCCTTTTCCTTTTCCTTTTCCTTTTCCTTTTCCTTTTCCTTTTCCTTTTCCTTTTCCTTTTCCTTTTCCTTTTCCTTTTCCTTTTCCTTTTCCTTTTCCTTTTCCTTTTCCTTTTCCTTTTCCTTTTCCTTTTCCTTTTCCTTTTCCTTTTATCTTTTCCTTTTATCTTTTATCTTTTTACTTTTATTTTTTATTTTTATTCTTATTTTTATTTTTTCTTTTATCTTTATCTTTTTGTTTTTATTTTATATTTTATTTTATTTCATTTTATTTGTTTTTTCTTTTCCTCTTTTCCTTTTTTCTTTTTCCTGTTCCCTTTCCCCTTTTCCCCTTTCCTCTTTCCCTTTTCCCTTTCCTCCTTTTTCCCACCCCCATCCCCTCTCCCTGCTCCTTCCCCCCGCACGGGAGCGCCCCCCGGGGCTGGAGCATCCCCAGCGCGGAGCCTCCGCGGGGCCGGGGGATGCTGGGGGGAGGGACCGGGGGATGCCGGGGGGGGGGGGGGGGGGGGCGGGGGCCTGCCCCGGGTTTCGGAGCGGGGCGGGGGCCTCCGGGGCGCCAGGCGCTGCCCCCGACCTCCGCATTAACCCCGCTGACACGGGCGGGCGCCGCCGAGCCCCGCTGCTCCCCCCCCCCCGCAGCCCCCTCGGGCTCACGGCCCGGCGAGGCGGGGGGGGGGCAAAGCAAAAATCGCAGCTTTTGCCCTTCGCCGCCACCCGCCTCTCGGTTTTTCTCAATTTATGGGAGATAAAGGCTCCGTATAAATGGGGTCCAAAGCTGAATTTGGGGACAGAAAGCTGTTATGGTGTGTTGGGGGGGGGTCACACCACACCGGGTTGTTCTCCTTACCCTGGGGGGGGAACTGTGGGACATACAGGGGGTCTCTGGGGCAGCTCAGCTGGGTCTCGACTGCCCCAACCCTACATTGCCCCCCAAGACCCTGCGGCTGCCCCCGGTGTTTTGCCATGGGAAAGACCTGCCAGATTCCCCTGCTAAATAAAGGGCTTATTTAAAAAGTCCCCATAAAGATATCACCTATAAGGAAATCCCATAAGGACACCTCCCTGCCGGGGTGTCTCGCAGCTCCTTTTACCTTCCTGCTGGGTGAGGAGAAGGGGATTTATCCCCACGGCCCCACTCCGAGGAGCTTGGTAGCCCCCAAAGTCCATGCAGGGGGGGTCCCCTCCATCAGCACATTTCTGTGAGATTTCACACTTTCTCTGCTTTAGGCTTGGGGGGCCGCATTTGGCATGTGCCCCCCCACCCGGGGATGCTGTGGGGCTGCACCCTGGGGTGCGGGGAGGGTGCCCCCGTCCCCCCCCCAAGCAGGAGGAGAGGGGATGCTCGGCTCTCCCCGCTGCAGGGATGAGGCACAGGCGGGGAGAGGAGGGAGGGGAGGGAGGGCGGAAAGCTGATCCTGAAGTTTCCATCATGTGAAATTGAAGCGCATGTGCCTATAATGAAATATTTCCTCCCATTTCATGGCAGCTCAGTAATTCCTGATGGCAGGGAGCCTGGGAAAACAGATCCCCCTGCTCCCACCCACAGCGCCTGACCGCACGGGCAGGGACAAACAAGGGCCTCATTCTGCCGGGTACCCGGACACCTCCGAGCATCCTCTACATGCTGCACAGCACCGTGGGGAGCCCTTCACCCCCCCCAACCCCTTCCCCTTCTCCTCCGAAGCGAGGGAATTCCACATTTCCAAGGTCATTTCAGAGCTCAGCATTTCAGATCCCCCTTCCCTCCCATGTCCCCTGCCTTGTCCCCAGGGCCGTGGCCGGGCGGGCTGCCTGCCCCCAACCGGGGCTGCCACCCCCAGCAATAGCCACTGCTTTCATTTACTTTTGAATTATGTGGTTTTTCCAGCTCCTCTAAATTTAATTAAACTTTGACCAAAATTCTAAGCCAGAAAAGAGAATGAAACAGGGTTGGGGCTTTATTTTGTGCCAGAACAAGCACAGTAATAATAATAACAAAAAAAGAAAAGAAAAAAAAAAGCCTTTAAACACTTATGGGCTGGGTTGTGGGATTCAGGCTACTGGGCTGAGACAGACGGAGCACTGGAAATCCACAGGCCCCTCGGAAATGCTCCTGACATGGGATCAGTGCAGCTGAGGACAGCAGGAAGCTGCTGCAGCACAGGATTTCCCTTTGAAATTGCACTTTCCTAGCAAAAAACGGTGGAAGTAATGCACCAGTGCTGGCAGAAAAATGGTGGGGGGCAGCTCGAAATGCAGCTGGTGGCTGGGAGGTGGAGGCTCTGCTGGGGACCAGACCAGCCCTCGTGCCATGCTGGGACAGAGCTTCCCAGGAAGGAAGGATTTGTTGGAGGGATGCAGTATTCCACTGCCAGCCAGCCTCAATTCCTAAATATTTGTTATTCCCTACTTGTATTACACCAGCCCCCTGGACGTGGACAAAAGCCCTGTTGTGGCGGGTGTTGCATCCCCCATGTGCAGACCCCATGCCTGCCCCAGCGAGTTTCTAATCCGAGGGATTTACATGCTTTGTAAGGCGATGCAAACCTGCTCTGCTGCTGTCTTGCTGGGCTGGAGCCAGGGGATGGTTCTCACTGCACAGGTTTACACCTCCTAACAATCTACCACCCATTCTTTAATGTTAAAACATTAAAAAAAAAAAAAAACAAGTGCTTGAGCCCTTGAAGAAAAATAATGATTTTCTCCCCCCTGCTTGTATTCTGTTCACTACTATTTCAATAAAGGTTTGCTCAAAGTGTTTATTCAGGCTTAGCTCCTCAGATACTCCTAACAGGATGAAGTTAGGATCATATAAATTCCTTGGCCAGATAAATGTCCTGAGCAATCCTGCGTCTGTCCCCGACTGTAGCCAGCACCAGATGCTTCCTGGGATGTGACGAGAAAGCCTCGCCACATCTGCAGATGGAATTACCTGCCCACAAAGAAACCACAGTCCTGATTTCTATTAATTAGTGGCTTGTTCGATGGACTTCATTAAAATAAATAAATAAATAAATAAATAAATAAATAAATAAATAAATAAATAATCGATCCAGGTGAGGAGGGCTTTATTCATTTTATTGATTATTTTATTAATTATTTCATTACACCCTGGTGAGGTCAACAGGGAAGCAGCCTCGAGGCAGTACAGCTCTGGGGCAGCAGACGTGGAGGTACAGGTGTGGCTCCCGAACCCAGAGGCCCCGCACGTGGGCTTTGCTTTGTTTTCCACGTGCTTAATGCATTGCAGGAGCAGGAGGCAGGGCCTTGGAAGTGCCCCACTAACATGAGTTTGCGATGAATTGAGCTTGCAATGAACATTACTCATCTCTTGGTTTAAGATGTAATTGGGGGATTTCAGGACCGAAGCAGAAAGACCAGCAGGGGAAATTACTGTTATCCAACATTTTGCATGGCTGCTTAGAATTGCGGAGGCTCACACTTATTAATGCTCTGGCACTGATTAGATCTCAGTTCGATTAAACGACGTCGGGAAAACAAAGCATCCTAGATTAGAAGCAGAAGTGAGCAAACATGTTGCGAAGGAGCTCAGAACACAAACTATTCGGCCCCATCCGGTAAATGGGGTCTAGCACGTTTGTACCTGTGATGCTCAAAGTCACTGTTTAAGGAAAGGACAACCCGCTAAATTGTTCTTGAACGCAGAGAACTGCAATGAAATGTGCCTAGTGTGAGTGCCCAAGAAAGAGCTTTTAGCAACATTGGATGGACAAAACCCTGGTGCGTTCCCTGCAGCAAGCAGCTCGTCCCCTCTGTAAGGCACCCTGACAATAACCCCAGCCAGCACCAGCCATGGAGCCTCTTTCTCTGAGGAAAGGGAGCTTATTTAATAGCTGCTTGCATGCATGGAGGCACACATTTACTCCTGTACTCATGTACACATTTACTCGGCTGGATCCCCACCAAGCTACGCTCACGTCAAACCTATCAGCACCGCCGTTGGCGCTCCAGCCGTGTTCCTTGGCACCATATAACTCTCCTCCATCTCCCGCTCTCTTCCTTTCTGGCAGCATGGAGCTCCCTGTCATCTCCAGCCCTCTTCCTTCTGTCAGCAAAGAGCACACAACACAGTACAGCGAGACCAAAGGGTCGGCAATCCTGGGGTGCAGAGCCATCTACCTCCAATTTCTGGGGGCCACGCCGCTAAAATCACTGAAAGCAGCCACTGGGGACGATGCTTTATATTTCTTCTTCACAGCTCATGCTCTGAATTGCAAATTAAATGGGAGTTAGCTGAATGATTGGATAATTAATGCCTATTTTCTTTATACATACAAGCCTGAGCAGAGGTGTTTATGGTGCTTAGCTTACCATACCTCCTACCCTTCTTTTTCCTCCTATTTTAAAACATAAATTCAAGTGCATTTTCCTGCAGCCACCTCTCTTGCTTCTCTTTCACACAGTTGTTTTTTTCGCCTTCTTGTATAAATGCTGAGATCACGCAGCATCGCCCCTCTTCTGCTTCAGCTCTGGGGGTGGGCGATGCCACGTCTGCGATGTGCACATTTTGACTCAATGCTATCTCTTTTTCTGTAAATACTCTCAAGAGAAAAACTCATGTTGTTTCTTACTTTTTTTTTTCCTGTCTGAAGCTTCTCCGAGCCCGATTGCTTTTCCAACTGTCCCATTTTCAGACTTTCCAAGTTCGAAGAACCTCTTTATTTGGTGGTTTACTGGAAAAGCTGTTCGTGTCTATAAACAGAGCTTACTCTTCCTGATTTTATCTTTCTCTATTTTATTGTTTCCGGTTGTTATTCATTTTGGCTGATACTTCCATGGGGACTTTCCAAAGAAGAGAATCCAAAGTGATATAAAAATGCATCTGAACAACATCCAGGAACAAAAGTAGGGACTGATGATAAATGCGGTGCATGACTACCTATTACTGGAAGAGATGAAACACTCAGGAAGAAATACAGGCTGGATGCAATGGGAGGTGAGTCCACCGTGGGAGAGCTCACCCTGAGGGTGCTCAGCTACTGTGTTTGGGCATCTCAATGTCAAAGCAAGATGCAGGGAGAGAAACAACCCCAATAATGCTTAAAAGACTCCTACGAAGAACTTGCAAGCCTGAGAGTTTACCTGCTTCTTCCCACCGACTGTATCAGTTGGTCTAATAGAGCCATTCCTCCATCCCACAAAGGCTGCTTTGCTCAGCCCCTCTGTATGGCACTGTCTTTTCTTCCGTGCTCCATCATTATGATCATTTTAAAGCGGAGTTTGGCTGCACGCTGAGAGCCCAATCAGCCCCAACGCACTGTGGTGGGGGGAAAGGAAATGCGTTCAATCAGCTTGGAAACTCATAAGCATCCCCCTGATTATGAAACCCTTGGCCAAACCCTATAGATTCAGTTACAACTTCCCCAGTAGGTTTTGCTTCCCTGCCCCCCTCTCTTCCTGATTCCCCGTTTAAGGAAAATCCATCTGACTTCTGGAGTCTGTGACCACCAGTTTCTCTGCCTTTTAAAAAACGCTACAAAAGGGCTCATGCAATTTTCTTATCAGATGGGACGGCGCAGCCTAATTTCCAGCAGGAACTCACCCCACGCCGATGAAAAGTGCTGTAATTCAATGAAGGAGCAAATGGGCTGGTTTGAGAGCAAGGCCTCTGCGAGACGCAGAGCAGGCGAGGGCTGCCTCCGAGACACCACTTCTCTCTTTATCCCTTTGCAATAGCTCTCAGCATCTCCTGCTCAGCCTGTGATGCCAGGCAGCTTCATCCTGGAGCGCTCACAGCCTCATCAGACATGACCAGGCAAATATTTTAGGGGACAGCAGCCGCCACGCAGTGCCACGTGAGCAAACCTCGTTGCAGCCCTTTGCTCTTCCAACGGAGCTGGGTTGCAAGCTTGCTCTCCTTCTCTTTGAGTTCTCTGCAGGAAAAGAGCTCACATCCACCAGGAGTGAGGTGCAATAAATCTGCCTAAAGCCAGAGCAATCAAGCCCAGTAAATAATTGCATATCTGTAAACATGCAGGGAAGGAAAGCATCCAGGGAAATAACATTCATTCCAGCAAAGGTTCAGTACTGCTGTCTGTGTGCATCTACCGAAGGGCTTAAAAGCTGTGGCTTGGAAATCTGGTCAGGTTTCATTGTGTTTAAAAGTTGCTCATATTTATAGCAGAGGTTTATGGGCAAGCAAGATGGTTTAGCTGTCGGCGTAAATTCTTACACACCTGATATATTAGCCTTTACAGAGACATGGATTATCAATAACCCGATTATACTAAACAGTACGAGTTATAAAGAAGGGGAGAGGGAGGAATAGGACTGGAAGTGGGCTTGGGGTTATGCAAGGGCAGCCCCAAACCCATCTGGACATCAGCAAAGACAAAATTGGCTTTAATTTAAGGCCTGTCAGTGGTTTACTAGGTCTTTACTTGGAGGTTGGAGGCACTAGTCCCAGGTCCTGAGCAGCACACGAGAAGTGGCACACGGGTAATTCAGCGAGCGGCTGGCATGCAGGGGTGCCAGGACACATCCCTGCCGGTGGTGGCAGTGCCTGGGTCGGGCTCGTGCCTGAGCACGAAGGTGTGCACCACATCAGGATGCAGCCTCCCCCCCCGCCCCCCCCATTCACCTGAGCAAGCCAGCTCTTCTGCAACTCATTACACGGCTGAGATCATGCGTGGTGCAGAGCTATTTCCCAAGCCTTCAGGTAAATAAAGCCTTCAAAAGCACCGTAAAGCAGCCGCTCTTCCTTCCTCACGTCCCAGGGCTTTCTTTAATAAATCCCATACCAGGGGAGTGGAAAGCGGTGATCTTTTCTGCTTTCTGAGCATTTCGGCTACGCTCTTTTCACAAGTTTTTCCCGAAGACCGTGAAGGCCAGATGCCAGCTCTTCCCCCGCCTCTTCCGCAGAGAGGAAGGGATCTCTCGCGGGAGGGACATTAAAGAAATGGTCACCTGAAGGGACAGCCACGGCCGCGGGGACAGGGCTGAGACAGGAAAGGGCAGCAGTCCTTTTGCTTGCAGGAAGCCAACGGCTGCTTTGGGAGGCTGTGTTTTAGCGGGGGGGATTTCTGCAGAGCTCCCTGGACGTGGCCTCCCCGTCCCCTAACGTCACCCTGCCGATGGCAGCAGCCCCAGTTCACCTCCATCCTTGCCCTCTTTCCTGGCTCTCCCTCTGAGCGTGCCAGGTCCATGGCAGAAAGACCCATTCCAGGAGGCATTAGGATTTCTGTAAACATGGCTTAAACACGCTCCTCGGTGACAAATGGGTTTTGCTGCCCGTGGCAGGCATCGGCTGCCAAGTGCCAAACTGGCAACTCCGCTCCGGCAAGGCACGTGTACAAGGCATCCGCGCTCACGGACTTGCTGTACTTTTATGGTCATAGATAGGGGAGGCTTTAAGCACTCGGGATTTCTGTGCATCAGGACGTGTTGGCTCAGATATCCCCCTAGCTCGTAGGTGATCTGCAGAGGGATGCAGCGGGGCTGGCACGAAGCAGGGGCTCTGCCCTCAGCCGCGCCGTCCGTCATCGGGAGCTGCCACGCTGCCTCTGGTTTCAAGCCAGCATCCTTAGGCGGTCGTGGCAATGTTGATTCTACCGTGCTCTTATATAAAAACCAGTGGGAAATGAGCTTTAAAGAGCAAATAAATTCCCAGGAGGAATCAGCTAAACCATGGCAAAGCTTGCAGGGCTGCGAATGCGTCCACAGTCCACCGAGATGCGAAAACCAAGTGTTGCATCAAAAAGAGCAGAAAGCAAGCTACCACCAAAAAAGTGCCTGAGAACAGCTGGGAAGTAGGACCACATTTGTTGTCTCCTCTCCAGAATTATATTTTTTTAATCCAAGGAAGGGCTCTGTTTTCAGAATGAGGTTTCAGTGAGCGGAACGCCGTTTCGCACAGCAAAAGATTTGCATGGGGGTTGTGACATCCCTTAAAATACACAGACTACCAGAAAACTAGCCTTGCACTTCTTGCACTCACTTCCATAAGGAATGCCGTGACTCTGTAGGTGTCGGTGCCTGCTTTCTTTGAAGAGAACAGCAAAACTTGCATCGACATAACTGAAAGCAAAATTAAGCCCATTAACTGTGAGTACTCACAGGAAAATCCATATGCACTTCTCTGCACATTCCTGGCCAAAATTCTTTCAGCACGCACCTGCTTTCTGTTTGCTTTGATGAAAACATGGAAAAGTTCTAACTTTACTGAAAAACAGTTCTGATTTCTCTAAAAAAAAAAAAAAATTAAAGTAAAGCATCAGTTGCTGATTTATTTTTCTCCTTTGGGTTTCATGGGGTCTCTATAAAAACCTCCAGTTGAGCCAGCTCCATTTATTGCCAGTATTGTGCTTGACTGAATGAAGGTTCTGCATGTTTTGTTTGTTATTCTGAGTCATATCACAAACATTTTAGCGAAAGGTCCAAAGACTTACAGGGAACATAGAGAAGCCAAAATCACCAGATGGAGAAAAGCACATCTTAAGGGGATGACATTTGGCATGAGAAGCAGAATAGAATTAGAGTTTGGTTTGATCTGCCCCGTATTATATCACCATTTATGCTTTGCAGGAAATTGTTGAGGTTGAACCAAAATAAAGATCGAGTTTTAGAGCATTTTCTCTTTACACATTCTTTTGGGACCCCACATTATTCAGTATGCAACCTATTAATTATAAATACATACGCACGCTCACATTCAATTTTATTATTTGGGCTTCATCTGACCCTGCAGAGGGAACCAGATGAAAGTAATAATCAGTTAATTCAGCTACAAAGCGAAAAAAAAAAAAAATCAAAGCTAGATAAACATATCGTGTTCTCGTGGAAAACAACAAAAAAGGCTGCACTGGCAGGCAAATTAACAGAGCTCTTCCGCACCTCCACCAAAACGGGACGCCGTCCTCCTCCCAGGACGAGCACCGTGGAGCAGGGACCATGCCTGAAGCGGGGATCCCGGGGCTGTTTAGGTGTTTTTCTGCTTGTTTCAGCCCTCAAAATTTGGTGTTGACATCAGCACGGTGCACGAGGCTGCCATGGCTTTCCCAGGGATAGTGGGGTAGGAGAGTGCAGGGCAAAGCCTCGTCGCTGGTAGCAGCTAGTGATTTCCAAATCACCTCTTTGGAGATAAGGTCATTGTATTCTGAGCACCACAGGGCTCGCTGATCCAAAATTGGGGGAGAAACAGGCAAAAGGAAGAAGTCAGTATCTGCTGGAGGAGTCCTGATTTATTGGGTTTGTCTGTTCCCGCAGAGATGGAGATGCTTTCCTAAGGGCAATTAGCAGCACTTACAGTGGACGAAGGAGAGTTTCTGGCTAATTCAGACAGAAAAATCATGTTATTCAGTTGGCTGGTGCACAAATCTTCTCCTAGCCTCTAAAATATCATCCTTTTCCTTGTTCCAGAGGGCTAGGACCACATTTGTGGTTATTGCATCGTATCAAGTATGATTATTAAAACAAGCAGGGATGTTATACCGGTAAATCTTCAGTGCCTGGGGGACACACCACGCTTCCCACCCAGCTATGGGATACTGTGAAGGTATCATTTCCCCTAAAAAAAATAAATGGTTGCTCCGGACTTGACTGCCTATCATCTAAAAACCCCATAACTACAACGGGACCACCTGAGAGCTGGGTAAACCCAGAGTTTTGCTAAGGATGTGGAATTACCACAGCTGCAGAGCCAGGCTAACACGTCTTGAAATCAAGTGTGTAAATGGCTGCATGGTGTTGCTGTGAAGCTGGATGCTGCTCTCCCCCCAAAAATCACTGTCTGCAGGGAAGAGCTGAGGATGGCATGTATCCCCTTATGTTTTTAATTCGATTTTGAACTAAACATGAAGCCTACAAAGAGAAGCCAGGAAAAATTAGCCTATCTGAATAAAGAGAAATGTGCAAGCTAAAAAAAGTATCCACCTCCAGGAAAAAAACCCAAGTTGAGCAACAGCCTGATGCTTTGTGAAGCTATTTCCCCTTCAGTCGTGGACTTTTGGTCCTAGCCGAGCAGCTTTGCTCGAGTCTCAGCTCGGGTTCATCCAGTGCTCATCTCCAAATTAAATGGCTCTTGAGGGCTGGATTGCAGCCCATGCCATAACCTTTTGCTTTTGGGGGCTTTATTGCTCCACGGCAATAACCTTTCCAAGGATTAACCTCGACGCTGCGCAGAAGCCAGTCTGCACAAGCGTGGCCGATGCTTTCTATTACATAGGAGCCTCGTGGTGAAAACAGGCTGCTGCGTGCTGACGCCAGACCCAACAGGTCTTCAGCCAGGGCTGCGCTGCCTGGGGATGGGCGGTGTTTTTACGCGTTGCAAAAATCCCAGCACAAATCAGGACTCCAGCATGCTACGCGCTGTATGATTATCTGGCAAAAGGCTTCCCTGCCACAGTTTATAGTGCAAGATCCCAGCTGCAGAAACGTATGTACTAAACCAATGAGGCTGTGCGTGCTTGGAGGCACAAACACATATTTTGGGGGATTGAGATCCTCCTCCTGACAGGGAGGCGCTTCTGCACTACCCAAGGCTGAGATCTCTCCAGCCAAGAGCTTGAAGTTTAAAAAATGTGATGAGTTTGTACTTCATCCGCCCTAGGCAAGCCCGGCAGGTGAGAAGCCTGGGCTTTGGACACCGAAATCCTACAGGAATCCCACACAAGGTGACCATCAGGGCTTGCACATCTGTCCCTTGGCTTACAGAGGGGGAGCTATGGGTGGGAGCAGCCCTGAGCCTTGAACACTGCAATGGATCATGACAAACCTGGGGGGGAAAGAAGCAGAAAACTTATTTTTTTTTAGGTCAAGAAACCATCAAATCAATCATTTCTGACCCTCGTGGAGAGTTATTGAAGATGAGATACGCAAACAACAACAAAAAATGTTTTCAATCTGGACCGTCAAGTATGGAAGGATATTTGTGGTAACAGAGAAATTTGCCACCCACTGCTGTTGCTTTGGTGTACTGTTTCTGCGGTTGCTCTTTATTCAGAGTTGGTCACTGAAAGAAACTAACACAAAAAACAAGTTCCAAACTATAAAGTGGGATTTCCAGATAATGCATTATTTCTTAGTGGAAGAAAGAAAACCTTTTTTGGAACACTTTTTTTCTCTGCTTCATTGGCCTTTTCATATTTTCCAGCATTTTTGCAGACTCCTCTATCACTCGCAGCTATTACTGAGCATTCCCCAATCTTTTTCGCTTTCCTCACACATGTCCACGTAGCAGGATCACGTCGTTGTTCAGTGGCCTAAAGCAAAACAAAAACAAAAGCAAAGATTGTTGCTAGCGATAAAGAAACCTCAACGACTTGTGTCAAAGCTTGGTTCAGCAACCAAAAATTTGGACTCTGGCTTACACAAACTAGCCAAAAGCCTCCTGAATTTGTGAAATTCAGCTGGAGTTTCTGGAACTCTGGAAGGAAGCAGGGAGGGTCGGATTTTGCTTTTTTCTGGAATTTTCCACAGCCCCAGGAACAGGCACGGTGCTTTGGGAAGGGGTGGAGGGGCTGCACAGCTGCAGTTTTGGGAGCTGAGGCAAGCCCGTGCATGGTGGTGGCAGGAGTTCTCTGTGCCCTGACTGTTACCTTGACCCCTTCATTTGGCCCCCTAAACAGATGAGTAGACACAAAGGTTTGCTGCAGTCTGGGGGCTCCGGTGTTGTCTGATTTGTGCTTCTGGTGCAGGAACCCCGAACAGGATGCAAAGCCACAGGGCTGCTTTCCAGAGGTGGCATGGTCCTGTGCCTCCAACCCTCACCCACAGGCTCCATCTGTTCCGTACCTGAAAAATCCTCATCCTGCCCCACAGGAGAAGGAAAGAGGCAAACCTGGGGTGTCAGAGCTCAGCAGGCATCACTTCTTGCTGCACAGGGAGCACCAGCCGCCCCCTGATCCCACCTGAATGCCTTCGAGGAGAGGGCTGTGAATTCCGAGCTCTGCTCCCCCCCCCTCCCACGCCACCGCAGATTCCTCATGCCCCACCATGCGTGAGCATCCTGGAGATCTTCCCTTGGCCCCTTTTCTCCCCCAACAGGAGGATGCTAAACCTATGGCCTCATCCTCAGCGCACCCAGACTGCGCGCTGGCGCAGGGAGGTCAAATTATTTCTCGGTGAGAATTAGGAGGCTTGTAAGAGAGCACTCACATATGCTGCGAGCAAAATTTCCTTCCAGAGGGTTGCATGAGGTTTCTGACCACTGTATCTGTGTGTTCTTGAAGATGACGTATCGTGTTACTAATTCCCCTAATTGCATGTCTGGGCTAAAAACAGACTGAGTTTTCCTAAGAAGTTACATTCTTAATAACATTACTTAAAACACTGTGGTAAATTCAAGTAAATTTTTAACTGATGCACGTACATTATAAATCAGGATATACATGCAGATAATGTTTACCTTAAGCTTGTTTATCCGACCCCGCCGCTCATTTGTTCTGTGTTTTGCCAAAATGCAGTGATACAAGATAGAGCGGCTGGAAGGGATTCAAGCCTTCCTTCTTCAGGCTCCTACTGCGTGGAGCACTTCCAGGAGTGCAATGCCCCAAAGGAACCGCACACCATGCCCTTCTCCCTGGACCCCTCGAGCAGCAATATGGACAACTAGATGCAGCCCAAATGTTGCTCCGCGGTGATGCGGATTCTCTCCCATCTGAAGAACGTCCAGGAGCAAAGAAATTCGGTGTGGTGATGGCTTCAGGGTGGCTCTAAATGATGTGCTTGGCTGTACGGTGTCTTGGGGATAGGCAGACTTGTTTGGACATATTTGGATATTTTAGTGATATTATTTTTTTTAGCTTAAAACTGTCACATTCAAACGATCCCCTGCAGATCCACAAGCAGGATCTGAATGCTGGAGGTGGGCACCAGCCCCACGGCCCCGGGCTGCTGAGATGTCCCATCCTGTGGGGACAGACAGGATGGCCCAGAGTCCAGAGGAGGACTTGGCATTGGCAGCGGAGCACACGGGGTGAGGAGACACTTGACATCAAAGTGAAGCAATCTGGAAGGTGGAGTCTTTAAGGGGGAGGCCCTCGATTTTCCAAATCTCTTTCTGCTCTTTTTTTTTTTTTTTTTTCCGGCAGTGAATCTCAGTCCTGCAATTTCCACCGAGGTCAGGAAATGACACACATGTGCATTGTTGTCACCTCCAGAACGAATGGGGAGGCCGCTCTTGGCCGCCACCCAGCAGCAGTGAACACGCACTTTTGGGAAGAGCATTATCTCACCACGCAGCGGCCCCTTGCAGAGGAAAGCGAGCTGCTTTTCTGCTTTTAGTGCTGGCATTGTCGCTGGAGCACCAGGAAAGCACTGGTAAGCACTTGTCATGGAGAAACTCTCCTTTGTACACACAGAAAGTTGAAAATAAACACTGCCTGAGGGGAGCCTGCCCAGGGTGGTATTTTGAGGGAGATTTCAGAGAGTGGCCACCATTCCTCCCCACTTTTCCATACCTCATCAGCATAATTTTGGTATGTCCTTCTGCTCAGGTGGCCACCTCCAGGGTGAACTCTGAATGGCAGATGCCATCCTCTCCTTCCAATGATGGCCAAGGCAAAGGATCACCGGTGCAAATCACAAAGCAGCAAACATTTGCACGTCCTCCTGAGCACAAGATCAGGGGACCTGGGTGGTTGTGGTTTCTTCCAGCAGAGCTCCCTGTGATGCTCTAAGTCCAGTTGAGCCGTCCTTCCCTGCCCTCCCTGCTCCTCCAGGGACTGCACAAGCAGCAAGAAGTGCCGTGAAGACTGCAATGGGTGCTCCTGACAGGGTGATCCATCGATTCCTCTCCCGAATCCCCATCCCTGTTCTGCCGGACTCTGTAGGCAGAGCCAGCCTTCATTTCAAGCACTAGCAAAATACATTTATCCAGGATTATTGGTTTTATTTCTCTTGGACAGCTGAGGAGGCAGCAGAGGAGGGAAGGAAAATACCTGAGTTTTACATGTTTGAAGTGTCACATCAGATGTGATGTCTCTACCACAGCCCCCGCCATGCCAGAGTAAGGCACACGTTGTAAGACACAGGCAGAAAGGCGCTTCTGTCCCTGCCCAGCAGCACACAGGTTTTCCTCTCCTGGGTGTCGAACCTGAACACAGAAACCTTTTTACAGTCTTTCAAGAGCTGAAACTAACCTATCTTGCATTTCCAGAGGCCAGTCCTAAAACCAACAGCGACACTTCCTACCATTTCCCTTCTCTTTCCATTTACCTCAAGACTTTTTCAGATTCTTAGCAGCTAAAATGCTTTCAGGTGTGTTGTTTTTCCAGAGATCACTGCAGCTTGAGGGATTAGCTTAGGTAGCATCGCCGGCAGTGATGCTCAGTGGGGAGATGAGCCCATTTCCACCCCACATCACACAGCCAGAGCAGCTGTGGGGACACGTTTGAACCTCACTGTGCTGCAAGTGATGGATTTCCTGTTGGTTGAGACAAATGAGCTGGAGAAAATAATAACAATCAAAGAAAAAAATTGGGTGGCTGGCCAGAAATCAAGCACAGTGTGCTTTTTAAGGATAGCAAAACTGAGTGGTGAATAAAATTGGAGCCTGATCTGATTTTTTTTTTATTGGAGCCAAGGGTGTTTAGATGCAAGACGTGCCCAGGGAGTGTTTCTTATCTGGGCAGGGAGAAAGGGACGAGGCGCTGCCCACCGCAGGAGGATCTGGATGTTGGCAGCCCCTGCTCCCATCCACGGCTTTGCACAGAGGCTGATGGAGAGGAAACCTCAGGGAGGTTTCTTTTATAGCATGCCCCAGAGAGATGCCTTGCAGATGGAGCCAGCTTGTGTTGGCACACCAAAAAGTGCCCTCGGAGGTGTTTTCCTGCTCTCCTCAATTGCTCAGCACGAGGGAGGTTTTTCTGTGGGCTGCATTAATGCATACTCGGATGTTGACAGTTCATTTCCAGCCTCAGATGGTCAAAACCAAGGAATTCCTCCCAGCCTCGGTTTGCATTTTGTGGGCAGCTTTGTAGCCAGGGAGGATTTCCCCCACTGTGAGCCCGCTCCTGCTTCTGCGCGCTGGTGGAGGACCTCATAAGCAGTGAAAGGCACAAATCCCATGTGCCTTTAATTAACCATATGCATAATTAATAAATTATGTACCCCCTTTTCCTCAGCTTCATCTCTTTGTTTTGTCTTACAGTCCCTGTTTCTAAAATAAGAGGTGCTGAACCCTGATGTAAAGCCTCCTGGTTGCACTTTCTGATTTGTTTCCCTTCCAGCAGCCCTGCTTCTTTCCCTGCTCCAGTTTTGCCTAAATTCACCCCATTCTTCCGTCATAAGTGTGGGAATCAAGCTCCTCCAAACCTTCAGCTGGGTCTGAATCCTTCCCTCTGCCATTTTAAGGTTTTGTTTCTTTTCTTCCCTGCTCCACTTTGGTATTTCGTGATTTTGTTTGTGATATATGAGGTCTTCCTAAAAAGCACACCACATTATCTTGCCAGCCCTGCTAATCCTGAGACCCTCAGCTTTCCTAGAGATACGGCGGCGAACTCCTTTCCAACCCCGTTTTCAGTCAAGGTTACACAATATTTAATAAAAGGACACGTTTTCCTCTAAGCAATAGCAGCGGGCTCCCAGCAGACCAGTTCTGCAGTGAGAGCTCAGATGTTTTATCAAACCCAATCTGGTAGACGCGGGACAAAACTTGAATGGCTTTGAGGTTCAGAGTCCTTTCAAACTCCTTTTTTTTTCCAGTCAAGGCAGGCAAAAAGAGCCATTTGTTAGAAAAACAGTGTCAGGGAAGTTACATATGACATTTGCCAATGTTACATCATCAAAGCAAAATTTCTGACAGATCTGTAAACAATAACTTTTCACATAAATGTCTACAGAGCCTCGAGTATGTGCCTTTCAGCGCAGCATTTTTACATTGTGCATTTATGGAGAGGGGAAAACGCATGTGACGGGATGAGGTCTCCTCACACCAACACTCCTTTTAAACCAGCACGGCTTTTTGTAGAAAACCCGAAACTGGGAGATGCCAGAATGTTCCGTATGGTTTTTGAATTTGCGTCATAAAATTGAAACCGTGGGTGGAGGCTCTCCTTTAAAATCAGGATAAAACACCGCAGCCTGGGGCAGGTTTTATTGCAAGCTGAGCATTTGTATACTCCCCGATTCCAGGTCTTGGGCAATAAGGCGGGATTGGGGTGCAAAAGGCCAAAATAGGGTAAGGAAATGGCCTGAGAATAGCACTTAGAATCTGGAGTCTCAAGGATGGTGTTGCAACACAGGGCTGGGAAGTAGGGCTCGAGGGTACAACTTAAAGCCACCCAGCACCTCTCCCAGGGCTGTCCTGCCTCTCCGAGGGTCGGGTGCATTGTAATTTGAATAAACAAGAACTGGGGGTATAGCAGGAGTATGCCAGCAATCTGTGTTCAAGCACCTCTCATCTATTTGACATTTGTGTTTTCCTAGCCCTCTGCTTTTCCTACCCGTCTTCTGTGTTCCCATCTTATTTAAAAATTAGTTAAGCAAAATACTTTCAGTCCACATATTTATAACAGAGCAAATACCTAAATGCACTGCACGTGAATCTGTGTTGTAATTAAATGGCGCTGAAAACAAAATACTGGGGCATCCTTCTCACTTTTGGTGCTGTTTTTCCTGGTATTAAAGGACTCACCGGCTCTCAGCCTAGTTCTAAGAGAAGATGAGATTTTATTCTCTTGTTTTGTTTTTTTTTTTTTTTTTTGTTTTTGTTTTTTTTTTTGTCCAGGGCAGAGCAATTTCAAGCTTTCACCGATTTGCAGAAACATTAAAAGGACGTGATGCCTCGCAGGGTGGGGTCCAGCATCTCCTGAATGATTTTCCGTGGACTGGAGAGGCCATATGAGAAACTCTGCTGAACTGCTGCTGAAATGACAGGGCCTACACAACAGCAGATTTTCACTTCATCTATATTTATAGCAAAATGGAAACAAAATGTGCTTTAAAGTAAACAATAGTAGTTCCAGAGTCGGGCTGATTTTCTTGCTTTGGTAAGCTCCCAACCAAAGCTTCTCACACTACATGCAACGATGAAAAGGTAAAGACAGGAGAATGAAATCCCACAATGAAAAGGCAGTGGGAAAGTTGACACTGATTAGAACAGGGCCAATTTTTACCCCAAACCTTTAAAAATGGAGGCAAAGATCATTTGGTAGCTGCAAAAGCAAGCAAAGCTCGTGGCTGTGATCTCTGCTCTTCCCTTTCCCATCCTAAAGCGGTGGCACAGTCACTGGAGAACCCAGCAATAAAACCCCCACCAGAAGTATTAGACACTGCAAAAATTTAAAACACTAAAAAAAAAAAAAAAAAAAGGGATTAGAGGAGGAAACTTTATGCTGAGATGAACTACATACATGCAGAGGTTACAGCCCTATACTTTCATCCTTTTGCTATTTGCAGGAGCTTAAACAGAAGGAATTTGCCGCAGTCCTCACTAACTAAAGAACATCTTTACCGAGCACTGATTAAATCAACATTTTCTGAGGAGCCACCTACGTATGATGCATTAAGCACCACCAGCGTAATTCTGCTCCTGCTCAGGACTGTGGGAGCTCTGATGGTCATCTCGGACCAATAAACAAGTTCAGCTCTCCTTCCCCCTCATTCTGCTTGCGAACGAAACACTTGACGTCATTGCGCTATTTTTTGTTCTTTTTTTTCCCCCTGTCATACAAGGAAGGTGGTAAAGCATGTGTGACCACAAGCTGTGTCATCGGGAGCTGTTTGCTTTGCGCGCGTTTTGGTTGCAGCAATACACCGAGCATCCCGAGGGCAAGAGAGAGGCCAGCGCTTGAACCCGGATGAACCGAGAGCAAAGGAGAGCAGGGAGGTGCTGGCTCCGTGGAGATGTCCCCGCTGGCCACCAGCAGGATGTGGCAGGCGTCATATGGAGCCATCCCTGTGCAGGGCTCTTTCCCGGCCACCCAAATTCAGCTGCTGCCCTGGGAGGAGCGTGGGGGTGGTGTGACTGCTCACGAGGTCGGGCCGTGGAGCATCCCCGAGGCCAATGGGGCACGTCTGCCTCAGCTGAGCACAACGTGGCGTGCAAGCTGGGATAGAGATTTTGGAAGAGATTTTGGTGGCTTCTCGACATCAGAAACATTTGAAGAAGCAGATCTTCTCCAAAAACCCTCGGTAGCAGGAAGGACCCTCATTGGTGTCCAGAGTTGTTTGGCCCTAGCAAGCCTCTCTCCTTGTTCCCACCAGGAGGCAGAAATTTCCACGGGTAAAATCCACTATGGATAGATGGAAAGCCAAGGGAAAAATAATTTGAATAATAAAATAATAATAAAAATGAAGGAAACTGGCACTTTTATGAGGGTAAAACCACCCATTGCAAGAGTGCTGGCGGCTGGCCACCCGTAGCACCTGCGGAAGGAGGGGCAGGGGGGATGATGCCCAGCCCCAGGGATGGGCGCCGCAGGGATCCATCTGCCCTATTTCTTCACAATATCCCCCTCTTACTCATCCGTCTGACATTTTAGTGCGTCCTGGACTTTCCAGTGTGACTTAAACTGGGGTGTAGGCAGGGGTACGGGGCGCAGCATCCCCAGCGCATCCCCGGACGTCATCGCCTGGTTGGGCCACGCTGGCAAGCGCAGGGGCTGGGGAGCTTTGGGGAAATGTGACTCAGGCCACCTGCCCTCGGACGTGCGCTTGCTTCTTGAGGTCATACAACAAGAAATGAGCACAGCCGCTGGCCGGAGGAGGGTTTTGCTTACAGGAGAGCCGGCCCCGGCCGTTCGGGCTGCCCGGGCTCCCTGCCCAACGCAGCCGCGGACGCGGCCCCCGCACGCCCCCCGTCTGAGCCCCGCAGCCCCGTTACCCGAGTGAGTGATGAGCTTGGGCTCCCCACTGGCCAGCCAGGCTGCGGGGCATGCTAAATTCAGAGATGCATTTATTATGGTTAAAAAATGTGGGAAATAGGAAGGGTTGCGATTTCCCAAATTACTTTTCTTCTTGCTAACAGCAGCTGGCAGCAAATATATTTAAAATGTAAATATTTAAATACTTACTTGCAAGCACAATTACCTTTTTTTTGTTCATGACTTGATCCATTCAGAAGCTATAAATACCTATTCAGGAAGCAAACGTCTATGCTGCTTTTTGGGGAGCAATTTGAAGGCCCTCAACAGCAGACTGGCTTAATAATTAGTGGCGAGGACGTGCACGAGATGGTGCGTACGGGCAGGTTTTTCCCTGTGCATTTAAAAAGAGACAACACACATCTCTGTGAAATAAATTGCTTTGTTTTGTGACGCAGAAGGCTATTGTGGTGTCCAAAAAGGACGATGCTTGTTTATAGCTCACAGATTAGCACCGCGAGGTTCTTTTAGCCTTTAGGTTTCCCCTCGACTTCTTCTGCCTGTGAAATAATCCCACCGAATGCCTGAGAAACGAATGCGCTTCAGCCTTTTTATTTATTTTGATGAGCAGAAAGCAAGGAAAAGTTCCTGCCTGCTATCAAGGCGGAGAAATTGCTGTCGCTTCTTTTCCCTGTGCTGGCTGTAAAATGTACAGAAATGTAAAGCCATAAAATTTTTATGAGGGGTTGTTTTTATGATGTTTACCAACCTCATGCCTCTATGACGCTTTCCAGAAGATAGCATTTTAATAGGGCTTCTTTCATTCGACCGAGATAACCATGAGGGAAAACCCCGGGCTCCTTTTTGCAGCACGGCAGAGCGAGCAGGCTGCTCCCGCTCTCTCTCCGTTTTGCAGAGCTTTCTCCCCGTTTCCCCCTCTGCCCCTTTCACTTCAGCACAGCCCTTAGTAAAGGGCAGACGTAAAATATAACCTTTGCATCTGATCAACATTTAAAAAGCTTAAGAGGGGAAATAAATGCTCGAAAAATGTTTCTTAGGAAAACAGCTAGATAGTGTTATTAGTTTTGCTGCAAATTTAAACAAAGCATGAAACAAGACGAGCTTGATTTGAGAGTTCCTTTGAGCAGTGATTTTTTAAAGAATCCCGTTATTAGCAGTGTCTTGCTGTATTTTTCTAAATGTAGCAAATTTATCTCTCGCTGCCACTCCAATGAGCGGTTCGCTGCTAGGCTCCAGGGGCAGAGAATATCTCCTTTTCATGAAAGAACTGTTTATTAGTCCAAGGTTCATCCCCTGATTTATCGATTCGGATTTCCAAAGCACGATGGGCTGGGTGCACAGCAAACCAGTGTGCCTGTCGTATGTTCCCAGCTGACGTGTTTACAATATTTTTGATTTACACCTTCCAGGTGTTCTTTTGGAAAATATCACTGCCTTTGGTTTACACATTTTTACAATATATTTGTGGTCATCAGCGAGCTTCCACATTTGTTACAGAGGATGTGCCAAGAAAGAGGATTTTTTCTTCAACATGCTGGCTAGATACAGATTTTTGGCTTTTAGGAAAACAGAGAATTGATTGACGGAATTAGTGAAATCCCCAAAGTAGGTATTTGAGAGGGGCCGAGGCTATTTGCTCGGAGAACAGCAGGGAGTTGGGTGTCAGGCTCGTGTGTCTGCTGCGCCGATCTCAGTCGCGCTGTGAAGCAGCCCGTTTTCACCCTAAAACGGGGGGAAATGGCTCCTGCAGTTCTGCATCTTCATGATTTTTTGAAAATAAAAAGTGCCAGCACACAGAAAAATTAGGCTACATACACAGATTGAAAGTAATTTATATATGAGATGTTTTGCAGTGCAAGGTTTTTCATGTAACCAGATAAAATGAACCAGATATGCTGGGTTCTGTGGTTGCTGAAGTGGTGAAAATAAAATAATTCTCCTTGCTGTTTTTTTTATTATCATTATTATTTCTTTTCCTTTTTTTTTTTTCACAGTATGTTTAACATAGAATTTTAATGGTGGATTATCACTGCTGTTTTATTTCAGGTCAGAAGCCAGGTTTTGTTGCTAGAAGGCTCAGAAAGAAAAACTATCATTAATTGGTGGCACAAAGTAACTTCAAAAGTTGTGGGCTTTCTTTTTTTTTTTTCCTTTTCAGATGGAAAAATAATTCCTAGGGTTCCTTTTACATTTGCTAGAATGCCACGATTCTGTCCTTTAGCACTCCGATCACTCCTCTTTTGGTGTTGCCAGTAAATAATACGTTTTGTTACTGCATCGCTTTTGCCTGCATCGTGGTAAAAAATCATTAATATTTCACACGCACAGTTCAGCAATGTTCTCAAAACCATCAGGTTTTATTAGAGAATGACTCTGACCCTCCAGCACTTTTTCCGGATAAATTTGCTTGAGAATCCATGGGACCTTTACCTGCAAAGGAAAGCAACTCGGAGGTTTTGTCTGCTACTCTCGGCGTTTTTATTCATGAAGCACTTCACTAATTGAATTTTATTCCCATACTCTCGGAACGTCATTAACTGGGTGGTGGGTTTGTGGCTCTGTGCACAAATCTGGTGTACTTTGATCAGAAGGGTGGATAAAGTGTAGAAGCTGTTGGGATGAACCACGCCGTGGCTGCTGCACCACAGCCAGGCGAGGAACAGTGGGCAATGCAGCACGCGCATCGCTCCCTACCTTAAGGTGCCTCACAGAGCCCGCCGGGGCAGTTTTGCTCTGCCAGTATTAATGGCATATTGTCAGTTTCTTCCCTGCATGGGCTAGAAAGAAGGAAATGAAAATATTGATTATTTCAGGGGAACGCATCTCTCTGTTATGTGTGGTGCTAGCAGCGACTGCACATCGGGCACTGGGGAGGAAGTCTACCAGTGCAGATTAAATTTACCTTTATTTACTCTGAAATCACAGTCACCAGTGCTTCAAAAGTTCAATTTGCAGCTTTCTATATGCTCGCTGCATCTGATGGGCACAAGCATCGAACGTCAGCCAAGCTGCAGCTCCTCAAGCGCTTTTCTCCCCGCTGCCCTGCTCGAGCAGTTTATCTCGATAAGCACAAAAGCTCGTGATTCACTTTATGGTAAACGCTGGATTACACTTTCCGAGGCAGCTTTGCTTGGTGTTAGCAAGTAAATCCAGAAAGCGAGCAAATGCATGATAGCGGTTATTTTGCTGATTTAAAAAATATTAAGCAAATACATAACTTGGCTCAAAAGCCAGCAATGTAAAGCGAAAAGATTTGACAGTTGTCAATGCCTGTTAAATGGGCAGGCAGATTAGCAGCCTTACTTTTTAACATATAAACATCTGAAACCCGTTTCCTGTTTAAAAAAAAAAAAAACCCTAGGTGGATGACCTCAGGCAGAATTTTTTTTTATTAACAAATGTGAATTGTACATCATCGTGAAAAAAAATGGGCCACTCTTGGTGGTCTTGATACATTCTGTATATGGGAGAGTGAGAGAGAGAAAGGGGAGAAAAAAAATACAAAAATAAACTTTACCTTCTCACTTTCAGGGTGGGCAATGCCATTCCAGCTTTGGGGTCCTCGGCTCTGGGAAGTGTTAGCGCTGTCACTGCAGCCCTGGTCCCGCGGTACGCGCTGCAACAGCGCTCCGAGGAAAAACATTCCCTGAATTCCTCCTCGTTAGTCCTATCTTTGCTTCGGATTCATGCGTTGCAGGTTCATGTCGCTACTGTCAAATTGCACAGGACATGGCTAATCTAAACCAGTGCCGACCCATAGTCCGACTCAGCAGCAAGGAAAAACATTGACAAATTTGCTGTTTAAAATGCTTTCTACTCTTTCCAGTGTTTTTTTTTTCTTAAAAAAAAAAAAAAAGCTATAAATACACACCACCAGCTGCAACATGTTGCCGAAACCAGCCTTATAGATCTAGCATATTCTGACATAATACGTTTTACTGGCTTTGGGTTAAAATTTGATATTGGAAGTTAACATTCTGATATTTCTGTCCTTAATGGCAAGGAGGGCAGCTGGCTCCCGTAGGCTGCGTGGTGCTGTCCCCACTGGGGATGGACACGCTGGTCGGCACAGGAGCTTGTAAAAGGCACAGTGCAAGGCGAACACAGGCTCATGCATCCATTTAGTCTTTGTATCACGAAAAAGAAAATAAATAAAAAGAGAGCTGTCTTTTAAAGCAGTGTATTATTCATATTAGTGCACAGATTTAATGCAAGGTCCTTGGCAAACCACATAATCACATAACCCTTTTTTTTCCCCAGAATTGGAAGAATGCACTGGGCTGGGGTGCATTCAGGACACTCGGTATCCTCCAGGATTTCTGTCCTCGGGTTGGAGAGCTTCGTATCAAAGCAAAATGCAGACCTCGACCCCAGAAACAGGGAGTACAGAGTGGGTATGATCTTGCCTATTAGTGCTAGTAAAATGAAAGATTTTTTGTCCAGCTAAGCCTGTACCCACCAGCATTTCTGGGAACTCACAGGTCTGAGAAGTGCACCAGTGCTGTTAGTTCGCAGTGGCATATATCATAAAAATGTGTATATAAAAGATCTGCTCTATAGACCGTGCAAGCCGTTGCACTTCCCCACCCATCGGTATCACTGCACTGTGGAGCAGACCCACAATTTGGGATGATGCAGCACATGAAATTGCCCTTCTTCACCCAAAAAGGCTATTTCTAGGGCAGAGCTCATAGGCGGGCATTCTGGCGTGCCCTGACACCGATTCCCCGTGAATGTTAGAAGTTATTTTTGTAATGAGCGATTTACTCTAGCATTAAGAAAATCTATTAATCTTCTGCTCGCTCTTGCAAATGAATCCTCATATTATCTGTATATGCCGTCAGCCAGGATAGTTTAGAAAATACCAGCCCCTATCTTATCTTGTCAGTTCATACGCTGATGGGGGGGGAAAAATAATGGCTGAAAGAGCCACAGGCTACGATAATTAGTAAAATCAAGTGACTTGCTGTTTGTTTGCTTTGCAAAATGAACTTTTACCCCTCCACCGCCACTCCTCCCCCCAATTTTCACCATCTTATCATACAGCATTTGACATGACAGGTTAATGAGAAAACCCCCAAATTGGGCTTCTGCAGCTAATTGTAGCAGTGGTTGCTCTCTGCTCGAACGGCTCAGTGGTCCGGCTCCTTCCCCGTGAAATCTGAGCTCTCAGGGGGATACAAAGGCTGTGATTACAAACGTACAGAAACACTCACTTACAGACAATAAGTTTCTCTTATTACCCTCATTTCTGCTTCTGGGGGAATGAGGTCTGCAAATTTTCCAAGATCTTGTCTTGCACAGCATGCTTCAAGTGGCAGATTTGATTTTTTTTATTTATTTAGTGCATTAGATTTATATTTTTTTTAATATAATCTGCTATTACAGTGGCTCAAGCAGCCAACCTGCAGAGCCTCAGACTCATCCACGGTGCGCTCCTTCAGAAATTGCAATTTTCGGACCACAATGAATTGAACAATTTGGACAACAGAAGACAAACAGTTGCCGTCAGCGTGAGTGGAAAAAGAACCACATGGCGTGCTCTTGCTATTAATAATCCCCATCAGCGTGGAGATCCGTCTGCCATCGCGTGCAGCACGCTGCTACCTCCTGGCTTTTCTGATTGCTTGGGCTCTCTCCCATTAGTTGATATTTTTGGGAAGGGTGTTTTCAGGATTATTTTTCTTTTAAATGGAAAAAGCAGAAAAATGCAGAATTTGAGCTCCTCACATTAAAATCTTATGCCATCTTCCCACAGCCTATGGCATTTCCAGGGAAATCAGCTCCCGTCCAAGTCCCACAGGGAAATGTTGAAGCCCTCAGTGACTCGGGGACATTGAGGTGAAGGGGAAAAAAATCTCTGTCTGCTGCCTTTTCTCTGTGAAAGCCTAAATACCATTTAAATAGCCACTCTTTGGGGAAGAGCTATTTAAAAAGCTAGAACTTATCCTTCTCCAGAAATAATTGCCTTTATGTCTGATGAGGCTACTCAACGGTGTCCACTGAACTCCTATGACTGATGCACATGGTCAGGTTTGCAGGAACAAAACTTTCAGCCCCGTTATGCATCAAATTTCATTTCCAGTCACTGGATTTATTGACGTTATAATGGCCAGCCCACACAAACTGCAGCCATGCAGCCAATTAACAGGACAGACAACAACAGACATTTGAGAAGTTGCTAAACTTGGTCTTGAAAACGAGCTAGCTTTATCCCTGTAAACGGATCTTGTTCTGTCATTGTGTATTAAACTGGAAAGCTTCATGTTGGAGAGTGGTACAAAATCACATCCTGATAACTAAGGCCTCACATAATATTTCAGCAGATCGTATCATTTGTGGTTTACTCTCATAACTGCATTGCAAATGTAAGGGTGATTTTCCAAGACAAAAGTATCTGTACACACTGATACAAATTTCTTGGTGCATTGTATTTAAGGGAGCTTTCTGCCAGAAACTACAGGGGCTTGATCCAGTGCAGCACGACGAGAAGACCCTTCTCAATGATTACATGAAATGGGAACTTTCTGCTCACTTCCACCACCAGACAGCGTGCACTTAAAAGCCGTCATATGGCTGTGTTCCCCGTGAAGACACGAGTATGTATGTCCATCTGGAGCTCATTCAGTCTACCATCAGTGTCGATGAGTCCATGAGCGTTTCATCCTGCCAAACCCATGATCTGTCTTTTCATAAACAACAGCAAAACTCCTTCGATCATGTTTTTCCCCTCCCTGGAATGAAATGCAGAGATTCAAATTGACCGAAACAGTTTGGGAAAATTGTGTTGATTTCACCAAATTGTTATCGCCACCAAGAGACTTTTAAAGGTCACCACCTTTCTTTTTCACATGAAACGAGCCATTGCAGATAACGCAATGTATTTCTTTATTTTAAGAAGTTCAAAGGTCTATTAAGGCCTTCCATGTTGTACAAAAGACTTAATTCACCGGAAGCCATTTTTCTCTCCCGATTGTTTGGAGCGGCAAGTGAACCAAACAATCGGTTATTCACACAGATCTACCCAGAAGCGCGTTTCCCGTGCCCAAGACATCCATACTTTGACTTAACAAAAATAACTTTCAACTGGGCTGCTTTGAACCACTAAATTAATCCACAAATGAGACCGTTAATCCACAAATTAGGCGTTTGTCAGATAATGTGGGTAGCATTTGTAGCTACCTGTGGTAGGTGGGAACTAAATCAAGATGATGGGTTTTTCAAGAAGAAAATACGGTTAACATATTCATGGCCAAAATTCATGTCATTATTTCATACCTAATGCTCATAGCTGCAAGATGATGTCAAAAGACACAGTAAAAGAGCGGAATCAGTGTGGACTGACCATTTTCTGGTGCAACTGTCTCTTTTTTTTAAGTGAAATGTCCACTTTCCCACCATGGCTTTGGAAAATAATGGCTTTCGGCACTTTTGAAGAGACCTGCCTGAGTATGGCTCGCTATTCCTACATGAAGGCTGTCCAAGTTGCCCTGTGTAATACCAATGTTATTTCCTTTATATTATAAATAGGATTTGGGTTGAATATGAATAAACTCATACCCATTGGTATGCTTTGTAACTCTAATCAGCGTTTTCCTGCAAAAAAAAAGAGGAATGTTTATCTGAAAAATAAAGAGGTGCTAATTTTATCTTGTGAAAGTGGATATCTCCTTACGTCCCTCCAACTTCGAGGAAGATAACCAGAATGTATTATATCATCTAAATCCAGCATCCTATGAGATCAAACAGAATAATGTATACATATGCCAAAGCTGATTGAAGTATTGCTGGTGTTCACTTCCGCTTCACTAAGTATGTGTTTCATTGATATACGTAATTTGCCACCACCATGAAAGAAATTCAAAGTCCTCTGTTTGTGCCAGTTGATTTCTATGATATCTGGAGGCTTTTAAAATAGGGATCCAAAATAGATGTGCCCTTGTCACCCCTGTGTTTAAGCTCTCTCCAACAGGAAATGGCACGGGTTCAAATTTTTTTATACTGGAAGCCACATGTAGCTAGATAAGAATCATGTCTTGTCTGTGACTAAGCATTGACATTTCAGTGTTTAAAATATAGTCAAAATGATCCATGGCGAACCCACCTGAGACTATTTTTCTTTGTCTAAAGTCCCACTTTCTAGCCTCTTGAAAGGGAAGGTGGAGCTCTGGGGGCTGTGACATGATGATGTTATGTTAAGGAAATGGAAGTTTGCTTTATTGTTCACGTTCAAAGACGTGGCTGCGAGAGGAGGCTTTGCTACCGGGCAGTGCATCGCCTCCACCCGCACACACTCGGGTCCCCAACTTCTCCATCCTCACCAACAGGTTTAAAACACATCACGGAGGGGGGAAAAAATAATAATTTGCTTTTGCCAAATCGCAGACGTCAAATTCAACACACTCAGGGAAAAAAAAAAATAGAAATGAGTGGTATTTCCTTCGAACTGCTGGTTCTCCTAAAGGAAGGGGCAGCTGGAGGGGTGAGGAGGGCTGGGATGTTTATGAAGTGTGCGGGGACTTTTGAAGGAAGCTCCCTGAAGGAGGACAGATGGTTTGGGGAACTGGCAATGTGATACTGAGCCTTTCACTTCGAGGTCGCCCGGTTCAAAAGCAGCCTAGGTCAGGGATGGCACCGAGCCATTTCCATCAAATGGCTGTTTTGGTGCTGCATGAGAAAAATGGCTGGTGAGGCTCGGCTCCCGCGCAGCAGCGGGGCAGTGCTGGCGGGTTTTCTTCCTTTCTTCTTTTTCTTCCTGCGGCCAGACGAGTCCATGCAGGGATGTGCAAAGGACATCGGAGGCTCGTTGCATTGTCCAGGCACACAGCACGACTTCTGTAAGCCAGGAGAAGTGACCACCATAGGACACGGGTGGTGCTGTGGACAAGAGGCAGCTTCCCACATGCCAAAGCTGGCCCCAGCCAGCGAAACCCTGTAAAGAAAACATCTCCATATACATACATCCATATACATACATCCAACTTCTCATACTGTTCCAATCAGCGTCAGATCTACAGTAGACCACAGACTAGAATCTTCTTTTGTTGTATTATCGTGATACAAATTTCCTAGAAATCAATGAGGAAGTCACATTTGGCCAGTCAGGTGCAAGCTCACTGGAGCCGTGGCCTTCATAGAAATATTCCTTGCACATTTTGAGGTTACTCCATGTTTTAACTTTATTTTATTTTCACTCTTTACTTTCATTCTAAAACATCCAGGCTTTCTAGGGGCTTGTTTTTTTGTTTTAGTTTTTTTGTTTGTTTGTTTTGTTTTGTTTGTTTGTTTTTGTTTTTCCTAAGTTTCAAAATCATTTTTATTATCATCCTTTAATTCTGGATTTTAGTTAGTGCATCTGGATAAGAAACTACCTTATTATTGCTTATTTTATTAGCAATGTTGTTATAGGGAATAGCAAACCAGAGGAAAGGCAAGGCCAGGCATGGAAACTAGAATTCCTGAAAATAAATAAATAAGTAGATAAAAAATCCTACACAAGTCTGTACGCCTTGTGAATGCTTTCTACGGATAATTCCAGATTTTTATAGCAAAAACAGCTGTTTACAGAATACTTTTCTGCATAAATTTTACCCACAAGCATGAATTATGATCCTACACCAGTTCAGATTCAGAACGGTTTGGTGTACATTCACATTTACTGGGAGATTTAAGTCTCTCATGGCTTATATATCGCTTTATGGATTCAGTAACATGACAGCATCTCGAAGTGGCTCATCCCAAATTAAACTGCCACAGCCAGAGGTAATTACACAGGGCTTGGTGATTTGGGAGCCAGGGAATGATGCTGGGCTTCTTCAGCTAAGGGACTGGGTTTGGGCTATTTAACCTAGAAAACTGCCAAGCTAATCACGAGTTTGTAGCACAGCTGGCAGCTGGATAGTGTCTGATGAGAATAGGTCTTCTCTTAGATATCACTGGTGCTTAAGACATCCAGGAATGTCCACATCCCTGTGCATAATTAGGCAAATATATAAAGAAATTAGGCTGCCAGGAATTTGTGTTTTTCCAAGTCTGCACTGAAGTCATTGACAAAATTATCTGGCAGGAGGAGGAGTGATTGTCCAACAAAGCACAGGCAGAGAGATAATGCTGATTCTGAAACGACGGGCAGAAAACTCAGAGCAGAACTACTCACAGTCCTGGACTCCATCACTTCCACATGCAGCATCGGGCTCAATACCAAAACCATCGCAGCTGATAAAAGATCCCAGTAAGATTCAGCCAAGTTTAAAGTGAGCCACAGTGCTCGAGTATATCTCCCTGCAATAACAAGCTGTGGGGGACAGACACATGCCCAGGTCAATTCTTAGCATGCTTATTTTTATTCAGGTCATCCCTTTGCTGGCAAGAAGTATGTATAAAGAGAGAAGGAATAAAAGATTTTGCCTGGCCTTGCCGGGGAAGTTTTCTGTGCAGAGCGGTCATCCTGCCAGCAGAAGGAGCTCCAGCTGAAATCCTGGCACAGCACTTTTTTTTTGCTGATGAAATCCCTAATGCTTCTGCACGAATGAAGGGGAAAAAAAATAAATAAATAAAAATAAATTAGCCAAGTAAATTAGCCAAGTTCAGGAGGAAAGAAGGGCAGAACAAAGTCCCAGACAGAGGCAGGACCAAGGGGAGCAGGTGCGGTCGGAGGAGCACGGATGCCCCAGTTGGCACGACCTATCCTGCAGGAGCCACGACCTTCTGGCCCATGCTTTCCCTTCCAAGCTAGAGGCTAGCCTTGCTGGTAGGATTTCAGCAGGCTGCGTGGTGCCAGGGCTTTGGCAGCCCAGATGGGGCCAGGAGCCAGCCCCACCGTGTGCCCCTGCCCACCCTGCCAGGGCTGTGGCATTCAGGGTTCTCCAGGGCATCTCTGCTGGCTTTAACCTTTAATATTAACCAATACGGGAAAGATAAATATATAATTTTTTTAAAAAAGCAAGTAGAAAGTGCAGGGGAAATGTTTCAGTTAGCATAAGCTCATAGTTACTCTTACAGACAAGTTCTCAGATTTAAGGAGGGAAAATAAAGCCATGGGAGTCCAAGCCAAAAGGCAAAATGCCTCCAGCAGGTCTTTACAATTAAATAGTAACAAAAAGGTCTTTGCAACTTAAAATACCAACATTTATGTTCAAACATAATAAAGTAATAGGATATGGGAAATGCAAAATATTGGCAAACAAAGAAACAAGAATGCAGGCAGTGCTGCATTCCGTAAATAAAATACACTCCTTAGTTTAGAGCTGATAAAGAGATCTTCTACCACAGGCTATTTTACAGGCTGCATTTCCCTGCAGAAAGTTATCCACACAAAGTATTAGCTTTCTTATCCTTTGTTTATATGTATTGATGATAGTGTAAAGGCACTAAAGAGCTTTGATAAGAGATTGTTACATCTGAGTCGCAGAGACATTGCAAAAATCTCCTACTAGAAGTGAAACAAGAAAAATCCGTGACTTGCATGCTGTTTTCTTCGTTGCAAACCCGTGCTAGCATGCTGATTTGTTATGCCAACATTAACGTCTTCATCGGCTACAAAATGTTCTGGGATATCTCTAAAGAGATTTTTCATTAGAGCTAGTCAGGGTGTTACCAAACTAAATTCAAAAAATAGGAGGGATATTCTTCATTATAGTACCAGTTTATAATACCAGAGTCCTTTTCTTCTTTACCAAATTTATGCACAAGAAAAAAATAAATATGAATTACATGTGAAAAGAAGCAACAACTTTTTGTAGCGTTTTGCTGATTTAAAATCTCCCTATTTAAAAATATCTAAAATATCTGTATATATTTATATATATACTACATACATACACACATAGCAGGAAGAGGGAAAATTTTTGATGGCTCTTTTTTTGTGTAGGAAATGGAAGCTATTGGAAGAAGCAAGTCTTGCTGCTATTACCCTCTCCGCAACACTTCTAAGGTTAAAGGAATAAAAATCCATCAATTTGTACAGCCTGACCTTGCAGTGTTGGTTTTTAGCTGAATTCAGATGTGCAGGATTAACCCAGCAAAGTTTACATGACATTGATTTAAAAGCTGCGTTACGGGACCTTCCAGCAAGTTACATTAATCGGAATCTTTAATCGGGCCTTGGGACAATGAAAAAAAAATGTTGCTTATCAGAAGTGCAACATATGATAAACAGATGTCTCCGCGCATCAGATAAATATAAATGCAGCGTGCATCGCTAACCATGGCAAGTCCATAGCTTGAGCAGCACCAAGGATGGGGCCATGAGAAATTCCTCAGCCATGTTTTTGCTAGGATGAGGACAGGGCAGAGATGCCTGAGCAGGAGGTGTGATTTCGCACCTTCCAGTGCACACTCAGGAGCCACCCAACTGCGCCAGTATGAGCCATGAAAATGTCCACGTGTGGGGTTGCACACCTCAAAATGAGGCAGCGGGGTTGTTCAGGCCGTCTCCTTCACCACAGTGCTTGGGGCCAGACGAGGATCGAGAGTCACCATCCTTGCTCTGGGGTCTCATGCCCATGACCTCCGTCCTTTGCAAAGTCCCATTGGGGCTCCCGCGGCCCCAGCTGGAGCGCACCCAGCGCAGACCAGTATCTGCAGGGAAGTTAGCTGTCAAATCCTCGCAGATCTCCCATGCACAACACCATTTTTCAGCCCCTTATCGCGCCGTTCCACCGGGGCAGCTCTCCGCAGGGATGGGAAAAGGGCAAACAGCCGCTAGGAAAGCCAGTGCCTGCCAAATTCCCCATCATTTCCCCAGCACGGCGGTGCCAGGGTTTCACGCGGAAAAGCAAGCCACAGTTTTTGGAGGTGAGTTTGAAGGCTCATTTCCTGAGTTATTAGGAATGAAATTCCCTAAAGAAGAATGGCAATATTAAATCAGCCTGGGACAAGAGTCGCATGAATGGAAGGATGCAGCCGAAAGAGGTAAAATTTCAATCTGAATAACCAGATAAAAGGTTTTCGAGCAGGAGTTGTTACCAAGTTAATAATAACATGGCTGTCCCATCCACCTTATTATACCAAAATCAAGTGGTTTTAGTTTTAGTGTTGATTTCCGCTGGAAATCCCCAAATCGATGTCCACAGACCTATCTCAGATTCACCCCTCCAGGGTCAGTATCGCAAGGGTTCCACTTGGGAGCCAACTTGCAGCTCTGACTATGACCCATGTTTTCGGAGGATGTGCCCAGAGCAGCCTGTGATGTTGTTTGGTCTCCGGAGGCACCCCAAATGAGAGCAGAACAAAGCTTTGATGCAAATGAAAACCTACCAGTGAGTGCAGCTAAATAAAGAAAAATGATTATTTGTTATGGAAACGAGTGGAGGAAATCTTGAATTAGTCAGTGCATCTTGACCTCCCTCTGCCCTCCAGAAAAAAAAAAAAAAAAAGAAAAAAAAGTACATCTTCTAAAAGCATTTGGAGTTTCAGCCCCCAAAAAGGAGAAACAGTGTGACATTTCCAGCTACCTGATGCAAAACCCAAACATTATTTCACAGGGAAAACCATTCTTCTTGTACAATATATATTAAAAAAAAAAAGAGTAAAAAGCATGACTTCTGCAAAGCTAGATAATTTTCAGTGGCTAAGTCCAATCACCGCACAGACAGGAAAAGCTTGAGTTGATATTGTGAATGAACCATGTGGTAATTGTTTCCGTACATCCTCATTAAGATGAAAAGCTACACAAATAAACAACAACAAAAGCTGCTATGTGCCAATCAGGGGGTTATTCCAAAAAAAAAAAGGAACAAAAAAAAAGGAAAAATCTGGCTCTGAATGCTTCTTCCCATGCTTCCCACCAGAAGGAGTGTCCAATTGGAAGGGCTAGACGGGGTGGCTTTGTGTGTTTCGCCTTGATTTGTTGGAGATGTTGAGGCAGCGACAGTCTGGCACGAGTCTCGGCTGGGTCTGAGTAAGCGGAAGGTGAGGAAGGACATGGAGAGAACCAGCAGTTACAGGGAAAGACGGCAATTAACGCCGGAGAAACTGCCCTTGAGGGACTCGGCAGAGCCATAATATGGAGAAACCTTCTCCGGAGAGGTGGGTAATGACGCTGCCACCCACCACGTTTTCCCAGCAGGATGAAGGGGCTCGTCAGAATGGTCCTGGTGAATTTTTGCAAAGGACAGAGCAAGGGTGAGCTCTATCCGAGAGCAGAACGAGCACCAGGTTCCCTTAGGGTGTCTTGGAGCAGCATCACGAGAGCCCTGGGGCACAGTCCCCGAGACAACCGTGTCCCCGTCGTGGGGACAGCTCGGATTCAGAGCTGGAGATGGTCCCTAGCTGACATCCACGCTGCTCTGCTGGCTGAGGGCTGCACCAAAGAGCTGTGTGCTCCCCGTAATTGTCCTCCTTATCAGTGTTGGTGAGTGCGCAGTAGTCTAAATCACACAGTCATGACACTGCACATGGCTGAGCAGGAAGAGCCCACTTGGCCTGGGTTAGATTAGTCTAATCCCACCTCCCTTGTTCTGTCATAATACCCCTCCGTCCCTTCACTCCCCATAAAAATATCCAGCTGTTGATTAAAATTAGTGAACTGTTGGCTTTGAGAAGAGGGTTGGCAGCTTATTCCGTGTATTTACTAGATATCTCTGGATGAATTCCCCATTTACTCGACGGCCCGATCCTGTGAATTGCCTGGATCAAGCCTTCTCTCTCTGCAGGCAGGGATAAATGGGGCAGCCGGGGGGGCAGTGGCTTCCCCCTGCTCAGCCCCCCCAGCCCCTGCAACCTGCTCTCAGCATCCACATCTGACCAGGGGCAGGCCGTGCTGTATTTCTTGACGAGCAGTCGCAAGCGGGCTGCAGGACCAGGATTTTGAGCAAGCTGCTGTGAAATGCTAAGCATTTCCAAGTGAGAGCACGGATTTATATTACAGAGCCTTCCCTGCAACAGCGACAGCCTGTAAAAAGGAGAAAAGGAGGGGGGGAACTGCCTGTGCAGAAAGAAAAAAAAAATACAGGCAAAGCATTGGGTGCAGTTGGAGGAATGTTTTGGAGATCAGCAATCTTTTTCTTTTTTTTTTGTGGGTTTTCCTTCCGCAGATTCTTTCTGGAGGACTCGAGAAATGCTGGGAATCCTGGGCTGTGCAAATTGCTGCATAGCTTCAGCGCCGCTGGATCCATTTGCCACCAGCCAAGGACCTGCCTCCATACACGCAAGAGTCTCGGGATGGTCAGAGGGAGTTTCTGACTTCCTAACAGGGCGGTGGGACTCAGGACCCCACGCTTTCTACCCGCCCACCACCACCGTTGCCAGCTGCAGCAGGATTGAGCCCCAGAGGAGGAGCTGTCGTACAGTTACCAGCCATTTGTGCCTCAAATCCAGCGTGCAGTGGGCTCTGCCTGCTGGGGGGTGTCCTGGCCATGGCAGGGGTGTGGAATCAGATAGGCTTTGAGGTCCCTTCCAAGCCAAACCATTACGGGATTCTATGATTGACTTCATCCCTGTTACCCCATCCAGACCTCAGTGTGAGAGTCTGAGTCTAGCAAAGGCAAATCAAACAGACAGAGCCCCCCAGGTATATGAAAACGCACCTCAAAGCCCCCCAGTTACGCAAAAACAACACATCTCAGCTAACACCCACTGCACCACTCAATGCAGTTAGGACCATTCACCTTTCACACTTCACCCAGCCCAGCGTAGGCTAATCGTACCAGCAAAGTGCTGTTGGATTTTAATAAAACTTCAGCATTTATAGCTCTTCCCAGGAAAGAGGACATGCCAGCTCTGTTTGTCAGCGGCAGTGTCTGAAGCACTGTTTTGCCCACCAGGCATAACCGGATCCTCACCTCCAGAGCCAGAGCTCCAGCAAGAGCACAAGGAGGACCAAGAAGAATTTCGCAGAGCAGTCTGGCGGGCAGCTTTCCTGATATTCAGCCATTAAATCTTTATTCAAACTGCAGGAAGGGAGCACAAATTCTGCCATGGTCTGTGCATGAATAAAGTTGGTCTTCAAGAGAAGTTTTTGATGATTTCTTTGCATATCTTGGTCATTGTAACACAAGAAAAGCATAGCCCAGAGATAATTTGTATAAATGCATCAATCTACAAGAGCACCATGGTGAAAATAATTTACAAAATATCTTCTTGGGGACACATTTTGGTGACTTTCACAGCTTTTCACTTTCTTCCTTCACTTTAGGTGCCTGAAAAACACAGAAGAGCTGGGAAAGATGGGTCAGCATTGGAGCTGGATTCAGCCCACCTGGAGGTACTTGTGTGGCTGGGTGCACTCCTTAATTTCTCCAAGCCTGAGTTTCCCCAAGAATAGATCTGACCTCGTGGGGTAATTGCCAGGAGAAATCCATGACAGGGTAGTGATTGCTTAGACTGGGATAGAGGTGTAGGATACCAGAGACTGAACTCGTTTGCCACCAGAAGGCAGGCATCATGGTTTGATCTTGAAAGAGAGCGGGTGTGAGGAAGATGGGAATGGGTTTGAAAAGGAAGGGAAGTTGCTTATATTAGATATCACTGAGAATAAGATGAGACATGATCAAACCCTCTTCTGAGTGAATGTGAGGACGTGACATTTCCTGGGCTACAACAGTGGAGACACGAGCTAAGGGGAGCTAAGAGAAGAGAGCTGGTGGTGCAGACGGACAGAAGAGGCCACGCTGGAGATGTCACACATGGAGAACTGCAGTCTCTCAGACGTGCCTTGGTGAAGCAGCCTACAAGGTTTTGAGGGCAAGGCAAAGGTGATGAGACCAAGAGACCTGAAGTTCTCTCGCAGCACCTGGAAAAGCCAAGACGGGGATGGAAATGCCAAGACCACGATGACCTGGGGCTCCCCACGCCATCCACTTCCAGCCACATCCCCCTAAGCCAGGGGCCAGCAGCATCCCGGCACTCAGCATTTTGTCAGGATTCCAGTATTCTGCTCATTGGCCCCTTATTTTCTTAGGTTTCAAGCAATCTGGTTTTGGTATGTCATTAACTTATCAGCTAAGCCTCTATTTATCTGTACTCACCAAGATCTGAAGTTGTGATGTTTATTCCCACCACTCTGTGGGCGGAGGGAGATCCGCTATGAAGATTTTCCAGTAATTTCCTTTTTGTTCCTTTCTAAAAAAGAATTTCGTGCAGCTGCACAACTGTCATCTGGTCTCTGGGTAGGAGAGGATGGACAGCCGATAGTACAAGTCCCAGCGTGATTCACATCCAGGCATTAAAACAATCTGATGGGCACTGAAATAGTCATCATTTCCAAAGGTCTCAGGGAATTCAGTGCTGACGTACTTTAGCCTCAAGTATGCGGCATGCATAGAAAATTGAGCACGCTTCTACCTCACATCCTTTCAAGCCTGCTGAGAGCCCTGGAAAAGGGATATTGTATGAAATAACTGCTGTGATGGTATGCAGTATTTAAAGGTAAAAGAAAAAGCCTTCCAAAAACAGAAGGGCACAATGAAAGTGTGGCTTCCAGGATTAGAGTGGGCATCCCCAAAGATGGAGGCGGTGATTTCCCAAGGAAGGAGTATCAAACAGTTTTGCTAATCATTATGGACACCAGTAATAAAGGAGAAAAGGGAATGAGAAATGATGCCTTGGGGAAGCACTGATCCACACAAGATGGATGGGAACTCCGTCTGTAGCCGATGGGAGAGGTGTTTCTCCTTTCTGTTTCCCACTCAACCCAGCAAGCACACTCCTCACAACCTTCCTGGATTTGGTGAAATCAACTGTGAAATTTCAGCGTGCCTCCAGCAAGTGCAGCATGACCTGAAACATTCCCAGCAAAGAGCTGGGCAAGGGGAGCGCAGCCAGGATCTGCAGATTAAATGCATGTCGCTGCCTCCAGATCCTCTGGCCAGTTCAGCTCCATTTCAAAACCCTCAAAATTAAAGCCAAATGTGAAATAAATAAATAAATAAATAAATAAATAAATAAAAATAACAAAAACCTGTTTTTAAAGCATATACCTGAACCTCTTTGTTCATCTCCTATCTTACAGCAGAAGCCTACCTGCAAACTCATCCCACTGGCGAAACGTAGATTGTGGATGGCATTTGAAGACAAAGGATGAGAGCCTTCAGTGTGCTTCAGAAGTCGGGGCAGATCTGAAATGCCGATGAGATCTGCGTGAGCACAGATGTGCGATGAGGCTGCAAAACTTCCATGTAATGGACACGCGGGTGTGCAACGCCCATCACTTTCCATTGCTTCTGGAGCTTGCTCTTGCCTTTGCGTTGCATTCAAAATGCTGAAGGTAGCAACCACGTTACCATAAACCGCTGCGTTTGCTGCAAAAGTTTCCTTTGGTGATCACTACTGGGGAGAACATAGGCTATTTTGAGACCTTTTGGCCAAGATGATGTGGATATTGAGCCTGGATTCAACAGCCATGTGCAAGAGCAAGTCTAGAGTTGATTTAGACAGAGTGGAACAATCTAAACAGCTTGTACTTTATTACCCTGATATGTTTAACTTTTTTCCACCCTTTTTTAAAGATGGGAACTGTAAGATTTGCCCTTTGCAGCTGTATGAACTGTATGTTAAGAGTAACAGAGCAGTCTCAAATCCCTTTGTGTTCTGGGGACATTTTTCCAAGGCATTTTGTCTTCGTAACAATACCCAGAGCTCCCTAAATTTTGGGAAGGTCATTTGTTTCCTAGCAGATAGATTCCCTTATCCAGAGCTTACTAGAGCCCAAACAACAATTTATAAACTCTAAGCTCCTTTCTCCTTCAAGATGAAGTGCTTTAGTGTTGAAGCCAAACTAAATCTTTAAATGGTATAAGAGGCATTTGGATTTTTTTTTCTACCCAGCTGACAGTAGGTTTACAGTTTATAATCTGGCCTTTGTAAAGGCATTTGTCAGCCTGTATATTTCATTTTAAAACGCGACCACCCATGAGGACGGACAGACAGGAAGCGTTTGTTCACTTGCACCAACAGCCCATTTGAAGGTTGGCTGCAAAATAACAGAATTTAGTCACAAAAGGCAAACTTTTTTTTTTTTTTTTTTGGCATTATCTTGCTAACATCTCATTTTAAAAAGCAGCCTTTGTTTATAGGGAACTAGTCCTCCGCTCTAAATTTGGAAATTCTACGTATTCTCCTAATCCTCGCGTCCTAGCAGGGATGCTGGCTATGCATCTTTGGCCTCACAAAAGACAGATCTGCTTTTATCTCCTCTCACAGGGTCCCCAGTTTAACTGCCCCACCAAAGGAAGAAGAGTCTTAGCACTCAAGGGGCAGAGGGGAAACGTTCAGCATAAGTTAACAATTTAGCAGAACGAGCCCAATCCTAAAGCGCTGCATCATCTTGCCTGTCATATTTTTCGGCTGGGTTTCCATGTTTAGTTGTGCCAAATGGTGGTCATTTCTGCAACTCAAAGGAAACCTGTCCAAAGGGAAAGAGAACGCCAGGAATTAGGACTGCACTTTAAAAATGACTGGCCTCCACCTCCTAAGTCGATGTGTGCGTGTGTGTATCTCCATGCCTGGAGCTGGGAGGGCAGAAAGCAAGGCCAGATGATAGGGGCTCTTCCAGACAGTAACAGATATAATATTGCATTCTTTCTCCCAGTATCACAAGTAACACTCACTTTTTATCTCTATTGCTCAAAGGTTTAAAGGGAGGAAATAGCATAGTTCCAGCACGTGATAAAGCTTTCGGCTTTTTCTTTTTTTTTTTTTTTTCCCAGTTGCAAAATATGACGATAAATAATGGTTACCTAAAACACTCATGCCCTAGGATTTAGCACTGCACCCTGGGCAGACCCTTTAAGACACACCAGAAGCAGTTATTTTGTGAGCATTATTGGCCTTCTGGGCCCACAAATACTTGCAATCCTCTTTTCTTCCTACTCAGTCTTTCCTGTAGGGTCCCACCATAGGTTTGTCACCCCAGAGAGTCTTCAATCCACTTTTTGTTAGTTGGTTGAACTTTGAGAAATCTGAAATGCAAATGAGCAAAGGAGCCAGGTTTCAGGAAATTCCCAAATTTTTCCTGCTAAGGAGCAACTAATCGGTCTCCCACCTCCATAGGGTACTGCTTGGTCCTAGGGGGGCCAGATGCATGGGAGCCTGTAGGAGAACAACGTGCACAAGAAGAGCTGCGTCAGTCACTGCCGGAAATCCCAAAGAACCATCCACATGCTATCAACATAGTGCAAGGAATCACCTAGGGCTTAATAAAGAAGCCATAAAACACAAGATTCAAACATTAGAGTATAAATAACATAAATGATAAGAAGATTTATGGACCTTGAGAAGGAGTCTCAAGCAAGGACTGAGAACATAACCAAAACAGTGAATGTTCTGGACCCATCGCCACTTTCTGGGGCTCTTTTGGTCAGTGAAGGACAGGACCTCCTCTCCCAGAACCAAGTCCCCAGGTTTTCCTACACACAGAGCTCTACCAGCCATGTATTGTGGATTTCACGAGAAAAGTGAAAGCATTGGTGATCCAGACAGCACATCCTAGTGCAAGGAGGAATCTGAGGGAACATGAAGGGAGAGACTCCAAGAGAAGAATGGGAAAAATAACGGGAAATTGTTAAAAGGGCAAGAGAGGAGAATGCATTTACCATGGGAGGGGAAAAAATGCATCAGCCAGGATATTTTAAGTCCTCTCTTTGTGTTAAAACAGCAAATGTCACCCCTGTTTTGCCACACGACTGCGGGTCTGTGGCACTGTGCTGCTAACAACCCCCAGTGCATTCCAAGGGTAAACCTGCTCTGTGTCCATCTGTCCTCGCAAGGAAAGCCTGGCTTTATTCTGCACGGATCTGGCAGTCCACATCATTTTTGATGTATCCAGGCCTCAGTTTCTTGGCTGACAGCAGCGGTATTCAGAGGGCAGGACTGCAAAGCATGCATGCAGTGCTCATGCTCTTTCTCCCAGGCCATACCTGATCCCAGTTCTCCCTCCAAACTTGGCTATTTCAGGGCTGGGCTGCGAGCATCTGCGGTCACCAGGTTGACTGTGCATAAGTCTTTCCAGGCTTCCTAGCGAGCAAACACACTTTCCAAAACAGGCATCAGGTTTCTCTTGGTGGCTAATAGCTTAAGCTATGCTTTTAGTGGCGGGGCTGTGCAATGTAACATCGTCAAGAGGACGATTGCCACGTTCTGTTCCAATTTGTACATGTTGTGCTTATTTGCATGGTGCAGCGAGGGCAAAATTTAGCCCTGGGAGGAAGCTACGTGCCGGGTTGAGCAAGCAAGAGAGCCGCTGGCATTTCCCAAGGGGATGTCAGGAGCTACAGAGAATTTACCTGGGCTTTTGCAAGGGATGTGGGAGTCAACCATGCTGCTGGAGATCCTCTCTTGCCCTGCAGTGCCCAGCCCAAGCATTGAAGCAGGAGGAAACATTTCTCCTAGGCCTTACTCATGCAACTGTAAGTCAAATAAACTGTTGCTAAAACACTGAGTTTAATTCCAAATCCAGGAAAAAGATACAATTTGAGAATTACTTTGCAGAGGGGTTACACCCACTTCTGCAAATATAATCCCACAAAAACCAGAGAGGATATAATTTGTCTATAAAATTATCTTCATGTTTCCAGGCTCTTTGCATCCCCACTTTTGATTTTGTTTCAAACACACTTGACTACTCCATTATAAAGCCATGAATTTCCTTTGCACCAGGACACTGATGAATTTTGAGCTTAATTAAATGAAGGGGTTAAAGATAGTAACTGAATAACTGAGCTGTTCCCTGCCCTCCCCACGATCACTAAAGAAGTCCACAGCTAAAGTACAGTTAATGCCTTATCCCTCAGCTGGAAAATAGCCTTTCCCATGAGACGTTTCCCTTCCCCTGGGGACCTGCTGCTCTGCCCTGGTGCCCAGCAAGCTTTGGGCGAGTCCTCCCCGCTTTGCCCTCTGAATCCTTAGATTCACTTGCACGTGTATTATCTTATTTTCCCATGTGTCTCTTTCAGCTTCTTTTCTGCATTTCTTCCAAATACACAGATTTCCATAATCAGTAGCCTACAAAAATGTTGGCAATAGCTGAATATCTTTCTTTTCTGAAGACTCAGAGAAAGAAAATGCTTTTAGCGTTCTGAATCTTCACTGAGTTTTAAGGTAAAGCATTAATTTCAGCTTTTTCACAGCAGGATGATCCCACCACGATTGCCCACACGCAGAATGCAACAGCATTCTTGTTGTATTTTTCAGTGCCTGAAACTGATACAGACAGCAATGTTAGAGGCTGTACAATTAATTGGGAGCATTTACACAGGGTCACTCTTATTTTGCCCGTTCGCTGTGTTTTATGGGGGTGTGAGTTTCCCTCCGCCTTGCTGGAAACCAGAGCAGCTCTGCTAAGCTGCCTGGACCACGCTGTGATTATTGGGACTGCGTTTAGGTTTTCTAGGAAAGCTGGAACAGCCCCACTGACCCACATCTTCTGCGCAGATGATAAAAATGGTTTTATAACAACATCTAAATCGCTCTACAGTGTTTTAGTAAACAGTAAATTTATTTTGGGATTTCATCCCAGGCATAAGACTGCTTCGTTTTCCTCAATAAAGACTATTATGTTATTAGTTTTAGCCTTACGAATCCAATTCCCAACACTCAACCTTTATTTATTATTTGTACGGGGCATATATCATCCTGCCTTATAACTGTAAATATTCTGCTTGCACAGAGCACAGCACATCCTCTTTGTTTAAAACCCGAGCCATGATGTTTTGCATAAATTTGCTTCCTCTCCAAGTAGAAAGGCCCAAAATATAAACCCCCACATATCCCAGCACTGGGAACATGAGCTGGAGCCCGACCAGAGCCCCAGCCCACCCGGGGCATCCCCTCCTGGCAGGTCAGAAGGCTGCAAAGTATTTTATAATGGGGCTGCAATGTAGGACATTTCATAGCACAGGTACAAAGGGAGGAGGAGTACAGCACTTGTGAGCACAGAAAATAGTTGATTCAAACCCTTTGAAGGCGCAGCCTGCTAAAACAAACACAAGGGAGCAGCTTTCAGTGGTACCTGCAGCTTTTCAAAGTGATCAAAAAAAAAAAAAAAGGGGGGGACTCCTCAGGCAGTTTCTCTGCAGGCACAGCTTTGCAGCCTGAGAATCACCTGCATCCTCCTGGCCACATCTGCAAACCTTGTTTGCAGCCTGGTGCGTGCCAGCCCCCGTGCCAGTGTTTGGCTTTTGAAGATTGATTTGTTTTTATTTGCTTCATTTCCAATAGAATGAAACACAGGGTTCTGCTGGCAGGCACGGAGGGGCCTTATTTATTTTTCGTTAGTTCAAAATGAGTCCAGCGATGAGACATCTTTTCAAAGGGAGAAGTTGGAAAGCAGTTACTTTCTTCTGAAAGTCAAAATGAAGCACTTTGTGGTTTGTTTGGCTTCTTGATGGTTTCTGTCCCTCGCTGCAGCCCCTGTCACTGCTCGGCGTGAGTTCACTAATAATTTCAATCCAGCCGGAGGTGCAAACAAAGTATTAATTTATATAA
Source organism: Anser anser (assembly GCF_964211835.1). Taxonomy (NCBI): domain Eukaryota; kingdom Metazoa; phylum Chordata; class Aves; order Anseriformes; family Anatidae; genus Anser; species Anser anser. Next base: position 21,608,827 of record NC_139732.1, read on the forward strand.
AACAGAAAGGTCTCCCTGATACTGGCATTTGCTGCGGTGATGATAAAAGGGTATTTTTACATGTCCGGTACTTAAGTGGCTTTGCCATGGGGCTGGACAACGGGGACGCACACCCCACCCCAGCTCCCAAAGGCGCCGAGAAAGGATCCCGCTCCCCAGCCAAACGTTTCCTCTCCTGTCTTGGCCCTGCTCGAGCTGCTTTGAGCCGTCATTTCCTCCCTCTGCGAGGGGCTTTGGGACTCCTGCAACAGCCCATCCGGCAAGGGGTTAACACGACCCGACAGGAAAGGCTTTGCAAGGAGCAGATCCGTGGCACGAGTGAGTCACTGGCGCTCGGCGCTCGCGGTGGCCTGGCGGGCGCCCAGCGCTGCTTGGAGGAAAAGCACCGGGGCTGAGGCAGCCCTGCAAGGTAGCACCAAAGCCACCCAAGCCACCAGCAGCCACATCATTTGTTTCGGACAGATGGGGTCGGTTTTGCCAGCTCCTCTTTCCTTCTGACACCCGAGCGCCGCTCGGTCTGCATGGCTGGGGAGGAGAAGGGGCAAGAGGAATGCTTCCCCAGTGATATCACCGGCGCTGAGTAAATTCTCTGACCAAAAGTTAAGGCCAACAGAACAATTTGTGCTGCATCCTTTAAATGCCAGATCCCCATTTGCTAGCAGCGCTACAGGAACAATCAGGGCACTTAATAGCCAGCTGCTAAGTCATCAGGTATAAATATTTACAGAGCCCCATTGCAACATGGACATTCCTCCAGATGCAAGAGGATCCCAGCTATTTCATGACATTTTCACCTTATACAAAAGCATCCAGTTTTAGACACACGCTGCCTCATCAGCCATAAAACTACAGAAATAGCATTTTATGGAAAACACGCGTGCAACCCCCCCGTTCACAGCCATTCCCTCCCTTCTCTGCTTACCGTAATTGTCAAATATCTCTATATTTGTGTGTCCAAATAAGATATTACAAAGCAAACCCAGAGCTGGCCATCCGAAACCTACGGAGGCAGCGTCCTGCGGAGGGGAAGTAATTGCTGAGAGTGATACAAAGGGATTAAATGAAGAGTAATGGGGTGGAATTAAGGAAAGGGAAAATCCCTCTCTAATGGCAAAGTCTATCCAGGCTTGTCACAGCCCCCCAGGAGAAGGGATTGAAGCCTTATTACTGAAGTTATCCAACACGCTACAAATCACAGCATTGGCAGAAGGGGCAGAGGACATAGTGAGTAATTCTTGCGGTTACTGATAGGCGCAAGGACACACGGTCCGAATTCAGTGGAGACTTTCAGCAAGTGAAAAAATAGATTATGCGCACGTGTTTCCTTTCCACACGGTTATTATTAAAAACATGCCTTTCTGTCCACCTTCATAGCCTTTTTCATTCTTCTGCAAAGGGAAGAGTGAGTCCAAACAGGAGGAAGAAAGCAGCTGCATTTTTCTTAACCATAGACCCCCCCCTTTGGAGTCTTTTTAGCTCTTTCTTTGGCTCTTTTGGAGCCTTTGGAGTCACTGCCAACCTGCTGGATGGCAAAAGCAAAATAGGTAAGGGAGACCTGCCCCTTCTCGCATGACTTCTATGCTGTTTTTCCATCAAGACATCTCCTCCCAGCCCGACGAAGCCATGGGTTTAACAACAGGCAGCTGAAAGCTGCTCCAGCCTCAGCAGGGTCCTGCCTCATAAACAGCCTCTCCACACTGAGCTTAGCGAGAGCTCACTGGGATTTGGGGGCAGTTTGTGCCAAAACGCATTAAAATTTGAGCGTTCCTGAACTTTCATACAAAATGCCCAGCTACTATGCAAATATTCATGCAATAAATGATTGTGGCTATGATCCCGGGAATTACAGCAGAAGAGTCCAGGTCTTTGAGGACATTCCCTTTTTGTGTGCAGCATCCAGCTAGATGCAACTAGATATAAAGAGATAGATACAGCAAAATTCACCAGTGACTTCAGGGAGTAGCTTTTCCTTGATGGGAAAACGTGGTCTGGGAACATGGTGATGCTTCAACCTCCTGAGATGGACCATGACCACCACGGGCTGTGCAGCTTTCCCAGTTTTTTCTCCCCAGGTGCCTATTTTCACCCAGGTTTTGGGGACTTGGTTCCCTCCGGTTATCTCTGCTCTCCCTCTCCACGCACTGCTTGCATTCCTCCTGCCTCAGCAGGCAATGCTAGGGTTTGGGTTGGCAAGCCTGGCTGGCCATTGCTGTTGAAACGCTGAGGTTTTGTCCTTTTTACGTGTTCAGAAACTTCCCTCCTTCAACTGTGGCGTGAAACGATTACAATGCAGCTCAGGCCGGAGCCAAGGTCCAGGAAACATGGCAAGTTTTCAATGAAAATCACATAGGTCTGTTTACTAAAAATAATAAAAGGTGCAGATTTCGTGCTGGAAAGGGAACAGAAGTTAGTTTGCAATATGCCTGACTGCCTCCTTTTACTGATTCCAGACGCCAGGCCAGGCAGGCTCTGGCTATTTTCACTATCGTGTTATCACTCCGCAATATGTCAGCAAATTCTTGTACAAACATGATTTTTTTAAAAGCCACGTTTTATCACTTCTTTTACATAATCATGAATGATAGTGAATCTAATCTGAATTGGGCTTGAAGGAGGCACAAGAACAATGAAGTGCCGTTAGCATGGGGGAGCACATCACAAGCTTTCGTTTTTTCAAGCCATGCATCATTTTATAACCAATTCCATTCAACATCAAAACTAGTGATAGGTTTGAGAGTAAAACACACACCTCTTTAGGCACCTGAAATCGGCAATAAATCACCTCTGTGATATGCAGAGAGGTCGGCACGCAGTGTAATAACCAACAACCCACTGGAGCCTGCTGCACTGGCACATCTGGGCGGACAGAACTGCGGGTAAATTTAAAGCACTGCTGGTTATGGATGGAAAAAGTGGGAAAGGCAGGGCATGGATGGAGTGAATGTGGGAAAGGCAGGGCACATCCATAAAACTCTTCCTGGGGGTCTAAGCGAATGGCACGGAGCTGATCTGCCCATCCCCAGCAAAGCCACTGCTTGCAACAGCCCAGCACGATGCTACAATTGTAATTTTCTTTCCTTTTTTTTCCCCATTTATGTATGTATGTATGTATGTATTTATTTATTTATTAGAATTCCTTTCATGTATGTGCTATTTTTCTGCTTTATTTAAAGAATGGCATTTTGACTCCAGGGAATTCCCTCCAGTTTCCCCTTCACTTTTATATGGGTTACCTTTTCCTAGGTCAAACAGAGCAGAAATACAGAAACCAAAGGTTTGATTTATTTCAGAGGGAGCTGGCATTTGATAGATGGCAAAAGGCAAGCCCATTACTTGGATCAGCCCAGAGGTTTACATTTTCTCTTGAAAACTAAATATTAAAGAAAATCAAAGCTCATATAGTCTATATTCAAGAAACGCAGTACGACATCCCCGCTCCGTTGAACCCACTGGCAATTTCAGCAATGACCTGGATAGAACTGAACCTTGCATTTCATCACGGCTCCTATTTTTGAGCCCAGACTTTGCTGGCTGAGAAATGTGACCTTTTCTCTTCAGAATACCATCCGCCTGTAAGGACAGCTTCCACAATTAAGATAGGACACTTTTCCAGGAATGAAGCCTGAACAAGTCCTTGGCAATGTGATTTCTGTTGCATCCGCTACGTTGACATGGATGTGAATAAACCCGATGAAAACTCCAGGTCAGCGCAGTCAGTAGCTTCCTTTGCCAGGGATGCAAGTTTTCTGACTTCATCTTTCAAAAATGTACCCGAAATGCCCGAGCGAGGAAAACCCCATCCGTCCCTGCCCTCTCACCAAATGGAGCCGTTCGCCGGGGAGATTCTTCAGACCAGCCCCTGCATACCAGAGGTAATAACCTCCAATACCTTAAGTCAAAAAGCCAAGTAAAACTCACTAGGTAATGCATTTGGGATTAACTTTAAATAGGCCCCAGTCACTAATAATGCATCAGCTCGCGACGGGGAGATTTGGCCATCCATTTGAGGGATGGAGGGCTTCCACACCCAGACCCCAATTTCCCATCCTGCGGGGCTGCATCGCCGCTGCCCCCGCTCCCAGCCCCGCGTGGCAGGGGGGCAGAAAGGGGAGCCGAAAGAAGCTGGCCTCGGTCCATCTTGAGCTCGCTCGATGTGTCTGGGACGTAGACAGATGCTGTTTAGACAGGCTGATTCGGTGGGTGGCCGGGCGAGGAGACCGTGGCTGTACAGTTTATAGAAGGCTCCCGGCATAAATGAACTGTTGAAGACCATTGGAAGCCTCAGTGAAATCACAACATGCAGAAACACGGGGGAGGGAGGGCAGGCGAAAAAAAAAAAAAAAAAAAAAGGCTCTTTCTGAAAAGGGAGAGAGAGAAAGGGATGTTTTGATGGAGTTTGTGAAAATTACAATGAGGGGGGTTTCACTAAAGCCTGCATTCATTAGCCCTCTGAATCCCCCAAATAAAGTAAACACTCCTATGTGGTTCAAAAAAAAAAAATTTTTTTAAATAGCAGATTTAAATAGTTTCCCTGCATCAAGGATAAGGAACAGACACGGCTTTTCCCTGCTCCTGTCTGGTCTTGCTAGGTGGAAAGCTAATATTTGAATTCATGCTTCAGTGGGTGACATTTGTATGTTAAAAAAAAAAAAAAAAAAGTCATTCACACTGGTTTGCCAGCTCGCCAGACTGCACGGGACAAAAAAAGGGACTGATCTGGAGTTTCCTGGGTTTATTTAGAGACAAGCCCAAGCTGACCTTTCACACACGCACCATTTGCCTAAAAATTGAGCCGTCAGATCCTTGAGCCCTCTGTTCACAGCCCCCCTCATAGATTTAATATGCCGAATTGTGCCAGAACCCTTACATTTTGAAGCAGAATGAGGCTGGGATCGAAAAGAAAGTCACAGGGACCGACCTCCCGCCTGAGTTCCCCACTTAGTTAATAGCGATCTGCACGAGCTGCTGGTTAAACCACACAGACCACAAACCAAGTCATCATCTCGCTCGTACATGTCACTTTTCTGTTTTAGGGCGAGAGCCGAGGGCTGGAAACAGCGCCCGGGCGGGCAGCAGGACAGCCCAGCACCTCTGCCCTTCCCTTCCCCTGCTCTGAAAGGAAAAGGACAACCCAAAGCCTTGACGCTCGGGAAAGATCAGATAATTTCTGAGATGCAAATATTCATAGGAACATTTTCCGTTCCCCGGCACAGGCTGGCCATCAGGCTGCTGGGAACTAGCAGAAAAGGAGCCTCCTGGTTTTATTCCCGAGCGCTGGGGCTTCGCAGAGCATCTCCTCTCCTGGAGCAGGAGCATCTGGATGCTCAGCCCCTGCCTGGCATCGAGGATGTAAAAGAGCTCTCATTTCTCCTGCGTCCACCCCTTGCGGATGCCAACAGCTTGAATTCTCTGAAAGGCTTTCAGTAGACTGAAATTGTTTCTTTCACTTCCAAGGCAATCTCCTGCCTCCTCTGGCTGCCCTCAAGCTCCTGCTCCTGCTACATGCCCTTGGCTTGATGTGAGTGCCGGGGTGCTTTCTGACTCTGTAATGGGGGAAAAATACAAAAGATTAAAGTTAGGTGTGTAATATATGAAGCAAAATACAAGGATCAAATTTGGGGGGGATTTTTCCATCAGCATGATAGCTGAAACGTTTGGAGTTGGAGGCTCCCAGCATGGAGAGCAAAACCTGGAGGAGGCACAAGGAGGAGGACGCCCCCAGCCCTTGGGGTCTAGATCCTGAGCTAGCTCTGGCAGTAACCCAAATGCTCATTTCACCAAAATGGGCTGAAACAGTGGAGGTTTGGTAACTGCAGCAAGCCCAGGTGCAGCTGTGCTGTGCTGGTGGGCACCCCTTGCAGGGCTGGATGGATCCACTCCCAGGCATGATCCCTTGGTGATGGCTCCTAGGAAAAAAGATGATAAAAAGATTAAAAAAAAAAAAAGCCCCCAAATCTCTATGGGATGAAAATCCATTGTCCGTCCTGGCAGCCAAATGTTTTCAGGCCAGAAGAAAGGAGCTAATATTGATTTGAAAATAATTTACTGTTCTTGAACCAACCCATGACAAATTTATCTGCAGAAGTTGGAGGATTTCTCTCCCTTTATTAACATTTCAAGTGTTACGATGAAAAATACAGGCACAAAAAATAAACCCTGCTACTTTATGTTTAAGCCCATATGCTTCTCTGCATCCTTTGGAAGAATTCGTTTGCTTCTCAAGGTTACAAAATAAAACTGTCCAGCTATTAAAACTGTGCAGCTTCATACTAATTAGTGACTGATAAAGCAATGGAAACCATATTTCTCCCAACTTTAGCCAATGAAAATGAGATTAGAATATTTAGTTAAAAAAACTCCTTTTCATAGTTAAAGAAAAAGAAATCAGAGCATATTTCATCTGGTAAAGGTCATATTACATTAATTACATGTGCCACTGAGTATCAGAAAGTGGAATATTAAATGATATTCACACTGAAGAGGTATCTTCACAGCCATACATTATGCACAGAAGCAACAGTTCAAACATGATCTCATTTAATTGTTCTTACATTTGAAACATCTCCAGCTCCCCAAAAAAACGCTTCATCATCCTGGGATCAATCCTGCTCCCATTTTTTCTAAGGGGAAAATACCCGTCCGCCCCGTTGCCTCATTTAAATTGCTTGCAAGAAAACGAGCCATATCATCAGCGATTTTTCTTCTGTCTCACCCCTGCTGCTGGTATGATAAGGAGAGTACTCTCCTTGCGGGTGACTCCACATTTAATTAGCTCCAGATGCAGCCTAATTAGTCAGTCTGCAGGGCGAGCATTGTTCTGTTGTCACTTGAGCCTCCCCTCACGGCTAAGTAAAAGGGATGAGATTGAACATGAAAACCAGATGCTGTGTGTGCAGCCTTGCTCTGGGCTGTCCGCAGCGATCGGAGGGATCCCCGTAATCTGGGGGCTAAGGATAATAAATGTTGTGTTTAAAAGCCACGGGCATGGATGGAGCTTCGCATGGTTCAAGTAAGACAGTAGCATGTGCCGAGCGAAGGGGTCATAGCTTAAAACAACTGATTCCCACTAATTCTCCTGTAGAGCGAGGACTATGCATCTTCAGCAGGACTCGTGCTGGGGTTTCGGTACAAATTGGTTTGACATCTCGCGCAGTTTTGCACAGACAGCTTTAGGACTGTGCCTTTCTGAGCTGGATTAAGCCCCTAATGCCTCTGCAATAACTGAGATACCTGCAGTTTTAGTGCAGCAGCAGGGGTTGTTCATTCTTTCTCTTTTTCTTTTTTTTTTTTTCCTAATTAAAAGCCAGCAGCTCAGTAAAGTTCGCTTGCTGGATTTGGCATTTCACGTCCAGACTTAGGGATGCAGGGAAATCAGCAGCATGCAGAAAAATCAGTTAGGCAAGGGGGCTTACCATAATGCCATCTGACACACTCATAAGCTTTACATGATTTGTACAAATCAGGAGTATGAAACTCTACCAGCAGCCTGGTTTCTGCTCTTGGAGCAGCAGGGAGAGGATTCATGTCAACACAATTGTAAAATTTGCTTTATCTTATAGCATCAACCGAGCAAAGCTCAAAACGGTTGCTCAAATCACTGCCAGCCCACTGGTATCTACCTGGATTTTTTTTTCATATACCAGGTGAAAATTAAGAAGAAAACAGTCTTTCTGGCTGATGGGTGTTCAGCACAAATCTGCCTGTCTAGATGTTCCTAAAGGGTGATGTTAGTGCACAGCACAGGGTGACATCCCTCCCCTTCTGGGGACACCCATGGTACATAACCATAGAAGAAACAGCAGCTCCAAATGAGGAAACCTTATGGTTTTGTTCTATCCAGGCCTAATTTCCTCACATTTTGCAATATGCCCATGGACGTATGAATTGGAGCATTATCTGGGAGATGCAGTCAAGGCGACTGACCCCACGGGAAAAGCCGTGTGTGGATGAGTTATTGAAGAGGAGTGCCTGAATGGATGCTGCTTGAGCTCGGGAGAACAGCGATGTGGTATGTGTTGCCTGTTTATTATGATTTTGGATGAGAGACTAGCCTGACTCTCAGTAAATGACATGAAAACCCAAATTGCTTCACTGGAAACCTCATCCAAACATCACGACTGTGTTATCACCCCAGCTGGGGAAAAAAACTATTTCCTTAAAAACAACATTTAGTTTAATTGGAAGTCAAAATTACTCAACAGACAAGTCCCAAAGCTCGGAAGGGCACAGTTGCAGAACGGGGTCCTTTCATTTCCCAGAAATAAAGCAAACAGCAAGCATTTGGGATGCTGGCCACCCTCACCCCTACCTGCCTACCATCACCCGAGGGCAGAGGCCTCGTCGCCCCATGCTCTGGTCGCTGCCCATCCTGGGGGACCCCACAGACATCCACATGGTGCATCCATCAACCCATCCCTCTAGACCTGGTAGATGTGCCTTGGCTCTCGTCTGTCCCTCCTCTCCAGCCCGGAGCAGTTTTGGGGCACGTAACCCAATCCCGAGTGGTGTTTTTAAGCACGATTGGGGTTTTTGCGTGCTTTCCCCGTGCCTTATTGCTAAGCGAGGTAGGTTTGGGGGCTTTGAATAGCTTCACGTCCTTGGTTTGCAGAGAGCTGAGCGGAGATCCTCAGCATCTGGGCACTGAGGAACTGAAGACGAAGCGTCCTGTGGTCTGTGGTGCTGCTTCCCTGCGGAAGGTCCGTCCTGTGATCCAGCTGAACCCAACCAGAGGAAAAGGAAATTACAGAAAATGATAGAGATGCAATTTTTCATAATTTTGGCCCCAACCTTGCCAAGCACCACAGCCTTCAAACCACAGAATTGTTTAAGCCCCTAACTATCACTGAAATCAATCAGCGAGGGTCAGGCACCAAATGCTCTCTGTGGCTCCAGACCTGGGTGACTTCTTTGATGGGACCAGGAGAGCTGGGAAGAGCCAGGCTGCTTGGGAGGCTCTTGGGATGAGGACTGCAACTTAGCAGCTATGGATAATCCTTTTGCACCCTTTTAAATTGAAATTCCTCCATCATTAACTCTCTTCTTGCAACAAGACTTAGCAGGGAGGTTGGTTCTCCCTCAGCTGAGACCTGCATCTATACGACACCAGGTTTTTCCATGTTAATAAATTTGCAAATTTATTTTCATCTGATTCTGCAATGAATTTACCAGGAGAATGCGAAATCACTTTTGTAAAGTCTGGGAAAAATAATCCATAGAACCTCTATAGCACATCAGGTTAAGGAAGAGACATCTGGCTTTTATTACATTTTATAAGGTTGATAGCAAATAAGGGTATTAGAGTTAATTTACTTATTTAGAGAGAAACGACTCAATCACAGAAGCTGTGATTGTGACTGCATGTTGAGAGCTCCAAAATTCACCCAAATCTCCTCCGGCAGTGTAACAGTGCCAAGAGTAAAGCAACATTTTTTCACAGAGCTGTTCCCAAAGATTCCCAAAGATTAATTTCTTTCTAAAGCCCATTCTGAAATTGTGGACACTGTGATCCTGCTATTTCCCAGCACAGCTTGACTCCCTCAAGTTCATAACTCCTCCTGTTGCAGGCTAGCAACAAATCCACCCCAAAAAGCCCAGCATCCCAGGCTCTCCATGCAAATCATACAAGCCCCAGGTCCGTGGTCATGGTGGGAGACCTGTGCTGGACCTCTCCAGGTTGCTGGCATATAAATAAAATAAGAATAAAAGAAAAGCATGCAAAGCACACCAAGCATCTCCCTTAAGTCACAGAGCAGCGCACTTCTGGAGAGCTCAGGGCTTCCAGGCACCCAGGGGGAGCAGGCAGAGCGGGGTCCCAGGGACCAAGCTGTCACCTCTTGCCAAGACCATGTCCCCACCAGCCTGGTTCTGACAAACCACAGACACCAAGGGCTTGATGAACCAGGGGTGTGGTGGTTCCCAGGTCAGGAATGGTCCTTCTGGGGAATTTTGAAGCCTTAAGAGGAGTCAGATTTGCATTATATCAGAGTTTATCTCTTTTCTTTTTTTCTTTGGGGTCAGTGTTACCACAATGAAAAAGTGGGGATGGAAAATCATCATTCTCCTTCCTAATCCCATGGACACAAAACCTTCTGACAGATGGCTGCAGAGGCCAAGAGAAGATCTTATAAAGAAGATGCTGCTGCAGAGAAAAAGGATGGTTTAAAGGACGGTGCAAACTTGTGAGAAACACCTGGAACAAGGCAAGGGATGGGGAAAATACGCTACCCGCGATGCTCCCCTCTTTCAGTTTGTTTTCACTATTTGAAATATCACCATCTCAATATCACTTTAATTACAGAACTCATAGCTATTTGCTCAGGGATTCACCAAAATAAAGGCATAGCCTTCTCTGCATAGCCTTCACTCAACCTAAAGCCGCACTCAGCAAAAGTGCAGAGGTGGGCAGCAGCCGTTGGTTTCAGTGCTCGGTGCCAGCAGTTCAGTGCCACTGTCAACCAGCATCAAAAGAAAACGAAAGAAAACCCCAAATCTTCGAGGATATCCACCTGGTAAGCATAACACATGGCCTGGGGCCACCGGGGCTCAGGGCAGCCGGAGCAGGAGATGGTGGGAAATGCCCCACGGAGCTCATGAGCCCGTCAGCGTGGGCTCACATTTCCCATCGTCTCAGTTTCCCAACCAAAACTAGGTCTTATTCTACCCACAGCAGGGTTAGGGGGGTATTGCAAGGCAGGGAGCATCAGGGCGGCGTGAGCAGCCGCCGAAAGCTGGTTCCCCTGGGGGTCATTACACCCCCACAGCACCTGATAGCTCCGAGGGAGCTTCAAGTGCCCTTTCAGCACACCCCATCTCCACCAACACCTCCATCCCAAGGCACTCTTTTATCAGGTCTCCTTGCTTTTATTTCAAATACGGTGGTTTTTTTCTACACCCCTTCTTCCCTCCCTCCTTTTTAGGAACCAATAATTACTTTTTATCTCAATTTCAAGAAACACACCTGAGCTTTCCAGAAAATTGCTGATAAATATCATTTCTAGGGATTTTTTTTTTTTTTTGAGGGGGGCTGGCGCTTTTATCTGAGTTTTACTTTTTGGCAGAAAAAAAAATTGCTGCTGCCCCCAGCTGGAGCTCTTTGGGAATAGCATGGAAGAGTTGCATCCCACCGGGCACGCTTACAGTTTTTCATCCCTGCTCGTCGTAGTTAGCTGAAAACAAAGTGAAAACTGGCTTGCTTCTTGGAGGCACGGAGCAAAAGTCTTTGAGATCTGACGGATTTTGCTTCAGCTGGCTCCCTCGGTGCCAGTAACTTAGCCCGGAGATAAACAAATAAAATACAACCCCAGACGTAATTTCACCAGTTAAAACGGGAGCTCTGAGAGAGGGAAAGTTTAGAGGGTCAAAAGCGCCCTGAGGAATTCCCTCTTGTGCATGATCTTTAAGCGAAAATTATCGAATTTGGAGAAATAGGATAAATAAAACGCAGGGTTGTCTCTACTGTGATGAATTTATCTACTAAAGGGGGAGATCTGTGAATTTGAGAGCGCTCAGAAATCCCGCTGGGGGTGGCAGAGGCTGACGTTGCTTTTCCTGGAGCTCGGTGAGAGCTTTCTGGGCTCCCCAAGCACCGCAGGGCAGCACCTTGCTCCCGGCTGCAGCCAGCGGTGCCCCAAAAACCTAGCATTTCTCCCAAGGCGTGAAGCTCAGCTCAATTTTCTGGGACGGATTTACGATGAGGGGGGAGCGTTGCTTCATGCTGCATGCGGGACGGGCACGGCAGCCCCTCCACAAGCCCACCCGACACCCAGGCCGGATGATTTATGCCCCGAGCAGCCGAGGTTCCAGATTAATGCCCCAGCTAGTTTGCAGCAATGCCACTCAAGATAATTTTTGATTTAATCCATGCCACATGAGGCAGTGGCGGAGCTGACCCTTGGCTTTTAACCCAAAGACCTTTGCTGTTCTGGCTGAAGGAACTACTGTCTGTCCCCTGATAACCCCCGTGACACGGCTCAGCTGGGTTTAATATTGCCTGCTGTTGTTTATTGATAAAGGGGCAGAATCTGCGGGTCACGTTAGCAGCTAGGCGAGAGCACCCGTGTGATGCACGGTGCCTAACCCAGCCCCAGGCGCTGCGATTTGGGGACGGGGGGGGGGACATGGGGACGTCGCCACCAGCAGGTTCCTCACTGGGACAATTCCTACCTGTGGTGACAGCGGGGAGGAGGAGGAGACCCACAGATCCCAACCATGGGCACTGAAGCAGATTTAGGGGCTCCAGCTCCTCCTGCTCTCTCCTGTCCCCTGAGGCTCTTAAAACAGCTTGTCTCCAGAAGTATCCCTGAGTCTCAAAACCCTCTCCTGAACCACAGCGGGCATGGATCTTATCTGGCTCCATCCCACACTGCCACAGACCAGGGTTTGCTGGGCTGGGAGGCAAAGTAACAGCCTCTGTTTTAAATCTGCTTCTTTTCCTGCCAGCTTGAAGCGAATTTGGCTTTTCCAAGCCAGAAACGTCACTGCCTGCTGCACCAGGAGGGTTTGCAGCCCAGCTGCGGGCTAGCTCCCTCCCGTGCCTTGCACTTGACTTTCCCCAAGGTTTCATGAATTAATGCCTGCTTGTAAGTATTCCTAAGGAAAACCACTGGGAGCCTGGTTCCTGCCCCGTAACACCTCACTCAGAACCACCTCGGGTGTCAAACCGCAGCATCGCAGGGAGCCTCAACATGGGAGAAAACAGAACGAAACCAAAAAAAAAAAACTAAATGATGCTCAGAAAGACCAGGAATCCGCCAAGAAAAAAAGGGGCTGCCCGGGGGAGCAGGCTGATGGATGGGAGAGAAGAATTCGGGTGTCACCCACCCCTCGCCTCAGCAGGATTTATGGCTCCCCTTCCCCAAAGCCCCCCGGTGATGGATTTGGGTGAGCAGCCCCGCTCCCCGCGGGAACCAGGAGCCTGCAGAGCGCCGGCAGTGTGTGGGGGATGGATGCGGCCCCCGATAACAGGCCCGGCTTTATCTCCAGCAGAATTTTAGGCTAATCTGGGCTTTTAGAGAGAAATGTGTTTGGCAGAAGCCTGGACGAGCACGCAGGTGGCTGCAGGGAGGGATGCTCAGTGGGTTTCGGGGGGGCTGGAGCATCGGGGGGGGTCCCTGCAGGTCGCGGGGAGGGCAGGCAGAGGAAGGGCTACATTTTGGCCATCTCTGCTGTACCTGGCGTGCAGATAATGCTGGACAGGAGACATCTGTGCATGGGGCTGTCAGTCCATCCCCGCCCGGCAGGTTGGCAGGCAGGAGATAAGCTGCTGACAGCCTTTAAAAGGGAGCACATGCAAAGCTTTCCAAACGTCGGGTTGAAAAAAACACAGTCTTTATTGAGCCGGGGGGTCCTGGGTGACAGCTTTCCATGCTTGAGGACCTTCGTGCTGCCCTGCTCTTCCTCCTCAGAAAATCCTTACCTTGGGCAATGAGATTGCAGCCCCCCATCAGTGCTTCCAGCAGCCCCACGTCCTGAGCACCACCGGGGTGGTTTGAGGCTCTCTCCCCATTCCTCCCCACCCCACCCATCCTAGCTCAGCCAAAACCTAAAGGAGAAGGAGAGAGGAATGAAAGTGATAAAAAATTGCTATAAAAATGTTAATATCCATAAATCAAGCCTACAGATTCAGCACTTCAGTTCGCCTTTCCCTTGCAAAGACGACACTTAACAGTCAAGCAGGAAAACAGCTTGCAATCTCAGCTGTCCTGCTTGCGATCAATAAGATCAGCAATTAATTCTGGAAACAAACAGGCAGAGCTACACTTGAAGCAGGCAGGCAAGAAGCTTTCCAGGATTAAACAATAAAACGAGCCTGAACTCAGTTACAGAAGGCAACGTACTCATTTACTCCCGACCGCTGGTATAAATAAAACCCTCGGTAAAAATAGGTCAAATCACTGGATCCTCAGAAGCAAAATGATAAGGAGATCTGCAGCTGACAACAGGATCTGAAGCATGGAAGCTTTCCAATATCAAAGAGCCAGCCAGGCGGCTTACGTCTCCCCGCATCGCCTGGCCGTTGTGGGAACTATTGTGTTAAGGTCTGTAAACATCCAGGGTTTATCTGGGGCTGCGGCGGGGAAGGAGGAGGAAGAGACAAGGGAGCCACAGGCAGTGACCACCCTCGGCCCCGTGTGGGGTGCTCAGAGCCCCACAGGGCTGTTGTTGCCCTCCGTGGCATTGCACAAAGTCCCTGCATGGTCCCAGGTTCAGGTTTTGCCTTTTGGCCCATCCCTGTGCCTTCCTCTCTTGGGCATCATATCCCCATGGTGCTGCTCCGGTGCCTCTCAGGCATCACCTGGGACCTGTGTCACCTCTGAGGGCCATCTCCTGCCATGGAGATGCAGTTTGAGCCACCCTTGCAAATGCAAAGTATTTAAAATCTCAACAGCAGGGACCACAAGCTAAGTTTCAATATTTCAAATGTTATATTAAAAACATTAAAAAAATCATGATTTTTAATGGGTACCTGGCTGCCGCTCTAGACCCTGCAGCCCTGCTCTTTGCAGAGGAAAGTCCACTGGTCACTGAAATTGGTGGTTGATTTTTTTTTTCTTTTTTTTTGCTGTGGCTCTTTGTATATTCTTAACAGCAACTGAAGACTCTCTGTAGCTACTCCCTTCCCTCCACTTGCAGAACTAGTCTTGCTTGAGCTAAGCCCTTGAAATGGGCCCACCAACCCCATTGCAGCAGGGCAATGGGGTTTTTGCCGTCGCCTTTTGCCTCTCATACCCCGCCAGGAGCCCTTCAGGCTTTAATTGCAGCTCTTCCGGACAGGACCCATCTTTCCCAGCCGTGGTTGCACCACACCCAGCACGGTGGAGTCTGGATTTGGGCTCCCAGATGCATCCAGGAGATATACCAGTGCCTGAGCTAGCAACAGGAACCTGGGCAGAGCCGCTGTGCCCGGCACTTGCCAAGTATTTATATACACAAATTTAAAAAAATAAAATGCTACTAATAAAAGCCTTTTCTTTTGTAAAGGTAAGCACAGAAGAAAAATGCGAGGGAAACATTTGGAAAAACATGGTGGCCAAGTTATGCTGCTATGCTGGAGGATGCCAAGGAAAATCCAAACAATGGCCTGGGAGGGACCGCGGCAGGGCGGAAGGATAAGGCTGCGGTTCCCCATGCCACAGGAAGGCTTTGGTTTAACATGAGCAGGGTCTCTTGGAGATGAATCCATAGCCCCACTTCTGAGCAGGCCTCCAGGGATCAGGGGGATCCCCTCGGGTGGTGGGTGTCACGTTGTGCTTGGCCCCAAGTCTCGCTCCGCAGCCCAGTTTGGGTTCCTTCTCACCATCGCGGGCTTTTGGTTTTCCCTTGGCCGGTTTGGGATTTGATTTTGTTTTGTTTCGCGTTTGGATCCCTGACAATGTGACGTTCGCATGTTAGTTTGCCCGTGCAAGTCTTTGCTTGGGACTCATCCATCATTTTCGGAGTTAAAACATAGCTGCTTGTCGAGAGGAAGTCATTTGTCTCTCACGAGAGAGCCACCCCTCCCAGCCCCGCCAACCACTCCGGCGCGGTGCAGGCGAATCCATTAGCTTCCCTGGAAAATGCATCATCTGACGTCGGGACTAAACTTCAGGCTAACAAGACCTCCACAAGGACATGGAGGAGCCATCCCTGTCACCCCACTCAGCGGTCGGGTCAAAGCCTGACCTCCCTTTCCATTAAATCCTCAGCGTCCGCGTTTAGGAGAAAATACTGCAAGTTGGCGACGCCCCTGTGCGTCGTGACCGGCCCCGGTGCCCTGATTTCCAGCCTCCCAGGCAGCTCCTGGGTCGTTGGGTCTTCTCAAAGCCCATCTCTGAGCTTCCTCCTCGCTCCCCATCACTCCTCACAAGAGAACCAGGAGAAGAAACGCCTCTGGGAGGTGGGCACCTGGAGCAGCCCTGGAGGAAACCCCGGGATAAGGAGGGAGCCCGTGCGAGCTGAGGAAGCAGCCACTCGTGGTTGTGTCCCAGCCCTCCGAGCTGCAGCTCTCCAAGCTCTGCAGTGCAAAACCACCCCAAACTCCCATTTATGGTCACTTTTCCCCGTGTTTAAGCTCACCTTCTGCTGTTAGCACTTCATCCATGGTCACAGAGGAGTAGTGCTCTCCTTATGCAGACTTGCAAGCCCAGGAGGAGCACAGGGGATAACTTCTCTCACCGTGGTACCCAACCAGGATGATGTTTCCTCAGATGGGCCCAGAATAATCACTGCAAATATCTTCCATTTGAGCAGGTGAGATGGGATCGCTGAGGGTCCCATGTGGCAGAGTAGGGCCAGGGTGCTGCATCTTGGCTGGGCACGATGGTGGCAATCAGTCCATCCAGGAGGGTTCCTCCTCACAGCAACCTCTTCGTCTTCATGGCTGGGCCCCAGTCTTTCTCCAGGACCAGGGGCAGGAGCTAGCAACCCTTACCCATCTCAGAACCCCAAGCCATGGGAAAACACCTGGAGCACACGGGGCTTTGCTTCATCAGCACCAGCAATGTCGGTTTGGACTTTTTTTTTTTTAATTTTCTAAATTTTAACAGCCAAAGAGAGTTAAAAGACAAAAAGCTAACAAAAACCAAAATAGTTGTTTTACTCACCAAACTATTTACCTTTTTTTTTTTCCTCAAGTAACACACCCCAAATGGTATTATTCACACAGCTCTAAGTTAATAGAGGGAAAAGAGAAACTTTCCCCATTTATCTGGTAGGGAAATGAATGGGTTTTGTAATATATGTACAGGAAAAAATAATTAAAAAAAAAATAAGTGGATGAATGAAAAATAAAGATAAATTCATCTCCAGCTAGCATGTCATGAGGCAACATAACAAGTTTCTAAAATCCCTAGTGAAAAATTAAGCAGATTTGAAAGTTCATTCCTGGTGTTCCTGGGACCGAGCTGTGAAAGCAAATACAGCTGAACCCTAGCGAGGTGGAGAAGATCACTGCTTGGAGGCAGGGGTTGTGAAGGATTCGGATTTAAAGACAGCGACTTTATTTTTCTATGGCCTTGAGGGGATTAAGGTAGGAGAGCAGCCCTGCCTCGCCACTGGAGATATAAATCCTGGAGGGTCACTCCACTGCCATCTGTCAGCTGGGAGGAAGGGAGGAGGCAGGGTCCTGTTCAGTAGTAAATTTTGGGAAGAACAAGCACTAATGGCTTAAAATTAAGAAAGAAAAACACTGGGCTAAATAGTAGGAAATGCTTTATAACGGCGGGGTCAGGCAGACAATGGGGAAACCTGCCGGGGAGGTCACGGGCTCTCCAATAACCGAGGGGACGGACCGAGGCTCCGCTGAAACGCTCGTCCCCGAGACCCTGGGATGGGGTTGACCCCATGAGGGTGTGTGTCATCCACCCCCCAGGTTGGGCTGGTGGAGTTTTTTTGGGGAAATCTATGGCTTCTGGAAAGCTTTCTCACCCTCACCTGCCCAGGAGCAGGGTGAGGGTCCGGTCCCCTCTGGGACACCACGCAGCTTTCGACACCGCATCCGTCCCCGGCGCACTCATCCACCCAGGCACACGCAGAGCTGGAGAGCGCTCCAGAGGAGAGATCGACCCCAGCTGCTCCATTTGCAAAGGAAAACAACGGCTGTCCAAAGAGGTGGGATCATCTGGGGCAGAAGGAAGAAAGGGGCCTTTCAGCAGAGGCCTCCCGGGGGGCTCGGGGGGCTCGGGCACGCGGGGGGTGGCTCCGCGCGCCGCTGGGTCCGTGCAGATGCCAGCACGGGGAGGTTTTTTCAGGGCTGTCAGGTTGATTTCCTCTCGGCTCCCTGCGCAGACACCTGCGGTCTGTTACATGACACGTCATTATATTTTTGCAACTTATGGTGTCCATCATCACCCCCAGGCAATCACTGTGTAGCCGTGATAAATGATACGCAGGCAGTTTATTATACACACTAAATCCTCTTCACTTGGTGGTCCAGGGGTTTACCTAATACGTTTTATTCCTCTTCTGCTTGGATTTGTATCTTGGATCCGTTTGATACCCTGTAGCAAACGCCGAATGGGTGCTACAAAACACGCGTTGAGCCAAGTGTGATTATTTCCTATCATCTCCCATCTGGTGGGAGCCCAGTTAGCGCTTTAATTTTTCTGCATGTCTGGAAAACTCAGCTGTGTTAGAAATATGAACTAGCGGAGGCTGGGAATGCCACCCTGACAGCCCAAAGCAGCCTGCTCTCGGTACAAAGCTGCTGGAGATGGGAGAGAAGCTGGAAGCGAAGGCAGGAGGGGCTGCGACAGCCAGCTGAGATCATAGGTGGCATTTAGGGAAAGCCAAAACAACTCACTCCTGCTGGAATTTGACCATTCAAAGGCCAGCACGCTTATTTTGAAAAACAGAGAGGAT
The DNA here is from genome assembly GCF_964211835.1 of Anser anser. Lineage (NCBI taxonomy): Eukaryota > Metazoa > Chordata > Aves > Anseriformes > Anatidae > Anser > Anser anser. The sequence goes on from NC_139732.1 coordinate 21,627,163, forward strand.
TAACAACACCGAGAAATTAAAATCCCAGCTACGGGTCTCGCCTGAAAGGCAGCGCAGGAGCATAAATCTGCGTCTTTACGACTGCCCTCTCCTCAGAGAGTCTCTCCTGCTTGATGTGTCATCCAAAACACCTCCTGAGGAGGGCTGGGGAGGGCAGGGAAGCCTGTCTAAGCCTTACTGTGTCACCAAGTGCCAGTGACACGCAGCAGGGGGCACAGCTCAAAGAAATGTAAGCTCCTTCCTCCAAGTACGCCCTCCAGCTCCATCAGAGGAGGTCTCCAGGAGCCCATTGAAAAAAGCATCCCATGAAGGTGTCTGTCCTGGCCAAGAAGCAAGCAGGAAGGATTTTTTCATGGCACTGCTGTCACTCAGGCTGTTCCCAATTTCCCCCTTCCCATGCCAGGTCCTTGCTGCCAGGGTGGTCCAGGGTGAAGCCCTGAGAAGATTCCTTCTGTGGCTCCTTGGATGGGGACGCAGGAGAAGAGATGAGGACAATGGGGCCACGGGGCACTGAGGAGGATGCTGAAGGAGGAGGAAGGCAGAGTGACCTCAGGAGGTCACGGGAAGGCAGCGAGGGGAATCTGAAGATGGGATGTCAGAGAGGATCTGTGCTTTGGACGAGCTGAGGGCACCAAGGGGAAATCAGCCCTGAGCATCAGCTTGGGTGCAGGAGTGGAAAAGGATTGTTTTGCAAGTGGTAGGAGGTGGGAAACAAGCAGGGAACCCTTTAAGCAGGAGGCTCAGGAGAAAGGAAGAACTCCAGAGGAACGGCACGGTCTGCTGGATGAAAAAGCAGCTCTTCCTACTCCGAGAGCATCATTTCTGTTGGGCTCCTGGGGGAGGAGAGCTGGCCCAGAGCTCCAGCAGCAACTTTGAGTAACTTCTCAGGAAACAGCTTATTTAGATAGCACTGCCTATTCTTCAGGGCAGAGGATAGAAGAGCATATCGCCTGCTACTAATGAATGGATTTTCCACAGCTAATGGTGTTTATGGGCATGGCTACTCCAAGGCGTCCACAACATCTCTGCAAACAGGATGGACTTGGCCGCCAGGGGAGCATGGCTTTTTCGTGCGCACCCCGATAGGACAGAGTTAAACATCTCCTCTGTTTTTAATGGAAAATTAAGCAGGCGTGACGCATCTGTTTAGAAGATTTTTTTCTTATCTCCGGGATCGAAAAGAATTCCAGAGCTGGAAGAGCAGCAACCGAGAGCAGCTCATTCACTGCCAGCGCATGCAGGCTGAAGGAGTTCAGGTTGAGCACAAGCTCAGGGTTGGATTCTCTGTCCACTGCCTTCACTGGCTGCAGTAGGAACAGCTTTGGACCTTGATTTCTCCACTGGAGTTTGTGGTAAATAAAAGTCTCAGGCAGAACCCATTAAAGTGGTTTCAATTTCCAGGCTCCAGGCTTTCCAAAAGTTAACTCTTGTAAAATTCAATATACACAAATGTTCTTTGGCTGGGTGGGAGAAGGACTCAAGCAATCAGAGGTTCATCGTAACCTTCTGGGTCAAGGGTCTCCCACTAATGGGATCTGTGAATTTGCCACCCAGTCTGGAAAAGGCTTGAGAAAAGTGCTCCCAGAAACAAGAAAGATTTCAAGGGAAAAAGAAAAAATTATTTTCAAGGGCATTGCTGAGTTGTGGCGCTCAGGTCCTGCTCAATTTTTGCAGAATGGCAACACGAGGAACACTGCTCAGCCTCGTGTCCAGGCTCCCTTTTCAGTCTCAATCCACGAAGTGTGCAGTTAGGAGACAGTTTTGTGTAAACGGGGTGTTTTAGGTGCAAACTGGATTCAGACCGCAACTGCTGATACCTGAAGGGCAAGGAAGCTTGGGCCAGGCTCTGCCTTCAGGTGTGCAGCTTACCATGGACTCTCAGTCCCCAAATCTGAACCTTCCTTGCAAATGGGCACTTGGCAGAGTCCAGCCCCCACTGCTGCTTTCCCAGTCCAGCGCAGGAAGCATTTCTCTGCTCGGTGTTTTTTTGCATACAGGGCTCAGCCAAGCCTCTTTTTACAAAGCCCAGTCGCTCTGAAAGAAAGCAAACAAAACTTAATAGCTACTACCTTGAAGCGGTTGGCTCCTCGTGCTGTGTTCCAAGGCAGGGTAGGTCCATAACTCAAAATTGTTGGCTCTGGGAATCTTTATCATGGCTGGATTTTTGCTGCATCTGGTCGAGCGAGTTTTTGTAATGTCATTTCTGATCACGGTAGTTCTCAGTAACAACTTTCAGCATATTACAGGTCAAGGTTAAGAGGGAAAGGGAAATTGCAAAGGGGAGGTGCTCTCGCTGCTCTTTGAGGTGGCAGCGGCTGCAAGAGAGAGGACTTGTTCAGAAATTAAAGGGCCTATTGTAATTCAGAAGAGCTGTTACAAGGAAAGGAAAAAGTAGCATTTGTGACACTGTTAGCAAATTACAACAATGTGCAGCTGCCTGGAAATGAACCGAACGCCAGCTTTAAAACCATCCATGTCGAATTGATTTCAAATCATCAGCTATTTGGTCCAGCCTATTACGGCGAGGGCTGGTTGTCTTGAGGAAACACGCTGTGCATTTGGAAAGCAGTTTAACGGAGTCTGGAAAATATCTTTCAAACCAGGACCTGTCTCCCAGCAGAGTCAGAATTTATACAAACGCTCTCACTTTTTGCTTGCGCTGGGCAGGTTGGGAGCAGCGCTGCCGTGTCAAATAGTAACTCAAACCACATTCGCAGCAGGACTCCGCAGCATCATCTGCTCTCCCATGTGAACACACTGAGTTTGCAGCTACTTGTCCTGCTGGAGGGGACCGAAAGGCAAGGCGAAGGCTTTGCAAAGCAAAAAAAAAAAAAAAAAAAGCCATCTCTGATTTATCAGCCCACAAGGATGTGGAATAAATGGGTCAGCTATCCGAGCTAAGTGCCTGCGCCGAGCTGCTGTGGTGCACTCAGCTGCAGCGGGCGATTTCTTGCCCTGTAATCCTGCAATGCTTCGTGACCTCTGAAATGCTGAAGACCAGCTTAAGAAACCAAACAGACAGCATCTCTCTGATTCATTCTCCTGTAACACAATATAAATAGAAATTGCCTCTTGGCCAGGCAGAGTCAGATCCCATGATTTCCCAGGCTTGCGTCCATCAGGCTGGAAACGGAGATTTGAGAAATCGGAAGGGTGAAAAACACCCTCTGCTTTTAGGTGCTGGTTTATGGGGTTTCTTGTTCAGGACACCCTGAACTTCACTTCTGAAGATGCCAAGGACTTCCAGCTCCCGTTAATTACAGGCTGAGTTGTGGCTGCTCATCACTTTGGAGAAAAACGACGCTCTGGGGAGGCAACCTTGGCTCCTAGATGTTTGTGGGAGTTTTGCCACTACCTTCGATGTAACCAGGACTTTTTTCCCTAAAGTTCAGCTCTGCAAAAACAGGAAATTTTAGCACTGAAAACCAACAATGTTGCAAGGCAAAAATATTATAGTGTAAGCCTATGCTCAACCAGCTCATCTTTCTTCGAGGTATGGGGTGGAATTAGTAGCTGAATGTGGAGCTGTAATGTAAATTCAGTAATGGGGCATTTTGGCCGGTGGATGTTCTCAAGGAGATTACTTTCCTTGCCCCATGATTATGGCTCCATTTTTTTCCATATCCAGTTTTCCATGCACTTTGGGATACGCTTAGTCCTAAGCAGTGAAAAGGATTTCATTAACATTTCATATTTTTTACTCTGTGCATCCTGATTTCAGCTGGAATCGCCCAAGCAGCCCAGAAAAGAACGTCAGCACCATGGGAACCACCAAAGGCAGCAGTGCCAGAGGCAGAAGCGTGCAAAGTCCAAGGCACTGCCGCAGGCTGAATGGTGACCCTTGTCTTTTATGAACAGCAATAAAACATTGATTAACCCCTTTGCACTCAGCGTGGAGAAGCCGTTCAATTAAAGCCTCTGCGCTGGCAGATGTGCTAGAATCAGCTTGTCTCTGAAGTGGAAGTCCTCCACCAGACACAGAACAGGCTATACCATTATTTCCCTACCATTATTTCCCTCCTTTTAATTTGATTGTTTGGCTAGTGGACTACTAACATTAAGAGGAAATTGCCAGGTAAACATATTGAATGTATAAAGGGACAGTCGTTGTACGAGATTCAGCTAGCAGGGAAAATTAGGACAAGGAATACAGCCCAAAGGAGGCAAAGCAGCGAGCTGTCAGAGCAGGTTATGTGATTAATGAAGGATTAGAGTAGAAGGGACTGTGTTCATGTAATTGCGACACCAGCCTGGACAGACCACGATGGCTTACAGGAGGGAAATTCCCAAATCAGCACCCGCTGCCTCCACTTCCAATATTCTGGGTCAGCATCCTGTGTGCATCACTTCTACTTCAGAGCCCGCAGGGATGCAAAATGCCTGCTGGGTCCCCATGCACCAAAGAGACCTTGAAAATTATTCGGGCCTCCGTAACCAAGATGCCTTCCCTAACGGTCTGGTATTTGTGAAGTGTCTCACAGTTGTAATCTTTCGGTTTCTGGGATCACCTTACAACCACAATTGGATTTCAGAAGCACGCTGCAACAGTCTGACTCCCAGCGCTATAACAAGATGTTTTCTTAGCTGTATTTTCTGTTTAGTCTGAGTCCTGCATAGTTTAGGGCTTTAAAAAAAATGCAAAAATAAAATAAAATATCCTCAGGTAGTTCAAATAACCTCTGTGGCAGGATCCTCGGAGCAGGGCCTGCCCTCACTCACAGCCCTGCCAAATGGGGAGGACCATTTGTTGCTGTGAGCCAGCGAGCATCGCGTTAGCAGCACGGGCAGAGGTTCTCAGAGCATGGCAAGCTGCTCCTGCACCCCTTCCCCATGGACCACCACTGTCCAAGCTCTAACCAGTGTCCACCCGCAGCCCTTAGAGCAGATGCCTTGGAGACAGCCAGGCAAATTGGAGAGTTTGGGTCCTGTGGTAGTGACGGTTTTCTCCGATGATGGTTATGCACGACTCCCATTGCAGCCGGCACTTTAGTGCAAAGGGAGCTTTGGGGATCTGGGACATGAACCAGCAGCAGTGCCCAGGAGCTGATAATGAGGATTTCAAGCACCCAAGGCTCACAGATAGCTGCTAAATGGCTTCTGTCACTGGTCCCCAGCCCGTAGCTGCACGCCATGTGGCTGTTGAGCTTGCTGGCCGTCTCGTTGCATGGTTAAACTGGGAGCCAGCAAGGAGAGCAGAGCCTGACATTTCCTGGAGCACTCCACTCACTCAGCAGGGCTGGCTCTGCCCCAGCCAAGCTCAGCTTTCCTGGGTTGGCCCAAAAAATCCCAACCCTGCCGGGGCTCACCGCACCGAAGTCGAGGCTGAGCCACCGTTGCTGTGGCTGGCTCCTCGTCCTAAATGGGGACAGAGCTGGTGGCTGGGAGCAGGACACCTGGGGGGTGACAATTTGGGCTGGGGGATTAATGGATGGAAAACATCTGCTGGTGGACACCAGCATTTGGGTGAGCCCATGCTGGGTCCCACTGGTGAAATCACTGCCAAGGTGCTGGGACAGAAGGGAAAACCCAAGGGTGCCCAGCACCCAACCTCAGGGGTGCTCACCAACAGCCCCGGGTCCCTCCAGCAGGGACCTGATGGCTTTTAAACCATCCACGAGTGGGTGAGCGCAGCTGAGTTAGCAGAAGATACAGCGCGAGCTTCTTGGGCAGAGAGGCACACGGATACCAGCTGCTCTGAATTTCCTGTGCGCTCACAAAATTAATCCTTAATGCCTTCTGCTGCCTGAAAATGGCTCTTTTTTTGGGAGAAGAAGCAAGCCCCAAATTAAAATTTACCCTGAAGATCTCACAGGTAGATGGAGGGTTTCCAGGGGGAGGTTTGGACTAAGGTGTGCTGGAAATAGCCCCGGACGAGTGGTGCTGTACCCCCCCACCAGCTCCTGCTGCATCCCCTACCAGGGCTAATCAGCCCCACCACAATCAGCCGAGGAAGGCATTAAGTCCTCGGGCTGCCGGGGAATTGCCGGAAGCCGGGAATGCCGGCACCAGCTATAAAGGCTAATTGACGACGACAGCAAAATTTGACGATATCCTTTCAGATCCTCCCCGCCAGCCCTGATGTGATTTAGGGAACCCCAAGCTGCCGGGGAAGAGCTCCCTCTGCTGAGGCCGCGGCCCCAGGTGAAGGGTGAAAGGCTCCGCGGGGCTTCTCCCCCTTCCAGCATCCCCAGCCCATCCTACACGGGCAGCGTTTGCTCATCCAGGCTGAGCTGGGACACCACAAAGGGGTCGTGACATTAATTTGTACCGGCTGAGGCTATTTGATAATTGAAAAACCGAAATGCCACCTTCTGCCTTTGGGTCCTCGTTCTGGGCCCTCCCGGCCTCCCGAAATAAGATGCTTTCTGCTCCAAAAAATCTTCCACTGGTTGAAAATTCAGCTTCTGTCAGAGCAATGGCCCCAAAGGATTTTAATCCAGCTGTGCTGATGGGAAGAAAAGGCACTTTTAGGTGCAGAAAGGACAGGCAAGAGGGAAGATTCATCTGGGAAGGGATGCTTGACCCAGATGCCATCTCTTTCTTCAACAAGAAAGAAGCTCCGCAGCCAAAGCACATCTGCCTCGGCGTCACCCCCCCCTTGCTCGCCCATCCTCCCCGATGCCCCCTGCTCCTCTCTCCCACAACCCTGAAAATGCCTTTTATTTTTTTTTAAGAGCCGCTTCATTGTTCCTGGCAGGATGGGCAGAGCGGCAGGCCGCACAATGCAGGCACCCTTTTCTCAGGATGTACGTTGGTCATCCCAGGGCAGGAAAAATGCTTACGGTGGGGCTTCCTCAGCGCGCTGCCTTCCCCTTCCCAGCAGACTCTCACACCGACCCTGTTTTTCAGATCACCAGCCACCCTTGGTAGGAGCTCACTTTACGCAACCGAAATGCTGTGCACCGTGCACAGCTTTGTGCGAGATCCCATAAACCTTCAGAACCTGCTGAGCTCCATCACTGACCCCATACCCTCATCCCTCCTGGTGCTGGAGGAGTCACCCCACCACGTTGAGAGTGCCGTGCCCATCTCATCCGATGACAGCAGGCTCCATCCCCACCGACGTAAGGCGCGTGGACACCGGTGCAGTAAACGAGTGCAGGAGCCCTTTCATCGCTTGCCAGCCTTTGTCCTTGGGTGCTCGTGAAACTCCTGGGCATCCTGAGCTTGAGGTCAGAGCTGGTCTCCATCTGCTCGTCGGCCGGTGGAACAAAGGGCTGTGTGTGTCTGTAACCCCACGCCCACGCCGGGCTCTGCAAATGACATTAAGAGGACGTATACAATTAGTTTTTAGCAGCGCATGTTTCGGAACAGCGCGTACCACCTCTGGAGGCAGCATCAGCCCCATGACATAGACATACTCCCTGGGGGCTTGTACAATGCAGGACTCCCACCCTCCTCCCAGACATCGGTGTTCCTCATAAACCCAGATCTGAAGAAGCTTTTCACATGTCGAGGTTGCATCTCTATCCTAAATATATCATGATAAATCAGAAACCTGCTGCCACGATCCCCATGTAAATCCCAGACCCCGGGTTTCTACCAAGCAGAGCACACCTTGCACCACTGTGGCACAGCTCGGTAAAACACAGTCCCCATTTTCTTAGGACAGTCAGCTCTGTTTCAGCTGAACTAGCTGCCAACCCAGGCCATGTCAGCCTCTCCAAGGGCAGCAGCATCGTCCTGGCCCCCTTGCAGCACGGGGTGGTGCCCGTGTGCAGTAACACAAATTGCAAGAGCTCACGGAGCTTGGCCACGAGCACCCAAACCGAGTCTAAAGAGACAAACCAAAGCACAACGACTGCAAGCAAGGATGAGACCACACATTTCCTATAAACTCTCATTCACTTTGTAAAATTTGATAACTTCTGTGGGTCTTTGCATGATGTCTCTCCAGGGCCAGGGGAGCTGCAGGGCTGATGGCTCAGCTGAGCCTGCCCCCACCACTGGGAAAGAATCGGTTAAAAACGCCAAAGTTTTTCCTCTGAGGCCTGAATGAGCCTTCGAGAGGAAAGTGCTTCTCGGCATCCTGACATCTGAATGTGTTGTTAAGGAAGAGGTGTGTATCACAAACGCAGTAATTCACTCGGGCTTGAAAGCTACAAGTGGCATTTCGACTGACGGTTTGCTTGCGGAGTCCGTAAATACACGACATGATTTATCAGGCCTTGGTTAACATGGGAAACAACCCAAGAAAGGGATTTTGTAATTGTGGCTTTGCAATTACGCATTTAATGTATGTTCTGTCCAATTCACAGGCCTGGGGAAGAGGAGGTGTTTGGGGAGGGGTGAGCGTACATCCCTGCAGCGAAACGCAAGAGAACTGTATGTGAGCAATTAGCAACCCAACTCGTCTGTGGTTACTTGTTTGATTAAGTGTCTGCAACCACTTGGTGCAGTTCCTAGGTTTTGGGGAGGAAGAGATGTTGCAGAGGTGGAAAAAGGGAACAGGGAAAGCGATTCATTATCTTGAGTGTGTTCAGAGCCCAAAGTAACCTGGAGAAGCCAGGAAGGCACAGGAGCCCCGCAGGCACGTTCACAAGTCTAACAGGATGGAAGGTGTCAGTTCAGCAGCGTGCACGATGCCCCTCAAATTTCCCTGCATAAATTGCTTTAGAAGCAGAAAATACCCACTGAGGGGAAATAATTCATGACAAGACGTGGCAGAAACCTATTAGCAAGGTCCCAAAAACATGGTATGGCCACTTCTTTGTCACTGCACAGCTCACTAAGAAGCAAGGCACTGACTTCACCGTGCCCAGGTCTGCAGAGCACTGAAGGTGCTGGAACGAGGAGCTGCGACACTGCAGCCTGCAGAGGCTATTTCTGCAGGCACTGATGGAGCAGAAAACGGGGCTGCTCCTCCTTTGTCTTTCTGCTGCACTCAGTGATGACAACACACCAGCTGGACTTTGGCACTAAGATGATTTTTTGAAGGTCCCTTCCCACCGAACTATTCTGTTCCACCACAAGTGACATCAGCCGCTGCTGGCAGGGCCGTAGCTGCTGGCTTAGTCACCAGGACAGCTTCCAGCAGCGTTCCCGAGCCAGCCTGGGCAGGCTGGAGAGACCTCGTAGCTAACCATGTGGCTCCTGCCATGCCCTCAAACCTCAGGATTTATGCCTCAGCTAAAAGCTCTAGCTCCCTTCTCTTGCTTTCTTTCCCACCCTTCATGCTCAAGGTGCACCTCCTGGTCTTGGCCAGCACCACTGCTCCCGAAGCTTTGCTTACAAAATTGGTTTTTCTCTGTTTAACCATTGAAAATCTTTTCCCTGCTTCATGCTTTTGTGCACATGGAGCAGAAAGGCTGCAAGAGGATGTAACAAAGAGGCTTGTTTGGAGGCTTCCCTAGGTTGCTGTAGCATTGATAAGCGATTAGACACAGCCATCCTATGAGGTATCTCAGACAAACGCTGCAGCTGCTGGACCTTGGCTAAAGGCAAGGAAGACAACGGCTTTGCAGGGATCACGCTCAATAATTATTTCTCAAAGGACCACAGGAATATTTTCTTGGAAACAACAAAAACCTTTGCAAGAAGAAAATGCTTCCAATTTATGTTTGGCTGGAGCCATCCTTGCATCCTCATCCAGCGGGGCCGGAGAGGGGTGAGGTTTAGAAGGGAGACGCACCCCGCGCCGTAGGAAAGCAAGGCTCAGGCAGAGCAGTCGGATTGCTACCCGCAGAAATTTAAAGCAAAATCCAAAAGGAAGCTTCAGATCCCTCCTCATGACTCATGCCTTCAGCATTATTCACCAGAAATGATTCAAAACGACGCTTCTGGCCCGCGCCACTACTCCCCACCTCTGGAATTCCCGTGCGTCCTGCACGGACCCGGCACCCGCTCTGCCAGGCCACCAGCTTCTGCCGAGCCCTCCAGAACCAAAATAACCCAGGGAAAACCTCCCTGCCAGCTCTATAAGGAGAAAAACAGGGCACCCTTGTTTTTTAGTATCTATTCAGCTGCTTAAAAGAGCAGGAAATTTGGGCCATTTGCTTTAACCATTGTATCTTCTGTTATTCATCAATTTTGGAAAACAGCCTCTAAAATTGTTTCCGGCTCCCCTTTCCCATGTAAATCACTCCAAGGTTTTGTGTTTTTGTTTAAAAAAAAAAAAAAAAAAAAAGAGGCCAAACATTCTGTTGTTCACAGCAATATTTTTTCACTTCATTCTAATTTAGCAACTCCGTGGAGCTCTCCTTTCCCTAAAAGCCTGCAAACAGAGGAAGCAGTTCCTGCCTGCGGCTGCACGCAACCAGCGAATGCCACAGCTGAATGTTTTTTTCCTGTCCCCTATTAATGCTCAGTCAGCTCCCTCCAGTAATGAAGGGGCATCGGTCAGTCTGCGTGCCCCCCCCCGCCTTCTGGGGATGTTTTCCAAGTGGTGTCTCTGGTTTGGAGCCTTGGGGGGAATCGGGATGGCAGAAAATGTCCTTCTGCAGCCAGAGAGGGATGTTGCGCTTTGGGAAGTCGCAATACTCAGGTTCAAGTTTGGGGAGAAATTCTGGATTGCTGTTTTGTTTGTTCGTTTTATTTTTTTTTCTGAACTCAAAGAACTTCTCCAGGTTTGGGGGGAAGATGTGCAAAGCTGGGACCTGACCATAACCACCCCTGGCAGTGCGGCGCGCTCTTGAGATCCCACCTCAGATGCTTCCAAAGACCAGCACAGCCAAAGTCAAAATAAATCAGTTTTAGCAGAGAATTCCTTCATATTTACACCAAGGTCCCTGCTGTTATCCCATGGGGGCTGCTCACAGCCTGTACTTGTAGATGTTTCACGCACCATTTCCCTGAATCTGGAGCTTCAGGACTCTGATAGTGCAAAATGATGGTGTGGGGCTTTTTTAGCTGCACGCCGACCGAGCCGCCCCATGTCCCTTACCCAAGGTGCAAGAAGACCCCGGGCACCTCCAGGAGGAAGCTGGACCTCTTCTAACCCCTCCCAGGAGGAAAACGATGGGCAGAGGAAGCTGGAGTATCTCAGCCAGGCACCACCACACTGGGCAGAATCAGGCCAGACAGTTTTTGGAGGGCTCACATACACGCATGCAGAGGGAAAAAAATAAAATTTAAAAAAAAAAAAAAAGAATTCATACAACTTTTGCTCCTGGAAATCCCCCATTTGGTCCTGAGTGAGTCAGCCCAAATCGTGACCTTGGAAGTACGAGGGGAATGCGGTCGGACGTCAGAGGAGGGAAGAGCAGCCCCGCTGCGGCGCCGAGCAGCACGGCGAGGCCACGGCTCCGCCGCAACAGGGCTGCAGCAACATGCAGCTGCAAGCTGCGCCTTCAGCCCCAGAGCCAAGCATCTGCAAAACACGTCAGCGCTAAGAAGCAGGTTGGCTGGGTTTTCGCAAGAGCATTCCACTTTTTAGTGGCATTTTGCAAGGTGTTGAAGAAGCTAGCCCTGCGCCTCGTGGTTTGAAGCAGAGAAAGAACAGCCTGTTGATAATTTTTTGGCTGGAAAATGTTTCTTAAAAAAAAAATTATCTGGCAAAATGGAGCTCATTTTTGGACAAACTCCATCCGCAGAAACAGGTGTGTAAGTGTGCTATTAATGAATTTATATTCTAGTATGAAAACATGTAGGAAAGGAAGCTAGACCTCAGTCACAGTTAGGGGAGAAACTTCAGACCTTGCAAATATGTGTCCTAAATTTGCTATCCATGCAGAGCCCAGGCATTGGAATAAAGGCTGCCTGGGTTTGGGTTTGCTACAGGTTTGGACGACGTTGCTGAAGGAAGAGCTGTGGAAAATATTTTTGGGGGGTATGTCTTCATTTTCCAAGTGGAAAACCCAAAAAATACATCCAAGCCAAACCTTGGTTAGCAGAGGGATTTGCTCTATGGATGTAGAGGATATCATCGTCACATCACAAGCTCCCCAGCACACCACCAAGCATGTTTTATCACTCGGTTCAAACCCCACCAACTGCAGAGATGCTGGGAGTGGGTGTCGGGGACATCCCAGCCACTACTGGGGGGCTGCAGGAGAACCTCTGGGTCAGCACATTCGCCCCCACCACCTCTCACGTCCTGCATTTCCACACACGAGGGCAGGCAAAGAGAGGCGAGGGAATGAACCTACCACAGGCAATAGCATCCGGGCTTGCTTTGCTAATGCTGTAGCAATGATCAGAGAGGGCTTTCCCACCAGGAGATCAAAGCGAGCGGTCCCCCTGCCCCTCTCCGTGTCTGTGTGCCCACACAGGTTCATTATTCGCCTCCTGGCTCCCCAGGAAAGCAGGAGCAGGGCTGCACTCCTCAGCGAGATAAGGGCCAGGAGTCCCCACAACCTCGGCAGCGGTGTCCCACTGATGCCTTCTCCTTTAGGCCACGAGCACATAGCAACCCGACATGTGCTCTGCCCCTGCCTCCTCTGCTCCAGCTCCTCCTGAAGAGCAGGAGCCACCAGGGAGACGGAGAGAAATGCTCAGGGAATTAACAGGGGGGTGGCTCCATGCCCCATGCAGGCTGCCCTCGGAGCCTTCCCAATGCAGGATGCGGGCACTGCTCCTCCTCTGGCAGGGGGTAAAAGCCCAGGAGCGATGCTGCAGCCCTGGACAATGCCAAGAAGGGTCTCCAAGGCTCAAGGCTATAACGAGGACCCACGCTCGTTAACGCTCTGAGCAGAGGAAGGCATTGCCCTGCATTTCTTAGGTCACAGCGACAGCAGAGGAAGTCTGGCAGGGCCACGGCGCGGGATGGAGATTGCTCTCCAGGGTGACTCCAGAAGGCAATAAAAAAAAAAAAGACAATGAGGAGAAAGATAATAAAAATCCTCCTCCAGCTTTTATTTTCTCGCTGCAAAGTCAGACTTTTCAGGAAGACCTAATGGCTGCCTACAGATTTACCGTCCCCCGGGTGCGGGGTGCAAGGGGCAGCTGATGTTTTTTGGCAGCTCCTGCGTGGTGCTGACCCTCCGAGGAGGTGGTGCTGGGCTCACACAGCACCCGGGGGGGCCAGGGATGGGAACAGCACGGCCACTTCATCATCCAGCTGGGGAAAAAGGGGCCGCTCGATAAAAATAGGGCTAGAAGTGCCCTTTTCCTGTTGTGCCCTAAGAGGATCAGCTCGCGCAGGACCTTACACCAGCAGCCATCCTGCCGGAGGCTGCTTTTTGCCCTGTGATGAACACCAGCTTGTTCTGCAGGGAATAGGAAGGGCCCCGGACAAACAATGTCGCATCCTCGAGGCATCCAGCTGGCACGTCACCAAGAAGTTTCGGGATGAGAAATGTCGAGGCTGGATTCTCCAAGGTCCCAGAGTGACTCCAGTTGTTCTCCTTGTCCTTCAGCACGTCGGAGCCTCCAGCCCATGAAGACCCCTTTATCCAGACCCCAGCTCCATCCCACCAGCTCAGAATGAGCTCAAAGAGAGGATGAAGGACCTCGGTGCCAAAGCAACACGCAAGAGTCTCACACCTTGCTGGCTGCCGTCACTCCTTGCTGGTCCCACGGGGATACCGTATGCTGGATTTTCAGGGCTGCTCCGCACAACTCACCCACATCACCCACCAGCTTTCCATCTGCAGAGCCCCACGCCCCTGGCTAAGGAGGGACGACCAAATCCCTCCCGAGGAAGTATCCTTAAACGCACCGTGTCCCCCCGACAGCTGGCACGGAGGTGACAGCCCCGTCAAGCCACCGCGATAACAATAACTCCAGCAGCTCCTCTGTCAGCATGCTGAATTAATACCGTTTGAAACGGCCTCGGCTATTGCATCTCCTGGCAGGACCCGCGGCAGTCAGTGTAATTTATTGTTGCTGTTGCATGCTCGTTTGTATTCCCAAGCAGCCTTGGGGAGTAATTTCTCAATGAGCAGACAGCTGCCGGGGGAGAGGAGCTGAGCCGGGAGGCTGGGAGCGGGGCGAGGACGCGGGGAGCTCACTGGGAAGCCCAGGCAGGGTGGCAGCAGGACACACGGACATGAAGGAGCCCCGGGAGCACAAGGAGGCAAGGCAGTACCAGTGTTTCAGAGGTGGCATCCCCCCACTTGCTTGAAACTCTGCTGGGACCACCTGACGGCACGGGGCACGTAGAAACCCCAAAATCAGGACAGAAGCTGGAGTGGATGAGACCTTATAGACAGTAATGTCTCCAACAAAGCAGGCAATCATAGACCTAACAGGGTCCTAGTCTTCAGCCCGTGGACTTGCTGGGACAAACGAGGTTTCCGTGTAGCAGTGACCCATCGTGTAATTATTTCGGGGACCCCGGTGTCCCCTGGACACTCATGTTTGGGAACAGCCACCTCCTCCCGGTTGTTCTTGCACAGGAAGAGATGGGGCACTCAGTTCTTACCTTTTCCGGGTTGCTCATGGTTTTGTAGACACCTACGACCGCTTTTTTTTCCAGACATGGCCATTGAACACCTTGGACTTTACCCTGGGAAACACAAACGAGTGGCTAAAGCTGAACAGGCGGTGCGGTATGGGTGTACCGACCCGGGGGGAGCCAAAAATCAGCATCACCACCAGCCCACCCATGGGTGCAATCCCTCACACTCCTGCAGACTCCGTCCTTCATGTCTGCTGCCACCCCATAACCTTCCCCTGATGTTTTGTTTGTGCTTCTGCACACCCACGGGGTGCCCCCATAGGAAAACCAGCCTCATGGGGCCAGCCCTGCTCCCAGGCCAGCAAGGAGAGGGATGGGCCAGGGCATGGGATGGGGAAAAAGCAAAATCCATCTTCTGAGAGGAGTTTCTGAGTTTTGCTTTCACCCTGAGGCAGTCTGAACAGTTGGCATTTCACGTTCTTCTCTTTTTCCCCTTGGAACAAGAATGCCTAAATATATGTATTTGGAACCATCGGAATGTTTTGTTCCAGGGAGATTGAAATATTATGCTAATATTAGAGGTACCGTGTGATTATAGAATTACATGAACATCAGTATGGAACGAGAAGGCTCAAGCGGGTCTCTCTTTCATATTCTTTTCTTGACATTTTTCAATGAAACGAAGGCATTTCCTGCAAAGGATTCAGTTGCGGCACAGCTATTTCCAATGGAAAGCTGTGCTGCCAGGCGAGCTCCAGCGACAGAATTAGATGGATAATGGCCAATATCATGAATGCTGGTGAAAACACAGCACGGGGTTTCTCTGCACTTGCAAAAATACAGAACAAAAACCCGTCCCTTCTAGCGACACGGTTCTGCCCGCAGTTGAAAAAAAAAAAAAAAAAACAACACATTAATCTTGCAGAACATGGCCAGCAGACAGGAGCCAAAAGGTTGACACTGGGGTGTGGTGAAGGGGAGACATATTTACATGCTATTGCTCAGCAGGTCACAGAAACAGGATGCTGATAACATCCTGCAAACTTCCTCCCCGAACCGGCGTGGAAAAAAAAAAAAATAAAAAAAAATTACGGCCCCGAGGCGCGTAATGACCGGCCAACCATTCACAAATCCACCTTCTGGGAGCCTCGCGTTGCAGAGCAGACTGGCAGACGCGTCGCTTTTCTCTCGTTATAAAGGAGATGACTTGAAAGCAAGGAAAACAGGGCAGAGGCAGCGGCGAGCCAAGCGGCCGGCAGGACCGCGGGGCCACGGCTCCGCGAGCACGGCACTGGCACCGGCGCTGCTTTTATTGTTCCAGATGTATCTTAAATTGAGCAGCAATAGGAGAGAGGCCTTGTAATAGCTGGGTTTACACGCTTCCCTTGTTTTCTCGGCAAGGGAGTTCAAAGGGGCTCCGAGCCACGTTACGCTCTCAATTGCACCGATATAAATCCAGATGAACTCAAAGCAAAAGGCTTAGCAGGGGAGATGCCGTGGGTTTCCACCAAGGGTGGGGAGAGGACCGGTTTCTCACTTCCAACATCTCTCAAATCCATAAAATTCATTTGATTTAGATTTTACAGGAGAGGTGCAGAATTTCTGCAATGCATTCAGGCTTGGGGCAGGAGCAGGAAGAGGGAATTTGTTTGCCAAGAGTATTGGTGATTTTATCCCCCCTCTCCAAACAGAAACACAAAGGCTTGCTCTGCAAGAGAAACAAAACCTGCTTGCAAAGCAGGTTGAGAATAAAAATCGAGATTCATCTTGGTTTGATCACAACAATTTCCCCCCACCGTGCCACTAAACTCTATTCCTCCTCCATCGCAACACCTAAAAACCAAGGGAGGACACCGGGCCAGGCACAGCTCCCAGCCTGAGGGATGCCAGGGCATCTGCAGATCCCCAGGAAGGGGCTTTTGCCTCCCTGCAGGACTCACAGGATCTGAGCTTGGAAGTCTCTGGCAGAGTTATCTTATGAGAAAAGGATTTTTGAGATGCTCTCTGTTTGTTACGAAGCCAAAAATGAAGCCCCTGTGGCACACCTCTCCCTCTGGCACAGTGTTTGCAGGCGCAGAGGGGCAGAAGGGGAAGCTGGAGCCTCAAAAGGGGGAAGTGCTAAAGAAACTGATTTTTGGACGTGAAAATGAGAATCAGAGGAGAATAAAATAAAAGGAGAAGGTGGAATAAAAGGAGGAACTATAGCGCAGCCATCCTGCTTGCTCCCCCGCCCAAGCCTGTGTCCGAACTGAAAGGAGAGAACTGGAAGCAGCTCAGCTCAGGTGGGATTGAAACTCGGGGGATGAAAAATAAAAATAATAATAATATATCTCCCACACAGCAGCACATCAGTCCCAGCTCCTTGTGCACCGAAGGCGTTATGCCTCCGGAGCTGAACTTCAGGAATGCGATTGTCACCAAAAAGGGGAAACGGATGGGGACGCTGCCCCGATCGCTATCGGTCCGCCCTAATTAACGCCTTTGAGCGGTGGCCAGCCGCAAGCTGGAGAATGAACTTTCCTCTGAACCCCATTCCTTGCGCCAGAGGGAGCCGCGCAGCCCTGCCTCGCGTCCCACAGCGCCCGCGCCCCTTATCTCCCCCCGAGCCTTCCTGTTTACGTTTCCCATTAGATTACTGTAATTAATGCAATAGCAGCAGATACTGTTTGGAAATGCGGCTGGCTACCACTCAGCGGAGGAGGAGGAGTGCTCAGGGATGCTCGCAGGGATGAGCAACGCAGATTTGTAATGGGATTTGCAACTCCCATACCTGGAGATGCTCCCCAAGCCATGCAGGTGCACCCAGAAACCTTCCTATGAGGATGCTCAGGGGGTTGGCTGGAGCTTTGATTCCAGTGGGAAGGAAGCAAGCAACCCCAAACGCACCCAAACCTGCACTGAAATGCACCCGGAGGGCTCTAGGTGTGGGGCAGGGATGCACAACAGCCCCCCAGCGTGCTGAGGGGTGCTTTGGGGTGCGCACCCCAAGAACAGGGAGCACCCTGGGGCGAGGCAGCGGGCACCGCACAGCTCAGCCAAGCAATGCTCCCTGCCTCCCTTCCCATTAATCCTTCAGGAGGTGCACTTAGCATCCACTCCGTGCCGGTGTGCAGAATAACACAGCAGACGCTTGCGCTTTTGTGTGACATAATGGTGCATTTTCTTGAAAAAAAAACGGCCAATTTCTCCTCATTCATCCCCTACGCCAACTCTGCCCAGCGGACAAAAGCACAGGCACGTGCTGAAGTCCACCCAGTGTGAGGAAGGGAGAAAAACAGGAGAAATGCATGCCAAAAATAGTCTTTATCCGGCGTTTTCTTCTGCTCCTATTTCCCCTTGTATCTTTAAATAAAATTGGTCACTATTTTAATTTTAAATAAAAATGGTCTCTGTTTTAATTTTATATAACATTCGTCTGTATTTTAATTTTAAATAAAATTGGTCTCTAATTTTAAATAAAGTGGGAATTGTCCCTATTTTCTTGGAGGGAAGGACAAAAAGGAAAAACCTGCCCTGGTTTCCCTGCATCCCCAATTTCCTCCAGGACCTCCTGCAAGCGCCCATGGCCCCGCACCGCCGCTGCCGTCCCTCGGATGCCGACGTGCCCTGGTCTGGGGGAAAGCGGGGTCGTAAAACCCAAATCAAGGCGAGCCCTGTGCAGATCGCTATCTGAATCAAAGTCCCCCAGCTGATGTATGGTCTCTGCTGCGTGTCAGGGGCCCTTTGGTGGAAACAGCCCCCTCGCTGTTATATGGCACCCGCGGGAACTGTCGCTATCGGCTCTGCAGACCTCGCCGAGCCCCTGGGAGATTTAGTGGGGGTCAGCGTGGCACAGCTGTGCTCCCCCCCCGGTGACATGTAGGTAGCAGCCTAATAGGTGCTATATAAGAGCATGGGGGAGATATGGATCTTCAAGGAGGGAGGAAATTCAGAAGGAAAAAAAAAAGGAAAAAAGGAAAAAAGCAGGCTTTGAAATCAAAGCCCTGGCTGATCCCGGTGGAGGGCTGGGGGTGGCCTGGGGAGCAGATGACCTGGGATGGGATGGGATGGGATGGGATGGGATGGGATGGGATGGGATGGAAACCTGCCACCGGGACGCACCGGTGGTGGGCTGTGGGTTGCTGCCACCCCTTCCCGGTGCAGCACACCCCGAGGTCCGTCCAGGCTGGCACTGAGCCCTTCTGCTTAGCTGGTGACCCCTGAGACACTGATACTGGGCCCATAGCAACACCGGGCAGAAGTGAAACAGAAATTAGCCCAAATCCTGAGGGAGGGGGAAGAGCATCTTGCACTAAAAAAAAAAAAAATAGCAAAGCTGTGCTCTGGTCTTGCCCCGCAATACAGATTTTCTCACCAACCAGCCAAATTACCCACATATACCCCACAACACAACTATCTGGCACCTCCTCCTCTCCACAGACTTAATTTTTCTACCACACTCAGCCCATTTATTATCGCTTTCGGTGCAATAAATCCTGCTCATTCTCCACGTGTGATCGAAACAGACGCTGCAGTCTGCTGCCGTTCCCAGGTTTCCCGCCCGCGGGTCCTCTCTCACTCCCCCACTGCCCGGGGGCCCTTTGCAGCTGCCACCCTCCCCTCCGAGGGGCACAAACCTGCCACTTCAGGCATGCAAAACAGCAACATTTTCCTTGCAAATCCCCATCAGCTGCAAGGCAGGAGGGCTTGGAAATACCCCCCCTCGCTGCTCTTGCTTGCCGTGCCTGCATATGCTCCGCAGCTGGAAGATTTGCTGCGTGCACGTCAGTGCCGCTGACCCCGGCACAGCTCCTGGCTGCCAGCAGGATTCGCAGTGTGCTGCTTGCCCCGGGGTCATTGTCTGGGTGCCTGCACCCACACAGCTCCTGCAACTCCCAGAAGCTGGTCGAGGAGCTGCAGAGCTGGGGCTGTGCACCCAGGGGCAGCATTCGCCCCCTTGCTCCCATTCCCCTGCTATCCAGCATGCTGCAGTGCCTGGATGCTGCAAAAAACGACTGCTTAAGCTTATTTCTTGGGAAGGGATTTTTTGCAGGGATAACGAGGGAGCTGCTGATGTTTCCCTGCCCCCACCAGCTCTGTGTGCGAGGCATCTTCCCGAGATCAGCAGCCTTCATTCCTCTGGTGAGCAAAAAAGCTTAAACCGTGATCCTTGCTGCTGGGGAAGTAAATATCCCTCCAAATACCCAAATCTCCCCACTCCTCCTGCCTGCACAGCAGGGTCAGGAGCCTGCAGGACCAGTTGAGGCTGGCAACAGCTTGCCACCCTGCTTTCCTTCCCCCTACCCCTGCACATCCCCAGCAAGACCCCTGCCTGCTGCACATCCAGGACTGCATCCAGATCCTTTGGAGCCAGCGGCCACGCCAGGAGCAGAGGGCCCCTGGCAAGGGACAGGAGTGCAGCATGCCTACGGGCTGCCCTGGCACCCTGGGGTGATGCACTTGTGGGCATGGAGCACCCTGTGGTGCTGAGGCTCTGCTGTGCCTGCACCAGTTGCTAAGGCAGCCTGGAGGAGCTAGAGCTGCAGGCGAGCCCTGGAGGATGCAGCGAAATTATACAGCTCATTTGGTGAAATAATAGCCTTACTGGCACAGGAGAATCCAGCAGCACAACAAATCCTGCCTGAGGGATCTAGGATTAGATGAAAAACACAGCAGCCACTTGACGCTAAGCGCTGGTTCAGTACAAATCCAGGAAATCCAGGCTGCTCGCTCCCGGCTGCCCGTTTGTCTGTGCTCTTGCAGATCTCGTGCCAGGTCAGGAACTGTCTGCCTCGGGCATCGCCACGGCTCCCCGGGCAGCACAGCAGCTCTGGATAATCCAGTACCCATGGTGTGCACAGCATCCTAGGAGTAGGAGATACCCAGGATGTGCACAGCACCCAAGATGCATGCAAAACAGCACCCAAGATGTACCCAGCACAGCACCCAAGACGCATGCAAAATAGCACCCAGGATGTACCCAGCACAGCACCCAAGATGCATGCAAAATAACACCCAAGATGTACCCAGCACAGCACCCAAGACGCATGCAAAATAACACCCAAGATGTACCCAGCACAGCACCCAAAACGCATGCAAAATAACACCCAAGATGCACGCAGCACAGCACCCACGACCTGCACAGCACCTGCAGCTCGCGCAGCACGGAGACCAAGGCACCGGGCCGTGCGTGTGCGTTGCGCTCGCCCTCACTAGAGGGAGGCAGTCTCCAACAGAAGCCGGCCGAGGATATTTCTGGGCAGCCAGAGCTTTCTGCAGAGAGGCCCTGAAGGGCTCTATCTTCCCCGTGCAGAGGCAGTTCCCTTCTATCAGTCCAAATCTGGATATCCCCAAAGCCGGGCTTGCTCCAGCTCTGTTTGGGTGGCTGGGCTCAGGTGGGCTTGCCGCCCCAAATCACCCTCCCAGGTTAATCCCTCCATCCCAGCACATGCAAATAGTGCACAAAGGGGCCTTCCTCCGGCCGTTCAGGTTTGTTTTCCGCCAGCACAGAAGATAACAGCTCTCCTGGACTGATATCGCAGAGCTGTGCACCCAGCACAGCCTGGCATAAAACCGCAAGTCCCTCTGCTAACAGCAAGCCAGGGCAAGCAGGAATGGCATTGACTGATAAATCAATGGGATTGATAAATGCAACTTGCTGCTGCACCAGGATTTTCTGTAGGAAAAAAAAAAAAAAAAAAAAAACTATAGGAAAAAAAAGCTTTTCCTGTAGGAAAAAGTAAGGGGTGAGAGCAGAGGGTACTCACAGAGGGCAGCACAGGCAGAAAAGCAGTGAATTCAGGCTGTTTTTTCATCATTTCTCCTTCAAATCTGTTTGATTTGGGATGGATTTCAGTGGGGAAAATAACATTTTTGAAGGTTCGTATATTTGTGAGGAGTATTAGTTAGACCCCCGTTATATGCTTACAGACTTTAGGTAAAGAGGCAGACAAACAAACTACAGCGTAGCTGTGCCTAGAAATGAAATATAAATGAAATACAATTGTCACCATTCTTAACAGAGTTTTAAGCCTATTGGAACACTTTTTAAAAGTCAGTATAATCTCTATATTAAGGCACTTAGAAGAATACTGTTAGGTAATGAAATTTATAGAGCCATTTAATGATTCCTTGATGGACAGACAGGCCCGCCAGAGGGTACAGCATAAACAGCTACAAAGACCTGGTCCGAAAACACTTTCTTAAACTTTCAGCTTTGCATCTAAACTCCATTTTTCAGATGCTTTCTAAAATAATCTGGAATTAAAACAGATACTTTAAAATCAATACGGGTAGGTGGTTCCACTTCCCCTCTCGCCTTAGGGAAAGAAAGTCTGGTGAGGGATTAAATTAAATTTTTAAGGAAGTTTGAGAAAAGGTTCAATTTTGAAACCCCGGAGAGCCTTCATTAGGCTGATTTAGGGGAAAAAGCTGAGTTTCTGCTTTCGCAGTAGCACTCGGTGACATTTCTGCTGCTCAGCTGCTGGGGCAGCGTCTCCGCCAGCTGAGGGCTGTGCACCCCCCCCAGCACGGTGGCCCCCCCCCCAGCTTGGTGGTTGCCTGAGCACATCTCCTCCTGCATATCTAGCATCCCAAATATCTCGTTTGGAAAGAGGGGCTGTAAACGTGGCAGCGCTAACCACCAACAATAAGTGGGAAAATATGATTTAGTCTTGACAAGGAACTCCCATGGAAGCTGCGCTTTCTGGCTCCCAAGGCATTTTAATGCAATATTCACCTAAATCACTGCATTTAAACATCCATCTGTTACAGGCATGGCTTAGTATAAACAGCTCCGAAAATTCAAAGGGGATTCAGGCGCAGTCTCCCAGCTGTGAAGGGATTTCTCTCTCTGCATGGGGGTTTGGCTCAGTTTGGGGTATCAAAGCAGGAGTTCAGGAGGAACTCAAGCAGGGCTTGCTCCATGCCTGCCTGTATCCCCTCGCCTTCCCACCCAAAAACCTCTGGTCACCCAACTCCAGGTGCGGGCCCAGAAAAGGCTTTTGGAGCAAAACTCATCAAATGGGGGAAATCAGCTCCTCTTTGGGAGTGGTTTCTGATAAACTTAAGCCATTGCAGTTGAAGCTGGGCTGCCAGAGCCCTTCTGCAGCACATTCCCATCCCATTGCCTGCTCCGAGCCACCCTGGGGAGCTGATCCAGCCCCTGAAAAAATCATCGGCCTTTTCGGAAGGGTTATTTTTGGCCTCAGCAGCTCTTTGAACCAGCTCACATCCCGTCCCCTGGAGCAGGAGCCGTGTCCCATGGGAAGAGGATGGCGCAGGGCTCCCGATGCGGACGGGGTTCAGGAAGCGGGGTGCAGCCTCACGAGGCCATCTCCCCTCTGCTGCTCTAGGCACCAACCCTAGCTGCTGATGAGGATGCCAGTGTCGTCCCTGTGCAGAGGAATGGGGTGGGGATGCCGCATCCTTACCCTCCTGAAGCCATGCGGGGCTGCCTTCCTGGCCATGTGCATCAGAAAAGTTTGTCTGAGGTGCCCAGCCTGTCCTGCTTAAAGCCTGCACCATGCCCAAGAAGCTCTTTTGTTGGAAGACACTTTCCAAGACACGCATCCAAGCCAAGTGCTGCCTTCCTAGCTGTCTCCCTCTGTTTTTCTCCATCTTTTCACCCAGCTTTGGCCACAACTCGCTCAGTCTCGCCCACATCCCCCTGCTTTAAGCACTGCTGCATGCTTGCTTTGGCACAACGGTGCATGAAGGAGCTTGCTTTCGAGACAAACATGGGACACGTCTCCTCCTCCAGCCTGTCCCAGGCAGATAAAACCCTCTGCACGAGGCGGCCAGGGGTGCCTGCACTGATCCAGCCTTGCGAGCTCTGGTCCCAGTGTGTCCAGGCACGCCAGCAGAGGTTTCCCTGCTACAGCCACACCTCACCCGCCCGAGGGATTCACCAGCAGGGGTTCACCTGGCTTGTTGTGCACCCTGAACAAGTTACCCCGGGATCCCTCTGCAGCCACCAAAGAGCTTTCACTCCCCTGGGACAACCGAGCTGAGCCCGGACAGCACAAGAAGATGTCCCCAGCAACCCCCCAGCGAGCACTGGGCAGAGGCTGGGTCACATTTCCCCAGCCAGCAACGCCACAGCCAGCCCCAGGCAGCAGGCACAGGCTCCTGCTTTCCACACCACCGTTCTGGTTCACATTTATAGCAGCCCTGGGCTATTATATAACAAAAATCCTGATTTCATCCCCCCCCAAAACCCAGCCCAAAGGAGCTGGAGCAGATGGCGTGGTCAGAGCTCTGTCGAACCCAAGCAGCGGTGTTTGTCTTCTGGCTCAGCAATGCATCTCAGAAAGAGGAAATGGTTTGGAGACTGCTACTTTCTGAATTTTTTTTTTTCCTCCAGATGAACCAAGCGTAAACTAAATGCTGACATGAAGGAGCAACAGGGAAGAAGCTCTGCACCGAGAGAAAGTTTAGCAGTGGCTGAGCAGTTCCCACGAACGCTGTCCTGCAGGAGGGACCAGGCTCTGCCGCAGAGCACAGGGAGCTTTGCACAGAAAAAATTCTTCTTAACCAGGCTCAGAGCCCCCTCAGGACCACCATGAGGGTTTGGCCTGGGAGGTAGAGCAGAGCTGAGTCTCGTGGCTCTGGGCATAGACTTAAACCCACACAGAGCACTGGGGTCCTCCCAAATTCCATGCAAGAAATGATATTGCACCTGAACAGACAGCCTGATTCCCCAGATGTCTTCCCCCAGCTGGGGAATCGAGTAATTTCTGCTCAATAGCAAGCTTTACAGAAAATCTGCAGGCAGGCTCAGACAGCTACAACCCACTCAGCCCGTTTTCAAGGGATGCGGTGCAGACGTCTAAAACCACATTATGGAATAGGCTGGCCCCATAGCTAGAGCAGAAATGATAAAAAGGAACAAACAAGTAGCTCGGCCCCTTGGTAAACACACGCAGCCCCAGCACGTAGGTTATGGGACCTGCAAGGTGCACGACCTTCTGCTCCAGCCACTGAAGCATCAGATAAATGCAGCAAAAGCACTTCCTTCCCCAGCACCCTGTTCTTAATGAGCTTCATTAACGAGAGCAAGGTGCACCCTGCTGATTTGAAAGGGGCCACGGTCAATTAAGCATGTTGGGGAGGTGTCTGTGTGAAGGTGAGGCTTGTTTACCATTTGATAGGGGAAACAAGGGTAAGAAGGTTTACTGTGGGGGTTAAGAATAGCCTTGCTGTAGGCAAAAGGAGTAAATCTTTTTATTAAGCATGCTTTTTATGGGTAATATCAACTCAATTATGTGGTAGATAGCTCTGAGCCCTGCACCGAGATCCCTGATGGAGGGAATCGGCTGCCACAAGCCCGGTGAATGTAGAAATGAGGCTTTTTTCCTAGGGAGCTCGCAGGGTGAAAGCCAGCACAGGCACAGCCACTGGGTGGCAATCGCCATCCGGCACCAGCACCCCTGGGACCCGCGAGCATCCCTTCCCTTCACCCCGCATGCAAATGGGGGAACATCTGGCAGCAGGGCGACTTGTAAAGATAGCCCTCAGCGATGCAAACACAGGAACAGGGGCCCAGCCGAGCTGTCGTGAAGTTAGCATTTGGGGTTTTGTTTTTTTAATTATTTTTTTTTTTTTCTGATGCTCATTTGCCTGTTGTACTTCGCCCTGCTGCTGCTTGCTCGACTCCGTCGCTGCAGGGCTGTGGCAATGTCCCCGTGCCACCAGGGAAAAGCAACCTTTTGCAGTGGGGTGCTGTCCCTTGCAAGGTCTAAATTACCCTTGAAGGCTTCTGTGCTGGCAGAAGCAGGGCTGTGCTCGGGGCTTGGGCTTGCTGGAATCCCAGGGCACCCAGGCAGGTGTCCATGGGGGGTCTCCGAAATGCAGCCGAGGCATCTGTGCAATTCCTTCTTGCTCCCTGCGGCAGGTTTGGGGCGAGGAGCAACAGGCTGGGAAGGAAATCTATGGTCTGGGAGACTGCAGCCTTGTTAGGGTGGGAGCTGAGCTTCTGCCATGGGTTTTCTTTGCAGCCTTGGGTGAACCCCTCTGTGTCCCCCCACCTCGTCCTGCTGCCTGCACAGTGGGGACATCAGCACAGCTCTACCCCAGGGGTACTGTGAGGACAAGCGTATATCCAAAATGCCCAGAGGACTTCAGCTGCTCTTCCAGCAGGTATTTTCATGCATACTGCAGAGCAGCACAGCTTAAACCCAAAGCCCTGATGATTCAGTTCTACGTACAAAAATGCAGCCGGCAGCAAACCACCGCACAAACCTTTGGTCATGTTGGCTTCCCCAGCCTCCCGCTGCAGTTTTTGGAGCCACTTTACCACCAGCGTTACCCTGAACCACACTGATAACAAACGTTTAAATGCCACCTTTGTCCCTCCTGTGCAAAAGGTGCTTCCTTCTGACCTTGGCTCTCCAAAACCAGCCTGGGCTGCAAACCCAAAGCCTGCTGTCAGATAACCCATAAACCTGAGCTGCTGGGTTGGTGGCCACGGTGGTGAGCATCCCCCAGAGCAGACACCCGGCCCCAAAATGAGCACAGCCATCTCTTCCTCCTCTGCCCAAACCACTGCCCAGCGGGAAGGAGGCGATGAGCTACCACCGCCCCGGTGCCAGTGAGTAAGGTGCTGTGGTTCCCCTCGGCTTTTGTGGGGCCATGGCTTGCGATGCTGCGATAGGTCCCGGGGCTCACCGCTGCGGTCGCTGCTTGAAGAAATAGCTGCAGTGGTAACGGCGAGAGGAATCGTAGCGGGCGGTGGAGCGAGGAGAACCGGGGCACTGCTGCCACGGGAGAGCAAAGGTACCCGGGAGCGGGGCAAGAGCAGAGGAAGGAGCCTGGCGGAGAGGGGGGGGTGATGGTACAGGGCCAGCAGCCGGGGCTTTTCTGCAAAGAGCTGCCCGAAAAGGAGGGAGAAGGGGAGGGAAGGGTGGAGACGAGGAGGATTAGGGTTATATTATGTGTTATATATTACATATTATGTGTTATACATGAACATGAGCTGCCTGTAAGGTGCATCTCCCTCGATCCCGGCCTTCCTCGCTGA
Source organism: Anser anser (assembly GCF_964211835.1). NCBI lineage: Eukaryota > Metazoa > Chordata > Aves > Anseriformes > Anatidae > Anser > Anser anser. Next base: position 21,653,439 of record NC_139732.1, read on the forward strand.
TCCCAAAACGAGCAGACGGTCAGCCCGATGCTGCCAGAAAAGGGGGGGAAAAAAAATCCCATTGCAGCTTAAGGAAGGAACCGAAGGCTGCCAGAGCCACTTCTTCTGCGAGGTGATTAACACAAACCTCCTCCAGCGGTGAGACCAGCCTGGCGGCTGCTGTCTCATGCCCGGAGGCAGCTGGCTGTGCTCCCCAGCAGAGGCTCGCCCCGCGGGGTGGCAATCTCCTGCCCTGCCTTGTGTGCTCAGGGTGGCACCGGGGCCGTCCTCTCGGAGACGAGTCGGGAGCCAGCGAGAGCCCTAACGCCACGTTGTCCTCCCCTGGCGAAGGCGACGAGTGAGGAATTTATCTGGGTGCGGCCTTCCCAGAAGGGTGAAGCTGATACCCAGCTAAGCTCCCGGTCACAAATGCTCTCAGTCGGCCGTGAGATTTCGAAGGGTAATCATTAAACAGGAAAAAGGCTTTATTGCTTACAAGGGTTTTGCTGGCCGCCAACATCTGCTCCCAACTCAAGGCTGTCAAGGTTTCCAGGAAACCCTCTTATCCTTTTAATCAGGTGTATTAAATGCTGAAATTCAGTGCCGGTGGGACATTTTAGGTGAATACCTCAGGAGATTAAGGTCCTAGTTTTAACCACAGAAATGATCTGGCGAGGGCCGTGACAAGGCAGCTGGGTGGAAGGGATGTTCAGGCACGAACGGAATTTGTTCTGTCGGTTTTAGGACATGGAGATGTGGATACAGAAGCACAAGAAGCAGGTTCGTGGGCTCTCCAACTCCCAAGGCCACCAGGTTGTGGTTCCTGGCCAACCCAACCACCAGACCCCTCCCCAGTTCACCACTGGGAGATGTCACCCTAGATAGCGCCAGCTGGTTTTATGGGAACCGGCGGCTCCGTGCAGCCATGCCCAGGCAGAAGTGAGGGCCCTGCTGCAGTTTCACGCAGGTGGAACCAAGAACAACAGGAGGTGCCGACACAAAAAAGTCCTGCTCTGGTTTCAATGGTGAACCACGCGGTTTTGTCGCATGGTTTTCATTCTCGGCCCGGGGGGGAGAGGAAAATGACTCCAATCTGGTTATTTCCCCCGAAACCGTCGCGAATTGGTGCTCGGCCAAACGAGGCAGGGCTCCCCACCCGATATTCCGTTCTTCCCTTTTATGGTCATAATCTGCCCTCTCCGAAAAAAAGATAAAAGGTGAGACTGGACCGCAGCGAGATGCCGTGGGTGTGCTCCCATGGCAGGTCATCCCATGACCTGCACCGTTGGTTCACCACGGGGCCAGGAAAGGGGACAAAACTCATCGGGCAGGAGGGGACATCTCCTGTGGGCAGGGTTTTGACTCAAAAAATGGAGCCAGACCCCTGTTGGTGATGTCGTGCTACCACCATGGGAGAAAAATGCTGACCATCACCCCAAACCCCAATCCAAGTGAGGAAAGTTCCTCCTCCCACCCACAATTTTGGGAGCAGACAGACACTGGTTTCTGTTTGCAAGCCGTAGGCTGCATTTACACCTTCCAAGCAGGAGTTGAGCCCAGCACTGAGGGATAGGGTTCTCCAGGTAATTCACGCTGCAGAGGTCATACAGCAGAGGTCAAACCCCACCTCCAGGTGCCAAACCCTTCCAGAACTGGAGATGTTTGCATCTTCACTTGATTTTTCTGGGCCTCTCCTGATGGCCAACCAACCAGCCCACGTCAGCCTTTGCTGCTCGGTGAGAAATCTGCCGTATCCTGCAGAGAGGAGGTAGATGAGACTGATAAATAACAAGCCACGGAGGAAACCACTTTCCCATCCTGACCTTGAGCATCCTTCCTGGGGGACCTGCAAAGGAGTGCTGGCTTTTTTTTTTTTTTTTTCTAACCAGCAGCAGGATTTGCAATTACCTGCCCTTTTCAAGAATTAGGGGAAGCAGTCAGGACAAATCAGTGCCCCAGCCCCAATTCTGGATCCCTGCAACCCCACCAGAGCCCCTACCCATTGCCAAACCTGACATGGGTGTGTACGTCTCAATCCAGCTATCAGTATTTACTGCACAGCTCTGCCCTTCAAAAAAGGCAGAATATTTCACAAACGAGCTCTCTCGTTACATTTTGTGACTCTTTTAATTCCAGTCTTGGGCAGAAAGTGGAACAAATCGTTGGAGGAGGAAAAATGGGTTGCTTGAATGGACCTGTCACAGAGCTACGTTTGGCTCCCACCTCACCCGATCCCAAGCCTTGGTCCGGGACGTCTCTGTGAGATGAATAAGCTGCCAGGGAACGTGTTCCTTCCCAGCACCCCGGTGCATTTCCTCATACTGACTGCCTTTAAGATGCCTCTCCTGACACCAGCTCACTGAAGCGTTTGTTTGCTTTGCAGGCAGCGTCCTCCGCCAAGCGACGGGAGCGGTGGTGCTGCTTGGGGAGGACCAAAATAACGTCATTTTGGGCCCAGGTCGAGTCTGTGCCACAAAATATACCAGAGCCGAGGTAGGAAATGTGGGACTGACGAGCAGAGGAACAGGCGCTGAGTTTCCCTTTGCCCAAAACCCTCTCTAAGGCAGTGCAGCCACCCAAAGAGCTCATTTCTCTGCGCGCTCTTTCTGACAGCCCTGTCACGTAAAATTAGAAAGTTTCGGGAACAAATTCTCAAACGTGCTTCAGTTGCAAGAAGAAGAAATTAATACCATGGGGAAAATTTCCTCCCGGGCTGAAACTCATCTTGACGAACAAAGAGAGAAATGCCCTGCCGAGTCAGAGGTGTAGGGAGGGGAAACTTGGGGGACACCGAGCTTTTAACCTCCGAAAAATCGTGCCCCAGGCTTTATACAGCCGGTGTAATGTCGCTGTATAAATTCATGAGCCTCCCCCTCTGGGGAGCCGTGCTTCAGTGCCAGAAGATAGTGCAGAATTACAGCAATCAGAAAACAATCAAGAGCTTGGGAAAACGCTGATGAGAGGGACTAAAAAAAAAAAAAAAATAGGGTTGTTACAAAGACAAATGAGAAGGAATAAAATACAGGTATTAAATAATTGGAAGGAAGCAGGAGGTAGATTAACAGCTGTTTTCAGGAGCACGAAGAGCCATGAAAGGAGAGGAATGGACGGGAAATAAACCCCTGAAGGGCAGAGTTTCCCGAGGCAGAGCTTGCTGCCATCGGCCCTGAGCTGAAGTCACCACCCAAAGAAGTTCACGTGGATGATGACAACAAAAGAGCTTTCAGAAACCTGGTGGCCGAAATCCCCTCCACTCAACGCTACAGGCTTCTTGATTTTCCCTACAAACGTGTAGCCATGGGGCTGCAAGACCCCAGGCAGGAGCCCGAGGTGCATCCCCTACACGGGACCTGGCCTTAGGGGAGCTCGGCCACGGCTGGTGCCCACAGAAAACTTCCCCTTGAGCCTTGTCCCATGGCACGGAGCAGAAGCCCCGTGCCACATCCCTCGGGATGACCTTAGCTCGGCAGATTCCTGGAAATCCACTGCCCGGGCAGCTTGTTACTGTTTAACTGCAGAGGGGAGGATGTGTTCCCACCAAGCCCTGATAAGAGGCACCACGTCCTACTGCAGGGGTTAATTAATCAGGGTGGCAGGCAGGTTAATTAATGAGAGCAGCACACATAGCTGGTGGGGTTTACGGCCTGCTCCTTGCCCCAGGTGGGTACAACCCTACGAAATCAGACATATTCAAGGAGCAAAGCGATGGATGCTCACCGCAGGGCTGCTAACAAGGTGGTTTCTTTACCAGGGGTTGTACGATACTTGTTATTTTTTCCCCCATAAATCTCCAGCTCCCAGAGTCCTGCCGTTACATCAGACTTGCTCTTCCTTTTTTTTTTTAAAAAAAAAAAAAAAAACAAGAACTGCAAAGATTCTCCAAACGGAGAGACAAAGGCAAGGAGACATGAGGGTATTCGTGCAAAGGCTTTGCTTTTTAACACCCGTTTCATGGGCTCTCCGGGGTCTGACTTGTGTTATTTTGGAATACGGTGATTTAGGAAAATTACCGACCTTGGCAAGAGGAAGATGACGTGGTGGCCAGAAAGATAAAGTAATTAGGGGGATTAATCCTGCCTCTTGAGTTCTGCCAAGTTTTTTTTTAAAGCACTTGACCTCTGGAAGGCGAGAGATTGAAAGTGAAAATAAAAGGGAAGAAAAAGGTCATTAGTTAGATGAAAAAAAAAAAGGAAAAAAAAAAAGTGCTGGGCTTTCACAACCCCCCTCCCAGTAGTTTTATGAATGCCTTCTCATACTTCTGGGCAAACCCCACATCCCCCGGGGGCCCCCGGCAGCTGGGACGGGTCCAGATGCAGGCAGGGGGCTCCGGGAGGAGGGCGGTCACGCAGCAGCACGTGGGGCAGCTCGGGGTGTCCCCGTCCCGGCACCGCCACCGGGAGATGAGGTTTCCTTTCCAGTCGATCGCTCTTTGCAAGCTGTCCAGGTGAAAAAGTATCGCTCAGGGGGAAAGGGGCACGGCTGCCACCTTTCACTTTCCTTTTCGGTCTTGGGACCTCTCCCAACGTCAGGAGGTGGCATTCGGAGGAGAGCAGCCCAAATGCTGGGGACCTTCCCTTTCAAAGCTTTGTAGCGGATGTCCACCTCTAAACAGTATTTTTAGGTCATTTTGAAGTCTCTGCCTGCTTCTTCCCCCTTTCCTATCAGTTAAAAACCAAAATTCCTGGAATCTCTGCTCCTGGCTCGAGTGACTCACCAGGGAGAGCAGGAGTGTTGTAACACACAAGCCACAGCTGCCTTGCCTGTGGCCGTGGGCTACGGTTTGAAATCACACTCACGTTTTGAGGTTTTCTCCTCACTGCTCTCATCAGTCTGCCTACATAGCAAGGACCGATTTTCTCGCAGCCAGATGTAACCTAGAATTTACAATCAAGGTTTTTTTACCTCGTTATTTCCCGCTCAGAAAGAGATTTTTCTCTCAAGGGTAAAATGAAGATAAAACCTGGGAGAAAACCTCGTGCCAATGCATGTCTTTGGCAGGGCCACCACCCTGCAGGCACATTGCCCGAGGGACCTCAGCTGCTCTGTTCTTGCTTCTGAGCAAGGGGGAGGGCAGCGAGGTGAGCTCCCGAGGACTGCATCTCTCTTGCCAATGGAGGAAAAAATCTGCACACAAGCACGGGGCTTGCAGCAACCCAGCCAGGAGCGTTTCCCATCCCTTCCTTCTGCAGCCAAAAGGAAATTCTCCCTCTCCGAGCAGCTCGCGGCTCACGCCGCAGGCGCTCAGACGCGCTACCCCTCCCCGTTCTCCTCTCCTCTCCCTCTCATCTCCACCCAGCAGCAGAGCAAAATCACTTTTTCATTTTCAAAGGATGGGATTTTTGGTCCTTCCAGGCTGTCATTTCCCTGGTGCACTACCTGCGGGGGATTTCTCTACAAAAGAAGAGCGTGCGCCACAGGAAGACCTGCTGAAAGCAATTGGCTGGCCAGCAAGGTGCCGAAAATCTGCCTGACTTTTCAGCAGGCAGAATTAATTGGCTCCACTCCTGCTTTGAGCCGGGCGAGTATCTTTTGTTAGGAAGCAGAGGTACCCCTCGCAATTTCCTTCCCTGATGCTCTTTAATGGGATTCGGGGTGTTTTTAGCAGGCTCGCTCCCTCCTTTTGCGTGAGCCGTTTGCTTTCTGGAGAAGGGCGCGCACACATCGGTGCGGTTGCATTTCCTTTTCGGGGAGGGAAGGCGAGCAGCGGGGCGAGCCGATGCCAAGAGCACAGAAGAGATATTGCACAACGCCGGGACAGCGCCGGCTCCAACCGTCAGGGCTGCAAGGCGGCAGCAGCGGCGGGAGGAGGGGACGTGCAGTTGATGCCTTTGCGGCCCCGGGGTCTTTTTATACTTTTAGGGAAGTTGGGCTCATCCTAAGTTCCTCTCCCACAGATTGTTCCTGTTGTTGTCGCTGCTCCGACCCCGCAGATCATGTGGCTCGGCATGACCTGGGTGCCGGCAGCCACGGGTGCCTCGGCCAAGCTCCTCCTGGCCCCGGGGACAGCGGTGCCCCAAGCCCCTGCAGCTCTGCCCCAAGGATTTCACCAATCTGTCCTTCTTCTTGCTCTCAATCCACCCCTTTAGGGAACCCCTTTAACTTCCTAAATGCAGCTCTCTGTTCCTCTGCGGAGATGCCAGCCACCTTTGCAGCCGTGCCATGGGGTGCTCCCGCCCCAGCGCCCCAACCTGTGCGCCCGTGGAGAAAAGCCACCTCCTTCCCCGAGCACGCTGGGCACGGAGGGCAGGGAAGGGTTGCTCCAAGGACGAAGGTGCAGCTGGGTTTCCTTTGGCTTTTACCCGCTGTGGCCGAGCCCAAAGTGCCTGCCGTTTGTGTCCTTTGTACACGGGACCGGGTTTGCTGGAGTGGAGCTCCAGCACACGCCTGGATGGCGTGCAGCGACAGGTCCCATCCCTCTCACTTTGTGCTACAGACACGGGTACCAAACAGCCACTGCGGGGAAGATTTTAACTCCTTGTGCCCACTAAAAATGAGGAGCCCGGTGAGAGGATGAAGGCATGCAGGAAGGAGCAAGAGAGCAGGGACAGAGCCAGAGCAGCCCCAAAACACCACTGCAAAGAAATGCAGCAAGAGGCGGTGGGGATTTGCTTTCTCCAGCTCTCGGCCACAAGAGCAGGGCAGTGGAGGTGCTCTCATGAGAGCAGGGTGCTGGAGATGCTCTCTCGTGCACTGCCCCAGCTCCGCTTCCCTCCCCACAGAAGGCAGCAGCTCTGTAAGGCCCAGCCAGGGCTGCACGCTCATCTCGCTAGTGAGGTCGTCAAAACCACCTGAATTTACGATAGCAAATTAAACCCATGGAAAGAGCACGAAAACGGACATGTTGGGGTTCAGAGCAAGAGGCAGGGCAGCACCAGGGCTAAGAGAGGCACTGCTAGAGCAGCCAGCGGCCAGTCCTGCGTGCCACAAAATGCACTGATGGCACAGGGATGTACGGACCCTTCCTGTTTCTTTATCCCAAGCGCATCAGGAGGATGCAGCTCCTTAACAAGAGCTCAGGAACGGATCAAGATACCCAAAGGAGATGAAGCCACACGTGGGGACCTGGGGGCACCGTCCCCTCCGGGCAGGCAGGCACCGGCCCCGCTTTCCCTGCATTTCCCCCAGTGACAACGGGTGCACGCATCTATTTTTTGCAGGGGCCTTCATCACTTCCAATGGTGACAGAGCAGTGACAATTTTGAGGAAGTGGTTTGCACGGCCCTCAAACTTTCTCCGAAATGCCGAGCACCACGAGGCAGGGCTCCTCGCTGCCGTGCCAAGGTGTGCACCCCTGGCACAGTCAGACCTCTTGTAGGACAGAGGAGGCTGGGTTTCCACCCTCTGTATTTTCCACCTTCGAAGGATGCTGTCTCTTTGACACAGCAATGGCTTTTCCATCCATGTTTGTATCTTCAGATTTCCTGGGATGCCCTTGGGAGAGCAACCCCAGCAAGGTTTCAGTGGCTCCCACCCCACCGAGCATCCTCCAGGAGCTGCAGATGGTGCTGGTGCCATCCCTGCATGGGAAAAGGCAGCCATGTCCCCATTAAATGCTGGCTGCCCCGCTGCTCCATCACCCAGCACCGTGGAAAATCCCACCTGCCGTTAAATACTCTTTTTCCTCTAACCTTTACTCTTTTTCCTCTAACCTTGCAGCACGTGGCTCTCATACTGACTCAGTCCCGGCCCCCGACCAGCCCTGTGATCGGAGCGAAGCTCCTGCCGGACACAGTTTTTAGTCAATCTGCCCTAATTAACACCACAAAGCCTCTCGATGGCTGTGGATTCTTCCTGTTCATACGCACAAATATTTCCACTGCTCACTTTCCAAGCCACAGCATTTGGGTATTTTCCCCAGGCACACCTTCCAGCAGGAGTTGACATTCCTAATTTCAGGGATTGCCTTGGCATGCTTAAAAGTCACCTTTTCCTCTCACTATTATATTTATTACAAGCAGAAAAGAACATTTTTCAATGGCAGTTACTAAAAATAATTCGCTAAAAAGAAATCCAGGCACTAAACAAGCCAGCCACTAGTATCTCAGCTCTGTCTTGAAGCAATATTAAGATTAAGACCTTTTGAATTCTGCTAAGAAATGAGAAAAATTCATAATGATAAAATAAATCCTAGGCTGTCTGTAGGATGCCTGCTACAAATGCTCACGCTTTATCTGATGTAAAGAGTTGTTTGGGGAGGACAAGAATCCACAAATCCAAAGAGAAACGTTTCCAGAGCCTTATAGTGCAGAGAAAACGTGGAATATAAACAGGGTTTAGCTCGGTAAGTGCACAGCCCTGGGGAATATAGGATCCGTGGCATACGGAGAGAAAGGAACAGGGAATGGCCCCGCAGTCCTTGAGGGCTCGTGCGCATCGCTGCAGCTCCGCGGGCTTGCTGGTGGGTGAGCTCCAGCTCGTCTCACAGAGCATTTGGTGCCTGCAGAAGGTTTGGGCATATTGTCTGCCAGAACACAGATAATTTAACAAGCTTATCATAACCCAGAGGGGTTTTATTGCATAATTGGCGCCGTGCTATTGCTGGATATGCCGCAGCCGTGCCGGTCCCACGGCATGCGCAGTGTAAAAATTCATAGTGCTGAGCAAGCAGCGCAGTGCTGCATCTCCAGCCTTTATGGATCTGACAGATCTGGTGTAGGGACATGGGTGAAAGCACGCAGCAAAACCAGCCCAAATTACAGCTCTGCAGTGCTTGGTGCTGAATAACCCAGCACCGCCGCCGTGCACAGCCCTCGCGTGGGTCCCGGCCAGGAAACAGCTCGGAAAATGAAAATGAAGTTGCCCTAACCAGCAAAAATACTGCAGCGGGGCTGATTATTTTAGGTGAGAGCTGCAGCGAAGCAGAACCAGGAGTGGGCTGTCCCCCGCCCTCGAGCAGTGCACGCTGTGCTCTCACCCCTCGCTGGCTGCTTCCTGCCTTCCCCCCACCCTGGCTGCTTCTGGGATGGGTTTTGCATCTTTTCCCCCAGCTGGGTGGGATGAGAGGGGCCAACACTGTCCCCAGCCATGGTCCCCACCAACATGCCCAAACCCCCCATCAGCACCCACCGGGAAAGGCGCGTGGTGACCGAACCAGGCACTGTGTGCAAATACCAGATTTATTTCCTAGCAAACCCAATTATTTCAACAAAAAGCTTTTTATTTCCCTTCCCCAACCTGTGGCTTCTTGCATGCAAGAAGCTGCATGAAATCTCTTCTAAGGAAAGTCACCATCTGGGGGGGGAATTTGCAGGGCAGGCGAGCAGCTCTGCCCTGCGGATGGGCGAAATGGGGAACACTCCTGCCGCGCTGTGCTGGGTGATGCCCGGGCTTGGTTTTCGTTTCTGCGTTACCTCGTGGCTTTCTGGGAACTCGTGGGAGTCTCCCAGCACGGAGCGTTTTCATTAAGGAACAAGGCTCCTGTTTTCTTACAACCTTCCTCATCAACAAACCCAAAGGGGAGAAAGAGAATCATTACCCAGGAGAGGCTGAAAGCAGATTTTTCTAACCATGCTTTTCTCCTCTTGCTCCATGCAATGCATCAAATAGCAGGGAGAAGCCCCCACGCCCTTTGCAGACGGGATGGTGACAAGGACTGAGCTCTGCAGGGCACCAAACCCGGTCACATCCTGTCTCTGCAGCTCTGTCGGTGCCAGAAGAGATTTCGGGCACGAGAAGGGGCCCCCGACCCCTCTCCCCAGCCCCTGCAATGCACTTCTTCGCATTTCATAATTGCCTTTCTGCAGAGGTTATTATTGAGTAATGCCTATTTGGTTGAAAAATTGCACCATAAACAGCCAACGGGGAAGGAAATAAATAATTGCTAATAAATGTCAAAGTAGATTAGCAAACCAGAAAGGCCAAGAAAGAGCAACATATTTTTTTTTTCTTTCTTTTTGGTTTGGAAAATAACTGCAGGGCTGCTGCAAAGATTGCATTTAATGAAAACTATTCCAGTACCTTGCAGGGGAGTTAGTGCTTTGTCATTTCCTCAGCCTGGGTTAAAATGTTGTCTGCCTCCTCCACGGTCTGCAGCAGGCCTGGAAAACATCCTTTTCTTCCGTAAGATAAGGAAAAGGAGCCAGGAAGCGATGGGTTTCTTCTGAGAAGGTCAGGAGCTGGGAGTCCTGCGTGCAAAGGGCTCTACCAGCTCCCGTGCTGGGAAATTTGGGGGGTTATTGCATCTCCAGGCTCTGAAATCACATGAGGTAACATGCCTATCACTGACATTTAGCATAAAATAAACCTCCGGGGCTCCATCAAGCAAAGAAAAGCTGGGGAAATAAAATTTCAAGCCTTAAATAAAGACCAAAATAAATAACGGTAGTAATAATAAAGATGACAACGCTGTTACTTCACAGGCTGCTGGTGTTTGGGATTTTCTGACCTGCACGCGAGCTTTCTGAATTTCGGCCACGCTGGGCTGCAGACCCACAACCCAGCCCTTCCTGGAAGGAGAAGCAAGGAGCGATTTGGCAAATTCACCCCTTCAGCTGCGCCTCTGATTTAAAGACCCATTAACATCAGCGCAAAGCTGTGCTTTCCCAAACGACTGCGGTAGGCTCACAGCTGAGGGCCATAAAAGTAACTTATGGAGCAGCAGAGAGGGGAGGAAGGGAGAAGGCAAGCCCCTAAATCTGCTTGTGATCCCACCAGCGCAGCCCCGTGCTCGTTCCTGGGGCATTTTTCTGCCAAGAAGGGGCCGGTGCCTCTGCTTCCTACGATGACCTTACTTCTCAGAGTTCAGAAAGCTGCTTTTTTAAAAAAAAACAGCATGCACAGAAACTGCCCAGCGCGAGCTGCTTCAGCACAAATCCCGGGCATTTTTTTTTTTCCTTTTAATTTTCTACTCTTTACTCAGCAGAAACACACATTTCCTTGCTCTAGTCTTGAAGAAATAAAAACCTCAAGAGCATAGAGGATGCAGAAATAAATAGCTAACCCTTCACTTATTCCTCGTGGCTCCCCTAACTCCTGCCAGCTCAACTTGTGGTTGAGATTACAGCGATAAATCACAAGCTGCTCTTTGAAATAACAGCTCTGATTTCACCCGGCGTGAGGAAGGAGAAGGAGCGGGGCTTGTGCAAGGCAGGGGGACAGTGCCGTGACGGGCTGCCCCCGGGCTCGGTGGTGGATGGAGGGGACCCATCCGTGACCACACACCTTCAGGCATGCCACCAGCTCGTGTTCACAGCTCGATACAGCAGAGAGATGTTCCACCGAATTGATAAAGGGCTGCTGGGCTCGAGCATCCTCTCCGGTAGGACGGGGCTCAGCTGTGTTGCAAGGATGCTCTTAAAACATACATGCAGTTACAGGGGGCTTCTATATAGTCACCAGCCTGCACCTGGTGCACGAGGCAAGGAGCTGGGAAATGCCGCAGGGCTGCAGCAAAGGGGCCAGACCTGAGGTTTTCATCCCCAGTGAGAGATTTGTGGGTACAGCACGGATTTAGCAACTCTGCTCCCCAATAAGGCAGCCCCTTGGCTTGGCCGTGAGCCTCAAACTGCAAACACCGGTGATGCAAGGAGGTAGTGGTGATGCCCTGATAAATCCATGCGCGAGAACCACCAGGCACCCCTATTTCTCCTGTTGAGCCTCCCTGAGCAGAAATCAGCCCTTCGACGGGCTCAGCCCTTCAGTTCGCCTGGACCGAGTTTCAGCTCACGGCAGGGCACCTGCCGAAACTCGCGCCGTGCCCTTATTTTTAGCCTGTCCTCTCGGTCCCAGCTGCAGGACCCTCGCTAGGCGAATGGAAACCCTGCGGCCGGGCGGTATTTTTAGCCGTGTCCAGCTGCCGGGGCCGGGATGGGCGAAGGCGCACAGTGTGGTTTGAGCATCTGCAGCGAGGCCGGCCGGGCAGGAGCAGCAGAAACGGCTCCAGGGCTTTTCAGCCGTGCCTGGGGTGGGGGGAAATGTGGAAGTGGCTCCTCGATCCTGCACCCAGGGAGGGTTAAATAAAGAAAAGAGCCGCCACGGCCGGCGGGGGCCCTTTGGGCACAGCTGAGACCAAGCGGGGTGGCGGGACGTGGCCGTGCCGTGATGGGGCTGCCCCGTGCTTGGATCCGTTCATGCAAAACCCTACTGGGGCAAGGGAGGGGGCTAAGGGGACATTTCTCTTCCTCTCCATCACCAACATGTCTCATTCTGCACCACCGGGGTGCTGGGGCTCACCCCCGTTTTTAATTTCTGGGGGCGAGGACGTTGGGGGACGTACAGCCCCACAGAGCCGATGGCCCCGGCGCTTCCCCTTTCTCGGAATAAAGCATGGCGTTTCTCCAAAAACAACAACAAAAATAATGATGCTGGAGCTTTTACTTTTTTTTTCTTTTTTTTGCTCCTTTTTAGGTGAGTTTTGCTCCTTTTCGGGTGGGATTTGGGAAGTTGCCGCAGGTTCGTTTGCTTTCAACTTCGCGTTTTCACTTTTTAAAGTCTGCTGCGGTGACTAATATCTGCCTGCCCGTGGCACACTACCTTGCTCTGGAAATACCCACCAGCACGTGGAAAACAAACAACAAAAATCATCTCCAAAGGAGCCCCCGATTTTCCTGCGTGTCTCAGAAGCCCCAGGGTCTTGGCACCATGGGGGACCAGAGGGACTTCGCAGCCGAGGCCAGCGGTGATGTCCCCAGGGGTTGACCCAAGTGGTGGCCACCAGACCTCATCGCCACGGCACATGGGTGGCTGTGGGATGGAGGTGCCACGTCCCCGTCACACAACCCGCCAAGGGCACTCGGGGCTCGGGCAGGTGACGTGGGTCCGTGCCCGGCGTCACTTTTGCACCGCCACCACCTTGGGGTGCCCGTGAGGTCTTTGGTGGGGGTCTCCACTTCCCGAGTCTTCACCCAGAGCCTGACCTGAGCCCTGGCGCAGTTTCAGTGCCACCTTTCTGGGTTGTCCTTGTGCTGCCTGATGACATCCCATGATGTCCCACGGGACATCGGAGCCTGGCGTGACCCCGTAGCAACACCAGAGCCCGGATTTCATACGGCCACTCCACGCTGCTCTTCCCCTTGCCCTGTGCACTTCCTAGCAAAACAAGAATGTGTGTCTGCCTTCAAAGCAAAAGGCTCGGGATTTATAAATAAAAGAAATAAATGAGGTGGTGTTTTTTTGGTTTTTGTTTTTTTCTGTTCAAAATTAGCCCCCGGCAGACAATGTGTACGCACAGCGAAAGACTTGGTTTCCTGTCTGTTTGTCAAGGCTCCTAACAAGCTTCCTCTGTATAACAAACCCAGCCGGAGGGCGGAAAGGGTAAGGACCGAACTGAAATGTGTGCAGTGGGATTGCACAACCTCCCTGGCCGTCAGGGGCTCCTAATCTGGGGGCGACTGGGCAGGCTGGGAGTGCAACGTCCCTTCTGCAGCCGCCCAGCCGGGGCTGCTCGAGGAGCCGCTGCAGGCGACGGCATGGGTCTGCGCCTCCTTCCCCTCCCAAAATAGTTCTTCAGATCCACAGACGAGTCATTTGATTTCTCGGCCAAAAATACCTTCCTGCTCGGCGCATGGGTCTTGAAGGAGGAGAAGGGGCGGCGGGCAGCGCTGCAGCCCGGGGTGCTGTTGGCTGTGCCCAGCGCCAGCAGCGCGGTGCCCGAGGGATGCTGGCGGGGATGATCCATGCCGGGAGTGTGGGAAGCGCAGGCAGCGCCGAGAGTGATGACGCAGCGTTGTTCTTGTGGTATTTCTGGCCCGGCCAGAAGTGGGAAGTGTCAGAAATCTCATGAGATGCAGCCCGGCCTTGTGAGATTTCCAGCGCTTTTGCAAACCCCTGAGGGCTGGATTCATCTCTGACCCAGTTCTCTCGCTCTTTATTGCTTATCCCTGGGGATGTGGCTTATCGCTGCCGCGGGGCTGGTACAGGCGCATGGACGAGGCAGGAGCAGAAGCGGGAGCAGAAGGGTCAACGCCTCACCCCGTGCTATAGCCTCCTGTGCCAAAAATGGTGGAAAAAAAAGCCAACACAGCAATGAGCCCAATGGCATTAATAATGGCAGCAGAATCACATCTCTCATTCACTCATTCATACTCAGATGGCAGATAAAACACTCTCCCCATCCCTGCAGCTTGTCTGGTGCAGTAAGGTTTCCCCGAATCTACTGAATAAGGCTGTGAAATGAAAACATGGGATGTGAAATGATCCTTCATTAACTGCTAACTCAATTAAACACGTTCCTGTGCGCACGGTGGGGGTCCAGGCACCCAGCAAGAGGCACAGCGGCTGGAGCAACCGCATCCCCTCCGCCAGATCTGGGCTGAATGATCAAAGCAGGAGAGGTGAGCTGCCTCCTGGGGTTTGGTGGGGGACAGGAGTGGTTTGAACATCCTGCCTCTGCTCTGCCCTGCCAGCACTTTGGATGCCGAGCCTGGTCAGCAGCCTCAGAAATGCCAAATTTCTCCAGGCTTCGTGGAAAGAGCAAAACGAGCGACCCCTCTGACGGCGAGGCTGAAGCGCGTGCCCAACCCCAGTAGCAGACACCTGAGAACCCACTCAGCGCTCTCTCAGCCTGATGTAAATGAGGCTGGGGCCACCAGGATGGGACCAGCATCAGCCGCCGAGTTTCACCCCGTCACTGCTGCCGCGAGGCGCTTACAGTAATGCCAGCAGAGAAAGCATGGAAGGAAATTCTGATTTCAACCAGGGGCACCCCCAGCGCGGCTCGCAGCACGCCCCCCTTTACTCAGGAGGGATTTGAAGCGATGTCACGCACGGCATTACGGAGCCACCCAGCCGTGTCACGGTGTTTGCTTTTCCCCCATCACCTCGCCGCGTCTCGCATAGTCAAACACAAAACCAGATAGCTGAGGTCTCGATAAGAGCGGTGCCATGCATGCTAATCAATTCCCGGCAGGGGCCAAAGTCCAAATTCAGCGCCGAGGCTCGGTTTGCTGTCAGGGCAGCGAGTCTCGATGGACGTGGCTCATCCCAGCCCTGCAAGGAGCAGGACGAGCTCAGCCGAGCAGAGAAAACATTTATTTGGTGAATTTTACTTTGCTGTACACACGGGTTTTGTGTACCAGAGCTATTTTTTTTTTTTTAACTTTTTCTCTATTTGCTTTTGAAAATCTGGTCTTGAACTGGAATTTGTTTTTAACTCCGCTGCTGGCATGCAAAATTTCCAGTTGGAAGTGGATGTTTTCATCAGGCTGAGCTGAGCGAGGCAGTGAGACTTCCCAAACTGGCCAGCGCTCGGTGCTGATGGCCACCAAAACCAGTGGGAATTGGGTGGGAAATGCCTTTTTCTCAAAGTCTTTGCAGAGCTATTGCCTGGCGCTGTGCAAGCAATGACACGTGTGCTTATTTCACCAGCGTCCCTCTGCGGAAGGCCGTTGCTCGGATTTGTCTAAATATGGACAATTCGAGCCCAAAAGGCCGGGTCTGGTCCACGAGGATGCTGTACCAAAGGAAACCATCAAGAGCTGCAGAAAGGAGAGCGGGTCCGGACGCCGAGGTATTTGGGCAGCTCGTGTCAGCGAAACCCCACTTTTGCCAGCGTACAAAACTGAGAGCAGCTCTGGGGGCTGGGGGGAAGGGGACGGGGATTTTTGTAGCTTTGTGGATTTTCAAAGCCTAAACACTCGTCTTTCGGAGGGCTATTTCGGAGCCGGCTGAGATAGCCGCACCTGCAGCTTCAGATGATAAAACGAGAGCTGGAAAGGCACCGGTTTGGGGGAGAATCAGGTCTGTCCTCTGTACGCCATGAAAAAAGACTGAAATATAGTGCAGAGTGGAGATCAAAGTTGGTCTCGATGATCCTTGTAGGTCCCTTCCAAATCGGGATTTCTATGATTTTATGAGTGGAAAAAAAAACAAAAAAACAAAAAAAAGGGGGGGGTAAAATTGCAGAAAAGAGAGGAACCTTGACTCAGAAATATTTCTAATCTCAAGGAAAAGCTAACAGAGGTGTGCTCGAGTCAGTGCGGCTGAGGGTCAAGGGCAGAGCAGCTCCCACAAGGTGGGTCCCGGAGCTGTCAGACGCAGCATGGTGCCCGGAGAGCTGGGATCGCCCCTCGGTGCCTCGCTGGCGGTCAGGCTGGAAGCGAGAATTTACAGCACGCCTATAAAAGGGAAAAATCAATGTTACGACCCATTCCTGCCCTCGTAATTTGCCATCCGGCACTGCCTTGAGCAGCACATCACCTCTGCCACCAGCCCTCGCCCTCCCGAGCAGGAGGGAGGACAGGACCAGACGCGGCAGCCGGCGCAGCGCCGAGCGCAGCTTCCTCCTGCAGCTCGGGCTGCTGCTGCTGCCACTTCACAGCAAATGTGAAATAACCTCTGAACGAAGCAAAAGCTGCTGCTCTCCTTCGGCCAGGGCCCTTCCTGGGGCCCCGCAGTGAAATTCAGAGAGATGCAGAGCAGGAAAATAGGAATGCTGCTGTTTTAGGGACGCAGAAGAAAGAGCTCCTGGGCAGGCTGGGCGCTAATGAAGCAGCCCGGCCAGGTGCCTGCCTGCTGCCCAAACCCTCCCGCAATGCCAGCTCCTGGCTTTGTTGGAGGAGAACAAGCTTCACCCCGAAAGGCTGGATGGAGAAGACGGGCTCCTCCAGCCCCAGCAGCCCCAGAGCACGTCCCCCAGAGCTGCTCCTGATGCTCCGAGCCCTCCCTGTGCCACCTCGGGCCCCTCCACGGCACGGCTCCGCTGGGGCTCGACGCCTCTCCTGGGGAAGTTGCATACCGTGACTTTGACTGCCCGGCACGGCGACCTGTAAAGCCCCTTGGTTTCTCACAACCCACGGCGAGGTTATAATTACCCCAGAATTTCCAGTCCCTCGTGAAGACCGAGAGTTTCCCACATCCACCCTGAGGGCAGAGCCGTAGCTGAGCGGGCACGGCAGGTTCGCTTTTCCCCTGCTTGGCCCGCCGCTGGCCTCCTTCCCTGCCACGCACCCACCAGAGGGAAGGCAGCACCGCCACTTGTCGCGGCCAAGAAAGAGGAACCGAGGCAGCACCTTGCGCTGGAGCCACGCTCAGGCACATCAGAAGAAACCCAGGAGATTCCCTCTTTTCCAGGAACACTGGTGCCATAGCCAGCCCCATGGGGACAATTCTCTGTCCCCTCTCTGCCCTCCCCTCTGCCCACAGTTCCCTCCTGGCCATCACCCCGGGGAGCTCATGGGGATGGCCACCAGAGCCATGAACCCATTGAGGACAGCGGCCAAGTCCCCGGAGGTCCTGGTGTCGTGAGCCACCACCTTGCAGCTAAAAGCTGTGGTCCAGGCTGCGCCTCTGCCACCAGCTTTTGGGATTAACACAGTGAGATTCATCTGCAGGCTTGTTCCTTCATCTCGCAGACATCCAGCATGGGCTGAGGTTGGGTGCAGGACGTTTGGCTGGCCTAGGTGTGGCAGACGTTCACCCCTGCCTGTTGATTTATTCCGCCAGCTCCTCCTTGGCTGATTCAGGGATGAGCCTTTCCCTCCATCTGTCCTCATTGACCCCTTTCCCCCACCTTCTCGATCCCCTGCTTGGTGGTGAACACCACAGCCACCTTCCCAGCACCCTGACCATGAGACTCCTGCCTCCGGGATCTCCTCGCCGTTGTTCAGGACTTGGGGACACCACAAGGAAACATTTCACACTGGTTTTTCCCTCACTGCCTGAAGAGGAATCACGTCGTCCCTTCCCTTCTCCACCTGAGAGCCATCTGCCCCAGGAGGCAGAGCCTCAAGACTTTGCCCATCCCTTCAAATGCCAAATATTTGGGATCTTTGCAGAGGAGGTGCTGAGACCTTCCCCCAGAATAAAACCAGGCAGGGTGGTGACACCACTCCCTAGGCTGACCCTTTTTTCCATTTTTTAAGCCCGCTCTCTGGGAAGACCAACCTGCAGACACACCGCCTCCTGCACCCTGCAGACGTGTCCGTGAGCCAGATTTATCTCGGGGAGAAGTGGTTACCGCTCGAGAGAAATACAGAACAGAAAGATCCAGGCGAGGGAATCACTTGTTTCGAACCCCCGCGCTGCTTCCACATACGTGCTGCTTCCCAGCGGGGGCTGCAGTGCCGTGCCGGAGGGGCTCCCCCCGCCATCCAGCATCGCTCTGCAAAAATGGGGAAACGCTGATTTTGGTAGGAACCTCGCCGAGGACCTCCGGCGGTTTCAGGTCCCGGGGCGGATTTAGAACGAAGCTCACGGTTTCATCCTAAGGTGCTCAGTTGGGCAGGGAATTGAGATGCTGGGGATGAGAGAGGTCTGGGAGAGAAAGGCATAGCTTGGATGGGGACCTGGCTCGAGTGCACTGAGGTATCCGATGTCCAGGAAATGCGCGTTTCCTTTATGGCTGCAGCAAGCAAATAGACCATTACTGAATTACAGCTCCAGTTTTGGAGCTGGAGACGGTATTAATACGCTAAGAGCTGGACGCGATCCCAGATTACAGCTGGAGGCTGCCGGGCGACTGCTGTTTGGAGCTGACCTCGCCCTCCAGCTGGGTTATAGGAATTGCCCTACACACCTCTCCCTGCCCAAATACAATAACCCTGCAGGCATCTGTACGGCACACCGCAGCTCCCACGAGCACAGGTTTGCTCTCCAGCACAAGGGAGATGACCACTGCCCTCTGCTCTCCCGCAGCATCCAGGTACAAGGCAGTTTCTCCCAAGACATTGGAGCTCATAATTCAGCTCAGCAATGCTCCGTCTTGCAGCAGAACCAGTGCAGGACTCCTCCAGCACCTTTTCTCTTGGCTTTTTGCAGTGGCAAAAAAAAAAATAAGGTTAATAAGGTTAAGGTCCGGCAGCTCTACAGGGGTAAGACTCACTTTGAAGCTCATCATCATCAGAAGGAGGAACCAAGACTTGCTGGCAATTGATACTATTGAAATCCACAACCTACTTGTTTCAGAATTGAAAATCGCTTTGTAGTTTGGGATTCCTAGCCTTTTCCTGTAAACCATCAAGTGGAGAAGTTTACGTATGCCACGGCAGTGAGAATTGGGACAAACTCTTCTGAACATCCATCTGCTGTCACACATTGGGGGGAAAAAAAGAGAGAAAAACGAGTGTTTCTCCATCTTTGAGTGTTTGTTTTTAAATTGCCGCTTTACCAAGATCTCTGTGCAACAGCCCAAAATGCCCTTTGTCTTTCCATTTTCCTGAGCACCAAAGTGCAAGTTCTTCCGTGTTACTTCTCCACACAATCTCCCCGGTCCCACAATCTCTGAGAGGCGTGACGCAGGGAGCTGTCTGACTGCGTTTTGCACTGTTGGTGTGGATGGCCATGGTGATGCATCAGGGTGTTGTTGCAAGCAAATCGCACGCACCAGAAATAGGCTCTGAGCAGGACACAACATCTAGGCACATGCAAACTCGGGGGGAAGGGAGGGGATTTCAGCCTGGACCTTGGTTTCACAGGGCTGGTCTCATAATAAACCTGATGGTCTGACAAAACAAAACATGCATCACTCTCTCTCTCTCGCTGTATTTTTGCAGCTGTGGCTTGGGTGGAGCCTGGTTTTATGACCTTGTGTCTGGCATTATGGCAAAGAGTCGCAGGAGGAAGAGGTCATCTCTCAGAAATGGAGTCAGAACAAGTGTCCGGAGTTTGGGATCTCCTTACCTGTAGGTGAGCCCCAGCTTTCTGCAAGCACATCTTGCTTGAGGAAACCAGCATCCTGCCTGCCTCTGGGGCTCAGCTCCCATGGCTGCAGCCCTCACCCTCGGCTCTTCCCATTGCCTCCTCTCCCTTTTTCTCAGCCTGCCATGCCCAGGGCCGATGAGATGCCTTCAGACACCTCCCATTGCCTGCACGGGGCTGATTTTCTGACAACTGTGATTTGACACATGAGCTGAGTCCCACCAGCAAGGTAGGGTTGGAAACCCAAATCTTTGGGCTTCACCAGTGATGCCTGTAGGGGAGCTGTCCCACCAGTAGGGGAGTTGTCCCACCAGTAGAGGAGTCGTCCCACCAGTAGAGGAGTCGTCCCACCAGTAGGGGAGTTGTCCCACCAGTAGAGGAGTCGTCCCACCAGTAGGGGAGTTGTCCCAGCAGTAGAGGAGTCGTCCCACCAGTAGGGGAGTCGTCCCACCAGTAGGGGAGTTGTCCCACCAAGCTCCCTTCACAAGGCATCCCTGAGGTTTGCCAAGCCCCCTCGGGCAGGGAGGAGATGTCCTGCTGCCGGTGACCACAGGACGGAGGGTGCTTCCCATATTACAACACGCTCACAGGAAGAGCCCGGAGATGCTCTTCGTGGACACGCTGCTGTGCTGAAATGGGGCGTTGAGCAATCAAACCAGTTGGAAACCCTGGTGTCTAGAAATAAAAAAGTGACTGTTTTTCTAACGCCTAGAGGGGCCGGTGGGGGCCCACACCAAGCAGCAGTGGGTTGGAGGAAGCAGCTGGGGCTGGGTTATATTATGTTCCTCAGCAGCTCAGCCGTGAGTTTGGCCCTGCCATTGGGCTGTGGCCGTGTCTCTGCGCAGAGCTCGGCCCACGGAGCTGGGTGGAGGTGGCTGAAGAGCTCGTCCCCTTCCTCCAGAATGAGGTGGATGAAATCTGAGGAGTTTAGCTGGGTGGGGGCGCTGGGTCCAGACCTCACCTTCCTTCTCCCCAGTCTGCTTCTCACATTAGGAGACTCGTCACCACGTTATTTTACACACAGCATCTCAAGCATGCAGTAGGGATGGACAGAAGCTGGTTCAACTCACAGAGACTGAATTCTGCTTCTGAAGACATGGGCAGTGGGCCTTTTGGTGTTTGTTGAAGGGCAAGTCATGGGAATCTGTGGACCCACCACACACGGCATTAAGGAATGAGACTGATAATACTGCAGGATATAGCCAGGCTCATTTTTCTCCCAAGGAAAATGATTCCCAGTGGCACAAAAGCCTTCCAGGCTGGCATAGCTCGACAGCACGGTTGGCTTTAAACCCATGTAACACTCCAACAGCAGGTGAGGGGTTGAAATATTTATCAGGTCTTTCCCAGGACCCAGAAATCAAAAAAATGTCCTATGGATAGTTGTCATTATATCGGAAGACCTTAGAGAAGGGGTCAATAGACAATTCCCCTGAATTCTCTGCCTTACTCCAGCCTTCTCTGCTGGCCAACATGAGTAAGCTCATTGCTCCTTCCCAAACACACTTGAGGAGAGTCATGCATCTCCTGCCCAGCCAGGGCAGCCTTTCTCCATGGACCTTCAGCTGGAGAAGACATGGGGACATGCTGTTGACGAGCCATTGATGATGAAGAGCCAACCCAAGGCGCTGAGATTTCACTTCAGTGAGGCCATGCATGGAGAAGAACCCAAGTGAACAGAAACCAATGAAAGTATTTGAGCCCCAAACCACTGAGATTCAGCGCAGCTGCAGTGAGCAGCTCATCGGCCTCAGCCGGGCTGGGGTGCGCCTACTGGTCGGTGCCACCACCAGCACCTGCTCCCCGCCAGGGTGCTGGGGACAGCAGTGCTCCCGGTGCTGGGCCAGCCTGGAAAAAGCCTTCGCCTTCCTATGGCTGAGACACACCCTGCTAATAACAACCTGGTCTGGGATTTAAGCCCTGTTTTGGGGCAGAAATCACTCTGGGCTTGTACATAGGCCCCTGATAGTCTAGCATCCCTTCGTGCGATGTGGCACAGGTGTCTGGGAACCTGCTCCCACCTGCTGGAGCACCTGGTCCTCTGTCCATGGGTGAGCACCAGCCTTGGGTGCTTCTCTTGGGATGGATTTTGGAGGTGGACAGAGCCAGGGATGTCCACTTGGGGCAGGCATTAAGCATGAACCCACCACCACCACGAAGCCCTCAGCAACAAGGGGACCCTGCATTCAATCACGGAGCCCCCCACGTTATCCTTACAACCCTCCTCTGCCATCTGACCCCGTCCCATGGTGTCCTCCCCAGTCCTTCCACGTCCCCCACTTGTCTCCTCGTGGCCTGGCAGCCGTTTGGGGTGGGAGCCATGCTGCGGGTTTTAGGGAGCGAGAGGCAGCAGCGGTCCCAAACCGCACCCTGGGCCCCGAGGCGCTTTGGTAACACTAAAAATAAACTGCACAACCGGCTCCAGCAAAAGGTACTGCTGCTCCCCGCCGCTCCTCCGCGGTCTTGGGGTGGAAATTGAAAGAGCCCTGAATACATAGCAGGTGGCTCCAGGCGAGCACAATATGGTGGTTTCTGAGGAAGGACCTGCTCCAGGACAGCTGGGGAAACCGCAAGTGGTGTTTTGGTGTTCGAGCCTGCGGCCCATCATGTGTTTCACAAGTGGGCACGTGTTGTTCCATCGCAGCTGAGCAGGCACCTCGCTCCCATGGCCCCCGGCCTGCCTCCTCCTCCAGCACCTCGCCCGTGGAGAGGAGGCTCCCTCATGCACCAGGGGGAAATTTTCCCCGGGGAAGGGATGAGCAATTTGGGCTGGACTGGTTGGTCCGAAGAGCTTGCCAGAAAAGGGGAAAGGCTGCCCCTTTTACTCGTGTTTTTGCTAGCTTGATGTGGGTGGCAGCGAAACCATGTTATGTGCTAACATGCTGATCCCTGGGCTGGTGAGCTCTGAGGACTGAAATGGGATTAAACCTCGAGGGAGACACCACAATGGCCCCAAGGAGCAGAGAAAGACTTGGGGTGTGCATGCTGGTGGTGCTGTGCCCCACACACACAAGGGTGCTGTCCCCCACCACCCACCTCCGTGACCAAGCATCCCGTAAGCCAGAGCCATACCAGTACTAGGAGCTGGAGACTCTCTTGCACTGGGGATACTGGTTCATCCTCAGAGATCTTGGTCCGCAGCCCTCTCCTCACACACACCAAAGCTATGGGCTGTAATGCCTGCAAGGGTTGTGCACAAGGGCACAGAGAGGACCGTGAGCATCCCAACACGGGGGTCCAATGCACAATTTAGCCAACATATAGTGTAAATACCCACCTCACATGGCCTGGGATGTGAGGGTCTCACACACCAGGACACCATGCCCAGGACAGCTATCCCTTAACCCGAATTCATAACCACATTTCAGCTGGGTCTGTCATCTCAGAGCACTTTTTGGGTGCCGCAAGGTAAGCTGCTTGTGAGATAAGCTGCTCTTTGTGACAGGGGAACAGAGACAGGCTGTAGGTGCTCAGTTGGGAAGGATGCAATAGGGTCAGCTTCAAGTCCCATGACAGCTGAACAATTAAATATTTTAAGGAAGGCTGAGTTATTTACCCCCCAAAAGAAAGATAGAAACCCTGCAGCCAGAACAACCTGGCATAGAGGTAAGCCTTGGTCAACACACCCCATGCAGAACAGGGACCTCACCATAGCTGTGCCATGACCACAGATTTATGCTTGCGGAAGTCTCTAACATGAATAAAAAATAAAATAAAAATTCATATCTGAATGAATAGGGACTGATCTGCTTTAATACCCAAACAGAGAGGACAGCTTTGCATCCATCTCCTCTGCCCTTTCCAAGGGGACTCAGTCTCCAGCTGCCTGGATCTGAGCATCCCCCTTCACAAGTGCCCATGAACCCCAGGGTCCTGGGGTCAGACCTGAAGGCTGCTGCCCCCATGATCACCCCAAAAAGCCCTTGGCAGGGCTAACCCTGAGCACATGGCAGTGTGTTGATGTTTGTCCTTCCCTGGGGCATAGGATACAAACCAAATAAGATCCAGGGCTTCTCGTGTTGTTGCCCAAAAAGCAGGCTTGTAAGAAAGGCAGGTGAGGGTGCATACTCAGGCACCCTTCCTACAACCTTGACTTCATTGACTGACCCTTTCTGCCCTTGGCTCTCCCCAGACAGCCACAACCACCCTCAGACAGACCAGTCCCCATGAGAAAGGTGGATTGAGGTACACTGGGGAAAGGCTCCCACAGGCAACAAGGAACAGGACCACAACTGACCACCCCTTCCCATTGCCTTGGAGCATCAAGGGCCAGGTCTGAAAGCTGTAGGTACCCAGGGCAGTGCTGTGGAAGATGGGCAGGGACATATCTTCATGCTCCCTTGAACAATCAGGTGGTGCCCTTTCTTCCTTCCATTGCAATATGTTTTGGAACATTCCTCTCCTGCCCCACAGCTGAAGCTTGGCAGTTACAGAGCAGGGAGTGACAGAAGAACTTCAGACCCCACACCACAAGGAAGATTTGTGCATGAACAAATTGGAGATACGAGTCTCTCCCCTTGAGAGATTTGCCGCCCCACTCATCACAACAGCAAAAACACATCGCAAGAGAAATACAAAATATAGCACTTTAATCGCAGGCAGATAAAAAATTACAAAAACATTTAACAAAAGTTTAGGCATAAAATAAATATGCAGCCTCATAGCACGTACACATGCACGGTCCTGGTTTGCAGCAGCTGCAAGGCACAAGCCCCATGCCCAAGCAGCTCCCCTGCGCTGGGCACACAAAGCATGTTAATGAGGATTTACACATGGATGCTGCTGCCTGGTCACGCTTGGGAGAGACCAACACGTGCATTCAGGAGGGTGAAGCCAACCTATGAACACTACGCTGCAATCTTTAAAATAAAAAGACATATAAACTCCATCTTTGGTTAGGAAAATTAAGGATTTCTACACATTCTTATATTCAACATTTACATATATAATCTCTGCATTGCTTTCCAAATTTCAAAATACTTCAATATTACAGATAAAAATATAAACCTCATGGCAAAAATAAACAAGAATTTGAGGAGGTTCACCTCAGAAGGCATACCATATCCTTCAGCAGGACTGCAAACACTTTGGGAGGGGCAGGGAGGGAGTTTATTTCTGGGAAGAACTTACTACATTTGAGAATTTTAAGGCTTTTGGGAGTTACCTCCTTCCAAAACGCTATACTGAGCAAGGTCCAGGTGGCAGATGGCTGGGGCAGGTTGTTACAGCTGTGAGCTCCAGTTCTGCTGTACTGCTCACAGACAGGCGACGCAAAGCATGGCGAGCTCTGACCTCCCCTGCTGTTAACTACAGCGATACAGGGATTGTCATGTTGGGTACAAGAGCCTTTGTGATCAGTGAAGCGTCCCCAGCACCGCTGCTGGGCATCCAGCTTACTTTCTCATGGCAGTTTTTACTGCTGTGTTTATACAGACTCCGGACTGAGAACAGCAAAGAACAAGAACCAACTTGCCAAAAGGGGAATTGGGGCAGTAATGGGACCAAACGGGCCTGGAGTAACCCAGACCACTGACACCAGCACAGGAGGCGGCTCACACAGCGATCTGCTGGTTTTCTCTGAAGAGGGGCCGCTGGTGGGGGCCGCAGATGTCCTGGAAGATCCTGTACACCTGCTCGTGCTGCGTCTCGTCAGCCGCTGGGACCAGGGGGCTGCTGCTGCTGCTGTAGGCCTTCCCCGCCTCCTCCACCATCTGCCTGAGGCACAGCTGCTCCACCTAGGCCAAAACAGAGCTGTGAGGACGCTGAAGGAAGAGGAACGTCCCTGGGCATCTCCTGCTGCCTTCCCACCACAGCAACAGCACAGGGGGCAGAGCAGAGGAGCTGTGGCCACGTCCAGCCAGGCCAACAGGCCCAAATTCCACAAGCCACCTTGTCCCAGGTGCCCCTAGCATGTGTCACAGGAGGTCCTCTACAGTGGGGGAGGAGAAAATGGGCTGGGTGACATCCCCACACATGCGGATTGCGCTAGGTGTGCGCGCTAGACAAGAGGTGGCCCAGTCAGAAAGTTGGGCAGGGAAGAGCAGGACTGAGCTCTGAGCTTATAAATCCCCTCCAGGTCCTCGCAGAGGCTCAGTGGGGTCTCTGCTTGCTCGGAGGGGCCTGCAGTGCCCACCCCACACCCTCCATGCCCTGGTCTCGTGTCCTTGCTATGAGCACCTTGAAGGCCCGAGGGGTGTGGATGCCAGAAATGCCCCAGGCATTGCCTCTGGGCTCCCACCCCTGCTTCAACCTCTCCAGGGAAAGGCCTGCAGCCAGGCCATCACTTAATACAGCCATTCCAGGGATTTATTTCCTCACAGAAGGCAGCAGAGGTCCCAGCGCCACGAGGCAGGAGCAGGAGGAAGCAGCAGAGCAAAGCAGAGGCACAGAAAGGTGGCAGAAAACAGCTTTTCTAAGCCACTAGGAGATCTATGAGTTGCACACTATGTGGAGGCTTCGCTTGCAAATGGGATCTAACCAGATCAAGGGGTCTGACAAGCAACAGCCCGTTGGATCAGCGGATGTTCAGGCCATCCAGGGCACGAAACTAGAGCCTTATAGGAGAAAGCAACGTGGTTCAGCAAGGAGGAGAAATTCAGTGCCAGGAGCTCTGAAGGGCAGCCACCGTACCTGGACGAGGATGAGCTTACACCTCAGCGTGGCGTCTGGGAACTCCTCTCCGAAGCACAGCGTGACCCTGCTGTCTGGGAAGCGGCCCTGGTTGTTGTAGTACTGCTGCAGGTCTGCCGGGAGAGGAGCACGGTCAGACACTGCGAGCCTGAGGACCTAGCACCCTGCCCCAGCACAAAGCTGGTGGCTTGCTCAAGAGAATTTACTACACAACGCCACACTGGATTATTCCTTCCCAGATCCTATAGGATCAGTTATTAATTCAGACCACTCAGTGATGGCCAGTCATAACCCCCAAGTGCTCCAGAGGTAAAGACTACCTGGGGCAGAACTGAAAAAACAACCTCTATAGAGGATGAAAAGGGAAGGGAACGCTCCTACAAACCTCTGAAGAACAAGTTGGTGTCAAATATCTTCACCACCTCGTCCCGGTCCAGTTTGTTGGGCCTGTCCTTGTACACCATGGTGTTCCCGCTCCAGAAGACCCTGCCCTGGCACAGCCTCTTGATGAAGATGCCCTGCTTGTTGCTGTGCAGCAGGACCCCCCGCTCCAGGTGCCCGAAGAGCTTCTTGGTGATCTGCTTCTGGCGGTCATTCTGGATGGCCTCGGCCGAGGGGAACCTCACGTGCTCCAGGGCATCTGGGGCGTAGAGCTTCTCGCTGGGGCCCGAGGGCTGGCTGAGGGAGATCCTGCAGCCCTCGGGGTACGAGGTGGTGATGTGGCCCACCAGCTTCCCTCCGTAGAAGAAGTTGATCACCATCTGGGAGTAGCCTGGAGGGGAAGGGCAAGCACGCAGCCCGTCAGGAGGAGCAGCCAAACTCTCCCTGCTCCAGCGCCCAAATCCCAGGGAGCTGCAGAATTCCCTGGGAGAGTCTGGAGGAGACCTCTCACTTGCTGGAGGACACCTCCAGCACTCAGCCTGGAAGCACGTGAAAGCTCCAGTTCCCAAACCCCTTTATCCCACTGCAGGGGAACCTCTCCACGCCAAAGGGGCACCTGGTCCTAGCACCTTGGGACAGCCCCATGCTGTGGCTGCAGGCAGGATACAGCTCAGCGTGCTGACCCTGCAGAACACCCCAGCAAAGCCTCCTGCAAGGCACGGAGTATCACCAGAACAGCTTTCTACCATGGCACATATGCACATGAGCAAGGCCAAGCTCCAGAGAGGAGCGTGATGGCCAGAGCCCAGAAGCACGCAGGGGAACGGGAGCTGCCTCACCTGAATGATGCTGCTCGTAGCCGGTGTACCCGTTCATCAGGGGCAGAGCTGTGGGCAGAGAGGGCAGAGATGTCAGAGATGTGCCCAGCTCCAGCCACGAGCACACCTCCCTTTCCCAAAC
This sequence comes from Anser anser, assembly GCF_964211835.1. NCBI lineage: Eukaryota > Metazoa > Chordata > Aves > Anseriformes > Anatidae > Anser > Anser anser. Next base: position 21,680,961 of record NC_139732.1, read on the forward strand.
CCCAGGCCCCAGCTGCCACCCCCAAGCTTTCCCCTCCCAACAAGCCAGAAAAGACTCCGAAAATGCTGAACTTAAAATTGTGCAGGGAATGCTGCACTGCTGGGTGCCACGGCAGTGCTCCCAGTTAGCACTTCCAGCATTTTTAAGGAACAAATTTATGAAACAAGCGCTGCCCCGAGGGAGCCTGCACCACCCCGGGCAAAAAGCAGGATCCCATTAAACACCCCCCGTGCCACCAGCTACTTACTGGGGTTGGGCTGCTGCACCCACCAGTCTGGGATCGGTGGGTTTCTGCAGGTCTCCTGTGGGGGTGAGGGGCTTCTCTTGATGATGCCCAGGTACTCGTCCACGCAGTGGGGCTGCCAGAGGACAGGAAGCCCGTCAGATCAGCCGGGGCAGGATCACAGCAGGTCTGCCCCCACGCACCCAATGCTGGATCCCACCCAAAGAGGACTCCGAAAGGCAAAGCAAGAAGGACTCAGAGACACTCATGAATGCTTTCTGTTTAGCAATAGAGCAGGGTTCCCCAGGCTATACACCCAAATAACGCCCTGAGAGCCTCTGAGAAGGGGAACAGAGGCACGAGGAGCCTGCAGCCCCCAGCAAACGTCTGCACAACCCAAATGCAAGCAGAAAGCACGCGCCATTCATGAGCAACCGCGGTGAGACCTCGGACAAACGAGCACAGCCACAAGAACACACGTGAGGCCGGTTCCCAAGATCTTTGGACATTTAACCTCAGACCAGTCCTTGTGCTCAGGGCTCACCTCCTTCATGAGGTCGTCGATGGCAGAGGGGCTGCAGTCCATGTCGGCGACATCGGTCAGGCCGCTCCCGCTCCCGACGCCGCTTTTGCCTGCAGAGAAGGGCAGGGATGCAGGCAGGGCAACCGCAGCTCGCCTCGCCGCCAGCTTTTGGAAACCCTTCGCCCCGCGAAAGTTACGAAACCGAGAACCGCAGCAACCCGGCGCATCCCCAACAGCTGCGTTTTGGGGCCAAAAAACCAGTTCGTGACGAATGGCACCAGCACACAGTGACTACAAGCAAGGCGAACCAAATTCGGTTGGGAGCTCGAGCACAGGAGAGGGTTTTTTCAGAGCACCCCAGAGACCGGGGCTGCTGCTGCTGCTTCTCCTTTTTCCCCCCCAAGCCCCGCTGCCGGTGGGAACCTGCAGCGCCATTTGCATACGGGCCCCGTGTGAACACAAAGGAGAGGAGATGCTAAAGGCAGGCTTCCTGCAAGATTTTTTTGTTCTTAACGCAAAACTTGCAAGAAAAAAGGAAAAGCGCACACATGCCTGACCACAAGTAGAGATATACTTAGCGCGACCTGCGCCGCACCAGACATCGCAGCAACGACTGCTCTCTGCTGAGCTGCTGTTACTCTCATCGGTGCCAAGAAAATGGATTTATTGCAGCTCCCTGCCAGGGCTTGTGGCAGGAGGACAAAGGATTTGGGGGCTCAACCAGCCCCAAAAGCAGGAGGAGGATTCAGGTTTGTCCCTAGTGCGTCACAGCCTGGCAGCTCACGCGATGCTCCAGTTATTCCCCGTTTCCTAAGCAAGGGGAAAACCCACCCGTGTGCTCCTTGCCAGCCCAGCAGCTCCTTCCCCACCTCCCGGCCCCAAAAAGGGGACGCAGGGCACGTCCCTGAGCTGTGGGGCCAGCCCCATGCCACCAACCCAGGAAGCACCGCTCGGATTTAGGTCAGCACCAGCCAGGGCTGCGCCTGGCCCTGTGCCCTCATCAGGGCACTCACATTTCTGCTCCTCCTCCGGGACGATCCTATAGACCTTGTAGGGCTCGGAGATGTCCAGCTGGGACCTGTCCGTCACCTCCTCGAAGTCGGGGCTCTTGTTCAAGGCGCAGCGCAGCCGCGTCTTCCACGTGGCCGGCTCCGCTTTGTCGCCTTCTTTGAACTTTCCTTTGAAAACAGCCCAAGCCTAAAAAAACCAGCAAAAAACAGAAAATAATCCTCCGTGCAAGCTCTGCAACCCCCCTTGGTCCTAGAGGTGAATGCGCTGGGACCGCAGAGAGCATTTTTGGGCTGCAGCCTGCTCAGGCACATCTGCTGGTGGGAAATGGACCACCTCACACTCTGATGTAAAAAATCCTAAAAACTTAAATATTGTCACACACTCCCAGTCTGTGCCAGCCACAGACCAAGCTACAGGACTCAGATTCAGCCCCGTACCCTTTACAGCCCAGCTTCAGAGCCAAGATTGAAACATGCAACTTCACCTCTGCACTGACCGATGCGAGGATTTGCATCCGAACCGGCGATATTCTTAATAATACCCAAACTCACAGCAAAATAACCCTTGTTTTCCAGCTTCTGGCTAATACCTGACAGCTGGTTTCTCTTTAAGATCAGAATGCCAGTTGTGCTTTCATGAGAGGTGGGAGAGTACGTTTTACTACTGGAGATTATAAAATACTACATATAAAAACATACAAATATACACAAAGCTACCTATATTGATGTGTTTTCAGGTGGCTGAATTCAGCACAGCCCTGCCAGCCTCATAGCCCACTGCTCCTGAGCTAGGCGCTGAGGGTGCTGCCCCGAAAGACCTCGTCAGGACAGATACAGCAACAGACGGAAATGGGGGCAGGATGGGAATTCCTGGGGAAGACCCTGACCTTTTTGGTTCATTCTAGTTCAAGACTGAATTTTCCAATTTTCTCAGAGAGGAGGGACTTTACATTTTGGGGAAAAAGCTGGGATTTCCTTCCTTCCCTCAGCCTTTTTTTTTTTAAATTAATTAATCCGGTCTTTTCAGAAGGAACCTGCTGGGAAGCCCAGGGCAGGCCACGGAGCACTTTGGGCTCTCACACCGGACGAGAACATGCAGGAAACAAATCTAAACCCAGCGTTAACATTTGAATAAAGCAACGACCTCCCTCAAACGATCCCTGTGGGGGATCCTACACAGATCAAAGGCGCTGAGGCATCTCCTGCAAGGAGCAGAGCAGTGAAATACGCGGTCACCAAGGCCGTTTCCCTCCTGCAGGTGGGTCAGCAACAAAAACCAGCAGCCCGGAGCCACGGAGAAGAGGGGGGGACCCGCCTGACCCTACCTTGAAGATGGAGGCATCCACCTCCTGGTTGTAGTCCTGCTTCCCGGCGTGCTTCCAGGGGATGCGGAACATGCTCTTCTCCTCGTTCTCCCAGATGAGCCCCGGGTAGAGCTCGCTGTCGATCTGCTCGATCAGCCACTGCCGCAGCCGCCGGCCGCCGTTGCGGTCGCACATCCTGGGCGAGAGGAGGGAGACCCATCAGAAGGGGGGGGGGGGGTCTGTCCGTCCCATGGGGACGTCTGTCTGTCCGTCCACGCCGCAAGCGCAGCCTCCCCGCAGCCCCTGCCTGCTCTAACAGCAGCTGGGCTATCAAAACAGATCTTAATTGCTGCATCTAATTAGGACGAGCAGTCCCACACCTGAGCGGCGATTACCCTGGAGAGCCAGGGGACCGCGATATTTCCAAGCAGGAAAATAAAAAGGAAAAAAGCAATTTGGGTAACAGCAGCCCCGCTGTGCTCCGGTGTATGGCACACAGCTGGAACAGGGCTGCCCGAGGGGACACAGCTTCCAGCAGCTCCCCCGTGCCCATCTGTACCTAAAACCTCTCTTTTTGTGATGGAAAAGAGGCGATTTTAGAGGAATTCTCCTCAATTTGCTACAAACCCTTCCTCCAGCTTCCAAGCAAAGCCCCGAGCACAGCAGCGGGCTGGCTTGGCACCGTTACTCCTCTCTTTGGCTGCAGATGGGTCACATCCGAACCCCGCAGCTGGAAATTAAAGCCCTGGGCTGTGCCACCACCTAACCAAGGGACACCGCATGGGCAGGCAGCCCCCTCCACTACAGCTAGGGACAAAAAGAAATAAAATAAAAAAAGAGGATGAAGGCATCAGCCAGCGTGAGAACAGCGAGCCCAGAGCCCCGCTAGCTGGGGACCGGCCACGGGTGCAGGTAGCAGCCGGGGTCACCACAGGGAGCGGGGGCCGCGCGACCACATCCTCTCGAAGCCAGGACCAGCGGCCGCGCTGACGGACCCGGGGGGGGGGTGAAGTGGCCTCGCTTCAGGTCACCCTTGCTGCTCTCAGCTCGTTTTTAGCAGAAAAACCTGGCTGAGCACCCGTGAGAAAGCTCTGGCAGCCCAGCACCGGACCCGTCCTGTCCGGGAGGGTTTGGGGGAGAAGACGTGGATGTTCCCAGCACAGGGACCTGGTCCCTGCTTCCCCAGGGGCTCACAGCAGCCAAATGCCACCACCTCCCGTCCCCTCTCCATCACAGCCACCCCACAAGGCACAGACATGCAGCGCAGCCCCTGCTTTTGGGGGGGGGGGGGTGGGCACAGCAGAGCCACACACCCCAAAGCACCCTCAGGAGCCCATCCCTGGGGACACGAGGGGCACACACAGCCCCCCCCAGAGATGCTCGGTAGCACAGGGCTCTAAACTCAGCCCGTTTTCTAAAAACCCCGCTCCCAGCACCAGCAGAGGCCGGGCCCTGCCTCTCCTCCACACGAGGCTGCCCCAGCCCCTCGCCCCAAGCCGCCACCACCTCGCTGCCCCCACCCAAACCCCACCTGCTCCAGCCAGCCCAGAGGGTTCTGCTGTGGAGCAACAGGGGCAGCGCTGCCCAGGAGCCCAGAACTGCTCAGCATCAGGCCTGGCGTCCAGCACCCCAAAACCTTCCATTCCAGCACCCCATAGCCCTATTTCCTGCCCCCCCAGCACCCTAAAACCCCCATAACCCCATTTCCTGCACCTCCTGTAGCCCTAAAACTCCCATCCCCACGCAGCCCCGTGACCCTAAAGGTCCCTTCCCCGTGCACCCCCGTGACACTGAAACTCCCACCCCCCTGCACCCCACGACCCTAAAAGCCCCATCCCCTGCACTCCCCACAACCCTAAAGCTCCCATCCCCATGCACCCCACGACCCTAAAGGCCCTATCTCCTAAGGCTCCCATCCCCATACACCCCCATGACCCTAAAACTCCCTTCCCCATGCACCTCCATGACCCTAAACCCTAAAACTTCCTTCCCCGTGCACCCCCACGATTCTAAAACTCCCATCCCCACGCAACCCTAAAACCCCCATCCCCGCGGACCCCCACAACCCTAAAACTCCAATCCCTTGCACCCCACGACCCTAAAACCCCCACCCCCTTACATCCCCGTAACCCTAAAACCCCCACACCCTCGTGCAACCCTAAGACCCCCCTCCCCTCGCACCCCCACGCCCCTAAAGCCCCCCAAACCGCCCGTTAAAGCCCCCATACGGCCCCACAAACGCCCCCGCCCCGTACCTGCCGCCGCCCCGCTCCGCGATACCCGCCGCGCGGCGCGCTGGCGCGCCCTTATAGCGCCCCGCAGGGCGCGCCCGCCGCCCGCCCCGCCCCCGCGCCTCGCAGCCAATGGGCGGCCGCGCCGCCTCGCCTCTCGCCCAATGGGGAGCCGCCGTCCCCCCCCGCCGCCCAATGAGGGGCCGCCCAGTGGGGGCGCGCGCGCGGCTCGCGCAGCTTTCTGTGAAGCGCGCGCCTTTCCGGGAAATCAGCGCGGCGGAGCGGGGCGGCGCCGGGAGGGGGAGCGGGGCTGTCGCGATCCCTGTCGCGATAGCGGGCGAGGTCACGATACCGGTCAAGGTCGCGGCTGCGGTCACGATCCCGGTTACGATCTCGGCCGCGATGGCGGTCCCGGCCGCGATCCCGCTCGCTATCGCGATCGCGGTCGCTGTCACGATCGCTGTCGCGATAGCGATCCCGGCCCCGGCGGGCCCCGCACCCAGCCGCCAGGCCCCGGCGGCTCCCGCAGCCTGCCCGCGGAGGGTTCGGGGTTTTCGGGGGGGAGGGGAATTACCAGCTCACGCTCGCATTTCTCGGAAAAAAAAAAATAAATAAATAAAATTGGCCCTGGGGGGAGACAGAGGGATGGGGAACGTGGGCGGGGGGGGTGTGAAAATACGGGGCCAAGGCGCAGGCCCCCGGTGTCCCCCCCCCCGGCTTTAGGGGCAGCGTGGAAGCAATTGCAACGACACCCTGGGAGAATTACGGCAATGACCAACGGGGGCTGGCAAAACCGGCAGCGGCGCCGCGGCCACCGCTGGTGCTGCTGCCGTGGGCCAGGAGGGGAAAATGTGCCCGGGGTCACCTGGGTCCGGGGTCACCTGGGTCCGGGGTCACCTGGGTCCGGGATCACCTGGGTCCGGGATCACCGGGGTCCGGGATCACCGGGGTCCGGGGTCACCTGGGTCCGGGGTCACCTGGGTCCGGGATCACCTGGGTCCGGGGTCACCTGGGTCCGGGATCACCGGGGTCCGGGGTCACCTGGGTCCGGGGTCACCTGGGTCCGGGGTCACCTGGGTCCGGGATCACCTGGGTCCGGGGTCACCTGGGTCCGGGGTCACCTGGGTCCGGGGTCACCTGGGTCCGGGATCACCTGGGTCCGGGGTCACCTGGGTCTGGGGTCACCTGGGTCCAGGGTCACCTGGGTCCGGGATCACCTGGGTCCGGGATCACCTGGGAATTCACGGTCCCGGCACGTCCCGGGCGCAGGAGATGCTCTGTGGGCAGCAGCCGCTGCTGCGAAGCCGCCGTGGGCAATACCCCGCCGGGACACCGGTGCTGCAGTTACTGGGGGCGTCCCCTGCGGTTCCCGAAGCTCGGGGCGATTTGGGGGAAACGCTGCGACCCCGGGATGTCCGTGGGATGGACGAGAAGCCGCGGGACGGGTGCTGAAACGGCCGCACGCGGCGCCGGCTCGGAGGTTATCGCACCTACTGCACCTCTAATCTCTGCTTATCTCGTATCTCCGATGACTTCCTATTGACACCAGAAACCGACTTTCTTCTCGTTTTCCTGCGCCCCGGTTCCATTTTTCTGCTTCCTAAAATGCTATCTGAGGCGCTAAAGGCCATACCTACAAGGTTTGCTCAGCTTCCCACCAGCCCCCCCCCCCCCCGTACGAACCGTGGCAGCTTTAGGATATCAGACAGCCAAATGAACCCTATCCTCCGTGTGAAAAAATGGGGGAAAAAAAAAAAAAAAAAAGAATTCTTCTCCCAGGAGCCCGCATGCTACGGCTGAGCAGCAGGTCTTTAAAAATTTTAATTTTTCTGGTGGTTTTCGTGGAGAAAATGGAAATCAGGTGCAGCGGTTGTGTCAATCCATCCCTCTGTTCCCAGCAGTAACGCACGGAGGCAGGAGCAGCCGTTCCTACGGTTTTAATCAGCCTCCCCTTTCGGACAGGCTTGGCATGTTGTCCCCGACTTTGTCACCCTCGGAGACTCCAGTGCCCAGAATTTGTCATTAAGGGAATTCCCAGAAATATTTTAAATGCATTTTCTTTTTTTTCTCAGAACAGATCGCAGAACAGATATTTTTTAGAAGCTAAGCAAAGTAATTATGGAAAAAAAAAATACAGAGGATGGCGTGGAAGATTTCAACGTTTTGGGCTGCTGGGACAGAGAACGTCTGTGTCGATGGACAGAGGGGGGGTGGCTGGAAATCCACAGCAAATAAAGGCCTGGGGCGAAAAGGACCCTGGAAAGGGTTTGATGCAGGGTGAGGCTCTCCCACATGGAAAACAGGAAAAATTTAGCTCAGGAACAATTTATTCCTCCCATGCGTTGGGACCGGTGGGCAAGAGGCAGAGCGGAGCAGCTCCAGCCCTGCACGGCCCCCACGTGGGGCTGCTCCCCTGGCCAAAAGCAGGCAAGGAGCCTGCGTTTTGGAAATGTGAATTATGGGTTCGGCCCGAGGCAAGGAAGGCACGACCAGCCTTCCAGGATTAAAAAGGCTGCTGGAGAGCACCAGCGCCCAACGTGGTGAGCAGTCGGCTTCTTTTGCAGCCGGGAACATCGGGGTCAGGCTGCAGGGGAAAGCGGGGCCGGGCAGGTCCAGCAGCCCCCCACTTCCCCCGGGGAGCTCGAGGAAATGCCGGACGGACCTCATCCAGCGGCGGGGCTGGAGCAGGAAAATCCAACCCAAGCAAAGGCAGCTTTTCCTTTTCCGGCACGGAGCCCGATGCTGTTTGCTGTGGGAGTTTTCCCCCGTCCCCGTGGGTTCAGCTCGGGGCAACGCCACCCATCCCTTAGGACCGAGCCACGCGGAGCCAGCAGCCAAAGGGGGGGCTGCAAGTCCTGCTCCCCCCCCAGCTCCAGCCCTTCGGCTGGGCTCACCGTGGTGCTGTGAACCCCCCCAACCCCCCGCAGGCATCTGGCAAAGTGGATACCGAATTTTGCCAGCCCCGGGGGCCAACGTTTGGCTGCTCATCTGCTCATCCGCCGGCTTTGGCCGGGGGGCAGCGGGGGGGTGGGCGCTGGGGGGGTGGTCCAGGAGCTCTCCCCGCGCCCCCCCCCCTGCGGCTCCCCCTGCTCCTGCAGGGCCAGCAGGCGCTGCAGCTCCTCCTGGTCCTTGAAGGGGTTCCTGCCGTAGTCCCGGCGGATCCAGGCGCGGTACTGCTGGGACAGAGCCAGGCGGGGTGCAGGGGTCACGGGGGGCTGTGCCGGCCCCCACCCCGGTGTGTTGCAAAGCCCTAAATCAAGGCAGGGCATCCCAACCAGGACACGGTCACGGCACCGGTCCCTGTTTTGCAGGAGCTGCCACACCATGCAGCGTGCACACATCGTACGAGACCAAGCCCTACACGAACACCAGCCAGCCCCTCAGAGCACCCCAGGCCCACAGAGCTGGCAGCAGCCCCGTTTTTTCCCCCACCCCCGTGCTTCAGCCTCCGGCAGCTTCATTCACTTTCCCTTGCCGGGAAGCTGCTCAGCTCCCCGTGGGGCTGAGTTACCAGAAAGCAAGCGTCCCCACGCTTTCTCCCCGCTGGGGCAGGCCGGTCTCGCGGCCCCAAACGCCGCGGGCAGGTCGGCTCTTGCAGGCTGTGCAGGGCTGTTTGCAGAGCGGTTTGCTCATCGCAGCCCTCCTCCCGTCCCCGCAGAGGCTCCACTGGCGTCCGGGTGGCCCGGGGCCAGCTGGCACCCGGCGGAGATCCGGAGGCGGCTTCGGAGCAGGAGATGGCCCCGTGGAAAGGCTTCCCGACACCGCCGCGGCACGGAGCTGCGGGATCTGTGCCCAAAAGCGTGGGCAGGGAAGGGCAGCTCAGCTGGAGCCGCTGTGCCTGCGGCCCCGGGCACGAGAACAGCTTCGGAGCTTGACAAAAGGAGCGGGGACCCAGCGAGCAGGCACCCAGCGAGCAGGGCGCACGGGGAGGAGCGGCCAGAGAGGGCTGGCTTGTGCCCAGCGGTGCGAAACGCTCCGCAAAGCGCACGGAGCCTGCAGGCAGGGATGGGAAAGCTGCAGGGGGAAAAGGGTGGAGCGTCCGGCCCCCGGCAGCACCCATGGGTGCCGCCAGCAGGGCCAGCACTCAATAGCTGGGAGCACTGGGAAAGGCGTCAGCTTCAGGGAGGCAGAGGGCAGTTAAAACACCCCCGGTTTTGGGGGCCGGCAGCTCCCACGTGCCCCGGCCTCGATGCCTCCAGACAAGGTGCCCCCAAACAGCAGTGGGGCTCCGGCCTCCTGGGATCAGGGGAAAGACAGGAGAAAGCCTGAGAGCAACCCCGGTGGCTTGGCCGCTCCTGCAGCTGGGGAAAGTCAGCTCGGGCAGGGGGGATTTCCAGCGGGAATGTCTGGATTTCCCAAATCCGCTCACCCCGGCGGCGGGACTCACCGGCAGCTGCGCGCCGGGGGCAGGAAGCCCCGCTGCTGCTCGGGGTGGGGGCCAGCGCTGACTTCCTCGCTAGAAACCAGCGGCTGGGAACCTCGGCGCTTCCCAGGGTGGATGTCCCAGAGGCCGGACTGGATTCCTCCTCCTGGCCAGCGCCTGGAGCTGCCTGCTTGCTCTGCAGCCAGCTGGGGGCCACCGGGGCTGAGGCACCGCCGGGACAGCCACTGGGTGCCCACGGAGAGATCGTCGTGCCTTGCAGCCCGGGCTGTGGTGCACTGGTGAGGGGCACGCATCCGTGCGCGGTGCTGGTGGTGACGAAGCACCCACAGGGGTGAAGGTCCCAGGGGGGAGCAGCCTGGCCACCGAGATTTGGCACCCAGCGGCCAGCTCGGAGGGACGGAGCCAGCAGGGCGCAGCGGGAAGCGCCCCGCTGTGCTGCCAGGTGCTGGCTTTCAGCACCCAGCCCCTCCAGCGCTGACCGCAAACCCGAAACCCACCGTGCTCGGGGCCAGGAGCACCCATCCCAGCCGGGAGGCAGCCCGGTGGTGGCACACGAGCACCTGGGGACACCCCGGGGCAGGGGGACAGGTCTGTGCCCTCTCTCCCGTCCACACCGCTAAAATCCTGGCGCTTCCCCTTGCTAAAACCCAGCTGGGGCTGGACAACGAGATAGTTCCCAGCCTTGGCCACCCCGGATGAAGCCATCACAGGGAACGCAGCATTTTTTTTTTTTTTTTAAAAAAGGCAGCCCTTGCAAAGCAAATGCCATTTTTTAAACCCCTCGGCTCACGAACGCGCAGCCTGGCGCAGCCGCTGGTGCTTCCCGGGAAACGTTTGCAGCAAAACTTCAAGAAGGCAAAAAAAAAAAAAAAACCAAACCCAAAGAAAACGTGACCTCTAAGGGGAGGGGAAGGGCAAGGGGTGTTTGTTGAGGCCACCCAAACGTTGGGGAGCAGGAGGAATAAGTGCCCAGGAGGAGCCCCCAGGGGCACGGCGAGCCCCATGTCACAGCGGGCACTGGGACGTGGCCGGGGCAGGGTTGGGGAGCGCTGGCCCGGCCGGGGGAAGCCCTGCAGGGAATCTCCAGCAGCGGGGGTTTTGCAATCCCCTGGACCACTCTCCCCAGCTCCGCGGGTGTTTTTGCAAAGCGGTGACAGCCCCGCAGGGCCACGTCCCTCATGTGACGGCGCCCGCCGCTCCCCGGCCAGGAAGGGGCCGACGCTTGGGCCACTGTCACATGCTGTCCGGCCTGGGAGGAGGGGAGAGAAATCCCCTCGAGACGCTCCTCGTCCTTGGGTGGTGGCCCTGGGCCACAGGAGACGGGGACATCGGGGTTTCGCCACCCTGTAGGGCGCTGCTCCGCTAAATCCCGATGCTGCGCCTCGTTTAGAAGAGGAGAAAGAATTATTTTAATCATCGCTTTGATGTCTCCATCTCTCGGCTGCTTCTAAAAGCAGGGGGCACGCTGTCAGAGGATGCCCTGCCACATCCCAGGACGCCCAAGGCATCCCAAGGCTGCTTGCAGGAGCCTTCCCCCCTCTCCTGTCCCCTGCCCTGTGCTCTCCTGGTGCCAGCTCAGCACCACCTCCATGCCCCCTTCCACCGTGCCCTAGCTGCACCCTGAATAAAACAAGAGCACCGGGGCTTTGAGCAGCTTTTTCAAGCACATTCGCGTAATGCCTAGGCACATTTTGGTTTTTTTTTTGCATGCATGCAAAAACAAACCCCCCCCCCCAGGTAATAAATAGCACGCGCAAAGGGCAAGCAGCTGGCTGGGGCTGCTCGCACAAGTGCTGCAGGCAAAGCAGCCGTGGTTATTTGCAAACCCCGCGGACGCACGCAAGGGGAGCCCCAGCTGCGGAGCCCACCCTCTGGCACGAGGTCCCCGCCGCCCCGTGCCTCCCAGCGAGGCGCACACGCGCGGGCGCGCGGACCCCACCTCCTTCAGCAGGGTCCTCTCGTAGTCCTGCAGCTGCCGCTGGAAGCCGGGGTTGGGGCTGGCGTAGGAGCGCGCAGCCCTGGTGGCGGCCAGGCAGCGCTCCCAGCCCAGGTCGGTCACGGTCATCAGGTAAGCCACCAGCACCGTGGTGCTGCGCGAGACCCCGGCCAGGCTGGCACGGGTGAGGGAGAGGTGTCAGGGAGGAGGCGTCACCGCCACGGGAGCCCCACGACGAGGGACGCCCATGGGGCGCCTCCTCCCAGGGCCGGGGATGCTTGCCCGGCCGTGGGTAGGGGATGGAGCCTCATGGGCGCGGTGGCACTGGATGTGCCCGTGGCGTCTGGTGGCACTGGATGTGCCCGTCCCACCTGGTGGCCCCAGGCAGGCCGCTTCCCCGTGTCCCCTGCCCTGTCCATCTCTGGACGCTCAGGTTTCGGGGCGTGGGCCATCCCGTTGCCCTGACGCCGTTCCTCGTCTCCTCTCCCTCCCCGCCACGAGTGATGCTCAACCCCCAGGATGCTTTTTGGGATCCCACCCCCACCTCCCAGACCCGCAACCCTTGCACAGCCCCGGCGAGCACCGGGGACCCTCCCTCCCTCCCGCACCTCCCCCGGCAGCGACCCTTTTCCCCCCAAAAACCGGGGCATCGAGGCCGTTTGGAGGCTCTCACCAGTGAACGAGGCAGCCTCCCCCGTGGAGCCGGCACTCGTGGATGAACTTGATGCACTCCTTGAAATGCTGCATCCTGCAGGGGGAGAGGCAGCGAGGTGAGGCCGGGGCAGCCGCAGTCCTCCCCAGGATTTCCCTGGGGCCGGCGCAGGGTGGGAGCCGCAGCGGGTTCCCCTGCCAGAGGAAGGGACCGGTCTTCATCAGCCAGGAAGGAAAAGGCCTGAGAGGCTTTCTGGGGGATTTCCTGCTTCCCAAGGCACTGGGATGGAGCAGGGTGATGCCACCAACTCACCCAGCCCGGGCAGGACCTGGCAGCTCTGCCTGCGGGGTGAAGTCCCTCCCCGGCACCCATGGGACACACACCCCAGCGCTAAAACAACCCTGCAGGGGAGAGGTGCCCGTGCCAGGGCTCGCCCCGGGTGGCTGCTTGCATTCCTGAAACCTGCCAGGAACCAGAAACCGAGCCAGAACTGAACCAGAGCGCGCTGACCCTCACCAGCAGGTTTTCTGCACAAAGCAGGGGCAGGGACCTGGGAGCTGGGCTGCTGAGCTGCAGCCCCCACTTGGGTGCTCACCAGCACGAGCGGCACTCATTTTGCTGAGAGCATAAAGACCCAGAGGTGGAAAACAGGTTAAAATCGCTCTTTATACATGGATGAATTAGAGGCGGGTGTGCGCGGGAGGGTTACGAGGCTCTGGCAATATTCATCCCTCCCGCACGGCATGCTGCAAGCTGCTCCGAGGACACAGAGCACCTCGGGGAGAGCCCACGCAGAGCTGCTCATTTGGCTCCTGACACACGCCTGCAACAAATCCCGCCCGGCCCTGCTCGCGCCAAGCCCCCGGGGTCCTGGTCAGCCCCGTCGCGGGTGCTGGGTCCCGGACTTCCTCCGCTGCCTCCGCGTGACGGGGCCGGGGCAGCGCCCACGCAGCCTTCCTGCTTTCTCAGAAGCTCAGGCACGAGCCAGCCCCCGCGGCTCGCCTCTCGCCCCCGCGGCATCCTCCTGAGACCCCCCTCCGGGGCCGGGAGCCGCTCCCCCGGTGCGAGCGAGGCAGAACCCACCAAAACTCCCCCCCCTGCCTTTTGCCTGCCCGCCGGGGATGCTCGTGGCCCTTCTCTGGAAGCGCGGGGCTCGGGTGCCTTCTAAGAAGCCAACCCGAGGCATATTCAAAAATAGCAGGGGTTTCTGCCGCCCGAGACCCAACAGGAGGAGACACAGGGGATTATTCTCTGAAGCTGTGGTTATAATAAAAATATTTAGTTCCTTGGCCCTGGAAGGAGATGTCAAATCCACCGCTCCCTGTGGGCTACAGACGCGCCTCCTCCTCCACCGCCGCAGGCAGTGAAGCACCTCCTGTTGGGCAGCGGGGGCTTTTCTTGGCCCAAAGCGTGTCCCGGGGGGGTTCTCCTCGTGTCCTCATCCTCACAGAGCAGCCAGCAGCCCCCAGGGCGTGCCAGCACTGCCTACTCAACCCGCACGGCTCCAAATCCCAGTCCTCTTCTTCGTCCCTTTACCGGGACCAGCGGGGCCACACCTGGCTGTGGGGACGTGCTGGTGGCGGGCACATCCTCACGTCCTCACCACATTCAGCCACCCCCCCCCCTTCCGTCCTCACCCCTCCAGGGGGCTCTTCCCAAGGCGGTCACCCAGTTGAGAGCTCAACTGGTCCCAGCCCACGGGAGCGGTAACGCCGAGAGCCGCCGAGCCCCGAGTCACGAGCAGCTGCCCCGCGGGACGCCAGGCTCCCCGGGGTTGTGAAACCCCGGGCGCAAACCGACGAGCAGAAAATAGTTCCCTGAATAAGCCTTCCTTCCGGCAGCCAGCTCTGTCCCCTTTTGGGAGACGTGCCACAAACGCAAAGCAAGGAAAGGAGAGGGGAAAAAAAAAAAATAACCCCAACCCCCCTGTTCTTGCTGAGGCAGGGCTTTCTTGTAAAGCTTCTCTTTCTGCGCAGCGGGAGCGTGAGCAAGCAGAATCCTGCACGCGGCGCAGAGCCCAGGGAGCTGGGAAAGCAGCGCCTCCACAAACGGGGCTTCAGCCAGCCACGGCACGGGAACCTTTTGCCCCTTTAGGGTTGGATCGGCGAGATAAATTCCCCAAAGTCACCCATTTTCTGGTTGCAGCGGGGCGGTTCTCAGGTGCCCGTTGCCCAAAGCGGGCGGCAAGCAGTGCCTGCAGCCAGCACGGCCCCGGCACCGCCTCGTCTCGAGGGCATCCTTAAAGGAGTTACGGGCATCTACCTTTTGCACGGGGGAAATCACTCGTTTTAATAAAAATTTCATTTCTCTCTCAAGGAAAATACCTGGGAGAGCGACACGAATCATTGCATAATTGATACAAATCGTTGCCTTTCCACACCAACGAAGCATGCTCTGATTTCAAGCCCCGCCTGATGGAATAATTCTGATTTTTGGTGGAAAATTAAGTCTACTGACTGCAAACACACTGAAAATCAGATTTAGGCCCTACACACACCGTTAAGTGCCTGAGAACGAGCCGTGGCTTTCACCAAGCTCAGCACCAACGAAGTTTTGGCAGCGTGAATGATCCGAGCGTACACTGTGCAGAATTTGGACTTTTATTGACCGACGACTACCAAAACGCCACCCTGGGAGGCAAAGGGGGTGCCGGGGACTTACAGGTTCTGGCTGGATGAATCCGAGGCCGAGATGCAGAGGTAGGTCATGTCCTGCAATAAAAAGGCAGTTACGGCAATAAAACACCTTGGAGAACCACAACATCATCCATTTTCTCTTTTTTTTTTTTTCTATGTGAGCCTTGGAGTAGGTGACTCTAGGGGTAAAACCGCCTAAAACGGGATTTTCAAGAGGCAGGATTTTTCAGAGGCAGGATTTCCCCAGCTCTTCCCTGTAATTTCAGGTAGGAACCAGGCCGGCCCCAGCCGCATTTCAGAGGCACCCAAGGGCACCGAGCGATGCCCGGGAGCCTCCCCAAGCCCCAGCCCCGTCCCCGTTCCCCCTCCGGCGGCTGTCAAGCCCCGGCAGGACGACGTGTGCGAGCACGCACTCATGAGGTCACCCTCATCAATGAGTTATTTCCTCCTGGTCTAATTTAATACACAATAAATCACCCCGCCGCACGTCGGTGTAGGTCAGCTAGACATCGCTTCCTCGATCCTCCTTGTTATGAGCTAAAATTAGCCCCTTTTAATCTGAGTTTTGCTTTTTTCTTTTTCTTTTTTTTTTTTTGGTAGCAAAACGGGTGGGAATCCTGCCAGACGGGGCTGACACGGCTGAGCACCAGCGCGCCAGGGGTTGCCCCATCCCCATCCTCATCTCACTGCGACCCGAAGCTGCCCTCGCTTCCCTCCAGCCCAGGCCAAAGGAGAAGGCTGGAAAAAGCTGATTACCTAAGGTAATTAGCAAAGGGAAGGAGTGAAGGGTAGAGCAGGACAGGCGCAGCCATCGTGGGGACATTCCCGGGCTGGAAAGACCCACGTCGCGAGGAGAAGGGCGCGGGGGCTTTTCCGAGCATCCCCCCTCCATCCCAACACCCTTCCTGCGTTCGCCCCCGCGGGATGAAGCCGAGGTGCCACCCGCATGCCCGGCCCTTCCCCGTGGCACGCCAGCCGGGTTCCTCATCCCCTGGTAAACCACGGCTCCCCGGCGCGCAGGGGAAGGCGACCGCGGTGGGGAGCAGCTGGGACGCGGGCGCAAGCAAGCGAACGGCAGCAGGTTTCATGGGATGAGCCACCATGGGCTGCGGCTTCCCGGCACCTGGGGATGTGAAGAAAGCCACTGCACCAGGAAAGCCACCATGCCAGGAAAGCCACCGTGCTGGGGAAAGCCACCGTGCCAGGAAAGCCACCGTGCCAGGAAAGCCACCGTGCCAGGAAAGCCACCGCGCCAAGCCACGCACGCAGAGCCCACCTGGGCTCCCAGCGGCTTTCCCCTTTCCCCACGGGCCCCCCCCGGGTGCCCCCATCCCGCCGCGGGGAGGGAAGCTGGGCTGCACGCATGGGAACAGCGCTGGGGTTTGCGGTCCCCGGCCGGGGGCCGTGATTGACACATTGCTCAACCCACCATGCTTTTCCTGTTCCCCTTTCCTCCAGCCCCGCTGCGCGCTGCCCGTGCGGTTTGCTGCCCGCCTGGCCGTGCCCTGCGCCCCAGCAGCTCCAGCTGCACCACCCGGCCCCAGGCAAGCCGTTCCTCTGCCCCTGTTTCATGCATCTTCCTTCTCCTCTCCCCGTTACCCAACGCCTTCACGGGGAAGAGGCTCGAGGTGTTGTTTTGAGCTGGGGCTGCCTGGCAGAGAAGGGTCGCACTCGCCCTCGGTGGTCCCAGGAGAGCGGGGTCCCAGGAGAGCGGGGTCCCAGCCGTCCCCGTTGCCTGCGGTAGGATTTTGGGGCCGGGACGAAGGCCAGCTCCGGCTGCACACCGCACAGATCCACGCCAAGAAGAGCGACGTAGCCCCCCAGGGTCGCTCATCCTCATGTGTGCACCGGCTCACCCACACGCACAGACCTGGCCGAGCACCCTGCGCCCACCCCGCAGCCCCCCCCGGCCTCAGTTTCCCCTCTCAGACCCTTTCACCTGCCCTGCCTGCGGGACCACAGCCACCCCACACGGGGTGGGGGCACCCAGGGGTTCCACCTGCCCGCTGCGACACTGCCTTTGCCACCAGGACCTTGGGGACAGGGAGCGGGACGGGACTGCCTCCTGCCTCCCACCACTGCGTTTTTAGGGATCCTCATTTCTCAGCCCCAAACCCAACGGCAGACCCACAGCAGCACCGAAGGAGAGCGCGTGGGGTGGGAGTCCCGGATCGAGGGGGGGTCCCCGTGCTCTGCACAGGCTGCCCCGGGGCAGGGGGAGCACAGCAACGCCGGGGGCTCCCCAAAAACCCCGTCCTGCCTCCGGCTGCGCTGCCGGGGCTGGATGCGGCCCCGGCGCTGCCGTGCGCGGGGCACCGCCGCCCTCTCGTGGCCCCTGCCCACGGCAGCACCGCGGGGCCGGGCACCCCCGGCCTCCACCTGCCCAGCTCCCCAAAATCCTGCCGGGAGGCAGCCGTGGTCCGCAGCCACCCGGCTCCCAGCGCTGGGCGCAATTCGGCACCGCCCGGTGCCAAGGCAGCGTCGCCGTCCCACCGCCACGCAGCGGGAGGTGGGCACCCATCCCCTGGGCACCCATCCCCCGGGCACCCATCCCCTGGGCACCCATCCCCCGGGCGCCCATCCCCCGGGCACCCATCCCCCGGGCACCCATCCCCTGGGCGCCCATCCCCTGGGCACCCATCCCCTGGGCGCCCATCCCCCGGGCGCCCATCCCCCGGGCACCCATCCCCCGGGCACCCATGCCCCGGGCACCCATCCCCTGCGCACCGGCTGCCACCTCTCAGCCTCGCTGTGCAGGTCCCCCCCCGGGCCCCCAGGCTCACCTCCAGCACCGGCTTGGCACCGGTGTGCACGGAGAGGACGTGCGTCACGCCGTGCCTCCGCAGCCTGGCCCCGTCCTCCGAGTCTGGAAGCGGGAGCGGGGCGTGAGAGCTCGTCCTCCCGCCCGAGCTGCTCCGCCGAGCCCTCGCCGCAGCCCACGGCCGTCGCCCCCGGCCCCGTGTGATGCAGGGAGGCCAACCTTGGGTGAAAAATACCCAAAACAGGTGGCACAGTGCTCCCAGGACGGCCCTAATTCCTCCGCTGGAGCAGGATGGAACCTAAGCCAGGTGCTGGCCCCTCTGTAAATACTGTCTCGGCAAAACCCCTCTCTGGGGGTTGGAACTAAATGATCTTTAAGGTCCCTTCCAACCCAAGCCAGGCCATTTGAAACACAAGGGAGGTTTCCAGCCAGCGGGGTCCTCATCGCTCGGCTGTGGGGACCCCACAGATGTCCCTTTCCCGTGCCCCGGGGGCAGCTGGCGCTCGCAGGGCCGTGCACTCACCGCGGATGTTCCCCAGGTAGAGACCCGTGACCACCTGCGAGGAGACAAGGAGCAGAGCTGTCCCTCCACGTGCCACACCGTATTTCTTTATTCCCAAGGCCCTAAACCCCAGCTGCTGCCGTGCACCCGCTGCGCATCGCCCAGGAGCGTGCGCGTCGCCAGCGTCTGCAGGACTGGGGCTTCTGGCAGCAAACACACCCAAATAACATTAAACTAGAAACTTAATTAACGTGTCACCTTCATCAGCAGGAAGGCAACAGAGGCTGAGCCCCTCCAAAACCCCTCCAGGAGCACAGAGCTGGGGAAAACTCAGCAGAGAGATGGACGCGGGGGTGCCTCTGGCTTGTTGTATTTGGCCCTGCGGATGCACTGCAGGCAGAAAGGCACCGCTGGGGGCTGGAGCCCCCAAAATGCTCGTCCCAAACCAGCTCCAGCAGGGACACCCATCACCCCGGGAGCGGGTTGTGTTTCTCTTTTCTACGGCAACCTCCTCCTGCAAATGGTTTCAAAGGTCGCCTCCGCCAGCTGGGGACAGATGGGCAAAAGCACGGCATATTTCCGATTATTTTCTGGCCGAGATGTTGCAGCGAGTGCCTTCGAGTACGCGGATTTCATCTCCAGCTCTCTGCCGTGGTTTACGAAGGAGAAAAAGGGGCGGCTCGGAGTGTTTACAGAGTGCGACAACCCACGGGAAGGAAGGGTTGGCTCCCAGCCGGGCTCCTTTGCCCCCTTCTAGCAGGAGAAACCTGCTTGGAGAGGCCGTAGGAAGGTTCCCCAACAGCTCCGGGTGACAGCCGGAGCATCTCTGCTCCTCGTCCTGCCCTGGCCCCCTCCCCGTGCTCCCCAGGGGTGCCCACGGTGCGTAGCGAACCCGATGAGCCACGCACGGGGTCATTTCGTACCCTGGGAGGGAAAACGTGAAGTGAGGACAGCGCTGGAGGACGCGGCAGCTCCGCGTACCGAGAGCTGCGCTGAGATGGATGGAGAGAAATTATCATCCTTATTACCCAGGAGGGATAAAAAGGGCTCAAGGGTGGCTTTAATTTACCCCGAGCGCTGCAGCGTTGCTGTCCCAAAGGTTAATTTTAAACTGGACGAGGCGCACAGCGAGCAGTTATTTAAGGCTACAAACAGAAATCGATCCCCTCCACCGGCCCTGAGCACCAAGCACCAGCAAAACCGCCCTTCCTTGCCCATCCACAGCACCCTGCAGCCGGGCACGGATACGTCCCGGTGGTGACAAGGGGAGGAAAAATTCCCTGCACACCCCCTGGGACCCCTGGCAGCCCCGAGGGTGTTGGTGCCGCGGCATTACCACCCAGAGGACGAGCATCAAAAGCCGGCGGCTGCTTTTTAGACACCAGGAGGCACTGAGCACTTCGCTTGGGTGTAAAACAGGGATCAGTGCCTTAAAACAGATGGGGAAAATTCCCTGTCTTAAGTGCTTGAAGTTTTAAGGGGGGGTGAGAAAGGGAAGGTGCAAATGGATGTGTTTAGGGCACCGTCGTGGCATCCCCCGATAACACAAAAGGGCCCTGCCCAGTACCTCCCAGTACCCCCCAGTCCTCCCAGTACCTTGCTCATTCCGCTCCCCATGGTTTTTCTCTCCCCAGGTTCAGGACTCAGGCGGCCTCTCGGTACCCGGGGTTACCTGCAAAGAAACACCCCCAAAATCCCAGATGGGGGGAGCCTGCCCCACCGCAGGAGGGGAGCGCGCGGAGCCCCGCCAAACTCAGCCCGCTCACCCGCTGCGAGCTGCTCCAGCCCCTCGCCACCACGCTTCTGGGCGAAGGGATCCGGGGCCAGCGGCTGCTGCGGGGCAGGGGAGGATGAAATAAGGACCTGGGGCTGCGACGAGGCTCAGGTTTCTCTTCCGGACTCCCTGGCTCGCCAGGGCTTTTGCAGAGGCTCGGTGTTTTGGGGAGAGGGAAGAAGAGGACGCCTGGGGTTCCCCGTGCAGCCCCCACGTCCCGCAAAGCCACGGGACGGAGCACCCCTCTTGGCAGGGCACCCCGCGATATCCCCCCCGGGCTACGTCCAGCTCGGGGCCGGGTTTCGTTCTGGGGCGCTGCGGGCTGGTGCAAGCGGTGAGCTCGGCAGGATTTCTCTGCCAGTCGGGCTAATTCCTCCCAGTCGCGGGAATGGGATGAGAACGCAGAACGAGGCGCTCACCTCAAAAAAGCAGAGCACGGCACGCCGCTGGGACGGCCGCGGGGGTGAGTCCATCTCCCCCTCCTTGCAGCGAGGGAGGTAGGACGAGCCGTAGAGCTCGCAATCCCAGCACACGCTTCCAAACATCGCTTCTCAAAGGAGATTTCTCTGGCAGCTCAGCACCCACCCCCCAGATCAATGCTGCAAGCCTGTCAGAGGCGATATAAAGAATGCAAAAAAAAAAAAAAAAGGAAAAAAGCAAGCTGCTCGTACAGAGAAACCCCTGCAGTCATCGTGAGTCTGCAATCCACGGCGAGGCGAAGCTGAGGTGGCCCCGGGTGGCAGCAGCGTGAGCCGGGGGACATCTCCTGGCTGCAGCCCCCCCTCCCCGAGCCCAGCAGCTAAAATCATTTCCCACTGCTGCAGCCACCCTCCCGACGTCCCTCTTTGCGGCACGCTTCTCTGCGCTCTGACACAGACATTTCACAGAAGCGATCTTCCAGAATCCCGAAGGGGAGCTCAGCTCCTCACGTAGCCCCCGCTCCTCCAAACCCAGCCCCCCCCGGGCCATCAGGACCGTGGAGGTCCCCAGGCTCCCCCCCCGCAGCAGCTAAACGGCTCGAAAACCACGCGAGCCCCGTAACCAGGAAACGAGGAGGTTGAAGCCAAAGCTCGTTTTAATGGGTTTGATCTTTGGAGGCGGCTTTAAAGCCAGAGGCAGGAGCGTGCCTGCAGGAAGCCAGGACACGTGCCGGTGGGTAGCCCAAGGGAGGGGGAAATTTGGCAGCCACAGGCAGAGCAGAGCGAGTAGAGGCGCCAGCCTTCGTGGCTCAGGCCCTGAAAACATCGAGCCATGTCTGAGCTCCGAAGCAGGGCTCGTTCAGACCGCTGCACTCAGTAAGAGACCCGCGATGCTCCCACAAAGGGTGGCGCTCGCCTCCCTGCCCTCAGCCGGCCCCTCTGAGCACCACCTCTGCACCACCTCAACCCGCGCTTGGCCGACCCGCAGCTGGTTCTTCTCTCTCTCACTGGAGCCTGCACAGGGCAACGGCGAGGTCTGCAGCCCGCCCCTGCTGCTGGGGGAGGAAAAGTGGTGGAGAAAAACCGGAATATAGAACCAGGTTCCCTTCACAGGGAGGAGGAGCGGAGTATCTCCACCACAGGCCCTACTCTGATCCACACCGCTGCCTCGTGGAGCTCTGACAAGCTATTTTTGGAGCTGTTATGGCACACTCAGCTGGGATCTGCTTGCCTTACATGTAGCTCAGGCCTCTGCAGCGTGACTCCTGGCTGTATCCCAGAAACACGGCCTTAAAGAGGTGGGGAAACAGGCAGCGCTCCTCCCAGGAACCTATTCCTGCCCCAGAAAAGCAGTGTCTGGGCTGAACGCTCAACAACATCCCCCTGCGGAGCTGGGTGAGATTTTGCTGCTTGAATTCTGACAATCTGAAGTCTTTTCAATGGTTCAAATACAACAAACTTGTCAAACTAACTTTCACCTCATTCATCGCCCCCAAGAAACACGAGTGTTTCATTCCCTTTAACCAATTAACGCTGTCTACACACCAGCCATGACAGGACTACCTGGAGAAACCCTTCCCCCTCACGCCGCACTACAAATTCCCACCTGCAGACCAATAAAAGGAAACTTTCAAGTTAACCAGAAGTTTATTATCATCTATTTAGGTGGAGAGGTTGTTCCAGTACATGAGCAACGAGGTCACACGCAGGTGATGGAATCATTTCATATTCAAGCAGGGCAGGTTCCGCTGAGTTGCCTCACTTCTTCCACTCGTTCTTCTCAAAATCCCACTGGGAAGAAAGGCCCTCCACGGGGTTAATTCGCATGTCCAACATTCTCTTCGTCTGCATCGACACCCACTCGTCGGAGAAGGTGTGCGGAATGGGGCCGTACACTGCGATTCAAGAGGAACAAAGGCGGGATGAGCGAGTTGGCGATGGCGGTACAAGTTTTGCTAACGAGACGCTTTTTCCCCCAAAAAAACAATCAACGCTGACCACGTGTATGCCATCACCCACTCAAACCTAAGCTCCCTAAGTTCAATTTTTGAAGCATTCGGCTCAGCAGATTCCCATCTTGGTACAAGCCAGAGAACCGAGATAAGAGCCTCCTCCTAAATTTGACCGTGCACAGCTAAAGCCCCATGCGACCGCGAGCGCTGCCCCACGGCTGCTGGAGGGCTCCCTCGTGGCAGGATCTTCGGCTGGGAGGGAAGCCGAACGTGGCAGAAACCCAAATGTTTATTACCAGAGAGGCAATAAGCTCTTGCAACAGCGGGTTCCACAGAGAGGGAAGGTCTGGGATTGTTAATGTGTTGCTGCTCTTTCCCTTCCCTTTCCTCCAAAGCTCTCTCCACTGTCTTTACCTCTCTACGAGCCGACTTTCTGAACATTTTCACCCTGTACCCACCTGTACCCATTCAGTCACAACCCCAGAGCTGAGTTTTCACAGGCTAACAAGCAGCAGCTGCCACGCGCTCACCTGCACAGCTGTTCCACGCAACGTTTTGAAACTCTGAGCAATTTATGGCAAGTTTTCTACACCAAACGCCAGTTGAGCTCTCGAGCCAGGACAGAACGCCACTCGGCCTTCACTTACTGTAAATTTTCTGCCAAATGAGGATGACCCCAGTCAAGCCAAGAAAGAACAGCACTCCACCGAGGACGGTCTTCCATTCGTTTGATCCTTTGTTCATTTCTGCATAGCTCTCGTTGAATTTGATGCGGTACACTGAGGAAAAAAAAATAAATCATCTCTTTTTACTCTTCCTGCAACCTGCAGGCAACACAACGCCTGCTAGAGGGAGGCAACCCAGGCCTAAAGAGGTCTGAAATCGCAGGGATGTTAAAATAGTGTCAGAATTAGCTGGCCTCTTCCTGCAAAGATGAAGTGCCAAAGTAAATGAGCTGCGTTTCACGTTATTTCTGTATTTCTCATGAGCAAAGACAGCGTTGGTCTCTTTATATACGATTATGCGGCTGTGCAAAGGTTGCATGATAGGGCAAGAGGAAGAAGAAATACATTTCCTTCCCTGCCTCCAATTCCCAGTACGACCAGTTACCACACAGCTCCCTGCCTCCAACAATTTGAGCAGGAATGCCTGCGCTTACAAGGCTGCGAGACTTTGGAGTTCAGAGCAGCATTAGATTCAGGAAGTGTTTGTGAACATTTGAGGGTTTTACGCCTCCCGTCTTGGACGCAGGTGGGCGCGGCGCTGCGCTGCTCCCAGGTCCTCCGTTAAAACACACGGGGCTCATTTTATTCAGTTTGACTAACGGGATTACACCCTGTTATCAACAAGGGTTGGGTTTTTTTTCAGCCTGTTGGTAACAAGATGGCAATAAAGGAACAATCAGGATTTTGTGGAGGAA
Source organism: Anser anser (assembly GCF_964211835.1). Taxonomy (NCBI): domain Eukaryota; kingdom Metazoa; phylum Chordata; class Aves; order Anseriformes; family Anatidae; genus Anser; species Anser anser. Next base: position 21,704,688 of record NC_139732.1, read on the forward strand.
AAAGAAGACGTGGCTGAGCTTGACATACCACTAAGCTCCTTATGTGAATCACACTACGTGCCCTGGGGCACCTAACAGCTACCAAGGGGTGTGAGAACACCAGCTACACGCACCACTCACCTCCGCCCGAGGTTAATTAGCACAAAATTAACGCAGCTCTTTCGTGGCTGCAGTCTGACCACGAAGGAGCCGAGCGGAGCAGCCTGGAGCCACGCCAGGGCCGTGTGTGCAGGAAGCCACGGGCCAGGACCGTGCAGCAGGCTGGGTCAGGGTGCTGCTGGCCGCGAGGTCATTTCAGGACTTACGTTCAATTTTCTCATCGACGGACAGAGCGGTCCAGGAGGCCTTTTCCTTCTCCTTCAGAGCCTTCTGCTGAGCGGAGAGCTGCTTTACGAAGGCCGCTTCGGGCAGGGGAACATCACGACGATCAACGTACGCTGGAAGGCTGAAGTCCTCTGCTTTGACAACACCGGCTGCGTTTGGGAACAGAAGAGACGCAGAATCAAGCTTTCAGTTCCTACATTAATGCCTCTTACTAGTTAAAATACAAAAAAAAAAAAAACAACACAAAAAAAAACAAAGATGATGCCGGTTAAGCAACCCAGAAGGGAAAAGACAAAGCTCCCCCACCGGCACCTCTGCGATGCCACCTGCTGGCACGGGCGCCGCTCCAGCAGCTCTCTTCCACCAGGGCAAGGGAGCAGCCCCGCCAGCCCCGGCCATCCCACATCCTTCCCCACCCGCCCCCCAGCTGCGGGTGCGTCAGGAAACGCCACAAAGAGAGCACTCCAGAAAACATCACAGCACCCCGTACGGCTTCGCTTGCTGCCGGGAGCCAGCTTGTAGCTGGCACAAAGCTCCCCTCAGCTTTAGGATTTCTAACGGCTGCGTTTTACATTCTTCCTGTTATTGTCTGTACTGAAAACGGAGCAGTGCCACCTACCGTGCCCGTGGGCCCTCACACAGATGGAGGTGGAAAGGGCCCTTCTCCCGATGAGGCTGAATGCCCTTGAAGCCAACATCCTGCCAGGACGAAACAACAGCGGGCAAATCACCAACAGCTGAGGCCACCAAGCGCACGAATTAGAAACAAAACCCACCCGCATTTGCCTATAGAGGAGTCGATTCAGGGGTAGCCCATTTTTACGCTGCAGAGCAGCGCTGATGCTCCTGGTTATCGAGGAGACGCTTGGATGAGCCCCTTCCCACTCTGCTTTTCATTGATGGCCTGCATTTAAGTTCTGACCCCTTCCACATCCAGCCCAGGACCCCGTATTTGGGCTCTGACCCCTTCCAAACCTAATCCAGGACCCCTTATTTGAGCTCTGACCCCTTCCAAGCCTACCCCAGGCCCCCGTATTTGAGCTCCGAACCCCTCCCCGCCCAGCCCAGGGCCCCGCGTTTAGGCTCCGACCCCTCCCCCCCTACCCCGGGGCCCCGCGTTTCAGCCCCGGCCCCCGCCGGGGGTCCCGGTACTCCCCGTGCCCTTCGAGCCACCCCGGAGCCCCTCAGCACCCACCTTCGCCCTTGCCGCAACCGCGGGGCGTGACGTCACGCCGGCGTGACGTCACACCGCCGGCGCGACGTCACACCCCCGGCGCTACCTCAGCCGCAGGCCAGGCCTAGCCCCCCCCTCCTCCCCCGGCGGCCACCGGGGCGGACCCACTCGGGGCGGTGCCGAGCGGCGCCCCAAGGCCCCTCCGTGTCCCCCCGATCCCCTCCGTATCCCCCCGGGCCCCCCCCCAAGCCCCCTCGGTCCCCTCCCGGTGCCGCCGCCCCTCCGACCTGCCGACCGTCCTCTACGCCGGGCCGCCACCGGAAGGAGCCGCCGGGCCGGAAGCGCGGTGCACGGCGGGAAGGCCGCAGGACCAACGAGACGGCGCTATCCAAACCGTCCCCCTTCCCCCCCCCCCCCCCAGCGGGTTTTTTTTTTTACGTCCTTTTACGACACCTCGGCGGACTTGGCGGCGGGGCGCGCTTGGCGGCGGGGGCCCGTCAGGATGAGGCTGAGCACGCAGGCCTACTGCAAGATGGTGCTGCACGGCGCCAAGTACCCGCACTGCGCCGTCAACGGGCTGCTGGTGGCCGAGCGGCCGCCCCCCGCCGCCCCCCGGCCCGGCAGGGAGCAGCAGGCCGCCGCCGCCCCCGCGCTCTTCGTCGACTGCGTGCCGCTCTTCCACGGCACCCTGGCGCTGGCGCCCATGCTGGAGGTGGCCCTCAGCCTGGTACGGGGGGGGTAAAGGGGGGTTTGGGGGGGTTGAAGGGGGGTTAAAGGGGGGTTTCAGGCCCTGGTTGGGTTGCTGGGGGGGGTGGGGGGGTGCAGGAGGGGGGCCTTAGCCTGGTACGGGGGGGGTAAAGGGGGGTTTGGGGGGGGTTAAAGAGGGGTTTCAGGCCTTGGTTGGGCTGCTGAGGGGGTGGGGGGGGTGCAGGAGGGGGTCCTCAGCTCCTGGTTTGGCTGCTGGGAGGGATAGGGGGGTTGCTGAGGGGGTAGGGGGGCGTAGGAAAGGGTTCTCAGCCCCTGGTTTGGCTGCTGGGGGGGATAGGGGGGTTGTTGAGGGGGTAGGGGGGCGTAGGAAAGGGTTTTCAGCCCCTGGTTTGGGTGCTGGAGGGGGTAAGGGGGTTGCTGAGGGGGTAGGGGTGCGTAGGAGGGGGGCCTCAGCCCCTGGTTCAGTTGCTGAGGAGGATGGGGGGCTGCTGGGGGGGTAGGGGGTGCAGGAAGGGGTCCTCAGCCCCTGGTTTGGCTGCTGGGGGGGGATAGGGGGGCTGCTGGGGGGGTAGAGGGGTGCAGGAGGAGGGTCCTTAGCTCCTGGCTGGGGTGCTGGGGGTGTTGGGGGGGGGCTAAGCCCTTAACTGGAGCACTGAGGGGGAAAGGGGGGCTGCTGGGGGGGGTAGGGGGGCTGCTGGGGGGGGTAGGAGGGTGTAAGGTGGGGGTTCTCCGCCCCTGGATGGGTCGCTGGGGGCGTAAGAGGGCTGCTGGGGGGGTAGGGGAGCGCAGGAGGGGGGGCTCAGCCCCCGGTTTGGCTGCTGGGGGGGGTAAGGGGGTTGCGGGGGGCGCAGTGGGACACCCCGTGTCGTGCTGCGGCTCCTCCCCGCGGGGCGCTTCGGGAGCGTGCCCCTGCGTTAAAACCGGGGGCCGTGGGGAGCGAGCGGCCCCGGGGCCTTGCTTTTAGCGGGGCTCTGCGCCGTGGGGAGGCCCCGGGGAGAAGTCCGGGCGTGGGGAAATGCCCCCCCCCCTCAGCTGCCTTCGCTGTGGGCATCGTCGCCACCGCCGCAGGGAGACCCGTACGCAGTTGGAGCTGCAGAGCTGCCCGCCGGCAGCTGCGCCGTCGCCGAGGGCGGCAAATTCTCACCCGTCTGGCACCCATAAAGGTCCCGGGGCTTTGGTTCCCGCGGGCCTCGTGGCCTAAACGTTTCCCCCGGCTCAAGAAAGGGGGGGCCCGGGGCCACGCACCCCTCCGGGAGTCACTTTCTGCCGGCCTTACTTGATGGGAAGGTGCGGCGATACTGGTTATATTTGCTTTCGTGTGGGCTCGACTTCGCCGTTTTGAACCGGGGTCATTTATTATTTTTTTTTTTTCCTGTGGGAACGAACAGCCAGGTTTCCGAGTAGAAACCTGGGGCTTTCGGTGAGGTTCTCCGGGGTAGCTCTCGCCGTGCGGTTGCGTCGTTGGGAAATAAATCCTGCTCCTCGCAACGTCCGAGGCGTTACCGCATCTGCAGTCGTGGTGGGACCAGAGAAACGGCGCTGCTACGCACATGCTCGTTGTTTTGGGGGTAAAAAGTTAAAGACGGGGAGCCCTGCGACGTTTCCCGCGTTAATTAGGACCGGCTGAAACGTGCTGGAGGTTGCAGGCGCGTTTGATGACTCTTAGGACGCTCCGAAGCGTTCAAGAAGAGCCCGAGGCCCTTTGCCTCTCCTCATCTCTGACCCGAATTACTCCAGAGCACCAAACGGGACCGAGAGTGTCTGTTTCATCCGAAAACGACGCAGCGGAGCACAGCGTTTGCTTCCAGCCCGACCCGTGGCGCCTCCTGAAAGCCGCGAGCAGCTCTGCGGCAGCAAGCGATCCGTAAAACCAGCTTCACGCGCGACCGTTCCCGGAGCTCCGGGGCTCTGGAGGCGAGCAAGTCGCTTCTATTTTTTTTTTTTATCCTCCCCAAATCGCTTTGATTTTATTCCGGGGAGACAAAGCGCCGCGTGGAAGCGAGGCACGACCTGCCTCCCATCCATTCGCCCTCGGCGAATTATTTTTAAAACGATCGTTTCTTTATTATTAGCATTATTTCTTCGTTGTTATTGTTGTAGTCCGGTGTCTGGGCTTTCGGCCTTAATGCCAGGCTTTCCACCCGCTGCCAATTAAAACCGTGGTCCGAAAAGCCTCCAAATGGCTTTGTGACTGAACAGCAGTTGGCCCGCAGCCTTAGCAGGGCTGCGTAGCCTTTTTTTTTGCCACGTAAATCCGCGTCATCCCTCGCGGAAGGGGGATTATTTACGTGGCTGTTGCGTTTCCGCAGCCTAGTGCTGTAATTATTCCTCAGACCCAGATTGATTTCGCTTACGGGATGCCGCGGATGCGTTTCTGGATCCATTTTGATGCAGCCGTTGAGGTTTTTCTGATGCCCGCTCTCTAGGGACAGCCCAGGAAAGATCCGGCTGCTTCCCCCCTTTTTTTGGGGGGGCTCCGGCTTGGGGTGCCGGGTTATAAGGAACCCCCTCGCGTGCGCTCCTCCAGCAGCTCCTTTGCCGAGCCCTGATCTCGTGGCCAAGCTGGGGAGCGATTTTAGCAGGGCGCTGGGTTTGGGCTGAAAGGCTTTAAAGCGTGGAAAATTCCCCGCCCCCGCCGTGCTTCGGTGGATAATTGCTGCTGCAGGTGAGCTCTCGGAGAGAAACACGGAACACTTCGGTTGCAAAAACCTTTTTTGTGCCAGAGGGAGCTGAAAAACTGGTAAATGCCGCGACCTTTTTCTGCCCACGGCCTTTTTCTTCTGCCCCCACGTGTTTACCTTTCGCTCGGGGCTTCGTTTGCTCATTAGGTAAACGACGCTCCGGCTTTAACCCCGAAGCGCTGCCCTAGGAAGGAAACGAGCAGGCCGCCCCCGAAGCGGCAGCGCAGCTCTGCGCGCCGGACACCTTCAGGTTCCCCTCTGCCACATGAACGCCACCGAAATATCCACGAACGGGGAGGACCTGGGCTCCCCTCCCGGGCAGCGCCTTTGTCAGTCCTGTCGCTTGAATTTAACCTGGGATAAATGGAGCAAAAGAGCAAGAAATTGGTTATTTATTTATTATTTTTTTTTACGTCACTCCCCAAAGGTTCAGCTTGGTTTCTCTGCCCGGGTTAATCGAGCTGTGTGCACACGTGGATGTCTTTGCCAGTTGCTTCTTTAAATAAATACGTATTGTCGTGCGTAAATGGCCATTTTATTTGCAGGACCGATGGGGGATTTCCTTATTTCTGTGTTCTTTTTCTGTTTTTTTTTTTCCCTCCTCAGGCTTAACTGTTCCCGTTCCTTTTCCAGATTGACTCATGGTGCAAAGAGAATAGCTACGTGATAGCCGGATATTACCAGGCCAACGAACGCGTGAAAGACGCCAGGTGCGTTGGTGCAGTATTTCCTTCTGTTTGCTCTTTTGCGCCGTGCTTTGTGCTCTGCCAGCAGCAGTCACGGGCAGAAACGGGGCCCGCGGATTCCCTCTGACACCCGTCAGCTGCTCGCGCCTTGGCCTCGTGGCGCCAGCGGCCGTGGCCTTCGCTCGGGTGCAAGAGCCCCGGTCTTTGCAGGATCCCTCTGCTTCGGTGGGGGCTACAAAAGGCCGCTGCTGGAGCGGCTGCCAGCCGGTTGAAGTGCAGTTGTCGGGGAAATAGCCGGCATCTGCAGGCGCCTCCGCTTGCGCTGTTAATGTCTCGTAAACTCGAACGACTCCCGGTATCTTTTTGGAAAGTCTTTTCGAAGTGACCTAATTCTTACTGAACTGCTGAACTGTCTCGGGTTTTTGTTGTGGTTGTTGGTTCGAATCATTTTCTGACACGGTAAAGGGGCAGCCTTGAAATGGAAGAGGATTATCAGTCAAGCAGAGATCCTCTTCACTTACTATTCTTTCTGGGAATGGTCTTTTTTTTTTATTATTTTTTTTCTTCCTTCTTTTCCTCCACCTCCCCACTAGCTAACTCAAACCACCAAATAAACAGCAAGGGGCTTCGTGTGGAGCTACAACCTAGTTCTAGATGTGTGTATCAAATGTTTCCCCCTCTATTAGACAAATCCAGTATCAAGACTCATGAGAGTGCATCATGTAGTATTTAAAATCAGTATGAACAACTTGTTTAAAGCATTCTGCTCCGTTCCAGTTACTTTGCTGATGCCTATCTTGGAGTCTCAAGTATATTTTTTAAATAGCACTTCGGGTTGCTTGGGTATCTGACGGGGATGCGGACGTTGCCCTTTCCTTACAAGGGAAATACAGAGCTGCTGGAGCCGTTTTTGAAGGAGAGGAGTCAGTTTGTTCTCTTTGCGGTTTGAAAGACTGTTGTGGGCTTGTTTCTTTTAAAGCCAGACTTCATTTTTTGAAGATAACTCTGGCACCGCGTAGAGATTGCCATCTTTGAAACAGCAGAGGCTTTTCTTTAGAAGATTATCCAGTTCCGTAGAGAAGCTGGCCAGCGAGTGAATTCAAACGCAGGCTGGGAAGGCAGCTCAGGTGAAGTTTCTTTTTTAAATGCCCGTCGGGGCGCAGGAGGCTGCGGTTCTTGGTCTGGTGGAAGGAGGTGGGAGGTCACACAATCTGCACGCAGTCTGCAGCGAGCGCTTTGCTGCTCAAAAATACCTTGCCTAAGCACAGATGAGCTTCGGATCATTGCGCTGAAGAGGGGAGCTGGGGTTTTCGTGGCCATCTGACTTCGATCAAGTGGAGCATCGGCTCGATATCTTGTTCCTGTTTATAAGCGTACCGTGTAATTTTCGCGTCTCCTTAAGCATGTTTCCTGCTGCCGCGAGTGTCACGGTTCAAATAACACAATTACCTTTACCTTCCGCTGCAGTCCAAACCAGGTTGCTGAAAAGGTGGCCTCCAGAATTGCAGAGGGCTTTAACGACACGGCGCTCATCATGGTAAACTGCTTCCTTTTTCTCTCTGTGTTGTTAATATCAGGTCTGTGGTGCTGGACTAACCACTTACGTGCAGCTCTGTGTGTCCTGTAACAGCGAAGTAACCACTTTGCTCTTTCCCCACAAGTGCTTTGGGGAAGAGATGCAATGACTTGTAGCCCCTGTAGTTCTTAGTAAGTGGCTGTGGCTAGCTCTCTGTTATCTCAAAGGAAGTGGAGACCTTCTCTGCTCATGGGGTTTGAGCAAAGTTAGTGTATTCCCTGGTTAGGACCCCTTTCAGTGACTTAAATCCTTGTCTTACATGAAACAGATTGAGTTTTGTATCCTTGCCACAGCGACAAAGAGGGCTGGTGGCTTAAACCTGGAGAATTTGGCTCACGCGAAGGCAGACCAGCGCATGAATTAGAATAAGGCGTCCTGTTTGTGAAAACTTGCTTTCAATTTCATCTCTTTACTCGGGAAGACTTAAAACAGTGTTTTTTCTGCTGCACGCCAGGTTGATAACACCAAGTTCACGATGGAGTGCGTAGAACCTGCCATTCACGTGTACGAGCTCCATGAGAACAAGTGGAGGTGCAAGGACCCCCACGTGTGAGTAGACTGCGGAGTTTGTTTGTGTTTAGGTGGTGGTGAGAAGTGGTTTGTGCTTTGAGGGCTGCGTTGTAGCGAGAGGGAGGGAGAAAAAGGGATGGAGGGTGAAGGAGGGGGAGGGAGAGAGCAGCCAGCTGCTGAAGCCAGGCAGCCATGTGCCTCTTAGCCACGACTGTGTTGCAGAGAGTGTGCTTTATCGTCCTGAATGGAGGAGATGGCGAGGGTTTTCTTTGGGATTATTATTAATTCCCGGTTCTTCTCCCATCCTAGTGATTTCTGTGAGGATTGGAACGAAGCCCAGAGAATCGCTGCGTCTCTCTTGGACAGCAAGTCCTACGAAACGCTTGTAGATTTTGATAATCACCTGGATGACATCCGGAACGACTGGACAAATCCAGAGATCAACAAAGCTGTCCTCCACCTGTGTTAGGGGGATTCCTACTGACTAACTTACGGGCATTCCCACTATGTACTGAAGACACAAAAATGATATTTTTGAATGTAAATAGAGTAATATTCAGTACCTTGTGTGGAAAGCTGGCTGATTAAAAGAGTGGCGCGTCACGTTGCCAAGGGTGACGTGTCTGTAAGCTGTTGAATCCTTTTCATGAGGTTCATTAGAAGAGCTGCACGCCGTCAGTTACAGCTGTCCCTGTGGATGCCTTCCCCGTTGTAGTGAATGTTGCTGTTCCTTCAAAACCAGAACTACTTCTGCTTATCCCCGTGGTTCATATTAAAAGTTTTGACTAAGCTTTTGTACTCCTTAGAGAGAATGATTTTTAAAGATTTCTGAAAATAACTTTCAAAAGATCGGTTTTGTCCTCAGACGAGGTATTTTGAGGTCAAATACATAAACAAAATCTGAGGTCAACTGTTTTGTTTTGTTTTTCGTGGCTTGGAAGTGGCATTCTGTCAGTACAGCAAATGCAAACTGCTGAAGATGATTTTCCATGCACCTGTCACCTGGTTTGCAGTGGTTTTGTATGACACAGCCACAGAAAATGTGTTAAAGCTGCATTCCCAAATGCTACAATGATTTTCCTGCTGTCTCAGGGCATACAGCCATAGTTACTGACTGAGAAAATTAAACACAAAGTAAAATCAGATGTTTGCATAATGCTTAAAAAAAAAAAAAAGACTGGAATAAGGATTTTGAATGAAAGTTCCAAAACAGTTTGAAACTCCAAAAGAAGAGCACGAAATACCATGATCATTCTATGGATTTTTTTCTGTTTTTAAGCAGATGTAATTTTAATCTGGTTCATGCGGTATTCGTTCAAGTAAGCCTGAAGTTGAAGGCGTATGTCTGAGTACGTTGCGTCAAGGAGTCTAGATTACACTTAGCTCAGCTTTTGCCTTTCTAATTTTCATTTGTTTCTAAGAATAAGCGTAGTTGTCAATGAGGAAGCTTCACAGCACTGTTTCCTCTTACGTTATTTTTATGATATGTACTATTTTTTATCAGGTACGCCACAGGCAACGTACCTTACCTGTGCTTGCTTTTTGCTGCATTTCTGTAACAACGTAATGAATTTAATATTTATCCTCCAAATTCATTAAGACATTTAACACTTCTTACCACTAGCTGCTTCCAATGGAAGGAAATGGTGTTAGTCACCAGCCGGTGGCGGAGTATTTTCCTCGCCACCTGAAAATACACTTGGTGTGGGGATCGGCAGTTGGGTCCTTTGCGAGGAGAGGTGACGTGCACGGACAGCGCTCGCTCTGGTTGCCCAAGGCTGGCGCATGTCTGGTGTCACGCTAGGAGCTTGTCCTGCTCCTCCAGGATGGTTAATTAGTTAAGTGTAGCCTCAACCTGCAACGCTTCCTCTAGATTTTTCTCTTTCTTCCTAAAAATGTTTTTACGATGAAGATCCCAACGTCCAAGTCCTTTTTCAAAAGCAGTGAGGGGGAGAGAAATGGCCAAGGGGGAGATGAAGGTTTGACCCGAGTGGTTTTGTTTGTCTTCCTACTATGCTGAGGTGTGCTGGGCGTTACCAGAGGCACTGGCACGCGGTCCGTAGTCTCTCCGAAGCATGAGTCAGATACGCTTGCAGGAAAGGAAAATGTTTTTGCTTGCTGAATGAAAACATGCATCTAGCTCACAAGCGGTGAGATGGACGCGTTGCGGTGTGTTACACAACACGTCCAAGGCTGTATTTAAAATGTTAACGTATTTATATCCTGGGAACAGCGGTTCAGCAGTGTAGCGTTTGGAGCAAACCGTGCTGCGGGAAGAGGGCTTGCCGTACTTTGTGCAAACACCTCGTGAGGCCTCGGGAATTGTCGCAGGGACAGGGGTTAGCCAAGCTCTGCGGGGTGGTTCACCCATGCTGGTGAGACTCCTGAGCCACCGAAATGCGTTGGGAAACACTTGGGGCACCTCGCTGGAAGGGAGGCAGCTTTAAGGCTTTGTCTTCATCTTCTGCTTGCTTTTCAATGGGATGCCGTGAGCCTTTTGCCACCAGTAAAGGCCCAGGCGAGCTTTAAGCAAAAAGGATAAGCGCTGCGGTGCTCGGATCTCGTCTCACCCATCCTGTTTGCGTCGAAGGCTGGACAAAAAGCAGCGATTTCGTAAAGGCAAGGCGCCTGGAGTCCCGGTGGCTCCTGTGAAAGAATGAGGAAGCCGCCGGGGGGCTCGGTGGAGGCTGTGCTCTCTCTTCCTGCTGCTGTACCGACCCTGCCCGCAGGAACAAGCGCTGGCTGCCGGGCTGGCAGATCAGCTGCCTCTTCAGAGCAATTCAAGGTAACTCCTTTTAAAACCCGTGGGGGAAGAAAGCTTGGGGAAGGGATCTGCATCTCCCGTTCCTAAAATCACCTTTTTGTTTCGTTACCAGCTAACGACATGCAGAGGTAAACTTTTTTTTTTTTCCTTCCCTGATTAGCTCAGATTTGGAGATTGAAAGTTTACCTGCCCGGACAGTTGACCCCCAGCTCTTTACCACATCCATGGGACCTAAAGCAATAGAAAATACGTAACTTCCAGTGTGGTTTTTTTCCACTCTCAACCCTAATATTTCAGGAATGTCTGAAAATACCAGCACAAAGTACTTGGGATTCTGCGTGGGGGACGTAGGTTATTCTTTGCTGGTCCCACATCGGGACTAACCTCGAATCCTTCAGTCGCAAGGGGGGGAAGGAAGAGGCCTGAGCGTGCATTGCCGTAAGTGCCAGTTCGGCTTGAAATCAGGGATCAGACTGAAATGGGGCCCGCAGCACAAGGCATGCCCCGAGGCAGGACGTGAGCCCGGGCCGCTTCCAGCATTTGGATGCTGGGTCAAAAACCACGCGCAGACCGGCTCCAGACACCCAGAAGGGAACAGGCAGAGAGCCTGGGGGGCCTGGCGGTGTTATTTTCACCCAGAAACGAGAGCGTTTTGGAGCTGCTAGGAAAAGCAGCGGGTGTCTGGGGGTAAATCTGCGGCGGGAGCGCTTTCTGCTCCCCTGGCTTGTGCGGAGAAGGGATGGGGACAGGGGGTGTCTGTCTCGTCAGCAGGTTGGGGGATGCTCAGAAGCGAAATATCCGCACCTGGTGGAGTATCCACATCCTTATTCCTTGAGCTCGTTGTTGTGTTTGTATATGAGGATTTTTTTTTCTTAATTCAGCGAGTGAAACAATCCTGCTGGAGTTCGCTCCCCTGCCGGCGGAGGTGCCCGCGGGACGCTTCCCAGCCCACGCCGGCGTGAAAACGGGCAGAGCCCGGCCGCGCGTGGCCTGTCCCGGCTCTTCGGGGCTGGAGCAGGCGAGCAGCTCGGCTGGCGGGACGGGGGAACCGCAACCTCCTCACCCGGTGCAGGTGTCCGCGGCCGCTCCGCGTGGTGCTGCGGGGTCGTGCCCCCCGAATCTCTTCTCCAAGCGGCAGGGACGCGAAGCGGCAGCTCCGCGGGGCGCTGGCAGCCGCGGGAAGCAGCCCCCGGGGTCTCCCCGCTCGCTGGCCGCGGGCCTAATCGCTGCACTCTGCCGCTGCTGCTCCTCGTAAAAACGCCCGGAGATGCTGGGATGGAGGAGGCATTACCCGGGCGGAAGGAGCACGCGGGTGCTAATGGAGGAGGCTGTTAGCGGCCCGGCCTCGCGGCTGGCTGCGGCTCGGGAGATGTCCTCTGGGGGGGGGAAAGGTGCTTAGCCTGCTGCTGCTGAGCTGCACTTTGAGATTCGGCTTTAATTCAGCCCCCGGAGCGGAGCTGAGCGTGCTGCTGTGCCGAAAAACCTCCTCGTGTGCTCCGCCAGGAGCCCTGCAGCCGGCCTTCCTGGAGCCGGCAGCGATCCCGCTGTGCCAAACCACCCACCGAGGGCTTCATCGATTTTTTTTCTTTCTTTTTTTACTCCTGGTTTTAGACCACGTTTTCACCCAGCCTTATCCGAGAGCGCGCCCTGCCCGCCTATCTGCTTTGATTTTGGCTCGGGCTGCGTCCTTGGAGAGGATGGGGGCAGGCTGCCGGCCGCGGGCTGGGGTTTTCCGTAGCAGCACGGCGCGGGAGGCGAAATTCCTCCTCGCGTGGCTGGGCAGCCGGTGCCCAAAATCCGCCCTCACCTCCAGGGTTTCTTGGCAGTGGGCTTGGCTGTAGCTGTGGGGAGAGGGGCAGGGCGTGCTGCCCCTAAAACCCTAAAGCGGGGGGAGACGGGGAGCTCCCCGAACGCCCCCGAGCTGCATCACGGCAGCACTTTAGCCGGAGGGAGCGGTGCCAGGGCTGCCCCCGGTCTGCGCAGCGGCAGCTGGGGAAGGCTGGAGAAAGAACGCAGCCCTTCCTAGAAATGCACTCCGGAGCTTAAGAGAGAGAGGGACCTAATGGAAAAAAAAAAAAAAAAAAAAAAAACGTATAGAGGTTGTACGAGGGGATAAAAGGGAAAGCTGGGCTGAGATTAACCTGGAGCTCGGCGAGCCGGGAAGCAGCAGGCCGGTCTGCGAGGCGGTTCCCAGCCCAGGCCTCCGAGCTGCCCGCTGGGTCCCTGCTCGCCCTGGATGTGCTCCTGGCAGGGGAGCCCAGCACCCCCTGGCTTTGCGCTCAAGGTACGTGCTCGCTTCCCACCTCGCCTCCTGCTCGCTCCCGGGGGCTGCTGCCGTGCCCCCAGGGGGGTTCCTTTGAGGCCGTTTTCTCTTCAGTCTGCTGGGGGATGCTGGGGCTGCTCCACTTTCCCCAAGCCTTCATCTTCAGCTGCTTCTTGTCTCCTCCTCCTCCCTTCCCACACCCGGCATCCCCCAGTACCACTTGTCCACCCTGGGTGGCCAAGAGCCCCCCCCAGCGAGGGGCTCCTGACCCTTTTCTTTCCCCACGAAGCACCGGAGGGCAGCCAGCTCCTCGCTGACCCCATCCTCTTCCTCCCGCTGCCGATTTCCCTGCCCCCTGGCACCACCAAGGAGCTCCCGGGAGGGCCGTGGGGCTGGCGGAGGCTCCGCGGGTGCCCGTACGAAGGAGGTGGCTGGTCCGTGAGCCCACCCCCGTGCTCCCCACGTTCAGGCTCGCCCCTTTCTCCGGGTGCTTTCTCCTTGGTGCGTGGGGCTCCGTGCCGGAGGGTCCCTGCCCCGTGCCCAGCCCTGGGCACGTGCCCACGGGTGCCGTGGCTTTCCAGCCCCGTGGGGAGGAGGGGAAGGGACGCAGGATGCCGGGCTCGGTGTCAGGTATCACCACGCCAGCTGGAGACGTGCAGCAGCCCGCGGAGCTAACCACAGTTAGCTCGGCGCGCTGTTATTTCTGCGTACCCCCCCCGGCCGTCGCTTTCGGTCGCCCGCTTGGTGCAGTTTCAGCACCAAACCCGGCCGCTGCTCCGGGCTGGGCTCGCTCCAGGGCTCCTGGGTTTGGGGCCTTTTGTTTCTTGCCCAGCAGCAGCGAGCGGGTGGTTGCAGAGGGGCAGCAAGGTAGAAACGGGGGGTTGGGGGGGTTCTGCTGCACCAGCTCCGTTTGCGTGCTGAAACCGGAGCTGGTGAGGATGGGGATCCCATGGGATGCTGCGTGCACCGAGCTTGGGGAAGGAGGTGGAAAGCTGGAGCTCGCTGGGCCCTGCCCTCTGGATCTTCGTCCCTGCAGCTGAACAGGCAGGAAAGTGCATAAACCGGTTTGTTTTTCTGCTTTTCCGGGGCAAAACCGAGCCACGGGCTGCAAAGGTCTCAGCCTCCGCGTCCAGAACCGCAGGTCCTGCCTGAGCTCTTCAGCTGGGAGCCTTGCACCAGCTGCTGGAGGAAATCAGCCCTTTCTGCTTCTGTGTTTGTTGTCAAAAGCAGCAGGAGCAGAGCAGCAGAAACCGGAGCAAACCCGCTCACTTCCCCTCTCTGCTCTCCTTTGCACCGACTGCCTCCGGTGAGAGTGAAAGCCCACGAGAGCTCTGCAGTGAGGGCAGGGCTTTGCATCGAGAGCGGGGCTCTGCTCCCAGCCAGGACCCCGCAGCTCCTGGGTTCAGCCTGGCCTCACCCTCGGCACGGCTCGAGGATCTCCCGTGGCTCCTGCCTCCAGCCACGGAGGCTTCGAGGAGGCTGCGAGGGGCGGAGGGGATTCCCCGCTCGTTTCTCTGCAGAGGGGCCGTCTGGGGCTTTGCAGTCGCAGAGGAGGCGGATATGCAAAAGCCTCGGGCTGCTCTTAACGCAGGCAAAAGCGGCGGTGCTGGAGGCCGAGCGTTCACCCTCGCAGCAGGGTGGGACCTGGAGCTGTCACCGTGGGGGCAGCGAGAAGCCCTCTGCCTGCCCCCCGCTGCCAGGCTGGGTTTTGGGGTGGGCAGGTGAAACCCCGCGAGGGGCAGGAGACCCTTGCTGGCCCCCAAAACTGGAGCAGGAGCACCGGCGTGGACGGTGCCGCAGCTGGGAGCATCGCCGGGAGCTAGGACACGGGGATGCTGGGCTCCACCCTGGGCACCCCCGCACCGCACCGGAGTTTTCTGGCCTTTTCTGGCCCTTTCTGGCCCCAACCACCTGCTCGTAGGGATCCTCGGTGGTCTGGGGGGCTATGGCCACAGGGGAGGAGCACTCTTGTGCCTCCCTCTTGGAGCTCCAGGCCGGGCAGTGCAGCGGGGTGAGGGGAAAGCAGCTTTCCCCCATCGCCCCTTCCCTCCTCACCCAGGGCTCGGTTGGGGCTGGAGGGGGAGAGGGGGCTGGATGGGAGGAGCTGGTCCCCACTAACCCCATTAACCAGGTTAGGGACCGACCTTGTAAAACCCACAGCCGTCCCCACAGCCGGTCCCGGGTGGGCGTGGGAGCGGGGCTGGGACCCCCCAGCCTCACAGGGCAGGAGCTGGGATGCGACGTGCCCGCGGTGGGTGGGTGTCACCCCCTCAAAAGCACCCCGGGGAGCTCCGGGGCTGGGTTTGGCTCCGTTCCCCATCCCCACCCGCCTGCAGGAGCAGCCCCGTGCCGCCGGGACCCCTCTCTGTGCCTCCCCCCGGGGTGTAGCCGCTGGAGTTTTCCCCGACGCCGCTCCGCTGACCCCTGCGACGGGCGGCTGCGGGTTTCTGGAGCGTGAACTCATCGGGAATGCAAGCACGGCGCTGGCGCGGATGCGAAGTCGAAGCCCCAGCACCAGCCCAGGAATTTCTCTGCCTCGGCATCCCCCGGTGCCGCGGGGAAGGCAGAGCTGGGAGCCAGCAGCGCCGGGGAGCGGGGCTGCTTTGTGACCCGAGGTTGGGATATTTCCCCCCGCACTCCCTCATCCGCGAGCTGGGCAGCAGCGCTTCGCAGAGGAGGGCGCATAAATCAAGAAATTGGGTTTATATATCAAGAAACCAGGTTTATATATGCTCAAAGCTTGGGGTCCCCGGCGGGCTCCGCTCGCAGCCCCAGCGCACATCCCGATGGTCCCTGCCCAGGCTGCCCACGGGGATCTGATCCAAGAGGCAGAGCCACGGCCAGCCCGGAGGTGATGGAAAGCTCCTGCTTCGCCCGGCCTGGCCCTGCCAGGGCTGCTTGGGGAGGCACGATAAGTCCGTGGTGGAGAAAGCAGGCGGGGAGAGGAGGGTTTGCCGGGCTCCCTGCGGGGTGAGAGCGGCAGGGCCGAGTCGCCGACCCCCTTCCCAAGAAGCTTTCCCCAGCAGCTGCGGGCAGGAGGGATGCGAATTTCCCGGCGAAGGGATTTTTGCCGAGGATAATTGTAAGCGCTGACCGGCGGCTCAGAAATGTCAGCCCCTGTCCTGTTTTTTTTTTTTTTCGCACCCTGCTTCTCCGTCCCATTCCAGGGCTGCCCTCGGTCCCTCCAGCTGCAGGATTTTTTCCACCTGGATTTTCCGCAGAGCTCTCGGGGTGCCGCAGGAACCCGAGGGGGTGCTCTGCCGCCCCGTCCCATGGCACGGAGGCGTTTGGTGGGGTCGGGCTCCCGCGCTCCCTCGCCCCGCGGAGCTCAGCGCCGTGCAGCATCCCAACCTCCAGCGGGGCGCACGCAGGTGCCCAGCCCTGGGTGTGAATTTCGCAGCTGGGAATCCCTCAATTTCCTTCACGTGGGGCTCGGGCTTTTCCTAAAAACACACAAATCCCCACCCCGCTGCTCCTGCTCGCAGCCTCCTGCCCCGAAACCCTCCCGGCGTGCGGGAACGGGGGTCGCCCACGGCGGTGCGGGCAGGACGCCGCGGCGGGGCGCCGGGCTCCTTCTCCTCCCTCCCCAAAAAGTTCCTCCCGAAACTCGGCGGCCGAGATTGAGTCAGCGACGGGCCGTGACATCAGCTCGTGGTTTCTCCGCCGAGCGGCAGGGCTTCCTGTTGTGCCCCGGCAGCTCGCCGCGCTCGGGCGCCTCAATATTTATATTTATTTCTATACGCGCGCATAGGCGCGGAGGTGCGCGTTCCTGGCCGGCGAGCTCCGGTTCCTCCTTTCTCGAGGCATCGCCGGCCCCGTTCCCCGTTGTTTCCCGCAGCCCTCGCCTCTCTCTTTTCGCAGCCGGGGCCGGCAGCGGGGCCGGAGAGCCGTGCGCCGCGGCGAGGCCCCGCCAAGAGGATGAAAACATGGGGCTCAAGTTATCCTGCCTCAAAGGTGGGTCCGGGAGGGTCCTGGGCGCGCAGGGAGGGCTGGGAGGGAGGTCGCGCTCCGAGGAGCTTTGCTGACTCCTAAAGGCATCGCTGCTGCCAGCGCGGGGCTTGGCCTCTGAAGTGACGCTGCTGCAGCTTGAGCGAGGGGACGCCGGGGGGGCGGGGGGTTCCAGCCCTGGAAAATTCGGGGTACAGTCCTGAGCTCGCTCCCGCTGCCCTGGGCTTGGGGTTTGCTCAGCGGTAGGGCCGCGGGAAGGATGCTCGGGGTCGGGGTGCTCGGGGCCAGGCTGGGAGCCAGGCTGACCCCAAGCATCCTTGGGTAGCAGTGCCCGGCACGGGCCAGCTCGCTGCTGCTTTCCGTAGAAAAATGCTTTTCGTGCTTTTCACCAAACTTCACTTTTCCTAACGGGGGCCGAGCCACCACGGCGCCTGCAGGCGCTCTGGCTCGGCGAGAGGGACGTGGGAGCTGTTGGCGCGCCCAGGCCACTCGTTAGCTCCGAGTGCCACTTGGCAGGGGCTGGGACGTGGGGTTGGGGACGTTGGGGACTTGTGGCACGGCCCGGGTGGGCTGCAGGGACGGGCGGGGGGGCGGTGGCCACCTCGCGTCCCCGCGGCACCGGCACCCGTGCGGGCGCATCCCCTGCTTGGTCCGGGGATGGAGCCAAGGGCGGTTTGGGAAGCGGTGGGAACCCGGTTCCGTTGTCACAGCGAGGGTGTCCCCGGCGATGCTTCACCCCAAAATGAGCCCTCGGAGCCCTGGAGGAGAGGGGACACATCACCCATGGGGTCCCCGTCCATGGGGTCCCCATCCTGGTGTCCCCGTCCATGGGGTCCCCGTCCCTGGTGGATAAAGTTTTCCCCCCGAAACCTCCAATATTGATGAAGTTTAAAGAGCTGCCTCCCCCCTCTGTTTTCTGGTCCATTTAACCCCCCCCCCCAAAGCAGGATGGAGCATCAGCACCCACGTGCCCCCTCCCCATTTTTGGGGTGCCCGGCCAGGCAGCCTGGTGCGGGGGGCTTGGGGGTCCCAGAGACCCCCCCCCCCCAACCCTGGGGTGGCTGCAGAGAGGGGCTGGGGGACACCAAAGCACCCTGATTTCCCTCCGTCCACCCCAAAACTGGGTCAAAACCGAATTCGTTTGGGGAACCAAACCAAATTTGGGTCCCCAGACCAGCCTCGGCTCCGGCAGACAGGCTCGGAGCCCGCAATAAAACAACGCCCCCCCCCCACCCCCCCGCCCCGGCTCCCTTACACAAGGCAGGGCTTTATCCTTAATTAAAAAGAGATTAAAAATATCAGTGGCTGTCCCCGCCGGGCATTTTCCTGCTTCAGAGGAGTTAAAACCTCGCTGCCGGGCGCGGAGCTGGGGCTTTTCTCTTGATTAAAAAAAAAAAAAAAAAAAGCAGATTAAAGCTATCCGCACCCGGCGGGGCGGGTGGGCAGCCAGGGGAACGGGGGGGGTGTGGGGATTCTCTAGTGGCTTGTATAGGGTTGAGCCAACGATGCTGTTCCCGCCCCTTCTTTCTGCAGGCTTGAAGACGTGCGTGAGCAGCGGGACCGGCAGCGGGGGGGTCCCGGCACCGGGCGAAAAACACCTGCACGTGCCCTCCATCATCGTCACGCCGCCCACGCCCACGGGTGCCACGTTGTCCCGGGACGCCCGGCGGGCAACGGGGGGGACGTCGTCGCCCTGCAGCCAGTGCTGAGCACCAGGAGGGGGGCACCGGACCCCCCCGGCATCGCCCCGGGGCCGCATCCTGCCCCGCCGGGGGGGCGACGCTTCCCGGAGAGCAGCTTCGCCAAGAAGCCCCCCGGAGGAGGCCGGCGCGCGAAAGCAGATGGAAATTTAATTTTTTAATGACAGCAGCAGATGGCAAAAGGCACCAAAGTGTGTTCGCGGCACGGCGGAGCCGTTTATAGAGCGCCCGGAGGAGCCGCAGCGCGTGCCGGTGGCGCCGCGGGTACAGCGCCAGGGTGGGGGGCACCCCCGGCCCGCGGCGCCCCGAGCGGCCTGCGGTGGTCGGGGGGTGGGGGGGGACGGGGCTCAGCACCCCCGGGGGCTGGAAGGGAGAGGAGGGGGTGTGGGGGGTGGGTAGATGGATGGATGGATGGATGGGTGGACGGACGGATGGACAGGAGGATGAATGGATGGATGGGTGGGTGGTTAGATGGGTGGGTGGTTGGATGGATGGATGGATGGATGAAGGGATGGATAGATTGATGGGTGGGTGCTTAGATGGGTGGGTGGGTGGGTGGGTGGATGGATGGATGGATGGATGGATGGATGGATGGACGGACGGACAGGAGGATGAATGGATGGATGGGTGGGTGGTTAGATGGGTGGGTGGGTGGATAGATGGATGGATGGGTGGGTGGGTAGGAGGATGGGTGAGTGGTTGGATGGATGGGTGGTTGGGTGGGTGGGTGGGTGGGTGGGTAGATGGATGGATGGGTGGGAGGATGGATGGATGGGTGCTTGTGTGGGTGGGTGGGTGGATGGTGGGGTGGAAGGGTGAGTGGGTGGGCAAGTGGGTGGATGGATGGAGAAGTTGGTGGATGGGTGTGTGGATGGATGGATGTGTAGGTGGGTGGAGAGACGGCTGGATGGGTGGATAGACGGGTGGATGGGTGGATGGATGGATGTATGGATGGATGGATGGATGGATGGATGGATGGATTCATGGGTAGATGGATGGAGGGATGGACGGATAGATGGATGGAGGGATGGGTGGGTGGGTGGATGGTTGGGTGCGGGGATGGGTGGGTGGGTGGGTGGACGTCCCTTGGGTGGACAGGCAGCAGAGGACGGACCACCACAGATGACTGCATTGACAGGCGGAGCAGTGTGAGTGGTACAGGCGGTGCAGGTGCATGGGGGGTGATCAGAGCGGTGGGTGGACGGACAGACGGACGGACGGACGGACAGACAGAGGGACGGATGGAGAAACCGGGCGGGCAACAAGGAAGCAGGCAGCTGTGTGACAGCCAGCGCCTGAACGCGTGCGGCTGCCCGGGGACACACGGTCAGGGCAGGGCTGGGGGAGGCCGGAGGACCCCACAGGGGGTACGGGGGTACCGGGGGTACCGGGGTACGGGGGTACGGGGGGGGGGGACGGCCGCCATGCCCCGAGGGGCGCTGCCCGCCCCGGCCGCCAGGGGGCAGCAGGGAGCAGCAGGGAGCGGGGCGCACTGCGCATGCGCGGCACCGGGGAGTCGCGCGCTCTCTCTCTCTCTCTCTCTGCCCCCACGGCGCCCTGGCAACAAGTGCTGAGCGCTGATTGGTCGGCGCACCCGGAGGCGCTCGGATTGGTCCCGCGGCCAGCCGCGCACACCTCCCCCCCGCGGCAACCAATGGGAATCCAGGGGCGAGCCGGACAACCAATCAGAGAGCTCTGAGTTACGCCGGGTCCCGCCCTCAAGCGGAGACCGCGAAAAAGCGCCCGGCGGCGGGAAGCGGGCGCGGTGGGCGGGGCTTGGAGGCCGCGCAGCCAATGGGGAAGCCGGGCGCGTGGCGGGCCGAGAGCCGGTTCCGGTTCCGGTGCCGGTGCCGGTGCCGTCGCCATGGAGCCGGCCGAGGCGGAGTTCCTGGCCGAGAAGGAGCTGGTGACGATCGTGCCCAGCTTCAGCATGGACCGCGTGCACCTGATCGGGGTGGGGTCCCGGGGTCAGAAATGGGGGTTTGGGGGGCAGGGGTGGGGGTTTGGGGTCAGAAATGGGGGTTTTGGGGTCAGAAGTTGGGGCTTGGGGGTCGGGGCTGAGGGATTTAGCGCCAGGGGAAGGGTGTTTTGGGGGAACAGGGGTTGGGGGATCTGGGGGATGGAGCTGAGGGGATTTGGGGTCAGGGATGGGGGGTTTGGGTTCAGGGATGGGGATTTGGGGTCAGAAATGGGGGATTTGGGGTCGGGGGAAGGGTGTTTGGGGGGACAGGGGTTGGGGGATCTGAGGGGTGAAGGTGAGGGGATTTGGGGTCAGGGATGGGGATTTTGGGGTCAGAAATGGGGGTTTGGGGGCCAGGATCGGGGGGTTTAGGACCAGGGAAGGGTGTTTTGGGGGGACAGGGGTTGGGGGATCTGAGAGACGGACCTGAAGGGATTTGGAGTCAGGGATGGGGGGTTTGGTGTCAGAAATGGGGATTTTGGGGTCAAAGGTGGGGATTTTTGGATCAGGGGTTGGGGGTTTGGGGTCGGGGGTTGGGTGTCAGGGGCCGAGGAGCTTTGGGGGGTGGGGTCTGGGGGATTTTGGAGACAGGGCTGGGGGGTTGGGGTCAGGATTGGGGAGTTTGGGGACAGGATCAGGGGGATTTGTGGGTCGGGGATCAGGGATTTGAGTCTGGGGCTGAGGGCATTTGGGGTCAAGGGTTGAGGAGCTTTTGGGGTAGGGATATGGGTTTGGGGTCAGGGGATGGGGGATTTGGGGTCAGGGATGGGGGATTTGGGGTCAGGATCAGGGTTGGAGGATTTGGAGTGAGGATCGGGGGAGGTTGGGGTCAGGGGCTGAGGGATTTGGGGTCAGGGCCTGGGGGATTTGGGGATCGGGGCTCAGGAGCTGCGGGGCAGAGCCTGGGGGAATCAGGGGCAGGGAGAGGGGCTGGGGCAGGCGTTGGGGCAGAGGGGAGAGGAGCCAGAGGGCTGCGGGGTTGGGGGATCGAAGGGTCGAAGGGGGGCAGGGGCTGGGCTGGGGGGGGAGCAGGAGGTGGAGTTCCAGGCGCTCCCCAACTCAGGCTTTTCAAAATCAGCCCCCCTGAAAACGCCCCAGGAGCGGCCGGGGCCAGGTGAGACGGGCGCTGCGGTGGCTGAGCCCTTTCCAGCCGCCGCCTTTCCGTCTCCGGTTCCTCTTCCAGGGGGACCTGGGCCCTTTCAATCCCGGGCTGCCGGTGGAGGTGCCCGTCTGGCTGGCCATAAACCTGAAGCAGAGGCAGAAGTGCCGCCTGGTTCCCCCGGCGTGGATGGACGTGGGTAAGCTGCAGCGGGAGCAGGGGAAACACGAAAAGCCTCTGCCGTCCGCCCTTAACGGGGCGCTCGATTCACCAAATACGAATTAATTCTGAGGGAAGGAGCTGATTTTCCTCCCCTTTATGTTCGCAAGGAATGAAATCTTCCTGGTCGGGTCAGGGCCGTGCCTCCTGTTCCTCCGGGGAGCGCGAGGGCCAGGGGGTGAATTTCGGTTTCAATCCCCGGCCCTTCGCTCACCTGCAGCGGGCGGCTGCCTCGCTCCGTGCCCGTCCCGAGCGGTGACACGGCGAGCGGCGCTCGCGTCCCCAGCAGGGCTTCCTCGTGGGGCCCTCGGGCTGCCTTTTTTTTCCCCGGGGGGGAGAGGGGTGGGTGTGGAGCAGGGAAGGGTCTGCCGGCGCCCGACCGCTCCCGGCTGCGTTGCAGAAAAACTGGAGGAGATTCGGGACCAGGAACGCAAGGAGGACACCTTCACCCCGATGCCCAGCCCCTACTACATGGAGCTGACGAAGCTGCTGTTGAACTAGTGAGTAGGAAACGTTTTGTGAGTAGGAAACGTTTTGTGGCAGTTTTCCGCCTCGCCGCCTGCTCGCCCGGACGGTTTCTCGGGCTTTCAGCGGCGGCCCCGGAGGGCCGGGGGAAAAGTGAGAGTTCACGGGGGCTTCGTTTACACGGCGTGCCCGGATCCTGCTGCGGCAGTTCCCTCGTGGTGACTTTGCGCCTCAGTAGCTGGGGGTGGCTCGTTCCGCGGCCTGAGAACCAGGGCTGTGCCGCTTTATCGGGCGGCAGCTGAGCGTGGAGGCCTTGGGAACCGGCACCGCTGTTGCACGGCAGCAATCCG
This sequence comes from Anser anser, assembly GCF_964211835.1. Classification (NCBI taxonomy): domain Eukaryota; kingdom Metazoa; phylum Chordata; class Aves; order Anseriformes; family Anatidae; genus Anser; species Anser anser. The sequence goes on from NC_139732.1 coordinate 21,727,115, forward strand.
TTCGGCAGCCGCAGCCCTCCCGGCTCCTGCCTTGGCTCTCCTTCAGGAGGGAAGCTCCCCTCGCCTCAGCCTGAGGAGTGGGAGGCCGGGGAGATTCGGAGTCTGAACCCGTGCCTGCTGAGGCATTTCGCTCGTGAAATGCGCTGGCGGGGAGCTTTTGGAGCGCTCTGAGCCCTTGGTGGCGGTCGTTGAAGCGCTGCCTCCTCCCCTGGAGGCGAAGCTCTTGGCGCACGGCTCCTTCCCTCGCGCCAGGATAACCCCGTGGATGGATCTGATCTCCTGAGGTCCTCGCGGCAGGGCTGAGTCGCCTTAACGGGAGGGTGCAGCACAGCTTGGGCAGTCCTTTCGGCTTCACGCTCCCTGGTGGGAGCGCGGCGCTGGGGCTCGGATCGCAGCCGAGCCCTCGCGGTTCCCTGCTGCGTGTGGCTCCGGCCAGGTTGTTGGCCTCGCTTGCGCCTCGCACCAGCTGGGCGATTAAAGAGCAGAAGGATTGCAGTGGGAACCAGCTGCTGCGGCAGGGCTGAGGGTTCCTGGGGAAATAAACCTCCCCCAAAAACATCCCAGCAGCAGGAGCGCCAGGCCGGATTTCACTGTGGAGCTGCGGGTTGAGTTTCGATTCTTTTATATCACAAACTGCTCTGCTTATGCCTTCGGGGGCTGAGGAGCTGCCAACGTTGCTTACACAAGTCCCTTGCAGCCCGCTCTGCTCCTCTGTTTTGTTTTATTTTTTCCCCCAGCGCCTCCGACAACATCCCCAAAGCCGACGAGATTCGCACGCTGGTGAAGGACACGTGGGACACGCGCATGGCCAAGCTGCGGCTGTCGGCGGACAGCTTCGTCAGGCAGCAGGAGGCTCACGCCAAGGTGCGCCGGGGGCAGAGGTTCGCTAGCCCCGCCAGGAGCTCTCCGGGGCCCCGTGCGAAAGGAGAACTCCCGTCGGTTCTGCGCTTCTCCTGGCCGGGGGTGGCGGCCGGGCTGGTCCCTTGGGGTGTCACCGAAGGCAAACAGGGTGCCGCGGAGCTGCTTCACGGGTTCCTCGTCCCACGTCGGCGGGCTGGTTTCCCCCCCAAACTCTGCCGCTCTTTTTTTTTTAGCTGGATAACCTAACCCTGATGGAGATCAACACGATCGGGACTTTCCTCACCCAAGCCCTGGACCACATGTACAAGCTGCGGACCAACCTGCAGCCCGCCGAGAGCTCCCAGTCCCAGGACTTTTGAGGTACCCGCACCCGCCCTAAAACCTCCCGGGAGAGTCCGGAGCCTGCCAGGGAGCTGCTCGGGTGCAGGCGGTGGCTCGCCGGCGCTCGGCTGCTCTCCGACGGTGTCGGGCAGAGCTCTCTGCCCCGCGGGGCGTGGGTGTACTTCACAGAGGGGACTTCTGAGGGCAGCACAGGCCACACGCCGGCTTGGAAAGCGATGAATTTCCAGGCGGCGCTTCGCCGGGAATCCGCTCAGAGCCTTGAAAGATGTGCGGGTAGCGAGAGGTGTGGGCCGGGGGGGGATCGGCTGGGGGGCACCTCCGGCCGCTCCGGGGAGGAGGACGGAAGGAAAGGGCTTTCCCTCTCCCGCCCGGGCTGTTCTGTACTGTGCCTCACTGCTATTTGTATCTGAAACCGCGCGGAAATAAATAAAACGACCGGCAGCTGAGCGAACTGCACCGAATTTTTCTCCCGGTGTTTTGTTCCAGCACCCAGCACGGGGTGGAGGGGGTCAAACAACGCTTGGGGGGTCACACGCTGCCTGGGGAAACCCGCAGCTCCCACGGGGCAGCCCCACGGGGCGAGGGCGCGATCCTGGCTGGCACCAGGCTGGGCTGATGGCAGCTGAAAATCCTCCTGGGGACGGGAAAATGGCAGCTCCAGCTCGCCCCGGGCTGCGCTAGGGCACGGCCCCCCCCTTAAATCCCCCCCCCCCAGCGAGGCCGTGGGCTGCTGGCACGGCGCGGGCCGAGCTTGGCTCGGAGCAGGGCTGCTTCCCCGCGGCTGCTGGGGCAGAAAGAATCCTTTGCTATCGTTGAGGAAGATTTTATTTCCGTGGACGCTTCCAGAAATTACAGCCATATGTTCGTAAAGACCTAATTGCTACATTCGACAAATAATAGATTACATTACAACGAATCCAAACAAGCACAGATAGAACGGGTTTAGGGCTTATTTTTTTTCCTTTTTTCTCCCCCCCCAGTTATTTTGTTGTTTTCTGTCGCAGCATCTGACCTGCCCTGCCTTTCCTGCCCTACTCCTGGCTCCGCCGTTACCGGTAAGGACAAAGAGACCCGACCCGGGGGGAATCCTCCAAGAAGCTGCAAGCACCGGGTCAAAAACTTGATTATGGGCTGCCGAGGGGGGGGGAAAATCTCAGCGTGGGAGCCGCTGGCAGCCCAGCCGGCCTCCTGCCCGTGGCCGTGGAGCTGCAGCAGCTGCCCCGCTGCGGCGCGGCGGCGCTGGGGGGAGAAATTTTGCCGAGGATTTTTCCGCCCCCCCCCAGCCCGGCGCGCGGGGGAAAGGGGAAGGCGAGCCGAGCAGCCAGCGCCTTCCGCCGCGTTAAAATTCATCGCGGAGCCCGGAGCTGGCGGGGGGCTAGGCCGGGGGCTGGCGCCGCAACTGGGATTTAAAGAAGATTAAACTAATTTCTGTCGCAAGGGCGTTTTGCTCTTTAATCTCGCGCAGCTTTTTTGGTGAAGCCAAGGGGAGGGAGGGAGGGAGGGAGGGAGGGTTATCGCTTCCTCTGCGAGCGCAACAAGGGAATTGAAAGCAGGAAGCAGAGGTCACCTTTCCCCGCAGATGCGAGCCTGCCTGGTGGCAAAATTAAAAAAAAATACGTAAATTATTTCTTTTTTTTTTTTTAAAACCAGCTTCCCAAGGTGGGCGCTGATGAGCAAAAGCGACTGCGGCCGGCAGCGACTCCGAAGCGGTTTCGGGAGCCCAGCGCGGATGCTGTGACCCGGCACCACGGCGCTGCCACCGCACCGGGGGGGGCGAGGAAGGGCTCCAGCGGGGTTGTCCCGAGCTTGGCGAGCACCCCGGGGAGCCAGGCGTGCGCCGAGCCTCGGGGTGCACCCCGATTTCCCCTGCCCAAACGCCCTCGCTCCGCTCTCTCCAATCGTCTCGGGGTTTCGGGGGATTTTGGGGCTGCGACCGCCGCGGCTGGGGCTTGGTGGGGTTGGGTCCCCCCCCATCCCCGTGCTGCCCCTTTCCAGCCCCCCCCCCCTCACAGGCAGCCCCGCTGGCTTTTGGGTTTGGGGCCGGCGCGCCTCGTCCCCCCCACCCCAACGCGGCACCGCAGCTGCCCGAGCGCTTGGAGGGACCTAAAAAGCCCCAGAAACCAAAGGGAAAAAAAAAAAATCAGAATTGGAAGGATATTGGGGGGGGTGGGGGGGCTGCCGGTGTGACAGCACCTGCCCCGGTGGAAAAGGGGATTTTTTTTTGTTTTTCTGAAATTCTTTTAAAACGCTTCAGTAGCTTTTCTGTCCTGACCAGCGGCAGTACCGGCGCTAAAAGCAGCTCCTTGTGCCAAAAAAAAGAAAGAAAAAGGGGTGGGAGGACAGGGGGAAATAAAGGCAAAAAAAACAAAAAAGCAGAAACATTTAAAAAAAAAAAAAGCAAGCTTTTTATAACAATAATTAAAGTAATAAAAACATACAAAAACTTTGTCTTTTTTTAATATATATACACAGTACAAGGCTGAAGCACCTTTTTTTTTTTTTTTTTGACTCGAATTGCAAAAAAAACACCCAACCCCCCCCCCCCCGCCCCGCGTCGGAGCCCCCCCGCCCGCCGCAGAGGAACAAGAAGGTACCTCCAGGAGTTCAGGGACTTTATTTTAGAGCCAAGTGCATTTTCCAGTGGAAAGCCCCGCGGTGATGGGGGGGGAAACGTTTGGGGTGGAGGTTGGGGGGGGGGGGACACGCTCGGCAGCCGCCCCGCCACCGGCCCCGCGGGGCTCCTCCGGCTTTAGTGTTGTCGGTGGAGTTTTTTTTAATCGGATTTTTTTTTTTTTAATTAAAAAAAAAAAAAAAAGAGCTATATAAAGTGTTGGGGGGTGTGTGTGGTGGGGGGGGGTCGCAGCGCCCTGCCCCGGGGACGGGGGGTCAGCGCCCGGCTCCCGCCTTCCTTTTGCTTCATGCATGGCACATTCTCCGTTTTAAATTTATTATTATTATTATTATTTTTTTTCATTTTATTTTTATTTTTTTTTTAATTTTGTTTTTTGTTTTTTTTTTTTAGCTTCAAACCTCCCAGTGAAAAATATTAAATATTCAAGGTAATAAAATAGATTATTATTTCTAGACTATGTGTTCGGCCGAGCCCAGGGGGCGTCACCTGGGGTACCCCTTGAAATAACCCCGAGACCACTGCATGGCGGGCAAGGCAAGGCACTTCCGCAGGTGATCCAGCTCCGCTTGCAGCCGCTCGCGCTCCGAGACCATCTTCTGCTTCTGGGTCCGCAGCTCCTGCGGGGACAGGGCACGGTTGGGGGGCGGGGGGGGCGCACGGGCAGCCTCTGGGGTTGTGGTGCGGGGAAGGGCTCGTCTGGGTGCCCCATGGAGGGGGGGGAGGGTGAGGGGTGGGGGCACGGGGTGGGGGGCACCGAAGGGGGATAGGGGCACCGAAGGAGGATGGGGCGCTGCAGAAGGGGGTGTTGCAGGTGTAGGGGGGCACCAAAGGAGGGTGGGGGCACCAAAGGAGGATGGGGAACTGGAGGCTGGGGGCACCACAAAAGGATAGGGGCACTGCACGAGGATGGGGTCACCACAGGAGGATGGGGTCTTGCAGGAAGATGGGGGCACCAAAGAGGATGGGGGCACCAAAGGAGGATGGGGTCCTGCAGGGGGATGGGGGCACCAAACAGGATGGGGGCACCAAAGGAGGACGGGGGGTACCAAAGGAGGATGGGGGCACTGCAGGGAATGGGGGCACTGTAGGGGAATGGGTGCACTGCGGGAGGATGGGGGCACCAAAGGAGGATGGGGGCACCAAAGGAGGATGGGGGCACCAAGGGAGGACGAGGAACCAAGGGAGGATGGGGGCACCATAGCAAGATGGAGGCACTGCAGAGAACGGGGACATGGCAGGAGGATGGGTGCCTCCACGGAGGACGGGGGCACTGCAGGGGGATGGGGGCACCAAAGGAGGACGGGGTCCTGCAGAGGCTGGGGGCACCGCAGAGGCTGGCTGCCCCGAAGGATGGGGACACGGCAGGAGGCCGGGCGCCCCCCACTCACCGCCATGCTGTGCGAGAGCTGCTCGGCCGTCAGGCTCAGGCTGTAGTGCTGCGCCTCCAGCCGCCGGCACTGCGTCTGCAGCACTTGGCGCTCCAGGTTTTGTTCTGCAAGGCACGGGGACGGGCTGAGCGCCCCAAAAACCCCCAACTCCCTGCCGGCACCCGCGTCCTCCCGGGGAGGACGCAGCCTCCTCCAGCCCCCCCCCCACGCCAACATGTTTCTCCCTAAAACCGGGCAGGGAAACGAGGTCTGGGTGCCGTGCCCGGGGACGAAGCTGGCCAGGAAGCCAGGATGGGGTCTCCGGGTCCGTGCACGGCGACGCATCCCCATTACCCCCATCTCCACCCCCCTGTTTATTTCATAAAGCAGCAAAATTCCACACCCTCTGTACCGTACCTTCTATATGTTCCTGGTAAGCCTCAAAAATTGCCTCGATCCCTTGCCACTTGGGCCTGGGGCACTCCTCCTCCTCCTCCTCCTCCTCTTCCTCCTCCTCCTCCTCCTCCTCCTCGGAGGCCGAGTCCCGGGGCGGCGGCGGGGCGAGCGCCCGGTGGGGCAGGGGCCCCTCGGCCGTGCCGTTGTGCGGGGCCAGGCGGCTGGAAGCCTGCAGCTCGGGGATGTTGTAGTGGATGGAGGCGTCCAGCTTGTGGTTCTGCTCCGCCGTCAGCGCCGCCGTCCCCCCTGCGGGCACCGAGCGTCAGCCCCCGCCCGCCAGCGCCTGCGCCCCTTTTTTTTTTGCCTCCCTCCTGCGCGTCGGAATTAACGGGGCTGGCGGCAAACCGGGCGCGCTTTCCCAGCCGTTTTACCTTCCCCTACAACCACGGGAGCCGTGCCGTCCCGCGACAACTCACCGGGATGCTCCGGGAATGGGGTTACGGGCGGATTAGCCCGCGAGGATGCGCCCTCGGTGGTGCCAACCCACTGGGGAGGTTCAGGGGGGGGGGTCTCCTGCCCGTGTCCCCCCCATGGGATTCCTGTTCCCCACGCCCCCCGCCGCACCTTTGTGCTTCTGCAGCGCCTTCTGGGTGGACTGCAGCACCGACTCGTGGAACTGGTGGGCAAACTCCTCGGCGATGAAGGGCTCCCAGGGCTTGCTCTTGCCGTTCACGCTGTGGGACAGCGGCACCGGGATGTCCTTGGGCAGGGGGCCCCGGACGTAGCTGAGGATGCTCAGCGCCTTCTTCCCGGCGTGCCCGTCGCTCAGCCGGGGCTTCTCGGTGGCCACGGCGGCCAGTTCCTTAGCCCTGGTGAGCTCCGGGGCTCGCAGCTGCTCCAAGCGCCCCGGCTCCGCCGGCTTCTCGGGCACGGCGCCGGCAATGCCCATGGGCTTATCCGGGTCCAGCAGCAGCGGCTGCACCGGCGGCTCTGCGGGAGGAGGAACGGGGTTGGAAAACCATGCCCTGCATCCCCGATGTCACGCAGGGATGCTCCCGGCCGGCCACGAGGAAGGGGGAAGAGGGGCTCACCGGCGGCGGGGCCGCTGGGGCTGTCCCGCGGCGAGCTCTTCACCACCACGGCGCCCGGCGTGGTCTTCTGCTTCATGGCCTGCAGCATCTCCACCAGCTTCTCCTTGTCTGCCGCATGGGAAGCTGAGGTTTAGTGTAGCCTCTGCTCAGCGGGGCAAGCTCCCGGCCACCCGTGGGGCGACGTGGCACCCCCCCGTGGCAGGAGGAGAGGGGCCCCGCCGAGCTCGGCGCGGGGCATGGCTGTTACCTTTCCTCTTGTCGGCGCTGATGTGCGTGAGGTTGAAGATGGTGAGGAACCGCTTCTTCTCCTCGAAGTTGGGGCTGTTGTTCATCTCGTCGGGGCTGTAGCGGGTGGAGAGCGGGAGGCGCGGGGAGGGCGTGCGGCGCTTGTTCTGCACCGTCGGCGGCGAGGGGCTCCTCTCCCGCAGCATCCGCCGGCGCTTGCGCCGCTTCTGGCTCAGTAACTCCTCCTTCTGCTGCTGCGTGGTGAGGCCGAAGAGTTGCAGGAACTCCAGCTTCTGGGGCGCCAGGGGACAGCGGAGCAGGGTTACCTCCAGACTGGCACAGCACCGTCCCTATCCCGGTCCCCATCTCGGTCCCCATCCCATCCCCATCCCATCCCCATCCCAACCCCAACCCCATCCCTATCCCATCCCATCCCCACCCTCATCCGATCCCACCCTCATCTGATCCCATCCCCATCCCATCCCCATCCCATCCCCATTCCCATCCCCATCCCATCCCATCCCCATCCCATCCCCATCCCATCCCCATCCCCATCCCCATCCCATCCCCATCCCATCCCCATCCCCATCCCCAACCCCATCCCCATCCCATCCCCATCCCATCCCAAATCCCATCCCCATCCCATCCCCATCCCCATCCCCATCCCCAACCCCATCCCCATCCCATCCCCATCCCCATCCCCATCCCATCCCATCCCCATCCCATCCCCATCCCCATCCCCATCCCATCCCCATCCCATCCCATCCCCATCCCCATCCCATCCCCATCCCCATCCCATCCCCATCCCCATCCCAATCCCATCCCCATCCCATCCTCATCCCCATCCCATCCCCAACGCATCCCATCCCCATCCCAATCCCATCCCCATCCCACCCCCATCCCAACCCCGACCCCATCCCTATCCCATCCCATCCCCAACCCGTCCCATCCCCATCCCCACCCTATCCCATCCCATCCCCATCCCACCCATCAGGGCAATGCAGCTGCCCTCCAGGGATGGAGGACCCAGACCACGGAGTGCCGTGGCCGTACCTCGGAGGACGTGTCCAGCTTCAGCGGGGGCTGCTCGGCCACGCACCGGAGATGTGCCCGCACCTCCTCCTCGTCGCTGTCATCGCAGGAGTCGTCCAGGTCGTAGTAGTAACCTGGGGAGGGGGGGAGAGGCTGGCGTCAGCCCTGGGGGGCACGCTGGGACCCCAGGCAGCTGCCCCATCCCCGCCGGAGCGGGCACGGCAAGGCCTGCCCCACACCGGGCTCCGACGCCTCCTCCCCGCTCGCCCAGCCCTATTAATATTTAAAGCAGCTTATTAGCCTCGGTTCATCATTTATTAATCGGCCATGTCTCCAGCGGAGGATTTACCGAGCCGCTCTGATTTGGGCTTTCAGGAGCCGTCGCACCACACGCCGCCGTGCTGGGCTGCCGGCATCCCCGGGGGACCCCCCTGGCCGCCCCCACAGGGGGTCCCGCTGCCCCCCGGGGGAGGGGGGTCCCAGCGCACTGCAAGCCCCCACCTCACCTTTCTCACGGGCCTCCCTCCGCCGGCGCTCCTCCAGGTCGAGCTTGCTGACCAGCCTGCGGTGCTGCTGCACGAACTCATCGTAGATGTACATGGGGTCCTGGGCGCGGGGCGGGGGGGCTCTGTAGGGCGAGCTGGGCTTGGCGGCCTCGCCGAAGGGGGCGGCTGGGGCTAACGGGGGTCTCTGCTGGCTGAGGATGCTCTGCGTGGATTTCTCCAGCTCGGCCAGGAAGGGCGCGTGGGCGAAGCCCCCGTGCTCGGGGGCGCCAGGCTCCCGCGGCGGGGGGTATTTCTCCAGCGCCTCCCTTTTCCTCGCCCCGTCCTCCAGCTTCTCGGGGCAGAAGACCCGCTCCACCTTCACCAGCGGGATGCCCTGGCGGCTGGGCTCGAAGGGGGGCGGGTGGCCGTGGAGGGCGTGGGGCTCGGGGAGGCGCCGGGGAGGGTCGGGGGGGCTCTCCATCAGGGAGACGGGGTTCCAGAGGGACGTGGTGATGGGGTGGTGCTGGGGCTTGGGGGAGATGAGCGGCGGTGGGCCGCCGAAGTGCTGCCCCGGCTCCCGGATGCTCGGCTCGTGGCGGCTTGGTCCTGACCTGCGGGGAGAGGAGAGGGATGGAGAGGTGAGGAGAGGGATGGAGAGGTGAGGAGAGGGATGGAGAGGTGAGGGGAGGGATGGAGAGGTGAGGGGAGGGATGGAGAGGTGAGGGGAGGGATGGAGAGGTGAGGAGAGGGATGGAGAGGTGAGGAGTGGGATGGAGAGGTGAGGAAGAGGGTGGAGAGGTGAGGGGTAGGGTGTAAAGGTGAGGAGAGGGATGGAGAGGTGAGGGGAGGGATGGGGAGTTGAGGAGTGGGATGCTGCACCCAGAAAAAAACCAAACCCTGTCTGCAACCGGATTCTGGGGTAGAAATGCACCAGTTAGGCCGACCCAGGTGGGTTTGGGAATGGGGTTTGGTGCACGTGGGGCTGCGGGACCGACTGCAGAGGTCGGGAGCACCGCGGCACCGCTGCGCCATGCTCAGCCCCTCCTGCGCCACAGCCGAGAGGGACAAGGGGAAGGCCTCGGGCTGTTCCCCCCCTGGGGACCCTGTCCCCGCAGCTGACACGCGGGGGCTGCCCACGTCCTCGCCCCCCAGCACAGCTCCCACAGCCGGGTCGGTGCGCTGGGGCGCAGGGCAGGGGACCCCAGGCTGGACCCCACCACGGGGCTGGGACAGCATGGGCACCCCACACCGCCCTGCTCTCGCCGCACAAAGAGGGACACCCCGGCAAAACCTCCCCTGAACACCCCGGGAAGGAGCAGACCTGTTAGCAGGATAAATATTTCATGCGCCGGAGCTGGGCGCTTAACGCTTTTCCGCTCGAGCGCCCTGGCCCTCTGCGCAGCGCAGCAGCGCGCGGCTCAGCACCGCCAGCCGTGGCACAGCGCCACCGAGCCCCGGCACGAGGCACCCGCGGCGCACGGGACCCGTCTCCTCCGACCAAAAGCATCCCCTGCCCTGGCCGAAATCGGTCCCTGCCCCTCCCCGCCGGGCTGTTTGGTGGCGTATGGGCCGGTTGTGGGGGCACGGGCAGCCCCTGGTGGGGCTGTGCGGGGTGCTGGTTTGGGGACAGGGATGGGAAGAGCAACGGGGATGGGGATGGGAAAAGTGATGGGGATGGGGACGGGGATGGGGATGGGGACAGGGATGGGAAAAGTAATGGGGATGGGGACGGGGATGAGAAAAGCAATGGGGATGGGGACGGGGATGGGAATAGCAATGGGGATGGGGACGGGGATGGGAAAACTTAATGGGGATTGGGACAGGGATGAGAATAGCAACAGGGATGGGGACGGGGATGGGAATAGCAACGGGGATGGGGACAGGGATGGGGATAGGGACAGGGATGGGAAAAGTAATGGGGATGGGGATGGGGATGGGAATAGCAACGGGGATGGGGACAGGGATGGGGATAGGGACAGGGATGGGGACGGGGATGGGAATAGCAACAGGGATGGGGACGGGGCCGCCCGCCCCCACGTGCTGCCGTGCTCAGGGTGACCTTGCTCTCTCCTCCCCCCTTCGGAGAGGGACGCGCGGCTCGGGGCGGGCGGCTGCAGCAGGCACTTGCCATTATGCAGCCCCGCAATCCGCTCCTTGTTATACTCGATTAGCTGCGCTAATCCCCTTGATACCCAAAAATAACAATGGAAGCCAGCAGCACAGCCGCCCGGAGGAGCCTGCAGTGCCGGAGCGCTCAGCAACCGAGCGAGAAAACCCGCATCGAGCCCGGGGGGGTGGGGGGGGGAGGTGGCACGGGGTGCCCCCCCTCGCCTCGGCACGCTGCAGGGGGAGCAGCTTTGGGGGCGAGGGCTGTGCTAGGGGGCGAGCTGCAATTAGCGGTGCCGCCGCCTCGGCAGCACCTGGCCGCTCGCCGCTGGCCCCCGGCCACCTCCCGGGCTCGCCGCCTGCCGCCGCGCAGATGTCGGGCACCGGCGACGGCCGGAGCTGCCAGCGCAGCCGGCCCGGCTGGCACCGCGCGGCGGGGACCTGCTGGCACCGGGCAAAAGGAACCGCTTCTGCTCGCCCGGCGGGTGGGAGAGAGGTGGGGTCTCAGCTAGCTAACGGGGAGCCTGAGCCAGCTCTTGGGGGGGCGCGCAGCCACGGGGACCGGCAGCAGGAATGGCTGCAGTACGGGAAAAACCCCACTAGACGTTCGGGAAGATGAAAAACGGGAGCAGGGACCGCAGAAAGGGGCAACCTCCGTCCTCGGGAAGGGTCGAAATTAATTTGGAGAGCGTGCCCTGGGCAGGGTTTAAGAGCAGGAGCCCTACCTGGGGTTCTCCGGGCGGTGCTCGGGCTCGGGCTGGCTCGGGGCGCGCCCCATGTCGAGGTGCTGCTCCAGCACCTGCTGCCGAAACTCGGAGACCTGGGACTGGCGGTCCTCCTTCTCCTGGCGCAGCCGGCGCTGCCGCGCCAGCCACTTCTCCTCCTCGTTGGTGCGGTGGATGAGCAGCGCCGTGGCCGCGCTGCTGCCGGGCAGGGGGAACACGTTGTGGTTGGGGATGAGGCTGGGCACGGGGTGGTGCGAGGCCGGCGGCTGGTGCAGCGGGTGCTGGATGGGCTTCGGCGTGGGCAGCACCGAGTCCTTGAGTTTCTCTGCAGGGGGGGGCACAAAGGGGAGCCGGAGCGTCGGGAGGGCGCACGCCAAACCCCGCCTTGGCGTTTCGGGGAGCGGCCCTGCAGGTGTAAGGTAACGGGGGCCGCCAGCACGAAGCCCCCCCCGCTCCCCCCCGGCGCCGCGCAGGGGGCTGCCCGCCCGCTGCCAGCCCAGCTGCTTGGCGTGCCCGGGTGAAGGCAGCCGGCACAAACCCCGCGGCGCCTCTCCAACAGCCCCGGCGCTCCGCAGCGGCCCCGCCGAGCGCGCCGCGGCAGCTGGGCTTTTGGCACGGCGAGCTGGCAGCCGGCACAGCCAGGCTGCGGCCCGAGCTGGCCCCCGCCGCTCAGACGGTCCCCGACCCCCTCGGCTTTGCCATCTGGAGAGGGGAAAGGGGACGAGGGGACGGGCTCGCCCCGGCCCCGCCGCCACCCGCGGGGACGTTACCTGCTCTGCCGGGCGCCAGCGGCTCCGACGGCTTGCCCCGCTCCTCGGCCGGGTGGCCCCGCAGCCCGTGCAGCTCGGCCATGGGCAGGAAGGGGCCCTCCATGGCTTTCACCATGCTCAGCTCCTTCTCGCGGGCGCGCTCCCTCTGCCTCTCCAGCTCCCGCTCCCGCTCCTTCTCGCGCTCCCTCTCCAGCTCCTTCTCGCGCTCCCGCTCCCGTTCGCGCTCCTTCTCCCGCTCCCGGTCGGCTTCCCGCTCCCGCTCCTTCTCCCTCTCCCTCTCGCGCTCCCGCTCCCTCTGCCGCAGCTCCTCGTCCATTTGCAGCCTGCGGAGAAGAGCCAAAATAATAAAAAAAAAAACAAAAAACGCCCCCCACCCCACAAGTGGGTGCCTGTTAGCATCCCCCCCGGGGGGGGGGGCTCCCGTCCCAGCCCCGCAGCCGCGGCGGCCGCCCCCCGTGGCCGCTCACCTCTCGGCGGCGAGGCTGGAGATGCGCTCCGACTGCAGCGCCGAGAGCGAGGAGTGCGACAGCTCGGCGGGGTACCGCACGCCCGAGAGGTGCAGGTGCATGGCCGACGGGTGCAGGGGGGGCAGCGAGCCCGGCGCCGGCAGCGGGTAGAAGGGGGAGCGCAGCGCCGACAGGCAGTACGAGTCGTCCATCCTGCGGGGGGGGGGGAGGGGGAAAGGGATGCTCAGCGGGGTGCAGAACCCCAAAATGTCCGTAACAGGGAGAAAAGCCATCCTGGAGGGTTGCAGCTCATGGCACGGGAGCTTTACGCCAGGTGAGGGGCACGGAGCCGGGGGGGGGGGTCCGAGGTGCTCATCCTTCCCCCGGTCTCCCAGCACCAGCACCCCGGATTGGTAAGGACGGGGGCGATGCCCACCTGAAGGCAGGGTGCGGGAAGGGGTGGTGGGTCAGGTAGCTGGGGTGGTAGTAGGCAGCCGCCGTGGCCGGGTCGAGGCCGAGGGGCGGCAGGGAGGACATGCGGAGGTCCTCGGCGGTGTGGTAGGGCCGAAAGCTGCGCAGGTAGTCCTCGGTGACGGCGCTGGGGGGCACCACGTGGTGGACGGGGCGCTGCAGGCTGCCGGGGAGAAAAGGGACGGTGAGGAGCAGGGAGATGTTGTGTCCCCCCCGAACCTGGGGGGGGACATCCCGTGCCCATCCCATCGCCCGCGGACTCACTTGAGAGGTGGGAAGCGGGAGTCCTGGACCACGGAGCTGGGGGGCAGCCCGAAGGAGTACGGCGTCCCCAGGAGGTGCGAGGGGACCGAGGGGCCCCCCGCCTTCTCCTGCGCCAGGGGGGGCTCGGAGATGAGGCGCTCGCGGCTGCTGCTGCTGCTGCTGCCTCGCGACCCCGCTTCTTGCTGGAAGGGAAAGGGGGAGAAGAGCGTTAGGGGACGGCGGGGACCCCCGCAGCGGATGGGGTCCCGCCGGCAGGGCCGGTGCCAAGGTCCTCGGGAGCAGCCACGGAGCATCCGTGCTGTTATAGGAGGGGCTGGGGCCTGGGGGGGGGCTCCGTCAGGGGCACGCAGCTGGAGAAAGTGTGCTGGTGTTGGGGCCAGGCTGGTGGCAGGACACGTTGTACCTGCCGGGGGATTTCGAGGCAGCTCTGTTCTCCAGAGCTCTCCATCACCTGGGGAGGATGCAGGCACCCACGGCGCCCGAAGCGGCACAGCCGGTGTAAATCCAGCGGCCCCAAAACGCAGGGTGGCCAGGCCAGCCCCGCGGAGGGGGTGGCATCAGCACCCCCCATCCCACCGCCCAGCATCAGCCACTTTTAGGCAGGCACCCAATTTTCCTCCTGGGCTGAAGGGTGCTCGCACCGCCCCCAGCTTGGGGGGGGGACCCCTGGCGAGGCCGGGGGGACCCTTGGTGGGGGCCACGAGCTGGGAATTTGGGGACAAGCCGGGAGCAGCGGGAACCAGACCCTTCCTCATCTCGTCTCCTCCCAGAGGAGCCCCAGTGCATCCCTGTGCGGCCCCCCCCCGGCCGTCGGGGACGGTCCCAAGGTGACCGCAGCGGGCACAAAGGGCGTCCCCCCGGCGGCCCCCGCTGAGCGCATCAGGGCTCATTGTGCGCGCCAGGCTCTGCTCTAATTACCTCCCCCCCCCCCGTCTCGGGGCGTCACGCTGCGAGCGCGGCTCTGCCAGACAATAAAGCACGCTCGGTTAACCTATATTCCTCCGGGGTCACTTGGGAAGAGGAGGCCGAGGGGACGCGGGGAAGGGGGGGGGGGGCACGGCAGGGCGGGCAGCACCCAGGCACCCTGCGCCCCTTCGAGAGCCCGGGGATTTCGTTTTGTTCCTTACCCCCCCCCCCCGCCTTCGGCGTCTCCCCGTCCCCTCCCATCGCCTCCCCGCTTTGTGGTTTAATTAGTCTTTCCAAGTGGCATAATCCCCCCGGGAATCTGCTCGTATCATGCGAGAGGAGAGGAGAGAACCACTAACGATGCTTCTTAATTAGCCGGCGCGTCCCCATCATCGTCGGTTCCCCCCCCCCAAGCTCCTTCCCCTCCGCCTCTGCTGCCTTCCTCTCCTGCTGGCAGCCTGGGGATGTGGCGGGGGGGGGGGGAGAGGGGACAAAAGAGGGACAGCCCCGGGTGGCACCGTGGCGAGGATGGAGATGGGGACCCTACGCCTCGTGCCTACGCCCCCGTGTTTTTTTGGGGACAGGCACCCCCCCGTGCGCCCGGCCCGGCCGTACCTGTCTGCCCTCGCTCCTCCAGACCCCGTTGACCGTCTTGGTGGGGGCGATGGTGACGACGGGGGGCGTGCTGGGCACGCTGTGCCCCCCCGGGGGCACGATGATGGGGCCCATGGGGCCGCGCTTGGGCGTGCTGGCGGGCGAGCTGTGGTTGGTGGCCGGAGACGAGACCGGGGATGACTCGCTGCTTATCGAGGACCCTGGGGAACGGGAAAAAAAAAGGGAAAAAGGCAGAAAGTTAGGCAGCGAAACCACCTTCCCCATCTGGAGGGGCGAGGGGGGGCAGGAGGGGAGGCCGCCCCCAGCCATTCGCCCTGGGGACCCCCCTGGCAGCACCAGGTGGCAGCAGGGGGGTGCCTGGTTTTTCCTTGGGGTTTCATTCCCATCGCTCTGGAAACCCGGCTGCAAACAGCCGCCCTACGAGGCGCCGGGAAAGGCAAGGTGAAACCCGGCTAATTACGCCGGGAAATCCAGCCCAGCCCCCGGGGGCAAGGGCGAGCATGCTGCCGGGGCCGTGCGCCGACACCGAGGCGGTGCCAGCCCAAAGGTGCCGAGCGCGAGCCGGGGCAGGAGGACGAACGAGTCGCTCCCCGTAACCCTTGGGCAAGGCTTGGGCTTTATTTGCATGAGACGTCTGTATCCGAAATCACTCCCACCCCCGGGGACGCCGGCGGTACGTGCGAGGGAGAAATGAACCCCTCCGAAAACGGGAATTAAAAGCGGAGAGCGCGGCGCGGGGAGGAACGCCGAGCTGGAGCAGCAACGCCAACCCCACGCTAAGCAGGGCACGGCGAGCCGCCGGGTGCTCCGCTGCAACCCCCCCAGCACAGAAACCGCCCCCCCCGAGCCGGGACCAGCCCCAGCTGCAGGAGGCTGGTGGCGGCCTCCCCCCGGGGCCGGGAATCGGGGCCAAAATGTGGTTTGGGGTTTACAAAAGCAGGGACCGGCCGCTGCCCGCCCAGGGGTGGCCAAAGCCGCCGGCGCAGGACGCCAGCGGGGAGGTGACAATCCTGCCCAGCCTGGCGCGGCACTTGGCGCGGATGGATGTGTGCAAGCCGGCTGCCTGGAGTGTGCAAGCTTGCTCTCCTGAGCGTGCGAGGCGCCTCGTGGCCCTGCAAGCTTGGAAAGGCGGTCCCCTTGTGCAGGCAACTGGCCCCTCGCCCTGCGAGCGTGCAAGCCGGCTCCCTGCAAGCCAAGTCCTCGCCCCGTGAGCGTGCAAGCCGGCTCCCTGCAGCGTGCAAGCCACCCCCTTGCCCTGTGAGCGCACAAGTCAGCTCCCTGAGCACGCACGCCAGCTGCCCTGAGCGCGCACGCCGGCTCGGTGCCCAGGCGGCACGTAAGATGGCTCCGTGCCCTGCAGCCACGCGCGTCGGCTCCCCTGAGCGTGCAGGCTGGCCGCTCGCCCCGCAGGTGTGCAAGCTGGCTCCTCGCCCCGCCAGCACACCAGCTGGCCCCCCAGTACGCGAGGCGGCTCCTTTCCCCCCTCCGAGCGCCCGGCGCGCCCTCAGCACCTCGAAGCCCAGCACCAGGACGGGGCCGGGAGCACAGGGGGAGGCAGGACGGGGGCAGGATCGCCCCGAGCCCCCCCCCCGGAGGATGCTCGGCAGAGCAGGGGAGCGGCGCCGGGGGCACGACGAGCGGAGCAGCGCGCTGCTGGCCACGCCGCCTCATTAATTATTCCCGAGTCGCTCCGAATCGCTTTCATTTGGAGAGCGGCGAGGCTCGGGGAGAGAAAGGCTGCCCGCGACAAAGGAGGCAGCCGATACGGATTTGACACCCACTGAAGTCTATCTTGTCAGCGCAAGGCCAACAACAATTAGCAGCCTAATCCCCTCTGAGCTGGGAAGCCATTACTCACCACGCGATAGCGTTAACAATCAATACCATCACAATGAGCCCGGCAATTAATGAAGCTAAAGTCTTACTTCAGAACCTTAATTCTCGCTGTGTGGCTTTAAACGGGAGGGCTTGTGATCGTTATAATTAACTGGCGGTATTCAGCCAGGAGTTAGTCAATGAAACTAATCTGGATTGGAGATGACAAGAGGCACAGTGTGATGGTGTCACCTTTGTTTTCTGACCTCCCGCTTTCCGCTCGGCGATAGCAGATTAGCAGCCGGGGCTGACAGGCAAATGTAATTAACAGCTGAGACCCTGAAGGAGGAGGGGGGGGGGAAAAAAAAAAAGAAAGAAGGGGGGGAAAAAAAAAAAAATACCCTGCGGGCAGACCTGGGCACGGAGCGAGCCGGGACGGCCCAGCCGGCCCCTGTGGCTTTGGGGCTCCTTTGTGCTTTGGCCCCTCTGATGGGGACCGACGTGCCCGGCCCCGTGGTGATGAGGGATGCTCTGGAGGCCCCGTCCAGGTCCCCTCGCACAGCGAGACGTGTTTGGGATGGAGCACATCCCCACGCGTGCCCTGAGCGTGGCAGAGCCGCGTGCACCTGCTGGGGGCTGATCCCTGTGTCCCTGCAGCCGGGAGGAAAAGCCCGGGGGGGGGGAAGCAGGATGGCAGCGCCCGGCCACCGCGTGCACCTCCCGGCCCCACGGGGTGGAAACGGGATGAGGAGCAGCTTCCCGTGGGGGGGAAACATCCACGGCTCGGAGAGAAACGGCTCCCCAAACACGCACACGGCAGCCCACGCGCACGGAAAGCCCCAGGGTGAGCCGATTTGGGCACCCAGGTGGCGAGGGAGGGAGGGGAAATCCGACGGGAGCGCGCGGCTGCTCGCCTCGAGCCGGCTTTGGGGCAGGGTTTTGGGTAAGGATGCAAAGGGAAAGCGACCGCGGGTGCGAGGAGAGAGGGAGCAGGCGAGGAAAACTCCGGGAAATCCATGTCAAAGCTCATGGATGTTGCCTCGTGTGGGATGCGCTACCGGGGGCCGAGAGGAAAAGGTGAAATCACCAAATAACCAAAAACTAAAAAATTACCGAAGCCATGCAGCCGCCCTGAGGGATGCAGATGGGGCGCTGAGCCCCCCTGCTACCTGGCACCCTGGGATTAATGGGACCGGGAGCATTTTTCAGGGGGAGCCAGCCGCAAACACGCCCCCATGTGCTTCCTGAGACCGTTCGGTGCCCGAGGCTTCGGGTTATGGCAAACCATATGGCAAAAACCACGGGTGTTGGCAAAAAAGGCCCTGGCAAAGGGCCGGGGGTCCTCCCGAGGGGCCGGGTAACGACCCACCGGGGGCAACAGTGGGGAGAAACACCGTGTACCCCGGCACCTCCAAAACCCGCCTCGTGTCCCCCTTGAGAGCTGCAGCCCTGCAGAGGGGGACAGAGGCTGAGCCCTGGGGGTGCCGCGGGGTGACACGGGACGGGGACATCCTCGCCCCGTGCTCCGTCCCCCTGCTCCGTCCCCTGCCTCGGGGCTCCCGTTAAGCGCCCCGTTAAGGCACGGGGGAGCGGAGGCGGCACCGGGCATCTCCGTTTCCACACGTGCCTCTCCGTGCCGGTGCCCGGGGTTGTTATTTAGCAGGGAAGTCAGTCCCGTGAAGGAACGCATCAGAGGAGCCTCAGGGAAAAGGCCAGCGCAGAGGAGCACGGCGGGGAGGGAGCAGGGGAGGAGGAGGCGAGGACACACTCCTCCGCCCCGCGCGCTCGCCAGCCGTCCTCCCGGGGTAGGGGATGATACGGCACTCGGATCACGCCGGCCGAATTGAATTTCTAAGCTGCCCCCCCTCGAGACATGGCGCCGAGGAGAAGCCGTTGGGCCGGGAAATGGCGGGGAGAGCGCCGGAGGGAAGGGCAGCTCGGGGCGGCCGGCGGCGCGGGGTGCTGACGGGGGGCACGGCGGTGGCGCACGAGGACTGGGGCGAAGCAGCGGCTCTGCTGCACCCCGGGGTGGCCCGAATTTTGTTCCCATGCAGAGGGAGGCTCTGGAGGAGGTTTATGGGATGCGCCAGTCCCCCCCCCCCCCACCTACGGATCCCATCCGTACCTCTGGGCTCTTCGGCTTGCTTGGCGAGCTTGCGGAGGGCGGCGGCGAAGCTGGAGGAAGGTGCTGCCTGGACGGACAAAGTGCTGCTGGCTGCCGGGCTGCCATTGGGGACCAGGGAGCCGTTGAGAGGCGAGGGGGTGAGGGGGCTGACGGTGGCGGTGGTGCGGGTGGCGGTGGACAGCATTCCTAGGGAAGGCGACTTCGACTCATGGCTCATGCCTGCGAACGAGAGAGAACGCGCGGGGGTCAGCGCCGCCGAGCGCGACAACGGGGACGGGATGGGGACGGCACCAGGACCCCCCCCACGCCACCTCCCCCCCGGCACCAAAGCAAAAGCAACGCCCCCCGCAAACCCACCCCAAAGCAGGAAAAGCAATAAATCCCCAAGCACCCCGTTCACCTCCCCCACCCCAAAAAAAACACCCCCAAGCTCATGCGATAGGATGAAGCCCACGGGGGGGGGGGGGGGGTGTGAGCCCGTGTCCCCCCCTGTCCCCCCCCCGTTGAGCTCCCCGCGTGCTTACAGGGCCGGCAGCTTATCTAACAAAGCACCCGGGCTGCTCGCCTGCAGCAAACAAGCTGACACGGGGCCACCAGCTGCCGCCAGCATCACATGGCCCCGCTGATCCGCCAGCCCCTGCCCGCGCGCGGATAACGGCACGGGGGGGGGGGGCCTCGCCGGGGAGCGAGGGGGTGCCCCCGGGTGGGGGTTCGGGGATCTAAGCGCCCTGCTGGGGAGGGAGGCAGCCCCCCCGGCTGGCGTGGTGCCGCCAAAACCCGAGGCGATGCTGCTGGACCCCGTCGCAAGCGTACCCAAAAACCCGCTGCCGCGCCATCAGGCCGCCGGTTGCGCGCCCCCCAGGGTGCCAGCGTCGTGCCCCCCCGTCACCACCAGGGCACCTTCAAACCGTCACTGTTGCACCCCCAAATCCGACCGCTGCACCCCCAAATCCGACCACCGCACCCCATAAATCCCCACCGCTCCCCCCCCAAATCCCCACCGTTACCCCCAAATCCCCACCGTTGCCCCCATCCGCACCGCTCCGTACCCAAACCCCCTCCGTTGCGCCTTCACCACCGTGCCCCCAGAGCACCCCAAACCCCCCCCCCCGCTGGACCCCTGACCCCCCCCCCCCAGCGCAACCCCAAATCCTCACCATCGCACCCCCCCAGGTCCCCGTGGCTGCACCCCACAGCACGGCGGCTCTATAGGGCCGGGGGGGGGGCTGGTTCCAGTCCCTGCAGGGCTCAGCGCACCCCACACCCCACTGGGGTGCCCGTGCCCCCCTCACCCCCCACCCCCCCCCCGCCGTGCCTGTCCCAGCCACGTGCTCCAGGGCTCTCCACCTCCGAAAACAGCAACTGCTGATGTCAGGGCCCTTAAAATAGACTTCCAAATGAGCAGCTTCATTAACGCCGGCCTAAAATTAGCCCCGCTCCCGGGTGGGCAAGCGGGAGGCTGGGTGGGGGGGTGGGGGGCAGCGAGGGGTCGTGCCCACTGTAGGGGGGGGGCTCCCGAAGGACCCCGTGAGCCCCCCCGGGGGCTCAGCGCAGCACCGACGCGGCCACCCCAGCCACGAGGGCCACCAAAACGTCCCCTGTGCCAGCCGAGGCCACGGGGCCAGGGCCGGGGGGGGCACCGAGCGCCACTCGGCGTTGATTAATCTTTGCCCCCCCCCCCTGCTCCCAAGGCCCCAGGAGAGGCGGCTGGCGCGGCGGCGCGCGCTCCCCTCTGCCCTCATTATCCCAGCATTTATTAACTCCGGGGCTCTCAGCCATTGACTGCAGCCTTGTCGACACGGACGGCCTCATGTAAATTCATTACGCCAACAGCTGGGAAGCAAACCCCTGGGCTTCGCAGCAGCCCCCCCCCCAACCAGGACCCCCCCCCCACACACACACCTCTCCGTCGAGCTTGGGTGCCCACCCTTGGAGCGCGGGGTGCTGGGTGCACTGCCCAGCATCATCCCCGGGGGGGATGCAGCCCCCGAGCGGCCCGTGGGGCTCCTCGCCATCTATTAACCGACCCCCCCGACCCCCCCCCCGCCCGGCCCCGATAAAGGCTGGAGATGCTTTGCTGCTCAGCGCCTCGCCTGCCTCCCTGCGGGCTCCGCAATTACTCCTCCCTTTCATCCCCCGGCTCCTCGCGGCCGCCAGACCCGGCCCTGCCACCTCCACGCTCCCTCTAATCACAGCCCCACGGCGCGGGGGAAATTTTGGCCACCCCCCAAGCCCCCCCCCCACATGCCCCGGTGCCAAGCTCCGTCCACCCACCCGTGGCACCCCCCCACCCAAGGGACCACAAGCGCCCCGCCAGCATGTGATGCTCAGCTGATGGCCGCGGCCCCGGCCACCTCCTCCCAAATTCGGCACGCTTGGCGCTCGCCCGTGAAGCGGGGACGTCCCCGGAGCACCAGGGGTCACCGGGATGGGTTGGTCGCACGGGGGGGAGCTGCCAGCCACAGCTCCGTGGGGACCCCCCCCCCCGGCACCCCAGGATGCGCTCGGGGACCTCGCCAGCCTTTTTCCCGGCTGTTTCTGCATCCCCGCCCCACGGCCGGGCTCCAAACCTGCTCTGCTGGTGCCAAAATCCCTTTTCGCCCAGGCTGGGGCCAAGCAGTGCCGCCGCTCAGCCTGCCCCCCCCCACCCCCGGTAGAGGTGGCGTCCGTCTGTCCGGGTGTCCCCATCCCCAGGCTGTCCCCTGGGAGAGCCGCCCTGCATGGGGAAACTGAGGCACGGCGTGGCAGGGAGACGGCCGGGCACAGGGATTTGGGACTCTGGGTGCCGCCAAGCTGTCCCTGTCCCCGTCCCTGTCCCTATCCCCACCCCACGCCGAGGTGGGGCCCTTCCCGGGGCCCCCGGCGCTGCGGCGCGCCCCAGCTCTCCCGGTCCTCCCTCCCCTCCCCTGCCTCCAGCTGCTCTTCCCGGCAGGCAAACCCGTGCTGAAAAACTGGTCCCAGACCCGGGGGCACGTCACCGGCGCCAGCCGCATCACCGGGGCGGGGGCTGAACCCCAAAACGGGGCAGGGCGCCCCAACGCTGCCCCCAGCCCTTTAGGGGCGCAGGAAGAGGCGCCAGCCCCCGGGCACGCTCGCTGCCTTCGCACGGCTCCCTGCCACAACCCGAGGACATCAGGGGACACGGGGACCGCGGGGACACGGGGCAGGGGACGGCCGAGGCCATCGCTGTCCCCCGTGCCAGGACACGGTGGCACCCCGCGACCCGGCACCCCTTTCCCGCGGCGCTCGCGCGTCGCCGCGCTGGGAGCGTGCCATCTTCCCTCCATCTGCTCCCGATGACGCTGGCGGGTTTTTTGGCACCGGGCGCTCCTCCAGCAGCGGGAGCAGAACCAGTCTGGCTGCCTGCTGGGGCCGGAGACAAATAAACACGGCGGTGGCAGCAGCCGCGGGCAGCGGGAGCGGCGGGGACGGGGCGCGCGGGTGCCCGGCGCCGGCGGCGGAGGGGCAGGGAGGTGGCCGGGAAGCCCCCCCGGCCATCCCGCACCCCGAAACCCGGAGCCTTCCCTGGGGACACGGGATGCTCGCTCGTGCCACTGACAGCATGTGGGGACGGTCACCGGTGTCACCTGCCAGGCTGAGGGCGCACTGGCAGGGGTGGCACGCGTGGGTAGGGTGGCACACATGGGTAGCGGTGGCACGCGTGGGTAGGGGTCGCACGTGTGGGCAGAGGGGACACGCGTGGGCAGAGGGGACACACGTGGGCAGAGGGGACACGCGTGGGCAGGGTGGCACCGTGTCAGCAGCCACTAGAAGGCAGCAGGCTGCAGCTGCCAGAGCAGGGACACCGGTGTCACCGGTGCCACCACAGGGATCACGGCCCCACGGGGCGCACGGCGGTGCGCGCCCCCTCCTGCACCTTTGCCTCTTGCCAGCGGTTTCCCCACCCTGCTGCCAGCTCGCGCCCGTGTCCCCCGTGCCACCTCACCCCGACGGGCGCACGAGGGTCCCGGCGCTACAAAAGCCCCCGCCAGCCACCTCGCTGCCACCAAGAGAGGGGCAGGAGCGGTGACACCGAGGACAGGTGGATCGCGGGCGGCCGCAGGAGGATAGGGAGCACCCTGGATATTTTGGGGTGCCGGTGAGGCGCGCGGGAGGGACGCTGCAGGGACAATCCTGGGGTACCCAGGTGCCACTGCCAGCTCCCAGCTGCTGTCCCCTGCGTCCCTGTCCCCCCCCGCCCCCCCGGCAGAGGTGGCTGCCGGGAACCGTGGCGCTGGCGGGTTTAGCACCTTGCTGAAGCCCCCCCTCCGCCAGCACCGTGGAGGCACCTTGAAAGGCCCCTAATGAGCGCGAAGTGCCCTTCAGAGCAGATTGCCATTGAACTCAACCTGCACCAGCCGCCTGCTTAAAAGCAGCTATTTCGAGCTCCTGGGCGCACAAGCGGTGGAACTAATAATTTATTACCAAATACGACCAGGCAGCATCTCCAGCCCCCTGGCAAATGGAGCGGAAAAAAAAAAATAAAATAATAATAATAATAAAAAAAAAAACCCACAGTGCGGCGGGAGGCTGAGCGAGCGAGGAGCGCGTGTTCCCCCCCCCCCCCCCCCCCGGGGTCGGACCCGCACCCAGAGCCACCCGGCATCCTCCTGCGGGCACCCTGCTGCCCTTCGCTGAGCCCCCCCCCCAGGCTGGGCAGGGACCTCGGTGGGGCAGGGTGGGCGATGCCACCACCAAAGGTCCCCTGAGCCATCACCGAAAGTCCCCAGGGCCACCACCGAAGGTCTCCAGGGCCACCACCGAAGGTCCACAGGGCCACCCCAGGAGGTCCCCATGGCCAGAAGGTGCCACAACGGGGTCCCTCTGGGTGCCGGCTGCAGCCACAGCCCCGTACGGAGGGGGTGGCAGAGACAGGGCTGCCCCACGGGGAGGACGCGGGGAGCCCGGGGGTCGGCCAGCGAAGGGGTTAAGGCCCTCGGCGCCCGCTTTGGCTTTTGTTCTCCTGCTCTGCCTCTTAACCCCGGGCTGCAGCGATACTTCCTCTCCTTTCACCGCCTCTGCTCCCAATCTGGAGCCCGGCATCCAGCTGCACGCCCCTCGCCCGGGGAACAGCTGCTTTGCATACATTTTCCATGCTAATTGCCTCGCTTTGTGAAGCCCCGGCTGAATGCAGCAGCCAAGAGCCCGGGCGAGAGCCTGGGCGAGCAGCGCGAGCACCCGGCCCCTCCACGTGCCCCTCCGGGGGGGGGGCGCACAGCGGGATGGGTGCTGGGGGACACCGGGGGGGGACGGGACGTGCCAAGCCCCGGGCTCCCATGGGGATGGTCCTGGGGGCACAAGCACCCAGGGGTGATGGAGGCGTGATGCTGAGCTCACCGGGGGCCACGCGGGATGCTGGACGGGCTGGAGTGGCCTCCTCGGCCACGGGTAAGTACAGTTTCCCGAATTCAGCACCCGAGAAGGATTTGGCCCCTCCACCAGCAGGGGACAGGCAGGGGACAGGCAGCAGGACCGCCTCTCCCCCCCCCCCCCCCCGGCCACGTTTCAGCCAGCTCCCCGCTGCGGCGCCGCACATTTTCCATCATCCCTCATTAAAACAGCTCTGCCGCCGCACCTACAACACGCTCCATTAATTAATTAATTGATTGATCGGAGCCCCAGCTCCTGCCCTCCCTCCCCTCACCCCCCCCACCCCCCCCCGTGGCACGGCCACCTGGCACCGCTTCCTAACGAGCCGAAACGAAGGCGCCTGTCCCCACAGCCGTGCTCCGTGTCCCCAAGTGTCCCCAAGTGTCCCCAGGCGTGTCCAGCCACCCTCCACGGCCCCATCCCGGAGCAGAAAGGACGAGGAGGTCTCTTCCCAGCACCCACAGAGGGGTCCGGATGGCTCCCCCGGGGCCAGGAGCACACCCCGATGGCTGGGGACAGGAGCCGGGGCTCCCCAGGGAGCAGCGAGCCCCCCAGGCGCGGTGCCATTAGCCCACTGGCTTCCATCGATCTCTCCTCTCTGGCTCATTGATCCGGCAAACGGCAGCGAGCAAAGTAATAAAGGCTCCTGAGCAGGGAGCAGAGCCGGGGAGGGACGGGTGGCGTGGCACGGCCACCATCACATGGGCTCCCGTGGTTTCGTTCCCTGTCTCGCCCTCCCTCACCGAGGTGATGAAGGGCACCGAACAAGCCAGGGCAGCTTTTTGAGGCCCCTCAGAAATCACACCGGTGGCTCCTGAAAAGCCCACAGCTGGGTTTTCACGGGAACGGCCTCCTGGAGAGCTGGAGACCTGGGCGGCCCTGGGTGCGCCCCCTGCAAGCTGTCCCCAGCCCCGTGGTTCACCTCATGGCAACTTTCTGCAGCGAGCTGAGCGCGCCCGAGGCACAGCCTCCGCCTCTCCACGTCCCACGCCAGCTGGGGGCTTCAGAAGCGCATGTGTCCAAAGGATGCTGCCGACCTCCGAGCCTCCCCTCGCCCCGTGCACCTCGGCACGGTGCCGGGTTGTGGGGGCGTACCGCCGGCCTCGCCTCGGCACCAGCCCGGTGGGAGCACGGGGACTTTTAAAACCTGGGGAGGGGGCACGTGTGCCAACATCCGCGGCCAGCAAACCGCAGCCAGCAGCGGGGAGGAGCAGCCAGCCCCCTGCTTTCGGGAAAAGGGGGGCACACGGAGCCTACGCCGGGGAGCCGGGCATCGCGCGGTGCCGCCGGGCACCGCCTGGGGCTCCTGGGCATCACGGGGGGGGGCAAGCTGAGCATCGCACGGTGCTGCTGGGCATCTCACGGTGCCGCTGGGCATCACACGAGCCGGGGGGGGCCATGACCCCGCACACCCCAACCACGTCCCGGCCCCAGCCCCGTGCCCCCAGCCCGGCCCCGCCGCGGGCCGCGCACGCTTTGCCGTCAGCGGCGCATTGTTCTCGGCGCGAGAAGCCCTTGCCCAGCAGATGGCAGGTATAACAAAGCAGCTTGCTGTGGCCAAGCCAATTATTTATCTAATTATGATTTACCACTTAACCACATGATCTTTCTGCAGAGTTGCGGGCAATTAAAACCGGGGTGATTATGTGGATTATGCAAATCGGCTGGAGCCGAGCGAATAAAATTGGAGATTAGGCTCTCGCGCAGGCTGGGTCTTGCACGGGGCAGGAGGGAGGCGAAGGGCGAACGGGGCAGGGGCAGAGCCGGGGGCTCTGGGGCAGAGTTGGGAGGCAGGGAGGCGAGGCGAGGGGCTGGCTCCCCCCGCCCCGTCGCTTTTAGGGCATTTCGGCCCCCTCCAGCAGGGCCAAGAGGGGCCGTAGCCAAAACCCAGCCACCTCGGAGCAGCCAGGAGGTGAGCAGGGCTGGATCCAACAGCTTGGTGACCCTCACCCTTTAATGCTTAAGGTTAATAAGAGCATTCCCCGTGGTTGGAGGCCGGGGGGGTCCAGGATAGTGCTGCCCACCGGTGCCAGGGACGCTCGGAGCCGCAGCACGGGGCAAACAGCAATGCCCTGGCCCCAAACCACCACCACCAGCCCCAGGACATGTCCCCAGCCCTTCGGGGCCACCCCACTGCTTCCAGACCCCAGCAGAAAGCAGCCGGTGACTCGGCCAGCGCCGGGGACTCCCCGGTCCCCACCGCACCCCATCAGAGCCCACCCCAAAAAGGCTCAGCACCCCCGACGGGCGCGCAACAAAGAGCTTACGCGCCGGGGGGGGGGGGGGGGGTTGGAGGCGGTGTGTATGAATAATGCAGCCTGGCAGATTACCCGGCCCGCCTGACTTGATAGGAGATTTATGCGCCGCGCGAACCCAGGAAATACAGAAGTATTAATGGTAATGCCTCTTGTCCTAGCAAAGGTCGCGGGCAATCTCCATCAATCCCGGCCGCGCCGCGCCGCCGGGAGGGCCGGGGAGGGGGCGAGACGGGGAGGGTGCACCCGGCGGGACGGACGGATGGACAGACAGACGGATGGACCCCGTGCTCGTGGAGGGTCCCGTGCCCACGCCGCCCCTCCATCGCTGCCGCCGGTTTTATGAAGACGCAGCTGGCACGGCATGGGGCCGGGGGGGGGGGCAGGTTTTGCCTTGGGATAAGAAATGAACACCGGCAAACGGCAAATTTACGGCGCGCATTTTCGTTCCCCTAATACCGGCGCCATCTGCCAGCACGCGGTGCCCCACGTCAGCGCCGAGGCTGGGCGACACCCTGCGCCCCAGAGCCCCCCCCCCGTGCGCCCCCAAAATCCCCCGGCGATGCCCGGCGGGGGTCCCCAAAGGGTCTCGCCCTCCGCCTCGGCGCCTCCAAAGGAGGGTTGGACGGAGGAGCGGAGCTTTGCGTTGCGCTCAGCTGTGCGTCCGCACCCTGCAAAGCTTTTGAAACCCAGGGGAAAAAAGAAAAAAAAAAAAAGAGAAAAAAGAAAAAAAAAAGAGAAAAAAAAAAAGAAAAGAAGGAAAAAAAGAAAAAAAAGAGAAAAACAGAAAAAAAGAGAAAAACAGAAAAAAAGAGAAAAACAGGAAAAAAAGAGAAAAACAGGAAAAAAAAAAGCACATGTTTGGGGGCACGGAGCAGCGGGGGAGGACGTGCTGGGGGGGCAACGGAGCGTATGGCACATCCCCACCTCCCAGCCCGTGCCCACTTCGGCACGAAGAGGCTGGGAAGAGAGCAGGGAAGGGGCTCCCGCAGAGCCCCCCCCGCGGGCTGGGAGCCCGGCGCCCCCTCCCCTGCCTCCCCCGCGCCAGGAATTAGCGCGATTAGCGCCGGCGAGCCCACGTGCCGGTGCCAGGCAGGCTAGCCGGTGCCCCCGCGCGTGCAGTTCCTTCCCTCTTTTTTTTTTTTTGCCTACAGTAATCCTCAGCCTTTAGAGCAAATTATTAAAATTCACTTATATTTAATCTGCCTGCTGGAATTAATTGAATTTTTACGCTTGGCAAATGTCACTCGGTGCGCTCTGCCTCCGAACGGCGGCCGGGCTGCAGGTGCGGCAGGCGCAGCCCCGAGGTTTTATCCACCCCCCCCCCCGGGGACACCCCCAGCCCCAGGGACGCTGGCAGGAGGCGGCAGGCACGGGACGGGCTCCCACGAGAGCCTCCTTTGGTGATGGGTGGCGAGGTGCACGGGCACCAGGCTCTTGGGCGTCCCTGCTGGGGCCCCTGGGGTGCCACCAGACCTTTCCGCTGCGCACGGGGCATTAAACGGTCCCCAAATCGCTTCGCTTCGCCCTGCGGGACTTGTGGCACAGCCGGCCCCGTAACTCAGCGCGGTGCCCTTATGGCTTTCAGGAGAACGTGGGGACTGAGGAGCACCTCGTTTCCGACCCTGCTTCACAGGGAGGACAGGAAGGGGGACAAACACCCCACAAACGCCCTCCACCAGCCCCCGGTGTCCCCCCGCCACCCACGGGGCACCAGTTCTGCCTTCTGCCCCCTCGCCGGGCACCAGCAGAGATGCCCCGGGCCGGGACAGGCCATTTACTCAGCACGCCGAAGCACGGCGCATGCAACCTGCTGGCTGCCGGCTGGGAGATAAAAGACTTTCCTCCCCTCCTTCACCTCCCTCCCCTCCTTCCCTCCATACTTCTTGAAAATTGCCAAAGCGTCTAATTTGCCTGCCTGGAAGGACGAGGGAAAAGAGCCTCTCTTTGGCTGGGTAATGAGCCCCGCAGACAAAGGCAGGATGAGCCAGTCAGCGGTGCTGAGCCGAGGAGGCGCAGGGGGAAGGGTACGGCCCCCTGCCCGGCGCGGTGCCACCGCCACCCCGAGAGGGCTCGCGGCAAGGGGCAGGGGGGGGGTTCATCCTGCTCGGGGTGCTGGGTGGGATGGCACGGCATAACATGGCACAGCACCCCAGGACACCCCAAACCCACGCACCCCCGGCTTCCCAAGCTTCTCGCCACGGTGGCGCGGGCAGCATCCCCACGTGCCACGCTGGGGACACCCCTGCAGCCGTGGCTGTGCAAAAACCCACCCCTGCTTGGCCCCGTTCCCCTGTCCCTTTGGGACGGCACCCGGGCCGTGTCACCCAGCCCCTGTCCCCGCTCAGCGCCAGGGCTGGGGACGCTCAGGCCCTGGGTTTGTGGGGTGGTGGCGGGGGAAGTTTGGCGGGCAGGATGCGCCCGCGCTGCCCCGGCCACGCGGGGACCCCAGGGCCAGGGCCGGCAACTTCCCAAGTGGAGTGGCGCTCGCCCCCCTCCCCCTGCCCGCCCGGGATTATCATAAATTAAGCCGTAATTACTCCATGGAAATTTACAGCACAAAGATGCGGCGCTAACAAGTGTGTTTCGCAGCACTGGGGGGAGATACAAAGCGCCATTGTCTGGCGGGCACAGAAAATCTGCTCGGCCACAACGCCACGGCCCGGGGACGGGGACACGGGGACGGGAACACGGGGACACAGGGACAGGCCGTCTCCGTCACACGGCATGGAGCGAAGGGGACGGCCACGTGCGGCTCACCCGGGGGCGTTTGCCCCGCGTGGGGGCACGGAGAGGGGCCGGGGGGCAGCAGAGCCACCCCGGGGGGCACGGCACGAGGGGACGACCCGCGCCAAGCGGTGCCCCAGCTCCACGGCTCCTCTGGTTTTGCTCCTCGCTCGCTCTTTGACGGCAGCCGAAGGCACGGCGCCGCTAACAAAGGCTCCGAGGTGGCAGGGTGCCTCCTTTATTCCCGCTACGGGCGAGACAGGCACGTTCGCTCCCACCGCTTTCATCCTGCCACGGCTGGGTCGGGGGAGCGCAGCGCTTGCCACTCGCCAAGGGGACGCGATGGGCCGCCTTTTCATCCCGGGCTTTCATCCGCATCCAAGGGGAAGCACCACGGCGCGGCAAAGCTGGTGTTCAGCATCTCCCCTCCGTGCTCCGGGCTCACCAAGGGGGGGGGGGAGAAGCAGCAGCGGGCTCCGGCGCCGCCTCCCCGCACCCCCAAATCTGCGCCTCGCTGCCGCCCAAGGGTGCTGCACCCCGTGCGGGGCGAGCTGGTGCCCCCCTCCCCACCTCAACACCATCCCCATCATCTCCCAAGCCTGGAACGCACGGGGTTAAAAAATAAAACCCTTTGGGGGGGCCGGGGGGGGAAACAGGGACGGGTGCCAGCGCGGGGTGTCCCCCCCCCGCCTCCTCGCGCCCCTCTCGCCGCCGGCGCGCTCAGCGCCGGTGCTGCCTGCCACGCTCCTACAGCTGTCACACGCATTAAAAAATAATAATCAAATGTGGAAAAACAACAACGCAGCGCGAAAAATTTCAGGCGGCTAAAACAAATACGGCAATAAAAGGAGCCGGGGATCCTCGCGAAGCTCTCCGTGCAATTAAGCAGTTTTCTGCTGTACGCCGATAATCACCTAATTATACTATTAATGACAGTTCAACCTGCTCAGAAATAAAAGGACATTCTTCCATAACAGGATGCCAGCTGTTTGTTACAGATGTCAAACATCTTTAAAGCATTATTATTAAAAGAAGGGGGGAAAAGGAGAAAACCCTACAGAAACGCAGCCCTCCTCCTTCCCCCTTCCGCCTTGCGCGAGCGCTCGCAGCGGGGCCGGGCTGCACCCCAAGGTGGGTGCCGCTTAAATAATTCCTGGCGGGGATATTGCCACGGGTGACACGTCTCCGGCTGTGGGGGCCCCAGTGTTTCCCCCACACACACATTGCAGACGTGCTTTGGGGTTTTTATTCCCGGCCGGTGGCTCTTTGAAGCACGCCGGCCTTTGACACCTGGCAGCGTGGAGGTGTCAGAAATGCCCAGCGTGGGCTGGTGACACCGGGCAGCAGCGCTTAATTCCGTGCGGCAGGAGGAAAAGATAAAATAAGGATCATCATGAAAAAAATAGAAAAAATATATAAAAATAGAGGTGTGGGGGGTGAGCACGGATGCCGGGATGGAGGCGGGGGGGGGGTGGGTGGCCCCGCTTTGAGCCTCGAGCGCCGGTGCCGCCGGCGGTGCCGCGCACGTGCCGCCGCGCCGTGCCAAGGAGCGTCCCGTCCCCGGCAGGTGCCGCCAGCCGGTGCCAAAGCAGCGGGCGGCACAGGCGGGGGGGGGGGTCGGGGGGGGCATGGCGAAGAAAGGAAGCACCTGCTGCCCCGAAACCCGCTGCGGGTGGGAAGGTGAGCGGCACACGGGCGCGGGGACACGCAGCTGGGTGGGGACGCGGGGGACGGCCCCGAAAGCTCACTGCCTCCAGCTGGTTTTTTTTTGGGGTGGCCGGACCCCCGCCGGGGCGACGTCGGGGTGATGTCGCGCGCCCACCCGCGCAGCAGCCCCTCGTTGCACCCTGTCCTATATAGCCGCGGGCAAATCTGCCCTTAAAACCACCGGGAACCAGGCTTAACCCAGGAATAAAGGGATTACGGAGAAGGTGGGGGGGGAGCTGGGGGGAAGAAAAGAGGGAGGAAAAGGGGGTGAATGGGAATAATTCACCTCCGCGCCCTCCTCCGAGCTGCGGGTGTGCCAGGTGCCAACAGGGCCCTGGCACGAGCGGGCACAGCAGAGGGTGGCCCTGAATTTGGGGAGGGCAGCCCCCGGTGCCGGCTGCGTGCCCGCGTGGAGCTGGGGGGACACCAAACGAACCCCAAACCCAGGCAGGAGCCACAGAGCTGGCCCCTGGGCATGTGCCGGAGCTGGCGCCAGCCCCGCTCGGCAGGGAAAAAGCCCTCGGGAAGCGTCACCCCCCCCCCCGTCCCCGGGGCGCTGTCCCCGGTCCCCACCCGGCGCGCAGCCCTCACCCTCCCGCCGCGCTCGCCCGTCCCCCTTCCCCTCGCCCCCTCCTCCCCGCCCTCCCCTTGTCAAATCATCACGGGGAAGCTGGAAAGTGGTTGACATGGTTGCCATGGCGACCGAATTTAGGACTGGCGAGGAGAGGAGGAGGAGGAGGAGGAGGAGGAAGAGGGAGGACGGCGGGGTGGGCGAGGGAGGAAGGCAGGAGGGCTCCCCGGCACGCTGCGCCCCGCGGCGCCACCCGGCACCCCAAGAGCATCACCCCATAACGCGGCCCCGCTCCCACACCCGGCGAGGAAGAGGAAGGGCGAGGAAGAGCCCGGCTCCTGGCGGGGCTGACGCGCTGCCCTCGCCGGGGGGGGTGGGGGGGGCCCTCCCCGAGCACCCCAAAAGCAGCCGGGGGCGGCCGTCTCCACCCGAAAGCAGCCGGGCCGGCGCGGTGACTCACGCCGAGCGGGTGTTTACGCGGCATCACCCAGATACCTCCATCTGCTTTGATCCACGGGCTAAATATTGCCGGCCCCGGCGTAAAAATAGGAACCATTTAGGAAGGCCCTGAGTCAGCAGCATCCTCCGCTGCGCGCCGGCACCCGCCGGGGACAAGGAGGCACCGAGGGCCCCGTCCTGCTCCGCCGGGGGAAAACCTCGCCGACGGCTGCTGCCATGAGACGCGGAGGAGGCTTTTAGGGTTTTTTTTTTTCCTGTTTTTTTTTTTTCTTTTTCTTTTTTTCCCCTCTGCTGGTTTCTTTCGGTGCCGCTGGAGCTGCGGGACCAGCCTGGCCCCGTGGCAGAGCTGACGGCGAGTTCCCTTTATTAAGGCCGAGTGGGTGCCCGGGGAGGGTCCCAAAGGGCCGGGGAGCCCCCAAAGGGCCGCACGCGTCGGGGCGCCGCGTCAATAAGCGGCTCCCTTCTGCCTTCTGGAGGGGTGCGGACAACCAGGCCCCCGGGGGGATGCTGCTGTCCCCGAGGGACGCTCCCTGTCCCCAAAGGACGCTCCCTGTCCCCAGCCGTCGGCTGCACCCTCGCGTCCCCAGGGCAGCCACCCGAGCATCGCCCCAAGGAAAGCCGCCCCGGCATCGCCCGTCCCGGCCCCAAAACCGCCGAGGCGCAGCGTGGGACACGGGGACGCGGCCGGGCAGAGCCCAGGGAGGTGGCCGTCCCCAGCGGGGCTTCTGCCGCTGAGTCACCGCCACCAGCAAACCGCTCGGCGGAGCCCCCGCGAGCCCGGGGACCGGGGGGGGGGGGGATGAAATTTCCACCCTTTTTGCCCCCACCTGCGCCAGGAGCATCCCCCGGCGCCCCCGGGGCGCTGCGCGGCGCCCGCTGGCTTTGACAGCCCCTCCAACATCATTTTCCTTAATTGCTTTAAATCTCACCAGGCTGGCACTTCAGCGCTCCTCTCTCTCTCTCTCCGTCTCTTTTTTGCTTTTCTCCTTTTTTTCCCCCCCCCCCCCCCCCTTCCCCGAGCTGCCTGGGAAGCAAATCGACCACCTGATGGATGCCGCGAGCGAGCCGGAGCCGGGGGGTGGGGGGGAGCTGAGCCAGGGGCTGCGGGGCTGGGGGCTGCTTCTGCCCCCCCCCCCCCCTTTTCCCAGCTTGCCCCCCCCCCCTTTTCCCAGCACGGAGGGAGAGGCACGAAGGCTGCCCGGTTTTCCGAGGGGCAGGAATCGGCGCCTGAGCAATTACAGGGAAAGCGAGAAGTTTCACGCAACAGGAGCCGCCGCCGCCGCCAAACGCAGCTCGGCGCGGGCAGGACGGAGTTCTCCAAAAAATCCCGGCCCCTCTCCGACGCCTGTGCACCCCCCCCCCCCCAGAAGTCGTGTCCCCCCCCCGCCTCCTGGGTGCACCCCTGGGGGTGGCAGCACCCGAGCGAGCCCCGGGTGCTCGGCATCGCCCGCTGCCCTCCCCGGCAGTGAAAAGCCAGAGCGAGGAGCGGGGACGGGGCTGAGGCTGGGGGGGGACACCTAGGGTGCGGGACCCCCCCCAGCAAGGTGGGGGGGGCCACATCGCTGCTCGGTGCCAGCAGCCAGCGAGCATCCCCAAAGCTCTGGGGGGGGGTGTAACACCTCTACCCCCCCCACGAGGCTCCCCGTTCTCCCTGGCGGTGCCACCCGGTGCCCCCCCCTTGTGACCCCCCCCCGGTGCACAGAGGCGCAGGCGCGCTCGGCAGCGGCTTGTCTCCTCTCCGAACCGCCACATGCAAAAGCCATTTCCTGAAACAAACAGCACCCCCCCCCCACCCCCGGGCCCCCCCCCCCCAAAACCACACCGCCGGGGAAACCGCCGAGCAGGGCACGGCCCCCCCCAAGGGAGACGGGGTCCCGGCGGACCCCCCCCCTTATCCACCACCGGGCTGCACCGAGGGGCACCCCCATGGAGCCCCCCCCCACTCTCCATCCCGAGCGTGCCCCTGAGGCATGCACCCCCAGCACCCTCCCCCCCCAAAAAACACCGCGGGGGGGGCGCAGGGGCCGTTTTTTCCCGGCTGGGGCGAAAAAGCAAAGTTTGGTGCCCCCGGTCCCCTGCGCACGGGTGGCAATGGGGGGGGGGGGCAGCACCCGATGCCCCCCACCCCCGAACCCCCAAACGCAGCGAACCCCCTTTTTCCATCGGGGGGGGTACGCACACCGTGACACCCTGGGGGCTCCCCGAGAAGAGGAGAAGGGAGGAAGAAAAGCCCCCCCCCCCCCCCAAAAAAAACCCCTCCCGGGGCTGCCCTACTACAGCCGGCCGGACCCCAAAACGCTGCCGGAGAAAGTTGCCCCCCCCCATCACGAGGACAAAGGTGGCCCCGAGCCGGGGGTGCGGGGGGGGGACACCCCACGGAGCCCCCCCCCCCCGGGGGGGGGCAGCATCACGCGTGGGCTTACCTGGTAAGTAATAGAGGGGGGGTTTCAAGCCGAACATGATTTAACGCTACAGTTCCATTGCGGCCGGCGGGGGGGGGGTGGAAGGAGGGGGGCGGGGGGGGTGAAAAAATAAATAGGAAGGCGGAAAAAACACAATAACAAAAAAAAAGCAGCCGAGCCGAGGCGAAGAGGGCGCGTCGGGAGGCGAGGAGGAGGAGAAAAAAAAAATAAAAATTAAAAAAAAAAAAAAGGTTCCCCCCCCCCCCCCCCGCACCAAAAAAAAAAAAATAAAAAAACGAGCGGCGAGCCACACGGAGGGGGTTGGAAAAATAAACCAGAAGCGAGAAAATACCGCGGGGCGGGGAGGGGAGGGGACGGGAGGAGGAGGAGGAGGAGGAGGAGGAGGAGGAGGAGGAGGAGGGCAAAGCGAGCGTGCGGGGGGAGGAGGAAGAATAAAAATTGCACCAGCAGCAGCCCGGGGGGCGGGGGCAGCGGCACGGCCGGGCCGGATGGTGCTGAGCGGTGCCGAGCCGTGCCCTGCCGCCTTCCCGGCGCTTTTCCTGCCTTTTTTCTTTTTTTTTTTTTTTAATTTTTTTTTATTATTTTTTTTTTTTGCGCCCGAGACGCGAATGGCGCGCGCACAAAAACGGGGCGAGGAGGAGGAGGAGGAGGAGGAGGAAGCAGCAGCAGCAGGACCCTCAGCAGCCCCCACGGCCCCCCCCCAGAACCCGGCGACCCCTGTTTTATCGGGGTGCCCCCCCCCTACAGGGACACCCCCCCCTTAGGGCACCCCCCCCCCCCCGGCCAACCACCCCCGGGATGGGGATAACATAGGGATGGAGGGGGAGGAAAAAAAGCGATGCGGGGGGGGGGGGGGGGGAGGGGGGGGGCAGCAAAGTGCCCCCCCCCGGGGCTAGGCTGAGGCAGGCGGCGGGGGGAGGCAGGCTGGCCCCTCGATCAATTTCCATGCAGGGATCATTATCGGCAAATTGGCAAGCTGGCGGCCTGACAGCAGATTTGTCTCCCCTAATGAACCCGGGGGGGGGACGGGGGGGGGGCTGCGGGCAGCTGCTCGGCACCCACCCCCCCCTCCCCTCCTCCCACCCTGCCCATCGCATCCCGTCCAGCACGGTGTGGGGGGGGGGCAGCCGGAGAGACACCCCCCAAGGGAGCCCCTGCACCAAGGGGGGAGCCCCCCGGGATGCTGATGGGGGGGGGGGGGTAAAGTAAAAAAAAAATAAAAAAAATAAAAAAGGAAAAATAATAATAAAAACTAAGCCCGGGGGGGTGGGGGGGGGGCACGCTCCGGTCCTGACCCCAGCGCCATGGGGGGGTCCCGGGGGGGCTTCGTTTGATTTAGGGAAGGAAGAAAGGGGGACGGGGGGGGGGGGGGGGGGGGGGGAAGGCATTCGCTGGGCTCGCTTCTCCCCCCCCCCCCCGGGCCCCCCCTTCCCGAACCGCCTCAGCGGGCGAGGTGCGGTATCGCCCCGCGCAGGGCGAGCCACATCCTGTGCCTGCACCGCCCCCCCCCCGGGCCCCCCCCGGGCCCCCCCCGCGGCCCCCGCCTTCCGCCCCGCCGCTGGGGGCACGCGCACACGGGGGCACACGTGCACCCGCACGCTTGTGCACATATGTGTGCTCACGCGCGCGCACTCACGCTCACACACACGTTGCACGGATGCACGCACACAAGCGCACGCGCACACACACCCGTGCACGCTCGCGTGCACACATGCACGCGCACACGCACGAGCGCACGCGTGCATACATGGGCGTGCATGCGTGCACACAAGTGCAAACACGTGCATGCGTGCACACGGATGCGCACACTTGCACACATGCGCTTACACGTGCGCGCACACACGTGCATGTGAACACA